>NC_083328.1:52674402-53993195 GCF_963455315.2 Globicephala melas | reverse complement strand
GCTGAGCCCAGTAGTGGGACAAGACATTTATGACTTTGGGCAATGCATTGCTGATATGGGGGAAACTGACAAATCCTGGGGACAGGTATGGGCTGTGGGAAAGATCCAAGACAGAGAGGGAGCTCTAAAAGCCAAAAGGCTATCCCAACTGGCTCTAAAGTGTCCCGTAAAATTAACTTGGAGGCAAATGTGGTTTGATCTCCTTGCTGCGAGGACCCCACCTGAGAAGATAGACCGCCAACCCAAATCTGGGTTGGTAGGCCTGTGCAAAGCCTTAAAACCTGAAGGACAGCTCAGAACTGTCCCACCTGCCCTTTTCTTCCCTGATGCCCTGCCTGTTCCCGCAGAGGCTTCAGGGACACAGTCCTGTTTGGAGTGGGTGTCTCCCATGCCCCAGGTATAGGATGCAGACCAAGATCACCTCCAGGTGAGAGCAGTTGGAGACAATCAGAGGTCTCATGTGGTGTTCACTATTCACTGGTCCCCTAGAAATAAACAAAAGGTGATGGCTCTAGTTGATAGTGGAGCCTAATGTGCTCTAATACATGTTCAACTGCAGAGGTTTCCTCATCCCCTCGGCACCGTCAACACAGTGGGTATTGTATGCCCTGCCCACGACACTTTCAACAGCCGGTATGGTCAGTAAAAATGTCAGATGGCTCATGGTGACTGGCCATGGGCCACCGAGAATTGAACAAGGTGGGGCCCCATCTGTGCAGCTGTGCCCAACTGACCTCATCTTAGAAACCTTGACATGGCCCTAGGAAGGTACCATGCTGTGTTGCCCTTTTTAGTTCACCTTGGGCCACTAAGTCACAAGATCATTTTGCCTTCACATGGGAGGGACAAAAATGCACCTTTCAAATGCTTCCCCAAGGCTGCCGCATGTCATGGGATGGGAACCCTAGACCTGTCCCTGTTCTCCTTCTCCACATCAGGAAAATGGGTCCACTACATCAATGATACTATGTTAACCTGTGAAGACTTGCCTCTGCTGCAGGACACTCTGCAGACTTTACTGGAACAGCTGTGAGGGAAAGGATGGGCGGTGAACCCACAGAAAATTCAAGGCCCAGGCACCGCCATAAAGTTTTTGGGAGTCATGTGGTTGGGTAAGCTTCACATTGTCCCAGAAGCTGTGATTGATAAAGTACAAGCCTGTCCAACCCCTAAGAACACAAAAGAGGTGCAAGCCTCTGTAGGGATTTGGGGTTTGGAGGATGTTTATTCCCCACCAGGCACAGTGCTCCATCCCTTATGCCACTTGGTAAAGAAAGGGCATTTGTGGGACTGGGGATCAGAGCAGCAAGCCGCCTTTGAGAAGGAAGAATACTAGTGAAGCAGATGAAAGCTCTGGGCGTCTCCCAAGTAGGGCTGCCCTTTGAGTTTGGTGTTTATGTGGCTCTGCAAGGTATGGGCTGGGCACTGTGGCAACAGGAGAGAGTCCTCCTAGGATTTTGGTCTCAGCTCTGGAAGGGGGCAGAAACCCCATGTATCCAATAGAGTAACAGCTCCTGGCAGTGTACACAGCACTCCCACAGGCAGAGCCTCTCACGAAGGCGAGAACATCCCTTCCTATCAACGGGTAGGTTGAGAACATTTTCCATCGACCCACCTCTGCCATGGCTCAACCTCCCACTCTAAGTGGCAGCCTTTTTACATCAGAGGAGCACCCTTCTGCCAGCCCACTGTCTCTAGATATGTGGGTGCTACTAGGCCTTGTAGGGTATGTGGATCCTCCAGATGCCCTCTCCCCTATTTCTGTGGCAGCCCCTGCAGCCTGTAGAAAGGGAATGGGGGAAATTTCCTCGCATGCCTGGTATACAGATGAAACTAGTCAGGACAATCAGCCCATGTGGACTGCAGTCACTGTTCAGCCCAACACTGACACCATCTGGATGGAAAGAGGAATGAACCACAGCAGCCAGTGGGTTGAACTCAGAGCACTTTGGCTGGTGATCACTCATGAGCCCCGGCTGTTAACTCTTTACATTGACAGCTGGGATGTTCTAAAGGGATTAATCCTATAGCTTGAACAAGAGGAAGCTGAGGGGTGAATGACCATGAATAAGCCATGTGGAGTCAGGATATATGGAAGGACATCTGGGTTCATCTGCAAGAGCCTGAGGCAGCCCTGTCTTCCAAAGTCCCACCTCGTAAAGCACTGACATTCCCTGGCAGTTAGGAAGCTTGGGTACAAGCTCTAGCAACTGACCCTTAGTAGATACAGCAGACTGGGTGCATAGAAAGAGCAGTCACTGCAGCGCCTGGGTGGCATATTGCCAAGTGTGCTGGATTGCCCTCAAAATATAATGACTTGTTTAATTCAGTAACAGCATGTCCTGTGTGTTCTAAACAACTCCCAAGACAACAAACTGCAAAAGGAGTCTGTGGCCATTCACCAGAGTTCCCAACCAGTGAGGGATTGCAAATTGATTATATTGGCCACTCCCTCCAAGTGAGGGTTTTAAACATGCCTTGGTTTGTGTGGTCACTGCATCTGGCCTTTCATCTGTTGCCACTCAAACCAGGCTGCCACCATTAGGGGATTAGAGAAGCTGAGTACCACGGACAGATACCCTCATTGACTAGACAGTGAGTGGACATCACATTTCAAAGGTCATGATGTACAAGAATGGGCAAAGGAACATGACATTGAGTGGAAGTTCCATCTCCCCTAGATCCCACAAGCAGCCGCATTGGTAAAAAGGAAGAATGAAATATTAAAGCAACAGATTAAATTACTAACAAGTAAAGGACCTTTGCTGGGTAGACTACAGTACTGTCCTAGGCTTTAATACATTTGAAGGATCAGCCAGTAGGGCCTGTTGCCCCATGTGTCAGACTGGGGACCCCTGCTGCGATAGCCAATGCCTTAAAGGTATGGAAGTCTCGGGAGATGGCCATTGCCCTGACTCTTATTGTGGATCAACGTGCTGCTGAGAACACCAAGCCCCATCACACCTCGGACAGGCATATCTACTGGAATTTGCAATGGGGCATACCCACAGGGATGGGAGAGTTACTTCACACTCCTGGGTGAAGGGGAACTAGTCAGCCTCCACTGGGATCCTGTCGTCCTGCTGTAAGCTGGACCTTTAGAAACACACTATACCTGGAATGGAACACACACCATTGAAAGAGAGGAGAGGATAAGGGTCCTCTTCTGCTTTATCCTGCCCCCCGGTCCACCTCCTCACATCTGACAGCAACTGATTCCTCCAGTCAACATGTATGGTTTGCACAACCATGTCAAGTTCCTAAAGCTGCAGCTACATTAACATCCAAGGGTCAGGCCACAGTGTAGTTCTTATAGAAAGGGAAGACATTCCCATACAGGTTTCTACTAAATGTCTGTCTTTTTGACCTTAGACTTCTTATGTTCCTGTGGTGTCTGGATAGGCACCTGATGGAAATGCCTTTCTGTGGTGGGCTCACTTGTATGCCCAGCAAAGTAATCAATCCAACTGTTAGGTATGTAGGCAGCTGCCCCTCTCTAGCTCTTCAGGATTGCCATGGAGGGTGTCATCACCCCAGGGAGGGGACTGGAAGGCCCTAACACAGTACATTAAGGAAGAACAAGCTAGGACTAGTACTTTTAATTCATCTGTTATCAGCCATACTGATCCAGAACCCTGGCCTGTGGCACACATGATCAATAACTCTGGGCATGTGTACTCTTTTTCTGTCAATCAAACTATACAGAGAGTCCACCAAACTGCTGATTGGAAGGGTCCTAAAAATACCACCATCAAAGCCAGGGTTGCTACACTCAGATTTGGGATGGGTTCATGTAGTTCACCCCAGGTTATGGACACTTGAACACCCAGGCACCCCTAAGCTGGGAACAGAAAAAATTACTCCAAACAGAACCAACCCAATTGTACAAGGAATATGGGATGAATATCACTGGAACTGTGCAGTCATTCTGTCATGACTGGTTTGGCACTGACTGATCATGCTGTCCAGGTCTAAAATAATAATTTATTACTAGCCCTGAATGGGACTGAATGGTTGTATGACACAAATATTTGGCTGTGACTTTAACTTGGGTGGTTGGGCTACTTAACTCTGGGTTTTCCCTGGGTGCAGGGGAGAAAGTGCCCCACAGTACCAAACTTGCAAACTTCCCTCTCCCTAAGGCCAGATGGGCACATTCTATTTTCCACTGGCACGATCATTTGGCCACTGCCTTTGCCCCTTCTGTTGGCTTGGAGAACATTATAGCACATGTAGAAGCCTTTACTAAATTCACCCAACAAGCCTTAAATGATAGCTGGCAAAGCCTGTCTTTACTGAACACTAAACTGTCTCTAATGAGAAAAGCTGTCCTCCAAAATAGAATATACTTGGACATTTTTATTGCCTCGCAAGGAGGCACCTTGCCATTATCCAGAAAGAATGTTATGAGTCTGCTAATGTATCATCTTTACTAAATCACACGAGGACACAAGTGAATGACCTGAGTGATCTGACCCTTGGCCTAAGGGACTTACAAATCAGTGATTTGGATCATGGGGCTTTATGTGGGAAAATTGTTACTTATTTTGGGATTCATCTTAATCTATGTTTTCTCTTGCATGTGCTTATATTGTTGCTGTGGTACCCACCTCCAGTGCAGTCAGATAGCTGCCAAACAAGCCACCTCCATGCTATTGAAACACCTTGCTATGCTCTCAGGGCACATTGTGGAAGAGGCGGGGGCATGTAAGACGGTCAGGGCTAGTCATGAGGGTTGGAGTGTTGGAGGAGGTAACCAAGAGGATGTGACCACTGAACTGGACCCAGGCAATTGGAAACTCCTCATCCTCTCTCTGTCTCTGGAATGTACTTTCTGCCCACCGTTCCCACAGTGGGAGGTGTTTCAAGGGCAGTCTTGAGAAAGCATGTGTTGTTGGGACCATCTGGACAGGATACGTGACTGAACCCCATTAAGGGGTTTGCGTTCTTCAATATTGCATTTCTTTTCCTTAAAAGGTAATAACCTGTTTATTATATAGTAGAACTTAGCTTAACCCAGATAATTTAGACATAGCCATGGCATTATAATTTTATTTTGGTCACTGAGGTTGGGGAAAAAAACAATCTAAAGACTTAAGTAGTCTCTGAAGGCCTATAAATTTTTCAGCCTTCCCTTTCTCCCAATTTTGAAGGACTGTATGACTTTGATGAAAAGTAAGACTGCCTTCAGTCTTCTATGTCTGTCAGGCATTATTGTTGGTGAGGTTCTAAAAACCCAAAAAGAAAGCCAACAAAAACAAAGGAAAAGCCTTGAAAGACCTGAACATGAATCAATTAAATTATCAATTTAAAAATCAATTAAAGGCAATCAATTAAAAAATCTCCAGAACACCTGGAATTTGGCAGTATTCACATCACTTTTGGGCATTGTGAAATCAAGCAAAACATTCTATTTGGTCTTCTAAATCATTGCTATTCAAAGGGTGATTCCTGGACCAGCAGCATCCGCATCACTTGGAAATGCCTTAGAGATGCAGAATCTGAGGCCTCATACTAGAGCTCCTGAATCATCATCTGTATGTAAACAAGATGCTTAGAAGATTCATGGGCATGTTAAGTTTTCAAGGAATTGGTCCCTTTAATCTAAGTTATCAAATTTGTGAGCGTAGCGTTCTTTGTAGTATTCCTTATTCGCTTTTTAAGGACTGTGGGGTCTATAAAGATGCCCCTTCTTTCATTTCTGATACTGGTAACTAGCTTTTAATTTTGTTGAATTTCTCTTTTGTTTTTCTGTTTTCCTTTTGTTGATTTTTGCTCTAATTTTAAAATTATTTCCTTGCTTTTGCTTGCTTTTGTTTTAATTTACTCTTCTTTCTCTAGTTCGCTAAGGTGAAAGCTGAGGTTATTGGTATTAGAACTTTTCACTTTTCTAAAATATACATTTAATGCTACAAAACTCCTTCTAAGTTTTGCTTTAGCTGCATCCTACAAATTTTGATAAGTAGGTTAATTTTCATTTAGTTAATAATATTTTAAAATTTTCTCTTGAGATGACTTTTTTGACTCATGATTTACTTAGAAGTGTGTTGTTTAATTTCTGGCTATCTTTCTGTGTTAATTTCTAGTTTAATTCCATTGTGGTATGAGGACATATTTTGTATGACTTCTATTATTTTGAATTTGTTAATTGCCCAGAATGTTCCATGTGAGCTTGAAAAGAATGTGTATTTTGCTGTTGTTTCATGGAATATTCTATAAATGTCAATCAGTTCAAGTTGATTGATAATGCTATTCAGGTCATCTGTAGTCTTACTGATTTTCAGCCTGCTTGAAATATCAATTATTAACAAAAATGTGTTGAAGTGTCCAACTATATTATTGGATTTGTCTATTTCTCCTTACAGTATCAGTTTTTGTCTCATATATTTTAATGCTCTACTGTTAGCTGCATACACATTTAGGATTGTTATGTCTTCTGGAGAATCGATCTCTTTTACTTTAATTAATTTTTTTATTGGAGTATAGTTGATTTACAATGTTGTGTTAGTTTCTGCTGTACAGCAAAGTGATTCAGTTATATATACACATATATCCACTCTTTTTTAGATTCTATTCCTATATAGGTCATTACAGAGTATTGAATAGGGTCCCCAGTAGGTTCTTACTAGTCATCTAATATGGTGACTTATCATATTAGTTATCTAATATGATAGCCATCTGTATGTCAGAGAAATTTCTATTTAGATCTTCAATTGGGTTGTTTGTTTTTTTGATATTGAGCTGCATGAGCTGTTTGTATGTTTTAGAGATTAATGTCTTGTCGGTTGCTTAGTTTGCAAATATTTTCTCCCATTCTGTGGGTTTTCTTTTCATCTTGTTCATGGTTTCCTTTGCTGTGCAAAAGCTTTCAAGTTTAATTAGGTCCCATTTGTTTATTTTTATTTTCATTACTCTTGGAGGTGGATCAGAAAAGATCTTGCTGCGATTTACGTCGGAGAATGTTCTGCCTATGTTTTCCTCTAAGAGTTTTATAGTATCCAGTCTTACATTTAAGTCTTTAATCCATTTTGACTTTATTTTTGTGTATAGTGTTAGAGAATGTTCTAATTTAATTCTTCTACATGTAGCTGTTCAGTTTCCCAGCACCACTTATTGAAGATAGTCTTTTCTCCAGTGTATTTTCTTGCCTCCTTTGTCATAGAATAGGTGACCATATGTGCATGGGTTTATTTCTGGATTTTCTATCCTGTTCCATTTATCTATATTTCTGCTTTTGTGCCAGTACCATACTTTTTTTTTTTTTTTTTTTGCGGTACGTGGGCCTCTCACTGTTGTGGCCTCTCCCGTTGTGGAGCACAGGCTCCAGACGCGCAGGCTCAGCGGCCACGGCTCACGGACCCAGCCGCTCCGCGGCATGTGGGATCTTCCTGGACCGGGGCACGAACCCGCGTCCCCTGCATCGGCAGGTGGACTCTCAACCACTGCGCCACCAGGGAAGCCCCAGTACCATACTTTTTTGATTAATGTAGCCCTGTAGTATAGTCTGAAGTCAGAGAGGCTGATTCCTCCAGCTGTGTTTCTTTCTCAAGATTGCCTTGGCTATTCAGGGTCTTCTGTGTTTCCATACAAATCATAAAAAGTTTTGTTCTGATTCTGTGAAAAATGCTATTGGTAATTTGATAGGGATTGCATTGAATCTGCAGATTACTTTGGGTAGTATTGTCATTTTGACAATATTGATTCTTCCAATCCAAGAACATGGTATATCTCTCCATCTGCTTGTGTCGTCTTTGATTTCTTTCATCAGTACCTTATAGTTTTCTGAGTACAGGTCTTTTGCCTCCTCAGGTCGGTTTATTCCTAGGTATTTTATCTTTTTGGTCTGATGGTAAATGGAATTGTTTCCTTAATTTCACTTTCTGATCTTTCATGTTTAGTGCATAGGAATGCAAGAGATTTCTGTGCATTAATTTTGTATCCTCAAATTTACCAAATTCATTGATGCACTTCAGTAGTTTTCTAGTAGCATCTTTAGAATTCCCTGTGTACAGTAAGTCCCCTACATACGAATGAGTTCTGTTCCAAGAGTGCATTCATAAGTCCAATTTGTTCATAAGTCCAATAAAGTTAGCCTAGGTACCGAACTAACACAATCGGCTATATAGTACTGTACTGTAGTAAGTTTATAATACTTTTTCACACAAATAATACATAAAAACAAACACAAAAAATAAAGAAAAAAAATTTTAATCTTACATGACAGTACCTTGAAAAGTACAGTAGTACAGTACAACAGCTGGCATATGGAGCCGGCATCAAGTGAACAGGAAAGAAGGGTTACTACCTGGAGGAGGGAGAGGAGGTGGGAGATGGTAGAGCTGAAGGATTGTCAGCAATAGGAGATGGAGGGCAAGCTGCAATTTCACTTATGCCTGACGTTGATGGCACAGGTTCTGGTTCCTTGCTGGATTCAATTCTATCTACCCTCTGAAAAAACGATCCAGTGGTGTCTGGGTAGTAGCTCTTTTTATCTCACCATAGATGGTGCCAGACACGTGCACTAATTTATGTGATTGGACATGCAAACACACATTTACATCTTTGAAAGTTCACAACTTGTAGGTTCCTATGTAGGGGACTTACTGTATAGTATCATGTCATCTGCAAACAGTGACAGTTTTACTTCTTTTCCAATTTGGATTCCTTTTATTTATTTTTCTTCTCTGATTGCCATGGCTATGACTTCCAAAATTATGTTGAATAAAAGTAGAAAGAGTGGACATCCTTGTCTTGTTCCCAATCTCAGGGGAAATCCTTTCAGTTTTTCACCATTGAGAATGATGTTTTCTGTGGGTTTGTCATATATGGCCTTTATTGTGTTGAGGTATGTTCCCTCTATGCTCACTTTTGGAGAGTTTTTATAGTAAACCCTAAATGTGTGTTGAATTTTGTCAAAAGCTTTTCCTGCATCTATTGAGATGATCATATAGTTTTTATTGTTTAATTTGTTAATGTGGTGTATCACACTTATTGATTTGTGTGTATTCAAGAATCCTTGCATCCCTGGGATAAGTCCCACTTCATCATGGTGTATGATCTTTTCAATGTGTTATTGGATTCTATTTGCTAGTCTTTTGTTGAGGATTTTTGCATCTATGTTCATCAGTCATATTGGTCTGTAATTTTCTTTTTTTGTGATATCTTTGTCTGGTTTTGGTATTAGGGTGATGGTGGTCTCATAGAATGATCTTGAGAGTGTTCCTTCCTCTGCAATTTTTTGGAAGAGTTTGAGAAGGATGGGTGTTAACTCTTCTCTAAATGTTTGAGAGAATTCACCTGTGAAGTCTTCTGGTCCTGGACTTTTGTTTGTTGGAAGTTTTAAGATCACAGTTTCAATTTCATTACCTGTGATTGGTCTGTTCATGTCTTCTATTTATTCCTGTTTCAGTCCTGGAAGTTTGTACCTTTCTAAGAATTTGTCCATTTCTTTGAGGTTGTCCATTTTACCAGCATATAGTTGGTTGCAATAGTCTCTTATGATCCTTCATATTTCTGTGGTGTCAGATGTAACTTCTTTTTCATTTCTGATTTTATTGATTTGAATTCTCTCCTTTTTTTTCTTAATGAGTCTGGCTAAAGTTTTATCAATTTTGTTAATCTCCTCAAAGAACCAGCTTTTAGTTTCATTGATCTTTGCTATTGTTTCCTTCATCTCTATTTCATTTATTTCTGCTCTGATCTTTATGATATCTTTCTTTCTACTAACTTTAGGTTTCGATTGTTCTTCTTTCTCCAGTTGATTTAGGTGTAAGGTTAGGTTGTTTACTTGAGATTTTTCTTGTTTTCTGAGTTCCCTCTTAGAACTGCTTTTGCTGCATCTCATAAGTTTTGGATTGTCGTGTTTTTGTTGTCATTTTTTTCTAGGTTTTTTTTTTTCTTTTCTTTTTTTTTTTGCGGCATGCGGGCCTCTACTGTTGTGGCCTCTCCCGTTGCGGAGCACAGGCTCTGGACGTGCAGGCTCAGTGGCCATGGCTCACAGGCCCAGCCGCTCCGCGGCATGTGGGATCTTCCTGGACCGGGGCACGAACCCGTGTCCCCTGCATCGGCAGGTGGACTCTCAACCACTGCACCACCAGGGAAGCCCTCTAGGTATTTTTTGATTTCTTCAGTGATCCATTGGTTGTTTAGTAACATATTATTTAGTCTCCATGTGTTTGTGATTTTTACATTTTTTTTCCTGTAATTGATTTCTAATCTCATAGCGTTGTGGTCAGAAAAGATGCTTGATATGATTCCAATTTTCTTAAATTTACCAAGACATGATTTGTGGCCCAAGATGTGATCTATCCTGGGGAATGTTCCAGGTGCACTTGAGAAGAAAGTATTCCACTGCTTTTAGATATCAGTTAAGTCTATCTGGTCTCATGTGCCATTTGAGGCTTGTGTTTCCTTATTAATTTTCTATCTGGATGTTCTGTCCATTGGTGTAAGTGGGCTGTTAAAGTCCCCCACTCTTATTGTGTTACTGTGGATTTCCCCTTTTATGGCTGTTAGCATTTACCTTATATACTCAGGTGCTCCTATGTTGGGGGCATGTATATAATATATATATATATAATATATATATTTAATATATATATAATATATATAATATATATAATATATAATAATATAAATATATAATATAAATATATAATATATATATATAATATATATTATATATATTTAATTTTCTTAATAGATCTTTACTGGAGTATATATATATAATATTATATATAATATATAATATATATATTATATATATTAATATATATATATTTAATTTTTTTAATAGATCTTTACTGGAGTATAATTGCTTCACAATGCTGTATTAGTTTCTGTTGTACACAATGTGAATCAACCATATGCATACATATGTCCCCATAACCCCTCCTTCTTGAGCCTCCCTCGCATCCTCTCTATTCCACCCATCTAGGTCATCGCAAATCACTGAGCTGATCTCCTGCTTCCAACTAGCTAACTATTTTACATTTGGTAGTGTATATATGTCGATGTTACTCTCACTTCATCCCAGCTTCCCCCTCCCACCCCATGTCCTCAAGTCCATTCTCTAGGTCTACGTCTTTACTCCTGCCCTGCAACTAGGTTCATCAGTACCATTTTTTTTTTTTTTTAGATTCCATATATATGCATTACAATACGGTATTTGTTTTTCTTTTTCTGACTTACTTCACTCTGTATGACTGATTCTAGGTCCATCTACCTCACTACAATTAACTCAATTTCATTTCTTTTCCTTCTTTTAAAACATTTCTTTTATTTATTAATTTTGGCTGCATTGGTTCTTCATTGCTGCATGCGGGCTTTCTCTAGTTGTGGCTAGTGGGGGCTACTCTTCATTGCAGTACGTGAGCTTCTCATTGCGGTGGTTTCTCTGTTGTGGAACACTGGGTCTAAGCATGCAGGCTTCAGTAGTTGTGGCGGGTGGGCTCAGTCATTGTGGCTCATGGACTCCAGAGCACAGGCTCAGTTGTTGTGGAGCATGGGCTTAGTTGCTCCATGGCATGTGGGATCTTCCCAGACCAGGGCTCAAACCCACGTCCCCTGCATTGTCAGGTAGATTCTTAACCACTGCTCCATCAGGGAGCCCTTGTTTCTTTTTATAGCTGAGTAATATTCTATTGTATATATGAGCCACATCTTCTTTATCCATTCATCTGTAGATGGACATTTAGGTTGGTTCCATGTCCTGGCTACTGTAAATAGTGCTGCAATGAACATTGTGGTACATATCTGTTTCTGAATTATGGTTTTCTCAGTGTATATGCCCAGTAGTGGGCTTGCTGGGTCATATGGGAGTTCTATTTTTAGTTTTTTAAGGAACCTCCATACTGTTTTCCATAGTGGTTCTATCAATTTACATTCCCACAAACAGTGCAGGAGGGTTCCCTTTTCACTGCACCCTTTCCAGCATTTATTGTTTTTAGATTCTTTGATAATGGCCATTCTGACCAGTGTGAGGTGATACCTCATTGTAGTTTTGATTTGCATTTCTCTAATAATTAGTGATGTTGAGCAGCTTTTCATGTGCCTCTTGGCCATCTGTATGTCTTCCTTGGTGAAATGTCTATTTAGGTCTTCAGCCCATTTTTTAATTGGATTGTTTGTTTTTTGATATTGAGTTCCATGAGCTGTTTGTATATTTTGGAGATTAATCCTTTTTCCATTGTTTCATTTGCAAATATTTTCTCCCATTCTGAGGGTTATCTTTTTGTCTTGTTTATGGTTTCCTTTGCTGTGCAAAAGCTTTTAAGTTTCATTAGGCTCCATTTATTTTTGTTTTTTATTTCCATTACTCTAGAAGGTGGGTCAAAAAAGATCTTGCTGTGGTTTATGTCAAAGAGTGTTTTCTTATGTTTTCCTCTAAGAGTTTTACAGTGTCTCGTATTACTTTTAGGTCTTTAATCCATTTTGAGTTTATTTTTGTGTATGGTGTTCAGTAGCGTTCTAATTTCATTCTTTTACATGTAGCTGTCCAGTTTTCGCAGCACCACTTATTGAAGAGCCTGTCCTTTCTCCATTATATTCTTACCTCTCTTGTCATAAATTAGGTGACCATATGTGTGTGGGTTTATCTCTGGGCATTCTATCCTGTACCATTGATCTATATTTCTGTTTTTGTGCCAGTACCATACTGTTTTGATTACTGTAGCTTTCTGGTATAGTTTGAAGTCAGGGAGGCTGATTCCTTCACTCTGTTTTTCTTTCTCAAGATTGCCTTGGCGGTTCGGGGTCTTTTGTGTTTCCATATGAATTGTAAAATTTTTTGTTCTAATTCTGTGAAGAATTTATTTGAAGGTTGTAGATTGCATTGGGTAGTACAGTCATTTTGACAATATTGATTCTTCCAGTCCAAGAACATGGTATATTTCTCCATCTGTTTATGTCATCTTTGATTTCTTTCATCAGTGTTTTATAGTTTTCTGAATAAAAGTCTTTCGCCTCCTTAGGCAGGTTTATTCCTAGGTATTTTATTTTTTCTGTTGTGATGGTAAATGTGATTATTTCCTTAATTTCTCTTTCTGATTTTTCATTGTTGGTGTGTAGGAATGCCAGAAATTTCTGTGCATTAATTTTGTATCCAGCAACCTTACCAAATTCATTGATTAGTTCTAGTAGTTTTCTGGTGGCATCTTTAGGATTTTCTATGTATAGTATCATGTCATCCATAAACAGTGACAGTTTTACTTCCTCTTTTCCAATTTGTATCATTTTATTTCTTTTTCTTCTCTGATTGCCATGGCTAGGACTTCCAAAACTATTTTGAATAAGAGTGGTGAGAGTGGACATCCTTGTCTTGTTCTTGATCTTAGAGGAAATGCTTTCAGTTTTTCACTATTGAGTGTGATGCTTGCTGTGGGTTTGTCATATATGGCCTTTATTATGTTGAGGTAGGTTCCCTCTATGTCCATATTCTGGAGAGTTCTTTTATAATAAATCAGTGTTCAATTTTCTCAGAAGCTCTTTCTGAATCAATTGAGATGACCACATGGTTTTTATTCCTTAATTTGTTAATGTGGTTGTAATCCATTGATTGATTTGCATATATTGAAGAATCCTTGCATACCTGGTATAAATCCCACTTGATCACGGTGGATGATCCTTTTCATGTGTTGTTGGGTTCTGTTTGCTACTTTTTTGTTCAGGATTTTTGCATCAATGTTCATCAATGATATTGGTCTACAATTTTCTTTTTTTTGTGATATCTTTTTCTGGAAGGGTATCAGGGTGATGGTTGCTTTGTGGAATGAATTTGGGAGTGTTCCTTCCTCTACAATGTTTTGGAACAGTTTGAGAAGGATCAGTTTTAGCTCTTTTCTAAATGTTTGATAGAATTTGCCTGTGTAGCCACCTGGTCCTGGACTTTGATTTTTTGGAAGAATTTTAATTACAGTTTCAATTTCATTACTTGTGATAGGTCTGTTGATATTTTCTAATTCTTCCTGTTTCAGTCTTGGAAAATTGTACCTTTCCAAGTATTTGTCCATTTCTTTGTGGCTGTCCATTTTGTTGGCATATAGTTGTTTGTAGTAGTCTCTTATGATCCTTTGTATTTCTCTGGTGTCAGTTGTGATTTGTCCTTTTTCATTTCTAATTTTATTGACTTGTGTCCTCTCCCTTTTATTCTTGGTGAGTCTGACTAAGGGTTTATCAATTTTGTTTATCTTCTCAAAGAACCAGCTATTAGTTTTATTGATCTTTGCTGTTGTTTTCTTTGATTCTATTTCCTTTATTTCTCCTTTGACCTTTATGATTTCTTTCCCTCTACTGACTTTGGGTTTTCTTTGTTGTTCTTTCTCCAGTTGTTTTAAGTGTAGGGTTAGATTTTTTATTTGAGATTTTTCTTGTTTCTTGAGGTGAGATTGAATTGCTATAACCTTTCCTCTTAGAACTGCTTTTGCTGAATCCCATAGGTTTTGGATCATCATGTTTTCATTGTCATTTTTTTCTATGTATTTTAAAATTTCTTCTTTGGTTTCTTCAGTGATCTCTTGATTATTTAGTGGTGCACTGTTTAGTCTCCATGTATTTGTGTTTTTTACAGTTTTTTTCCTGTAATTGATTTCCAATCTCATAGTGTTGTGGTCAGAAAAGATGCTTGATACAATTTCAATTTTCTTAAATTTTTTGAGGCTTGATTTGTGACTCAAGATGTGATGTATCCTGGAGAATGTTTCATGTACAATTGAGAGAAAGTGTATTCTGCCACTATCAGGTGGAATGGTCTGTAAATATCAATTGAATCTATCTGGTCTATTGTGTCATTTAAAGATTGTGTTTCCTTCTTTATTTTCTGTTTCTATGATCTGTCCATTTGTGTAAATGGTGTGTTAAAGTCCCCTACAATTATCGTGTTACTGTCAATTTCTATTTTGATGGTTGTTAGCATTTGCCTTATGTATTGAAGTGCTCTTATCTTGGGTGCATAAATATTTATATTTGTTATATCTTCTTCTTGGATTGATCCTTTGATAATTATGTAGTGTCCTTCTTTGTCTCTTGTAATAGTCTTTATTTTAAAGTTTATTTTATCGGATACGAGTACTGCTACTCCAGCTTCCTTTTGATTTTCATTTGCATGGAATATCTTTTTCTATCTCTTCTCCTTCAGTCTGTATGTGTCCCTAGGTTGAAGTGGGTCTCTTCTAGACAGCATATCTATGGGTCTTATTTTTTTATCCATTCAGCCAGTCTGTGTCTTTTGGTTGTGGCATTTAATCCATTTAAATTCAAGGTTATATGAATATATGTATGTTCTTATTGCCATTTTCTTAATTGTTTGGGGATTGGTTTTGTGGGTCTTTTTCTTCTCTTGTGTTTCCCACCTAGAGAATTTTCTTTAGCTTTTGTTGTAAAGCTGCTTTTGTGTTGCTGAATTCTCTTAGCTTTTGCTTTTCTGAAAAGCTTTTGATTTATCCATACAATCTGAATGAGGTCCTTGCTAGGTAGAGTAATCTTGGTTGTAGGTTTTTCTCTTTCATCACCTTAAATACATCCTGCCACTCCCTTCTGGCCTCCAGAGTTTCTGCTGAAAAATCAGCTGATAACCTTTGGGGGTTTCTTTATATGTTATTTTTTTCCCCTTGCTGCTTTTTTCTTTGAATTTAATTTTTGTTAGTTTTATTAATGTATGTCTTGGTGTGTTTCTGTCTAGAGTGTATGGGACTCTCTGTTCTTCCTTGACTTTGGTGACTATTTCCTTTCCCATGTTAGGGAAGTTTTCGACTCTGATCTCTTCAAATGTTTTCTCAGACCCTTTCTTTTTCTTTTATTCTTCTGAGACCCCTATAATTCGAATGTTGGTGCATTTAGTGTTATACCAGAAGTCTCTTAGTTTGTCTTCAATCTTTTAAGTCTTTTTTCTTTATCTCCTCCTTGGCAGTTATTTCCACCCTTTTGTCTTCCAGCTCGCTTATTCATTCTGCCTCAGTTATTCTGTTACTGATTCATTCTAGTGTATTTTTCATTTCAGTTATTGTGTTGTTCATCTCTGTTTCCTTGTTCTTTAGTTATTCTAGATCTTTGTTAAACATTTCTTGTATTTTCTCAATCCATGACTCCATTCTATTTCTGAGATTCTGGATCATCTTTACTATCATTACTCTGAATTCTTTTACAGGTAGATTGCCTATTTCCTCTTCATTTATTTGGTCTTGTAGGTTTTTACCTTGTTCCTTCATCTGTGAGATATTTTTTTGCCATCTCTCTCTCTTTTTTTTTTTTTTTTATGAGTGGGATTGTGTTCCTGTCTTACTGGTTGTTTGGCCTGAGGCTTCCAACACTGGAGTTTGTAGGCTGTTGGGTAGAGCTGGGTCTTGGTATCGAGATGAGGACCTCTGTGAGACCTCATCTCACTCTGATGAATATTCCCTGGGGTCTGAGTTTCTCTTGTAGTACAGTGGTTCCAACATGGAACTCCCACCTCAGGATCCTCGGCCTGACCCCCGGCTTGTGAACAAAGATCCCACAAGCTGCATGGGGTGGCAAAAAAATAAAAATAAAAAGAGAACAATAATAAAGTAAACCAACTTTACTATTATTACTCTAAATTTTTTCAGGTAGATTGCCTATCTCTTCTTCATTTAATTGTTTTTGTGGGGTTTTGTCTTGTTCTTTCGTCTACAATACATTTCTTTGTCTCCTCATTTTGTCTAACCTTCTGTGTTTGTGGTCTCCTTTCCACAGGCTGCAGGATCATAGTTCCTCTTGTTTCTGGTTTCTGCTCCCTGGTGGGTGAGGTTGGTCCAGGGGCTTGTGTAGGCTTCCTGGTGGGAGAACAGGTGCCTGCCCTCTCATGGGTGGAGCTGGGTCTTATCCCTCTGATAGGCAGGGCCATATCAAGGGGTGTGTTTTGAGGTGGCTGTGAACTCAGTATAACTTTAGGCAGCCTGTCTCCTGATGGGTAGAGCTGGGTTCCTATCTTGGTGGTTGTTTGGCCTGAGGCTTTCCAGCTCTGGAGCCTGTGGGTTGTTGGCGGGGGGGAGTGGGTCTCAGTGCTGAAATGTGGACTTCTGGGTGATCCCACTCTGATCAATATTCCCTGGGGCTTCTGCTACCAGTGTCCTTTCCCTCACAGTGAGCTATAGTTCACCTTTGCCTCCCCAGGAAACCCTCTAAGACCCCTAGGTAAGAGTAGCCCAGGTTGTTATGGACGTACTGCTTTGTGCTTGGTCCCAGTGCATGTGAGACCTTGTATGCACCCTCCAAGGGTGGAGTCTCTGTTCCCCCCAGCCCTGTGGAACTCCTACACTCAAGCTCTTCTGGCCTTCAAGGCTAAGTTCTCTGGGGGTGTTTCTGCCTATTGCCAGAGCCCCAGACAGTTTTGGAGGCCTATTTTATGTGGGAACGTCCTTGTGTAGCCTCTGTGGGTTTAATATTTTTTGGTGCAACTGTTGTTTTTAGTATAGATGTCTGCCACCTCTTTCCTCAGTGTATGCTAGCCATTATCCCCTTGATAGGAGGTGTGACTGATGTTGTGGTGATCAGAGCCTGCACTGGATATTGAGCAGGGCCTCCCCTTTGCTCTGTGGTTGCTACTTCCCTGTCAGAGGTGGGGTCTTCTCCCTAGTTGTTGGAGTAGAGGCCCTCAGCTCTGTTTCTTAGCTGTGTTTCTGATCTGAATTGTGAGGTAGGTGGGATTAGAGCACTCCCACTGGGAAGGAAATCACTGGGTATTCCTTCTCCAGAGGCATTTACCTGTGGGTGTGCTCTGTTGTGTCACCTTCCACCCATTGTGTGAGCTCTCAGATTATGCTGTTGTTGGCACTGCTTTTGGCCCCCTCTTAACTGTAGGTATGCCAGCAATTGGCCCTGGTGCCTCTCAGACATTGATTTCAGCAGGCCAACCACCAGTGTAGATCCACTGAAGTTAGGTCCCAGCAGAGCAGTGATCATGGATCTGGACCCGTTGTGGGTGATATGGGGGCATCTCTGACTCTAGCATGGCTCAACCCCTTCGTGTATGTGCCCACAAAGTCTACAGCTGCTAAAGCCAGGCCCGTCTTGGTTGCAGGAGCATTCATTGTCCATTCAGATATTCTGTTGGTGCTAAGTTTATAAGGCCATTGCAGAGGTGTCAGTTCGTGGTTTGCACAGCTGCGAGGAGAGATTTCAGCTTTTCTTCCTTATGTTGCATGTCCCCTGGAGCTCAGCTGTGGTTTCAGCTCCACTTCTATGTGTGGGCCACCCACAAGGGTCTGCTCCTGAGGCTGCCCTGGAGCACATGAGTCCACCCTGACGATGAGGGAGTGTGGAGGCAGTGCAGTGACCAGGGTCATGGGATCCCCAGTGATGTTGGGTGTGTGGGGGAGCCAGTGGTTGCAGGCACAAGAGAGCCAGCCCCAGTGGGGGCCCCTCCCAGTGCCCAGGGAGGCAGGGGCTGACACGTGGGGAGAGAGGCTGCAATGGTAGCTCCTCCCCTTATGTGTCACTTAACAATGGTGCTTTGCTTCTATGGCAGTTTGAATTTCCTCCACAAGCATTCCCCATTGCAGGTTTCCTCAATCCCGCTCCCTCAGCCTGTCTCCTCACAGCCAACAGCAGTTGGCATCCACTCCCTGGGTTTGCTCTCTGAACCTCATATTCCAGCACCTAGAACCTGTCCACACTGAGGACACATGTCTCAGGCTAGGGTGTTCAGGGCTGTGGCATGGACCATTTGTGTAGGTCTCACTCTGTCCTGCCTGCCAAAGACCAGTTGCTTCACTCTCTTGCAATAGTCCCCAAAGCTCCCCTTTTGTCCCAACTGATCTCCCTGCTGGGGAGGGGACTTTCTCAGATGTGGGAACCTCTGCTCTCCTTCAGCTCCCCCCCAGGGGTGCTGTTCCTGCCCCGTTTCCTCTCCTCTTCTTTTGCCCTTCTGATTTCTTTCATCCTACCTTGTTATGTGGGGATATTTCTCATCCTTTTAGGTGTCCAAGGTCCTCTGCTAGTGTTCAGAGGGTGCTCTGTGAGAATGTTCCATTTGTAGATATATTCTTGATGCTTTGTTGGGAGAGATGAACTCCACATCCCCTTAGTCCTCTGCCATCTTGACTCCAGAGAATTGATCTGTTTATCATTGTGTAATAGCCCTTTTTGCTTTGATAATCTTCCTTGTTCCAAAGCCTGCACTGTCCAAAATTAATAAAGTGACTCCAGCTTTCTTTAGATTAGTGATAGTATAGTAGATTTCTCCATCCCTTACTTTTAAACTATCTGACTTTATATTTAAAGTGGGTTTATTGGAGATAAAAGCATAGTTAAGCTATGCTTTTGTAATGATCTGACAATCTCTGTTTTATAATTGGTATAATTAGACCATTCATAGTTAATGTGATTATTGATATAGTTGGATTAATATCTACAATCTTTATAATTGCTTTTTATTAATTGTACTTGTATCACCCCCCCCCCCTTTCTGCCCTCTCTGGTTTTAATTGAGCATTTTGTATGATTCCATTTTTTCTCTTCTCTCAGCATATCATTTATATGTCTTAAAAAAAATTTAAGTAGTCACCTTAGAGTTTAAAATATACAGTTTTAAATGATGTAAGTACATTTTCAAATAACACTATACTGCTTCACATGTATTGCAGTTACCTTATAATGGACTCTCCCCTGTTCCATTCTCATCCCTGTGACACTGCTGCCCTTTGTTGCATTTATCCTTATGCAGTAATCACCAAATACATTGTTATTAAAGCACTATTAGTGCTGTAAATACTTATACTTCAAATCAATTAAGAATAAGAAAAATAAAATATTTTTAAAATTTCATTTATTCCCTCTCTAATACTCTTCCTTCCTTTATGCAGATATAAGTTTCAGAGTTATATAATTTTTCCTTTTCCTGAAGAATTTCTTTTAACATTTCTTTAAATTTTTTTAAAATTTTTTAACATCTTTATTGAAGTATAATTGTTTTACAATGGTGCGTTAGATTCTGCTTTATAACAAAGTGAATCAGCTATACATATACATATATCCCTATATCTCCTCCCTCTTGTGTCTCCCTCCCACCTTCCCTATCCCACCATTCTAGGTGGTCACAAAGCACCGAGCTGACCTACCTGTGCTATGCAGCTGCTTCCCACTAGCTATCTGTTTTACATTTGGTAGTATAAATAAGTCCATGGCACTCTCACTTCGTCCCAGCTTACCCTTCCCCCTCCCTGTGTCCTCAAGTCCATTCTCTATGCCTGCATCTTTATTCCTGTCCTGCCCCTAGGTTTTTCACAACCTTTTTTTTTAATTTTTTTTTTTAAGGTTTGTATATATGTGTTAGCATACGGTATTTATTTTTCTTTTTCGGGCTTACTTCACCCAGTATGACAGTCTCTAGGTCCATCTACCTCACGACAAATAACTCATTTTCTTTTCCTTTCATGGCTGAGTAATATTCCATTGTATATATGTGCCATCTCGTCTTTATCCATTCATCTGTCGATGAACATGTAGGTTGCTTCCATGTCCTGGTCATTGTAAATAGAGCTACAATGAACATTGTGGTACATGACTCTTTTTTTTTTTTTTTTTTTTTTGGTATGCAGGCCTCTCACTGTTGTGGCCTCTCCCATTGCAGAGCACAGGCTCCAGATGCACAAGCTCAGTGGCCATGGCTCATGGGCCTAGTCTCTTCGCGGCATGTGGGATTTTCCTGGACTGGGGCACGAACACATGTCCCCTGCATCAGCAGGCGGACTCTCAACCACTGCACCTGCCCTATTTTTCATTTTTTAAGGAACCTCCATACTGTTCCCCATAGTGGATGTATCAATTTACATTCCCACCAGGAGGGCAAGAGGGTTCCCTTTCCGCCACACCATCTCCAGCATTTATTGTTTGTAGACTTTTGTTTTTAACAACTTTATTGGAGCATAATTCCTTTACAATGTTGTGTTAGTTTCTGTTTTAACAAAGTGAATCAGCTACACATATACATATATCCCCATATCTCTTCCCTCTTGTGTTTCTCACCCTCCCACACTCCCTATCCCACCCCTCTAGGTGGCCACAAAGCACCGAGCTGATATCCCTGGGCTATCTGGCTCCTTCCCACTAGCTATTGGTTTTGCATTTAGTAGTGTATATACGTCCATGGCACTCTCTCACTTCATCCCAGCTTACACTTCCCCGCCCCACCGTGTCCTCAAGTCCATTCTCTAGTAGGTCTGCATCTTTATTTCCTTTCTGCCCCTAGGTTCTTCATGACCTTTTTTTTTTTTTTTTTTTTTTTTGCTGTATGCGGGCCTCTCACTGTTGTGGCATCTCCCGTTGCGGAGCACAGGCTCTGGACATGTAAGCTCAGCGGCCATGGCTCATGGGCCCAGCTGCTCCATGTGCCAAGCCCGGACTGGGGCATGAACCCGTGTCCCCTGCATCGGCAGGCGGACTCTCAACCACTGCACCACCAGGGAAGCCCTTATTTTATTTTTTAATTCCATATATATGTGTTATCATAAGGTATTTGTTTTCCTCTTTCTGACTTACTTCACTCTGTATGACAGACTCTAGGTCCATCCACCTCACTACAAATAACTCAATTTCATTTCCTTTTTTAGCTGAGTAATATTCCATTGTATATATGTGCCACATCTTCTTTATCCATTCATCCGATGATGGACACCTAGGTTGCTTCCATGTCCTGGCTATTGTACATAGAGCTGCAATAAACATTGTGGTACATGACTCTTTTTGAATTATGGTTTTCTCAGGGTATATGCCCAGTAGTGGGATTGCTGGGTAGTATGGTAGGTCTATTTTTAGTTTTTTAAGGAAACTCCATACTGTTCTCCATAGGGGCTGTAGCAATTTACATTCCCACCAACAGTGCAGGGGGTTCCCTTTTATCCACACCTTCTCCAGCATTTATTGTTGGTAGATTTTTTGATGATGGCCATTCAGACTGGTGTGAGGTGATACCTCATTGTAGTTTTGATTTATTTCTCTAATGATTAGTGATGCTCAGCATCTTTCCATGTGTTTGTCGGCAATCTGTATATCTTCTTTGGAGAAATGTTTATTTAGGTCTTCTGGCCATTTGTGGGTTGGGTTGTTTGTTTGTTTTTTGATATTGAGCTTCATGAGCTGCTTTTAAATTTTGGAGATTAATCCTTTGTCAGTTGCTTCATTTAAAAATATTTTCTCCCATTCTGAGGGTTGTCTTTTGGTCTTGCTTATGGTTTCCTTTGCTGTGCAAAAGCTTTTAACTTTCATTAGCTCCCATTTGTTTATTTTTGTTTTAATTTCCATTTCCCTAGGAGGTGGGTCAAAAAGAATCTTGCTGTGATTTGTTATAGAGTGTTCTGCCTATATTTTCCTCTAAGAGTTTTATAGTGTCTGGCCTTACATTTAGGTCTTTAATCCACTTTGAGTTTATTTTTGTGTATGGTGTTAGGGAGTGTTCTAATTTCATTCTTTAGATGTGACTGTCCAGTTTTCCCAGCACCACTTATTGAAGAGGCTGTCTTTTCTCCACTGTATATTCTTGCCTCCTTTATCAAAAATAGGGTGACCATATGTGCGTGGGTTTATCTCTGAGTTTTCTATCCTGTTCCATTGATCTATATTTCTGTTTCTGTGCCAGTACCATACTGTCTTGATTACTGTAGCATTGTAGTATAGTCTGAAGTCTGGTAGCCTGATTCTTCCAGCTCCATTTTTCTTTCTGAAGACTGCTTTGGCTATTCAGGGTATTTTGTGTTTCCATACAAATTGTGCAATTTTTTCTTGTAGTTCTGTGAAAAATGCCATTGGTAATTTGGTAGGGATTGCATTGAATCTGTAGATTGCTTTGAGTAGTATAGTCATTTTCACAATGTTGATTCTTCCAGTCCAAGAACATGGTATATCTTTCCATCTGTTTGTGTCATCTTTAATTTCTTTCATCAGTATCTTGTAGTTTTCTGCATACAGGACCAGATTTTGTTTATTGGAAAATTTTTAATCACAGTCTTAATTTCAGTGCTTGTGACTGGTCTGTTTATATTTTCTATCTCTTCCTTGTTCAGTCTCGGATGTTGTGCATTTCTAAGAATTTGTCCATTTCTTCCAGGTTGTCCATTTTATTGGCATACAGTTACTTGTAGTAATCTCTCATGATCCCTTGTATTTCTGCAGTATCAGTTGTTACTTCTCCTTTTTCATTTCTAATTCGGTTGATTTGAGTCTTCTCCCTTCTTTTCTTGATGAGTCTGCCTAATGATTTATCAATTTTGTTTATCTTCTCAGAGAACCAGCTTTTAATTTTGTTCATCTTTGCCATCATTTCCTTCATTTCTTTTTGATTTATTTCTGATCTGATCTTTATGTTTTCTTTCCTTCTGCTAACTTTGGGATTTTTTGTTCTTCTCTCTCTAATTGCTTCAGGTATAAAGTTAGGTTGTTTATTTGAGATGATTCTTGTTTCTTGAGGTAGGGTTGTATTGCTATAAACTTCCCTCTTAGAACTGCTTTTGCTGCATCCCATATATTTTGGGTCATCGTGTTTCCATTTTCATTTGTTTCTAGGTATTTATTGATTTCTTCAGTGATCTCTTGGTTATTATGGAATGTATTGTTTAACCTCCATGTGTTTGTATTTTTTACATATTTTTTTCCTGTAATTGATATCTAGTCTCATAGCATTGTGGTAGGAAAAGATACTTGATATGATTTCAATTTTCTAAAATTAGCAAGGCTTGATTTGTGACCCTAGATATGATCTATCCTGGAGAATGTTCCATGAGCACTTGAGAAGATGGTGTATTCTCTTGTTTTTGGATGGAATGTCCTATAAATATCAATTAAGTCCATCTTGTTTCATGTATCATTTAAAGCTTGTGTTTCATTATTTATTTTCATTTTGATCTGTCCATTGGTGAAAGTATGGTGTTAACGTCTTCTACCATGATTGTGTTGCTGTTGATTTCCCCTTCTATGACTGTTAGCATTTACCTTATGTATTGAGGTGCTCCTATGTTGGGTGCATAAATATTTACAATTCTTATATCTTCTTCTTGGATTGATCCCTTGATCATTATGTAGTGTCCTTCTTTGTCCCTTGTAATTATCTTTATTTTATAGTCTATTTTGTCTGATATCAGAATTGCTACTCCATCTTTCTTTTGATGTTCCATTTGCATGGAATATCTTTTTCCATCCCCTCAATTTCCATCTGTATGTGTCCCTAGGTCTGAAATGGGTCTTTTGTAGACAGCCTATATATGGGTCTTGTTTTTGTATCCATTCATCCAGTCTATGTTTTGTGGGAGCATTTAATCCATTTGCATTTAAGGTAAATATCGATATTTATGTTTCTATTCCCATTTTCTTAATTGTTTTTGGTTTGGTATTGTAGGTCTTTTCCTTCTCTTTTGCTTTATGCCTAGAGAAGTTCCTTTAGCATTTGTTGTAAAGCTGGTTTGTTGGTGCTGAACTCTCTTAGCTTTCATTTGTCTGTAAAGGTTTTAATTTCTTTGTCAAATCTGAATGAGATTCTTGCTGGGCAGAGTAATCTTAGTTGTAGGTTTTTCCCTTTCATCATTTTACATATGCCCTACCACTCCCTTCTGGGTTGCAGAGTTTCCGCTGAAAGATCAGCTGTTAACCCTATGGGGATTCCCTTGTATGTTATTTGTTGTTTTTCCCTTGCTGCTTTTAATATTTTTTCTTTTTATTTAGTTTTTGATAGCTTGATTCATATGTATATTGCCATGTTTCTCCTTTGATTTATCCTGTATGGGACTGTCTGTGCTTCCTGGTGTTGACTGACTATTTCCTTTTCCATATTAGGGAAGTTTTCAACTATAATCTCTTCAAATATTTTCTCAGTCCCTTTCTTTTTCTCTTCTTCTTCTGGGACCCCTATAATTCAAATGTTGGTGTGATTAATGTTGTCCCGGAAGTCTCTAAGACTGTCCTCAATTCTTTTCATCTTTTTTCATTATTCTGTTCTGCAGTAGTTATTTCCACTATTTTATCTTCCAGGTCACTTATCTATTCCTCTGTCTCAGTTATTCTGCTATTGATTCCTTCTACAGAATTTTTAATATCATTTATTGTGTTGTTCATCAGCATTTGCTCGTTAGTTTTTCTAGGTCCTTGTTAAACATTTCTTGTATTTTGTCCATTCTATTTCCAAGATTTTGGATCATCTTTACTATCATTACTCTGAATTGTTTTTCAGGTAGACTGCATATTTCCTCTTCATTTGTTTGGTTTGGTGGGCTTTTACCTTGCTTCTTCATCTGCTGTATGTTCCTCTGTCTTCTTATTTTGCTTAACTTATTGTGTTTGGGCTCTCCTTTTTGCAGGCTACATGTTCGTAGTTCCTATTGTTTTTGGTATCTGCCCCCAGTGGCTAAGGTTGGTTCACTGGGTTGTGTAGGCTTCCTGGTGGAGGGGACTAGTGCCTGTGTTCTGGTAGATGAGGCTGGATCTTTTCTTTCTAGTGGGCAGGTCTTCATCCAGTGGTGTGTTTTGGGGTGCCTGTGACCTTATTATGATTTTAGGCAGCATCTCTTCTAATGAATGGCATTGTGTTCCTGTTTTGCTAGCTGTTTGGCATAGGGTGTCCAGCACTGTAGCTTGCTTGTTGTTGAGTGGATCTGAGTCTTAGAGTTGAGATGAAGATCTCTGGGAGAGATTTCACCATTTGATATTACATGGAGCTGGGAGGTCTCTGGTGGACCAATGTCCTGAACTCGGCTCTCCCACCTCAGAGGCACAGGCCTGACACCCGGCCAGAGCACCAAGACCCTGTCAGCCACACAGCTGTTTCCTTAAATGACTAGTGTCAAATGGAAGCTCTGCAGCTAGAGAGCCCAGACCACACTCGCAGGGCTGCACTCTGAGGGTCCAATTGGTTTACTTTTAATATTGTATCTCAGGAACTAGGGAGGCAAACTGGAGAACAATTATACCACAGAAGACCATATACTGGAGTGAATGTTCTGAGCCCCACATCAGGTTGGGGGTCTGGCAATGGGAAGAGGAATTACCAGATAATCAGACTTTGAAGCCTAGTGGGATTTGATTGCAGGACTTTGACAGGACTGCTAGTGTTGGAGGGTCTCCTGCATAGGTGGGGGGCAGCTGTGGCTCACCACAGGGACAAGGACACTGGCAGCAGAAGTTCTGGGAAGTACTCCTAGGTGTGAGCCCTCCTGGAGTCTGCCATTAGCCCCACCAAAGAGGCTGCAGGCTCCAGTGCTCTCTTTTAACATTTCTTGCAGGGAAGTTCTGCTGACAATAAATTACTTATATTTTTGTTTTTGTTTGTCTGACAAAGTCTCTATTTTTCCTTACTTTGGAAGGAGAATTTCATTGGATATAGAATTTTCGATTGGTGATGCCCCCGCATCCCCCCACACCTGAAATTTAAAGATTTCACTCTTTTCTTGATTGTATGATTTCTGGTGAGAAGACCATTGTAATTCTTATTCATTTTTTCTATAAGTTAGGTTTTATTTTTCCTCCTCTGTCTTCCTTCAAGATATTCTCTTTGTCTTTTTTTTTTGGCAGCTTGAATATAATATAAAATAAATTTGTGTTATTTATTCTATGTAGTGTTCTATGAGTTTCCTAGATCTGTGGTTTAATGTCTATCATTAATTTTGGAAAGTTCTTAGCCATTATTAATTTTTCCTGCTTCATTCTTTTTATTCTCCTTTTTGTATTCCAATTACATGAATGTTGTACCTTTCAAAATTGTCCCAAAGTCCTTGGGTGTTTTGTTATTTATAAAAAATTTTTTTTCTCTTTGCATTTCAGTTTAAGTTTCTATTGACCTATCTTCAAGTTCACTAATTCTTTCCTTGGTCCTGTTGAGTCTACTGATGGTACTGTTAAAGACATTCTTTATTTCTTTTACTGTTTTTTTTCATTTTTTATTTTTAACATCTCCTTTTGACTTGTACTTAAAAGTTTCTCTCTCTGCCTACATTACCCATCTAGCATGTTGTCTGCATTTCCCATTAGAGCCCTTAATATATTAATCATAGTTATTTAAAATTCCCTGTCTGACAATTCCAACATCTGTGTTTTATCTGAGTTTGGTTCTTATGATTGCTTTATCTCTTCAGACTGTGTTTTTTCTTGTCTTTTACATGCATTGTAATTTTTTATCAAAAGCTGGACATGTATTGAATAACAAGAAGTGAAATAGATAGGCCTTTAGCATGAGGTTTTATGTTATTCAGGCTAGGATTTGGACTGTTTTCAATGTTTGTTGTGGCTATAGGTACTAGAGGCTTCAAATTCTTCTGGTGTCTTTGTTTCTCTTCTTTATGCCTTTGGAGCCTCTCTGTGTTCATTCAGAAAGAGTCTGTGCCTTGTAAATCTTTCAGCCACAATCCATTGTTTTTATGCTGGAGTTTTATAGTGGATGGTTGTGTTGAGAGGGGAGTTTTCCATAATCTTGTGATGAAGTCTCCATCTTTTATTGGGCCTGTTTTTTTGGGTTGTGACCTTCACAAGTGCCTCTGTTCCTCCTCCAGTGGTACAGCTCCCTCACTTATTCTACCCCCTGCTCCCTTACATGGCTACACAGTTCCAATCTGTTTACTTGAAGCCCTGTCTCCTATTGACTATGTTTCCTCTCACTTAGATAAGACAGGAGCTGGAGGGGCTGGGGTAGGAAGAAATGCTGTTCCCTTAGCTGGGATAATGCTCTGGCATAGTCTTTCCCCCTGGAGAGTTGGATCTTGTTATAGAGAAGGCTCTGAGTTCATTTCTCTATCATTACTCTTCTCCTCTCCATGCCAAAGCCACGAGGAGATCCTTCTCAACATGAGAACCTGGTGGGGTTCCTGGAGGGAAAACTCATGAAAGTGTGGGGGCCTCCCATGACTGCAGCCCCAGGATTTTCTTACTCTCATGCTAGTCCACACTCAGTCTCCAGCAATTAGTCAAAATTGCCATTTAAATATTCCTACCAATTTCTGCCTCCAGTGGCTTCTGCTTCAGGAAAGCAGATCTCAGTTACAGTATTCCCTCGGATGTGCCTGTCTCTTCATATTTTGAGTGGTGGTCTGCCTTGTGACCTCAGTTTTCTGATGAGTCCAAGGACATGATGACTTTGCAATTTGACCAGCGTCATCTTCTAAGAACAGGAGTGATGCCTTCTGTCACAACATTAAGGTTTGAGAAGTCAATCATGTTAGACATTTAGGTTCTAGGGTGAGGGTGGTCTAATGGATCACATTGGCATGATGCCAGAAGATTTGGGTCTGCGTCAGGGACATAATTTCCTTATTTGTTAAATGGGAGCAATTCTACCTGACCCTGTGAGGGAACAAATGACAGATGAGAAGGTCTTTCTGTCATTGTTAAGATGGCCACTACCTTCTTTCCTGGAGCCAGTGGCTCTAGTATGGCAGAAGGAAGACTTCAGGTTTTTATGCCATTTGTTTTTTCTCATGTCCTTCTACATCTTTCCTGACTTGCCCTATTGTCAAGTAATCAGCCCCACATTTATAAAACATCAGCCTGGGACCTGGTTTCTCTCAGGCTACACACACACACACACACGCATCCTGCCCCAGTACTGGTTGGCCTCCAGACTTCAGAAACATGCCTTCTGTCAGTTTAAAGGGGAGTTGACAGGAATCATTGGGAAAACCCATTCATTCTGGCATCTGGGCTCATGGAATCTGCTCCTGCTGGACATTCTCTGCACCTAGAACGATGCCAACATCAGGCAATGCCCTGGGCCTCCTCTCCTTTTTACCTGAGCTTTGCTCACCCTATGCCTGTGGGCCCTGGCGAGTGGCTGCAGAAGACTGGTTGACCTCCCAAGGCAGCTCCCGAGAGCCGGCTGCCAGGGATTTCTCTCAAATGGGACCTTCCAAGGGATGGATACATTTCCTGGTCCTAAAGCAGAGAAATTAAAAACAGAAAGAGACATGGAAAGATGTTCTGCTGAAAATAAACCCCTTCTCTCTCCCCCAGCAGTTGAATAAAAGTTCTCTTTCATTTGGATATATTTTATTTTTAAAACTTCAATTTAACAGTTTTTAAAAACAAAGTGGAATAGGTCAGAGGTTTGTTTAAAAAAACCACTGGAATTTTCTCTTTTTCTACAAGCCCTTCCTGATGAGGCTGCTTGAAATCCTTCCTGGTGAGGCTGCTTCTCATAACTCTGCTTGAATACTTTTCCAAAAGCAATGGCCTTTTAGGCCCCTGGGTGACCCAATCAACCCCATGTCCTTCAATCTCTGCATTTGTGTCACTTTCCCACTTCAGCCACCTCAAGGCAGAGAATGCGCCCAGCTCATGCCATTTAGGTGAGCAGCAGACTCCCTCTGGGTCCCAGAGAGAACATGAGACAGCTTCTCCATGTGCTTTGGGAATAGATGTGGCCTCTTTAAGACTTTCCACTTTGGGGGGACTCTTGACCAACTTCCTGGGAGGAGTTGGGATAAGAACATATCCTGTGACTGCTGTTAGGATCCATCCACAATTATGGGTCTCATTTATGGGTTTCCCAGAGAAAGCACATGGAAGGAAATATGGATCCCTTGACTCTCTGCTTTATGCACATATTCTGAAAATTCTCATTGGCATCCTCCTCCTTTTCACTCACTTTGCCTGTCATGGAGACGAGTTGTCTTTATATATTTCTTTGTGTGATTATTTGTTTAAAGTCCATCTCTCTTGTTCTCGTCTCCAGTGAGGGCTTTGATCACTCATCATCTCTGAATTCTTAGGACCTTGCACTGTGCCTGGTACAGAGTAAACTCGCAAATGTTTGGTGGCATTATTTTAATTTAATCCTCACAACAGCCTTATGGATAAACCATATTATTATATCCATTTTACAGATGAAGGAACTGAGACTTTAAACAACTCACTCACAGCCCCAAATGGAAATCCAGATCTGAATTATTGATTTTTAAGCCCATGCTTTCAACTGACACACTATAAATCCTCCTGGTAGGGGAGGGAGAATGAAAGAAAATGAACACACTGTACAATCTTATGAGAATATAACAAGAAGAAAAAGAAGAAACATGCTTGAGGGACCTGTAAAAAGGAGGGTTTAAAAAGTATGTTTCAGGCAAGAACTCTCTGGAAGGCAATTTCTAATGGCAAGCACTGGCTCTGGAGTGCTTTTGGTGACGCCAGTCACATTAATATTTATTTTGGCAAATCAGGGTTAGAAACTTTCTCTTTTGGCAGTCATTGGAATTTTGAAAAAAAATCTATAAATGGATTAGATTTGATTGTGTATTTCAATTGAATGATTATTTTTTGGTTTAAAATATGAGTTAACAGTCTATTTCAAATTTATTTGACATTGTAATTGTTTAAATGATAATTCACCAGCTAGAATTTAATATTTTACCTGGAGGAAGGGTGGACACTATCATTTGTTGAGCAAGCTTATATGCTAGGTCCTTCACATTGAATCTAAGATAGCATCTTTGAAGACAGGTTGTCTCTTCCCTGGCTTTACTATCTCCCATAGTGCCCAATAAATGGCTGGGGTTGGGAGGTCCAGAGTCTGCTCTGGGTTCTGCCTTTATGAGTCCCAGGCAAATCCTGGGATCTTCCAAGGGCACCATTTTCTCCTAAGTGAAGGGGGAAGGGTTAGATGGTCATTAAGGATTTTTCTGGGTTAAAAGTTCAATGAGTCCATGACTCCTGATGGCTGTTCTGGCCTCTTTTTTACAGCCCTCTTTCTTTAGGAATAGGGGAAGGGCCGGGGAGGTAAAGCCACTGTTTAGCCAACACCTGCACAGCCTTTCTGAAGGTGGGCCCTGAGAATACACAGTCTCTATGTGTGTTGGCCAAACGCTGAGCCTGCAGCCTGCAGCTGGCCTCCTGGGCTTCTGTCGACCCCTTGGATGCCATGTCAGCTTTGGAATGTCCGAGTCTCCAGCAACCGTTCAATCGTTTGCTTTTTCTCCTCCTAAGAGACAGTCAAGGGCATTGGGGGGCTTGTTACTTTGGGAAGTCTTCCACATTTACGAATGCCTTGTAACCCCTAACGAGTGACAGATTTATTTGACAATTTTTGATAAGTGGGTTGTTTGTGACTCACTGACGGAAGGAATTATTTGTAATTCCAACTTGAAAGGTTGACCATCTGAGGGCGATGACTAAGTGAGTGTCCATAGGAAAATGTCATTCGTCGTTGCTTAACATCCTGTCATATATCATCTTCTGATCTTTCTGTTTTTATTGTTTTGATCTCAAAAAAATAATCTTTTAAAATGTGAGAGCTGGAAATTGGGAAATGACAGAACTATTTATGGTCCCCGTAAGCAGCTGACCCATTTCAGTGACACACGTTATAAACATGTTGTGTTAAAATCCCAACCCTTTGCTTTTGATTTTAATTACTTGGAATTCATTGAACTTGAGGGACCAGATTCTGTTTCCTGCTGAAATTCGGTAATGGTGACATTCTGACTTGGCAGAGTGAGCGTCACTCTGCTGAGTCACGGTTCTCTTAACTTCGTCCAGGTCCCCGCAAACCTAAGAACTAGAATTTGGTCACTTTGCAGGTGTCTGGTACTGTTCCCAGTGCCTATTGCTAAATATAGAGAACGACTATAAACTTTTTTCTTTAAAGACATGCGAAGCCCTTTCTTCTTTCCTGACAGGACCCCACTTCTGCTAACTTAGTTGTAATGTCCAGAACTATCTATTAAAGACTGGTTCTGCGGTTAGTTCATGAGTTGGGTGATCTGTCGTGTTCTATGCATTTTACGTGAACTTTTCTCATTTAACCCTCGCAACACCCTGTAGAGGTTACTGCTGTTACTATTTTCAGGTGTGGACTGGAGCTAACTTAGCTGAAACCATTTAGCAAGTAAGTGACAGAGCCAAGATGTGAGTCCAGGGAGGTCTGATGCCAGGGCTGTGCTGTTACTATCCGTGATTTATTGTAAGTTAACTGACTCTAGTTCTGCCGACTGGGAGATATGTAAAACTGGTCATGGGAGGAATGGAGGGGAAGGAGTAGCAGGGACCAATCAGATCCAAGAAGGGAGTTACCCTGAGCAAATTCTTCCAAGGTATTGGGAAAGAAACCAACCAACTTAAAAAATCAGGGACAAGAACCCACCAATTCATATCATAACTTTTGCAAACAAAACATAATACCTTGGGGTTCATAGATCCCCAAATAATATGAATATCTTGTTCCTAGGAAAAAATGGACAAAGGGAAAGGAGGAGATTTCAAAGGTGGAGGCCAGGACATGGACAAAGATCAAAACCACGGAGAGTTCATTGGTATCAATGGCTGATTCTTTTCTGAAAGATACAAACGTCTACTGAAATACATTTTAAAAGGCTTAAGGCAAACAGAGGCTGAGAAAGAAACAATGGAATGATAATGATAAAAAGTAAATTAACACATCAATTCATGGGTTTACCAAAGGGAGCTAAAGGAATAATGTCTTTTGTGTATACTTGCTTAAATGTGCTATATATATATATATATATATATATATATATATATATATATATATATATATATATATATATAGTGTGTGTGTGTGTTACGCGGGCCTCTCACTGTTGTGGCCTCCCCCGTTGCCGGAGCACAGGCTCCGGACGCGCAGGCTCAGTGGTCATGGCTCGCGGGCCCAGCTGCTCCACGGCATGTGGGATCTTCCCAGACCGGGGCACGAACCCGCAATCCCTGCATCGGCAGGCGGACTCTCAACCACTGCACCACCAGGGAAGCCCAATGTGCAATATTTAAAAGCAGGAAAATAATGACAAAAATTTTATCAGAATTCTTATATGTGTAGAGATAAGGAATAATGCTTTTCATAATTAAAGCTGAGTCTTTTGTGGTCACAGAAAGAAAGAAAAGAGTTCTGCAGTTTATTATTTTTTCACTGTGTAATATGTCTTGAACATCTATCCTTTTTTTTCTGTTATTGGATAATCTGCTTATTTAATGGCAAGTGACATGTATATGATTTTTTTTTACTGAAGTGTAGTTGATTTACAATGTTGTGTTAATTTCTGCTGTACAGCAAAGTGATTCAGTTATGAACACCTATTCTTGTCAGTACATAACAATCTATCTAATCTGGTTCCTTTTAACTAGTTTCATTTTCTGCAGTGTGGATATTTAGTTATTTTGTTAACTCTCAAACAATGGACCACTGAGGCTGTTTGCATTTTTTGCTGGTACAAAAGATGTCTCAAAGAACATTCTTTGTGTGTGCCTCCTGTGTGGCTTGTCCCTCCTCCAGAGAGTGATAGCGGGGAGCAGAGCTGATTGACCCTTCCAGCTGCCAGAGCTCTGCATCCATCACTGCCAGATCACACTGCCACTGGGCTGTTCCCAGGCATGGACTGAGTATGGCAGGGGTGCCATACTTGCCTGAGGTGTGATTCGAGGGCAACTGTGGCTGAGAGTCTCCCCAGTGATCTGGCTTAAGTTTTCTCCAAACTGAGTTGTGGTCTGAGGATCATCCTCCCCAATCCTTCCTTCCTTCCCTCCTTTCACAGATGGCAGATCTTGGTCATAGTCTGAATTGTTCCCCTGCCTTCCCCTGGCCTTTTCCCCTCTATTTTTCACAGACTTTTCCCCCAGTAGATCTCCTGCACATCCACTCTTGTTTTGGCATCTACTTCTCAGGAGACCCAAACTGACCCACCCCTTTAACACAGCTGTAAGTTTTTCTCTAGGAAAAATTCAGAGATATAAAAGTTGGGGGCCATGAAGTATGTATGTATTTGTATATCTGTCTGTGTATAATTTTAACTTTTTATTGGTATAAAATAAATGAGAAAGAAGTGCTCATATCATAACTAAGCAACTCAAGAAATTTCACAAACTGAGCACACCCATGAAGCCAGCACCCAGGTTAGGAAACAGAACATTATCCACCCCTCAGCAGCCCCCGCCTGCCCCTTCCAGTCATCTCCCACCTCCTCCGGGTTAAGCACTCTCTGCTTTCTAACACATAGATTTGTTTAGACTGTTCTTGAGCTTTATATAAATGAAATCATACAATGTGTTCCTTAATGTTTGGCTCCTTCTCTCACTATTACGTCTGTGAGATCAATCGTGTTCATTTATTATCACTGCTGTATAAATTCCATTATGTGACTAAGCCACCATTTATTTGATCATTTTATTATTACCATACTTTACAGTTTTTGGCTACTAAAAGCAGTGCTGAAATGAACAGTCTTGTACAAGTTTTTTGTTGTTTTTTGTACAAGTCTTTTGATGGACATATGTCTACATTCTATTGGGCTTAGATCTAGAAGTGGAAGTGGTAGAACACAGGGTAAGTGTATGTTCTGCTTTAGTAACTGGTTGCGTAAATTTATACTCCCTCCAGCAAAGTAAGGGAGTTGCTCCTCTTACTTCCCAACTCTTAGTTTTATCGATCTTCTTTTCTTGAGCCATTCTTGTGAGTATGCCTTGGTATTGCACTATGGTTTCAGTGTGCTTTGATCTGATGACTAATAAAGTTGAGCACCTTTTAATACATTTATTTGTAATTTGAATATCATTTTCTGTAAAGTGCTTGTTCAGGTCTTTTTCCCAGTTTCCTTTAGAATATCTCATGGTTTTGTATTGATTTTTAGGAGTTCTTTATATTTTCCAGATATGAGGGTATGTGCATTTTAATTTTAATAGATATGACTAAAATACCTTTCAGCATGAATGAAACAATTTAAGTGCCAAAGGGACACTTTCCATTGTTCTGGAAGAAGACCATGTACCAAGTTACATTAAATTACTGTAGTTTTTAAAGGAAATTCTCACTTGCGTAAGCCCTACCACAGATTCTTTCTTCCCCAGTGAAGCTAGTTCTTACACCCTTCCTTCTATATAGTGAGCTTAGGTTAAAAGGAGTTTTTGCTAAATTGTTATCTCTGGGATTCAGAAACCAACAATCTAAGCAGCTTACCCATACATACCCTCATAACATCTGAATAGGTATATCTGGTTCACAGATGGAGCAATGCCATGGTGATTTATACTCTGAGTTATCTTGCTCAGTGAGCTAACGTCAGAAACTTAGGAGCCTTCCTTTTCCTAGTGTTTGCTCAATTATATTTCAATACTACTTTTAAGGCTCCAAACACGTTATCAATAATAATCTAGAAGGTGACTGGAGTGAAATGAATTGAGCTTGCAGTTATGATGTTATTCTTCCCCATGTAAGAGGTTTCTGGAGCAGAGCTGGCAGGCTTAGAAGTGCACCAGGGCAAGAGGGACTGCTTCCTACAGAGACATGCTGTAAGACGGAGACTTTCCTGTCCAGTCTTTAGTGTTAAACATTTGAAAACAAAACAAAACAAAACAGTTTGTACCAGTCAGGGTCCAACCAGGAGACAGAAAGCACATAGTATTTGAACATGGAAAGTTTAATATGGAGAATTATTAACTATAATAGGGGACTGAGAGGTAATGAGGGGTTGATGAGTAAGAAGTAAGGGCTGTAAAGAACACAAGCATAGCAGGTGTGAGGAGCAGCCAGCACTACCAGGGCTGAGACAGTGCACCCTAGAAAGAGCCCTTCCTCATTATTGGGAGGACAAGGCTGTGGATCCCTTGATGGTGGGTAAGTTGGCTGAGGTGCTGTACCCATGGCATTTGATGGAGATCTGCCCTCTGGGGTGCTGAGGGAGTTGTTCACAGAGAGGTGCCTCAGCAGTGTTGGGGAAGCTGCTGGTTGCTGCATGATGGTGAAGTCATCCGTGTTGGAAACCAGACACTGGAGCATCCACAGGTTGCAGGAGTTGGGAGAGAGGAGCACACCAGACCTGGAAGAGAAAAATCTCTTCCTCTTGCAGTGGCCCCCTGGTGCCCTCTACCGGTAAAGCTTAATATCATGCCAGCTGGCAAAAGGAAAAATATTTACAGGGTCCAGCTCCATTTTTGTAGAGCAGGCAAAAAATGATGAATTTGGATGTGAGAGCCCCCAAACTAATGACGACATGCTATTATCTGTGATCAAGAGACATACAATAGAAATGTTATTTCCCATTTCTGTTAAACCAAATGTTGTCCATTGTCAGTAAAGACACTGTAGTATGTTTTAAGAAATAGCCTCCTAATCCTCTGGAAGTATCAACATTATTGTATGTGGTCCTAGTGTGAGATTTGAGATACTGGACAAATGGGTATCACTACTTATTATCAAATGACCTCTTTGCTCGTTTACTTAGCAAACTTTGAATTTCTTGGCAAATCTCATTGTAAACTCATCTATGTAATGGGCCTGAATCATACTCCACAAACCTGGGTGTGCAAGACATGTTCATGTTATTTTTCAAGAACCAAATTAAATCTGTATCTGAGCCTGCATCCCTCTGAGCTGCTGGGAAACTAAATTTCAGTAATCACTGGAGTTTCCCCCCCACCCCTTCCAGAGTCAGGCATAGGTCCTGGAGACTTACACAGAACAGAACAATTTCAGAGATTCCCATGGTAACCATTAACAAGCTCATAGTTCAAATCTATACCATCCTTTAATAGTGGGCATCCTTTCTGTGGGAATGAGAATCTTTGGGAAGCTCTGGTATTCACAGTCCAGTCATCCTCAGGGCACCAAGCAGCCTTTCCTCTGAAATCCGGCCTCCAGCCCCAGGCATGACAAGGGAACCCAACCACTTTCTCATTCCTTAGCTTAAATAATCTCACTCCTTCTGTTCTTTCTTTCTTATTTTTTATTTTTAAAATTTTTATTTATTTATTTAGGCTGCACAGGGTCTTAGTTGCGGCAGGTGGGATCTTCGTTGCAGTATGCGGACTTCTTAGTTGCGGCACATGGATTCTTAGTTGCGACTCACATGCAGGATCTAGTTCCCCCACCAGGGATCAAACCCAGGCCCCCTGCATTGGGAGCGTGGAGTCTTACTCACTGGACCATCAGGGAAGTCCTTCTTTCTGTTCTTTCTGGCTCTGCCTGTGGCATTTTGTTATGGCAGACCTAGCAAACTAATCTACCAAGCCATATAGTATATACTGTTATTATATTTCCTTTCTTTGTCCTTCATCCTGAGCTGGTTGCTTTCTAGAACTTGTCACTCAGCTGATGTCCTGGGGTTTTCCTTTTTATCATTCTGAGGATTCCCTTTCTCTCTCTTGTGTTGGTTCTCTTGTTTTCCTGATTCCATGTCTTTGTTTACTTGTTTCTAAGAAAAAATAGAGCAGGGAGGCAAATTCTTTGAAGCTTTGAATATTTGAAACTGTCTTTAGTTTTACCTTACATTGGATTGATAGTTTGGTTTTTTGTGTTCATTATCTATCAGTACATAATAAATTACCCCCCATCTTAGTGGCTTAAAATAAAAAACCTTTATCATTTCACAGTTTCTGTGGATCAGGGAACTGGCTGTGTCCTCTGGCTCAGAGTGTCTCATGGGCTGCAATCAAGGTGTCAGCCAAAGCTACTCAACTTCCCTGTTTTCATTATGGGTTCTCCCTGTTTCATCTTCTCTAGAAATTAAACTGCTAATTATCTGTTGTAGTCTCTTCTCCTGCTTCTTTGTGCTTGGAGGTTTATGCCTCAAAATATCCTATTGCTATTGTATTAGTGAGTTCGGATCAGCAGCCTCAACATCATCCTCATTTTCCTTCTTGGATATGCCTTGACCTCATGCAATCAGCTCTTCAGGGGACCCACCTTGATTTTCCAGAATTCTTGAGGTGGGATTTCCATTTCTGTCTCCCTTAGAGAAAATTTTACAGTGAGGTCTAGCTGAATTGTATTACATTCTCTCTGCCGCTTGCCAGGTTAATGCCAAAACCAGGAGAAAAGTGGATTGGGTGTCTTTGACTATTGAGTAGAGGTGACACTTGGGCCAAGTGAAACCTGCCACAACCAACCATCCATTTTGCTCAAACAAATAGATGACAAAAGTTCTTAGACTGTGTGGTTTTCAATTCATTAAATTACTCAGAAGCAACGAGGAAGCTCAGGACACAAAGTCAGTGTTTCCCAAAGTTGTGTTTGTCTTCAGTTTCTTTTCTTGTTAAGTATGAGCGCTCACTTTGTGAATAGCTGTGTCTATTTTGCCCATTAAGCTACTAAGATCTGTATAGACCTTGAAGACCCTCTTTCAACATCCAAACACATTGGAGTCTGTAGAACCAAGTCATGAGATAATGAGGAAACAGACATTAAGCATATAATCACCCAAATAAAACTACAATCACAAACCTGAAGGAAGCATATAGGTTGTACTGAGAAAGCAGAGATGGGTTTCACTTTGGTTGGAGATTCAGAAGAGGCTTCTCTGAGGAACAGACATTTAATGTGAAATTGAAGGATTAGTAATGATTAGCTTGGAGGTGGGTAAGTTTAGAAGCATTCCAGGCTGAAGGAACAACATTGCAGTAGTCTCAAGGGGTAGAGATGTAAAATATTTAAGGATCTGAAGGAAACCCAGGGTGGCTGGCACACAGTGTGTGAGGGGGAGGGTGGTGAAGGGAAGCTGGAGCAATGGGTGGGGCCAGAACTTTCAAGGAACAGACCTCGCCAGCATGGCTCCCAAGTACCTAGTGACCAACTGGGTGAGTGGAGCGGTCATTATAGAGATGGGGCATATTGGCTGAGGAGAGATTAATGCTTCAGTTTTGGACAGGTTTATTTTGCAATCTAAGTAGAGATGTCGAGTGGTGGGACGTATGGATAGGGAGTCCATGGAGAGGTCTTGAAGTGTGATGTAAGTCCTCAGTACATAGAATGTCTTTAAGGCCATGGGAAGGCATGAGAGCATCTAAGTTGAGAATGTAGAGCAGCTACCAAGAGAATAGAGTCAAAGGAAGAACTGTGAGGGACCTGAACACTTAATGTTCAGTCAGAGGAGGAGGAGCCAGGAGACTAAGAAGCAACAGCCAGAGAAGTAGGAGGAAGACTGGGTATCACAGAAGCCAAGAGAAGAGTGTTTCCAGAAGGACAGAGTACAACTGTATCAAATGGTGCTGAGGGTCAAGTGAGATGAAGGTTAAGAATTGGCCATCTGAGAGGGCAACATGGAGGCCCTTGGGGACTTAGCAAGAGTTGTTGTAGAAGCAGTGGAGGCAGAGTCTGATTAAAAGGGGCTAAAGAATGAGAGATGAGGAAGTTGTGACAGCAAGTATAGATAACGCTTGATAATTTTGTCTGGCAGGGGTGGCGGGAAGGGGAGAAGATAGAGAGAGCGCTCGAGAGCCAAGAGGGCACATACTAGCTGGAGGGAGTCGGCAGAGTTTGTTTTGAAGGTGTTAGACTAGAGCATATTTTACTGGAGCATGTTTTCCTATGGAAGAGAGGACCTTAGGAGGAGGGAGACTGAAGTTGCAAGAAAGAAAGTGGTAACTGATGAAGTGAGAACCCCGGAAGGCAGGAGGGCTGTAGAACTCACATGGAGTGATGCCTGGTCTTTCCCACATTGTAAGAGGAGGAGAGGGTGAGAGAGAGAACTGGGCTGTGCAGAGATGATGACAGCCCTACCTGGTTTCTATTTCTCTATGAAGCTTGACACAGAGCATCTTTTCTCAGATGAGGCCAAGAAATGAGGAAATGTTCAGAATGCAGTAACTTGGCAAAGCATAGTAAAATTACTCAGCTTTTCATTCCTTCAAAAACTTTTCCATTTTCCTAAGAAGTGACGACACCTCCCTGTTGTTTTATTCTAGCTAGTTCCATTCATTTGTGCTTTTAATCTAGCCAGTATATGGATTGATTCTCTGTCATTACGAGGGTGAGCAGATTTTCAGACAAGCCTGGGGCTACACCCACTTCTCTGTCCTCTCTCCTGTATGACTATACTGCTGGTTTCTTCCAGCTTTTCTTTCAGGTTCACTCCAGCTGAGCAAAAGGAGTAACAGCTAAGTACTAACCACCAACCATTGTTGTGAATACCTGGTTGTCATCTCTTAAGAACTTGGAAATAAGGAAATGCAGATTTCCCTCTGAGAGTCCAAGTCTAAAACCAGAGCAGAGATGTGCAAATGTATTGAAGAGAAATGGGGGAACTTCCAGGAGGCAAGACTGGAATGTATTCATGACTAGCTAATGACTAAAGGGGCATCAGTCAGCTATGGAGAGTAGAAAAAGGTGAATAAAAGAGACAAATGTTGGCAGTGCTCATCCAAGAACTGTCCTATAAGTGGGGGAGCTTTGGTTAATAGATTTGAATGTTTCCCATCTCACTAGCAAAGCCATTGGTAAAGTAGGGTTGGATGCAAATAGCACTAGCCCAGTGGTTCTCAAACTTTGGTTGTATTAGGATCACCTGGGGAATTTGGTAAATTTACAAGGGCCAGTCTTCTCCTACTTCAATAAGTGCAGACCTCTGTGTGCTGGGTTAGCTCTCCAGGTGATTCTGATGCACATCAAAGTGTGAGAACCGCTGCTCCGACCAAATGATTTGAAGCATTCTGGTTCTGTTTGTAAGACCCTCCCTCCAGCGAGGTGGACACAGCAGGCTCTGAGTACTGTTGATTCCTCTAACTCTCCTTGTTCTGATTCCACCCTCACCAAACAACCTTCTGATTATGAATTAGCTCCCTGCACATATCTGCTGACAGGTAAAGAAGGCAATGATCCTACCCTTTCCATTCCCATGACAATGATTTCTCACTGTCAATTGAGAAGATGTCTTGAGCTTTGATTAGTGAGTCTGCATCTCTGGGACAGTGATCCTCAACTTTTTGATCCACTAGAATCACCTGAGGAGCTTCTAAAAATCATAAAAGCAGGCCACAACCTAGACCAATGAAACCAGAATCTCTGATGGTGTGACCCAAACATCACAATTTTGAAAGCTCTCCAAGTGCTTCTCTGGTGCACCCATTCTCAGTGTGCTGATGAAACCCAGTACTGAACCTGAAGAGGTTGAGGGCCAGGCTTGACCTTATTCACAGAGATAATGAATATATCCTTGTGAGACCTTGGGGTAGACAGCCAGCCAGTTAGCCTTTTTTGGAAATGGAGAATACACTATGCAGGCAATCCTATTGACCAATTCCCAGAAAGGCTCTGTATAGTTTTGTGCAACGTTAACCTAAACTACCTTTGCTAAAACACAATGCCTTCTCTGTGAGAACTGCAAGCAACTCTTGGCTCTGTTTTCCCAAATAACTGGCCTGCAGGGTGAGAGGTGGGTGGGCTGGAGTCCAAGCATCAGCAGAGGGACAGGAGATGGGAGCAAAGGGCACACACTCCAGCCCGTGCATGCAGACCCTCTTTTCTCGTAGAAGGAGAACGCCCCTGAGGCACTGCTCTCTTCCTGAGGACTGCCCAACTGTTCTTCAGTTACTTGCTCCAGTGCAAATCACAAACAGGGAGATGAGAGTTTTGCTGACTTTAGAACCTGTTCCTGAGTCAGAAACCATTCACTTCAGCCAGCTTTGATGACCCGTTACCTTTCGGGTCACAGCATTTGCTGTGGCTCCAGCCCCTCCGTACTAATTCTGCAGGTTAGTGCTGGGCTGCTATTTTTAACCTCAAGATTCAATAGGAGGAGAGAATTTGTAGAGCAGAGGGAAATGTGAAAAGCTTGACAAAAGAGGCCTCCAAGGAACATTTTTTTACGAGACAATAAAATATTCAAGTAGAGTAAGGAGATAGAGGAGGGGGGTGGGAGGAGGGGAAGAACACTGACCACAGGGCTGTCCACACTTTAAAACCCAATGATTAGTCAATTTCTATATTACTAAGATCAAGTTAGGCCAGGAAGTGAGCAATCCTCCTTTTAGTTGAAATGCAAAGAAAAAATATCAGAATATAATTTCTGTAGATGGGATTCAGCCAGGGGCTGGACTTATTGCTTCTGATCCTAAACTAATCTGCCAAAATCAGGCAGTTTAAGAAGAGAAAATTGATGGGATAAAATCCATCACCTATGAAATGTTCGTTGCATGCTGGGACCTTAATTCCTTTCTCTCCCAAGTTTCTCTTCCAAGATTTCTTTACCCCATGCTTTAGTTGAGATGATTCTATCTAAAATGAGAACGATGGCATTTTAAGATTGCTCCTCAGTGTTTGCAAGACTTTTGGCATGTTAGGATCTCAGGCTTGGCCCCGTGGCCTTTTTCTGCTTTGGTGAGAGATGTGAATGGTAGGCAAGTCAATGAAGAGAGTCTATTATTTGTGCTGAGTGGAAAGAGTGTTTCCCAGTAGAGGGCAACCTTACGTAATGAATTTCTCTTTACCCTTAGAATTATTTGCAGATACTGATGTGCATCGGGGAACAGATTTTACCTCTTAAGGCTTTTTAAAGCTTGTTTCTGGCAAGTCATTTACACATAAGGTGTTAAAGTGTTAAGAAGATTTGTTCCAATATTTTTCTTAGTTGGTAAGTGATAAGTTGTACTATCAATGATGGCAGTAGCAGATCATAAAATGTTTTAACTAAATTTAACTAGATTTTATTTACTCATAAAGTCAACAAATATTGATTTAGTGCCTTCTGTGTACAAGAAAGAGGGTGGGGTGGGTTTCCAAGGGTGGGCCTGAGTCAGACCTTCCTGGAAAAGAATTTATGATACATAGAGGGGCTAAGAAATAACTGTAGGAAGTTAAAATACAGGACAAAATATTTATTCTTGTTTCAAATTCTTGCTTATTAGGAAAAATGACTTCTCTAATATTAATTGTTGGTGGGCTTTAGAATTCTTCCCATTTCCTGTTGTAGATGGCATCCAGAATATTCAAGTTGTTTTCAAATCTTTTAGCTTCTGCCCAAACTGATTTGTTCAGTCCTCCTTTCTTTCTACTTTTGAAATTCAGCTCCATTTTAAGAGGAAATTAATCTGCACATTGTGATTCCACCCCTAATTTTTTAAATAGATTATTTGGAAAGACTCCTTCATTGTCTTGGTTTCCTCTAAAGTCTATCCATGTCTAGTGAGAAAGGGGTATTTTTGTAACTCAGCTCTCCTTGACCCAGAGGAGATCTTGAGTGAAATTCAGACGTGGAGAGTTGTTTAACCTTCTCCTATCAGAGTGCTGGCAATGGAAGGTTTGTTGAAAGCATGGGTTGAAGGGCACCCTGTGGGCTTGAGACCTGGCCACAGGCTCGGGGAGGTTCATTTGATTGATGAAGTCCAGTACCGCCAGATGAGGAACAAGCCACTTTCCAAGTTCAGATGATTCCTCTGCCTCAAGGGTAGGGCCTCTCAGACCCACAGAACCAGAACCAGCAGTGTTGAAAGCTTGTTATCCTGATAGTACATCTTACAGCAGCTTCTGGGGGGCAAAGTGGTGCAGCAGGGCAGAGTGAATATGGGAATGCTCTTCATCTCAGGTTCCATGTCCTGCAAAGTCTCTAGAAGCAGTACCTGAAACTCAGGCTGTAACTTGTGGAGCTACGTGTGGAACCTTGGAACATACTAGTTGGTTTGGGCTCCTGCAGAGGAAACACAGTGGCCTGGGGGTGACTACACTTTCTGTAATTGTCCTGCTTGGAGAGAGTGCCCTTCTGGAGGCCAGTTAAATCAGTCCTCAGCATCTGTGGTGGGCACTGTTAGTGACTCCTTTACTAGACCGGCACCCTCATCCTCAGGTGCTGAGTGTTGGCTGCTCACAGCTGTTCCTTTCTCTAGAGAATTGTCCCCCATTGAAGGGAATCACCCAGCCATGGAACTTATGATCTTTTCAGCAATTCACAAAAAATGACTGGCTGAAAATAGGGTACAAAATGTCAGCTCCCTTTCTTCAATGTAGGCATCAATTTTGTGGTGTGGCTTACACTTCTGGGCTCCCCATCAAATCAGGCTGAAGATAAAGTCCAGCTGAGACTACCTCCTCCTTGCGTAACAACTTCCCTTGCACCATCTTTCTTTCTCCACACTTCTCCGGAGAGTATTCCTGCAAAAAACTACCTCCAGCTCTGCTTCTAGAAACCTTACCTGAGGCAGTACCTCTTTTGAGTTGGTAGGACATATAGTCTTCTTTATATGATGTGTCAGTTGCGTATCAGCAGTCACCTCTTCCTCCTTCTTTTAAGAGAACATTTTATTCAGGTGTTAGGTGGCTATGTGCCTCGGTCCCTTCTGGTCCCAAAGGATGAATTTGTTAAATCCAAGCCAATCATGGTAATTTCATTCTCCTTTGCAGTGAGTGGTTCGAGAACGGCATGTGGCCCAATTCCACTCAATAGCACCTAAGGGAAGTCAGCTGAAGGGCATATAGACATATTTTCTTTGCTCTAAAAAGGGAGCAAAGGAGAAAGATATATTTGTATTCCTATTTCTAGACATTGTTGAGTAAGAATGTGATGGTGGGACTTCAGCAGTAAATTTGTAATCATGAGGAGATGTTAAGATTATCTTAATTCTGAGGGTTATAAAGTCACTAAGCCATTGAATTAATCAATACTAGAGCCCCCCAACCAATCAGCTGCCCCACTTTTAGTTACGTAAAATAACAAAAGTTCATATTTGTTTAAATAAGCTTTAGTTGAGCCTGCAGCTGTTTGTAAATGAGAGCATCCTAGACATCTACAGAGCTAGCTTGAAAAAAGTTACTTTCTAATGACCAAGTGATATTGAGAATAGAGAATAGAAAAAAGTAATTAATACTCTCCATTTTATTTTTCTCTCATAAAGAGAAGAATGGTCTGGTAATAATTTGTACAATATTTTGTTTTGGCTTATACAGCTGGTTTATTGAATGGGCCTAACCTAATGGAAGCAAAAACAGGAAATGGGTTAATTTTTCTTCCATTACTGACTTCAAACATTCTCTGTTGCATTTCCCTTGCCTTGTCTCTCCCCATGAGAGCTTTTTATTCACTTTCAGTTGTAAGAGCAGTCTCATTTTTGTGTTATAAAATATAGTGCAAGTTAAGTCAATGATTTCAATCTTGCATTCAGTTAAAATATGTTCTTTCCTTACAAGCTCAGGCCTGAAGACTCAAGCTTGGGGTCTGGAAAAAGGGAAGGAATAGAGGTTTATTTCTTTGCTACCCCATTCTTGCATCCTATCTTCCTGGGTCTTTTTGTCCTCAGCCAGTGCTTAGGTGCTCACGGGCATCTCTTGGTTGATACATACTGACCACCATTTCTTCTGTTACAGCCATAACAAATGCCAGGCTCTTTTGTGGGACATTTTTTTAATGGGCTTCTTAGACAACTTCACTGGGAACTCTTATACTTTGCATTCCTGGAGCTCCTGATTCATTCTTTGCTTGACCTTCTGGGACCCCTCCTCAGCTCCTGCCCTTCCCTTCCCAGCTGTATACCTCACATAGCCTCTCTCTTCCCCAGTGTCTGATCTTTTACTGGGTACCATAAGGCACTTTGAGCCTGGCCATGTTCCACATTATCCCCTTGGTCAATTTCTTCACAGATTCTCACTCACTAAAGGAAGACTTGAAGCTTGCCCAAGGCTGACCTCTTTCTCTTTGTCTTGTTCGTTGTAGCAACTTCACCAGTCCCTTAACCCCCCACATTTAGAGATCTCTTGGCAGGAAGCAGACACTTGTCACATTTGTGTGCACGCTAAATTCCTGGTTACAGGTGCCAAGTTCTCCTAAGAACTCTTTCACTGCTCTGGTGGCCACACCAAATGGACCTGCTGGGTTTTGCTCAGGAGTGAGAGTGCAGTCTCCCTAATCTCACCAAAACAATATTCTCTCTGAGGAGTTCTACTGGGGGTCCCACTTCACGTGGTCTGGGCAGGATGGAGGAAGCAAAACCAAAGCATTTTCTACTCCAGTGAATTCCTGCCAACACTGTCCTGCAAACTTCTAATTTATTCTGGTGTAGGCTGGAAGTATGTGACAGAGAATGATAGTCAAAGAGGCAGTTTGGTCACCTCTTAGATAGTCCTGAGGGATGGTTGTCCTGTTAGTTTCCTATGGCTGTCCTTAAATTATCACAAGTTTGGTGGCTTAAAACAATGTAAATTTATTATCTTACAACTCTGGATGTCAGATGTCCAAAATCAATCTTAGTGGGCTAAAATCAGGGTTGACAGATCCTTCTGGAAGCTCTAGGGGAGAATTTCTTTCCTTTTTCCACTTTCTTGTGGCACCTTCATTCTTTGGCTTGAGGCCTCTTCCTCCATCTTCAAAAGCAGCAGTGCAGCATCTTCAAATTTCTATCTCTGCTTCAATCATCACATCACTTTCTATGACTCTGACCCTCCTGCCTCCCTCTTATAAGGACCCTTGTGAGGATATTGGTCCTAACCAGATAATCCAGGATAATCTAGGATAATCTCCTTACCTCAGGATTCTTAACTCAATCACACAAAAGTCTCTTTTTTTTCATGTAAAGTAACATATTCACAGGTTCTGGGGATTAGGGCATGGGCATCTTTGGGGAGCCGACATGATTCATCCCACCAGGATTACGGTGATACAACAAATGTTCTCCAATACATGATTCATCTCCACTGGGAGGCACAGGGATAATTAAAAGTTAGATGTGGCAAGGTGACTAGATCTGGTCATGAAATGTGAGTAGTAAGTGTGCTTTCATTTCTGGATGGAAGCATCTAGTTGCCAATGCTTGACTCTCAGCCTTCTTTTTCTCTTACATGGCAAACCATGAGGACTTGATTTGAGATGTTGGAATTGTAAGAGGATGCTGCTTCTGTCAGCTTGGATCCCTGAGTGACAACATGGAGAAGAGCCTCCCACAAACATGCTTTAGCCATGTAGTGTAAGCCAAAAAGCGAACCTTTGTTTTAAAGCACTGAAAAATATTTTTCTTTTAAAAAAATTTTAAATTCTTAATTAAAAAAATTTTATTGAAGTATAGTTTATTTACAATATCATGTTAGTTTCAGGTGTACAGCACAGTGATTCCTTTTCAGATCCTTTTCCCTTGTAGGTTATTACAAAATATTGAGTATAGTTCCCTGTGCTATATGGTAAGTCCTTGTTGGTTATCTATTTTCTACATAGTAGTGTGTATATGTTAATCCCAAACTCCTAATTTATCCCTTCCCCCACCCTCTTTTCCCCTTTGGTAACAGTAAGTTTGTTGTCTATGTCTGTGACTCTCTTTCTGTTTTGTAAATAAGTTCATTTGAATCACTTTTTTTTAGATTCCGCATATAAGTGATATCATGTGATACTTGTCTTTCTCTGACTTACTTCACTCAATATGATAATCTCTAGGTCTGTCTATGTTGCTGCAAATGGCATTATTTCATTCTATTTATGGCTGAGTAATATTCCATTGTATATATGTACCATAACTTCTTTATTCATTCATCTGTTGATGGACATTTAGGTTGCTTCCATGTCTTTGCTATTGTAAATAGAAAGCACTGACATTTTGCGGTTGTTTGTTACTGCAGATTTACCTTGCCCATCCTGACTGATACAGTTCTCAGCTTTGGGCATTCCACTGAAATTCTAAGACAAGAGGAAGACTACCATTCAACATGCTGCCATCCTTAGAACTGAGGTTTCCTTTTGGAGTATATTTCTATGCACTTCCTGAGAGTGCTCATGTCTTAATCCCATAACACTAAAACAACTTTAATAAAAAAAAAGTTGTAGCTATTCTATAAAGAAATCCCTTGAGAAAACCTTTGAGGATTTCTTGGGGAAGATCATCATAACAAAAATCTGGTTTCATCTGGCCTATTCAGCCTTGACTGCCCCCTCTCTTCCGCGAGTAACCTCCATGCCGGTAAGAGTTCTGGACCCACCTGTCCATTTTCACCTCTGAAAATTCATCCAAACATATAATCACTTTTCCTGGAATTTCTTCTCTTTCCTTTTGGTCTCTTTTCTTCCCTGAATTTTAGTCTTTTAACAAAATACTGATGTTTACTGAGTATTATTTTAGATTGGATTCTCCCAGAGGTAGGCTCTAAGACAAGGATTCTAGAGCAATTATTTAATTGAAGGTGATCCCAGGAAACATCAACAGGGAAGTTTGGAAGTGAGGATGAGATAGGAAGGAAGTCAACAGGGGGTGTATTAGTGAACAGGTTGTTGCTCCGGACAACTGGGGCTCAAACCTGGGGACCTCTAGGAGACTGAGTATAAGAGGTGAGTAGGACACCCACCTCACAGTTGTTCTACCTCAGGGGTGAAGCCAAATCTGACCTCTGTACCCCAACACTGAATTAAATCTGAGAGACAGAGTTTGGGGTGAAGTAGAAAAGAATAGCTTTATTGCTTTGCCAGACCACAGTGGGCTAATATCCACAAAACTGTGTGTCCCAACCCAGGGTTTCCTGTGAGGAGTCTTATAGTCAAGGGGCGGAGTTGCTGATAAGGATCAGTGTGCATGCAGAGCCCGCATTCCTTTAATCCAGAGATAATCTGGCATCAGGGGGTGATGGGTGAGCTGTGACCTTCTCTGGAATGAAGACTGTTTCATCAAATAGTTAACATCTTTAATTTGGTGGGGGTTTTAGTTCTGCAGAAGAGCTCAAAGATATTGTTATGTGTCCCTTGAAGGGGCATCATGACCCTGCCCCAAGGGTGCACTATTGTTTCTTGACTGCTCCTCACTTATCTCTGCATCCCCTCCCTTCCCTCATTAGCAACTATCTGAACCTGCCCTTTGAACTCAGGGAAGGGGACACAGAAAGGCTTTTGTGCCCAGGAGCCCCAGAGGGTCCTGCTCAGTTTCAGGGGCAAGGATATTAAGGTATTAATCTACCAATCCATTTGGTGGAGGACTGCTCCCAGGGGTGTTTGTTCTACAGCTCTAGTCTTTCGTCTGCAGGGGCCAGCTAATCCAGCCACTGGAAAGAAGTGGAGCAGGTTCCAGGTGCTCACAGAAGGAAGTCTGGATCTGTAGGGAAACGGTGAGAGTGGAGAACCCAGCAGCATCTGCTCCAGTCACCTCTGTTCAGAGTGCTGGTTGGGTGCCTCAGTCACAGGACTGAGGAAGGGAGGCAGGCAAACACCCATCCTCTATCCCATGAGGCAGGATGTATGTTAATAGAATGGCTGAAAACATGCAAAAGGAGCGTGGATGAAAGATAAATTAATTTTACTTTGGGAGAGCAGAAAGATGGATTTTGATTTGGCTTTACAGGGTGGAAAGGATTAAGTGAAGAAGAAGAGCTTTTGTTTCAAGTGGAGGGATTAGAGTAGCACAGGCATGGCAGCTTCAGAATTAGATTAAGTTTTGGGAAAATTGTAAGCAGTGGGTTTGACTGGGACAAAAAGTGGTTGAGAGGAAATAGGAGATCAAGTTAGAAGAGGATGGGGCAAAATTATGGGAGATCAAGAGTTCAATATGTGATATTTTCATAATGGGGGAAGCACTACATTCTAAAAATTTATAGATGGGCTTAAATTCTGGCCTCTGAACAGGATCCTTCAGGTAATGCCTGATTCCCCCCTGTTTACCTGCATCCTCTTCCTCTTCTTTGAGCTCTGAGTTTGCTTTTCTGGTCCATCTTTCTGAATATTTCTTTCCAGATTCTTTTAGCAGATTTCCCCTTGGCTCATTCTACGATCATTGTTCTGGACACGAAGCTTTTGCTGGCTTTGTTTCCTAGCACTCAAGCAGTGGCCTTGTCTTCTGTCATGTCCACCTGGCGATGACTCTCTCCTCCTCCCTCATGCTGTCTACTTCTGGCTCCAAAATGCTCTGTCCTGACTTTTCCACTTCCTTTTCCCATCAGATAATTCTTCCTTTTATGCCATAACATGGGAATTGCCGTGTTCTTCTAAGAAGGACAAAGAATTTTGTGTCCTTCTTAATATGTTGTAGCCACAAAATCTGCTTATACTGAAACCTAGTAGGATCCTATGGGGCTCCTGGGCACAAAAGCCTTTCTGTGTCCCCTTCCCTGAGTTCCAAAGGGCAGGTTCAGATAGTTGCTAATCCGGGAAAAGGAGGGGATGCAGAGATAAGTGAGGAGCAGTCAAGAAACAATAGTGCACCCTTGGGGCTGGGTCTTGGTTCCCCCTCAAGGGATATACATAACAATATCTTTGAGCTCTTCTGAAGAACTAAAACCCCCACCGAATGGAAGACTTGATGAAGAACTCTTCATTCCAGAGAAGGTTACAGTTTGCCCATCATCACCTGATGCCAGATGATCTCTGATTAAAGGAATGAGGAGCCCTGCACACACCCTGATCCTTATCAGTAACTCTGCCCCTTGACTATAAGACTTCTCATAGCACCCCCCACTCCCCGACTCCCCCCCACCCCCAGCTCACCACCACTGTTAAGACACACAGTTTCGAGGGCATTAGCTTGCTGTGGCCCCTTTGCCTGGCAAAGCAAAAAAGCTATTCTTTTCTACTTCACCCAAAACTCTGTCTCCAAGATTTAATTTGGTGTCAGGGTGCAGAGGGTGGATTCAGCTTCAATACCTCTGGAATTTGTTCTAAGTTGCAGAAAATTATGTTATTCTCTCATTCACTGTTTCATAAATAGTATTTGAGAACAAGATTGATAATTGTATTTATAATAAAACACGTGAATAAATAGGTAAATAAAATGTTATTTTATTTTTTTTTAGCTCTACTTGTGAAGTACACATTATGCTGAGTAAAGCTAATAGGAAAATAATTTGTTTTCCATATGCATTATACTAATAGATCATGTGGAGAGAGATTTTACAAAGTGCTAAGCAATGCTCTGAGCTTTTTAAATTATTATTTAATCTATTAACTTATTAATTTATTTTTGGCTGCGTTGGATCTTCGTTGCTGTGTTCGGGCTTTCTCTAGTTGCGGTGAGCGGGGGTTACTCTTCCTTGTGGTACGCAGGCTTCTCATTGCAGTGGCTTCTTTTGTTGCGGAACGTGGACTCTAGGCAGGGAGGCGTCAGTAGTTGTGGCTCACGGACTCTAGAGCACAGGCTCAGTACTCATGGCACATGGACTTTGTTGCTCCGGGGCATGTGGGATCTTCCCGGGCCAGGGCTTGAAACCATGTCCCCTGCACTGGCAGGTGGATTCTTAACCTCTGTACCAGCAGGGAAGTCTCTCTGAGCTCTTTATATGAATTAACATTTTAAGTCATTATGACAACCTGAGGAGATTGTCCTGTTGTTATCCTCAATTTACAATAGAAGTAATGGAGGCAGAGGGGAGTTAAGTAACTTGCTTAAGGCCACACACATTGGAAGAAGCAGAGGTGGGATTTAAGCATCACACTGACTCAGAGTTCCAGCTCCTTCCCACTAGGCTGTAGTGTTACCCACTGTGCTGCAGGGCATGGGTTCTCAACACGTGGACCTGGGACCACCAGCATCAGCATCATCTGAGGACTTGTTAGCAAGGCAAATTGTCTGGCTGTGGCCCAACCTACTAAACCAGAAACTCTGGAGATGGTGCTCAGCAATCTGTGTTGAAATAGGCCCTCCAGGTAACCCAATGCATATAAACATCTGATAACCACTGCAGGTAATTTTGATTTACCCTTTGAGCTATGTCTCTTTTTGGATAAATAGGATAAATTTGTACTGTTTAAACATCCATGCGGAGTGGGTTCTAGTTTCCTGTCTTGAGGCAGGAGGATGCTACCAAGAGCCTCCCTAACCCTTCATTTTCTCATCTATTGGCTGATACGGTGCTCTCTTCCCACCTTCCTGGAAGTTGTAAAGGATGAAGGAAATGCTGTATGTGATTGGCCTTTAAAATAACAGATGACATTGATCAAATTTGAAGTCTGTGGATAGTCATAAAGCTATTCATAACTGAGTATTAGCTATAATTATACTGCTGATAACTGAATAGGGAAAAAGTAAGAAATTTTGTCCCCTTTCTTTTAAATTGTTAACTTTTACTGACATGATATTCACTGAAGACTGATAAGGCTAGAATAAAGCAGTTTTCATATTCCTTTCACAAAACCTCCAAAGTCATACAGTGAGTGTAGTATTACCCTTGGCCTCAAACCTATGAGAGGCCATTTTGCTGTCTTTTTCAATTTTTGTCTTTTAAGGCAGGCCCTTCTCTGACACCCTAATTTTTTACTGATCACCCCCTGGAGGAGTTCTTTATTTCTCTTTGACATCAAGAGAAGCTATTTGTTCTCTCCTGCTTTTCCCACCTTGTCTCTTTAAGTTTTCATTCCTCCTGTCTTTTTGGGATTTTGAAGAACCACTTTCTAAAATGCTAAGCTTAGTTTTTCTCTATGCACCCAATTTCACTTCCTGCAGCAAAACCATATGTGCCCATCCATTTGAGGTTCAGCTGCTGCCTATCACCAGGTGTGGCCCAGGGAAAGGATTAGAGCAATGCTTCTCAAACTTCAATGTTGTGCAGGCACCTGGGCAATCTTATTGAAATACAAATTTTGCTTCTTACAAGCTCCTGGACTCACAGTTGGAATAGCCCTGCTCTGTTGGTGGCTCTTGACCCTGGCTGCACGTTGGAATCACCTAGGTGGCTTTAAAAACAACCAATGCTTAGATTGCACCCCATGGATCATGCCTCAGTTGATCTTGGGTGGTGGCTGGGTATTGATAAAAGTTCCCTGGGGATTCTAATATGCAGCCAGAATGAGAGGAAGGCATCTCCTTCAGTGGCTCCCTGAACCTATACCTCCTGCTGTCCCCAGAGATGTGGTCTGACTAATCTGAGCTAGAGCAATGTAGTGGGAGAAAGCATGCCGTAGACTGAATCCTGACCTCCTGGATTGGAATCCCCATTCCCATGCATATTAGCTGTTTGACCATAGACAATTTAATTAGCCTCTCTGTGCCTTGGTTTCCCAATCTGTAAAGTGAGGATAAGATGGCATGTTCTACTAAAGGGTCATTGTGAGTTAATATGTGCAAAGTACTCAGAGCCATATATTAGTTATCTATTACTATATAACTAATTACCCCCAAACTTAGTGGCTTAAAACAACAAGCTTTTATGATCTCGTAGTTCCTATGGATCAGGGATTTGGGAGTACTTTAGTTGGGTATTGTTGGCACAGGGTCTTTCATGAAGTTGCAGTCAAGCTGTCAGCTGGAGATGCAGTGATCCTGAGAGGGGCTGGAGGATTATCTCCTTCCAAAATAGCCAATCACATGGCTGTTTGCTTGAGCCTCAGTTTCTCACCACACAGGCATCTCCATAGGGCTGCTTAAATGTCCTTGCAACATGGCTTGGTTTCTGTCAGAGTCATTGAAGAGAAAGAGAGAGAAATAGAGAGAGAGAAGGAGGAGGAGGAGAAGGGGGAAGAAGCATTAATGGTTTTTTATGACTGAGTCTCAGAAATCATACCATCACAGGGATTTCCCTGGTAGAACAGTGGTTAAGACTCCACGCTCCCAATGCAGGGGGCCTGGGTTCGTCCCCTGGTCCAGGAACTAGATCCCATAAACGTGCCACAACTAAGAGTTTGCATGCCACAACTAAGGAGCCCGTGAGCCTCAAATAAGGAGCCTGCCTGTCACAATTAAGACCCGACACAACCAAATAAATAAATATATATTAAAAAAAAGAAATCATACCATCACATGTCACATTTTATTCATTAGAAGTGAAGCCACACTCAAGGAAAGAAGAATGAGTTTCCACCTCTTAAAGGAAGGAGTATTGAGGAATTTATGGACATAATCTGAAACCACCACTAACAGTTTATGGCTCATGGTAAGCAATGTGTTAAATATTGGTTATTTTCATTAGCTTGTCTCATATCCTTGTAAAGGAAAAATATTGCCTGCCATTCCAGTTCTGTAAGGATCAAATCATGAGGGGGGCAGAATCAAGATGGTGTGTGGGAAGATTTAGCATTTGTGTATCCCCACAACGAGGGTGCCTGCTGGACGCTGGTGGGGGACCTCAACACCCAAGGAGAAGGGAGGAACCCCCAAGTGAACTGGTAGGACATGGGGGGACTGAAGGGGGGGAGGAGTAGTGGAGGCCAGACAGGACCAGCACCCCTGAGAGGTGGCTGAGAGAGGGTAGGGGTTCCCATGCCTGCAGGGACCCTTGGGGGCTTGGATCAGGGTGGGGAGCATGCCCAGTGTTTTCCCTGCCCAGTCAGCCAGGGAAGTCTGCCTGGCTCTCAGGCCCGGTCCTATGCCCTCAGAGGTCCTCACCAGGCTGCATTGGTCCTGTGGGTGTAGGAGGGAGGCCGGGGGAGAAGAGGAGAGACAGGCGGGAGGAACCCTCCAGGATGGGAGGAGCAGACGAGGAGCAGAGGCCGTTGGCCACACCCACTCAGGCCTGGGAAATTTACTGAGTTCCTAGGCCATTCCCCTACTCTCCAAATCTCCCTCCAGGCTGTGTGGGTCCTGTGGGTGTAGGAGAGACTTCCCGGGAGAGAAGGAGAGGCAGGTAGGAGGGGCCCTCCAGTACCAGAGGAGTGGGAGAGGAGGGGAGGGTGTTGGCCCTGAACACTCGGGCCTGGAAAGCCTGCTAGGCTCCCAGGTGGGGTCCCCAAACCTCTGAGACCAGAGGTGGGAGGCACGCCTGGGCATCTTCTGTTCTGTTGAGCCTAAGCCCCCCCCCCCCCCCACCATAACCCCAAGTGCCTTTTCCAGCCCTGTGGGTCCTAAGCATAGGCCCCACCCATTGTCCAAACCACGCCCTTTCTTAGGCCCCGCCCTCCATATCCAAGACCTTTTCTATCTTTTCTTATTTTTTTCTCCTCCTCTGTTTTACCATGGTGGTTCTGTTTAACATTCCGGTTGTTGTTTCATCTATATTTTTATTTTTACATTCTTTCTAACATATCTGTTAGTTTCCTAGTCTAATTTTATTTCTTACATTGTTATTGTTCTCTTTTTTTTTTTTTTTGCTGCCCCGCATGGCTTGTGGGATCTTGGTTCATTAGCTGGGGGGTTGGGCTGAAGCTCCTGCAGTGGGATCTCTGAGTCCGAACCACAGGACTAACAGAGAACCTCAGACCCCAAGGAATATTCATCAGAGTGAGGTCTCCCAGAGGTCCTCATCTCAGCACCAAGACCCAGCTCTACGCAACAGCCTACAAACTCCAGTGTTGGAAGCCTCAGGCCAAATAACCAGTAAGACAGGAATACAATCCCACTCATAAAAAAAAGAAAAAAAAAAGAGAGAGATGGCAAAAAATATGTCATAGCTGAAGGAGCAAGGTAAAAACCTACAAGACCAAATAAATAAAGAGGAAATAGGCAATCTACTTGAAAAAGAATTCAAAGTAATGATAGTAAAGATGATCCAGAATCTCAGAAATAGAATGTAGGCATGGATTGAGAAAATACAAGAAATGTTTAACAAAGATCTAGAATAACTAAAGAACAAACAAACAGAGATGAACAACACAATAACTGAAATGAAATATACACTAGAAGGAATCAATAACAGAAAAACTGAGGCAGAAGAACGAATAAGTGAACTGGAAGACAAAAGGGTGGAAGTAACTGCTGAGGAGCAGAATAAAGAAAAAAGAATGAAAAGAATTGAAGACAATCTCAGAGACCTCTGGGACAACACTAAACACACCAACATTCGATTATAAGGGTCCCAGAAGAAGAAGAAAAAAGAAAGGGTCTGAGAAAATATTTGAAGAGATTATAGTCAAAAACTTCCCTAACATGGGAAAGGAAATAGTCACCCAAGTAAAGGAAGCACAGAGAGTCCCATACAGAATAAACCCTAGGAGAAACACACCAAGACACATATTAATCAAACTAAAAGAATTAAATTCAAAGAAAAAATATTAAAAGCAGCAAGGGAAAAACAAAAAATAACATACAACGTAATCCCTCTAAGGTTATCAGCTGATTTTTTAGCAGAAACTCTACAGACAAGAAAGGAGTGGCAGGATATACTTAAAGTGATGAAAGAGAAAAACCTACAACCAAGATTACTCTACCCAGCAAGGATCTCATTCAGATTCAATGGAGAAATCAAAAGCTTTTCAGATAAGCAAAAGCTAAGAGAATTCAACACCACCAAACCAGCTTTACACCAAATGCTAAAGAAATTTCTCTAGGTGAGAAACACAGAGAAGAAAAAGACCCACAAAAACAATCCCTAAACAATTAAGAAAATGGCAATAGGAACATAAATATTGATAATAACCTTGAATGTAAGTGGATTAAATGCCCCAACCAAAAGACACAGACTGGCTGCATGGATACAAAACAAGACCCATTAATATGCTGTCTACAAGAGAACCACTTCAGACCTAGGGACACATACAGACTGAAAATGAAGGGATGGAAAAAGATATTCCATGCAAATGGAAATCAAAAGAAAGCTGGAGTAGCAATACTCATATCAGATAAAATAGACTTTAAAATAAAGACTGTTACAAGAGATAAGGAAAGGCACTACATAATGATCAAGGGATCAATCCAAGAAGAAGATATAACAATTATAAATGTTTATGCACCCAACATAGGAACACCTCAATACATAGGCAAAAGCTAACAACCATGAAAGGAGAAATTGACAGTAACATGATAATAGTAGGGGACTTTAACACACCACTTACACCAATGGACAGGTCATTCAAACAGAAAATAAAGAAGGAAACACAAGCTTTAAATGACACAATAGACCAGATAGATTCAATTGATATTTATAGAACATTCCACCTGAAAGTGGCAGAATATAGTTTCTTCTCAAGTGCACATGAAACTTTCTCCAGGATAGATCATATCTTGGGTCAAAAATCAAGCCTTGAAAAATTAAGAAAATTGAAATTGTATCAAGCATCATTTCTAACCACAATGCTATAGGATTGGAAATCAATTACAGGAAAGAAACTGAAAAAAATCACAAATACATGGAGGCTAAACCGTGTGCTACTAAATAACCAAGAGATCACTGAAGAAATCAAAGAAGAAATTAAAAAATACGTAGAAACAAATGACAATGAAAACATGATAACCAGAAACCTATGGGATGCAGCAAAAGCAGTTCTAAGAGGGAAGTTTATGGTAATATAATCTCACCTCAAGAAACAAGAAAAATCTCAAATAAACCATCTAACTCTACACCTAAAGCAACTAGAGAAAGAAGAACAAAGAAAATCCAAAGTCAGTAGAAGGAAAGAAATCATAAAGATCAGAGAGAAATAAAAAATAGAAACAAAGAAAACAACAGCAAAGGTCAATAAAACTAAAAGCTGTTTTTTTGAGAAAATAAAGAAAATTGATAAACTCTTAGTCAGACTCATCAAGGAAAAAATGGAGAGGTCTCAAATCAATAAAAATTAGAAATGAAAAAGGAGAAATCACAATTGACACTGTAGGAATACAAAGGATTATAAGAAACTACTACAAACAACTATATGCCAAAAAAATGGACAACCATGAAGAAATGGACAAATTCTTGGAAAGGTACAATTTTCCAAGGCTGCAACAGGAAGAATTAGAAAATATAAACAGACTTATCACAAATAATGAAATTGAAACTTTAATTAAAAATCTCCCAACAAATGAAAGTCCAGGACCAGAGGACTTCACAGGCAAATTATACCAAACCTTTAGAGAAGAGCTAACACTGATCCTTCTCAAACTGTTCCAAAAAATTGCAGAGGGAGGAACACTTCCAAATTCATTCTACGAAGCCACCATCACCCTGATACCAAAACCAGAAAAAGGTATCACAAAAAAGGAAATTATAGACCAATATCATTGATGAACACTGACAAAAAAATCCTGAACAAATAGTAGCAAACAGAATCCAACAACACATTAAAAGGACCATACACCATGATCAAGTGGGATTTATCCCAGGGATGCAAGGATACTTCAATATACACAAATCAATCAATGAAATACACCACATTAACAGATTAAGGAATAAAAACCATATGATCATCTCAATAGATGCAGAAAAAGCTTTTGACAAAATTGAACACTGATTTATGATAAAAAGTCTCCAGAAAATGGGTATAGAGGGAACCTATCTCAACATAATAAAGGCCATATATGCCAAACCCACAGCCAACATAATTCTCAATCGTGAAAAACTGAAAGCATTTCCACCAAGATCAGGAAGAATACAAGGATGTCCACTCTTGCCACTCTTATTCAACATAGTTTTGGAAGTCCTAGCCACAACAATCAGAGAAGCAATAGAAGTAAAATGAATACAAATTGGAAAAGACATAAAACTGTCACTGTTTACTGATGACATGATACTATACATAGAGCATGCTAAAGATGCCACCAGAAAACTACTAGAACTAATCAGTGAATTTGGTAATGTGGCAGGATACAAAATTAATGCACAGAAAACTCTGACATTCCTATACACTAACAAGGAAAAATCAGAAAGAGAAATTAAGGAAACACTCCCATTTACCTTTGCAAAAAAAGAATAAAGTACCTAGGAATAAACCTACCTAAAGATGGAAAAGACTTATATTCAGAAAACTATAAAACACTGATGAAAGTAATCAAAGATGACATAAACAGATGGAGAAATATATCACATTCTTGGATTGGAAGAATCAATATTGTGAAAATGACTATACTACCCAAAGGGATCTAGAGATTCAACACAATCCTTATCAAACTACCAATGACATTCTTCACAGAAATAGAACAACAAATTTTACAATTCATATGGGAACACAAAAGACCCCAGAGAGCCAAAGCAATCTTGAGAAAGAAAAACAGAGCTGGAGGAATCAGTTTCCTGACTTTAAACTATACTTCAAAGGTACAGTTATCAAGACAGTATGGTACTGGCACAAAAGCAGAAATATAGATAAATGAGAATAGAAAGCCCAGAGGTAAACCTATGCACATATGGTCACCTAATTTACAACAAAGGAGGCAAGAACATACAATGGAGAAAAGACAGTCTCTTCAATAAGTGGTGGTGTGAAAACTGGACAGCTACATGTAAAAGACTGAAATTAGAACACTATTGAACACCATACACAAAAATAAACTCAAAATGGATTAAAGACCTAAAAGTAAGACCAGACATTATAAAACTCTTAGAGGAAAACATAGCAAAAACACTCTTTGACATAAACCAGAGCAAGACATGTTTTAACCCACCTCCTAGAGAAATGGAAATAAACCCAAAAATAAACAAATGGGACCTAATGAAACTTAAAAGCTTTTGCACAGGAAAGGAAACCATAAACAAGACAAAAAGACAACCCTCAGAGTGGGAGAAAATATTTGCAAATGACAAAATGGACAAAGGATTAATCTCTAAAATATACAAAGAGCTCATGGAGCTCAATATCAAAAAAACAAACAATCCAATTAAAAAATGGACAGAAGATCTATATAGACATTTCACCAGAGGAGACATGCAGATGGCCAAGAGACACATGAAAAGATGCTCAACATCACTAATTATTAGAGAAATACAAATCAAAACTACAATGAGGTGTCACTTCACACTGGTCAGAATGACCATTATCAAAAAAAAATCTAGAAACAATAAATGCTGGAGAGGATGTGGGGAAAAGTGAACCCTCCTGCAGTGTTGGTGGAAATGTAAATTGATACAGCCACTGTGGAGAACAGTATGGAGGTTCCTTGAAGAACTAAAAATAGAACTACTGTATGACCCCGTAGTGCCACTACTGGGCATATACCCTGAGAAAACCATAATTCAAAAAGATACATGTACCACAATCTTCATTGCAGCACTATTTACAATAGCCAGGAAATGGAAGCAACCTAAATGTCCATCGAGAGATGAATGGATAAAGAAGATGTGGCACATATATACAGTGGAATATTACTCAGCCCTAAAAAGAAACAAAATTGAGTTATTTGTAGTGAGGTGGATGGACCTAGAGTCTGTCATACAGAGTGAAGTAAGTCAAAAAGAGAAAAACAAATACTGCATGCTAATGCATATATATGGAGTCTAAAAAAACCCAATGAACCTTGTGGCAGGGCAGGAATAAAGATGTAGACATAGAGAATAGACTTGAGGACTTGGGGTGGGGGAAGGGGAAGCTGGGGCAAAGTGAGAGTAGCAGCAACATATATACACTACCAAATGTAAAATAGTTAGTGGGAAGCAGCAGCATAGCACAGGGAGATCTACTCAATGCTTTGTGATGACCTAGAGGGGTGCAATAGGGAGGGTGGGTGGGAGACCCAAGAGAGAGATGATATGGGGATATATGTATGCATATGGCTGATTCACTTTGTTGTACAACAGAAACTAACATGGTATTGTGAAGCAATTATACTCCAATAAAGATCATTTAAAAAAATAAAAGATCATTATCCACTGTTGTCACCCACGGACAGTGAGCCCTATGGGGAATTCAGGATGGAGAAAACCAGGAAGCATTCTGTGCACTGGATAGACTGGCCCCTAGATAATCTAAGGACAAATTTCAATGACTCCAGATTCTTGTATCTTTCTATACATAGAAGAACACTAAAATCAACTTGAGATGTCTGTTCTTTGTGATTAGCAGTAATATTTTATGTTGGACTACATGTTTTTTTGCAGTGAAAAATTTATCTATATCCTGCGACTCCTCTGTCTTTTAGGAGCAGTTCGTCAGAGCTACATGAGAGTCTGTCTTCTGGGCTATAGTCCTCAGTAAGATCCCTGAATAAAACTGAAAATCACTGCGCTTATGTTGTATGTTTTTCTTTCAGTTGACGTCTCTCTATGAAAATACTTAATCATGCCATGTTGTCTTCTAGAATCAGCTCTGGCCAATGGAACCCTCTGGAATGGTGGAAATGTCTGTTTCTGCACTGTTCAATACAGTGGCCACTAGCCTCAATGGGTACTGAGCATTTGAAATGTGGTCAGTGAAACTGAGGACCTAGATTTAAACATTATTTAATTTAAAATAATTACGGTTTAAATTTGACTAGCATGTGTGACTAGTGGCTACTGTATTGGTTAGCCCAGTTCCAGAGCCTTGCTATCTGGGTGTACTGCTCAGACCAGCATCTACTGGGAGCTTGTTAGAAATGCACAATCTCCAGCCAGACCTCCTGAATCTGAATTTTCCAGTGATTCTTATGCACATTTATGTTTTAGAACCACTGGGTTACAGTCCAACATCTGACTTACAAAACCCTTAAGAACCTGCGGCTCCCCTCTTTCCAAGTCTGTCTCCACTACCCTTCCCCTTACATTCCATCCACTGGTGTCTCCTGAAATATAGCCTCTGGTTGGAGTGTCTCAACTTGGCAAACCTGCTCATTCTCCAAGATCTGGCTCAAATGCCACTTCTCCTTTGACTTTCTCTTTCATCTCACTTAAGAAGTAATTGCTCCTTCCTTTGCATTCCTAGAGAACTTTACATGCCTAGACAAGATTTCTATATTGCAATATGACCTGTTGCTATATGAGTTATTTGAGGCTTGGGACCACATCCTGATTCATTTTTCTATTGTTTGCCCCTAGCATAATGCCTCATAATGGGCTCTCTATCCTGTTCCATTGATCTATATTTCTGCTTTTGTGCCAGTACCATACTGTCCTGATTACTGTAGCTTTGTCGTATAGTCTGAAGTCAGGGAGCCTGATCCCTCCAGCTCCATTTTTCGTTCTCAGGATTGCTTTGGCTATTCGGTGTCTTTTGTGTTCCCATAGAAGTTGTGAAATTTTTTGTTCTAGTTCTGTGAAAAATGCCAGTGGTAGTTTGATTGGGATTGCATTGAGTCTGTAGATTGCTTTGGGTAGTAGAGTCATTTTCACAATGTTGATTCTTCCAATCCAAGAACATGGTATATCTCTCCATCTATTTGTATCATCTTTAATTTATTCCATCAGTGTCTTATAATTTTCTGCATACAGGTCTTTTGTCTCCTTAGGTAGGTTTATTCCTAAATATTTTATTCTTTTTGTTGCAATGGTAAATGGGAGTGTTTTCTTAATTTTACTTTCAGATTTTTCATCATTAGTGTATAAGAATGCCAGAGATTTCTGTGCCTTAATTTTGTATCCTGCTACTTTAGCAAATTCATTGATTAGCTCTAGTATATTTCTGGTAGCATTTTTAGGATTCTCTATGTAGAGTATCATGTCATCTGTGAACAGTGACAGATTTACTTCTTCTTCTCCAATTTGGATTCCTTTTATTTCCTTTTCTTCTCTCATTGCTGTGGTTAGAACTTCCAAAACCATGTTGAATAAGAATGGTGAGAGTGGACAACCTTGTCTTCTTCCTGATCTTAGTGGAATGGTTTCAGTGTTTCACAATTGAGGACGATGTTGGCTGTGGGTTTGTCATATACGGCCTTTATTATGTTGAGGAAAGTTCCCTGTATGCCTACTTTATTACAAGAGACAAAGAAGGACACTACATAATGATCAAGGGATCGATCCAAGAAGAAGATATAACAATTGTAAATATTTATACACCCAACATAGGAGCACCTCAATACATAAGGCAAATAGTAACAGCCAAAAAGGGGGAAATTGACATTAACACGATCATAGTAGAAGACTTTAACACTCCACTTTCACCAATGGACAGATCATCCAAAATGAAAATAAATAAGGAAACACAAGCTTTAAATGATACATTAAACAAGATGGACTTAATTGATATTTATAGGACATTCCATCCAAAAACAACAGAATACACATTTTTCTCAAATGCTCATGGAACATTCTCCAGGATAGATGATATCCTGGGTCACAAATCTAGCCTTGGTAAATTTAAGAAAATTGAAATTGTATCAAGTATCTTTTCTGACCACAACGCTCTGAGACTAGACATCAATTACAGGAAGAGATCTGTAAAAAATACAAACACATCGAGGCTAAACAATAAACTACTTAATAACGAAGTGATCACTGAAGAAATCAAAGAGGAAATCAGAAAATACCTATAAACAAATGACAATGGAGACACGGCAACCCAAAACCTACAGGATGCAGCAAAAGCAGTTCTAAGAGGGAAGTTTATAGCAATACAATCCTACCTTAAGAAACAGGAAACATCTCAAATAAACAACCTAACCTTGCACCTAAAGCAATTAGAGAAAGAAGAACAGAAAAACCCCCAAAAGTTAGCAGAAGGAAAGAAATCGTAAAGATCAGATCAGAAATAAATGGAAAAGAAATGAAGGAAACGATAGCAAAGATCAATAAAACTAAAATCTGGTTCTTTGAGAAGATAAACAAAATTGATAAACCATTAGCCAGACTCATCAAGAAAAAAAGGGAGAAGACTTAAATCAACAGAATTAGAAATGAAAAAGGAGACGTAACAACTGACACTGCAGAAATACAAAAGATCATGAGAGATTACTACAAGCAACTCTATGCCAATAAAATGGACAACCTGGAAGAAATGGACAAATTCCTAGAAATGCACAGCCTGCCAAAACTGAACCAGGAAGAAAAAGAAAATATGAACAGACAAATCACAAGCACTGAAATTGAAACTGTGAATAAAAATCTTCCAACAAACAAAAGCCCAGGACCAAATGGCTTCACAGGCAAATTCTATCAAACATTTAGAGAAGAGCTAACACCTATCCTTCTCAAACTCTTCCAAAATGTAGCAGAGTGAGGAACACTCCCAAACTCATTCTACGAGACCACCATCATCCTGATACCAAAACCAGACAAAGATGTCACAAAGAAAGAAAACTACAGGCCAATATCACTGATGAACATAGATGCAAAAATCCTCAACAAAATACTAGCAAACAGAATCCAACAGCACATTAAAAGGATCATACACCATGATTAAGTGGGGTTTATTCCAGGAATGCAAGGATTCTTCAATATACACAAATCAATCAACGTGATACACCGTGTTAACAAATTGAAGGAGAAAAACCATATGAATATCTCAATAGATGCAGAGAAAGCTTTCGACAAAAGTCTTAGTAACTTTTATGATGAGTCCCCTTTCTTCTTTTTTCCTCTTCCTTCTCCTCCTCCTCCTCCTCCTCCTCCTCCTCCTCCTCCTTCTTCTTCTTAAAAACGGTCTCGGCTATTCTTGTCTTTTAATCCTCCAAAATGAATTTTAGGGTTAGCTTGCCAAGGTCCTTGAAAAAACACTGAAACTGTGAGGTAGAAAAAAATATATATATTCATTTTTGCCCCTGATTCCTGGCACAGAACTCCTAAAACCCTTGTAAATTCCTAAGTGACAAGAGGATTAGGAGCATCTTTTGTTGTAATAAGATGACTCTGGGTGGGGTCCTGAATAGGGACTGGTCACTAGAAAGACCAAGCCATAATTAGCCAGTTGGAATTTTCAATCCCACTCTCCATCCTCCAGAGAGAAGAGAGGGGCTGGAAATGGAGTTAATGATTGATCATGGCTACTTGGGGAAACCTCCATAAAATCTCAACGATAGTTTGTTCTGAGAACTTCCAGGTTGGTGAACACATGCAGTTGGGTGGGTGATGCATCCCAACTCCATGGGGACAGAAGCTCATGTGCTCAGGACAATCCCAGACCTTGCTGTCTGTATCTCTTCATCTGGCTGGTCATCTGTATCCTTTATCATATTTTTTAATAAACTGATAAATGTAGATAAGTGTTTCCCTGAGTTTTGTGAGCTGCTCTAGCAAATTAACCAAACCTGAGGAGGGGGTTGTGGGAACATCATATTTGTAGCCATATTGGACAGAAGTTGTGGGTAACCTGGGAACCTACTAATTGTGATTGGTATTTGAAGTGAGGTGGGAGCAGTCATGTGGGACTGTGTCCCAACCCTTGGGAGCTGACACTATCTCTGGGTAGATGGTGTCAGAATTGAGTTAAATTGTAGAACACCCAGCTGGTGTTGCAGAGAATTGTTTGGTGTGTGGAAAACCACCTCCACATTTGGTGACCAGAACTGTCAGAAGGGAAGTGTTCTGTGTGAGTAGTAAAGGAGACACACAGGGGGAGGACTGGCTAGTTTTTCTAACTTAGATTTTGATTGGAATTATAGGTTAATTTGGAAGAGAATTGACTTTTTAAAAAATATTGTCTTTCCATCTAAGGCATTCTCTTTAAATATTATTCTCCAGCCTTTGACTATATTTATTAATTTTTCCCAGTAAGGATTTCCATGTGTTCTTTTAGATTTTTCTATATAAAAACTTTTAACAGTTTAGGTATTTTCTTGTGTTTTCTGTGTAGGCAATTATATGTGACATGATATTACTTCTATCTTATATCTCTCTTTTTCCTTTTTCATCTTATTGTACAGCTCAGAAGTCTAGGTCAGTGTTGAATTGAAGTGATGATAGCAGAAATGCTTGCTTTTCCCCTATTAGAGGTAATGTATCTAATATATCTCAATTAAGAATGATGCTTACTGTAGATTATTAGGTAGATATCCAATTACTAAGGTCTTTGTCTGACACTCAAGTCTAAATGTATGTAGGTTTTCTTTTGGACTATTCTGTTTCCCCAAGGTGGAACATTTAATCTCCTACCTGCAGGCTAGGCCTGACAGTCAGTGATCTCAGTTTCAAGACAAGAAGGGCATTTGTAATCTCATCATTAAATGATCTCTGTGTTTCATTTGGCACCTCACATCTGTCCTTTGCTCTTCCTGTTCTCCCGTTTATGAGGCTGTCTGTACAACCCTCCCAGGGAGGTTTGTCTCTTGCTGGGGTGGAGAGGCCTTGCATGTTTGGAGAAGGCATCAGTTTCTTATGTAGGATTTACCAGACTTGCTGTTTTCACTGGGCTTTCAAAAGTGCTTGATGCCTCCATTTTAGGCCCTTCTAGACTTCTGCTCTGTGAGTCAGACATTCATGTTGCTTCTTGAGTCCTGCAAACTTGCTGCTGGGTGTCAACTTTCCCTGCTCTGCTGAGTCAGTTATCACTTATCCATCTGCTTTCCTTCTTCCTAAACTTTCTTGACATTTCTCATCTCTTCTGTTGCCTTTGTGGGTTTATTCCTTTATTCCTTTTGGGGGCTTTAGAGGAGAGTAAAGATAAATAATTGATTTGAATTTCTAATGTTTAACTGGAAGTCCTGATTTGTCTTTTTCATACATTTCTTTGATAATTTCCATGTCATCTATGTCATCACGTCTCTTGTGAAGAGCATATAGCTCGACTAAAGATCTGACTAAAAACCCAAGAACTTTTATTTTTTAACTGGCAAGTTTAACTTACTCATATTTATTGTGAATATTGTTACACTTGAATTTATTTATTTCTGTCATCTTACTTCATATTTTTGTTTTTCATGGTTTTTCTTTACTTTTCTCTTTTTTCCAGTATGTGTTTTATTGAGTTTTTTTTATTCTCTGCTTTTCCTTCTCTATTAGTTTGGAAATTTTAGATTCTATTCCTGTGGTTTTAAAGATTACACTTAAATTAAATTAAATTAATTTATTTATTAATAAATCAGTAAGTAAATTATACTCTTTATTGAAGTATAATTGCTTTACAATGGTGTGCTAGTTTCTGCTTTATAACAAAGTGAATCAGCTATACATATACATATATCCCCATATCTCCTCCTTCTTGCATACTTGATTTAACCAAATCTAAACATAATCAACCCCTTTACCCTTATGCTGATTAACTCTTACTATCAAATCTGGATTATCACCCTCCGTGACTTTTCAGGATTCCTTTGTCTTATGTTTAGCTTTACATTTTTCTAAATGCCTCAATTAGTCATTGTTACTATTATTATTGTCACTATTTAACAATTTCTTTGCTTACAATTACTTCTTGCATCTCACATTTTCCTTCTGGGTTCAATTGACCTATTACTGAAGATCATGCTTTAGTGGTTTTTCCAGGGCAAATCTTTGAATAATGCATTCTTTTAGACTTTAGATAACTAAAAATGCATCGGCTTCACTTTCATTTTACACCTTGACTGGCTGGTTAGAGTGCCTTAAGGCCATAGTTAGCTCTTTCTAAACACTGAAGATATTTTTCACTGTCTCCTGACACCTGCTGTTACTGTGGAGAAGGCTTCTGATAGTTTCTTGTAGTTAAATTTTCCCTTCTATGAATCTCTTTGTCTTTTTTGTTTTCCAGATTCATTAAAATACATCTAGGTATGGATTTATTTTTATTTTTATGCTTACAATATTTAAACAGTATATCTAGGTATGATTTTTTTAATTAATTTTTTATGCCTACACGTTTTTGTGCTTCTTTTTTTTTGAATTTTATTTTATTTTTTTATACAGCAGGTTCTCATTAGTTATCCATTTAATAAATATTAGTGTATATATGTCAGTCCCAATCTTTTGTGCTTCTTTATTCTCAGGATTTATGTTTTTTCATCAGTTCTGGAAGATTCTCAGCCATTATCTTCTCAGCTAGCACCTCTGTTCTCTCTTTCTGGAGCTCTAGTTTTATGTAAGTTAAATCTTCTCATTCTGCTCTGTCTTTCCACACCTCTTATCTTTTTTTTTTAACTTCTCGATAATTCTCTATCTTCTCTCTTCTATGATACTAATTCTTTTTTTCCTTTTTCAATTTAACTAGTCTGTATTTTAACCCATCTGTTGAGATTTAAGTTAAATGTCATTGCTTCTTTCTCCAACTCTTTTAGCTATTTTTTCCCCAGAGTTCTCTGTTCTTTCCTTATAGTTTCCATTTCTTCTCTTAGCTCTTTATTAGAAACATACTTATTTTTTAATCTTTCTCAGCTTATTCTGTTATTGCAAATTCTTGGTATGATACATATTCCAGTTTGACATATGTGCTGACTTCCTCTTATGGAAGATTGTTTCCTCACGTGTTGAGTAATTTTTGAACATGAGTTTATCTTCATCAAGGTTTAAAAGTTATTTGTGTGTGTGTTTGTGGGTGTTGTGTGCAACTTACATAGGAGTTTTGCTTTGCCTCTGCCTAGGGTCCTTGAGATTTTTAATTATCCAATCAGCTTGGAATTCTGACATCACTTGAATAGTGCGAACTCTAGGATTTCTTGGGTTTGACATTTTAATTTCTCATGGGAAAACTCTACTTTATTTCACTCAAAATTTTGAGAAAAGACAAGCTTCCTTGATCCTTTATTAGGTCTCAAAGCTGTTTTTTTTCTAGGTCCGCTTTCACAAAAGTAGAAGCCTTTTCACTGTATCCTTTTATGCAGATAGTTCAGAAGCACCTTGCCCCCTCTGTGCCCAAAATCATAACTTTGTCTTCTCACAGATGATAAGACCTCCCCTTCCAGCTGTGAGTGCACATGAAGGATTTTGATACAGGCCTGGTGTCAATACATGCACTCATTCCTCTTTACCTCTTGCATATGCAGATTTCTTTTTTCCTTCTCTCTCCCTCTCTTTCTTTTTGTATTTTATCTACATGTTTTTGTGTCTATAGTGGGAGAAGGATGATTTTAGTCTGCATTTATTTTAGTTGCTAGAATTGGAAATAATAAATCAGGATAACACACAAAATTATTTTCTTTCCTACTATTTTAACTAACATGATTGAAAATCTACAAAATATCAAAGATGATAAATTTAATTATCCTGAATGTCTCAGTATTCTATCGATGGATCAGCAATGTTTGAATGAATAATAAAGAACTACATAATCATTAAATTGTTAATTTTTTGCCTTTATTCAGAAAAATCTATTTTTAATCAAGATTTTCACAAAATTGATATTGAATTGACAGAATTGTCACTGGATTGATCTAAAAGATTAAAAAATAAGATGAAATTATAATTAGTATACAAAACTTTAATATTTTCACCAAAATGTAAATTAAGGTAAATGTAAAAAATTTCAAAAATTAAAATTTTATTCATTTGTTTTCAAAAGTTATTTTTCTTCTAAAATATAAAAAAATACTTGTCAAAATTAGTAGCCAAAAGAAAAATTATACCTAATGGATATCAACTTTACTTAATTTGTGAAAATGTAGTTAAAATGTCATATTTTTATAAAAGTAAAACTTTCCAGAGCTACCGTTCAACGACTATTTAGTTGCCCGTGTAAAGTATCTGCATCAAACTTCATGTTTCATCAAGACCTGTGAATATACAAATCCAAAAGTAATATACATTAATATTACAAAATGTTCCTCACAGCCCATGCAACTGTTGAAATTACCACACTTAATTCATGAATACCACTGGACCCTCACAATAATAGCACTGTTTTGCTGACTCATTTTCACAATTAATGGCCTCTACCTTGCTTTCTGTGATACTTATGTAAATCAGATTGTTCCTTACCTTAAACAGGTGTAATTTGTTGTAAGCATAATTACTGAGAATAAAAACAATTTAGGGAAAAACTATTTGGAATTAAATTTTCCCTTAGGTGAACATAGAAAGATCATAGAATAGAAAGATCAAAATAAAACAGAGGACTATATCACGTCTCACAGAGAGAGGTAGACTGGAATAGTACAGTGGCTCTCAGTCTTCAGATGAGCTTGTTAAATACACATATTTCTAAACTTCACACATGAAAGTTCCTTTTCAGCAGATTGCGGTGGAGCCCAGAGCTATACATTAAAAACACTTTCCAAGGACAAGCAAAATAATCTATGGTAGGAAAAAGTAAGAACAATGGGTGCCTATGGAATGGGGTGGGGATTGACTGAGAAGGAATCTTCTGGGTGATGGTAATGTTCTGTATTTTGATAGGGGCTTGGGTTGCACAGATGTATGTCTTTGTCAAAACTCATTGACTTGTACACTTAAAATTTGTACATTTATTGTATTTAAGGTTATCTCAAAATAAGAGCAACTGAAAACAATGTTAAACTCCAATTAATGGCTTGCATGCTGAAATGTTTACAGGTAAAAACCATTGATGCCTGTAATTTACTTTTAATCACATCAAAAATAAGATTGGTGAATGGATAGAAGGATGGATAGACAGACACACATGTGACAAAGCAAGCATAGTTAAGTGTTAATTGTAGAATCTAGGGGGTAGATAAATGGGTGTTTATCAAATTCTTTTGCCTTTCCTAGTGTTTGAAATTTTTCATAATAAAATGTTGGGGAAATAAATGCTCTCCAAGCAATTTCTGTGACATGGATGTAGTGAAACGAATGTGAGTTTGGGACCTGGGCAGACATGGATTTCAGTCTCAGTTCAGCTCTTATTAATTGTGTGACCTTAGACAAGTTATGCCCTATCTCTGCCCATTGTTTTCTCATTTTTAAAATGAATTAAACAGAATTATGTGCATGAGGATTAAATAGAATTTTGCTGATGGTATGATATAATGCCGATCAAACACTTAGCACAATGCTTGGTATACAATGATTATATTTTTGGAATTGCAGCTACTATTTTCTTTGTAAGTATAAAAATTTATTAGGAAAGCTATTTAGTATTAGCTGCAATGCTGGTGTTTACTGTGGATTTGTCTTGTAGGTAGCCTTGCTGATCAGAGTTGTGAGAGGTTGTAAAGTGGGAATAGAGGAAAAGAAGCAAAGAAAGTGCATCTTCAAGGTCTTTTAGGGGGCCATGGCTCCTCTGACATAGTCTTTGGTGGTTCCAAGACTAAGTTGTCTTTTTTTTAGGTCACTTCATTTCTGAAAGTCAGTGGTTAATGTGATTCCCTTGAGTTTTCTAGTTTATATTCTTCTTCTTTGAAAGAGTTATTCTTTGAAGATGCTCTGACTGTACTGTATATGACCAACACCACTTTAAGTCTTAGTTTTCACTTATTTTTCACTATTTTGGCAATTACCAGGTGATGTATTATCCCCGGCAGCCAATCTCCATGTGTGCTGGCTTATTTAATCTATGTTTGCCTAAGTATAATTTAAGCCTCAAAATCCTTCTGAGTTATACTGCTCTCTCCCCTTTCTGGTCTTTATTGTTCTGAGAGTTTGTAGCACACCATTTAGCACTTTATTATTTCCTGTTTGTATTGCTCAGGTTAGATGATGAACAACTTGAAAGTTGGGACTATATCTTGGAGAAACTTCTTAGTTCATGTTAACCTAAATTATGCTGTTGCTTGTCACAGATTCTCTTTTCTGAGATACATTTCTCAGGTTCCTCAGCATATGCATGATTAGATCCTATAATTGTCAAAGCATAAATAGGTATTTAAAAAAAATATTTATTTATTTTTGGCTGTGTTGGGCCTTTGTTGCTGTGCACGGGCTTTCTCTAGTTGTTGTGAGCGGGGGCTACTCTTCATTGTCGTGGGCAAGTTTCTTATTGTGGTGGCTTCTCTTGTTATGGAGCACAGGCTCTAGGCCCATGGGATTCAGTAGTTGTGGAACTTGGGCTCAGTAGTTGTGGCTTGTGGGCTCTTGAGTGTAGGCTCAGTAGTTGTGGTGCACAGGCTTAGTTGCTCCGTGGCATGTGGGATCTTCCCGGACCAGGGCTCGAACCCATGGCCCCTGCATTGGCAGGCGGATTCTTAACGACTGCACCACCAGGGAATTCCCATAAATAGGTATTTTAAAAATAAAAGGTTGAGGGCTTCCCTGGTGGTGCAGTGGTTGAGAGTCCGCCTGCCGATGCAGGGCACACTGGTTCATGTCCCGGTCCGGGAAGATCCCACATGCTGCAGAGCGGCTAGGCCCGTGAGCCATGGCCGCTGAGCCTGCGCGTCCGGAGCCTGTGCTCCACAACGGGAGAGGCCACAACAGTGAGACGCCCGCGTACCGCAAAAAAAAAAAAAAAAAAAAAAAAAAGGTTGAGGGCTGAGAATATCTCCCTCGCCACTTTATTAGTACTAGAAATACAATTTATTGAATTCTCTCTCTTTCTTTTTTTCCCTCTACTTGTTTGTTCTGTGCTAAGTGAAATATATTTTTTGGTAGTACGTATGTGAGAAATGCAAACAAAGAAGCAGCCCTTTTATGCTATAAACTACATTTGTCTTGAAGCCAAAGGAATGTGGAAACTTGCCTACATTAATGGAAAAGAATCACTAGTTTTGATTTTTAAAGTTCCTACTTTTAAAATTTATTGAGATTACCTCAGTCAGCATTAAACTTGAGGCTTCCAATGATGGCTTTTTATGATTTTATTGTGGTCTTTTCTATTATACCTAATAGAGGACTGACACATTCTTATTTCTTTTCACTAAGAAAGGACAATAGAATTATTTAAGTGTCAACCGGTATTTATAGAGATGCATGTTTGTCTAGTTCACTTTGTTTCTTTTTTTTTTTTCTTATTAGACACGGTTGGGATTTGAAAAGAAACAAAGCTATAGACCTTACAGTCAAACAATTAACATAGGAGCAAAATACAACAGTTTTTCTTTAAAAAGTCAGAATTTCTCCCATATTCCCCAAAGTGTGTATTTAATTCTCTTGGCATGTTACATAGCAAACTGAAAGTATTTATGAATGTGGCTACTTCTTTTAACAAGTTCCAATAACTGCTTCCTAAACTTGTGTTTTTATATCAATTACATACAGTAAGCACTGAAATCAACCAAAGAGAACTGCGGAGGCCAACTTGAGATATTCATGTTCAATGAGGACTGAGCCTGCCAAAAATAAAATGTGGATATAATTTTATAACACCATTTTATAATTAAAGTCATAAGTGAGGTTTCCTGCTATTGTTTAAAAATGTGTCATGATAAATTTAAATCAAAGGTATGGGCAAAGGAAGGTCTGCAAAGTAACAGATGAAGGCAACTAAGATGGTACAGGAACATGGCCCAGTGCAGAAAAGAAACACATGCAAACAATTTTAGTGAAATAATTACATTTATTGTAGATGGAGTTCTGTTTTAGAAACTATAACCACTTAGAAATGGTTTTCATTCATGTCAGAGTAAGGTTAACTTGTTGGTACTGTCTGTCTATAGAACGATTTTTTTTACCAGCAGAGAAATTTAATGTATTGATTTAGTGATAAGACCATGTCTTCTGACCAAATAGCCACCAAAAAAAAATACCCTAAAACTGAAGAATGTGGCTCCAGCATGTGGTCCACAGTATTTAGTGTTGCCAGATTTAGCAAATAAAAATACAGGACACCCAGTTAAATTAGAATTTCAGATAAATACAAAATACATTTTTTAGGATAAGTATGCCCCATGCAATATTTGGGACATGTTTATACTAAAAAAATATTTGATGTTTATTTGAAATTCTAATTTAACTGGGGGTCCTGTATTTTATCTGACAAGTTTAACATTAGTAAAAACACAAATTTTGGCAATGGATTTTTGTATTTTTAAGGATAATACATTTAAGTGATCAGAGCAGAAAATAAGGTAAATTTATTTTTGTACTGTCAGCTCATTAAATTTCTAATGTTCACAGTTACATGGATGAATGATGATTTCTGTTCAGTGAAGGAGAAGATTTTTGCTTTGCTAGAGAACACAACCCATTTAAAAGAGCTTCTCCCTGAAGGAGATAAGTTGATTCACATACATTGATAGATTTAATCATTAGGACATTCCTGGCTTTAGTAAGTCATGTTCATCTAATGTGCAGGCTGTTCCCAATATATCAATTCATTCATCTTGTCTTTAATACAAGCCATGTGTTTCTTATGGGAGTTGAAAGGACATTAATCAGAATCTCCCCCTTCAACCAGTCCAAGGGGACGCAACGTTCTTGGTTACATCTCAAATGTCAAGATACGGGGAAATGGATAATAACATTCAAAGCATATCAGTTGTAATTCATACTGTTGTTACAATTGCTGTGAAATATGTTGGGAGTGGGACAGCAACGAACCATAAAGCAATGTCTATTCTGGAGGCTGGAGGGTTGTATCTGCTTTTCCTCAGCAGACAAAACTCCCATTGAATTCATGAGATGGCAGGAATTGGTATCCAAACTTATGTATAGCTTGATTGTCCTTTAAGAGTAAGGGAAAGATGTAGTCATCTCTGACTTGATTTCCTTGTTATAGATCAGTGGTTCTCAATCTTGGCTGCAGATAGGTACCACCTAGGAGCTTTTAAAACTCCTTAGGCTTAAGCCACACTCCAGGCCAATTAAATCACAATCTCTGAGTTGAGATCTAGGCATTGGTGCTTATCAAAACTCCCCAGGTAATGCCAGTGTGCAGCCAGGTTGGAGAACCACTGAATCATCACAGGAAATTCTGGTTATAGACATGGAAACACTTGTTGACATTCATGGCATTTAATTTCATATAAATTTATGCTGTATTTGGCAACTTATCTATATTTACAAAATTTTGCTCGTTCGCTGTCATCATTATTCATATCATTATGATTATCATCTCTTATGTGCTTAGAGGAAAAATGATGGCAAACAATTAAACAAAAATAAAACTTGTAATGAGATGCTAAAATTTGAAATGGATGGAATGCACCAGGTGGTGGGCTAGGGTAATCAGAGAAGGCCTCCTCTGCCTTTAAGTGAAACTATAAAACAGTGGTTCTCAAAGTGTGGTCCCAGGACCAGCAGCCTCAATGTTATCTGGAAACTTGCTCAAAATGAAAATTCTCAGGCTCCACCCCAGCACTCTTGATCAGAGACTCTGGGAATGGGGCCCAAAAACCTGCATTTTAACAAGCTCTCCATCTGATTCTGATGCATGGTCAAGTTTGATGCTATAAATATTTCTCCTAATATTGATCTACAGCATCCCATAGGAATTGCTGTGCTCTTGTTCAGTTAAAATGGTATATACTTTCAATTTTGATCTACCTTTTAATTTAAGTGTGATAGAGAAGAATGTTTTAAATTCTAAGCTGGGCAACTTTTGGTTGCTAATTTCCAGTTTTCTTGTATTGCATTTATATAATGTAGAATAGATGATTTTTAGTTTTTGGATTTACCTGAAAACTTCTTTGAGGTCATCAGACAAATTTTACAATGTGTCATGGATTTTGGAAAACAATATGTATCTTTTTGAGTATATTTATACCTATTAAGTTAGGCTTGCTTATTCAGTTATTTATTATGTGCTTGATCTGTCAATCTCTGATGATGTGAAAGGTTTTCCACTCTGTGTTTAGCTGACTGTTCTTCACCTTTCCAACATTTTTGTTTCATATGTTTCAAAATGATGTCCTTACATAAAAATTCATGAGTATTTTATCTTCTTGATAATTTTATTAGCATTTATAACATTTCATTAGCTTATTATTCCCAATTAATGTTATTTTTGCCATTAATTCTATTTTGTCTGATATTTACTTTGCTTGATTTTTTTTGTTCATCACTTTACTGTCATATTTCCTTTCATACATTAGGTATGTCTCTTAAAACAGCTTACAGTCTGTAGATAGTCCTGGTTTGAATCTAATTTTAGTCTCTGTTTTTAACAGCAGAAATTAGCCATTCATATTCATTGTAATTTTTGAAACATTAAAGCTGCCATATTATTTTATGTTTACTAGTGTTTAATTTTTATTGTTTCATTTCTCTCTCTGACTTTTGATAGGACTATAAAGGTTTTATTTTTTTTAATTTTTTTTTTACGGTACGCAGGCCTCTCACTGTTGTGGCCTCTCCTGTTGCAGAGCACAGGCTCCGGACGCACAGGCTCAGTGGCCATGGCTCACGGGCCTAGCTGTTCTGCAGTATGAGGGATCTTCCCGGACCAGGGCATGAACCTGTGTCCCCTGCATTGGCAGGCAGACTCTCAACCACTGCGCCACCAGGGAAGCCCTCTCTTTCTTTTTTAAACCACTAGCTGCTTTTTGGAAATAATATATCTGAAACAACTTAGAAATCTGTCTTCAAGTTCTTTGACACTTTTGCAGTAAGAAGTGGAGTCTAAACCCCTTCTCTTGAATATGGGCCAGGCCTTAATGATGCGCTTCTAACAAATAGAAAGTGATACAGGCATCACAGCTTCTGTCCGGCTCTCTCTCTCTCTCAACTTCTTTCTCTCTCTCTCTCTCAGGATCCTTGCAATTGGAATCCAGACACCATGCTATAAGAAGCTCCATTTGCATGGCGAGGCCACATGCAGGTAACGGCAGGTGTTCTGATTAATAGCTCCAGCTGAGGTCTCAGCAGAGACTCAGCAACAACTGACATGTGTAGGTGAGGAGCCTTCATGCCTAGTTGTGCTCAGTCATCCCCCAAACCATGAGAGAGAAAAAAGGAATGATTATTGTTGTTTTAAGTTACAGATGCTAAAGCAGTGGTAGATAACTAAAGCAACATCTTATATTTATTTTTCTATTTGTTAGTTTTATGTTTATACTGATGTCTATAAGATCAAGCATTAATCAATATTTATTACCTATAACCTGAACAAGGCAAGATCTTTAGCAAATTAACCTCTTCCTCCCTTTTGGTTTATTGGAAATCTGGGATTGTTATTATATGTTACATTATGTCCTCACTATTTAATATTTTTATTATTAATACTGTTTAAAGTGTCCTATGCATATTACCAGCAGTTGCTTAGATTCAATTGAAAGTTTTGTGGTTTTGTAGTGTATCTTACTCACTACTATTCCAGGTGTTCCATGTCCTTCTCTTTCTTGGATTTATTGTTTCATTTCACTGAGACATATCCTTGGATCATTTTTCAGAGTAGATATTGAATATTTTGATCCCTTACCTATCTAAAGCCTTAATTTTGTCCTCACACATTGAATGATGGTTTGGCTGTGACTAGAATTTTCAGTTCTAAATAATTTTCCTTCAGAAATCTGAAAACAATGCTCCATTGTCTACTAGCACTCCCTGTCAATGAGAGCTCAGATGGCACTTCAGTATTTGTTCTTTTGTTTATAAGGTACTTTTTTACTTTTGGAATTTTCAGTTTATCTTTTAATATAAATATTTTAGCAGTCTGTACCTCTACATATGACTTAAAATTATTTCTGCTTATTCTTTGATGGCCCATTTCAGACTGATGACTCAAGTCCTTTAGCTCAGGACTTTTCTCTTATTATTTCTTTGGTTATTCTTTCTGTCCCCCATTCTCTTTCTTCTCTCTTTCTTGAATTCCTACCAGATGAATGTTGGCATCATGGAACTCTCTTCCATATATTTTAAACTGTATTTTTACATTTTCAATCTAATCTCTTCTTTCCTTCTTTTCCCCTCCCTCCCTCCCTTCCTTCTTTCCTCTCTTATTTTTTTCTCTTTCTTTTTGTGCTATTATAAAGAGATTTATCATCTAGCACCCTACTTGGGTTGATTTTTTTAGCCATAACCATTCTATTATTCAGCCCCTCTGTTCAATATATTATCTTGGAAGTCATGTTAAAAATGATAAAGAGCTCTTTGTTGTTCTCTGAATGTTTCCTTTCTTAGTAGTCTATTTTTAAGTTATGGGTCCACTGTCTTCTCATAATTAGAACTTTAAAAATTTCTCATGTTTTTCTTGTATTATTGATTTCTGCTTATATCATCTGTACTTTTGTATCTTCAAATATCTGGTGATAGTGACCACCTGTTTATAAAAGGAGGATTAGATTGGTTACTAAAGGTATGAGGCACAAGTACCATCTGGAGGTCTCTTTCCATAGTAGGCACATTTCTTTTTAACTTGCATGAACAGAAAGTCGTGAGGAGAGAGAAATCCGGATGAACCTGGTGTCTGATTTCCTTTTGATAGTTCAGCAAAGAGCTGACTCAGCAGGCCTGAGTTAGCTTAGCTGGCTGATAGCAGGCACTCGCTCCCGAAATTTCTTATAACAAGACCTCTTCCCTGAGCAGAAGATTCCAAAGTAACATATTCTCATAGCTATTCCCTTTCCCTGGCCCTATAAAAACATAGATTATTATGGGTCAGAGTCCCATAATTGGAATGTCAGCTGTGTTCACACACTTTATCCATGCCTGGCCCAAGTGTGGGTTAATGAGAGGTTCAGAGACTGTGTGCACTCTACTACTTCTCTGCTTATAATTGTGTTTTCACTCGATAAACTCTATTTGGTATCTGCACTACATGATACTATGTTGTGGATCTATGGCCCATTTGTATGGCAAGCAGACTTGGGGAACCCTAAGTTATCCAAAGCTGAGATGGCTTTGCTCTAGGCATCGGTGATTTTTTTAGTTTCTCTACATTGCTGCCCATTGCTTTTTTCTTCATGCTTATTGTGGAGATATGGACTTCCCTCTTTGGACCTAATTTCTTCACTGGAAGTTACATCTAAAGAGGGACCCTCACACTTCGTTGAGAAGACATTTATTGTGAATGACCTGGAGGCAAAAGCTACAGCTAACAGCTCTGCAGCTCTGCACACAGGAGGTCAGGATGTATGTTCATTTGGTGTTTTTAATATCAACTATCTGGAGAGGGATGGATGGAGGGAGGGAGGACTAAAAGTATTACAGTGATGAACCTTCCAGTCTACTCAGTGGCAAAGAGCAGATGTGAATCTGCTGTTCCTTCATTGTGTTTTGGTTCCCATATGCCACTCAGGTTGAGTGTCTCATCAAGCTGGGTGTGATTTTAACATTTAAAGCCATCTATTATTTTCTGTACAATGTACACTCTTAAAGCATGTCACAAACTATCTGGTGCTCCAGTGAAAATTTATGATCTGTCCCAGTGCTGGAGGAAAATCTATCAATTTGTACTCTTCATAGTGACTGAAGATATTTTCAAGGCAATAATGACACCAGGAAATTTCTGCCTTACATAATGACCTTAAAAGCAACCTCCTTGAAAGTCTGACTCACCCACATGGGCTGGACTTTTTAAACTCCTGTGGGAATGCCCCATAACATGTCCCCACCCCCTGCATTGTTAGCTCAGAGCTTGGTGATTCTGTGGGACATTTTAGGAAAGAAGTTATTTATCCTATATAAATTTCTTTGGAAGTCCTATTTTGGGTTGGAATATTTCTCCATTCTGTCTTCTATATTAACATAATTCCATCTACTTGTGTTAGAAAAATCTTGTTTTTGAAATTATCCATTAATCCATTCTCGATGTAAAAATTTCAAACCATAGAAAAAAATGATAAGAAAGGACACCTTTGATGTCCAAACTAGAGTAGACTTGAATCCCTATCTTTCCCATCACTCTGTTGAATGTGTATTCAAATACATTTTTAAAATCTAATCTTTCCTACCCAAATATGTATATGTATGCATTATTTTTATTTTATTCATTTAATTATTTTAACATCTTTATTGGAGTATAATTGCTTTACAATGTTGTATTAGTTTCTGCTGTATAACAAAGTGAATCATCTCTATGTATACATATATCCCCATATCCTCTCCCTCTTGCATCTCGCTACCACCCTCCCTATCCCACCCCTCTGGGTGATCACAGAGCACCAAGCTGATCTCCCTGTGCTATGCAGCTGCTTCCCATTAGCTATCTATTCTACATTTGGAAGTGTATGTATGTCCATGCTACTCTCACTTCATGCTAACTTAACTTTCCCAATCCTTGTGTCCTGAAGTCCATTCTCCACATTTGCATCTTTATTACTGTCCTGTCCCTAGGTTCATCAGAACCTTTTTTCTTTTTTTTAGATTCCATATATATGTGTTAGCATACGGCATTTGTTTTTCTCTTTCTGACTTACTTCACTTGGTATGACAGACTCTAAGTCCATCCATCTCACTCCAAATAACTGAGTTTCATTTCTTTATATGGCTGAGTAATATTCCATTGTATATATGGGCCACATCTTCTTTATCCATTTATCTGTCAGTGGACACTTAGGTTGCTTACATGTCCTGGCTATTGTAAATAGTGCTGCAATGAACATTGTGGTACATGTCTCATTTTGAATTATGGTTTTCTCAGGGTATATGCCCAGTAGTGGCATTGCTGGGTCATATGGTAGTTCTATTTGTAGTTTTTTAAGGAACCTCCATACTGTTCTCCATAGTGGCTATATCAATTTACATTCCCACCAACAGTGCAGGAGGGTTCACTTTTCTCCACACCCTCTCCAGCATTTACTGTTTCTAGATTTTTTGATGATGGCCATTCTGACTGCTGTGAGGTGATACTTCATTGAGGTTTTGATTTGCATTTCTCTAAAGATTAGTGATGTTGAGTGTCCTTTCATGTGTTTGTTGGCAAGCTGTATGTCTTCTTTGGAGAAATGTCTATTTAGGTCTTCTGTCCATTTTTGGATTGAGTTGTTTGTTTTTTTGATAGTGAGATGCACAGGCTGATTGTATATTTTGGAGATTAATCCTTAGTCCATTGCTTCATTTGCAAATATTTTATCCATTTATGAAGGTTGTCTTTTCATCTTGTTTATGGTTTCCTTTGCTATGTAACAGCTTTTAAGTTTCATTAGGTCCCATTTGTTTATTTTTGTTTTTATTTCCATTTCTCTAGGAGGTAGGTCAAAAAGGATCTTGCTGTGATTTGTGTCATAGAGTGTTCTGCCTATGTTTTCCTCTAAGAGTTTTATAGTGTCTGGCCTTACATTTAGGTCTGTAATTCATTTTAAGTTTATTTTTGTGTATGGTGTTAGAGAGTGTTCTAATTTTATTCTTTCACATGTAGCTGTCCAGTTTCCCCAGCGCCACTTTTTGAAGAGGCTGTCTTTTCTCCATTGTATATTCTTGCCTCCTTTGTCAATGATAAGGTGACCATATGTGCATTGGTTTATCCGTGGGCTTTCTAGCCTGTTACATTGATCTATATATCTGTTTTTGTGCCAGTACCATACTGTTTGGATTACTGTAGCTTTGTAGTATAGTCTGAAGTCAGGGAGCCTGATTCCTCCAGCTCCATTTTTCTTTCTCAAGGTTGCTTTGGCTGTTCAGGGTCTTTTGTGTTTCCATACAAATTGCAAAATTTTTTGTTCTAGTTCTGTGAAAAATGCCACTGGCAGTTTGATAGGGATTACATTGAATCTGTAGATTGCTTTAAGTAGTATAGTCATTTTCACAATGTTGATTCTTCCAATCCAAGAACATGGTATACCTCTCCATCTGTTTGTATCATCTTTAATTTCTTTAATCAGTCTTGTAGTTTTCTGCATACAGGTCTTTTGTCTCCTTAGGTAGGTTTATTCCTAGGTATGTTATTCTTTTATTGCAATTGTAAATGGGAGTGTTTCTTTAATTTCTCTTTCAGATTTTTCATCATTAGTGTACAGGAATGCAAGAGATTTCTCTGCATTAATTTTGTATCCTGCTACTTTACCAAATTTACTGATTAGCTCTAGTAGTTTATAGGTAGCATCTTTAGGATTCTCTATGTATAGTGTCATGTCATCTGCAAACAGTGACAGTTTTACTTCATCTTTTCTGATGTGGATTCCTTTTATTTCTTTTTCTTCTCTGATTGCTGTGGCTAAAACTTCCAAAACTATGTTGAATAATAGTGTTGAGAGGGGCAACCTTGTCTTGTTCCTGATCTTAGAGGAAATGATTTCAGTTTTTCACCATTGAGAACAATGTTGGCTGTGGGTTTGTCATATATGGCTTTTATTATGTTGAGGTAGGTTCCCTCTATGTCTACTTTTTGGAGAGTTTTTATCATAAATGCTAGTTGAATTTTGTTGAAAATTTTTCTTCATCTATTGAGATTATCATATGGTTTTTATCCTTCATTTTATTAATATGGTGTATCACATTGATTGATTTGTGTATATTGAAGAATCCTTGCATTCCTGGGATAACCCACTTGATCATGGTGTATGATCCTTTTAATGTGCTGCTGGATTCTGTTTCCTAGTATTTTATTGAGGATTTTTGCATCTATGTTCATCAGTGATATTGGCCTGTAGTTTTCTTTCTTTGTTACATCTTTGTCTCATTTTGTTATCAGGGTGATGTTGGCCTCGTAGAATGAGTTTGGGAGTGTTTCTCCCTCTGCTATATTTTGGAAGAGTTTGAGAAGGATAGGTTTAGCTCTTCTCTAAATGTTTGAGATAATTCACCTGTGAAGCCATCTGGTCCTAGGCTTTTGTTAGTTGGAAGATTTTTAATCACAGTTTCAATTTCAGTGCTTGTAATTGGTCTGTTCATATTTTCTATTTCTTCCTGGTTCAGTCTCGGAAGGTTGTACTTTTCTAAGAATTTGTCCATTTCTTCCAGGTTGTCCATTTTATTGGCATAGAGTTGCTTTCAGTAATCTCTCATGATCCTTTGTATATCTGCAGTGTCAGTCGTTACTTCTCCTTTTTCATTTCTAATTCTGTTGATTTGAGTCTTCTCCCTTTTTTTCTTGATGAGTCTGGCTAATGGTTTATCAATTTTGTTTATCTTCTCAAAGAACCAGCTTTTAGTTTTATTGATGTTTGCTATTGTTTCCTTCACTTCTTTTTCATTTATTTCTGATCTGATCTTTATGATTTCTTTCCTTCTAACTTTGGGTTTTTTTTTTTTTTTGTTGTTGTTGTTGTTCTTTCTCTAATTGCTTTACGTGTAAGGTTCTGTTGTTTATTTGAGATGTTTCTTGTTTCTTAAGGTAGGATTTTATTGCCAAAATATTCCCTCTTAGAACTGCTTTTGCTGCATCCCATAGGCTTTGGGTCGTTGTGTTTTCACTCTCATTTGTTTCTAGGTATTTTTTTGATTTCCTCTTTGATTTTTTCAGTGATCTCTTGATTATTTAGTAACGTATTGTTTATCCTCCATGTGTTTGTATATTTTACAGATTTTTTACTGTAATTGATATCTAGTCTCATAACGTAGTTGTTGGAAAAGATGCTTGACATGATTTTAATTTTCTTATATTATCCGAGGCTTGATTTGTGACCCAAGGTATGATCTATCCTGGAGAATGTTCCATGAGCATTTGAGAAGAAGGTGTATTTTGTTGTTTTTGGATGGAAGATCCTATAAATATCAATTAAGTCCATCTGACCTAATGTGTCATTTAAAGCTTGTTTTCCTTCTTTATTTTCATTTTGTATGATCTGTCAATTGGTGAAAGTGTGGTGTCAAAATCCCCTACTATTTTTATGTTATATCAATTACCCCTTTTATGGCTGTTAGCATTTGTCTTATGTATTGAGGTGCTCCTATGATGGGTTCATAAATATTTATAATTGTTATGTTTTCTTCTTAGATTGATCCCTTGATCATATTGCAGTGTCCTTCTTTCTCTCTTGTAATAGTCTTTATTTTAAAGTCTATTTTGTCTGATATGAGAATTCCTACTCCAGCTTTCTTTTGATTTCCATTTGCATGGAATATATTTTTCCATCCCCCACTTCCTGTCTGCATGTGTCCCTAGGTCTGAAATGGATCTCTTGTAGAAAGCATACATACAGGTCTTGCTTTCTTATCCATTCATCCAGTCTGTGTTTTCTTGGAGCATTTAATCCATTTACATTTAAGGTAATTATTGATATGTTTTTTCCTCTTACCATTTTCTGAATTGTTTTGGGTTTGTTTTTGTGGGTCTTTTCCTTCTCTGTGTTTCCTCCCTTCATAAGTTCCTTTAGTATTTGTTGTAAAGCTGGTTTGGTTTTGCCGAATTCTCTTAACTTTTGCTTATCTGTAAAGGTTTCAACTTCTCCATCAAATCTGAATGAGATCTTTGCTGGGTAGAGTAATATTGGTTGTAGGTTTTTCCCATTCATCAATTTAAATATGTCATGCCACTCCCTTCTGGCTTGCAGAGATTTTGCTGAAAGATCAGCTGCTAACCTTATGGGGATTCTCTTTTATGTTATTTGTTTTCTTTCCCTTGCTGCTTTTAATATTTCTTCTTTGTTTTTAATTTTTGATAGTTTGATTAATATGTGTCTTGTTGTGTTTCTCCTTGGATTTATCCTGTATAAGATTCTCTATGCTTCTTGTACTTAATTGTTTATTTCCTTTCCCATATTAGGGAAGTTTTCAACCATAATCTCTTCAAATATTTTCTCGGTCCCTTTCTTTTTCTCTTATTCTGGGACGATGATTATTCGAATGTTGGTTCATTTAATGTTGTCCCAAAGGTCTCTGAGACTGTCCTCAATTCCTTTCATTCTTTTTTCTTTATTCTGCTCTGTGGCAGTTTTTTCCACTCTTTCATCTTCCAGGTCACTTATCCATGTTTCTGCCTCAGTTATTCTGCTATAGATTCCTTCTAGAGAATTTTTCAATTCATTTATTGTGTTGTTCAACATTGTTTTTCTGCTGTTTAGTTCCTCTAAGTCCTTACTAAACATTTCTTGTATTTTCTCTATTCTACTTCTAAGATTTGGGATCATGTTTACTATCATTACTCTGAATTCTTTTTCAGGTAGACTGCCTATTTCATCTTATTTGCTTGCTCTCGTGGGTTACTTACTCCTTCATCTGTTGCATATTTCTCTGTCTTCTCCTTCTGTTTAACTTATCTGTTTTGATTGTCCTTTTCCCAGGCTGCAGGTTTGTAGTTCCCATTGTTTTTTGTGTCTGCTCCCAGTGAGTGAGATTGGGTCAGTGGCTTTTGTTGGCTTCCTGGGGGAGGGGACTGGTTCCTGGTTCTGGTGGGTGGGGCTGGATGTTGTCCTTCTGGTGGGTAAGGCCACATCTGGTGGTGTGTTTAGGGGTGTCTGTGAACTTATATGACTTTGGGCAGCCTCTCTGCTAATGGGTGGGTGTGTGCTCCTGTCTTGCTAGTTGTTTGTCATGGGGCGTCAAGCACTGGAGCTTGCTGGCCGTTGGGTGGAGTTGTGTCTTAGTGTTGAGATGGAGATCTCTGGGAGGGCTTTTGCTGATTGATATTACATCAGGCCGGGAGGTCTGTGGTGGTCCCATGTCCTGGACTTGGCTCTCCCACCTCAGGGGCTCAGGCTTGACACCCAGCTGAATCACCAAGACCTGCCAGCCACAAGGCTCAGAAGAAAGGGAAGAAAAATAGGAAAAAAAAAAGAACAGATAGAACCCCAAACCAAATGGTAAAAGCAAAACTAAACAGACAAAATCACACAAAGAAGCATACACACACACACTCATAAAAAGAAAACAAAAAACAAACAAAAAGAAACCAAACAGTCAGAGCCTTGGGACAAATGGTATAAGCAAACATAAAGAGACAAAAGTCACACAAAGAAACATATACCTACACACTCACAGAAGAGAAAAAAGAAAAAAATATATACATAAAAGAAGACAGCAACCAGACCAATAAACAAATCTACCAGTGATAACAAGCACTAAAAACTAAGCTAAGATAAAAATAAATACAGAAACAAATGAGATTCAGAAAGCAAACCCCAAGTCTACAGTTGCTCCCAAAGCCCACAGTCTCAATCTTGGGAATATTTGTTGTCTATTCAGGTGTTTCACAGTTGTACGGTGCATCAAGTTGTTTGCGGGATTTAATCTGCTGCCCCTGAGGCTGCATGGAGATATTTCCCTTTCTCTTCTTTATTTGCACAGCTCTTGGGTTTCACCTTTGTTTTTGGCCCTGCCTCTGTGTGTAGGCTGCCCTCAAGCGTCTGTTCCCTGCCCAGACAGGAAAGGGTTAAAGCAGCGGCTGATTAGGGCTCTCTTGCTCACTCAGGCCAGGGAGAGGGAGGGGTACGGTAGTCATAATTGGAATGTGGGGCAAGCCTCTGGGGGCTGAGGCCAGTGTGACATTGCAACAGACTGAGGTGCACCATGTGTTTTCCTGGGGAAGCTGTCCCTGGATCTTGGGACCCTGACAGTGGCATGCTGCATAGGCTCCTGGTTGGGGGAAGTGTGGATAGTGATCTGTGCTTGCACACAGGATTCTTGGTGGCAGTGGCATCAGCTTTAGCATTTCATACCCATCTACCCGTTGATAGCCACAGCTTGCGCTCATCTCTGGACCTCACTTAGGTGGTGCTCTGCCTTATATGGGCACACAGAGCAGGAATCCCCTCTCCTTGTGCACACCGAAACAATTGTCTCTTGCCTCTTCAGCAGATCCAGACATTTTCCCTGACTCCCTCCCAGCTAGCTGTGGTGTACTAACTCCCTTCAGGCTGTCCTCATGCGGCCAACCCCAGTCCTCTTCCTGGGGTCTGATCTACAAAGCCTGAGCCTCGGCTCCCAAGTCCCACTCCTCCTGGCAGGTGAGCAGACAAGTGTCTCAGGTTGGTGAGTGTTGGTTGGCACCTATCCTCTGAGTGGGAAACCCACCACTTTGCCCCCTGCACCCCTGTTGCTGCATTCTCTTCTGTGGTTCCAAATTTTCCCCCGCCCAATCCCCATCCCCACCAGTGAAGGGGCTTCCTTGTATGTGGAAACTTTTCCTCTTCACAGCTCCCTCCCAGAGGTGCAGGTCCCGTCCCTATTCTTTTCTCTCTGTTTTTTCTTTTTTCTTTTGCCCTACCCAGGTACGTGTGGAGTTTCTTGACTTTTGGGAAGTCTGAGGTCTTTTGCCAGTGTTCAGTAGGTATTCTGTAGGAGTTGTTCCACAAGTAGATGTATTTTTGATGTATTTGTAGGGAGGAAGTTGATCTCCACGTCTTACTCCTCCACCATCTTGAAGGTCTCTATGCGTAATTTTTAAATGTGTTTCAGCTCTCTGGTGGTCTTTTTGTTCTGTTTACAAATAATTCCAAACTCACTTTCTTTTTTTTTTTCTTTTTTTTTTGTGCCTAAAGTTTTTATTTTTTTTACATCTTTATTGGAGTATAATTGCTTTACAATGGTATGTTAGTTTCTGCTTTATAACAAAGTGAATCAGTTATACATATACATATGTTCCCATATCTCTTCCCTCTTGTGAATCCCTCCTTCACAACCTCCCTATCCTACCCCTCTAGGTGGTCACAAAGCACCGAGCTGATCTCCCTGTGCTATGTGGCTTCTTCCCACTAGCTATCTATTTTACGTTTGGTAGTGTATGTATGACCATGCCACTCTCTCACTTTGTCACATCTTGCCCTTCCCCCTCTCCATATCTTCAAGTCCATTCTCTAGTAGGTCTGTGTCTTTATTCCCATCTTACCCCTAGGTTCTTCATGACATTTTTTTTTCTTAAATTCCATATATATGTGTTACCATATGGTATTTGTATTTCTCTTTCTGACGTACTTCACTCTGTATGGCAGACTCTAAATCCATCTACCTCATTACAAATAGCTCAATTTCATTTTTTTATGTCTGAATAATATTCCATTGTATATATGTGCCACATCTTCTTTATCCATTCATCCGACGATGGACACTTAGGTTGTTTCCATCTCCTGGCTATTGTAAATAGAGCTGCAATGAACATTTTGCTACATGACTCTTTTTGAATTATGGTTTTCTCAGGGTATATGCCCAGTAGTGACATTGCTGGGTCATATGGTATTTCTATTTGTAGTTTTTTAAGGAACCTTCATACTGTTCTCCATAGTGGCTGTACCAATTCACATTCCTACCAGCAGTGCAAGAGTGTCCCTTTTCTTCACACCCTCTCCAGCACTTATTGTTTCTAGATTTTTTGATGACGACCATTCTGACTGGTATGAGATGATATCTCATTGTAGTTTTGATTTGCATTTCTCTAATGATTAACGGTGTTGAGCATTCTTTCATGTGTTTGTTGGCAGTCTGTATATCTTCTTTGGAGAAATGTCTATTTAGGTCTTCTGCCCATTTTTGGATTGGCTTGTTTGTTTTCTTGTTATTGAGCTGCATGAGCTGCTTGTAAATTTTGGAGATTAATCTTTGCCAGTTGCTTCCTTTGCAAATATTTTCTCCCATTCTGAAGGTTGTCTTTTGGTCTGGCTTATGGTTTCCTTTGCTGTGCAAGAGCTCTGAAGTTTCATTAGGTCCCATTTGTTTATTTTTGTTTTTATTTCCATTTCTCTAGGAGGTGGGTGAAAAAGGATCTTGCTGTCATTTATGTCATAGAGTGTTCTACCTATGGTTTCCTCTAAGAGTGTGATAGTGTCTGGCCTTACATTTAGGTCTTTAATCCATTTTGAGCTTATTTTTGTGTATGGTGTTAGGGAGTGATCTAATCTCATACTTTTACATGTACCTGTCCAGTTTTCCCAGCACTACTTATTGAAGAGGCTGTCCTATCTCCACTGTACATTCCTGCCTCCTTTATCAAAGATAAGGTGACTATATGTGCGTGGGTTTATCTCTGGGTTTATCCTGTTCTATTGATCTATATTTCTGTTTTTGTGCCAGTACCATACTGTCATGATTACTGTAGCTTTGCACTATAGTCTGAAGTCAGGGAGCCTGATTCCTCCAGTCCCATTTTTCATTCACAAGAATGCTTTGGCTATTCGAGGTCTTTTGTGTTTCCATACAACTTGTGAATTTTTTTATTCTAGTTCTGTGAAAAATGCCAGGGGTAATTTGGTAGGGATTGCGTAGAATCTGTAGATTGCTTTGGGTAGTAGAGTCATTTTCACAATGTTGATTCTTCCAATCCAAGAACATGGTATATCTCTCTATCTATTTGTATCATCTTTAATTTCTTTCATCCGTGTCTTACAATTTTCTGCATACAGGTTTTCTGTCTCCTTAGGTAGGTTTATTTCCAGATATTTTATTCTTTTTGTTGCGATGGTAAATGGGAGTGTTTTCTTGATTTCACTTTCATATTTTTCATCATTAGTGTATAGGAATGCCAGAGATTTCTGTGCATTAATTTTGTATCCTGCTACTTTACCAAATTCATTGATTAGCTTTAGTAGTTTTCTCATAACATCTTTAGGATTCTCTACATATAGTATCATGTTTTCTGAAAACAGTGAAGCTTTACTTCTTCCTTTCTGATTTGGATTCCTTTTATTTCCTTTTCTTCTGTGATTGCTGTAGTGAAACTTTCCAAAACTATGTTGAATAAGAGTGGTGAGAGTGGGCAACCTTGCCTTTTTCCTGATCTTAGTGGAAATGCTTTCAGTTTTTCACCATTGAGGATGGTGATGGCTGTGGGTTTGTCATATATGACCTTTATTATTGTGAGGTAGGTTCCCTCTATGCCTACTTTTTGGAGGATTTTTATCATAAATGGGTGTTGAATTTTGTCAAAAGCTTTCTCTGCATCTATTGAGATGACCATATCATTTTTCTCCTTCTATTTGTTAATATGCTGTATCACATTGATTGATTTGCATATATTGAAGAATCCTTGCATTCCTTGAATAAACCCCACTTGATCATGGTGTATGATTCATTTAATGTGCTGTTGGATTCTGTTTGCTAGTATTTTTGCATCTATGTTCATGAGTGATATTGGTCTGTAGTTTTCTTTCTTTGTGACATCCTTGTCTGGTTCTTGTATCAGGGTGATGGTGGTCTCGTACAATGAGTTTGGGAGTCTTCCTCCCTCTGCTATATTTTGGAAGAGTTTGAGAAAGATAGGTGTTAGCTCTTCTCTAAATGTTTAATAGAATTCGACTGTGAAGCCATCTGGTCCTGAGCTTTTGTTTGTTCGAAGATTTTTATTCACAGTTTCAATTTCAGTGCTTGTAATTGGTCTGTTCATATTTTCTATTTCTTTCTGATTCAGTCTTGGCAGTTTGTGCATATCTAAGAATTTGTCCATTTCTTGCAGGTTGTCCATTTTTTTGGGTGTAGTGTTGCTTGTAGTAATCTCTCATGATCTTTTGTATTTTTGCAGTGTCAGTTGTTACTTCTCCTTTTTCATTTCTAATTCTATTGATTTGAATCTTCTCCCTTTTTTTCTTGATGAGTCTGGCTAATGGTTTATCAATTTTGTTTATCTTCTCAAAGAACCAGCTTTTAGTTTTATTGATCTTTGCTATCATTTCCTTCATTTCTTTTTCATTTATTTCTGATCTGACCTTTATGAGTTCTTTCCTTCTGCTAACTTTGGGGTTTTTTTTTTTTTTGTTCTTTCACTAATTGCTTTAGTTGCAAGGTTAGGTTGTTTATTCGAGATGTTTCCTGTTTTTTAATGTAGGATTGTATTGCTATAAACTTCCCTCTTAGAACTGCTTTTGCTGCATTCCATAGGTTTTGGGTTACCTTGTCTCCATTATCATTTGTTTCTAGGGTTTTTTTAAATTTCCTCTTTGATTTCTTCAGTGATCACTTCATTATTAAGTAGTGTATTGTTTAGCCTCCATGTGTTTGTATTTTTTACAGATCTTTTCCTGTAATTGATATCTAATCTCATAGCATTGTGGTCACAAAAGATATTTGATACAATTTCAGTTTTCTTAAATTTACCAAGGCTTGATTTGTGACCCAAGATATGATGTATCCTGGAGACTGTTCCATGAGCACTTGAGAAAACCATGTATTCTGTTGTTTTTGGATGGAATGTCCTATAAATATCAATTAAGTCCATCTTGTTTAATGTATCATTTAAAGCTTGTGTTTCCTTATATATTTTCATTTTGGATGATCTGTTGACTGGTGAAAGTGGAGTGTTAACGTCCCCTACTATGATTGTGTCACTGTCAATTTCCCCTTTTATGGCTGTTAGTATTTGCCTTATGTATTGAGGTGCTCCTATGTTGGGTGCATAAATATTTACAATTTTTATATGTTCTTCTTGAATCGATCCCTTAATCATTATGTACTGTCCTTCTTTGTCTCTTCGAATAGTCTTTATTTTAAAGTCTATTTTTTCTGATATGAGAATTGCTACTCCAGCTTTCTTTTGGTTTCCATTTGCATGGAATATATTTTTCCATCCCCTCACTATCAGTCTGTATGTGTCCCTAGGTCTGAAGTGGGTCTCTTGAAGACAGCAAATATATGGGTCTTGTTTTTGTATCCATTCAGCCAGTCTGTGTCTTTTGGTGGGAGCATTTAATCCATATACATTTAAGGTAATTATCGATATGTATGTTCCTATTTCCATTTTCTTAATTGTTTTTGGTTTGTTATTATAGGTCTTTTCCTTCTCTTGTATTTCTTGACTAGAGAAGATCCTTTAGCAGTTGTTGTAAAGCTGGTTTGGTGGTGTTGAACTCTCTCAGCTTTTGCTTGTCTGTAAAAGTTTTAATTTCTCCATCAAATCTGAATGAGATAGATCCTTGCTGGGTAGAGTAATCTTGGTTGTAGGTTTTTCTCCTTCATCACTTTAAATATGTCCTGCCAGTCCATTCTGGTTTGCAGAGTTTCTGCTGAAAGATCAGCTGTTAACCTTATGGGGAATCCCTTTGTGTATTTGTTGTTTTTCCATTGCTGCTTTTAATATGTTTTCTTTGTATTTAATTTTTGACAGTTTGATTAATATGTGTCTTGGCGTGTTTCTCTTTGGATTTATCCTGAATGGGACTCTCTGTGCTTCCTGGACTTGATTAACTATTTCTTTTCCCATATTAGGGAAGTTTTCAACTATAATCTCTTCAAATATCTTCTCAGTCCGTTTCTTTTTCTTTTCTTCTTCTGGAACCCCTATAATTCGAATGTTGGTGCATTTAATGTTGTCCCAGAGATCTATGAGACTGTCCTCAGTTCTTTTCATTCTTTTCTCTTTATTCTGCTCTACAGTATTTATTTCCACTATTCTATCTTCCAGGTCACTTATCCGTTCTTCTGCCTCAGTTATTCTGCTACTGATCCTTTGTAGAGTATTTTAAATTTCATGTATTGTGTTGTTCATCGTTGTTTGTTTCATCTTTGGTTCTTCTAGGTCCTTTATATATGTTTCTTGCATTTTCCCTATTCTATTTCCAAGATTTTGGATCATCTTTACTATCCTTATTCTGAATTTTTTTTCTGGTAGACTGCCTATTTCCTCTTCATTTGTTAGGTCTGGTGGGTTTTTATCTTGCTCCTTCATCTGCTGTGTGTTTTTCTGTCTTCTCATTTTGCTTATCTTATTGTGTTTGGGGTCTCCTTTTTTCAGGCTGCAGGTTCATAGTTCCTGTTGTTTTTGGTGTCTGTCCCCAGTGGCTAAGGTTGGTTCAGTGGGTTGTGTACGCTTCCTGATGGAGGAGACTAGTGCCTGTGTTCTGGTGGATGAGGCTGGATCTTGTCTTTCTGGTGGGCAGGTCCATTTCTGGTGGTGTGTTTTGGGGTGTCTGTGGCCTTATTATGATTGTAGCCAGCCTCTCTGCTAATGGGTGGGTTTGTGTTCCTGTCTTGCTAGTTGTTTGGCATAGGGTGTCCAGCACTGTAGCTTGCTGGTCGTTGAGTGAAGCTGGGTGTTGGTGTTGAGATGGAGATCTCTGGGAGATTTTCACCATTTGATATTACGTGGAGCTGGGAGGTCTCTTGTGGACCAGTGTCCTGAAGTTGGCTCTCCCACCTCAGAGGCACAGCACTGACTCCTGGCTGCAGCACCAAGAGCATTTCATCCACATGGTGTCACCTGAGCAGGCAGCAAATCCGCAGCTATTCTTTCCTTCTTAGTTTTCCTGAAATGAATTTGTTCTTTTGTTTATCTCATATAATGAGAACTCCAGAAATGAGCATCACAGGGTCAATATGCCAGCTCCATAATGTCATCAGAGACAAGCCTCTTTCTGTTTTTGCTGCTAGAGTTGGAAGGTCTCCTGCAGAGGCAGAGGGTGGCTGTGTCGCACCATGGGGACAAAGACACTGGCAGCAAACATTCTGGGAATTACTCCTTGGCATGAGCCCTCCCATAGTCTGTCCCAAAGTCACTGTCTTAAGAAACATAAAATTTTTTATTATTTTTAATTTTTAAAAATTTTATTATTTACTTTTGACTGTGTTATGTCTTTGTTGCTGTGCGTGGGCTTTTCTCTAATTGTGGCAAGTGGGGGATACTCTTCATTGTGGCACACAGGCCTCTCATTTTGTTGGCTTCTCTTGTTGCGGAGCATGGGCTCTAGGTGTGCGGGGTTTAGTAGTTGCAACAAGAGGGCTCAGTATTTGTGGCATGTGAGCCCTAGAGTGCACAGGCTTCTGTAGTTGTGGTGTGTGGGCTCAGTAGTTGTGGCTCACAGGTTCTAGAGCACAGGCTCAGTAGTTGTGGCGCATGGGCTTAATTGCTCCATGGCATGTGGGATCTTCCTGCACCAAGGATCAAACCTGTGTCCCCTGCAATGGCAGGCAGATTCTTAATCACTGCACCACCAGGGAAGTCCCCATACATTTTATTATATTTCATGATTCCATGGATTGGCCATGGTTAAACAGGTCAGTTATTCTACTGGCCTTCCTCGGACTCTGTAGATAAAAATGTCCACAACAATATTCCCTGTTCTACATGCGATTCCAGAATCTTGCCACACTCTGATCAAATGGTGGAGACTGTGTCTCCTCCTCTTAAGTTAGGTAAGCCATTTTGTATTGCTCAACTAATAGAACAGAGTATAGCAGAAGATATGCTATATAACTTCAAGGCTAGTTCATGAAAGGCAGTACAGTTTCCCATGGCTCTCTCTTGGGACACTCATACTTGGAAACCAGTCGCCATGCCCTGAAGAAGCTAGGTTATATGGAGTCTCAGTTCTGGCTGAGATTACAGATGATAAGCAGCACCAACCTGCCAGCATACAATTTAGCCAGGTTGGATGTGAATCCTTTAGCTCGCAGTCAAATTTACTCCAGCTGTCACCATGTGCAGCATCATGTGGTGATGCCAAGCTCTGCCCAAATTGAAGATGTATGAGTAAAGTAAATGTTATTGTTTTGAACCACTCCAAAAATTTTGGAGTGGTCTGTTATGCAGTCATAGGATAACTGGAACAAGTCCTCTCATGCAGCTACAGTCTGTTGGTGGTGTGGAGTAGGATGTACAGTGCCTTGTACTCTTCAAGGTGGCCTCTCACTCCAAAATGGGAGCTTACACTCCTTTCATGGAAGCTCAGAGCTCCAAAAGGGAGAAAGTGGAAACTTCCAGGCCTTCTTCATGCCCGAGCTTGGAAGTCTCAAAATGTCACTTCATCCACATTTGATTGGACAAAGCAGTCACAGGCTCAGCTCCAATTTCAGGGGAGGAGACATAAGCCCCAATTGCTGATGGGAGGAAGAAGGAATGGCATGTGCATACAGGTGGGGAGATAATTGATGTTGGCCATCTTTGGAAAGCAGATACCACACTGTCCCTCATTAGAATATTAGGTCCACATGGGCCCCAGCCTTGCTTCTCTTGTTCACCACAGGATCCCCAGCAGCTATTGCTGTATTTGGCATGTGCTACCTGTGAAAATATTTACTGCAAAAGTAAATGGGTATATAGTGCAAAGGGAAAGTGTGTGACTTTTGTATGATACCATTTCCTTTGACCAGAGCACTTCCTTCTATTTCCCTTTCTGACTAACTCTCACTCGTCCTCAAATACTGTATGCTAACACATATATATGGAATCTTAAAAAAAAATGTTCTGAAGAACCTAGGGGCAGGATAGGAATAAAGAAACAGATGTAGAGAATGGACTTGAGGACACGGGGAGGGGGAAGTGTAAGCTGGGATGAAGTGAGAGAGTGGCATGGACATATATACACTACCAAATGTAAAATAGATAGCTAGTGGGAAGCAGCTGCATAGCACAGGGAGATCAGCTCGGTGCTTTGTGACCACCTAGAGGGATGGGATAGGGAGGGTGGGAGGGAGAGGCAAGGGGTGGGTGATATGGGGATATATGTATACTTATAGCTGATTCACTTTGTTATACAGCAGAAACTAATACAACATTGTAAAGTAATTATACTCTAATAAAGATGTTAAAAAAAAAACAAACTCAGTTTAAGTTCTGTTTCCTTCATGGCCCCAGGCAGGACCAGTTACTCTCTCCTCCTGGCTCCCTTGGTCTATAGCTTATGTCTCATTGTTGTGTTGGGCATTTCTTGGTTTCATTTTGGGAGGGTCTCAAAGGGCAAAAATCATATCTTAGTCATATCTTTGAATGATTTCCAATGTCTGGCATGTAGTATGCTCAGAAATAGATCCATGGCTTAGAACAAACACTCAAAAATGGTATCAATTACTTCTAATTCTGGGCTCCATTGCTCAACAGAGAAATGAAAAATTTGAAGTACATTTTAAGGAGAGGTCATGACTAAAGGCCTTGGAGTGGGGGTGGGGCAGGCAAAGACAGAGATCAAGAAAAGACAGAGTCAAGAAAAAGCAAGTTATTTCCAAAGAAAAACATGGAGATTAGTGAAATATGAAAAATAATTATATGAACTTGCAATAATAAGAATGTCTAACCTTTTAGACTTCATCTGTAAAATGGGGATAAAATAGTTCTTATAAAAATTTGAGGTTGATTGAAAAGTAAATGAAATAAAATATGCATAGTGCTTGGACCAATGCCTGGAGCATAGTAAATGTTCAATAAATGCTAACTATAATAATGAAAACTCCAACAATATTTGCTATTTATTGACTGACCACGTTGTGCCAGGAACTGGTCTCAGAGATAATATGGATGCCAAACCATGGTTGCTTGTTTACTGGAGTAATTCTACATGATGCAAGAAAATGGTAGCCTTTCCGGAAACATCAACAAGGTTGTGGCACTTCAAGGAGCTCTCTCCTGTCATTTTTCAGCAGCACTTTCAGTGTCTAGAATCTTTTCCAGTGCAGGAGGGAAGGGCAGGTGAGCGTGAGATTGGCACTTTTGCAACGTGGTGAACAGGTGGAGAAACCTGGTACTTGCTTGTCTGTCACCTAGAACAGAAAAATCTTTGTCTGAAGAGAAATCTCCTGATCTAAGATTTCTAGTTCTTGGGAATTTGAAGCTTGTTTTATGTAGCAATTCCTTTCTATCCCCAGTTATACTTTTTTCTTTCTTTTTTTTTTTTTTTTTTTTGGCCATGCTGTGCAGCTTGTGGGATCTTAATTCCCGACCAGGGACTGAACCCGTACCCTCAACAGTGAAAGCATGGAGTCCTAACCACTGGGCCACCAGAAACTTCTATCCAGTTATAGAATAGAAAATAAGGCTGCTATATTAAAACTAGTCTTCCTATGAGAGTTATTCCGAATAGAGAAATGGTGCAGATCTCACCCACCTGATGAAGGACCCAGCAGACGTGTCACCCAGCCCCTCATGCATACTCAGCAACACTCTCAAGGTTTCTTGGAGAATCCATCGTCAACTGAAAATGCTACGTCTGAAATCTTACGTGGCCTGTTCAAGGGCAGATGGCCCAGATAGACCTCTTTGCTAGCTGCCAGCTAATTAATTTACCTCCAAAATGCAAAATAAGGCCTACTGTTCTTACTGTTTTTTCCTCTTCTCTCTCACCGCTTTTTTTTTTTTTTAATAAATCCTGCTTTCACCTTTGTTCACTGACAAAAGTCCAATGGCCATCTCCTTTACATACAAGTGAGTTTTTTGACATGCAGATAATTAACTATGTGTCTCTGAGTCATTCTTTGACATATGACTTTATGGAGATTTACTGTCATCTTATATTCAGTCCTTTACAATATTAGTAAATGTTCTGTTTTGATATTTTTCAATGTAAGTGTTACTTTTGGAGCCTGATTTTATAATACAGAAATGAGGGCAGATGCCTTGTTGAAATAGGATGTGTCATTATATAAGTGGCCCTTGGACACTGATTGATCTGGATGCCACAGATTTTGAAAATACCTGGGGATGTGTTGGTTGAAGATACAATTAAGTATTTTAACCAGAATTGTCTAATTAATGTCAATATAAAAGTGAAAGAAGTTTAATTATTTTCTGAGATTTCTAGGGCAGTGGTTCTCAACCAGGGGACAGTTTTGCCCTCCAAGGGACACTTGGCACTGTCTAGAGACATTTTTGGTTGTCACAACTGGGGCAGGGTTGGGAGAGGGAGCAGAGTGCTACAGGTGTTTGGTGGGTAGGATGTTGCTAAACATCCTACAGTGCACAGCTCCTCATAATTACAACTTATCTGGCCCTCAGTGTCAATAGGGCCAAAGTTGAAAACCCTGCTCTAGGGCTATGAATCCCATTGACCATCACCCTAGATAGCACTCATTGGGTTAAAAGTTCCTTTTTTTCTCCCTCCCCTATCTCTACCTTTGTTGTTTTGTAGTCTAAGCCAATGTCAAACACAAGGCCTGGCATATACTGGACACTCAAACATTTCTCCTTGGGTTCTGTGACTTTGGTGAACATTTTCTAGATGAGTAAAGTGTCTAACATTACCAGCTAATTGCAGTTTTGTGCTCCTCAAACATTGTGAGCTTTCTGTTTTCTTGCCTTAGACAGCTTTCCTTCGTGTTCACTGGGACTCAGATTTGCAATTAACCAAGAGTTATATTCTGCAGGGATTTGGAAAGATAGTAATGAAGCTACAGGTAGCAGGGAGGTAAGTAACTAACATTTCTTTTTTGTTTGTTCTATTTTGTTTTTAAACTTTTTATTTTATATTGGAGTATAGTTGATTAACAATGTTGTGTTAGTTTCAGGTGTACCACAAAGTGATTCAGTTATACATATACATGTATCTATTCTTTTTCAAATTCTTTTCCCATTTAGGTTGCTACATAATTTTGAGCAGATTTCCCTGTGCTATACAGCAGGTCCTTGTTGGTTATCTATTTTATATATAGTAGTGTGTGTACGTTAATCCCAACCTTCTAATTTATCTCTTCCCCCCTTTCCTTTTGGGTAACTGTAAGTTTGTTTTCTGCCTGTGAGTCTATTTCTATGAGTTTACTTTTACTTTTTGATTTTTAGAAAGAAAAAAAATTATTGGAGTATAGTTGCTTTACAATGTTGTGTTAGTTTCTACTGTACAGCAAAGTGAATCAGCTATATGTGTAAACATATCCCCTATTTTTATTTCCATTTAGGTCACCACAGAGCATTGAGTAGAGTTCCCTGTGCTATACAGTAGGCTCTCGTTAGTTATCTGTTTTATACATATTATCAACAGTGTATATATGTCAGTCCCAATCTCCCAATTCATCCCACACCCCCTTCCCCCTTGGTATCCATACTTTTGTTCTATAAGTCTGTGTCTCTATTTCTGCTTTGTAAATTGGGAGATTAAGTTTAACATAAATACACTACCATGTGTAAAATAGATAGCTAGTGGGAACCTGCTATATAGAACTGTGAGCTCAGTTTGGTGCTCTGTGATGACCTAGATAGGTGGGATGGGGGGAGGTCCAAGAGGGAGGGGATATATGTCTACATATAGCTGATTCACTTCACTGTACAGCAGAAACTAACAAAACATTGTAAAGCAATTATATTCCAATAGAAAATAAGATCGTCCATACCAATTTCTTCTCCATATATATGCATTAATATAGATATTTGTTTTTCTCTTTCTGACTTACCTCACTCTGTATGACAGTCTCTAGGTCCATACATGTTTCTACAAATGACTCAATTTCATTCCTTTTTATGGCTGAGTAATATGCCATTGTATATATGTACCACATCTTCTTTATACATTCCTCTGTTGATGGACATTTAGGTTATTTCCATGTCCTGGCTATTGTAAATAGTGCTGCAATGAACAATTGGGTGCATGTGTCTTTTTTTCACATCTTTATTGGAGTATAATTGCTTTACAATGTTGTGTTAGTTTCTGCTGTACAACAAAGTGAATCATCTATACATATACATATATCCCCATATCCCCTCCGTCTTGAGCCTCCCTCCCACCCTCCCTATCCCACCCTTCTAGGTCATCACAAAGCATCAAGTTGATCTCCCTGTGCTATGCAGCATCTTCCCTATAGCCATCCATTTTACATTTTGTAGTGTATATATGTCAATGCTACTCTCTCACTTTGTCCCAGCTTCCCCTTTCCCCACTGTGTCTGCTGTGTCCATCCACCTCACTACAAATAACTCAATTTCATTCCTTTTTATGGCTGAGTAATATTCCATTGTATATATGTACCACATCTTCTTTATACATTCCTCTGTTGATGGACATTTAGGTTATTTCCATGTCCTGGTTATTGTAAATAGTGTTGCAATGAACATTGTGGTACATGTATCTTTTTGAATTGTGGTTTTCTCAGGGTATATGTCCAGTAGTGGCATTGCGGGTCATATGGTAGTTCTATTTTTAGTTTTTTAAGGAACCTCTAATTTACATTCCCATCTGCAGTGCAAAAGGGGTCCCTTTTCTCTATGCTCTCTCCAGCACTTATTGTTTGTAGACTTTTTGATGATGGCCATTCTGACCAGTGTGAGGTGATATCTCATTGTAGTTTTGGTTTGCATTTCTATTAATTAGTGATGTTGAGCATCTTTTCATGTTTTTGTTGGCTATCTGTATGTCTTCTTTGGAGAAATGTCTATTTAGGTCTTTCACCCATATTTTGATTGGTTGTTTCTTTGATATTGAGCTGCATGAGCTGTTTGTATATTTTGGAGATTAATCCCTTCTCAGTTGCTTTGTTTGCAAATATTTTCTCCCATTCTGAGGGTTGTCTTTTTGTCTTGTTTATGGCTTCCTTTGCTGTGCAAAAGCTTTTAAATTTCATTAGGTCCCATTTGTTTATTTTTATTCTCATTACTCTAGGAGGTGGGTTAAAAAAAGATCTTGCTGCAATTTATGTTAAAGAGTGTTCTTCCTATGTTTTCCTCTAAGAGTTTTATACTGTCTGGACTTACATTTAGGTCTTTAATCCATTTTGAGTTTATTTTTGTATATGGTATTAGGGAGTGTTCTAATTTAATTCTTTTACATGTAGCTGTCCAGTTTCCCCAGGACCACCTATTGAAGACTCTGTCTTTGCTCCATTGTATATTCTGGCTTCCTTAGTCACAGATTAGGAGACCATAGTTGTGTGGGTTTATCTCTGGATTTCCTATCCTCTTCCATTGATCTATATTTCTGTTTTTGTATTGGTACCATACTGTCTTGATTACTGTAGCCCTGTAGTATAGTCTGAAGTCAGGGAGCCTGATTCCTCCAGCTCCATTTTTCTTTTTTTTCCCTCAAGATTGCCTTTGCTATTTGAGGTCTTTTGTGTTTCCATACAAACTGTAAATTTTTTTGTTCTAGTTCTGTGAACAATGCCATTGGTAATTTTAATAAGGATTACATTGAATCTGAAGTATGAATCTTTGGGTAGTATAGTCATTTTCACAACATTGATTCTTCCAGTCCAAGAACATGGTATATCTCTCCATCTGTTTGTGTCATCTTTGATTTCTTTCATCATGTCTTATAGTTTTCTGCATATAGGTCTTTTGCCTCCTTAGGTAGGTTTATTCCTAGGTATTTTATTTTTGTTGCCATGGTAAATAGGAGTGTTTCCTTAATTTCTCTTTCTGATCTTTTGTTGTTAGTGTATAGGATCTCAAGAGATCTCTGTGTATTAACTTTGTATCCTGCAATTTTACTAAATTCACCGAGTAGCTCTAGTAGTTTTCTGGTAGCATATTTAGAATTTTCTATGTATAGTATCATGTCATCTGCAAACAGTGATAGTTTTACCTCTTCTTTGCTAATTTGGATTCCTTTTATTTCTTTTTCTTCTCTGATTGCTATGGCTAGGACTTCCAAAACTATGTTGAATAAGAACAGCGAGAGTGGGCACCCTTGTCATTTTCTTGATTTTAGAGGAAATGCTTTCTGTTTTTCACCACTGAGAATAATGTTTGCTGTGGGTTTGTCACATATGGCCTTTATTATGTTGAGGTATGTTCCCTCTATGCCCATTTCTGGAGAGTTTTTCTTTTTTTTTTTATCATAAATCAGTGTTGAATGTTGTCAAAAGCTTTTTCTGCATCTATTGAGATGATCATATGGTTTTTATCCTTCAACGTTAATAGGGTATATCACATTGATTTGTGTATATTGAAGAATCCTTGCATCCCTGTGATAAATCCCACTTGATTATGATGTATGATCCTTTTAATGTGTGTTTGGATATGGTTTGTGTTATTTATTTTTAACATCTTTATTGGAATATAGTTGCTTTACAATGTTGTGTTAGTTTCTGCTGTAAAACAAAGTGAATCACCCACACACATATATATATCCCTATATCTCCTCCCTCTTGCGTCTCCCTCACATGCTCTCTATCCCACCTCTCTAGGTGGTCACAAAGCACTGAGCTTATCTCCCTGTGCTATGTGGCTGCTTCCCACTAGCTATCTATTTTACATTTGGTAGTGTATATATGTCCATGCCACTCTCTCACTTCTTTCCAGCTTACCCTTCCACCTCTCCATGTCCTCTAGTCCATTCTCTACATCTGTGTCTTTATTCCTGTCCTGCCCCTAGGTTCTTCAGAACCATTTTTTTTTTTTTTTAGATTCCATATATATGTGTTAGGTTTGCTAGTATTTTGATGATGATTTTTACATCTATGTTCATTAGTGATATTGGCCTGTAATTTTCTTTCTTTGTGATATCTTTGTCTGGTTTTGGTATCAGGGTAATGGTGGCCTTGTAAAATGAGTTTGGGAGTATCCTTCCCTCTGCAATTTTTTTTGAAGAGTTTGAGAATGATATGTGTTAACTCTTCTTTAAATGTTTGATAGAATTTCCCTGTGAAGCCATCTGCCCCTGGACTTTTGTTTGTTGGAAGATTTTAAATCACAGTTTCATTACTTGTGATTGTTCTGTCCGTATTTTCTATTTCTTCCTGGTTCAGTATTTGAACGTTGTACCTTTCTAAGAATTTGTCCATTTCCTCCAGGTTGTCCATTTTATTGGAATATAGTTGCTTGTAGTAGTCTCTTATGATCCTTTGTATTTCTGTTGTCAGTTGTAATTTCTCCTTTTTCATTTTTAATTTCATTGACTTGAATCCTCTCCCTTTTTTTCTTGATGAGTCTGGCTAAAGGTTTATCAATTTTGCTTATCATCTCAAAGAACCAACTTTTAGTTTTGTTGATCTTTGTTATTTTCTTCATTTCTATTTCATTTATTTCTGCTCTGATCTTTATGATTTCTTTCCTTCTATCTACTTTAGATTTTCTTTGTTCTTCTCCTTCTAGCTGCTTTAGGCATAAGGTTAGATTGTTTATTTGAGATTTTTCTTATTTCTTGAGGTGAGATTGAATTGCTATAAACTTCCTTCTTAGAACTGCTTTTGCTGCATCCCATAGGTTTTGGGTCATTGTGTTTTTATTGTCATTTATTTCTAGGTATTTTTTGATTTCCTCAGTGATCTTTTGGTTCTTTAGCAGTGCACTGTTTAGCCTCCATGTGTTTGTGTTTTTTACAGTTTCCCCCCTGTAATTGATTTCTAATCTCATAGCATTGTGGTTGGAAAAAATGCTTGATATGATTTCAATTCCCTTAAATTTACTGAGGCTTGATTTGTAAACCAAGGTAGAGCTATAGTAGAGAATGTTCTGTGTGCACTTGAGAAGAAAGTGTATTCTGCTACTTTCAGGTGGAATGGTCTATAAATATCAGTTAAGCCTATCAGGTCTAATGTGTCATTTAAGGCTTATGTTTCCTTATTAATTTTCTGTCTGGATGATCTATCTATTGGTGTAAGTGGGCTGTTAAAGTCCCCCACTATTATTGTGTTCCTGTCAATTTCCCCTTTTATGTCTGTTAGCATGTACCTTATGTATTGAGGTGCTCCTGTGTTGGGTGCATAAATATTTACAATTATTATATTTTCTTCTTGGAATCATCCCTTGATCATTATGTAGTGTCCTTCCTTGTCTTCTGTAACAGTCTTTATTTTAAAGTGTATTTTGTCTGATATGAGTATTGCTACTCCATCTTTCTTTTGATTTCCATTTGCATGGCATATCTTTTTCCATCCCCTCACTTTCAGTCTGCATGTGTCCCGAGGTCTCAAGTGGGTCTCTTTTAGACAACATATATATGGGTCTTGATTTTCTATCTATTCAGCCAGTCTGTGTCTTTTGGTTGGAGCATTTAATCCATTCACATTTAAGGTAATTATCAATATATTTGTTCCTATTACCATTTTCTTAATTGTTTTGGGTTTGTTTTTGTAGGTCTTTTCCTTCTCTTGTGTTTTCTGCCTAGAGAAGTTCCTTTAGCATTTGTTGCAAAGCTGGTCTGGTGGTGCTGAATTCTTCTTAGCTTTTGCTTTTCTGTAAAGCATTTTATTTCTCTGTTGAATCAGAATGACATCCTTTCTGGGTAGAGTAATCTCGGTTGTAGTTTTTCCCTTTCATCTCTTTATATATTTTTTGCCACTCCCTTCTGACCTGCAGAGTTTCTGCTGAAAGATCAGCTGATAACTTTATGGGATTCCCTTGTATGTTATTTGTTGCCTTTCCGTTACTCCTTTTAATATTTTTCTTTATATTTACTTTTTGTTAGTTTGATTAATATGTGTCTTGGCGTGTTTCTTCTTGGTTTTATCCTGTATGGGACTGTCTGTGCTTCCTGGTGTTGATTATTTCCTTTTCCATGTTAGGGGAGTTTTTGACTCTAATCTCTTCAAATATTTTATCAGGCCCTCTCTCTTTCTCTTCCTCTTCTTGGACTCCTACAATTCAAATGTTTGTGTGTTTAATGTTGTCCCAGAGGTCTCTGAGACTGTCCTCAGTTCTTTTCCTTCATTTTTCTTTATTCTGCTCCACAGCAGTTATTTCCACCATTCTATCTTCCAGCTCATTTATCTGTTCTTCTGCCTCGGTTATTCTACTGTTGATTCATCCTAGTGTATTTTTAATTTCGTTTATTTTGTTGTTCATCATTGTTTGTTCTTTAGTTCTTCTAGGTCCTTGTTAAAGTTTTTTGTATTTTCTCCATTCTAATTCCAAGATTTTGGATCATCTTTACTAGCATTACTCTTATTTCTTTTTCAGGTATATTTCCTATTTACTCTTAATTTATTTGGTCTTGTGGGTTTTTACATTGCTCTTTCACCTGCAACATATTTCTCTGTCTTCTCATTTTGTCTAACTTACTGTGTTTGAGGTCTCCTTTCTACAGGCTTCAGGGTTGTAGTTCCTCCTGCTTCTGTTGTCTGCCCCCAGTGGGTGAGGTTAGTCCAGGGTCTTGTGTAGGCTTTCTGGTGAGAGGGACTAGTGCCTGTTTTCTGGTTGATGGAGCTGGATCTTTTCCCTCTAATTGGCAGGGCCTCATCAGATGGTGTGTTTTAGCATGTCTGTGGGCTTAGTTTGACTTTAGGCAGCCTTTCTGCTGATGGCTGGGTTTGTGTTCCTGTCTTGCTTGTTGTTTGGTGTGGGGCTTTCAGCACTGGAGCCTGCAGGCTGTTGGGTGGAGCCAGGTCTTGGAGGGAGTTGAGACGGAGACCTCTGGGAGAGCTCTCACTGATTAATATTCCCAGGGCCAGGAATTCTCTGGCATTCCAGTGTCCTTGACTCAATGCTCCCACCACAGAGGCTCAGGCCTGACCTCTGGCCTGGGAACCAAGACCCTGCAAGCCACACGGCTCACCAAAAAAGCAGGGGGGTGGGGGAAGAAAAGAAAAAGAAAGAAAAAGAAAGGCAGGATGAAAACAAATGAAAACAAACCAAGAAACAAAACCGAAGACAAACAGCAAAGATAAAAACAGGCAAACAGCAATAGCAACAATGAAAAACAAATGAACAGCCAAACAAAACCCCAGACCAATAAATGGTAAAAGCAAAACCAAACAAAAACCAAACAAAAAAAAACAAACACACACACATACAAAATAAGAAACAAAAACAAAAACAGAGAAAACATAAAACAAGAGAACAAACAGAAGAATCCCCAAGTGAAATCAAACAATTAAAAACAAAACTAACGAAAACAAAAAACAAAAAACAAAACCAAACCAGAGTGCAAACTGAAGGAAAAAGCAAAGCAAATGAAACAAACACACAAAAACAATGAAAAAAAAATTAAAAATATAAGAACAAATACAACAAAGGAAAAAAAAAGATGAAAACAAAAAGAACAAAGGAAAGAAACAAAAAGGAAAAAACACAGAACAACAAAAAAGTAACATGGAAATAGAAATATAAAAAAATTAATAAATACATAAAAAATTAAAAAATACTAAAAAACCTAAAAACAAATAATAATTAAAAAACAACAGAACAGGGTCTGTGTTGCAGTGGTTGAGAGTCCACCTGCCGATGCAGGGGACAGGGGTTCGTGCCCCAGTCCGGAAAGATCCCACATGCTCACAGGCTGGGCCTGTGAGCCATGGCCACTAAGCCTGCGCGTCTGGAGCCTGTGCTCCACAATGGGAGAGGCCACAACAGTGAGAGGCCCATGTACTGCAAAAACAAAAACATAAACAACAGAACAAAACAAGACATAAAAAATAGTAATAATTACATTTTCCTGGGGTCTCAGCTGTCAGTGTCCTTGCCCCCACCATGACTCACAGCCACCTGTCACCTCCCCAACCTCTAGGTAGGTCTCTGGTCCCTCTGTGGGCACTGTGGGGGCAAATCACACTCTCACCTGGCCCAACCCCCATGGGTACTAGTCCCTGAAGTCCACAGCTTATAAACCTGGACTGGTTTCAGTTTGGGAACACTCGTTGTCCATTCAGATATTCCATAGATGCAGGGTTTACCAAGCAAATCAGGGGAATTAAATCTGTGGTTTGTGCAGCTCCATGGAAAGATTCTTTTTCCTCTTCCTTAGTCGCCCCACCCCTGTGGCTCAGCTGTGGTTTTAGCCCCACCTCTGTGTGTGGGCCACCCATAGGAATCTGCTCCCGAGACTACCCTGGAGCATTTGGGTCTGCACTGGTGAGGACAGGGCATGGAGGTGGCGCAACTGCCTTGGTCATGGGGGCCCCAGTGGTGACAGGTGCACAGGAAAACCGGCATCCATGGCTGCGAGAGATACAGCCCTAATGGGAGCCTTTCTTAGCCGCTGGCAGCAGGCAGGAGATGGCCAGCTCTGGCGGGGGGTTTTCCTAGTGCCTGGTGGCAGACACAAGAAGGTCAGCCTGGTGGGGGCTTTTCTTAGTGCCTGGAGGCAGGTTCGAGAAGGCCAACCCTGGTGAGGGCTTTGCCTAGTGCCTGGCAAGGCAGGGGGCTGACACATGGGGAGAGAGAGGCTGCAGTGGTGGCTCCACCCCCGAGTGTCACTCAACAGAGGTGCCTTGCTTCTATGGCAGTCTGGGTTTCCTCCATAAACATTCCAGGTTGCAAATTTCCTCCCTCCTGTCCCCTCAGGCTGTCTCCTCACAGCCAACAGCAGTCCTCTCCCTGGGTTTGCTCTCCAATACCCACGTTCCAGCTCTCAGCCCCTGTGTGCACCGATGGACACACGTCCCAGTCTGGGGCATGCAGGACTGTGGCATGAACAGTCTGTGTCGGTCTCACTCTGTCTTGTCTGCCACAGACTGGCCATTTCACCCTCCTCTGACAGCATCAGATGCTCCCCTTCTCTCCCAACTGATTTCCCCATCAGTGAGAACCTCTCCTTTGCTTCAGCTCCCCCTGCCCCAGGGGTGTGATCCCATCCCACTTCCTCTCCTCTTCTTTTTCCCTTCTTTCTTTTGCCCCACCGCTTTATGTGGGGATCTTTTTTGTCCTTTCTGGTGTCCAAGGTCTTCTGCTAGTTTTCAGCTGGTGTTCTGTGAGAATTGTTCCATCCATAGATGTATTTTTTAAAATTTATTTTATTTATTTGTTATTTTTATTTATTTATTTTTGGCTGTGTCAGGTCTTCATTGTGGAGCACAAGCTCCTCTCTAGTTGCAGGGTGTGGGCTTCTCGCTAGTCGTGGCATGGGAGTTTTCTCTCTCTAGTTGTGGTACGTGGGCTCCAGAGTGTGTGGGCTGTGTGGTTTGTGGCCCTCAGGCTCTCTCATTGGGGCACCTGAGCTCATTTGTTGTGGTGCATGGGCTTCGTTGCCCTACGGCGTGTGGGGTCTTTGTTCCCCAACCAAGGATTAAACCCATGTCCACTGCATTGGAAGGTGGATTCTTTACCACTGGACCACCAGGGAAGTCCCTGCAGATGTATTCTTGATGCATTTATTGAGAGAGATGAACTCTACTCCTACTCCTCTGCCATCTTGATTTCTCTAAGTAACTAACATTTCTCTGCTTTGATACTAAGATTACTAGGCCCTCTGGATAACAGTGAATTTACAAGGGATTACATGGTTTGCAGAAACATTTATACTTAAGATACATTTGTTAAAAAAAACTCGCATGAATTAACTAATCTCCACAATGTTCCTGTAGCAGGTCTTTTATTAATCTTTATATCTACGAGCAGTTATTGAGTGCCTTTTGCAAACCAAAACCCAATTATTTCCCCAAACCTTGATGAGACCAAGAGACTTTATATCATTAGCTGGTGAGTTGTTCAAAAAGTGTTGGCTTACTCATGACCAGAGAGTTCCATCCCTTTTGTGGCCTTGTCTGGATTTTATAAAGTGTAGCTGCTTGTTTATTTATAATGGACTTTGAGATCCTTGGACGAGATGTATTACATATGTGTGAAGGATTAGAGGGCAGTTTTTAATAACTACAGGAATAATACTGCTTTGTATTGCTAAACTGTAGATCTTTTCTTCTAAAGATTTAAAGCCCATTATAGACATAATTTGATTGTTGCTCAATTGCAACAACATTTTTCCTTCTCTCCCTGTCCAGGCAGATTTTTTCTTTATTAAAGATGCCACAATACTTTCTCATGTTATGACCTCTTTGATAAACAACTCAGGGTATTATAAAAGCAAAGCAGGAGATGTCTCAAGTAATTAACCACAGAAGGCTTGCTGATGCTCGGGTGTTAATGTTGCCAGAAAGCTCAGCTATTTGTGGGTTTCTCAGTACGTTTTTGTACAGATGTGTGTGAGGTTGAGTTTCAGCCATACGCCTGTAACAGCATCAGGAAACATTTTGTCATGCTACTTCCTTGGGTGATCTTTTATGACCAAAAGAAAAAAAAAAGTCATATTTCTGTCTTGTGAAATTGAGCTCGAATTCTGGGTAGGTTAGCAGTAATCAGTATATGCCTGAATCACAGCAGCATGGGATGGTTTGTATTACATACCAACGGCAACTACTGCTCTAAATATGGAAATTAAATACCTTAGGTTCAGGCTGATTCAAATCTGTGAGTAGGAAACGTCTGATCTTTCCCAAGATAAGTTTAAAAGTGTGTGGAAGTTTCTCTAGGGCTACAAATCCTGTTCACATTCATATGTATTTCTTTGGGGATGGTCTCTTGAGGTCTCTTGGCAGCCACCTTCTTTAATATGGGGAAAGACCGGGATCCATAGGAATGCCAAAAAAAGAAAAAGAAAACGTCCTCAGAAGATTACCAGAGTGTGGTTGATCTAGAAACAAAATCCGACAGTTCCAAGCCTCAAAAGATGAGTATCAAACAATACTTGGCTTCCCTCCCTCCAGGCATGAGACATCCACATTTAGCCAGAGTCAGTTCGTAATTTGGAAGCTTCTTACATTACTGACATTTTCAGATCCTGCACCAAATTTCTCATCCACTCTCCTAATCATAAGTAGTTATGTGTAGTATTATGGTTGCAGTCTTGATGCTTCTAATATCAGTCCCTCATTCTGGATGTATTTCTTGGAGCCTCTGTAGCCATGGCACAACACTCAAATGCACACAAGATGACCAGATAAAACTCACCTAATAAGATTTCTTAATGTAGCCTGATTAAGTGTATATTACAGCTCACTTAAAATTTTAAGGGGTGAACTTGACATATCTCAGAAATTATTTAGTATTGCCTTGGTAGACAATCTGAGTCTATGACCTTCTAGATACCTAGCTGCCTGTGCTGTGCTCTGTCTTTACCATCTTCACCCACCCTAGAGGTCACGGGCACCTTTGGTGGACACTTTCTGTCATACCTATGATTTCTTGCAAGCACTTGTATTCTCTGTCTGAGGCTTTCTTTGGCCTTAGGGCTCATTCATCCTGGCTTGGGTCAGAGCAGGGGAATCAGGATTGGCCCTCAACCATTGAGGGATGGATATGAACCCAGGCTTCCTCACTGCCTGGGTCAGCCCTGAGCAGTATTCTGCACAGTGCCTGACAGGGCTCCTAGTAGGACTGAGCCCTAGAGCCCATAGCAGTCTGCTATCCTTAACACACTCCTCCTAATTCTTTCTCTCACCTTCCCAGTCCCTCCTTTGGGATTCCTGCTATCACTTCCCAAATAAACTACCTGCACCCAAATTCTTATATTGGGATCTGGGATCTGGTGTTGAGTTAACCCAAACTAAGGCAGCACTTAATGTAGCAACCCACCAGGGAGCCCGCCTCTTCTCAGTGGGCTACTAAGTGCTTTGGCTCTACTTCTATATAACCCTTGAATTATCTCCCTCTCTACTTCTAGAATTTAGTTCAAATCTGTAGTATCTCCGTTCATCACAGTGGCATTCTAAGGGTGTCTCCATTTTAATCTCTCCCCCCATAACCAGTCTTCACAGTGCTGCCAGAGATAACATTCCAAGAGGCACACCTGATCCTGTTACTTCCCAGCCTCAAACCTCCCAATGACTTGGGCCATTCATCACCCAGCCCTTGCTTTTCCATTCCACACCCTTCTTGAGCCCCAGACTGTTGCACATGTTCTGTGGCTGCAGTGTGGGATTTACACTCCACTTTTGTCCACCTGTGAACTTCAGCACAATTTAAAGACAAAATAAACTTTACCTTATCTTTGAAGCAGTCTTTGGTGATCACACTCAGTGGTGGCTTCTTCATCCCATCCCTTTACCTTGTACCTATCTCCACGAGTGCCTTTATCTCTGTTTATTGGTATGTGAATGTATAAACTTTTCTCACTCCACTGCAAGTTCCTTGAGAGAACTCATCACCTATGATTCCCAGCCACTGGCTTAGCACCAGGCATGAAATCAATGCTTGCTCCTGATAGGGACAAGTTGGCCATTCAGTTTGTCCTCTGGAAGTTTGCTCTAGGAAATATGGCAGGGCTGAAGGTTGGGAGGAGGTTCTTTATTTTCCTGACCCATATGAACTGCTTAATGAAGAGAGACAAGTTGATGATGATGGTTGCATGACCCAGAGGTTTGGTGGGAGAATGTGACTAAAATTATCACTAAGTATTTTATATTGAAAAAGAGTTGTTCTGGTGCTTCATTGTTGAACCTACTTATTTTGCCATGTTGGATTTCTTTGCAATGGGTATACTTCTTAGCCCTTGCTGAACATGTAGGAGGACATGGAGGAAACTCCATGTAAATTTGCAGGAAACTCCAGTTCTCTGGGATTTATTTCGTCCCTGTCCTCAGATTTGTTTTGTTAAGACTCGGAGTCAATGAAGTCAAATGGAAGAAAAATTATAAAGTAAAATAAAACAATGTTTAGTTCTGTCTGATCTTGGCTTGGAAGGTACCTGGATTTCTGTTGGTTAGTTGTACCTCTATGGGGGAACATGGTATGCAGCAGCCAAAATACCCAGCTCTGTCCTTCTGAGGGAGGACTTGTGGGGAGGATACTGTTTTCCTGGTGCTGGGGCTTGGGTATGGGCTTTGGCTCCCTTCCCTGTGGAAATGTCTCCATTCTAGGGGGCAGATTCCCATCTACAGTCCCAGGGAAGGGGTGTGGCAAGCAAATTTCACCAGTTTATATGTGGTCTAGCATACGGGGGGGTTGGTTCCAGTTTTTTGAAGCTGCTCTCCTTAACTTCAGCATCATCCCCTAGAACTTCCTAGTGTCAGAGCAGTATGGTAGAATGGAGAAAGCATGGTACTTCCTGGCTGTCTCCATGGAGGCTCCATGGTTATCTGTAAGAGTTGAGAAGGAGCAGAATTGTTAAGCAGGGTGGAGGTCAACCATGGTCACCACAGCCACCTCCTAGCTGCATTGGAACACACAGCCACATTCGTGGTGGTGGCTGGGACATGTCTCCAGGGAAGGATGGGAAGCTAGGTGTTCCCAGCCTTGCAAGGGGCTGGGAACTTCTTTTTAATTCGGTAGAGCTCTGAGGCCTGTGTGATGGGATATAGGCATACCCTGCAATACAAATAAAGTCACAGGTGTGGGTCTTCCCCAAGGAATGGAGTCAGGGGACACTGGCCAAGACCAGGCAGAGAGGAGGTTGGGAAGCCACTGCCTGTGAGCAGGATGTGGGGGTCCAGTTCCCACGCACAGTGAGTGGCCTTGTCTCCTGCCTGAGATCCCAGCAGAGCAGCCCTCACCGACCCAGCCTGAGGTTTCACTTGCTGGTATTGGTTTCCTCACTCTTTCCATGGGGAGCCTGTGGTGCTGTGTCGCTTGTGTGTTTTCTCACCTTGCCCAGGCCCATCTAAGCTTGAAAGGTGGTGAGTCCTGAGCTCCAGGCTGAGATCTTGCCCTCAACCTCTATGTTTTCTCTGCTCTCAAATAGAGTCTATCTTTTAAAAACTAAAAGCAAAGATTAAAAAAAAATCCCAGCAATGGTAATAACACTCATGGTTATTTTGCTCTATTTTGAAAAGTATCAAAGAATCAAATATTTCCATTTTAACAGAAATAATTATAATAGTTTACATTTTTAAAACATTTTCCGTGTGGCTTAGTCCTATGTTAAGCACTTTGTTTCCATAGTTTTGTTTAATCTTCATGACAGTTCTCTAAGGAAGATATTACTATGAACTCCATTTTATAGACAAGGAAACAGAAGAACAGAGAAATTAAGTCCTTCCCTAAGGTCACACCATGAAGGTGGAAAAGCTAGGCTGGCATTATTCACTCCATGCCTAATAAATGTAAACAGTACAGACCCAGGCTTTTGTAGCATCAGAGAGATACTCATGGTGGAAACAGCAGTACTGCTGGGGGCACATTCTACTTGTTGCAAAGGGCAATGGAGGCAGGTGTCCTTATTTTTATGGGCCTCTTACCTTCTTACCCACAACTGTCTCTTCCTGGGATATTCTCATGCCCACTCCCTCCCACCTTAGATTTCCAAATTGTTTTCATGCCCCTTCCCTCACCTCCACTGGTCCCCCATTTCCTCTCCCACAGAACAATAGCTATCAGAATTACACCACTACCTGTAACAAATCCTTGGTTTTCTCTTCCATGGGAAAGTGTGCCCACATTTATTTTATTTATTCAGGAAAGCCCGAATAAGCAGTTACTATCTTCTAAACCTACACTTCCCAATACATGAGCCACCAGATCCATGTGGCTGCTGGGCACTAGAAATTGGGGGAGTTGAAAATGAGATGTGCTGTGAGTGTAAATTTCGAAGACTTAGTATGAGGGAAAAAAAGAATGTAAGATATCTTGCTAATAATTTGTTAAATATTGACTATAGTTTGAAATGATGGCTTAGGTGAAATACATTATTAAACTTAATTTTGCTGGTATCTGTTAACATTTTCTAGTGAGGTTATTAGAACATTTAAAATTGTCAATGTGGCTTGCATTAATGTTTCATTTGGACAGCACTGCTGTAAACCCTCTGCTCCATGTTTGGGGTAAAGAAAGGAGAGAGGCGCAGCCCCACCCTGAGGGATTTCCCAGGTGTGGGGCGTCTGGTCTCTTTTGGCCTCTGGTGCTCATGAAGGATGCAGACACTGTGGGGGTCCCCGTGGTGAGCTTCTGCATTTTAACAGAAGGCAGACAATTTAATCTAGTGGGAGGGAGTTCAGGCATCAACACTGGGCTGCAGGATCAGCGTGAGCTGTCAGGCCCTGGATGGCAGAGGCTGCGCCTTCTTGGCAATTCCCTGGTTCCTAAAGCGGAGTCCTGAGTGATCAGTAGCTTTTCAGTTATTAAACATATTTGGGTCGGAGAGGCCTCTGTCTGGTGTCCCATGAACCTCCTCACATGGGCAGTGCTTCCTATTCTTTTTCCTGATGGGTTCTTCTCTCCCCATTGCCACCAGGTTGTCATCAGGCCTGCCAGTCCCACTTCTTTGTTCTCAAACACCCCTCCATGTCCCAGCCCTAACCAGACCTTCATCATCTCTCATTTAGATTTCATCCAGACTTCCCGCCTCCAGGCTAGTACAGGGATTCACAAACTCCAGCAGGAATCAGAGTCCTCTGGAGGACTCCTTAATGCACTGCCTGCAGGACCCCACCCTCAGAACTCAGACTCACCAGGCCTGGGTTGGGACCTGAGAATGTGCATTTCTAACTAGTTTCCAGGTGATGTAGGTGTTGATGGTCCAGGGGCCACATTTGGAAGATTGCTGCCTTAGCCTATAGCCTAATGATCTTCCCATAATGAAACACAAATCTGATCATGACACTTTTCATAAGACCTGCCTATAGCTGTTGAGAGCCCTCTGGATAAAGTTTAAACTCCTTAAGGCCCCCTCCAAGGGCCTTCATGGTCTGTTCCATGGGTACCACCCCAGCTCCATCGATGAGGCCTTTGCTTCCCTCATGGTGCCTGCCATTCTCCTGAAGGTCTAGGCTCTACCTCCCCTCTGCGTGCCCTGCCCACTGCACACTTCCCCCCTTATCCTGCAGACTGCCCTTTCCAGACTCCTGTGACTGCCAGCTTCATGCTGGCTTAAGCCAACTGGAGGTACTTGAAGGACGTGGGAAGGTGGTGAGAGGAATGTCTATTCCTTTCTCTTTCTCTACTCTTTGAGCAGCATCTCCAGCAGTGGTTGTGTCTTCTCCATGGACTTAGCTTCTGCCAGACAGGCCTACTATGTTCTCAGCTTCTGCCAGATCTCTCGGTCACAGGACACTGGAAACACCACATTTTCCTGAGGTCTCTGCAGCCCTAGGGGCAGATGTGGCTTCCTGCTGTCTCTAGTATCTGGCTGCTTCTCTGGCCCCATTTGGCTTCTTAGCTCTTCTATTATCAATATCCTGCATAAAGTTCTTTCTATGGTAAATGCATTAAGATTATATAACTGATGTCCAATAGAACTTTCTGTCATGATGGAAAAAGTTCTTCCTGTATCTGCCTTGTTTACTATGGCAGCCACTAGCCACATGTGGCCATTCAGCACTTGAAATACAGCTAGTGCAACTAAGGAACTAAAAGTTTAATTTAATTTAATGTAAATTAGATTTCAATAGTCACATGTGATTAATGGCTACTGCATGGGACAGTATAGGGTTAGACCTCACTTAATATACAGCTGTTGAAATTTAGGAATCGATACTGAAATTGGCACAAGAATGAATAAAGAGGTTTTCTGTACTCTGTGCTGTAAAATATGGTCTTGCTATCTGCATATCAGCTTCATTACTTTTAAAACTTTTAAATCATTTTCTAAAATGTATATCATTTTTGGGGCTGATATTAAAAAAAAAGAAGAGTAACAGGAACTAAGTAAATTAAAGCAAATTACAGAACAATATGTGTAGTACCACCTGATTTGGTGAAAATAAAAATAAGTAGAAATGTGAGTTCTTATATGAAAATACTTGAAAAGATACACAAAACACTGTTAATGGTGAAAATAGGAGCAAGAAGGAGGTGGAGGAGAACTATTATTTTTCATTTAACACATTGTATGTCTTTCTTTACTGTTTAGTGATCTATCATCTGTATCTCTCTCTCTCTCTCTCTCATCTATCTATCTATCTATCTATCTATCTATCTATCTATCTATCATCTATCTATATTTTTGCCATGAGCATGCATCACTTTTACAATGAAAGCAGCAAAGCAAACAAAACAAAACAAAACAGCAAGAAATATTATTCCATTTATGTAGAATGGAATATGTACATTTGCACTTTAGATTTTACCAGGATTTAATCATTTTCTTGATGACTTAGTATTGTCACTATGAATTTCATGTTATGTACTATGATGTAATATGATGTGTTTCAAGAGTAGCTGGGATTTGTTTTATTTATTTATTTTTATTATTATTATTTTTTTGCGGTACGTGGGCCTCTCACTGCTGTGGCCTCTCCTGTTGAGGAGCACAGGCTCCGGATGCGCAGGCTCAGCAGCCACGGCTCATAGGCCCAGCCACCCCGCGCCATGTGAGATCTTTCCGGACCGGGGCATGAACCTGTGTCCACTGCATCGGCAGGTGGACTCTCAACCACTGCGCCACCAGGGAAGCCCTGGGATTTGTTTTAATCAGGTGTGGTAAGACATGCAGAAATGGAAATGACTGTCACGAGGGAAGAATTTTTATACTCACAGATTCCTAGAAACAGGATGCGTGGCATGTCATGCAGGGCCACATGGGGAAGCACCAGTGTTGGTCAGGAGGCTGAAGGAATGGAAAGCTTGGGCAATAATATTTACTGTAGTTTCTGTAGGAAGGAATGAATGAAGCAGAGTAGGTAGTTTTAGGATTGGCTAGTTGAACTGGAATAATTTCAGCAAGCTCTGGGGCATAGTGCTGTCCATGGTTACCTGGTACTTGGCCTTGGGTGATGAGGGCAGGTGGATAGTGCTCTGAGTGTGAGATCCTGATAGAGGTGGTTGGGGTTTGGGCTCTGTGTTGATTAGTTTGATATGAATGACATGTTCCCAAGTGAGTTGTCTGCTGCCTCTAGGAATTGGTTTGCCCTGGGAGGTCCTGCAAGGTCCTTGGTGGCAAATCACCAGAAACATAGAAAATAAAAATGTATGATTAATACATATAATGGAGTCTTCAGAAAGGTAGGTAGGACTTAAGCTGAATTATAATCTTTGAGTTCCCTCTGCTTGTCAGGGTTCAGGGATCATTTCTCCTGCTGTGTGTAGGCTTTCATCTGACCTGTTTCTTCTCTATTTTATGTTTGTTAGACTTATATATCAATTAATAGTAAAAAGGCTCTAACTGAGAGCCTAAGGTGTTTGCTTTTTTATTAGCCTTCATTATGACATCTCTGGTGGGCTATCAATTTTTGGGAAGAGAGCACCCCTCATCACTGTAAAGATAGATTGTTTCTAGGGACATGGAATCTCATCAGAAGCCAAGTGACTGCTCAGTACAGGGGTTCATGATGACCTTGATATCCCAAGCCACTGCTGCTTCTCTCCATGCCAAGATTGGAAGTCCCTGCCATAGGCCAAGTACATTGCTCTCAACGCCCAACTCTTTAACACATAAGGCCTATATTTCTGCCCAGGGGAAACTTGCTGCAAGCAAACTGTGCCCCAAATAGGAACTGTTTATGGCATTCAGGACCTTCCTGATTCTCCAGCCAACCTCAGGAGCAACAAAGCCACATCCCTCTCCTGGGCTTTCCAGTGTTTTAAAGACTTGATCATATTATTATATGTCCACCACCAGCTTTTCAGGACTCTGGAAAGTCCATGTACTATATTTTTTCTTTGTTCCTTGTCTTAACTGTGTGCTGTATTCTTGAGGTTGTGACTTCTAGATAAATACAGTTGCTATTTTATAGAGCACCCATTTTTGCATGGTTTAGTGCTAAGAATGACATAGTGCTAAGCCAATGGATATAGCAGCATGATTCTAGTGGCTGCATAACTTGGGCAAGTTATTTAATCTCTCTGTGCCTATTTCTTCAACTATAAAATGGGGATAATAATGGGACCTAGCTCTTAATGTAGCTGTAAAGGTTAAATAATTGAGCTTTTGTAAAGATAGTACATTTATAATTCAAGGCAAATATGTGATACTCAGTATGTGAAAGCTTGCTGTAAAGAAACTAATAAAGTAAGGAGTGAGTTTAGTACAGGCTGTAAAAACTCATGTGGGATGTTGAGAATTTCCTCTACTGGAAGATAAATCCCTTAAGTGGGGGCTGTCCCCTAGAGGTTCTGCTCAGGATTTCACATTGAACCGGGTATGTATTTGAATTGCTGACTCTACTGTGAGCTCAATCTTATGTCGTCATGCAGTTCTAGAGGAAGGCCCAAGCTTTGATAATCTACTCCAGGTAGGTACACGAACACAGCTGTCAATTCCATGCTGAGATCAAGTACATAAAGGCCCTGAACATGCAGGAACACTGGGATGGGACACCTGCTCTGTGCCAGCCTTCAAGACCCTGCTCTCCTGGCTCCTGGGTATCTTAAAGCTGCCTACTGAACCCAAGCCTAATCTCCCTCCCGTAAACTTAGCCTGCAGATTTATTACCTTGGAGATATTTTCCCCAGTGGAATAAGTGTATGGCTTTCTAACTGCATAAGGGGAGAGGAGGATTGACAATATAGCCTTTCTATAGCTAATTATAAACCCTTCTAACATGGGATATTCAAGGAGATTCTTAGCAGACTTATTCGTAATCACCAAACCCTGGAAACAACTTAAATACCCATCAATTAGAGAATGGAGAAAAACAAATTGTGGTGTACCCAACCAATGGAATACTACTCAGCAATAAAAAGGGACAAACTGACACACACAACAATAAAGATGGAGGTAAAAAAACATTTTATTGAATAAAAATAGCCAGGCAGAAAAGAGTGTACTGTATGATTCCATTTATATGAAAACTTGTTATAGTGAGAGGAATCAGAACAGAAGCTGCCCTGTTGGGGGATAGCATAAAGGCAAGGGCAACTGGGGAACTTTCTGGGGTGCAGTAAAAGTGCTATGTCTTGACCTGAGTGATGTTTGGATGAACTAAATGGTGAAATTCATTGAACTGTAGTCTCGAGGTTTGTGCATGCTACTGTATGTAAATCATAGCTCAATGAAGTACTATTATCATATTAAAAACTTTTAGAACAGGGAGAATATGTTATGAGGGAAATAAAAAAGAATGTTTAAAAATGCTTTATCAAATGCTTTATCAAATGAGAAGTCTTTAAGAGTAAGAATTCTTATATAATCCATCTGGCTGTATTGTTAACAAGGATTTATTTCAGGGGCTGATTAGCTAAGGACCTTTTGTTCATTTCTCTTTCTTGTTTGGCTGTTGGTCTCCTGATTTCACTGTTTATTGGCACCTTAAGCAGAGAATTGGAGGAGAAATCAAAAGGGAGGAAATTTGCAATTGGAAGGCATTGCAGCATCCAGAAATGGACAGAGTTTTAGATGGGTTTACTAAAAGCAGAGCTGGAATGGGGATTCTTGAGCAAGTGATTTATGGAGGGAGAAGTCTCAGGCAAACCTTGAGGGAAGCAGGATGGGGCCCAGGAAGACGCTGGGCAAAGATGTGGGCTGGGTGGAGTCTGGTCTCAGCCAGAGCACACTGGAGTGTGAATGGCTCCACAGGGTTGTTCTGCCAGAGGCAAGAGGCTTGGGCTTCTGCGTCCCTGGGTCTGTCAGTCACTGGGGGGCTGCCCTGTTTGCATGTGTGCTCACATGTACCTACGTGTGGGGCAACCTCTAGGCATTTCCTGTACTTTTCCTGAGACAGGTGCTGCTGTGAGCTGTCAGCAGCCGACACTGGCAGCAGCTGGGAGAAGAGGACACCCAGCTGGTCTAGGGGATCTGGGCAGGGCACAGACAGCTCCTGAGGCCATCACAGGCCTGGTGTAGTGGGTGTTGAGGATATATTGGTAATGCCATTTCAGGTGCTCACAAGACAAGGGAGCTAGAGAACCTACATAGGAGGTCCACAGAGTCCCAGAGTGCTGGGAGAAGATGGCATGGGTAGTGGACTTGCTTTGGAGAAAGTGGGGTATGCTGACACCTGTTTGCAATTTGAAAAGCAACCTCTAAAGAGAAAGCCACATTCTGTATTCCAATTACGGGTGTTCACAATACCCTGTACTTTTTCTTCACTGTATTTATCACAATTGCAATTAAATTCTAATTATTTCTGTGCCTATTTAATGTCAACTCCACAGTACTGTAAAAGCCAGGAGGAGGCTCACAATTCCACACAAGCACCTCTGTATTTCTCATGCCTAGCACATAGTAGGTGCTCAATAAATATTCATGAAGGAATGAGTGAGTGTGTTTAGGAAAATGGAAAGAAGGGTTCATAGAGGTGATATCTTAGCTCGGTTGTTTTACTTTCCTGTAATACTTTCTCTGCTGCCCACACAAATCCACTCTTTAGTGACCAGTTCATTACCTACCTCTGCCAGGTATCTTCTCCCCAACTCACCATGCACAATGTCATTTTGCACTTATGAATATGTGAAGCTTGTAAACCTTGCTTTTCCAAGTGGTTTTCTGTATTTATCTGTAATCAAATTCGTTACAAAAAGGGTTTGGTTGGAATTATTTGATGGTCAGGTTCGTGTCTTGCCTTTGGTTTCTAGGATGTTTCTTTTCTTACGCATTTCCTGTTACCTGCAAAGCACTTCCCCCAACAATCATCACCTATTAAAATCCTTCAAAGACCTGTTCACGGGCCATTCCTTTACTCACTGACCCAATTGGAAATCATCTTTCTCTCCTCTGAATTGTACCACTCTGAGGACACTAACTTTTGCCTCATTGCATGGTAATTATTCTTGTATATGTCATAGTTCCTCTCCAGTCCTGTTGACTCCTTTACAACAAGACCACATGTTGAACGTCTTAGTGATATATGCACTGCAGATGTACAATAAATGTCTTTTATACTGTTAACGTAAATGTATAGATATCAGACAATCAAGGCTCTATGCTGACTTACAATAATAAGGGTGGAAATTGGACAGGAGGGAAGGTGAATTCTTTAATATTTTTGAAGTGACTCAAATTCAGTATTTAATCCTTGAAGAAGAGACAGAGGAAGAAGAGAGAAGTAAAGGAAGCAGTGGAGGAAGTATATCTGAGAATCATCTTACTGCAGACTGATTGGGATCAAGAGGTCCCCAGCACAGGACTGAGCATAGCTTCTCCATGATTTTCCTTTTCTTTTCTTGTATTTAGTGGGTGATATATGCCACACTTGGGTGATAGAGACCTTCTCCTGGAACTTCCCCAGTCCCACATTTTAGGGAAATTCTTCCCAGAACTGAGTCATGTGGTCTGTGGTCAGCGAGGCCTAGCCTGTCTTACTGGATTTGGCACAAATATTGATGACCACTCCTTCAGCTTTGAAACACGGCTTTACAGTGCCAGCAATTCATATTAAACAAAGCCTGTTTCCTCTATAATGTGCGAGCACTTTCCTGATCACTCTTTAATCGAAACAGATGTTTTTGAAACAGCCTAGAACAGGATATGGAAAATTTGGCCAATAATCAAATATGGATTCAAACGGAGACCCTTGATGTCTCCCTTTGAGCTGTGGGCGATGTCTAAAAATAGCACTCTAATATGATACTTTTTCAAGTACTGCTAGATATTGCTGCTGAATTCTGGAAGCAGCCATCTGATGTCATGAAGATGCTCCTCATGTGAGGGGGGGCAGGGTGAGGTGTAGGCTTCTTCCCTGTGGAGGTGAGTCCTGTCAGTGCTGTGCTCTGCCAGGTATACCTTCCCTCAACCTCCCCATGGGGAAGCTGAGTCACTTCCTTCAGTGTATAGTTCTAGAAATACAGAGAGCAGGTGTCTTATCTCAAGCCTGGTTTATAGAGGGGAAACTTAATTTAATGTTGCAAATACTAATTAAATAACTGTGCTAACTTGCTAAGGTTCTGGATCCAAAGATATACAAATAAAGCAAAGTGGTGAATCAGAGAATTTATTAGTAGAATTATAGAATTAGATGGGATTTTAGGAATTAGCTATAACAAAATCCTCATTATAATAATGGTTGGTAGGGAAAGAAGGAAAAAGAAAACTAACTTTTATTATGTTATGATTATGTGTCAGGCATGTATATTATGTTATTTACTTCTCCCAAAAACTCTGTGTGGGAGAAGGTGGGAAGGAATATGTGAAAAAATTTTTTTTATTTGGGTACAATGGAGACATTGTACATTTGAGTAATTTGAATTCTCACAAAATTCCTGTAAGATAGATGATATATTTTCCATTTAAGAGGAAGATGAAACTCAGACACATTAAATGCCATTACTGGGAAGTGGCTGAACTGGTTAGTCCATAATCAGTGTGCTTGCTCTTTCCTGATCCACATATTTCAGATAAGACACAAAGGTGTAGAGGGATGACATGTTTCAAACAAGCTTTCTGATCCATGGCTCAGTTGTCTTTCTCTTAATTCACATTGACTCTGTCCACAACGAGGGACTAGGAGGAAGCAGGCACCCTGGACCCCAGTTCAATTCTTCTTCCCAGATTATGTGCCCTTAGTCAGCAAATGTAATCCCATTTTTTTCCATGGCAACAAATCCCAGAGACCAACAAACATGATTTCTTTTTAAGGTGTTTTCAAAGTTGCTGATGAAGCTATTTGGAATATTCTTGTTTGCTTAACCCTTTGTGGATTTATGAAATTTTAATCCATTCTTTTCTAAAGTGCTTGTGTTACCAGAAATCTGTTTCCAGCCCCCCACTATGTGTCCCTGGTCTTTCTTCTTCTTGGTGTCTACTTTGGGTCCTTCTGGTTGGAGTTGGAATAACTCCCTCATTCTCTTTTCAGAGCTGTTGGAAAAGAGGCAATAGTTATTCTCTGAAAAACACCCATTGGATATTTGGAGGTAGTTAGAGAATCCTCTTTCAGCTTTTATTAGCGTGAACCTTTCCCTTACAGCTAACTTTTTAGAATGGAAAAATCAAATAAGTTGAGACATGCTCTCGTGGATGGTGGAGAGTGTGCAGAGCAGGGAGATGATGTGGGGGTTTCTCCATCTGTGTTTGAGCACAAGGGATCCCAAATGTGCTTGGATGGAACCTACACTTTGGTGGAGATGAAAGCTGAAAGACTTCATGGCATTGTGTGAGTCTCAGATGGTACCCTGTTCGGTCCAAGAAAGAAGCTAATTAGTCAAATGGCAACTGTTAGGGAACCAATACACTTATTTGCCATAACCAAGCATATTAATCTGGATTCTTGCCTCTAATTACAAGACAATATGGTCAGTGGAATTAGCACTGGCTTGAGACTCAGCACACCTGGTAACTAATTGTGTAACCCAGGGAGAGCCTCTTCATCTCTCTCATCTTTACTTTCTCTGGGGTGGCATAAAGAATTGGAGTAGCAATCCCCATGTGCTTACCCAGATCAGACTATCTATATTTTGGAAAACTTTCTAGGAGGGGCACAGCATTGCTGCTATCTCCCTATATCTTGGATAAGCACAAAAAGCATATGTTACTTCATGTGTTGGTGGGGGAAATGACTGGTATTTTATTGGAAAATTTGCCAGAAGAAGACAACACAGTGTATTGAACCAAGAATTAGGTGGCCTGGGATTGAATTCTGGCTTTGCCATTAACTTCCTTGGTGACTTTGAGCTTAAATTTCCTCATTACTTAAGTGACAATTCAAATTCACTGATCTCTCGAATGCCTACTGTTGGTGCCTCTATGTGCTAGTCATTGAGCTAAGAACAGAAACAACAGAATATGAGTCCTGATTCTGGGAGCTCACAGTTTGTTTGGAAAGGAGTAAATAAGTCATTACAGTGTTTAGGTTAAGAGCTATCATAGAAGTATATTCATATGCTATCCAAAAGAGGAGATAAAAAGTAGTATGGAGTAGGAAAAAGGACAGGGAAGACTACAGAGGTCATATTTGGTCTTAGTGCTCTCAAGATAAAAGAATTGAGGGGAAGGACATTCCAGGCAGAGGAATGAGCAAAGATAGGGAAGGACAAGGACATCTGGAGGCAATGGCCCTGGGGCAGTAACACAGGATGAGTGAAGGAGGCAAGGGCAGAGAGTGGCAGGGCTAGAATTGAGGTCACACCATTCTGCAGTGGACATCTATGTCTTGCTAAGGAATGTGAACTCTTTTCTGCATGCATTGAGGATTCACTGATAGATTTTAAGGCTGTGATAGGACATGATTTGTGTATTATGGAGGAGAAAATTGAGGCAAGAGAAAGAAGGCAAGCAAATTAATTAGAAGCTCTTGCAAATATCTAAGGAAGAGGCGGTGAGAACCTGAAACAAAAGCCTTAGCAGAGCAAATGAAGGAGTAAGCTTCAGGCTAGGACTTGTAGGTGGAATCAGAATGGGCTACATAATTTGTGGAGCCTGGTGCAAAATAAAATCAAGGAGCTCTTTCTTAAAACAATAATTTCAAGGTGGTGACAACAGAGCAGCAAACCAGGTGTGGGCCCTTCTAAACATGGGGCCTTGTGTGGCTTCATTGGTCTCATACCCCTGAAGTTGACCCTGAGCAGAGGAGTCCTTACTTTATTTCCTTCTAGGTGTGCTGTGATCATAGCTGGGAAGACTGTTTACAATTGATAAGATTATACATTTTGGGGAGAGGGTCCATTTTGCAGGTCATTTCTTTCTGTGTCCTCTGCCATTTGTTTAGATTTTTATCTTATGTAACCTTCTTTTGAGTTGTCATACTAGGAGATAAGCCAGGCTGACTAGGATCTTCCACAAGTTTCCTGGAGGAAAGGTGTTCCTAAGTCACACAGCAGAGCTGGATTTTCTTATCTAGACAGCTGAGAAAGGAGAGAACAAGATAATGGAATAATTTTAAAATAGGGCCTTAGGATAGGGTGATATAAAACTGGGGTTATTTAATCTGGAGGAGATAGTAGAGGAAGATTTATTATGGTATTTGTATTAGTCAGTGATGCCATAGCAATGCTGTGTGACAAATCAAACCATCCCTAAACTCAGTGATATACAACAGCTGTTTATTCTTGTGCTCATGGGTCTGCAGGGAAGCTGTTTGGTTGGTCTGAAGTGGGCTCAGGTGGGTTACTCTAACACAGTCTTATTTTATTTTATTTTATTTTATTTTTGGCTGCATTGGGTCTTCATTGCTGCATGGGGGCTTTTCTCTAGTGGTGGTGAGTGGGGGCTACTCTTTGTTGCAGTGTACAGGCTTCTCATTGCAGTGGCTTCTCTTGCATGTGGGCTTCAGTAGTTGTGGCTTACAGGCTCCAGAGTGCATGCTCAGTAGTTGTGGTTCACAGGCTTAGTTGCTGTGTGGCACGTGGGATCTTCCTGGACCAGGGTTCAAACCTGTGTCCCCTGCATTGACAGGCGGATTCTTAACCACTGCACCACCAGGGAAGTCCCCTCTACCATGGTCTTAGATCCATGCTGGGAGTTGGGTTCAGGTCTGCTCTATATGTATTTTTTTCTGAGGGCTCAGGCTAAAGCAGTGGTATCTACTCAGGGCATGCTCTTCCCACAGCTGTCCCAGTAGTGTAGGAGGCCAAGACAAACTGGGAGCTAACCTAAGGCCTGTATTTGTGTCACATCTGTTAACATCCCATTGGACAAGGCAAGTTATATGGCAAACAAATGTCATTGGGGCAGAGGAGTAAACTTCACCCACAGAAGAAGGAGAAAGGGAGTGAATATTTGCTGAATAAGCCGGACTCTCACAGGATTCAAGAATTAGCATTTTTTTTTTACACAGGCTATTAAGGCTTGTTGCTGGATAGTTACACTGAGGATAATACTGAAAGGAAGGGGGCATGAAGGGCCTTGGTTAGTTATACAATCCTTCTGACAGGAAGGATTGCTGTTTGGTAGAGGGCAGGTGTTTCTGAAGATTTTAAAGGTAGGTTCATTCTTCATCTGAGGAGACTGTTGGGTGAAAGCCTATTGGGAGGAAGGGCAAGGTTGGAGGTGAGTTACATGATCTTTCCAGGTTCCTTCAAGTTGCAGGACTACATGGATTAATAGTGGCCTCAAGTAGCAACATCTCAGGATGTATGCTTCCTTTGGTTCTCAGATGGAGGAGACACCTTCTCATGGCTTCTCAACAGACTTGAGGTTTACTGTCTTTTTTCTCATGAATCAAAAGAGAAGACTCTATTTTTAATTTGATAGGTGTCATTTTCCCAATCAAATAATCCAATGTTATTTTTAGGTGAAGTTTTTGTTTGTTTGTTTTTGTTTTGATTGATAGTTTCTAGTTTTTGGAAGAATTTGCTTAATGGTTTGGAGGGATTTTTGCAGGGTGTATTTAACATTTGCCTTTGGGATTTAATACCCACAAACTTTTCAGAATCAAGAAAAGTTGATTTCTTCAAATCAAGAAGCAGTTTAGGTCTTTGCAAATATGCTTCTGGGGTGTAATTGACATTGCAAAAGGCTGATGTTGAAATAATGTGGGCTAAAAGTGGTACGCTGACTGGTATATGTAAGAAGGATGATGGAGTTAGAAAATCTCTACTTTGAAACATTTGTAATAACATTTGCATCATTATTAATTATTAATTCAGGAAAAAAAATCATCAATACATCCTAGTGGTTGAAATTTGATGAGGAATAGGATATGTTCATAGTCTCAAAGTATCTCTCCACAAATATTTATTGCTTATGAAGGGAAATAGGTGGCAAGTACCATTTCATACCAAGTGATCAAAGTTAGCATCACCAATATCATGGCTGTCTTGATGTGATAAACTGAGAACAGAACATCTGTCCTGTGGTAGGAGAAGGCAAAAGAGCAATAACCCCAAATGGAGAATGTTCTATAAAAGAGCTTGCCTGGACTCTTTAAAAATTTCCAGGTCATGTAAGGTAAAGAAAAGCTGAAGAACTATTCCAGAGTAAAGGAGACTGAAGTGAAAGCTAGGAATCTGGTTTGGATCCTGGACTGGGATAAAAAAGATAGCTGTAAAGATATTATTAGCATGATTGGCGAACTCTGAATGTTGACTGTGGATTAAATAGTAGAATTACACCAATGCCAAATTGCCTAGATTTTGATAATTGTACTGTGGTTAATGTAAGAAAATATTCTTTTAAGAAATACACACTGGGGACTTCCTTGGTGGTCCAGCAGTTAAGACTCCCTGCTCCCAATGCAGGGGGCCAGGGTTTGATCCCCGGTCAGGGAGCTAGATCCTGCATGCTGCAACTAAGTTTCCCACATGCCACAACTGAAGATCCTGCAAGCTGCAACTAAGCCCAGCACAGCCAAATAAATAAATAAATATTTTTTAAAAAAGAATACACACTGATGTATTTAGGAGTAAAGGAGCATGATGCCTGCAATGTATTCTCAAATGGGTTGGAAAAAAATTATATATATGGAGAGAGTGACAAAACTAATGGAACAAAATTTTTACAGTTTGCCCCATTGTGGAGCTGGGTAAAGGATACATGGGTATATTGGTATTCTGGCAACTTCTCCGGATGGTTAAAATTATATCAAATTAAAAATTGTCCCCCAAACACCATAAACACACACACACACACACACACACACACACACAAACCCACTCTAAAATGTAAAGGTACAAAATAGAAATGTTATTGATAGTATAATTACACAATAGTGCATTACCACGAAACCAAAGTTGTACATACAGCTAAACAGGTTTTAAACAGCTAAACCTGATTGATGAAAGCAGGGAAAAATCCCCTCTAGATTTAGCAATAAAAAGCTTGAGCGCCTGGACATGACCAACATAGTAGTTCTCAGTGTTCTTCCCAGTTTTATGTCCTAGTTCAGTTACACCTCATTGTTGAAAATGGAAAATGGGAAATGCATATTTCTTTTTAGCTGTGGTGAAGAGAATCTGGCTTTTACCTGAAAAGCATCTGAGACTCACAGGAAGAATAAAAGGATAGAGAAGGAAAACATGTTTCCTACTTGACATTTCTTAGTCTCACGTTGAGAGAAGAATAGCATAATCTATTGTGGTTGAGGTTGTAGAAATTAGACAAGAAACTTTGCTGTATTGTAGGGGCGTCGATTTGGAGGGTTTGGTAGCAGTGGAAAAAGTCAAAACAAAAGAATTAATTCCATCGGAAATTGTTTCTTGGACCAGATCCTGTGGAGTGAGCCACGAGGAACGACAAGGCAGCAGAGAGTTGGACCATTTCACCAGGAACATTCAGCTAAAGACTTGGATTCTCTCACTTCTCTCTTGCTTGGGATCCCATGTCACCTCTTCTTCAAATCCAGGCAAAACAAGATACGATGATACCACCAGGCCTCATGTTTGTGATTATTTTGCTTGTGTCTTAAAGGCAGTTCTTTCCCCAAAGTTGTGTATTCTCCAAGGACTTCCCTGATCCATCTCGCTCTCGGCAGATGTTGGCAATGACTTTGATAGATGTTTCAAAATACTCAACAATTTACTCCTTGCCTGCTTTTATTTCCCATTCTTTGATGTGTAATGTGTAATATATGGGCTGTATATGTTTGTTTTGCCAGTGGTGGAAACATATTAGCTAACTGTTACTAAAAGCAGTTAAATCTACGAGCTTTATTTGGAAGAAAAAGCTGTTTCCCTAGATCTTAGCTTTTATTTTTTAGTGCTGAAACCAGGTTGTCATCTTTGAGGAAGCAGTAGGTGGAGCTACAGGCTTTTTGTCACGAAAGAATTCTTTCAGTAGCTGCCCTTTGCTGGAATAACCTGAACAAGCACATATTTCCAAAAATAACAGAGACATTTCCAAGTATTCCAGAAATATATGCAAGACTATTTAGTCATTCATAATCACCGCTTTGCAAGTACTAGAGAGATTCTGTAGAAAATATTTCAGAAGCAGAAAGATTCACAAAATTCTTTGTATTCTTAGACAAGAGATTCTTTAAAAAAAAAAAATGAATTCAAGAGGGAGGGAGAGGCCCATATTCTACGCAATCGTGTACAATTCTTTTTTCCAGGTGGTGAAAGGGCCCAGAGGGGTAACCAGGGGCGGAAAAAAGTCTTTTCCATTTGCGTCAGAACTCTGAGGAGCTCTTCACTCCCCACTCGATGAACTTTTTTGAGGCTCTAAGCTGTGGTTTCGATTTTCTTTGAATTACAGAGGGTGGCCTGGGTTAAGTGATTCTGAGGAGGCCAGAGGGCACTTGTAACTGGTCACCTCAAGGACCATTCCTCTCATTGGGTACCCTGATGTTCCTGACCATTTCCCTGGGATAGAATAAAAAAACAGCTTTTCATCACTGTGGAAAAGGTCGATTCTTTTCACGTAAAAATCACAAGTTCTGAGAAATGCCCTAATGGTTTCGTGTGTGTGTCTATATATATATATATATATATATATTTTACAGAGAGAGAGAGAGAACCAACAGTACATATAATAAAATGCATATATATATCTTATTATGTGTGTGTCTATATATATATATATATAGACACACACACACATATATATGTATATATACATATAATTTTGGGGAATATCTCTCTGAGAAGGTGATAAAAGAAAAGGATCCTAACTCCAGAATAAACACACATAAATAAAATTTCACATATAATTTATATAAATACATCTAAGTGTATATATTTACATATATGGAGATGAGAGAGAGAGAGAGATTTATATTAAGGGATTGGCTCATGTGACTGTGGGGTTTGGCAAGTCCAGGATTCACAGGGCAGGCTAGCTGGCTGGAAACTCTGGCATGATTTTTACATTACAGTCTTGGGGCAGAATATCATCTTCTCTGGGAAACCTCAGTCTTTACTCTTAAGATCTTCAATTTATTGGATGAGACCCACCCACATGATGAAGGGTCATCTGCTTTACTCAAAGTCTACTGGTTATAAATGTTAGTCACATGTACAAACACCTTCACAGCAACATCTAGACTAGTGTTTGACAAAAGAATTGGGCACCATAGCCTGGCCATATTGATAGATGAAAATAACTAGTACAGGTCTCATTGCTATGATCTGATCTCAGGAGCTCCACAAAGAAATGATGAAAAATACTTTCAAGCACACCATTGGCCTGGGTGTTGTGTGAAGAGAAGGCCACTGGGTGCTTGTGATGGCAGCGCTAGGCTGCTAGCTCCATCCTCTCCCTGGAGACAGTAAATTATGACACAAAATAGTGATGAGACAGAAAGGGAGACATTGCTAGGATTTGATGGATAAAATGTTGCAAACACCAGGCTTTTCTGCCTTCAGCTCTTCCAGATGCTGTGGTGATGGTGACTTGTAGATGGGGGGAGAGTAGCCCTGATACCTTATGACAGTGGGACAGACTTAGCAACTGTGGAAGCCAGCTGCTTCTTTATGTTGTATTCTTCACAACAAATACAACAAACCTCTGATTTATAGATGAGGAAAAAGGCTCAGAAATGTTCATTGATTCATCCAATGCTAAGCAGCTGCTGTATGCTGGGCAGTGCTCTGGGTGCTGGGAATAAAACACCAGTGTGATTAAAACAGACACATTTCTCGCATGCATCGAACATTCTAATGGGTATGACAGAAAATAAAACAAGTAAGTAGATGAATAAAAAGTGCAAATTGTGGTAAATGATGGGAAGGAAACTAACAAGTGGACTGAGATAGCATTTACTGGGGAAATGGTGGGAAACCTACTTTAGATATTTCATAAGGAAGTCTTCTATGAGGTGGTGACATGTAATCTGAGACTTAAATAAACCTAATGGATGGGCTAAACCCTCCACTGATAAGAGCTAGAGCTGGGATACATACACAGGTGTTTTGGGCTCCAATCTACTAATCTTTAGCTTAGCTTAGAAGTTGTATCAGCCAAAAAAGACCTGGCATTCCTTCTCAAAACTGAGGGAGAATTGTGAATGTGTACTCAAGAGCAGGTATGCACATGCAAATGAATATATATTTCTGAGTCCCCAGAAGGAAAGGGTAGGTCATCTTAGTCAATCCCAGCTAGATTGTTTCCACCACTCCTGTTCTGCACATCTTCCTCTCTGTAGCCTGGATTTTTCATGCTGTAACTGATGTATTCTTTCTTTTGCTTTGCTCCTGTTTCAGGTGGACAGACATTCTGGTTGTTGCCTTTTATATAAGAGATACTTGTCATGCTCTCACTTGGATTAATATATCATGTTTTTTTAATGAACCTATCCTTCTGGATTTTATTCTCTGATTATTTAATTACCTTCTAGGCTCTACATAGGTTGTGTGAATTGTCCTTGGGACAACCCCAGAACATTCACATGGAGACATTATAGATTGATAACACAATGATACAGTGACATTGACATGATCATGATCACAATGACAAACAATATATTGGCAGGTGGTAGTAAAGAATCTAGAATGGTCTAGGGGATGCTTTCCCTACTTTGCACAAAGCAGCCTTACTAGGTAGATGTGGCTGCATATCTGTCTGTCTTACTTATCAATCTTCTTTCTTTCCAATCCAAAGACACTTAAGAAGATAAAAAGTGAGTTTATGAATCTTTTTCTCCCCTTAGCACTGTGAAGGTATAGAGAGCATATCTTACAGAAAGGCATTGTCCATTTTCCTTCTTTTACTGCTAATGACACTGTTTTTTCATTTGGTGTCCAGAACCTCCTGAAATTATATGTGAAATATTGTATATGGTGGTTTAGTAGTTATTTGTGTTACCCATTCTAGACAATAAGCTTACTATTATTAATAATAATATGAACAAATGACATTTGGAAAGTACTCTCACCAGAGGGAGAGATCGGTACATTAAACCAAAAGAGAGATGTCAGGTCAGAGAGTCAGTGATGGGGAGAGAAGGCATTGGACAGGTGGTGCTGTAGGTGCTTCTTAAAAATTCAAACTTTATGTAGAGTTGAGTGAGCCAGGGACTTTCCAGGTCTCTAAGAGCCCAAGTAGAAAATTTTAGCTAGGATAAAATTTTAATCTGAGGGTGAGATTATAAGAAATTTTGAATCCTGGAAATGTGGTTTAGTCAAATCACAGCTGTACCACTTATTAGCTTTTAAACTTTGGTCAAGTTATTAACCTCCTCAAGCCTCAGTTCCTGCATCTATAAAATGGTGATAATAATAGTTCTTATCTCATAAGGTTGTTGTGAGGATTAAATGACATAATTCACATAAAGCATTTGGTACATTACCTGGAACTTAATAAATAGTAGCTATTCATGTTACATGTTTCTGTAATGGTTGAAGATTTTGAAATAAGTATGTATTATTTTTATAATCCTAAAAATGAAGATTAGAAAATCAAAAGTTAAGTCTAGATTGTTTTAAATTTGTTTTTCATATTTTTTATTCTAGAAGAGAGTGTTTTGCATCTTGAAACATTCTTCATATTGTGGAGGAAATAATTCTGAACAATTATTTGAAATAGTAAAGGTAGTAAGCCTAAAAAAAGAGTTAAGTTGTTTTCTACAAATTGAATAGATTAGTTTTGTGGTTTGTAAGTTATACCAAGATCAAGCTTTTTTGTGAAAACTTCAAAATGTGAACTTCAAATTATATTTAGGGAACTGTGAACTATCTCATTTGTTTAGAGCAACATGCTCATTGAAAGAGGACTTGCAGATAAAGCTGGAAAGAGAAGTTGATCTGGAAGGGCTTTGCTTGCTTAAGTGGAGAGGTGTGAATTCTTGTCAAGCCACTGGAAAGCCAGCAAAGGTTTTAGAGGAGGGTGATTCAACCAGAGTGTGGGGATGTCTGCTTTCACTGCATGTATAAGTTGAATTGGATGAGGTGATGTCAAAGCCAGCAGAGACAGCTGCAACTGATTAGGCAAGAGGAAAGCAGAGTTTGAGTGAGGAGCCTCTGAAAAGTTATAGCTGACACTTGGGAGAACTTTGGATGGGGGTCAAAGGAGAGGAAAGCATGGAATTTGCTGTCATTAACAGAGAGTGAATTCTAGCCAGGCTGAGAGTGGCTTTGGGGACACTGTGTTCATTAGGACATGCTTGATAGAACACCCATGTAGAGGCTCTAGACCACTGGAAAGAGCTCAGAAGGGACATCAAGGCTGGTGATAGAGTTTGATGTCTTCAGAGAGGTTCTGTTTGAAGTCATAGGATGGAATGGATTTCCTAAAACCTTGGGAAATGCTACATTCAGAGAGGAAGGAGGTGGACAAGGAATCAGTGGCGACTGAAGAGGACCAGTGGGAGAAATAAGGAAGAAAGGTGGGGAAGAGTCACAGAGGGCAGGCTGGAGGGCATTTCTCCAAAGAATGGGTAACCTGACAATGACCAGCTCATTAGTCATAGCCAAGAGAACAATTTCAATAGAGAGGTTAGGGAATAAGGCAGCTGAAATAAGTAGAGAGAGTGGATGTGATGAAAGGCAGCCAGGAAACAAGACAACTAATGGTGCAGGGAGTAAGAGAATTAAGCTTCAGGTAAGGCTGGATCAAAGAAATGCTGGGATTAGGGAAAGGAAACAAAATACCAGGAAGAGAGGATAATTAGTAGAGCAATATTCCAGATTCTAAGGTGCCCATAACTGCTAAATAATATTGCCTTTCTCAAGTGTTTGAGACCTATCTCCTATTTATCTTGTTATATATTTCATTCACTGCTTATCTTAAATTTACTGTCTTTTCACTCTGACCTATTATCATGTTCTCCATGAAACCTCCTACAGATATTTTCCATGTATATTTAATACCTCTTTTTTTCTGAACATCTATTGCATGAGTTGGTTTTCATTTACTTTCATTACTTTCTCAAGTGTTTCAGTTGTGTTTTTTTAACCTAATTTCTACCTCCTTAAATATTAAAAACGTTTCTCATAACTTTAAATAATCCACACTCCTGGGCACATATCAATCATGCCTATATTGACTGACAAATTATTTAGAATGTTTACATCTTGACTGCTTCAAAATTTGGAGGGATGGTCTGACACTCCAGTTTGACCTTATTCTTGTTTCTAGGACTGACAATAGATTGGCCTTTCAATTATTTTTCCAATAAGCATGTCATTTCAAATGATATACAGCATTTAACATTACCTTTCACATGCAGTTGGTGATCACTAAATGTCTATTGATTGGTTGAAATGGTCATTTTTGTTTAGATGAATGGGCTTGATTTTATAATATGCATCTTGCAGTGGCTGACACATTCCTGGATTTAATCACTTAAAATAATTTCAGCTAGTAAAATCTTGAATTTATTCCTAAGCCTTTGCAGCAAGTTAGCAATTTGAATTTTCTTCTTGTTTTTTTAAAGTAGGCATACGCAGCAGGCGTTACTAGGGCTTGCTACCATCTGGTCCTCCTTTCCTCCCTGGGCATACAGTAGACTATGTTCCCAGTCCCTTTGCAATTAGGCAGGACCATGTAACTTGCTCTGGCCAATAAAATATAAGCATAAGTGAAGTATATTTCTTTCAGACTCTCTAAATTCTCCTGTTTCTCTTTTCCTCTTTCTGATCATGGATACACCTTCATGTTATGATGGCTTTGCCTCATAAATCAAAGCAGAATGGTTGGCTGAGGCATCATATGGAAGATGATTGTCCTGGAAGGTCACCTGGACTTGAGTTTTATTTTGTTTGAGTGATAAAGTTTTTGGTGTGAAAAGCCACTGGGAATTTTTTTTGGTTTTGTTATTGCAGCAAAACCTACCTTATCTTGACTATTACTATTAAAAGCTAATGATGTGCAAAATAGATTTGTAGGCAATGGGGAACTGTCCAGGAATTAGGAAGTTGTTAAACAGCAAGAAATGGTTGTGTAAATACAATCCCCTATCTCAAGGAGCTTTACCTCTCCCAGGAGAAATAAAGTAAATACTGTAACTAAATGCAAATACAGAAGAATGAGGTAAAACACACACAACTAACTCTAACAACCTAAAGGTCTACCTGCCTATTGAGGATATGTGCTTATAAGTGTTTATTTAACACAACGGTGAAGAGCTTAAGGTAAGGGGTGGGTATGTTTTTGGAGACACTTGAGTCAGGTTTTCTGGAAGGGTTTCCTGAAAAAATCTGCTCTAAATTGAGGGGAAGGGATGGAACCTGAAGAAAATAATTTCATGAAATAGTTTTAAGGCAGTAGAAGACAAAATATGTACTGTACTATCTTTCTATATAAAGGTAAATTAAGGTAAAAATCACGCCATTAGGATATAAAAAAGAATGATTGAAGATAGTTGGACTGAAGGAGGAAATAAAGGTAGAAAGATTGTCTAGCAGGGATAAGAGGGATAAGCAAGTTGCCTGGTGGCCAAGGCAAAGAGAGAAATACCATCAGTCATCAAGAATGACAGTGTCCATAATATAAGAAACAAGCCAGTTGTTTGGAAAAGCAGAGCCATTCCTGGCCACTAGGTCTGATGGAAATTCCTACATGGGTCTGCAAAATTACGGGAGTGTGATTTAGGGACTGTAAAGAGGAAGAAAAAAATCTCAGCAGTACAAGCAGCTAGAAGAAGCTGAGAGCTACCATCCAAACAAAAATAAACCATAAAAGCTGAGAAATCATGCATATGCATTATTCTTTAACCTGAAAATCACCATGTGAGGGAATCCATGATTTAATATTTCAAGTATATCATGAGAAGTACAAGAAAATTTGGGGGAGGTAGTTTCTAGATTCTGCATTGGCTATACAAAGCCATGTGGTGTTTTCTTTGGGAAAAAATGTTTGAGTTTTATTACTGTTTCACTGTGGGTTTTTATGAACATATTGAGTAACTTTTGGTAACTTTGAAAGAGTTCCACTGCAATACCTGATATGTTTGCTTTAAAAACTCCTCTCCAACCTTAAGAAAGATATGCCAGTAGTAATCAAAGTATTTTTCATTAAGAACTAATAGACAGCTGCAGTAGATATTCTCAAAGGCTTGACAGTTCACAGAGATGGTGAGATAATTTTATAGTTGGACCAAATGACCAGAGAGCTCTTTTATAGCTACTTAAATAAGTCAATATTGATTTTATGATGTTTTTTCTATTATTTTATAAGGAAAAGTAATGAGAATATGAGGTGTTGGAGTCTGTTGCCCACTTTTACGAACTGGCCTGCTTGCTTATTTTATTAACCATTTCCTGCTTTCCAAGGCAACTGGATAGACTGTTCATGGGCTGAGCACTAGGTCAGGAAACAAGTTTTCTTTTTCTTTTCTTTTTTTCGAAAAAAAAAAAGAGAGAGACAAAAAAATCTAACAGACGTGAGACCCTAGCATCTATTTCTACATAATTTTGTCTTGAATTTGGATTATTTTATTTATCTGTTAACAGAGCCAGATCTAAATGCTAATTGGGGGTCTCTCAGGCAAGTCTCAAACCATTTCTATAAACCCGTTTTTTCCCTGTATTTTACCCAGAACATTCTCAGTTATTGCTCTCAGAATGTTGCCTAAACACATGACCCACAAAAAACTGACTGTGGCCCGGTTAATGCTGCTGTGTAATTCTCCTTTTATGCATATCCTTGGGGAAAACTATGACCTGATTTAGCCATTGGCTTAACTACCTTTACTTCCATAATTTTCCTAAGAGTCTCCTTTAAAAAATTTTTCTGTTTTAGTTATACATCTCTTGAAATCAGGTTCCAATCCCCTGAAAACATGAGGCAATTGGCACCATTATGTGCTTAGGTTCCTGTGGCCCAGGTATCAATTTCCTCCAGATTTCAAGATCTCAGGCCATGGTATCAGTTAATCTAATTTGTACTATATCCTTTAACAGGGTTTTCCACAGATGGTCTTGGTCTGACAGATGTTTGGGTGAGCCAAGGACAGGACTCTGAAATGGAGGGTAAGGGTCCTGGTCTTCTGAAATTCACTTAATTCTTAGGAATTGAGCTTCAGTGAAGGTAGATGGACCCAGACTGCTTTGCTGTCTAACATTGGGTCTTCCTAAAACATTTTTTCTTTTTCATTTAGAACTTGAAAATTCTTAAAAAAAATCATCTCCATTGGGAAATTTTAGCTAAAGAAATTTTATTTTTAGGTTTTGCATTCAACATGTCTTTTTTTGGCAAAGCAAATAACATTTCATCAGTCAGGAGGGCATAGCGTTTACCCTTGGATGTACAGTGATTGCATTTCCAACTGTAAGGCTGATGCCGTGTGGGGCATATTTCAGATGGAGGGAGTGGACCGTGGCATCTTGGTATGACGTCAACAGGCCCACCCTCCCCAAACTCCTTTGTGAGACTGAGACCAGACTATAGAAGGAGACCCATGTTCTCCATGTAGGAATATTTAAAAGTTAGAAATCAAGCTAAAAAATCATTAAAGATAAATATAATTTTGCTTCCTGTCTTGAGGTTTAAATTTAGGATTCTTAAAATCCTTGGATCCTCTGTTTAATTGTGCTACTTGGGAAGAGTTGACCTCAGCCCTGGGCCTTCAGTCTTCAGCCTGCAGCTCTTTTCTCCCCACCTCCAGCTCCTGCACCAGCAGAGGCCTTTCACATAAATGTCAATGTGTATGCCACAGAAACAGCTGCCCCGTGGCCATATCTTGGGCCTAGAGGGGCATGTAAATGTCACATATTCTGCCCTCAGGAGGATGGGCTTGGGGAACTGGCCAATGAAGGCCCTGGAAGGGGGCTCAGGAGATTCTCGGGCTATGGGTCCCAGGTTTAGTTTAGAAGGAGGGTATATTAGATTGCTAAGACATCTTTAACAAAGTACCACAAACTGGGTAGCGTTAACAACAACAGTGTATTATCTCAGAGTTCTGGAGGCTAGAGGTCTGAGATCAAGGTGTCAGCAAGTTTTGGTTTTTTCTGAGGATTGTGAGAGAGAATCTATTCCATCCCTCAGCCCTGGCTTCTGGGGGTTTGCTGGAAATCTTTGGCATTTCTTAGCTTGTAGATGCATCGCCTTGATCTCTGCCTTCATCTTCACATGGCATTGTCCCTGTGCCTGTGTCTGTGTCCAAATATCCCCTTTTTACAAGAACACCAGTTACATTTGATTAGGTCACCCTAATGACCTCATACTAATTTGATTATATCCTAACTTGAGAAAACTCTATTTCCAAATAAGATCACATTCTGGGGTGTGGGGGGGTAAGGACGTCAACGTGTGAATTTTGGGGGGAAGTTTTTCAATCTATGACAGAGAGCAAGTGTGGGCTCCTGTGGGCACTTCTTCTTGGCCTCATGGATTCTATCCTATTGGTAAAGTTGTTGCCAGGCAGGGTGTAGCAGGGACCCCTCTAAAGGAAGTGCTGGGCATAATATCTTTCCTTATCACCAGTATCTCTGCAGTCTTTGACATGGAAGATCTAATAGTTTAAAAAGCAATAGAAAGGGCATGAACTTTAACTTTCTCTGAATTTCCCCAGTTAACCAAATTAATGAAGCCTCTTCCCTTACCTCTGGACAGTCCTTCCGATCTAGTCCATCCTATCAGTTCATTCCCTCTTCACCCCTAACTCCCATGACAACTTTTCACCCAGGTCATTTTATAGATTATGTGTTTCTGCTTTTCTCCAACCCAAAGTGTTGGTCTTTAGCACAGTATCAGAGTGTTGCAAATCTTCAGTAAAATTGTGTTGGTCCTCTAGGCCTCTGACCTTTGTTGATTGCACATTTAATGCATTAGCTTTGATTCTGGACAGTATATTTCTAGTTTTGAGGGCAGTCAGGCCTTCAATGCTGTGTATGTGGGTTATTTCTGAGCCTGCATTTTAAAAATAATCCATGGCGGGAAGGAGGGGTATTCAATTCTGTAACTAAAAACAATCTCCTGAGAGCCAAAGAAACACACAGATAATGTTTATTCTGCATGCTAAAAATAGGTGGGCTGGTATTTTTAGTCATTCCCTAAAATATGGTGTCTGGACTCAAATTCAGCTGTGGGTGCCAGTCTTCATGGGATCGAATGAGATGGGTCATGTGGGGAGGAGCCGCTGGGGTCAGATGTTAGGAAAAAAGCCTTTCTAGGAGAGAAGCTGGGCCTTGCTACCAATTTAAGGTTTCCAGCTAATGAGGGTGTAGTTCAATTTCAAACATTTTTAGAGTTTAAAAAAACAAAAACAAAAGCAAAGCAACCTCAAGGAATTATCAAAAGCATAAAGACCAGCAGTTGTTACATCCCAGGTTGTAAAAATGAGCTACTTCTTCCCCTCAGATGAGGGCAAAAAGTGGTCTGGAATCACAACAAAATTATTTGTTTGCTCGGGCATAAATTTCAAACTACTTACCTGAATTTTTCTTCTTCTGTAATTTGCCAGATTTAATTCAGTCCCAATGGATTTGCTCTTTACCACCTTGCTATAAAATCTGATTCAGTTTCATAGTTTTTTTCCCCCTCTAATTCCCAGCTAAATGTATGCTTTAAGAAAACACCAGGGCTATAGCTGGTGTTTTTGTCATGTTTCTTGTATAGACTTTCTGGGACCCTAGGTGTGGGAGAGGGAAGGGGGGGTTCATGGGCATTTAAATAGTTTAAGAAATTTTTCCAAATCAACATGGTTGTTCCCCCCACCCTCACTTCTGAACAAGCCAAGTTTAAGAGATCATTTCTTTACTAGATCTTAGATCTACTGAATTACTGCTGGGGTTGAGATCAGTTGTGAGGTTTGGAAAGGAGTGGAAAGAACCATGCTTGGTGAAAAAGTGCTAAGGGTTAGATGTGTCACACTTAAAAACAGAATTTGAGTTATTCCTGTATTGTATGACAAAACCATCTTTCTTGCCTCACCAGCCTAAGACCAGGAATAAAAAGGCTGGGGGCTGCCTCCAAATCATAGGCTGTGTGTAGGATTCAAATTAAACCCATCCCACAGCAGAAGCTTCTGGAAGATGCTTAATGTGACTTTGAAAGTAGCAGAATGAGCAGCATTGATTTCACTCAGTGTCCAACAAGCACATGTGGTATCATTGTGCTGGGGTGGGTGCAAGGGCATTGGGGTGCAACAGGGACATTCTCATTGCATGAGTTAGGATGGAGCAACTCGTCTGTGTATCTTATTTCAAGCCTGCTTGAAGGTTCTTCTTGTGACATGAGTGAGTTTAATGTCACACTATACTCCTTATATAGAAATTAGAAAATCAAATCCTTACTTGCATAACCATGCCATTTCTGCACAGGTTATAGTTTGGTAACACTGGGTTGGGGTGGGGGTGGGTAGAATTTATCGCCAAAGGACCATCTGACTGAAAAAAAAGAAAGAAAGAAATGCCGTATATGGTATGACATCTATGCCATGTCATCTGCCAAGTAGATGTGATTTTTAAAGAATTTTAATGATTTTTAAAGTCCTCTAACTCCATCCCCAACTAATTCCCCTGTCTGTAGTGAACCCCTTCAGATCTCTCATGATGAGAATTATGGACATTTTGGGGGGCAGCTGTACTGTATTTTCCAGACTAATTTTTTTTGAAGTACACTCTTCATATTACAACCATTCTGAGATTAATGACCGTAATTTTGGAGCTATTATTTTCTTTTAAAACTCAATGTAAAATACATTTTCTTTTTGATTTCATTAAACTAAATGTCTCAGAATCACCAAACTCTAGTGTAAAGATGGGGACACTGAAGGCAAGGCACACAGGAAGTTGGTGGCAAAGGTGGGAACCTACATATTGTAGTTATTTTTCAAGCTCTTCGGTGAACCCTGACATTATCTGTTTAGCAATTTTCTATTCCTTATAATTAAAATATAAAGAGTTGTGCTTTCTCTCTGCTTGATATTCTCCACACAATCTTCTGGGAAGAGATTGAGGATTTTTCTGGACTCCTGGGGCTTGTCTGGTTACCTCTCCTGACAGACCTGGACACAGCCCTGTGTGTGTCTGTCGTACTCAGCAGGGCAGCAAATGGCAGGGTCCTGCTGTGATTTCACAGTCCTGTCTTTCTTCTCGGGCATCCAGGCTGGGATATATATACACCATTACCACATCATTCACAGCTTCCTGTCAGCAAGCCAAGAATCACATCACCTTATCCCACACTCACATTAGCACGAATAATTTAAATCAACACTTCTGTTGGGCTGCATTGGGGGATACTGTTGTTTGGGAAGTCGGGTGCATCTACAGGGCTGGCTGACAGTGGTAGGGTTTCTTACTCTTGGTGGGCTCAAGTGCCTGTCTAAATACAGCCCCTTCACAACTGCCTTGTTGTCTCAACCCAGCAGGCAGTGATTCTGGCTCACTACATCACAGCCTTTCGTGTCAACAAAGCCTCGTCTTTGCAGTTTTCCTGGTGTTAGCCGGAGGGTGTATGTCTCTGTCTGTGAGTGTGTTTGCTAGGAAAGTTTTCCTCCCTAACGGAGGAAAGGGAGAACAGAAACAAGCCACAGAATTCTCTAGAAATGCCCAGGACTCATTCAGATTTCATCATGAGGTTACGTGCTCTTCTTCCTCCCTGAATCTCTTGAGACCTCCTGATGTATCATAGAATCAATGACCTCTAACTTGGATGACCAGCTAGAAGTCAATCCAAATCTAAACACTCTTCCAGGCTCCTTGGCGCCTTTCAACAAGAACAACAATGCCTGTACACTGAGCTTCTCTCCTCTCCAGGCAATGGGGGTAAAATGGAAAGGACCATCAAGATCTCTTCACTTCTGGTGCTTCCATCCTTACATTTTTTTCAGATTTGGGACGTGACTTTTAAAAAAGATGATGCCAAGTGCAATGATAGGCATATTAGTAATGTATGTGCGAGACAAAGAATGAATATTTTGGGGAAGCTTACAGGGTAGAATAGAATAGAGACTTCACATTAGAAAATTCTTTCTGAAGATGAAGGTAGAATCATCAGACATTCAATTGACTGGCATACTATTCCTCCTGTCTTTATACAGCTATGATTATTTAGGTCAGTGCACAAGCTATTGGTCCCAATTCTTCATTTCCCTGTGGTAATACTTTACATGACATCCTTGCCATGGTCTCATGGTGGGCAGAGTGGATTACCCAATGCCCTGATTTTGCGCTTGGCCATTTTGCTTGTTTGGTCAATGGGATGTTAACTAATGTGAGGCTTAAGATGTGATTGGGCTGATGGCCTTCCTTTTGCACTTCTGCCGAAAACATCTCTATCTCCCTACCCCATAATCTGTTGGTTCCAAGAGGATTAGAAACATGGAGTAGATCTAAAACAACTTTGGCCTGAAGCCAAGCCTAGTTGAGCCCAGCCTAGGTCAGACAAACCCAAGCCAATGGCCAGATCCATGGGCAAGAAATAAATGACTATTAAAGGCCATTGAGATTTTGTATTTTTTTGTTACATAGCAACAGCTGACTTTTATTAATACATTATAATTACTACCACCTTTCACTTCACAACAATTTTATTAGACTTTGTGGTTGGTTGTCACATAGTAACAGCTGACTGATACATGTCACTACAAACATTATTACTGATTTCCATTTCAAAGCAACCCAGTGAGCCTACTTTATAAAAGGAGAGGTTGCTGGTGATCATCCAGTGTCCCTCTTCTATTGCTGAGGAAATTGAGGCTCAGAGATGGTCACTTGGTTGATATAACACAATCTGAAAAAGTCCAACAGGAATCCTCTGACTGAAACACAAGTGTGGTCTATCTATTCTCAAGCTTCAGGTTAAGAGGGTAGGACTCTGTCTGATGCTGTAAGAAATTCTAAACCATGTTTTTGCCACCAATTATATAGCTACCTTCTATTTACATGACATAAAGCTCACCCATACTTGAAACCAGATCAGAAGTTAAAGATCTATGAATGAGAGGTTGTAGTCAATTCATCTCATGTATAAGCATATTTCCAGACTCCGGGCTGCATCTAGCAGTAACCTTAATGACAAATTGGAACAGGTCAAAGTAATCACAACCAAAGCTCTCAAGGAAACATTAGGAGAAAAAAAAGTGGAAGCAACGTATGTGTCCATCAGTGAATGAATGGATAAACAAAATGTGGTATACACATACAATGGAATATTTTTCAGACTTAATAAGGAAGGAAATTCTGACACATGTTACAGCATGGATGGACCTGGAGGACATCTGGCTGAGTGAAATAAGTGAGACACAAAAAGACAAATAGTGTATGATTCCATTTATATGAAGTATCTAGAGTAGTCAAATTCATAGAAACAGGAAGAATGGTGGTTTCCAGGGGAACATAGGAAGCAGAAAATGAGCTGTTATTTAATGGGTATATAGCTTCAATTTTGCAAGACGAAAAAGTTCTGGAGATTGGTTGCACAAAAATATTAATATACTGAATACTACTGAACTTAGAAATGGTTAATTAGTAAATTTTATGTTAGTTTTTTAAACCACAATTAAAAAGTAAAAAAAAAAAAAATCTTTGTTTTTGATCACTGGGAGAAGACCCACAGATCCCTCCTCACTGCAGAGCTGGCCAACTTTGGCTTAGTTTGTGTCTTTAGTTCCTGTTTCAGATTGTAACCACCCCTAACTCCCCATCCTCTTATGCTTAAACTCTCCTACCAGTAGTCTGATGATCAGTAACCCTAATAGGTACCAGACTTAATTCCCTTGTTAAAACCCATATGGAGTTATTTTCTCTTTTTATTTTCTAATTTATCTATATTGAAGTTTTGTTTATTCAAAATATGTACATGTCATATACAAGATTAAATATTTTCTTTCTTTTTTATTCTCTCTTCTAGTTCTGTTACTATATGATTTTCTGTTTTGGCTCATAGTGTGCTAATATTTCCTCCTATGGAGTTCCTGCATGTAAGTAGGAAACCCTTATTTTGTTTCCATTTATTCAACAAGCATATGTTGAAGACCCACTTTATGTACTGATAAATAGTGATACTGTTGATGACTGCAGAATCACATAAGATGAACAAAAATGGATTAAGTTACTTTCGGTTTAGCCATGGTTAGTATTATATGTATTTAATTACAATCGATTACTTAAAATAGATTAACCAATTGTGTAGTGATTTTACTCTAATCTAAATGTTTGACTAGAGCACAATTTTCCATTCATGTCAGAGACACTTTACAAATCTAAGGGCAAAGACGGCTATAGATAAAAGTGAGCAGTGTCAATGCCAAACACCCTTCTCCTTTAGATTCAACACAAGTTATAAACGTTTACACACATCAATGCCATCTGTAAACACCTCTCTTCCTAAGCCTTCCCCACCATAGACACAGCTGATAAAGAGTTATGGGCTCTGACTCTGTCACCATAAGGTTCCCATACCTTATCCTTATTACTTCTTTGATCCTCCCATGGGAGCTGCACCTGTGCTAAGATCTTCTCTCTCTCTCTCTCTCTCTCTCTCTCTCTCTCTCTGTGTGTGTGTGTGTGTGTGTGTGTGTCCATGCCTTAATTCTGTTTCAGGAAGTTTTTCTCACATGCTGGCTAACACACTCTTCAACCTCCTTCACTTTAAACTCTTCCTTTCCTTGTCTGGTAAGATCTGGGGCATTTCACACAAGCCAGTGTCTGTCAGTCTCTTTCTCTCTTTTGTTCTGGATGCATTTAAAAAAAGCATCCCAGGTGATTCTGTTGCATGTGGTCTGAGGACCATTCTTAGAGAAATGCATACATTTTTGGTATTAAGCATACGTGAGTTTCAGTACTGGTTCTGCCACTTCATAACTCAGTTATACTGAGAAACGAAGCCCTCATATTCATATCTATAAAATGGGGTTCATGAGAGTACCAGGTTGATTTACGTTTGTCTTGTTTCTGCCTTTAGATTTTGTAAATCATCTCTGGTAGATGGGATTTCGTAAGCAAAATGAGGGATTGGTTGAAGATAGGAGCACAATTAGTTTATCAGTAGTACCCGTCAGAAAGCAAAGCTATGGAACAAGATATGATGGCCATTTGGTGGCTTGGTGGCGGCAGTCTGCAGAAGTTCTCTTCTGATGACTGCAATTTCTCAGTGAAGAAGGAAGCAAAGTCAAACAGAATGAAGATGGGTAGGAGGCACTGGGAGTGTGAGGACAGAGGAGAGGCTGTGAAATACACTTTGTATTTGTTTCCTACTGCTGCCATAACAAAATACCACAAATTAAATGATGTAAACAGCAAAAATTTACTGTCTCACAGTTCTGGAGACTAGAAGTCCAAGATCAAGATGTTGGCAGGGTTGGGTCCTTCTGAGGGCTGTGAGAGGGCATCTGTTCTGTGCCTCTCTCCTAGCTGCTGGTGGTTGACTGGCAACTCCACTCTCTGCCTTGATCTCCCTATGTGCATGCCTGTTCCCCGTGTCCAAATTTCCCCTTTTTACAAGGATACCAGTCAAACTAGATAATAGCTTACCCTAACTACCTCATTTTAACTTGATTACTTCTGTAAAGACCTTATTTCCAAATAAGGTCATATTTTGAGGTACTGGCTGTTAGAATTTCAAAATATATTTTTTGGGGGACACAATACAACCCTTAAGAGGCATACAGGAGAGAGGGTAGCAAATGGATCAGATATGCATGACTTGATTGTAGACAACAGGCAGACAAGAGTACAATTGACATCTGTGGTCACGAACTTAAAATGAGACCAACCAGTGAGGTGATTTTTCTTCAGCTATGTTCATCTGCACAGAAAAACTTTGGAGTTCATTTTCTTTTTTCTCATTTTGTTTAATTGTTGGTCATTTTGCAGGGAGCACATTTGCAAATGTCTACTATTTTGATTACATTGTTTTTAATTGGTGGGCTTTCATGCGGCCATTTTTTAAAAAGATTTATTTATTGTTCATTTATTTAATTTATTTTTGGCTGTGTCAGGTCTTAGCTGCAGCATGAGGGAACTTTGTTGAGGCATCTGGGATCTTTTGTTGCAGCACACAAGCTTCTCTCTAGTTGTGATGTGCTGTTTTTCTCTTCTCTAGTTGTGGCCTGGGGGCTCCAGGGCACATGGCCTCTGTAGTTGTGGCATGCAGGCTCTCTAGTTGAGGCGCACAAGCTCAGTAGTTGTGGTGCACAGGCTTAGTTGCTCCGCAGCATGTGGGATCTTAGTTCCCTGACCAGGGATCGAGCCTGTGTCCCCTGCATGGTAAGGCAGATTCTTTACCACTGGATCACCAGGGAAGTCCCCATGCAACAATTTTTAACATTGATGATATAAGAAAATGACTTAAAAATTAAGCATCTGTTTTTTTGTACTGAAAGCAGTAAAATAATTTGTTGGTGTCCTTTTGGATCAGGAGGATGCAGTCCCGGGGGGAATTCATGCCTCGTTCTCACCCAGTAGTAAGACAGTGAAAATTTAAACAGACAAACAAACAAAAAATAACTTCTTAATGGGAAATTTCCAACATGTACAAAAGTAGAGAGGATAGTACAATGAACCTCTATGTAAATACCATCTGGCTTGAAAAATGATCAACTCATGGCTAATCTTGTTTTATCTATATCCTTATGCATTTCTCCCATATTATTTTGAAGCAAACACCAGATATCAAATCTTTTCATGTAGAAGTATTTCAGTATCTCTAAAGGATTTTAAAAAGTCCACAATACCTAAAAGCTAACAAAATTTCTTCCTATCATTAAATATCCAATATGCAATATTCTCATAATTGTTTTTATAGTTTTTGGAGACAAGATTTAAAAATAAGGACCATTGTGATTTGCCCAAATGTCACAAATTTCTCTTGATCTGAAAGTTTCTCTTCTTTGTGTCTCTCTTTTTTATTTCCTTAAAATTTATTTATAGAAGAAAACATTGTCTTGTGGAGTTCCTGTCTGGATTGTGTTGACTGGATCCCATGGTGTAGTTTATCAGGTTCTTATGTCCTTGTATTTCCTAAAATTGATAGTTATGTCTACAGGCTTAATCAACACTAGTTTGACTTTTTTTATCATGACATTTCATGGGAAGTGATGGTTCTCTCAGGTGGCACAAAATAACTCGTTGTCTCTTCTTTTGTGATATTGGCTGCCAGTGATGCTTAATGACCAGATCCATTAATTTATTAGGGCTGCCAAAACAATAGTATTGTATCATTCATTTTTCATTAGTTAGCTGTAATTGATCCACAGCTGCTGTTTGGATATTTGCTGCTACACTTCATATGGGAAAGGCAGGATAAGTACTTGTTTCTTTCGTTTATTTATTTATTTAATTTTAACATCTTTATTGGAGTATAATTGCTTTACAGTGGTGTGTTAGTTTCTGCTTTATAACAAAGTGAATCAGCTATACATATAAATATATCCCCATATCTCTTCCCTCTTGTGTCTCCCTCCCACCCTCCATATCCCACCTCTCTAGGTGGTCACAAAGCACTGAGCTGATCTCCCTGTGCTAAGCGGCTGCTTCCCACTAGCTATCTACCATACATTTGGTAGTATATATAAGTCCATGCCACTCTCTCACTTATTCCCAGCTTACCCTTCCCCCTCCCCGTGCCCTCAAGTCCATTCTCTACATCTGCGTCTTTATTCCTGTCCTGTCCCTGGGTTCTTCAGAAACATTTTCTTTTTAGTTTTTTAGATTCCATATATATATGTTGGCATAAGTTATTTGTTTTTCTATTTCTGACTTACTTCACTCTGTATGACAGTCTCCTGGTCCATCCACATCACTACAAATAACTCAATTTTGTTTCTTTTTATGGCTGAGTAGTATTCCATTGTATATATGGGCCACATCTTCTACTTCCATTCATCTGTCAGTGGACACCTAGGTTGCTTCCATGTCCTAACTATTGTAAATAGAGCTGCAATGAGCATTGTGGTACATGACTCTTTTTGAATTATGGTTTTCTCAGGGTATATGCCCAGTAGTGGGATTGCTGGGTAGTATGGTAGGTCTATTTTTAGTTTTTTAAGGAACATCCATACTGTTCTCCATAGTGGCTGTATCAATTTACATTCCCACCAACAGTGCAAGAGGGTTCCCTTTTTTCCACACCGTCTCCAGCATTTTTTATTTGTAGATTTTTTCACGGTGGCCATTCTGACTGGTGTGAGGTGATATCTCATTGTAGTTTTGATTTGCATTTCTCTAATGATTAGTGATGTTGAGCATCGTTTCATGTGTTTGTTGGCCATCTGTATATCTTCTTTGGAGAAATGTCTATTGGTCTTCTGCCCATTTTTGGATTGGGTTGCTTCTTTTTTTTTTGATATTGAGCTGCATGTGCTGCTTGTATAATTTGGAAATTAATCCTTTACCAGTTGCTTCATTAGCAGATATTTTCTCCCATTCTTAGAGTTGTCTTTTCATCTTGTTTATGGTTTCCTTTGCTGTGCAAAAGCTTTTAAGTTTCCTTAGGTCCCATTTGTTTATTTTTGTTTTTATTTCCATTGCTTTAAGAGGTGGGTCAAAAAGAATCTTGCTGTGATGTATGTCATAGAGTGTTCTTCCTATGTTTTCCTCTAACAGTTTTATAGTGTCTGGCCTTACATTTAGGTCTTTAATCCATTTTGAGTTTATTTTTGTATACGGTGTTAAGGAGTATTGTAATTTCATTCTTTTACATATAGCTGTCCCTTTTTCCCAGCAACACTTATTCAAGAGGCTGTCTTTTCTCCATTGTATATTCTTGCCTCTTTTATCACAGATAAGGTGACTGTATGTGCATGTGCTTATCTCTGAGCTTTCTATCCTGTTCCACTGATCTATATTTCTGGTTTTGTGCCAGTACCATACTGTTTGGATTACTGTAGCTTTGTAGTATAGTCTGAAGTCAGGGAGCCTGATTCCTCCAGCTCCGTTTTTCTTTCTCAAGATTGCTTGTGTCTTCTGGGGTCTTTTGTTTCCATACAAATTGTGAAATTTTTTGTTCTAGTTCTGTGAAAAATGCCATTGGTAGCTTGATAGGGATTGCATTGAATCTGTAGATTACTTTAAGTAGTATAGTCATTTTCTCAATGTTAATTCTTCCAGTCCAAGAACATGGTATACCTTTCCATCTGTTTGTGTAGTCTTTAATTTCTTTCATCAGTGTCTTATAGTTTTCTGCATAAAAGTCTTTTGTCTCCTGAGGTACGTTTATTCCTAGGTGTTTTATTCTTTTTGTTGCAATGGTAAATGGGAGTGTTTTCTTGATTTCACTTTCAGACTTTTCATCATTAGTGTATAGGAATGCAAGAGATTTTCTTGCATTAATTTTCTATCCTGCTACTTTAGCAAATTCATTGATTAGCTCTAGTAGTTTTCTGGTAGCATCTTTAGGATTCTCTATGTATACTACCATGGCATCTGCAAACAGTGACACCTTTACTTCGTCTTTTCCATTGTGGATTCCTTTTATTTTTTTTTTCTTCTATGATTGTTGTGACTAAAACTTCCAAAATTATGTTGAATAATAGTGGTGAGAGTGGACAACCTTGTCTTTTTCCTGATCTTAGAGATAATGGTGTCAGTTTTACATCATTGAGAATGATGTTGGCTGTGGGTTTGTCATATATGGCTTTCATTATGTTGAGGTAACTTCCCTCTCTGCCTAGTTTCTAGAGGGTTTTTACCATAAGTGGGTGTTGAATTTTGTCAAAAGCTTTTTCTGCATCTATTGAGATGATCATATGGTTTTTCTCCTTCAATTTGTTTATATGTTGTATCACATTGATTGATTTGCATATATTGAAGAATCCTTGCATTCCTGGGATAAACTCCACTTGATCATGGTGTATGATCCTTTTAATGTTATGTAGGATTCTGTTTGTTAGTATTTTGTTGAGGATGTTTGCATCTATGTTCATCAGTGATACTGGCCTGTAGTTTCTTTTCTTTGTGACATCCTTGTCTGGTTTTGGTATCAGGGTGATGGTGGCCTTGTAGAATGAGTTTGGGAGTGTTCCTCCCTCTGCTATATTTTGGAAGTGTTTGAGAAGGATTGGTGTTAGCTCTTCTCTAAATGTTTGATAGAATTTTCCTGTGAAGCCATCTGGTCCTGGGCTTTTGTTTGTTGGAAGATTTTTAATCACAGTTTCAATTTCAGTGCTTGTGATTGGTCTGTTTGTATTTTCTATTTCTTCCTGGTTCAGTCTTGGAAGGTTGTGCTTTTCTAAGAATTTGTCCACTTCTTCCAGGTTGTCCATTTTATTGGCCTATATTTGCTTTTAGTAATGTTTCATGATACTTTGTATTTCTGCAGTGTCAGTTTTTCTCTTTTTTTCTGTTGATTTGAGTCTTCTCCCTTTTTTTCTTGTTGAGTCTGACTAATGGTTTATCAATTTTGTTCATATCCTAAAGAACCAGCTTTTAGTTTTATTGATCTTTCTTATCATTTCTTTCATTTCTTTTTCATTTGTTTCTGATCTAATGTTTATGATTTCTTTCCTTCTGGTAACTTTGGGATTTTTGGGTTATTCTTTCTCTAATTGCTTTAGGTGTAAGGTTAGGTTGTTTATTTGAGATGTTTCTTGTTTCCTGAGGTGGGATTGTATTGCTATAAATTTCCTTCTTAGAACTGCTTTTGTTGCATCCCAGAGGTTTAAGTTGTCATCTTTTCATTGTCATTTCTTTCTAGGGGTGTTTAGATTTCCACTTTGATTTCTTCAGTGGTCTCTTGGTTAGTAAGTAGTGTATTGTTTAGTCTCCATGTGTTTGTATTTTGTACAGTTTTTTTTTCTGTAATTGATATCTATTCTCATAACATTGTGGTTGGAAAAGATACTTGACACAATTTCAATTTTCTTAAATTTATCAAGGCTTGATTTGCAGCCCAAGCTATGATCTATCCTGGAGAAAGTTGCATGAGCACTTGAGAAGAAAGTGTACTCTGTTTTTGGATGGAATGTCCTATAAATATCAATTAAGCCCACCTTGTTTAAGGTATCATTTAAAACTTGTGTTTCCTTATTTATTTTCATTTTGAATGGTCTGTGCATTGGTGAAAGTGGGGTGTTAAAGTCCCATACTATTATTACATTACTGTAAATTTCCCCTTTTATGGCTGTTCGCATTTTCCTTATGTATTGAGGTGCTCCTATGTTGGGTGCATAAATATTTACAATTGTTATATCTTCTTCTTGGATTGATCCCTTAATCATTATGTAGTGTCCTTCTTTGTCTCTTGTAATAGTCTTTATTTTACAGTCTATTTTGCCTGATATGAGAATTGCTACTCCAGCTTTCTTTTGATTTCCATTTGCACTGAATATCTTTTTCCATCCCCTCACTTTCAGTCTGTATGTGTCCCTAAGTCTGAAGTGGGTCTCTTGTAGACAGCATATATATGGGTCTTGTTTTTTTTTATCTATTCAGCCAGTCTATTTCTTTTGGTTGGAGCATTTAGTGCATTTACATTTAAGGTAATTATCAATATGTATGTTCTTATTATCCTTTTCTTAATTGTTTTGGGTTTGTTATTGTAGGTCTTTTCCTTCTCTTGTGCTTCCTACCTAGAGAAGTTCCTTTAGCATTTTTGTAAAGCTGGTTTGGTGGTGCTGAATTCTCTCAGCTTTTGCTTGTCTGTAAAGGTTTTAATTTTTCCAATGCATCTGGATGAAATCCTTGCTGGGTAATCTTGGTTGTAGGTTTTTCCCTTTCATCACTTTAAATATGTCCTGCCAGTCCCTTCTGGCTTGCAGAGTTTCTGTGAAAGATCAGCTGTTAACCTTATGGGGATTCACTTGTATGTTACTTGTTGTTTTTCCCTTGCTGTTCTTAATATTTTTTCTTTGTATTTACTTTTTGATAGCTTGATTAATATGTGTCTTGGCATATTTCCTCTTGGATTTGTCCTGTATGGGACTCTCTGTGCTTCCTGGAGTTGATTAACTATTTCCTTTCCCATATTAGAGAAGTTTGCAACTATATTTTCTCAGTCCCTTTCTTTTTCTCTTCTTCTTCTGGGACCCCTATAATTCGAATGTTGGTGTGTTTAATGTTGTCCCAGAGATCTCTGAGGCTGTCCTCTATTCTTTTCCTTGTTTTTGCTCTTTTCTGCTAGCCAGTAGTTATTTCCACTATTTCCAGGTCACTTTTCTGTTCTTCTGCCTCTGTTGTTCTGCTATTGATTCCTTCTAGATAATTTTAAATTTCATTCATTGTGTTGTTCATCATTGTTTGTTTGCCCTTTAGTTCTTCTAGGTCCTTGTTAAACGTTTCTTGTATTTTCTCCATTCTATTTCAAATTTTGGATCATCTTTACTAACATTACTCTGAATTCTTTTTCAGGTCGACTCCCTATTTCTTCTTCATTTGTTTGGTCTGGTGGGTTTTTACCATGCTCCTTTATCTGCTGCATATTTCTCTGTCTTCTCATTTTTCTTAACTTACTGTGTTTGGGATCTCCTTTACACAGGCTGCTGGTTCGTAGTTCTTGTTATTTTTGGTGTCTGCCCCCAGTGGCTAAGGTTGGTTCAGTGGGTTGTGTAGGCTTCCTGGTGGGTGAGACTAGTGCCTGTGTTCTGGTTTTTGAGGCTGGATCTTGTCTTTCTGGTGGGCAGTTCTGCATCTGGTGATGTATTTTGGGGTGTCTGTGACCCTATTATGATTTTAGGCAGCCTGTCTTCTAATGGGTGGGGTTGTGTTCCCCTCTTGCTAGTTGTTTCGTATAGTGTGTCCAGAACTATAGCTTGCTGGTCGTTGAGTGGAGCTGGGTCTTAGCATTGAGTTGGAGATCTCTGGGAGAGCTTTCGCCATTTGATATTACATGGAACTGGGAGGTCTCTGGCGGACTAATGTCCTGAACTTAGCTCTCCCACCTCAGAGGCACAGGCCTTACACCTGGCCGGAGCAGCAAGACCCTGTCAGCCACACAGCTCAGAAGAAAAGAGGGAAAAAAGTGAAAAACAAACAAACAAAAAGAAATAAAATAAAGTTATTAAATAAAAAATAATTATTAAAATAAAAAAATTAAAATATAATAGAAAAAAGAGAGCAACCAAAGCAAAAAGCAAATCCACCAATGATAATGAGTACTAAAATCTATCCTAAAAAAAAGAAAACGAAACAGACTGACAGAACCCTATGACTAATGGTAAAAGCAAATCTATATAGAAAAAATCACACACAGAAACGTACACATACACATTCACAAAAAGAGAAAAAGGAAAAAAATATATATATCGTTGCTCCCAAAGTCCACCACCTCCATTTTGGGATGATTCATGGTCTATTCAGGTATTCCACAGATGCAGGGTACATCAAGTTGATTGTGGAGATTTAATCCACTGCTCCTGAGGCTGCTGGGAGAAATTTCCCTTTCTCGTCTTTGTTTGCACAGCTCCTGGGGTTCAGATTTGGGTTTGGCCCTGCCTCTGCTTGAAGGTCGCCTGAGGGTGTCTGTTCTTCAGTCAGACAGAATGAGGTTATAGGAGCAGCTGATTCGGGGGCTCTGGCTCACTCAGGCTTGGGGGAGGGAGGGGTACGGAGTGTGGGGCGAGCCTGCGGCGGCAGAGGCCGGCGTGACGTTGCACCAGCCTGAGGCGTGCCGTGCGTTCTTCAAGGGAAGTTGTCCCTGCATCACGGGACCGTGGCAGTGGCGGGCTGCACAGGTTTCTGGGAGGGGAGGTGTGGATAGTGACCTGTGCTTGCACACAGGCTTCTTGGTGGCTGCAGCAGCAAACTTAACATCTCATGCCTGTTTCTGGTTTGTGTGCTGATAGCCGTGGCTCGCTCCCATCTCTGGAGCTCATTTAGGCGGTGCTCTGCATCCCCTCTCCTCACGCACCCTAAAACAATGGTCTCTTGCCTCTTAGGCATTTCCAGACTTTTTTCAGGACCTCCTCCCGGCTAGCTGTGGTGCACTAGCCCCCTTCAGGCTGTGTTCACGCAGCCAACCCCAGTCCTCTCCCTGGGCTCTGATCTCCTAAGCAGGAGCCTCAGCTTCCAGCCCCCATCCATCTCAGGGGGTCAGCAGACAAGGCTCTCAAGCTGGTGAGTTCTGGTCGGCACCAATCATCTGTGAGGAAATCTCTCCTCTTTACCCTCTGCACCCCTGTTGCTGCGCTCTCCTCCATGGCTCCATCGCTTCCACCTGCTACCCCGCACCACCATCTCTGCCAGTGAAGGGGCTTCCTACTGTGTGGAAACTTTTCCTTCTTCAAAGCTCCCTCCCACTGGTGCAGATCCCGCCCCTATTCTTTTGTCTCTGTTTTTTCTTTTTTCTTTTGCACAGCCCAGGTATATGGGGAATTTATTGCCTTTTGGAAGGTCTGAAGTCTTCTGCCAGCATTCAGTAGGTGGTCTGTAGGAGTTGTTCCACATGTAGATGTATCTGATGTATTTGTGGGCAGGAAGGTGATCCCCACATCTTACTCTTCCACCACCTTGAAGGTCTGCCACCTTTTCCTTTATTTTTGTTTGTCTTTTCCTTTATTTAGCCTTCTCCAATGGTGACCAATTAGTTTAAGTATTTCAAATACTCACTTATTCAAACACTTTTGTTTCAATCTACTATAGTTACTATCCTTATTGTTACTCAAATTTTTCCATCTTTGGTCAGAAAACACTTCTGCAGGTTGGCTCTTGAGTGCTTTTCATATTATGTTGATAGTCTCTGATTGTTCCTTCTTACTTTCTGGAATGGTCTGCTTTTCCTTAAGCAGGGTATCCTGAACACTAAGGGGAGATACCTCCCTAAGAGAGAGAACACACTGAGTTTCTGAGACAACAAACCTGAATTTAAACTTCAGGCTTCCTAGTGCATGCTCCATTGTCTCTCTTCATTATATATGTCATTTTTTAAAAAATATATTTATTTATTTTTGGCTGCATTGTGTCTTTGTTGTTGGGTCTTCGCTGCTGTGTGTGGGCTTTCTCTAGTTGTGGCAAGTGGGGGCTACTCTTCATTGTGGTGTGCAGGCTTCTCATTGTGGTGGCTTCTCTTGTTGCAGAGCATGGGCTATAGGTGCATGGGCTTCAATAGTTATGGCATGCAGGCTCAGTAGTTGTGGCACATGGGCTTAGTTGCTCCATGGTCTGTGGGATCTTCATAGACCAGGGATTGAACCCATGTCCCCTACACTGGCAGGCAGATTCCTAACTACTGAGCCACCAGGGAAATCCCCTCTTCATTATATTTGAACAAATTGTATGTTCAAGTATGTTCCCATTCAGGGACGAGTAATCGACAAAACATAGCTGTGTTACATGCATATAATATGAACTCTGTGCATAGACTGTCAATAAAGGATGGGGCAGCAACCAATCAGCATGGACAATTCCTTGTTCAACTGTCCTTACCTCTGGGTTGTCTTGTTCTGCTGGCCCTGTCAAATGATTCTTTTTTTTTCACATTTCTATGTCCTCCAGGGTTTACCTTTCCTAACTCATCACATGGTTCCAATTTTTGTTTTACTTGGTCATTGCCTCACTAGACTCTGAGATCCTGGAAGGCTGGGGCTATGATTTTTATTTCTACACTTCAGTAAATGACACAGTACTTTGAGAATGTGAGGCACAGATAAAAGTTTGAATAAAAGAATGCCATTGTTACCTGTTTAAACAATATAGGGTTAATAAAAAATAAGTCATGGAATTTTTTTATTGATTGACTGATTCTCCTTCCAAAAGTGAATTGTTGACTTAAGGAAATTCTGTAGGTCAAAGTTATGCCATAGAAATATAATGTAAGCCATATATGTAATTTAAATTTTTCTAGTAGCCACATTAAAAATGTAAAAGGAAACAGGTAAAATTAATCTCAAATATATTTTATTTTAGTATGTCACAGATATTATCATTTCAAATGTAATATATGTTAAAAATTATTAATAAGATATTGGGTTGGCTAAAAATTTCGTTCAGTTGTTTCTGTTAACATGCAACAGAAAACCCCCAATGAACTTTTTGGCCAACCCAACATTTTACATTCTCTTTGTCACACTAAATCTATGAAGTTGGTCTGAATTTTCCAGTTAGAGTACCTTTCAATTTGGGCCCTAAATTTATATCAGAAATAAGTGATCTGTAGTTTGAGTTTATAAAAATTTATGGTTGAAAAAGTATCAGTAGATTCACATACCAAGTTATTCTAAGCATACTTAAAAGTTTTCCAATAATTGAGTCTATTGTAAGTTTAAAATTTTAATTGAAATAAATTAAATGGAAATAAATTAAAAACAGTTTCTCAGTCATACCAGTCATATTTCAAGTCTTAGTAGCTATGTGTGTTGGTTAGTACTTTTCTAGGTAATGTGAATCCTAAGTCATGAGGTTTGTGGACAAAGATGCTTCCTTGCCATAGAATTAATCAACCAGTTTTTTTCTTTGTTTAGTAGTGTTGCTTTATTCAGGGAATTATATTAACCATATTTGTCCATTAAACTTGCAGACATAGTCCATGCATAAAGAAAATCCCCCCCCCTTTTTTTCTCAGAAAAGTGGGTCAAATACTTGATTTTACTCTTGGGGCTGAATTTAGTCACTTTGCCTGATACAAGTGATACACTATTTTTGTTTTAAGCTGTCCTGTGGGGACCTGAATGTTTTTTCAGCTTGCAGCTGCACTATTGTTAGATCAACAATTAGCCTAGTCTTCTGAGTTGTATAACAAATATACCAGCTCCCAGGAAATGAATGGTGCCAGAACAAACAATGCCAATTTAGGTGGAATCTCATTTAATGTGTCCTGCTCTGTATTTGTGATAAGATAGGGCTATAAAATAATGTGGCAACTTAAATATCATATTTTTCAAAAATGTTTTTAAAGAAGAGAATAAAGGAATTTGAATGCTTCTCTTTCATATTTACTGAGAAACGGTCTACACTGGAAAGATAAAAAGGTCTTAAGAACTGAATCCTGTGAGTGTAATTGAGTTTAAGCATTAATCAAAATCTACCACTCTTCATAATTCCAGATGTCACAGCAAGGAAGTCACAGACTATTTAAAATAAAGAGGTCAATATATGAAATGCACACAGCTAACATCATACTCAATGGTGGAAAACTGAAAGCTTTTCCTTTAAAATCAGGAGTAAGACAAGGATGTCCACTCTTGCCACTTCTATCCAACACAGTACTGGAAGTACCAGCCACAGCAATTAGGAAAGAAAAAGAAATAAGATGCATTTGAATTGGAAAGAAAGATGTAAAGTTATTTCTGTTCACAGATGACACTACCTTACATTTAGAAACCCTAATGATTCTAAAAAGAAAAAAAAAATACTTTTAGAACTAATAAATGATTTCATGAAAATTGCAGGATACATAATCAAGGTACAAAAATCAGTTGCAATAAAAATGAATTTTCTGAAAAGGAAATTAAGAAAACAATCCCATTTACAATAGCATCAAAAACAATAAGATATACAGGGATATACTTAACTATGAAGGTGAAAGGCTTGTACACTGAAAACTATAAAGCAGTACTTTTTTTGTGTATGTGTGTTATATGGACCTCGCACTGTTGTGGCCTCTCCCATTGCGGAGCACAGGCTCTGGACGCGCAGGCTCAGCGGCCATGGCTCACGGGCCCAGCCACTCCGCGGCATGTGGGATCCTCCCGGACCGGGGCACGAACCCATGTCCCCTGCATCGGCAGGCGACTCTCAACCACTGTGCCATGAGGGAAATCCTATAAAGCAGTACTTAAAGAAACTAATGAAGACACAAGTAAATGAAAAGACATCTCATGTTCATGGATTGGAAGACTTAATGTTGATAAAATATCCATACTACCCACAGCAATCTACAGATTGAATACAATCTGTATCAAAATTCCAATGACTTTTTTTTTTAACAGAAATAGAAAAAACAATCCTCAAATTCACATGGAATCACAAAGGACCTCAAATAACCAAAACAATCTTGAGAAAGAAGAAAAATGCTGGATACATCACCCTCTGATTTCAAAACATTACAAAGCTACATAATCAAAACAGTATGGTACTGGCATAAAGACACACAAAGGTCCACTCAGGTTCAAGGGAGGGGAAAGAATCTCCGTCTTTTAGTGGAAACAAAAGTCTCTTTATTTTCTAGGCAGGGATACCGTATGCTTTCAGGAGGTTAATTTTGGTTTACTCCCCAGCACCACTCTTATTTCTGGAGAGTGGGGTGAAGGGATTTGTGAGGAGAAAATACATTGATTTGTCACTCTAATAAGCCTACAAGAAAAAAGTTAATTTCTCCATTAAGTAATCCTGCCACTTTGACTAAACGAATTAACACGATGTTGTGGTGGAAGTGAAGTGATGTGATTAAAGGTATATGTTCCAGTTATCTATTGCAAAGTAACAAACTACACCAAAACTTAGTGGAATAATACCTATTTTATGATATCTTATGATTTTGTGGGTCAGGAATTGGGGTGGACACTGCAGAGTGATCCTTCGACTCCATGTGTTATTGACTAGAATAACTCAGGGGAATCCAGCCAGTGTCTGGGTTTGCTTGGAAGGTCCAAGATGACTCTGCTCACACACCTGTGCCTTGGTAGGGATGTTTGGAGGGCTGGACTCAGCAGGGTTCCTCTCTCTTTCCACGTGGTCTCAGGGCCTCTCCATGGGGTGTCTCCAGTAGATGACATGAAGACATGGCAACTCATCACTTCCATAGTCTACTGGCTAAAGCAGTCTTGGGGTGCACTCGGATTCCAGGGGATTAAGAAATAGAGTCTACTTCTAGATGGGGAAAGGTAAGGTCACTTTTCAGAAGAGCATGTGGAATGGGAGACATTATTGTGGGCATTTTTGTAAAATAAAATCTGCCATTATAGGCAACATAAAGGTCATGAAGTAGAAAGAAGAAAAACTGTGCCTTAACTAGCAGGATTGTTGACTACAGACTCTAAGTACTATTGCTTGTTTGACTTAAAGTGCTAAGGCAGTTTGCTAAATTGAAGAAATTAGGGCTTCTTAGCTCCTTATTTTTAGTCTGATCATATTGTGTACCTTTGGCTCATTTATCGATTGGCATTTATGTTTTGACTGGAAAATCTCACTTTGTTTTTAGGGCTCCAAGGTACAGAATTTGACTCAGTGGTTTACCTAAAATTTTAACTCACTTTGTTTAGTTTTGACGTGATGGGTTTCATTCATCCATCCACCCAGCCATCCTCCAATCCATCCATCCATTGATTCAGTATTAATTTAGTGTCTACTATGTACCAGACACTGTTTTCAGTGCTGGGGTTACAGCATTGAGCAACACAGACAAAATTCCTGGGCTTATGGAATTTACGTCCTCCATTATTTCTCAATTGGAAAGTATCTCACAACAAGGCAGAGGGACAGTTATGACTAATGAGAATTGGGAATAGAAAAAGAATTTCTGTAAGACTCTAATGGTATGAGAAGAAATACTTTCCTCTTAACCAGCACATAAACATATTGGAGGAAGCCTGTTTCTTTCAGCACATGTGTGAAAATAAAATCTATTGGTGAATGTTGAGGAAAACTCTGCTGGAAGTCTGGAATGACTTTAAATTTACCAGGAGGCTGTAAATGAAGTTCATTGGGTCAGACCATGAAGTCCCAAGGACCTATTATTGTTATTATCAGTCTCAGTGACTTTAGATCTTTTTCATTCTCCTGGCTGCTGGGCGCTTATGAGCTGTGGAATGCTTCTGATTTTATGCTATACTAACTTCAGAAAAGTATAAAAGAGGAAGGTAAAGATGATTCATAATTTCACTCTCCAAAGATTACCTCCACAAATATTTTGAAATATTTTCTCAGTGTCTTTCTAAATAGCCATACCCACAGCCAAAGCCATGAGTATAAGAAATTTGGGATCCCACACAATAAACCATTATGCTCTTTTCATTTTTACCATAAAAATGTACTCTTCCCTACTATTAAACATCTCTGGAGGGGTAAGTTTGTAATGGCTGTGTAAGATTATATTGTACCAATACTAATCCTTATTTTTGGATATTTACATAGTTTCTTTTGTTATTAATACCATTGTAATAAACATCTGTGTGCATTGATGTGTGTGTACATCTCTGACTTTTTCCTTAAGATAAACTCTTAAAACTGGAATTTCTTGGTCAAAGATACAACATTTTTAGGGCAAGCAGCTCTGTCTCCTCCAGGCAAATAAAAAAGGGGAATTTGAATCCACTATATTAGGCCTGAAATGGTGTCTGATGGTTGTGTAGATAAGAGAGCTCTCTTTTTTGTTTCCAGAGGTAACATTATAATAACTGTCTTATATAATTTCTTAATGTAGGGAAACCCAAATGATAGCCTTCTCGAGGCTGTTTTTGAGATTAGTTCAGGAGCAAAATCCTCAATGTACCACCAGTGTTTTTTTTTTTTTTTTTTATGGTTTACTTTTTACTTCCCAAGTCAAAGCAAGACAAGCAGACACATAAATTGGAGGCTGGATCCATTACTTACAGCTGCTCCTGATAAAAGAGGAGCAGCTCCAAGTGCCTTCGTGCTGGCAGCTGCCTTCTTGATGGCTATCATCTCTTCCCCTGTATCGTCTCTGGTTTCTCATTTTGTCCAAAGTGCAGAGCCAAGAGGGCATCTGGTCTCAAGCCTGGGACCTGCTCACCTTATCACTCTGGCATTGCATCCCACGAAGACGGAGGCCTTTCTCTTTCCTCCCCCACCCCCACCCTTTTAGCAGTTTACAGCAAGTTACTCTCTTGTATACAGAAAAAGCAGGCCCTCAGCAGGATCTGACTGTGCTGTTTGGAACTGTTTACAGCTTATTTTGGACTCCCCAGGCAGGGCCGTAAATACACAGTTAATCTGCCTGATAGCAAGAACAGCCACCTTGGCCCCAAGAGATTAACCACATGTGAAACACAGAAACTCCATCTTTCCTACACCAGCCAGCTGTGTGCAAGGCTGGCCCTCTGTGGATTGGATGGGGGGACTGAGACTCTAACTGTCCCTCTGCCATTTCCTTTCTCTGCACAGTCTTTCCAATACCTGGTGCCATCTGTGATCCTTCCTGGCCCTTGTAAAAGATCTATCAGTTGCTTAAGCCATTGGTTGTCTCTTTTAATTTAAATTTGGAATTTAATCCCTATCATTATGACTTGAAAAGCCTTGTCACCTCTTATTTGGTCATTTAGGGCTGCATTGTTCAATAAGGTCGCTGCTAACCACATGTGGCTATTGAAATTTAGATGAATTAAAATGCACTACAGTGGGCTTCCCTGGTGGAGCAGTGGTTAAGAATCTGCCTGCCAATGCAGGGGACATGGGTTCGAGCCCTGATCTGGGAAGACACCACATACCGTGGAGCAACTAAGCCTGTGCGCCATGACTACTGAGCCTGTGCTATAGAGCCCGCGAGCCACAACTACTGAAACCTGCGAGCCACAACTACTGAAGCCTGTGTGCCTAGAGCCCATGTTCCACAACAAGAGAAGCCACCGCAATGAGAAGCCCATGCACCGCAAGAAGAGTAGCCCCCCCCACCACAACTAGAGAGAAAGCCCGCATGCAGCAACGAAAACCCAATGCAACCAAAAATAAATAACATAAAATAAATAAATTAAAAAAAATTGTCTTCTTACAAAAAATAAAATGCACTAAAGTAAAAAATTCAGTTTCTCAGTCACACTAACCACATGTCAAGTGCTCATTATCTTACAGTATTGGATAATGCAGATATAGAACACTTTCATCATCACAAAATCTCTATTGGTCAGATCTGATTTATGACATTTGCACTGGAAAAGGCAGAGCTAGGAAAATGGCCTCTTCACTTCATATTTTGGACTTTTTGTCAGCCTGTACATGGAAAAAAAATTATAAAAGTAGCTGAAAGGTATTGAACTTTTACTACATGCCAGGCAATATGCTTAGAGCCTTATATGTTCTACCTCATTAAAACATCAAAATAAGTCTATAAGATAGGGACTAATTATTGTGCCCATTTTACAGATGGCAGTAAGAAAGGTGGAGAAACTCTCCCAAGATCATTCAGCTAGATTTTAAGCTTGTCCTGCCTTCCTCCCAGTTAACCTGCCCTCCACCCCAGTGAGGAGCCTCATGGCCGGGCTGACCACCCTGGGCTCCAGGAGTTTGGGGATTTCTGAAGCTCTGTGACTCCTCCGGATTGAGGGTTTGAGGCTGGAAGGCTGCTCTGGCTTAGAGTCAGGTGCCTCCAGCTATTCACTCCCTAGATCCAGCTAAACCTGGAAGACTTCTAGAAACCCTATCCTTCCAGTTTTCTGGCCCTGTGAGTGGACAGAATCTGGGAATTCATTGAGTGTCATCTTGATAGGGGGATTGCAGAAGATTCCCGAGTTTTTCCAGCTTAAGATAAGAAGTGACTTGGAGACTAAATGGTTTGGCTGTTTCCAGCTGCCCTGAATACCCTCAAGTGTCAGGGTTGTGCTCTGGGTCGGTGGTAACACAGAAGGGGCACAAGGACTATGAAAAGAAGGGAGGGATAAGGAGGCCCTAGGACAGTCCCACAGAGGATTCTATGCTGTGTCCCCAGGACATTTCCTTATAACCAGCTACTTTCTCACACAAGGTTCTTGCCATTGTCCCCACTGTCCCACCTCCTTCTTCCTCCCTTCTGCATGTGGACATGAAGTTTTCTCTCCATATTGGATGTGAGCCAGCACCCTAGCACTTTGTGAGTCGAGTGTCAAGACAAGGTGTGACTTGATTCTCCCAGAAATCTCCCTTGTTCTAGAGATAGCTGGGGGGCCAGGGAGCTCTGAAGGAGCAAAGTTCAATTCCCTCCACTCCCATCACACTCGAATCTCAGAAGGTGCAAGTTTCACGTTCTCTGGTGGTGACAGATCAGAGGGGGGCCAGAACTGACAACACAGCTGCTGCTGGAGGGGCTGAGAGTTGGGCTGATTAGGCTAAGCTGCGTGGCGATGGCCGGATCTGGCCTCCTGAAGGGAGCACCCTGATCCTGCCTCTCCAGCAGCAAAACCTATGGTGGAACACAGAGCTCCTTGCACTGTGCACCTAAAGGCTTGACTGGTGGAAAACTCTTTGTGGACTTTTCTGTTATTGTTGTTTGTGGGCATAATAAACTTCTTAATCAAACTCTGGGCTCTTGGAGAGTAGAGAGTGTACCTTAGTCTTTGTATTCATCAAGTACTGGGTTACCTTTACTCTACGGCCATGATCAATAAACAGGAGACTCTAGAGGGAGGCCGTGACAAGATGGTCACCATATTTTGTTCAATAAAAAAGGAACATATCAACTAGCTTATATTGTTCCACCCACTTTTGGGGAAAAAATTCTATGTAACCTGCCTTCCTGTATTCCTTCCTTTTCATCTAACTTGTTTATTCTCTCTTTTAATCCATACAAAGAAAAAAACAAGAATGTTCTCCACAAAATATTAACTTCTGATTATCTATGGGAGTTGGGATTGCATCTCAGTCAAACAACAACTCCATGTAACTTAAATAAATATGGAGTGTCCTGGAAGCTGTGGGGCAGGTCACAGACTTGAGAAAAAACCCAACATGTGGGTATTGGAAGGTCAGTATCAAATGAGGCTTCCAGACATGGGTAGTTGGAAACAAAAGAGAGCACCCTGGTGCTGGAGTCCATCAGCTCCAAGCATTTTTCAATCCTAACATGTCTCCCTTCAAGATTTAAAATCCTGGGAAAGGATAGTCTGATTGGCCTAGATTAGGTCACATGACCATACTTGGCCTACACTGATGGGAAGGGAAATGGGTGTTGCTAACAAGGAAAGGAGGAGAGGTGCTGGGAAGGCAAAACCCACAGATGACCACTGCAGATATGGACACTTTTCTTTTTTTTTCATCTGTGCTTTCTAAATTTTTTTGTGAAAAACATTAAAAGATTTAAAAATATATTTATATATATTTTATAATAAGAAAATCTTTAAAAATTTATTTTCATAGTTAAAAAAAAGATATGACAGAGCAACACTGCAAGAGGACGCTGGTACACTAGAAAAGATTCAGAGGTGAACATTTGAGAAGGGACAGAAAACCATGCAAAATGTGTTTTGGGGAGGAGTGTGGGATGTTTTAATCAGGGGACAAGGAGACTCAGGTGCACATGTGAGTGCCTTCCACCACTTGAGGGAGCAGTGTCAAGATGTGGCAAGGCTCCAGAAGTGAGGGTATGCTTCTGAGGGTCTTCGCTGCACTGTTCAGAGATAGGAAGGGTGGACTCAAGAGCTCACATATGACCTCACCAAGCGGTCCGTGGAGGGGCTCAAAAACTCATGCCATGGTAGGTGTAACTGGATGAGAGGATTCTGGCATCCCTTTCAACTCTTATTCCTCGGGTTCCACGACTCACCATCAGCATGCGTTTGTAAGGGAAGCAGGAAGGCCAATTTGCTGAAAGTCAGTTGAACAAAACCCAACCTCTGGATGACTGGAAAGAAGTATAAGAAAAATATAGTTGTAACATTCTACATATTCAAAAGAATGTCCACGGATATGTTTAAGATTCCTATCTTTCAGGACCCTATTATCTGCCCTGTCTTTGGTCCACAGTCTCTATTTATCCCTTATCTCCGAGCTACAGCAGTGGAGAGAAGGAACAGAGATAAAGTGAACATTCTTTAAAATGACAACCTGGAGACAAAAATTAAAATTTGTCAAATACAACTCTCTCTCTCTCTCTCTCTCATATATATATATATATATATATATATATATATATATATATATATATATATATATATATGAGAGGTGAGCTCAGAGAACTGCTCATTTGGTGAATTGGTATTCAGGGAATTTGCTTGTGATGAACCCAACTTCCATTTTGGGACTACAGGTATGGGGATTTGAACAGAAGTTTTACAATTTCCTCAGCCTCAGGGAGCTGATCTATACTAGTCCATTGGGGACACACCAGCTTTCAGAGCTATCTCTGAGTATCACACTCCTAGGGAAGGTGAGGACTTTTCTGTGTGCAGCAGGCTTTCAGGTGCTCTGGGTATTCTGGATGGTTCTGACGGGGGTCCATCATTGCTTATCCAAATTAGAGCTGCTTTGAAAGGATTTGGGGGGGAGAGTTGTATTCCAGTGAGGAGGACTCCTGAATCAGTCAGGGCTGTTCTGAACTATTCCCAGGGCTCGTGTGTGAATCCTGTGCTGAGCCTCTTAGATCCACCTGCATGGATGAAGCACTTAACTCCTGCAGCTGCTGGAAACACGGCCTTAATACAGCCATCAGTGGTCAGAATTATTTAGAAATTGGCTCAGCTGAACAGAGCTGCTTTGTCCAAGGCGACACCCCTTCCCAGGTGACCTATGTCCAAAGACTGAAATGGAGATAGAAAGGCCCTATCCCCTTGCTCCAGCTTGACAACTTCAAATCTGTTTAGGTGCCCTCTGGTCCCTCTGGACCATCTTAATGGCTCTGAAATTCTTCCTGCTGTATCATCTGCCTCACCCAGAATATATTGTAGTAAATTATTATACTTTGATGCACACATGATATCCTTTTAAACTATTTTTGTGTTCTCAAGGCTAGAAGCTGTTTCCAACATTCATTTGTATGTGCCCAAGTGGTTTGTACATAGTAGGTGCTCAAGAAACAGGGGCCAGTTATTTTATTATTATTGAAGTTGATGTTCGCTAACATTTTTTTTTTGGGTGGTTTACTATATACCACTTACTGAGCAAAGAGCTTTGTGCACAGTATTTCAGTAACTCATGAATATCTACAGCATATGTGATATTATTATCACAATTTTAGAGCTAAGAAAACTGAGGCTTAGAGAAGTACAGTAACATGACCAACATCATAGATGGTAATTGGTGACTTTGGAATAATTATCCTATCTTCCTTACGTGCACTTAGTTTTTTCAGATCTCTTCAGTATTTAACTTTTCTTATACCTATGTGAGTGAACCATGTTACAGATGATAGAATTGAAGTTAATAACATATAAATCCCAGTAAAATCACATAAGGTTTGGTGAAGGTCACAGCAGGCCATGGGATCATGTCTCTCAGTCTATCTGGAATTTGGTGGCCTTTCCAATGAGCACACTGACAATGTAGTCCTGGTGTGGGTGCTGGTCCCCATGCATGCTCTGCTGGTAGCTGAGTGGACTTGAGATGCACTGAGCAGTCTTATGGCTCTAGGAATACTTGCAGGCTTCCAAACTCCCAGAGTGTTTTATAGTTTCAGGGAAAACCCCAAACGATGCCATGGCACATTGATGTATCATCCAGGGCAAAGTGGAGATAGGAAAATGATTCCTGTGAGAAATATTAATGATTCTGAAAACACAGGTGATCTTCTTGCTTATGACCAAGAAAAGACAGAAAAAGCATTCTATTAAAACAACTGGAGATATGGTTAGTAAAAATTAACAATAATCTTCATATTTTGCTCTGCTAATATTGGACAAGGACCACAGATCTGTCACGGGAACCTCATATGCATTTTCACAAACCGACAGAAGTATGCCACCAACGCCTCCCCAAAAAAGTATGCTCACACCCACCATGTCTGAAATTTCACATCAATACCCCTCTGAAGATTTACAGAAATTGTGTCTGATTTCTTAGTAATTCTTCTAGAGGCTACATCATTACCCTTCAAGTATGTTTACTGCTTAAAAATAAATAGCGTAGACAGGAAACTGATGTGGGATAAACATGATCCTTATGTCTTACTCCAGCATTTCAGAAGAGTCAATATCCTAATGTGACTTCATGCTGCACGCTGACAGTAGTTTAGTTTGGCTATTCCTTCCTCTGCTTCTTGAAGCAGAATGGAAATAGGATGGACAGAATATGGGTATTAAGTACTAGACTTTTGAACTTGATCAGTGACCAGCTAGCCTGCCTTGATAAACAACGTACATTTTTGTCATCAAAAGCCTGGATGATACAGATGAGCTTATCTTCACATTAGGGAAGTATATACAACATGAGGAAAGGGCCAGATTTTAGCAGCTGCTTGATTTAGCTTTAAGTTCTGGTCAACCAAGAGTAGCTGGGACTTTCCTCCATTTCTTAATAGGGCAAGAGGTGTCCACATCACAGAAAGGCTCATCAACTGACAAGGTCTTTCAAGGTCACGTCTTCCTCTTACCACTAATTAGATGTTACTCATTTTGTTGGACAGCTGTTCATTATAATCATGCTTCAGTCATGCAGAATATTGATGCTTATGATGGCTCAAGATGTCATGTAAATAAATGTGTCTGTTAAAGACTATAGTTCTCTTGGTCTGGAAATGGGGGGTGTCCTTAACAATGATTGTGTATTTCTTTGTTCCTTCTATACCATCCTCCACACCCTCTCCCCCTTCATCTTTTGGTGTGTCTTCTTTAGGTGTACGAGGCAAAACTGTTCAAAGGCCATCTTTGTCCTTGAGTAGCACAGATTCTGTGGGGAGATGGACAGTTCGTCTCTCAGGGTCTCACCAGAAAATGTCTTGAGTATTTAAAACAGAGGGACTTTAATGACACAAGGAATAGTAATAGCACAGAATTGGGGTCACAGGTTATAGAAGAGTTGTGAAGCCAAAGAGGGGGTCAGTGAAGCCACCAGAGATTAGCAACAGCAAGAATACCTCACCATCTCTTGGCGAGAGGGAGATGGAGAAGGAGTGAGGGTTAGCTTGGAGAGATCACCTCTTAGAAGCTAGAACCTCAAGTGGGTCTATTCAGTGGAAACAGGAATCACAGTGGGATACTGTGCTGGAGAAACTGTCCAAGGCAGAGAGGAAAGACTCTGGCTTCTCCCTTTGTCTGCCTTTCAATCTCCTGTCTCTGCTTCCCTCTGAAAAAACCCAAGAAGGCTTCTATTTTGGATATTGCTTACTTGCTGTGATAGCTCTGGGCTTATTTCCCCTCTGATCCAGTTCTCAGCCCTCCTTTTCTCTGTTCTGAATCTCAGGAACTGACAGAGCCTGGGAAAAGCCTGCAGGAGCCAGCCCCTGAGATTTAGTTCCAAGAAGGGGAGAGCTGAAGCCTGCATGGAAGGGCCAAGAGTGTCAGGGTCATCATAGCAGGTAATCAATACCCATATTAGAATCCGGACTAGGCATTTTTTCTTTAATTCTCCATCCTGCTACTTCTTGCTTGCCTTTAGAATCCAGTTCAGTTTCACTCTTCTGGAAAGGTTTCTTTTGACCCTGCTAGTCTGAGGTCCACCTGTTTTGTGCTCCCATAATGTCCTAGGCACACTTTTATTAGGGCATGAATCATATTAAATTTTAATTGACAGTTTACTGCTTTGCCTTTCTCCATCAGTCCTAAATCTTCTTGGTGGCAGGGACCATTTCTTATCCATCCTTCTATCCTCAGTCTCAAGCACACCTTTTGAGTAAGAGGTCAATAAATGACGAAATGCCTAAATCTTGTGAACAGAGATGGGTAAGACATCAACAGATACTTTTACGTGCTAGTCACTTGCTTTGTAAAATATGAAAATTGTACATGTGAAAAGTGGTCTGATTAGCTTTTGCCCTTGGTTTTATTTTTGAGCCAAACCTAAGCTATATAGGTTAGGAGCTGGATGTACCTTATCATTCCTTTTGGATGCTAAATGTGTGTCTTTGGCAGATAGAAACTGTTGACAGATTGCTGGAAAGGCAACCAGAGATGACAGAAGTGTGAAATAAATGGTCTTGGGAGCTGAAAATGGATCTTCTGAATGCTCCTTTCTCTTATACTGATGGCTATCTGCCAGAATAATATGTCAATTTGTCATTTCGTCTTTCCCCCCTTCACTCCACTATAAATGGAGCATTGCTACTATAGACAGGACAACAGAAAATAGTTTTTATTTAATCACTGGAATGAGTGAGTGCATGATCTTCATGTTTGAGAAGAACAGACTCTACCCCATTTGTTCTTTATATTTTCAACAATCATTCCCATTCCATTGAGTTTGATTTAATGACTTTTTTTGTAAGTCAAATGACACCCTTTCTGGCCAAAGTATCTCGGCTTCTGTCTTCCTCTTGGGTGCATGGGAAATGGGTTGACATAATTTATCATAAAAATTCCTTTCAAGCCTTTGTAGCATTTGTCTATTCACAAAGTAAGTAACAATTTATGTCATGAATTTATGTTTGTTTTTTAATTTAATTGAAAAATTGGGGGAATACATAATGCATTCAAAGGTATAGAGTTTTTAAGGCCAGAAAATTTTAAATTTCATTTCAGTATATATGATGAAACATATATAAATGTATTTCATTATATTTCAGATTTCAAATATATTTTCATTCAGTCTTATCTAACAATCACCTAGTTTTTCTTTCCCAAATCAACTACTATTGCTCACTCCTTGTGTATCTTTGTAAAGTTATTTCATGCTTATAAGAGCAAAGTACCCACCCCCACCTGCCCTGCCCCCAACACACACACACAACATTTGCTACGAAAGGAACATATTGAACCTGCTGTTTTGCACTTTCCTCTTACATTTTTGCTTAACACTACATAACCCATAAATCTGAGCATACCAGGGAAGTTCCTCTTTTACCTAAAGTTCCTAAATAGGCCTATTTCTGATGTTTGAAAGTTACATTTCTATTGGATAATGGATTTTTCTTTTCATTTATAAAGTCTGCAACACTGAAGAGACAATATCTTAAACTTTCCTAGGCATTTAAAATGTAGTATGAGTTAGTTAGTCTAACTTTCTAATCTGCTGGGGATGTTAGGGAGAGAGGGATTGATAAGAACATAGAGGTTTGGGATTTTGGGGGAGAAAGATTGCTGTGACTAGGAAGAGAGGTGCTGAGAGGAAATTTTTCCTGCTTCTTTAATTTGTAGAGTGCTCTTCTGAAATGTAAACAACTCAGAGGAGGTTAAGTCATGAAAGGGAGAGGGCCAAGGAGAGCAATATTGAACAATATGGAAACACCAAAGTGATTGTCAAAGACAAACAAAATCTAACCCTGGGAGATAAGTGTTGTTTTATCAATGCTGTTAAGACTAGCTGTGAAAATATATTAATAGGGATGACTTCAAGGAATTTATTTAAAGGATCACAGATGTGCTCAACCTCTCAGCTATAAGGATGCTTATTCATCACTACATTGTGATGAAATAGTGAAAAAAACATAAATGACGTCACTGTTCAACAATGGGAAATTGGTTGTAAAAATGATGATATGTCCATATAATGAATGATCTGTCAGAGAATTGTTTTTTAAAATCTGTATTGGAGTATAATTGTTTTACAATGTTGTGTTAGTTTCTGCTGTATAACAAAGTGAATCAGCTCTATGTATACATATATCCCCATATCCTCCCCCACAGGCATCTCCCTACCACTCTCCCTATCCTACCACTCTAGGTGGTCATAAAGCACCGAGCTGATCTCCCTGTGCTATGCAGCTGCTTCCCACTAGCTATCTATTTTACAATTGGTAGTGTATATATGTCAATGCTACTCTCTCTCTTTGTCCCAGCTTACCATCCCCAATCCCCATATCCTCAAATCCATTCTCTATGTTGGCTTCTTTATTCCTGTCCTGCTCCTAGGTTCTTCAAGACCCTTTTTTTTTCTAGATTCCATATATATGTGTTAGCATACGGTATTTGTTTTTCTCTTTCTGACTTACTTCACTCTGTATGACAGTCTCTAAGTCCATCCACCTCACTCCAAAAAACTCAATTTAGTTTCCCTTTATAGCTGAGTAATATTCCATTGTATATATGTGCCACATCTTCTTTATCCATTCATCTGTCAATGGACACTTAGGTTGTGTCCATATCCTGACTATTGTAAATAGTGCTGCAATGAACATTGTGGTACACCTCTCTTTTTGAATTATGGTTTTCTCACAGTATATACCCAGTAGTCACATTGCTGGGTCATATGGTAGTCCTATTTTTAGTTTTTAAGAAACCTCCATACTGTTCTCCATGGTGGCTGTATCAATTTACATTCCCAGCAACAGTGCAAGAGGGTTGCCTTTACTCCACACCCTCTCCAGCATTTTTGTTTATAGAAATTTTGATATGGCCATTCTGACCAGTGTGAAGTGATACCTCACTGTAGTTTTGATTTGCATTTCTGTAATGATTAGTGATGTTGAGCATCATTTCATGTGTTTGTTGGCAATCTGTATATCTTCTTTGGAGAAGTGTCTATTTAGGTCTTCTGCCCATTTTGGGATTCGGTTGTTTGTTTTTTTGATATTGAGCTGCACGTGCTGCTTGTAAATTTTGGAGATTAATCCTTTGTCAGTTGCTTCATTTGCAAATATTTTCTCCCTTTCTGAGGGTTGTCTTTTTGTGTTGTTTATGGTTTCCTTTGCTGGGCAAAAGCTTTTAAGTTTCATTAAGTCCTATTTGTTTATTTTGGTTTTTATTTCCATTTCTCTAGGAGGTGGGTCAAAAAGGATCTTGCTGTCATTTATGTCATAGAGTGTTCTGCCTATGTTTTCCTCTAAGAGTTTTATAGTGTCTGGCCTTACATTTAGGTCTTTAATCCATTTTGAGCTTATTTTTGTGTATGCTGTTAGGGAGTGTTATAATTTCATTCTTCTACATGTAGCTGTCCATTTTCCCCAACACCACTTATTGAAGAGGCTGTCTTTTCTCCATTATATATGCATGCCTCCTTTATCAAAGATAAGGTGACCATACGTGTGTGGGTTCATCTCTGAGCTTTCTATCATATTCCATGGATCTATATTTCTATTTTTGTGCCAGTACCATATTCTTTTGATTACTGTAGCTTTGTAATATTGTCTGAAGTCAGAGAGCCTGATTCCTCAAGCTCCATTTTTCTTTATCAAGACTGCTTTGGCCTTTTGGGGTCTTTTGTGTTTCCATACAAATTGTGAAATTTTTTGTTCTAGTTCTGTGAAAAATGCCATTGGTAGTTTGATAGGGATTGCATTGAATCTGTAGATTACTTTAAGTAGTATAGTCATTTTCTCAATGTTGATTCTTCTACTCCAAGAACATGGTATATCTTTCCATCTGTTTGTGTCAGCTTTAATTTCTTTCATCAGTGTCTTATAGTTTTCTGCATACAGGTCTTTTGTCTCCTTAGGTAGGTTTATTCCTAGGTATTTCATTCTTTTGTTGCAATGGTAAATGGGAGTGTTTCCTTAATTTCTTTTTCAGATTTTTCATCATTAGTATAAAGGAATGCCAGAGATTTCTGTGCATTAATTTTGTATCCTGCTACTTTACCAAATTCATTGATTAGCTCTAGTAGTTTTCTGGTGGCATCTTTAGGATTCTCTACATATAGTATCATGTCATCTGCAAACACTGACAATTTTGCTTCTTTTTTTTTTCTGATTTGGATTCCTTTTATTTCTTTTTCTTCTCTGATTGTCAGGCTAAAACTTCCAAAATTATGTTGAATAATTGTGGTGAGAGTGGGCAAACTTTTCTTATTTCTTATCTTACTGGAAATGGTTTCAGTTTCACACCATTGAGAATGAAGTCGGCTGTGGGTTTATCATATATGCCCTTTATTATGTTGAGGTAGTTTCCCTCTATGCCTACTTTTTGGTGGGTTTTTATCATAAATGGGCTTTGAAAAAGCGAAAAGCTTTTTCTGCATCTATTGAGATGATCATATGGTTTTTATCCTTCAATTTGTTAATATGGTGTATTACATTGATTGATTTGTATATATTGAAGAATACTTGCATTCCTGGGATAAACCTCACTTGATCATGTGTATGATCCTTTTAATGTTATGTAGGATACTGTTTGCTAGTATTTTGTTGAGGAATTTTGCATCTATGTTCATCAGTAATATTGGTCTGTAGTATTCTTTTTTTGTGACATCTTTGTCTGGGTTTGGTATCAGGGTGATATTGGCCTTGTAGAATGAGTTTGGAAGTTTTCCTCCCTCTGCTATATTTGGAAAGAGTTTGAGAATGATAGGTATAGCTCTTCTCTAAATGTTTGATAGAAGTCACCTGTGAAGCCATTTGATTTTGGGCTTTTGTTTGATGGAAGATATTTTTTTCTTTTTTAACATCTTTATTAGAGTATAATTGCTTTACAATGGTGTGTCAGTTTCTGCCTTATAACAAAGTGAAACAGTTATACATATACATATGTCCCCATATCTCTTCCCTCCCTCCCACACTCCCTATCACACCCTTCTTGGTGGTCAAAAAGCACCGAACTGATCTCCCTGTGCTATGCAGCTGCTTACCACTAGCTATTTATTTTACTTTTGGTAGTGTATATATGTCCATGCCACTCTCTCACTTTGTCCCAGCTTACCCTTCTTCCTCCCCATATTCTCAAGTCCATTATCTAGTAGGTCTGCATCTTTATTCCCATCTTGACCCTAGGTTCTTGTGACCATTTTCTTTCTTTCTTTTTTAGATTCCATATATATGTGTTAGCATAGGGTATTTGTTTTTCTCTTTCTGACTTACTTCACTCTGTATGACATTTTCTAGGTCCCTCCATCTCATTACAAATAACTCAGCTTCATTCCTTTTTATGGCTGAGTAATATTCCATTGTATATATGTGCTACATCTTCTTTATCCATTCATCTGTTGATGGACACTTAGGTTGCTTCCATGTCCTGGCTATTGTTAATAGAGCTGTAATGAACATTTTGGTACATGACTCTTTTTGAATTATGGTGTTCTCAGGGTATATGCCCAGTAGTGGGATTGCTGGGTAGTATGGTTGGTCTATTTTTAGTTTTTTAAGGAACCTCCATACTGTTCTCCATAGTGGCTGTATCAATTTACATTCCCACCAACAGTGCAAGAGGGTTCCCTTTTCTCCACACCCTCTCCAACATTTATTGTTTGTCGATTTTTTGATGATGGCCATTCTGACTGGTGTGAGATGATATCTCATTGTAGTTTTGATTTGCATTTCTCTAATGATTAATGATGTTGGGCATTCTTTCATGTGTTTGTTGGCAATCTGTATATCTTCTTTGCAGAAATGTCTATTTAGGTCTTCTGCCCATTTTTGGATTGGGTTGTTTGTTTTTCTGATATTGAGCTGCATGAGTTGCTTGTATATTTTGTAGATTAATAATTTGTCAGTTGCTTCATTTGCAAATATTTTCTCCCATTCTGAGGGTTGTCTTTTGGTCTTCTTTATGGTTTCCTTTGCTGCACAAAAGCTTTTAAGTTTCATTAGGTCCCATTTGTTTATTTTTGTTTTTATTTCCATTTCTTTAAGAGGTTGGTCAAAAAGGATCTTGCTGTGATGTATGTCATAAAGTTTTCTGCCTATGTATTCCTCTAAGAGTTTGATGGTGTCTGGCATTACATTTAGGTCTTTAATCCATTTTGAGCTTATTTTTATGTATGGTGTTAGGGATTGTTCTAATCTCATATTTTACATGTACCTGCACCACTTATTGAAGAGGATGTCCTTTCTCCACTGTACATTCCTGCCTCCTTTATCAAAGATAAGGTGACCATATGTGCATGGGTTTATCTCTGAGTTTTCCATCCTATTCCATTGATCTATATTTATGTTTTTGTGCCAGTACCATACTCTATTGATTTCTGTAGCTTTGTAATATAGTCTGAAGTCAGGGAGCCTGATTCCTCCAGTGTCAATTTTCATTCTCAAGATTGCTTTGGCTACTTGAGGTCTTCTGCGTTTCCATACAAATTGTTCTAGTTCTGTGAAAAATGCCAGTGGTAGTTTGACAGGGATTGCATTGAATCTGTAGATTGCTTTGGGTAGTAGAGTCATTTTCACTATGTTCCTTCTTCCAATGCAAGAACATGGTATACATTTCTATCTATTTGTATCATCTTTAATTTTATTCATCAGTGTCTTATAATTTTCAGCATACAAGTCTTTTGTCTCCTTAGGTAGGTTTATTCCTAGATATTTTATTCTTTTGGTTGTAGTGGTAAATGGTAGTGTTTTCTTGATTTCACTTTCAGATTTTTCAACATTAGTGTATAGGAATGCCAGAGATTTCTGTGTATTAATTTTGTATCCTGCTACTTTACCAAATTCATTGATTAGCTCTAGAAGGTTTCTGGTAGCATCTTTAGGATTCTCTATGTATAGTATCATGTCATCTGCAAACAGTGACAGTTTTACTTCTTCTTTTCTAATTTGGATTGCTGTGGCTAAAACCTCCAAAACTATGTTGAATAAGAGTGGTGAGAGTGGGCAAACTTGTCGTGTTCCTGATCTTAGTGGAAATGGTTTCAGTTTTTCACCATTGAGGAGGATGTTGGCTGTGGGTTTGTCATATACGGCCTTTATTATGTTGAGGAAAGTTCCTTCTATGCCTACTTTCTGCAGGGTTTTTATCATAAATGGGTGTTGAATTTTGTCAAAAGCTTTCTCTGCATCTATTGAGATGATCATATGGTTTTTCTCATTCAATTTGTTAATATGGTTTATCACATTGATAGATTTACGTATATTGAAGAATCCTTACATTCTGGGAATAAACCCCACTTGACCATGCTGTATGATCCTTTTAATGTGCTGTTGGATTCTGTTTGCTAGTATTTTGTTGAGGACTTTTGCATCCATGTCCATCAGTGATATTGGCCTGTAGTTTTCTTTCTTTGTGACATCTTTGTCTGGTTTTCGTATCAAGGTGATGGTGGCCTCGTAGAATGAGTTTGGGAGTGTTCCTCCCTCTGCTATATTATGGAAGAGTTTGAGAAGGATAGGTTTTAGCTCTTCTCTAAATGTTTGATAGAATTCGCCTGTGAAGCCATTTGGTCCTGGGCTTTTGTTTGTTGCAAGATTTTTAATCAGAGTTTCAATTTCAGTGCTTGTGATTGGTCTGTTCATATTTTCTATTTCTTCCTGGTTCAATCTCAGAATGTTGTGCATTTCTAAGAATTTGTCCATTTCTAAGAATTTGTCCATTTCTTCCAGGTTGTCCATTTTATTGGCATATAGTTGTTTGTAGTAATGTCTCATGATCTTTTGTATTTCTGCAGTGTCAGTTGTTACTTCTTCTTTTTCATTTCTAATTCTGTTGATTTGAGTCTTCTCCCTTTTTTTCACAATGAGTCTGGGTAATGGTTAATCAATTTGGTTGATCTTTTCAAAGAACTGGCTTTTAGTTTTATTGATCTTTGCAATCGTTTCCTTCATTTCTCTTTCATTTATTTCTCATCTGATTTTTATGATTTATTTCTTTTTGTTAACTTCGGGGGTTTTGTTTTTGGTTATTCTTCTCTAATTCCTTTAGGTGTAAGGTTAGGTTGTTTATTTGAGATGTTTCTTGTTTCTTGATGTAGGATTGTATTTCTACAGAATTCCCTCTTAGAACTGCTTTTGCTGCATTCCATAGGTTTCGGGTTGTCGTCTTTTCATTGTCATTTGTTTCTAGGTATTTTTAGATTTCTGCTTTGATTCCTTCAGTGATCTCCTAGTTATTTAGTAATATATTGTTTAGCCTCCATGTGTTTGTATTTTTTACAGTGTTTTTTCTGTAATTGATATCTGGTCTCATAGTGTTGTGGTCAAAAAAGATACTTGATACAATTTCAATTTTGTTAAATTTACCAGGGCTTCATTTGTGACCCAAGATATGATCTCTTCTGGAGAATGTTCCATGAGCACTTGAGAAGAAAGTGTATTCTGTTGTTTTTGGATTTTATGTCCTGTAAAGATCAATTAAGTCCATCTTGTTTAATGTGTAATTTAATGCTTGTGTTTCCTTATTTATTTTCATTCTAGATGATCTGTCCATTAGTGAAAGTGGGGTGTTAAAGTCCCCTACTATGAATGTGTTACTGTCGATTTCCCCTTTTATGGCTGTTAGCATTTGCCTTATGTATTGAGGTGCTCCTATGTTGGGTGCATAAATATTTACAATTGTTATAACTTCTTCTTTGATGGATCTCTTGATCATTAGGTAGTGTCCTTCTTTGTCTCTTGTAATAGTCTTATTTCAAGGTCTATTTTGTCTGATATGAGAATTGCTACTCCAGCTTTCTTTTGATCTCCATTAGCATGGAATATCTTTTTCTATCCCCTCACTTTCAGTGTGTATGTGTCCCTAGGTCTGAAGTGGGTCTCTTGTAGACAGCATATATATGGGTCTTGTTTTTGTATCCATTCAACCAGTCTATGTCTTTTGGTTGGAGCATTTATTCCATTCACATTTAAAGTATTTATCAATATGTATGTTCCTATTACCATTTTCTTAATTGTTTTGGGTTTGTTTTTGTAGGTCTTTTCCTCTGTTGTGTTTTCTGCCTAGAGAAGTTCCTTTAGCATTTGTTGTAAAGCTGGTTTGGTGGTGCTGAATTCTCTTAGCTTTTGCTTGTCTGTAAAATTTTAATTTCTCCATCAAATCTGAATGAGATCCATGTTGGGTAGAGTAATCTTCGTTGTAGTTTTTCCCCTTTCATACCTAGAAACAAATGACAATGAAAACATGACCAACCAAAACCTATGTGATGCAGCAAAAGCAGTTCTAAGAGGGAATTTTATAGCAGTACAGTCCTACATCAAGAAACATGAAAAATCTCCAATAAACAAGCTAACCTTATACCTAAAGCAATTAGACATATTTAATGTCCTGCCACTCCTTTCTGTCTTCCAGAGTTTCTGCTGAAGGATCAGCTGTTAACTTTATGAGGATTCACTTGTATGTATTTGTTGTTTTTCTCTTGATGCTTTTACTATTTTTTCTTTGTTTTTAATTTTTGAAAGTTTGATTAATATGTGTCTCAGTTTCTTTCTCCTTGGATTTATCCTGTATGGGACTCTCTGTGCCTGCTGGACTTTACTATTTCCTTTCCCATATTAGGGAAGTTTTCAACTATAATCTTTTCAAATATTTTCTCGGTCCATTTCTTTTTCTCTTCTTCTTCAGGGACCTCTATAATTTGAGTGCTCATTCAATTAATGTTTTCCCAGAGGTCTATGAGACTGTCCTCCATTCTTTTCATTCTTTTTTTTATTTTTCTTCTCTGCAGTAGTTATTTCTACTATTTTATCTTCCAGGTCACTTATCTGTTCTTCTGCCTCAATTATTCTCCTACTGATTACTTCTAGAGAAATTTTAATTTCATTTACTGTGTTGTTCATCATTGTTTGTATGCTCTTTTGTTCTTCTAGGTCCTTATTAAATGTTTCTTTTATTTTCTCTATTCTATTTCCAAGATTTTGGATCATCTTTATTATCATTACTCTGAATTCTTTTTCAGGTCGACTGCCTCTTACCTCTTCATTTATGTGGTCTATTAGGTTTTTACTTTGCTCCTTAATCTGCTACATATTTCTCTGTCTTCATATTTTGCTTAACTTACTGTGTTTGGGGTCCTCTTTTCACAGACTGCACATTCGTAGTTCTTGTTGTTTTTGGTGTCTGCCCCCAGTGGCTAAGGTTGGTTCAGTGGGTTGTGTAGGCTTCCTGGTGGAGGGGATTGGCACCTGTGTTCTGGTGGATGAGGCTGGATCTTGTCTTTCTGGTGGGCAGGACTGCATCTGGTGGCTGTGTTTTGGGGTGTCTGTGAACTTAATATGATTTTAGGCAGCCTCTCTGGTAATGAGTGGGGTTGTGTTCCTATCTTGCTAGTTGTTTGGTATAGGGCACCCAGTAATGTAGGTTGCTGGTGGTTGAGTGGAGCTGGGTCTTATCATAGAGACGGAGATTTCTGGAGCTCTCACCGATTGATATTACATGGGGCTGGGAGGTCTCTGGTGGTTCAATACCCTGAACTCGTCTCTCCCCCCTCAGAGGCTCAGGTCAGACACCCAGCTGGAGTACTAAGACCCTGTCAGTCACAGGGCTCAGAAGAATAGGGAGAAAAAAATGAAAGAAAAATAAAATAAATAAAATAAAATAAAGTTATTTTCAAAAAATTACAGAAAAAGTACTAAAAAAAAAAAAAAAAAGAAGAGAGCAACCAAAATAGTAAATAAATCCACCAGTGATAACAAGTGCTAAAAACTATACTAAGATGAATATAAAAATCAGAAACTAGTCAGTCGCCTACAGCAAATCCCAAGTTTACAGTTGCTCCCAAAGTCCACTGCCTCAATTTTGGGATGATTCATTGTCTATTCAGGCATTCCACAGATTCAGGGTACTTCAAGTTGATTGTGGACACAATCCACTGTTTCTGAGGCTGCATGGAGAAATTTCCCTTTCTCTTCTTTGTTTGCACAGCTTCTGGGGTTCAGCTTTTTATCTGGCCCCACCTCTGCATGTAGGTCACCCTTTGGTCTGTTCTTCACCCAGACAGGAGGGGGTTAAAGCAGCAGCTGACTGGGGGGCTCTGGCTCACTCAGACCGGGGGGAGGGAGGGGTATGGAATGCCGGGTGAGCCTGCTGTGACAGAGACCTGCGTGAGGTTTCAGCAGCCTGAGGCATGCTGTGTGTTATCCCAGGGGAGTTGTCCCTGCATCATGGGACCTTGGCAGTGGCGGGCTGCACAGGCTGCTGGGAGGGGAGGTGTGGATAGTGACCTGTCTTGCTCACAGGCTTCTTGGTGGCTGTAGCAGCAGGCTTAGCATTTCATGCCCGTCTCTAGTGTCCATGCTGATAGCTACGGCTCACGCCCATCTCTAAAGTTCGTTCAGGCAGTGCTCTGAATCTCCTCTCCTCACGTATCCCATAACAATGGTCTCTTGACTCTTAGGCAGTTCCAGAATTTTTCCCGGACTCCCTCCTGGTTAGCTGTGGTGCACTAGCCCCCTTCAGGATGTGTTCACACAGCCATTCCCAGTCCTCTCCCTGGGATCTGACCTCCGAAGCCTGAGCCTCAGCTCCCAGTCCCCACCTGCCCAGGCGGGTGAGCAGAGAAGCCTCTCAGGCTGGTGAGTGCTGGTTGGCACTGATCCTCTGTGCGGGAATCTCTCCGCTTTGCCCTCTGCACCTCTGTTACTGCACTCTCCTCTGTGGCTCCAAAGCTTACCTCCTGCCCACCCCCTCTTTCTACCAGTAAAGGGACTTCCGAGTGTGTGGAAAGTTTTCATCCTTCACAGCTCCCTCCCAGAGGTGCAGGTCCCATCCTTATTCTTTTGTCTCTGTTTTTTCTTTTTTCTTTTACCCTACCTAGGTACATAGGGAATTTCTTTACTTTTAGGAAGTCTGATGTCTTCTGCCAGTGTTCAGTAGGTGTTCTGTAGGAGTTGTTCCACATGTAGATGTATTCTTTTTTTTTTTTTTTTTTTTTTTGGTGGTACACGGACCTCTCACTGTTGTGGCCTCCCCCATTGTGGAGCACAGGCTCCAGATGCGCAGGCTCAGTGGCCATGGCTCATGGGCCCATCCACTCCACGGCATGTGGAATCTTCCTGGACCAGGGCACGAACCCGTGTCCCCTGCATCAGCAGGCAGACTTTCAACTACTGCATCACCAGGGAAGCCCCTGTAGATGTATTTTTGATGCATTTGTGTGGAGGAAGGTGATATCCATGTCTTAATCCTCTGCCATATTGAAGGTCCTCCCTCAGTGTTAGCTCTTCTCTAAATGTTTGATAGAATTTACCTGTGAAGCCATGTGGTCCTGGGCTTTTGTTTGTTGGAAGATTTTTAACCACAGTTTCAATTTCAGAGCTTGTGATTAGTCTGTTTATATTTTCTATTTCTTCCTGGTTCAGTCTCAGAAGGTTGTGCTTTTCTAAGAATTTGTCCATTTCTTCCACGTTGTCCATTTTATTGGCATATAATTGCTTGTAGTAATGTCTCATGATCCTTTGAATTTCTGCAGTGTCAGTTGTTACTTCTCCTTTTTCATTTCTAATTCTACTGATTTGTCTTCTCCCTTTTTCTCTTGATGAGTCTCACTAATGGTTTATCTTTTGTTTGTCTTCTCAAAGAACCAGCCTTTAGTTTTATTGATCTTTGCTATTGTTTCCTTCATTTCTTTTTCATTTATTTCTGATTTTATCTTTATGATTTATTTCCTCTGCTAACTTTGGGTTTTTTCTGTTATTCTTTTTCTGATTGCTTTATGTGTAAGGTTAGGTTGTTTATTTGTGATGTTTCTTGTTTCTTGATGTAGGATTGTATTGCTATAAACTTCCCTCTTAGAACTGCTTTTGCTTCATCCCATAGGTTTTGGGTTGTCGTCTTTTCATTGTCATTTGTTTCTAGGTATTTTTAGATTTCCATTTTGATTTCTTCAGTAATCTCCTGGTTATTTAGTAATTTATTGTTTATCCTCCATGTGTTTGTATGTTTTACAGTTTTTTTCCTGTAATTGATATCTAGCCTCATAGTGTTGTGGTTGGAAAAGATACCTGATACAATGTCAACTTTTTAAAATTTACCAAGGGTTGATTTGTGACCCAAGCATGAGCTATCCTGGAGAATGTTCCATGAGCACTTGAGAAGAAAGTGTACTCTGTTGTTTTTGGATGGAACGTCCTATAAATATCAATTAAGTCCATCTTGTTTAATGTGTCATTTAAAGCTGTGTTTCCTTATTTATTTTCATTTTGGATGACCTGTCCATTGGTGAAAGTGGGATGTTAAAGTCCCCTACTATGATTGTGTTACTGTTGATTTCCCATTTTATGGATGTTAGCATTTGCCTTATGTATGTTGGGTGCATAAATATTTACAATTGTTGTGTCTTGGATTGACCCCTTGATCATAATGTAGTGTCCTTTTTATCTCTAGTAATAGTCTTATTTCAAGATCTATTTTGTCTGATATGAGAATTGCTACTGCAGCTTTCTTTTGATTTGCCTTTGCATGGAATATCTCCCCACACACACACTTTGTATGTCTATGTGTCCCTAGGTCTGAAGTGGTCTCTTGTAGACAGTATATATACACATCTTGTTTTTGTATCCATTCAGCCAGTCTATGTCTTTTGATTGGAGCATTTAATGCATTTACATGTAAGGTAATTATCAATATGTACGTTCCTATTACCATTTCCTTAATTGTTTTGGGTCTGTTTTTGTAGGTCTTTTCCTTATCTTGTGTCTCCTGCTTAGAGAAATTCCTCTAGCATTTGTTGTAAAGCTGGTTTAGTGGTGCTGAATTCTCTTAGATTTTGCTTGTCTGTAAAAGTTTTAATTTCTCCATAAAATCTGAATGAGATCCTTGCTGGGTAGAGTAATCCTGGTTGTAGGTTTCTCCCTTTCAACACTTTAAGTATGTCCTGCCACTCCCTTCTGGCTTGCAGAATTTCTGCAGGAAGATCAGCTGTTAACGTTATGGGGATTCCCTTGTATGTTATTTGTTTCTTTCCCTTACTGCTTTTAATATTTTTTCTTTGTATTTCTTTTTTGATAGTTTGATTAATATGTGTTTTGGCATGTTTCTCCTTGGATTTATCCTGTATGGGATGCTCTCCATTTCCTGGACTTGATTGACTATTTCCTTTCCCATGTTAGGGAAATTTTCAACTATAAACTCTTCAAATATTTTCTCAGTCCCTTTCTTTTTCTCTTCTTCTTCTGGGACCCCTATAATTCAAATGTTGGTGGGTTTAATATTGTCCCAGATGTCTCTGAGACTGTCCTCAATTCTTTTTATTCTTTTTTCTTTATTCTGCTCTGAGGTAGTTATTTCCCCTATTCTTTCTTCCAGGTCCCTAACACATCTGACTCAGCTATTCTGCTATTGATTCCTTCTAGAGAATTTTTAATTTTGTTTATTGTGTTGTTCTTCATTGTTTGTTTGCTCTTTAGTTCTTCTAGGTTCTTGTTAAATGTTTCTTGTATTTTCTCCTTCCTATTTCCAAGATTTTGGATTATCTTTACTATCATTCCTGTGAATACTTTTTCAGGTAGACTGCCTATTTCCTCTTCATTTGTTTGGTCTGGTGGGTTTTTACATTGCTCAGTGGCTTGTGTAGGCTTCCTGGTGGAGGGGACTGGTGCCTGTATTCTGGTGGTTGAGTCTTGATCTTGTCTTTCTAGTGGGCAGGGCTGCATCTAGTGGTGTGTTTTGGGGTGTCTGTGAACTTAGTATGATTTTAGGCAGCCTCTCTGCTAATGGGTGGGGTTGTTTTCCTGTCTTGCTATTTGTTTGGCATGGAGCATCCAGCACTGAAGCTTGTTGGCTGTTTCGTGGAGCCGGGTCTTAGCATTGAGATGCAGGTCTCTGGAAGAACTCTTTCTGATTGATATTACCTGGGACCTGGAGGTGTCTGGTAGTCTAGTGTCCTGAACTCGGCTCTCCCACCCCAGAGCCTCAGGACTGACACGTGGCCGGAGCACCAAGACTCCATCAGCCACATGGTTTGAACCAGGAACTATCTATATCTGTGGATTTCAGTAGTCAAAAGCAGTCAAAAAAAGCAGTCTGGCTTCCTGGAGTTTATACTGGTTATTACAGGAATTCCAGTGTCTCCTTTCTTTTTCTTCTTCTTTCAAATAACAATCTGGTGTTCCTAAAGTCAGGCCTCCTGCAGCAGCAACTTCTTCCAATGTCTCCTTGTCAGAGAATTTTTAATCACATGGAAAGGTTTTGAAATATTATGTTAAGTAGAAAGAATTAGCATATTGAATATTACTCAATTTTGGTGAAATGTATTCACTATCAATATATTTATGATGATACGAGTTTAGAAAAAATTATAGATTTATGTAAAATAAATCTAGATGGTAGGATTATGGGTGATTTTAATTTCCTTTTTTTGTTTGGCTATAGTTTCTAAATTTTCTACATTATACCTATTATTTTCAACAATAATTTTGAAAAATGTAAGAACAATTAGCTGAGATGCATGCCAAGTAGTTTAAGTTGTTAGTTTCTGTCCTAATTCTACTTCCATTTTGCTATATATCCTGCTTAAAATTATTTACAGAAATATAATGAGAAATACATTTGATTATCCAAATGATAGGCCTTGTACGTGCTTGTGAAACAAGAATGAAGTCCAATCTTCGTTCTTTTTTTTAAATATATTTTTAAAGACTTTATTTTTTAGAGCAGTTTTAGCTTCACAGCAAAACTGTGAGGAAGGTGCAGAAAGTTCCCATATACCCCGTTCCCCCACATATGTACAGCCTCTCCATTATCAACACACCCCACCAGAGGGGTACATTTGTTACAACTGATACACTTACATTAACACGTCAGAAGCACCCAAAGTCTGTAGTTACATAATGGCTCACTCTTGGTGTTGTACATTCTACTGATGTGAACAAATGTGTAATGACAAGTATCCATCATTATAGTATCATACAGAGCATTCTCACCACCCTAAAAAGCCTCTGTGTTTTACCTGTTCATCCCTCTTCCCTTCCCAAACACTGCCAACCACTGATCTTTTTACTGCCTTCATAGTTTTGCTTTTTCCATAATGTCACATAGTTGGAATCTTACAGTATGCAGACTTTTCAGATTGACTTCTTTCAATTAGTAATATGTGTTTGTTTTCTCCATGTCTTTTCATGACTTGATAACTCATTTCATTTTGGTGCTGAATAATATTCCATTGTCTGGATTTACCACAGTTCATTTATCCATTCACCCTTTGAAAGAAATCTTAGTTGCTTCCAAGTTTGGGCAATTATTAATAAAGATGCTATAAACATCTGTGTGCAGGTTTTATGTGGACATAATTTTTCAGCTTCTTGGGTAAATACCAAGGAGTGTGATTGATAAATCATGTTAAGAGTATGTTTAGTTTTATAAGAAAGTGCCAAAGTGTCTCCAAGGCAGCTGTATCAATTTGCATTCCCATCAATGAATGAGGATTCCTGTTACTCCACATTCTGGTCAGCATTTGGTGTTGTCAGCATTCCAGATTTAGGCCATTCTGATAGGTGTTAGCAGTATCTTGCTGTTTAAATTTACATTTCTTTGATGACATATGATACGAAGCAACTTTTCATATGCTGCTTTGCCATCTGTATATCTACTTTGGTGAGGTGTCTGTTAAAGCCTTTGGATGATTTTTCCATCGGTTTTTTAAATTTTCTTATTGGTGAATGTTAGACTTCTTTCTATCTTTTGGAAAATAGTCTTTTTTTCCCCATTTTTTTCTTTACATCTTTATTGGAGTATAATTGCTTTACAATGGTGTGTTTGTTCCTGCTTTATAACAAAATGAATCAGTTATACATATACATATGTTCCCATATCTCTTCCCTCTTGCATCTCCATCCCTCCCACCCTCCCTATCCCATCCATCCAGGCGGTCACAAAGCACTGAGCTGGTCATCCTGTGCTATGCGGCTGCTTCCCACTAGCTATCTACCTTACATTTGGTAGTGTATATAGGTCCATGCCTCTCTCTCGCTTTGTCACAGCTTACCCTTCCCCCTCCCCATATCATCAAGTCCATTTTCTAGTAGGTCTGTGTCTTTATTCCTGTCTTACCTCTAGGTTCTTCATGACATTCTTTTTTCTTTTCCCTTAAATTCCATATATATGTGTTAGCATACGGTATTTGTCTTTCTCTTTCTGACTTACTTCACTCTGTATGACAGACTCTAGGTCTATCCACCTCATTCCAAATAGCTCAATTTCATTTTTTTTTACGGCTGAGTAATATACCATTGTATATATGTGCCACAGCTTCTTTATCCATTCATCTGATGATGGACACTTAGGTTGTTTCCATCTCTTGGCTATTGTAAATAGAGCTGCAATGAACATTTTGGTACATGTCTCTTTTTGAATTATGGTTTTCTCAGGGATATGCCCAGTAGTGGGATTGCTATGTCATATGGTAGTTCTATTTGTAGTTTCTTAAGGAACCTCCATACTGTTTTCCATACTGGCTGTACCAATTCACATTCCCACCAGCAGTGCAAGAGTGTTCCCTTTTCTCCAAACCCTCTCCAGAGCTTATTGTTTCTAGACTTTTTGATGATGGCCATTCTGACTGATAAGAGATGATATCTCATTGTAGTTTTGATTTGCATTTCTTTAATGATTATGATGTTGAGCATTCTTTCATGCATTTGTTGGCAGTCTGTATATCTTCTTTGTAGAAATGTCTATTTAGATCTTCTGCCCACTTTTGGATTGAGTTGTTTGTTTTTTTTGTTATTGAGCTGCTTATAAATTTTGGAGATTAATCCTTTATCAGTTTATTCATTTACAAATATTTTCTACCATTCTGAGGGTTGTCTTTTGGTCTTGTTTATGGTTTCCTTTGCTGGGCAAAAGCTTTGAAGTTTCATTAGGTTCATTTATTTATTTTTGTTTTTATTTCCATTTCTCTAGGAGGTGGGTCAAAAAGTATCTTGCTGTGATTTATGTCATAGAGTGTGCTGCCTATGTATTCCTCTAAGAGTTTGATAGTTTTTGGCCTTACATTTAGGTCTTTAATCCATTTTGAGCTTATTTTTGTGTATGGTGTTAGGGAGTGATCTAATCTCATACTTTTATATGTACCTGTCCAGTTTTCCCAGCACCACTTATTGAAGAGGATGTCCTTTCTCCACTGTACATTCCTGCCTCCTTTATCAAAGATAAGGTGACCATATGTGCGTGGGTTTATCTCTGGGCTTTCTATCTTGTTCCATTGATCTATCTTTCTGTTTTTGTGCCAGTACCATACTGTCATGATTACTGTAGCTTTGTAGTATAGTCTAAAGTCAGGGAGCCTGATTCCTCCAGCTCTGTTTTTCGTTCTCAAGATTGCTTTGGCTATTCGGGGTCTTTTGTGTTTCCATACAAATTGTGAAATGTTTTGTTCTAGTTCTGTGAAAACTGCCAGTGGTAGTTTGATAGGTATTGCATTGAATCTGTAGATTGCTTTGGGTAGTAGAGTCATTTTCACAATGTTGATTCTTCCAAAGCAAGAACATGGTATACATTTCCATCTATTTGTATCATCTTTAATTTTATTCATCAGTGTCTTATAATTTTCTGCATACAGGTCTTTTATCTCCTTAGGTAGGTTTATTCCTAGATATTTTATTCTTTTCGTTGCAATGGTAAATGGGAGTGTTTTCTTGATTTCACTTTCAGATTTTTCATCATTAGTGTATAGGAATGCCAGATTTCTGTGTATTAATTTTGTATCCTCCTACTTTACCAAATTCATTGATTAGATGTAGTAGTTTTCTGGTAGCATCTTTAGGATTCTCTATGTATAGTATCATGTCATCTGCAAATAGTGACAGCTTTACTTCTTTATTTCCTATTTGGATTCCTTTTATTTCCTTTTCTTCTCTGATTGCTGTGGCTAAAACTTCCAAAACTATGTTGAATAAGAGTGGTGAGAGTGGGCAACCTTGTCGTGTTCCTGATCTTAGTGAAAATGCTTTCAGTTTTTCACCATTGAGGACGATGTTGGCTGTGGGTTTGTCATATATGGCCTTTATTATGTTGAGGAAAGTTCCCTCTATGCCTACTTTCTGCAGGGTTTTTCTCATAAATGGGTGTTGAATTTTGTCGAAAGCTTTCTCTGCATCTATTGAGATGATCATATGTTTTTTCTCATTCAATTTGTTAATATGGTTTATCACATTGATAGATTTGCGTATATTGAAGAATCCTTACATTCTGGGAATAAACCCCACTTGACCATGCTGTATGATCCTTTTAATGTGCTGTTGGATTCTGTTTGCTAGTATTTTGTTGAGGACTTTTGCATCTATGTCCATCAGTGATATTGGCCTGTAGTTTTCTTTCTTTGTGACATCCTTGTCTGGTTTTGGTATCAAGGTGATGGTAGCCTCATAGAATGAGTTTGGAAGTGTTCCTTCCTCTGCTATATTTTGGAAGTGTTTGAGAAGGATAGGTGTTAGCTCTTCTCTAAATGTTTGATAGAGTTCACCTGTGAAGCCATTTGGTCCTGGGCTTTTGTTTGTTGGAAGATTTTTAATCACAGTTTCAATTTCAGTGCTTGTGATTGGTCTGTTCATATTTTCTATTTCTTCCTGACTCAGTTTTGGTGGATTGTGCTTTTATAAGAATTTGTCCATTTCTTCCAGGTTGTCCATTTTTTTGGCGTAGTGTTGCTTGTAGTAATCTCTCATGATCTTTTGTATTTCTGCAGTGTCAGTTGTTACTTCTCCTTTTTCATTTCTAATTGTATTGATTTGAATCTTCTCCCTTTTTTTCTTGATTAGTTTGGCTAATGGTTTATCAATTTTGTTTATCTTCTCAAAGAACCATCGTTTAGTTTTATTGATCTTTGCTATCATTTCCTTCATTTCTTTTTCATTTATTTCCTTTATGAGTTCATTCCTTCTGCTAACTTTGGGGTTTTTTGGTTCTTCGTTCTCTAATTGCTTTAGTTGCAAGTGTAGGTTGTTTATTCGAGGTATTTCCTGTTTTTTAAGGTAGGATTGTATTGCTATATACTTCCCTCTTAGAACTGCTTTTGCTGCATTCCATAGGTTTTGGGTCTCCTTGTCTCCATTGTCATTTGTTTCTAGGTATTTTTTGATTTCTTCTTTGATTTCTTCAGTGATCACTTCATTATTAAGTAGTGTATTGTTTAGCGTCCATGTGTTTGTACTTTTTACAGATCTTTTCCTGTAATTGATATCTAATCTCAGAGCATTGTGGTCACAAAAGATGTTTGATACAATTTCAGTTTTCTTAAATTTACCAAGGCTTGATTTGTGACCCAAGATATGATGTATCCTGGAGACTGTTCCATGAGCACTTGAGAAAACCATGTATTCTGTTGTTGTTGGATGGAATGTCCTATAAATATCAATTAAGTCCATCTTGTTTAATGTATCATTTAAAGCTTGTGTTTCCTTATTTATTTTCATTTTGTATGATCTGTCCATTGGTGAAAGTGGGGTGTTAAAGTCCCCTACTATGAATGTGTTACTGTCGATTTCCCCTTTTATGGCTGTTCGTTTTTGCCTTATGTATTGAGGTGCTCCTATGTTGGGTGCATAAATATTTACAATTGTTATATCTTCTTCTTGGATTGATCCCTTAATCATTATGTAGTGTCCTTCTTTGTCTCTTGTAATAGTCTTTATTTTACAGTCTATTTTGCCTGATATGAGAATTGCTACTCCAGCTTTCTTTTGGTTTCCATTTGCATGAGATATCTTTTTCCATCTCCTTACTTTCAGTCTGTATGTGTCTCTAGGTCTGAAGTGCATCTCTTGTAGACAGCATATATATGGGTCTTGTTTTTGTATCCATTCAGCCAATCTGTGTCTTTTGGTGGAAGCATTTCGTCCATTTACATTTAAGGTAATTATCGATATGTTTGTTCCTATTCCCATTTTCTTAATTGTTTTGAGTTTGTTATTGTAGGTCTTTTTCTCCTCTTGTGTTTCTTGCCTAGAGAAGTTCCTTTAGCATTTGTTGTAAAGCTGGTTTGGTGGTGCTGAACTCTCTCAGTTTTTGCTTGTCTGTAAAGATTTTAATTTCTCCATCAAATCTGAATGAGATCCTTGCTGGGTAGAGTAATCATGGTTGCAGGTTTTTCTCCTTCCTCAATTTCAGTATGTCCTGCCAGTCCCTTCTGGCTTGCAGAGTTTCTGCTGCAAGATCAGCTGTTAACCTTAAGGGGATTTCCCCTGTGTGTTATTTGTTGTTTTTCCCTTGCTGCTTTTAATATGTTTTCTTTGTATTTAATTTCTGACAGTTTGATTAATATATGTCTTGGCGTATTTCTCCTTGGCTTTATCATGTATGGGACTCTCTGTGCTTCCTCGAGTTGATTAACTATTTCCTTTTCCATATTAGGGAAGTTTTCAACTGTAATATCTTCAAATATTTTCTCAGTCCCTCACTTTTTCTTTTCTTCTTCTGGAACCCCTATAATTCAAATGTTGGTGCATTTAATGTTGTCCCAGAAGTCTCTGAGACTGTCCTCAGTTCTTTTCATTCTTTTTTCTTTACCCTGCTCTGCAGTAGTTATTTCCACTATTTTATCTTCCAGGTTACTTATCTGTTCTTCTGCCTCAGTTATTCTGCTATTGATCCCATCTAGAGTATTTTTAATTTCATTTAGTGTGTTGTTCATCATTGTTTTTTTCATCTTTAGTTCTTCTAGGTCTTTGTTAAAGGTTTCTTGCATTTTCTCTATTCTATTTCCACGATTTTGGATCATCTTTACTTTCATTATTCTGAATTCTTCTTCAGGTAGACTGCCTATTTCCTCTTCATTTGTTAGGTCTGGTGGGTTTTTATCTTGCTCCTTCATCTGCTGTGTGTTTTTCTGTCTTCTCATTTTGCTTATCTTACTGTGTTTGGGGTCTCCTTTTTGCAGGCTGCAGGTTCATAGTTCCCGTTGTTTTTGGTGTCTGTCCCCAGTGGCTAAGGTTGGTTCAGTGGGTTGTGTAAGCTTCCTGGTGGAGGGGACTAGTGCTTGTGTTCTGGTGGATGAGGCTTGATCTTGTCTTTCTGGTGGGCAGGTCCACGTTTGGTTGTGTGTTTTGTGGTATCTGTGGACTTATTATGATTTTAGGCAGCCTCTCTGCTAATGGGTGGGGTTGTGTTCCTGTCTTGCTAGTTGTTTGGCATAGGGTGTCCAGCACTGTAGCTTACTGGTCATTGAGTGAAGGTTGGTCTTGGTGTTGAGTTGGAGTTCTCTCGGAGATTTTTGCCATTTGATATTATGTGGAGCTGGGAGGTCTCTTGTGGACCAGTGTCCTGAAGTTGGCTCTCCCACTTCAGAGGCACAGCACTGACTCCTGGCTGTAGCCCCAAGAGCCTTTCATCCACATGGCTCAGAATAAAAGGGAGAAAAAGTAGAAAGAAAGAAAGGAAGAAAGGAAAAAAGAAAGAAAGAAAGAAAGAAAGAAAGAAAGAAAGAAAGAAAGGAGGGAGAGAGAGAGGGAGGAAGGAAGGAAGGTAGGAGGGAGGGAAGGAAGGAAAGAAAGAAAGAAGATAAAATAAAATAAAGTAAGGTAAAATAAATAGTTATTAAAATAAAAAATAATTATTAAGAAAAAAAATTTTTTTTAAAAGAAAACACACACACACACACAAAAATGTATGGATAGAACCCCTAAGACAAATGGTATATGCAAAGCTATACAGACAAAATCTCACACAGAAGCATACACATACACACTCACAAAAAGAGGAAAAGGGGAAAAAATCATAAATCTTGCTCTCAAAGTCCACCTCCTCAATTTGGGATGATTCGTTTTCTATTCATGTATTCCACAGATGCAGGGTACATCAAGTTGATTGTGGAGCTGTAATCCGCTGCTTCTGAGGCTGCTGGGAGAGGTTTCCCTTTCTCTTCTTTGTTCTCACAGCTCCCAGGGCCTCAGGTTTGGATTTGGCCCCTCTTCTGCGTGTAGGTCGCCGGAGGGTGTCTGTTCTTCACTCAGACAGGACGGGGTTAAAGAAGCAGCTGCTTCAGGGACTCTGGCTCACTCAGGCCGGGACGGGGGTTAGGGAGGGTCATGGAGTGCGAGGCGGGCCTGCGGTGGCAGAGGCCGGCGTGACGTTGCATCAGCCTGAGGTGCGCAGTGCGTTCTCCCGGGTAAGTTGTCCCTGGATCCCGGGACCCTGGTAGTGGCGGGCTGCACAGGCTCCCTGGAAGGGGGATGTGGATAGTGACCTGTGCTCGCACACAGGCTTCTTGGTGGCGACAGCAGCAGCCTTAGCGTCTCATGCCCGTCTCTGTGGTCCACGCTTTTAGCTGCGGCTTGCGCCCGTCTCTGGAACTCCTTTAAGCAGTGCTCTTAATCCTCTCTCCTCGCGCACCAGGAAACAAAGAGGGAAGAAAAAGTCTCTTGCCTCTTCGTCAGGTCCAGACCTTTTCCCGGACTCCCTCCCGGCTAGCCGTGGTACACTAACCCGTTCGGGCTGTGTTCACGCCACCAACCCCAGTCCTCTCCCTGCTCTCCGACAGAAGCCCGCGCCTCAGCTACCAACCCCGCCCACCCTGGCAGGTGAGCAGACAAGCCTCTCAGGCTGGTGAGTGCCGGTCGGCACCAATCCTCTGTGCGGGAATCTTTCCGCTTTGCCCTCCGCACCCCTGTGGCTGCGCTCTCCTCCGCGGCCCCGAAGCTTTTCCCCTCCGCCACCCAAAGTCTCTGCCTGCAAAGGGCCTTCCTAGTGTGTGGAAACCTTTCGTCCTTCATAGCTCCCTCCCACTGGTGCAGGTCCCGTCCCTATTCTTTTGTCTCTGTTTATTCTTTTTTCTTTTGCCCCACCCAGGTACGTGGGGAATTTCTTGCCTTTTGGGAGGTCTGAGGTCCTCTGCCAGCGTTCAGTTGGTGTTCTGTAGGAGTTGTTCCATGTGTAGATGTATTTCTGGTGTATCTGTGGGGAGGAAGGTGATCTCTGCATCTTACTCCTCCGCCATCTTCCCCTCATCCTCCAGTCTTCATTCTTGAACTTCTTTTCTGAGAATTCTGCTCAGTACCATTTTTTTCCTCTTTTTTCCAACTTGGAAAACTCTATTTGCCTCACAGAGGGTAAATGACATCTAAAACTGTGGTCAGTACCTGTTATGAGTCACACGATGCTCACTGATTTTTGGAAATCACACATGAGATCAGCCAGCTTGATTCCATTCCCACTTTATTTGTTTGAGATTGAGCTCTTCTATCAGAGCTTGGATGGTGGTATATGTGTTCTTTTGAGAGGTATAAGTATTTTCGAAAGAGGTTGTTTTTACTGTTGCAAGGCATGTTTGTGTGTGGGGGGTGGCAGGGTCCGTAAGTTTATGTTTGATTCTGTCGGTCCACATAACAAGGAGGGCAGCTCTGTATGCCTTTGTAGCCATGAGATGTTTGAGAGCTTAGATAACAAAGGTGACTGTCCTGCAAGCACAGTCCTTTAATTTAGGTCTTTACATAACACTGTTAAGGGAGCAGGAAGAAAAAATCATTTCCCCTGCCACACAGACACACAAACTAAAGACAAATGCATGAAACTTTCAATAAAGGAAAGAAAACAGAAACAGAAAAATATACAAGTAAGTTTCATAAAAAGTGGATATCCACTCAGTGCAACAAATGTTTTTGAAATTTTTCCAGTTATTTTTTGTCACTATAAAAAATAACCAAACTTTAGTACTGTATAATAATGCATATTTATTTTCCTCTTGAGTCTATGGGACAGCTGGATGATTTTGTCTGGGTGTGCCCATGCACCTGTAGTCAGTTGGCAGTTCAATTTTGCTCCATGTGGTCTCTTATCCTCCAGGAGGTTAGTCTGGGCTTATTCTTATAGTTGAAGCAGGGGTCCAAGAGATAACGGAAGTGTGCATGTTCTCTTGAGACCTACACTTGGAACCCCCACAATGTAATTTTTGGCATATTCTATTGGCTACAGCAAATCACATCACAAAGCAAGTTCAGATTCAAGGGTTGGGTAAATAAACTCTGTCTCTTGATGGGAGTTGGTGCAAGGACATATTGAAAAGGGCATGCATCAGGAAGGGGTAGAGAATTGATGCCCATTTTTAGCAATCAATATGCACAGGGATTTTGAAAAATAAAAGTTCCCACCTGTTGATAACACTGATGAATACAGGCTCTTCTTAATTAATAGATTGGCCATTTGGCTATAAGATTTCCACAGTTTTTCACTTCATGTTTCAGAAAGCTGAAGTCTACTCAATGAATTGTGTTCATGGTATATATTTGTAGTCCTACAAAAAATAAGAGGAGGTAATGTTCTAATTTCCCAAACATAACTTTGTGCTTGGTTAAAAACAATGATGATGTGTGAAGTTAAAATGGTTTTAGCTCTTTCTCTCTAACATTGAGAAATGTGCACAATAATAGAATTAAATAATAGGAAAGGATCTGAGATTCCAAATTGCCCAATTTCATCAATGAAAACACTGCACTAGGACCCAGAGGTATGTGACCATATCCATGACTTTATTTTTCAAAAATATTACATCCAAAAGCATAAAATAAAAGCTCCTAAAAATATAAGAAAAAAGAGATTTAAAACAAGATTATGGTGATATACTTACAGATAAAGTAAAACTACAAGTGAGCAAAGGCATAAAAGGTCTGAAGATTATAGTCAAAAGCTCAATTGTTTTTGTCAATTATCTCTAAGCTTTCTTTGTGTTCTACTTCATTATTTTCTGTTTTTTATCTTTATTATTTCCTTCCTTTTTCTTTATATTTACTCTATTTTTCTTTGTCCAGCTTCTTTAACAGAATTTTTAGCTCATTAATTCCCAGTCTTTCTTGTTTTCTACAAATATGCATCTAAGGATATAAATTTTCTTCACATTTTTTTAATATGTCCCACCACTTTGTGCCATGTTTTGGATGATTTTTCTCACATCTATATTCTGATTCACTAAGTCTTTGTTCAGCTATGTCTAGTTTACTCTATAACCATTTCATTTTCTAGTATTTTAGTTTTAAAATTTAGAATTTCTTTTTGGCCTTTTAAAGTGATATCCTAAAAAAAATGACATAATGGGTAGTCTCAACTAGTGTATGTAATTCTTGAATTGAGTTTGGAAACTGTGATCCTGGTTTGGCTTTGTTTGTTTTCTGATGAGAACTTCTTAATATAGTGAATAGCCAAATCTAGAATTAGAGTCAGCCTAGGCCAGAAGGATACTTGGATTTAAAAGCTGTTTGAAGTTTTTGGGCTATAATGCCAGCCTCTGTTGTGATTAGCTATGAAACTAGGTCTCACAACTTAGAAGTCTCTTGCTGTTATTATTAACTTTTAAATGTTTTATTCTAGGTTTTATTTTTTAAAATAATAATATTTTAGAAGTTGTACATTCTCTTTCTTCTCACGTAGTGGTTTCTACTGAGCTAGACAGTATAGATGTAGACCCATAAACCTTAAAATCTGATGAGGTCAGTCTCACAGCTATTATAAACCTCTGTTTCATGGAATTTCACCATTCACCTGTTGATAACACACCATGCCCCCATAAGAATGGAGAAATAATTACTTTCATGATAATTATTTGTGGGCTACAAGATATAGGATAAGGACAGAATGAAAGGTGAAACTTATAGCAACTAGAATGTCTATTGTGGAGTGGGCAAAAAGTCCTGTTCTTACTTTATAAATTCTATTATTTCCTATGTCTTTAAACATTTAAAAACATATTTATTTTAAAGACCCTTTAAGATTTAGTTTTATGTGCTCTAGTTCTTCCCTGGTGAATTCTCCATTTGTTCCATTTGCTGATTATCTCTAGTGATGGTGTGTTTCCTTTGTGTGCTTTATTATTTTTATGAATGAGCTCATTTCTGGTGAAGAATATTTTACTCAAGACCTCTCTGATTGACCTAATTTGCACAGGCATCCCTAAGGTGGTTCCACTATGGTTTCTGCTGTAGTTCTGTTGCATTTACTGACTTCAAGTTAGTTTGTATACTAGTGTTTATACTTAGATTTTATGTACCATTTAGCTTTGCATATATGTGCAACATGGCTAAGGGCTTCAAAACTCTCTCTGGCAACTCTCCCACCTCCCACAGCCTGGACCATAACCATAGGTAGTGGCTGAGTTTTGTTGGACTCTGTTTAAGGATGATGTGTCTTTCCTGGCTCCTGGTTTTATAACTAAACCCTAAAGCATCTTTTTGGCCTACACGTTTTCAAAGGCCACATGGTTTCACTTTTGCTCAGCCCCGTGGCTTTGGGTATGAATTTTCTTCTCATTTATGGCACCTGAATTTTTCACTCTCCTGTTTTTAGACTCATATATGTTTTTATTTTTATTTTTTAAAACATATTTTAAATATCTGGAGTAAGATGGGGTTTTGCTATCAAATCCTTGTGCTAATTGCATAGAAATTCTATTGATGGAATATTTACAGAGAATGTTATTGGTCAAAACTATAATATATAAGTAGTATTAATAGTGGTGGAGATAAAGTGGGTAAAGGGCTAGGGAATTGGGGGTTTATTTTAGAGGGCCATCATAGACAACACTTCTGAAAAGGTAATATTTGAACAGAGGCCTGAGTCAAGGGAGTGAGATATGCAAAGATCTCAGGGAAGGGCGTTCCAAGCCGGAAGATAGCACATGCAAAGAGCCTGGGTCCAAACAAGCTTGCTGTGCTTGGGAAGCAGCAAGATATTCTAGTGTCCCACAGCAGCATGAGCAAGCTGGACAGTGCTAGGAGATGAAGTCATAAAGATGGAAGATCACGTAGAAACTTGTGAGCCATGATTGTTTGGGAATTTGGATTTTATTCTTGTATGATGGGAAGTCACTTAAGGGTTTTTAGGAGGGAAGACGTATGATTCTATTTATTTTTGTAAAGGACATTTTTGATGTTATTTGGTGAAGAGACCGTAAGGGCACAAATTGGAGATACAGAGATTCATTGGGAGACTATCTTTGTCCTACACGTAAGTGGTGATGGCAGCTGAGATCAGGATGGTAATGGCAGAGATGCTAAAAAAAAAGATGGTCAGATTTGGGATGCAGTCTGAAGGGATTGACTGGACATGAGGGGTATAAAGAAAAGAGTAATCTAGGATGACTTTTTGATTTTTTCCCTGAGCAACTGGTTGACTGGTAGTGCCATTTGCTGAACTTTGCAAGGGTAAAGGATGTAGAGTTTAGTGTGTGGCATGATATACTTGAAATATCTATTAGACATCCAAGTAGAGATGTTCAGTAGACAGTTCCATACACAAGTCTGACACTCAGGAGAGAGGCTGGGGCTAGAGATCTATGTTTAGAACCCATCAGCTTATAGCTAGTTTTTAAATTCATGGACTGCATGAGATCACTTAACAAGCAAATATTAAATAAGGCATTCTTAATATGGGATCCATGGATCCCTAAGGGGTCTGTGGATAGAATTCAGGGGGTCTGTGAACCTGGGTAAAAAACTACATCTTTATTTTCATTACCTTCTGAAATTAGCATTTCCTTTCTTTATAAATGTAGCCTATAAACCATAGCAATATTTGCAGTACGTGTGACTTTGTCACCAATAGAAATCAGAGACCTTTTTATAGCATATTTTGGCAGTTGTAGATATCCTAAAGTATAGCTTCCCTGGAAACTCATCATTACTACTTTGAGATTGCAATGGTTATGGAACCTTCCACTTGATCTCATAATTTAATGCATTAAAAAGAATGTCACATATCATAAAATAGTTTTTAAGGTATTTTGACAACTGTATTTTGATGTGATTTTTCCCATTATAATTCTATAAATTTTATTTTATGCCTTTAAAAACATCATCCTAAGAAAAGGTCCAGAGTTTTTACCAAGGTGTTAAAGGGGTCCATGGCACACAGGAGTTTAAGGATCTCTGGAGAACTCCAACAGTTAGTGGTTAAACATCTAAGGAGGAAACAGCAAAGGACACTCAAATGATTGAGTTTACATGGAGCCAGCTGGATTATATTTTGTGTCATTAGGCAGAATAAGTACTCAAATAGAAACTAACTTTAGTTATAGATGAAAAAAAATTAAATTTACATTTTTGCACACCATAGGTTATTGCCCATGAACTATTGGAGCATACTATAACAGGATACTTTGATGCTAAAGGAAAAAATATTTCAAGGAGAGAGAGGTCAGCTGTATCAAATGCTGATGAAATGGACACTTGTATTTGACTAGATGGGAGGTAAGTTGCTCTTAACTGAATAAGAGCAATTTCAGTAGATTTTTGTAAACCAAAATCTGGTTTGAATGGATAAAGAAGAAAATGGGAGATGAGGAAATAAAGAAAGCAAGTAAAGGTGTCTTTTGGGGGATAGTTTTGCTATAAAGGGGGACAGAGACATTTCGAGAGATTGAAAGGGTATGTGGAGTCAAGCGAAATTTAAAAATTTTTTTTAAAGATTGGTGATATTACATCAGACTGATAGGAATGATGATGAAAATGATGAGGCAGGAGAGAGATGTATCACTGAAGAAGAGATAGGGGATGGAATCTGGTGGAGGTCTTGGTTTTAGATTGAAGCAGGAGCAGTCCATCAATTATGACAGGAAATCAGTCAGTACCATTAGTTAGGTTTGTTATGGTTTTCTGATTGTGTATATCTTTTCAATGAAATGAGAGATGGTGTCATCAACTGAGAGTGACAGGTGTGGAAAGGTTTTGAATGTTTAAAGAGAGCAGGTGTGGTTTTTGAGATTAGAAGAAATGTAGTGGAACTGTTGAGCAGTACCAAAAGCCCATTGAAGATCTGTGAGTATAAATTTCAAGTGAGGTAAGTGTGCACACTTGTGAGGTTTTCTTCAAAGGTAGCCATGGACTAGGCAGAGGTGAGTTTGGGGTTTGATTTTTCGAGGGGCTACAGGGGGAAATAGAGAATAGGAAATTGTTTTAGTCAGTTCAGGCTGCTATCACAGAGTACAATAGACTGAATGACTTATAAACAACAGAAATTTATTTCTCACGTTTCTGGAGGCTGGAAGTCTGAGGCCAGGGTACCAACATAGTTGGGTCTGGTAAGGCCTCTCTTCTGGGTTGTAAGTGTGACTTCTTGTTGTATCTTCACATAGTAGGAAGAGAGCTATTCTGGGTTCTCTTTTACAAGGGCACTAATCCTGGTCAGGAGGGCTCCACCCTCATGACTAAATCACCTTCCAAAGGCCCCCACCTCTTAATATCATGACACTGGTGGTTAAGATTTCAATATGTGAATTTTAGAGGAAGACAAACACTCAGTCCATAACAGACATTGAGGGAATTGAGTCTATAAGGGAGTGATTATGATGATGGCATGGGCTTTAATTTGGGTAGTAAGAGAATTGGAAACATGAAGAGGGTGATAGACTGTAACCTAATGATAGGGTCAATGGATTGAAGAATTAATGGAATGGAAGTATTACATGTAAGGATATAGAAAGATAGGAAGTAGTTATCATTCTGGGGTGTCATTCTAGAGATCTTTGTTTTGGAGGCAAAGCAAATATTGGTTGTGACAAGTTCTATGAAGTCATAGATGTCATAATGAAAGGTCTGGGTGACTGAGGTAGAGAAAAACATTACTGGAAGTGAGAAGGTCATGACACAGAGATGCAGGGCAGAATGAATCACCTACCTGGATGGTGAAGCCCCTGAGAATAATGAAATGATAGTGGTGGAGGGAAAGAGGGTGTGAAAAGTTGTGAAATCTATAAGGAACGAGCAGAGATGACTGGGAGGGTGATTGTTGACTGATAATGAGGAAGGACTGTAGATGGAAAACTGTTGGCAGAGTCACTGGGTGTTTTGAGGGGGGAGGGAAAGTGTTTAGAGGCAACAACCTGAGAAGTAAGAAATGTCACAACAAGGTCAAACTGTAAAGAGGAGGAAAAGCAAGTTCATAAAGATAAAAGCTGATATTAATTAGAATGAAACCAAAAATGGAGTAAGAAGGATAAATAAAATGAAAAATAGATTCCTACTATATAACTTCCGAAATAAATCAACCAATGGCAAACATAATTAAGGAAAAAAAATTTTAAAGTGCAAAAATAAGGATGAGAAACCAAATATAGTCATGGATATAGAGTAGAGTAAGAGAATAAGAAAATATTATGTGTAACTCTCTGGAAATATTTTTTAAAAATCTAGTGGAAATGCATGATGCCTTAGCAAAATATCAACTAAAATTGACCAGAAAGCAAGTAGAAAACTTGAATTGATTAATTGCCATATAAGTGTGTGTAAGATCATGATATACCATTAAAAAAGGCAAGAGGTTCAAGCAATTTTACAGCAGATTTATATATCCCTTAAAGAAGAGTAGATTTCTTAATTGTTTAAATCATTCCAATTATAGAAAAAGCAGGAAAGTTCACAGATTCATTTTATAAAGTTAGCAACATCTTAATACCAAAAATTGATAAAGATAGTTCGAGAAAAGAGAACAATGGGCAACTTACACTTAGAATAAACTTGAACAAATTCTAAGTAAAATATTAGTGGGAGTGGTATTTTTAATGTGTAAGACTCATAAGGTAACTGCAGGAAATGATTTACTCTTTCCTCACTGTGGTGCTAGGATTTCTCCTGCCTCTTGAGAAATATCCAGCATGTCCCATGATTTTTTAAAAAATTAATTAATTAATTGATTTTTAAAAAAAATAATTAATTAATTATTTTTTTGGGCTGTGTTGGGTCTCCATTGCTGTGTACGGGCTTTCTCTAGCTGCGGTGAGCAGGGACTACTCTTTGTTGTGGTGTGCTGGCTTCTCATTGTGGTGGCTTCTCTTGTTGCAGAGCACGGGCTCTAGGTGCATGGGCTGCGCCAGTTGTGGCACGCAGGTTCAGTAGTTGTGGTTCACGGGCTCTGGAGCACAGGCTCAGTAGTTGTGGCACACGGGCTTAGTTGCTCTGTGGCATGTAGGATCTTCCTGAACCAGGGCTCAAACCTGTGTCCCCTGCATCGGCAGGCAGATTCTTAACCACTGTGCCATCAGGGAAGTCCATGTCCCATGATTTTATAGCTATTTTCACATAATAAAAACTCCTTATGCCACTTTTGACTCTAAGAATAGTCTAATTTCTATAGTTAGAAGTTTCAGACTTGTATAATAATAAAACCTCTAAACCCTATTTGAAGTGAAGACTACTCTTCTTCTCAAACTTGGGCTACTCCAGACATCTATGAGGGAGGACAGTGGTAGGGCAGACACACAGCCGACTTTCCTTCCTCTGGTGCCCTTCTTCCCTTCAACCACCTCTGCTCTGTGGTCATAGGGCACTTCTTTCAGGTTCTTGCTCCCTGCATTTTTCAGGTGTAAGCCAAGGTTAAGGGCACACATACCAAGCAATATAGGAATGTATTTCTCTTACAGAAATACATTATTAATGTGTACTCTAATAAAAAAATATACAACAATAAAGGTAATTGTTAGGGATCTTGTAGTTATTTGTACCATAATTTCCATTAAGGCAAGAACTTTGGTTGCATTTTATATCACTGAGTGAAGGATACAAAATAATGTGTGTTACTATTATAATCGTCAGAGAACATCTAGTGAACATGCACCCATGTTCAGAACAGAAAACAATGTTACTCTATGGTAAACCAGATGAATTTAATCCCTGAGACACTAGTTCATGCTAGGCAATTAGCAAAAAGAGTGGATAGAACATATAGTAGAAGCTAAGATTCATGCATAGTGCAGAATTATTCAATAGCTAGCAGAGTTGGTGAAGATACATGGAGAGCCACGGCAGTTGGGGGAAGCCATTAAGCAGGTAAGGCTTTTATTTTCAATGGTGTGTGTGACTGACTAAGTGTTTTATATCCATCATATCAAGTATACATTAATGTTTGTATTCATAGTATTTGCTTTGGTTTGGGCTTACAGATGGGCAATGAAAGTCTTCTCTTAAAATGTAGCACATGTAAAAACCATGCAGTTTGATTGAAATTTTGTAGTGCAATATAAAACAGTACTCAGGTTGCCAGTAGATGGAATCATAGATTTTAGAAATTCAGATTGAGATTTCCTTCTTAGTAAACAATGATAATATGACAGCTTTAAGAAAGCATAACTTAAAAAAAAATACACTTTCCTGGACCCATATCAGTCGACTAAAGAGCAGCAACAAAAGTAAATTTGTAATAAGGCAATTCAACTTTTGAAGTTATCTCATTAAAGGTAAGTCTTGGGAAAAAACATTAAAAATTTTTGTACCTATAATGTAATGCAAATGTTAAGGTCTAGAAAATAACTCTTTACGTATCTGTCAAATAATATATGTGATTCAGGTAGTGAAGTTGGAAGGTAGTATTTAGCAATTTAAGTGCAACATTATTATGGGTCACATCACTTATTTTCAAAATTTTAAGTCCTTCTTTGCTTGACTGAAGAGTAGGCTGATGACTTATGTGTCTGGTATAGTTTTCATGCTTAATTTTGTATTATCTCAAGTCTTACATGATCAATACAGTTTAAAAGAAGTGAGTTATAGAAGAGGCTGTTATGTCAAATAATCTGATTTCAATGGAGATTGTGTCTTTTAGTGTCTGAGGTTTTGAAAGATGATGTGTGGGGAGGGGCTGGTTGCCTCCAAGTCCAGTCCATAAATATCTGGTCAAGATGTGGGAGAGCTGATTAAATGTGATATTGCTGACCAAGTGTTTCTAACTGCAACATTGTCAATTGAGTCACATGTTTCCCAACTGGCCTCTGGAGTATCCTCACTTATTTAAACTCATGACTTTTTACCAGCTCTGTGTTATTCATCCTCCCTCTGCCACCCCATTACCTGAATATGATTCCTAGTCTTGTGACCTTCAAAGGCAGATGGAGACATGTCATCTCTTACATTCTCTTTGCCCAAATGGTGATATGAAAAATCACCTGGAACCTGGCTCTTTTGGTTTCAAGGGAGACCACATCCTTGAAAAATAACTGAGTTAGTAATAACAGTAAGAAGGGTAAATGTTTAGAAGGCAACTGTGTTTAAACAAGAAAATTAAAAGCTTTTTCCTACTTTCTTCTCCACTGTGATCTCTACATTCTTTCTCTAATTTTCTCCCTATAAAGCACAGTTGATTTTCATTCACGGTACCTATGTTCTAGAAGACTCTCTATGAACTCTGAATTAGCAAATACTGAATCATTACTCTGGGGAAGAATATAGGGTTAGGTTCCTGTGACCTCCTGGTCATATTTTCAGCAACCCATCATTACATAACCTTGTTTTATGTGCATTTTTATTTAAAGACATTTGTTTAATATACAGAATTGATCCATTAACATTGAGCTCATGGCTAACAGCACTAAACTCATGCTGGAATGAGGTTTAACTGACACATGTATTTTCTCCAGAAGGCACATCACAGCCTTCTTGCGATTAGGAATACAAGACACCACTTCAGCGCTATGCTTGGGGGGCATCTTAAACAGGGAAATCTCCAACAGGAAGCACAAAACTGTGAAAAACATGGCACACTAAATAAACTGAGAAAAGAACACTTGTTTACAGTATTTGAGCTGAAACAAGAAGGTTGATTTTTTTTTACTTTAGCTGGGAATATATGGGCTGGATGACTCAAATATTTTGCTGTTCTGCACATCTTAGCACATGACTGTGAAAGTGCTGTGAGTATTGATTTGGGGGTTACAAATAAATTCTAGTGAGTAGGTGAAATTGCAAATATGGAATCTGTGAATAATGATGATCAATTGTACCCTTATCATTGGTAAATCGCTGCTAAACATCTCAGTATTCTTGCCTCTAAATTGTCACAGTGAGTTTTTGGTTTTATATAACTATAATGACACTCTCTGTCCCACTCACCTGTAAAACAGATGAGGCATTTGGGACATTGATAGTTTAGGAATAGGTTTTACAGCATGTCCATGACAAAGCCAGGACTAGAACCCAGATCTCAAGATGTGTGGTCCAGTGATTGTTCAGTCAGGTCACATGACTTTGAATGCTTCCAGTATGTGGGAGTTTCCTTTCTTCTCTATCAAGGGGGTGTCCTGAGCCTGATTTTCATTGTCTGGGTGCTCTGGTAGAAGAAAAGGGAAGTAGTAATTTGAGGAGCATCCATAAAACCCCCATTCACCTTCTGACTTTAGTGTATGAATCCCTTTGTAGATTAAAATGTAGATTCTGCCCATTAAAAATTCAAATGGGTATGATGTTGAGCAAAATTAAGAACATGAGAATTAATGAATATACCATATGAGTTAGCTCTGGGGTAATTAAATTGAGGCCAGGTGAAGCTGATTGAGAGGTGGCCCTTAGTAAAACAGGCAGTGGGGAAACTTCAAGAGACTAACAACCTGGAAGAGAGCATGGCAACTCCTACACAGTCTTCTTCCCTGGCTGTTACCTAAATGAGACAAAAGTGGAAGCCACTAGAAAAACTGTCTTATCAAAGCTCAGGAATTCTTAACATCTACTTGAAGAAATAACCCCCTCTGGGATTTCCTTTCCAGTTTGGCAGCATCTACCCGCATAATAGTTCTATTTGATTCTTATCCTTTTCTCTTTTTGTGAGGATCTCCCTCTTCTGCCCCTGGCTATGGGCTTCTTGGTTTGGGATGTAAACCCTGTTTTATCTTGTTTGGATATTGGTAACCTCATTGCTTGGAATTTCTTTTCTACTTTTTGGATAAAAGCTCACCTCTTATATGGAAGCAACTTTTTATAATTAGAATGTTATTATTTCTCTAAATTTTCTCAAAAGCCAGTCTCCTACTGAGATTATTCAAGATGTGTGTGTGTGTGTGTGTGTGTGTGTGTCATACGTTTAAAACATGCTTCCTAAATTTCTCTAAAAGGAAGTACTGAACATTACCAGTAAATGTGCTGTGCTGTGCCCCAACGGCTATTGGTTTACCTGGAACAGTCCTGGTTTATGCCTATTGTCCCAACATAATTATTCATAACACCTCCTCTCACTTATGGATGACAAATTATATGGTTATGCTATAGATAATACCAATGTAAGAAATAAAACAAGGAAGTACAAATAAAGTTGGCATTTCCAAACCTCCTAGATCAGGTTTACACGCAATATCAATTAGTGTTTAATTGGCTGTAGTTTGTGTCATCCTAAATTATAAAAATTATCTTTGTTTCCTTTAGAACTTCTTTGATTTCTAAGACTAATTGTGTTATAAGACTACTAGACCTTTTAGTACTTGGTGACTTATTCTATGCTTTAAATATTTTTTTTTAACTTCAAAAGTAACATAAGTTTATTGCAGAAATTTTAGAAAATGAAACAAGCTAAAAGGAGAAAATAAAAACCACCTATCATATTTTCACTTGAATAATCACTGTTAACATTTATATTATATCTTCCATGTTCTTTTCGTCTAGAAATCATATGTCAGACATATTGTATCACATAACCATATGTATCTTATAGTTAGAAAAACAGAATTTTCGGGGTCTGCTGATTTTTAACTTGCTTTTCCACTAACAATATATTATGATTGTTTTTCCATGTTATTAAATATTCTCCTACAAGAGGAAATTGATCAGAGTGTTGAACAGTATTCATTTGAATTTACCATTATTTACTTACCTAAGTGAAATCTTAGACTTTTTGAGATCCTTCCTAAAAGAAGGTAGAACAATGGGGCAAGAGCTTAAATTAACATTGGCTGGACTTTAGATGGTCATAAGAAAGAGCTTTCATGCTGGGATTGCACTGGGAGACAGTCCTAGATGGTTGCATTGTTTACTTGCCTGAAGGTAAGGGGCCTAATGAAATGATTTCTTGAGATTCATTTCCCTCCCTCATTTGTTATTTCTGTGATGGTTTAATACTTATAGGTAGGAAACTTATGTCCGATTATTTTTATTTAAGATCAGCTCTATTATTATGCTTCTTAATAGCAGCAGTACATATTTTGTGCATCCTTAATGATTTAGTACAAATTTAATTAAATGCTCCCTTTATTAACTATATATCTCAAATTGTGAAATTGTTGGCATTCACTAAGTGATAGGTTACACAAATATCAGAATTAGTTATTTTAGGCAATGAAAAGATTGCTTCATTTTCATCATTTTTGTTTGGCTTCTAGTTATTTTACTATAGTTTATTATTTTAAGATTATTAAAATAATACAAAAATAGTGAACTTAAAAATTCACTATAAATAGAAAATAATACACCCTGTATATTCAAATCCAGGTCCAACAACTATCAACTTTCCCATGGTACTTGTTTCATCTAGCCTCTTTTCTGTCATGAATATTTGATGCTATTGAGGCATATTTACAGATAATAAAATGCACAAATCTTAGTGTATGGCTTGATGAATTTTGACAAATGGAGCCACCACTGCAATCAAGGTTTAGGACATTTCCATAACCCCAGAAAGTTCCCTGGTGCTCCTTCTCAGTTAACTTCTACCTGTCCCTCCCCCCTAAGCCCCCCACCCCCAACCCACACGAAACAGGCAACCACTATTCTGAACTATCACTGTGGATAAACTATGTCTGTTTTTAAACTTCACATAAATAGAATCATATATGTAGTGTGTGGTCTTTGTGTCTTGCTTCTTTTTGCTTAGCATAAGTGTTTTTTTTGTTTGCTTTTTTTTGGTTTAGATTTATTCATGTTGTTGGGTGTATCAATAGTCTGTTTATTTTTTATTGCTGAGTAGCATTCTGTTGTGTGGATATATCACAGTTTTTGACCCATTCCTCAGCTAATGGCTATTTGAGCTCTTTTCAGTATGGGGCTACTTTATAATAAGCTGCTCTGAACAATTCTGTACAGATTGTTTTGTGGACTTAAGCTTTATCTCTCCTGGGTGTCATCTCCTTTGTTGGCACTATTTTTTTCTTATATAATTTCTTTCATTTTTGCTTAAAGAGATTCTAAGGAGTGGGTAGAGGACAAATTTTTGGCAGGTAGGCATTTACCAAAACAACTTACTTGAGTTACTTTTTATATCAGAAAGCACTTTGTATTGAGATGATAGATTATTCTAATAATAGTCTATGATCAAAACTTAGGATTTTGTGTCAGCAAATTACTTTTGGAGGTTTATGAATGAAATGCCCCCTGTGAACATTTTCTTAGCTGAATTGGCTTTAAGAGAATTACCAAACAGCTCAAGCGTTAAACATTCATTAAAGGAATTCATTAAAGGATGGGAAATTCATTAAAGGATGGAAAACTCTATATAAGTACACAGAGTCTCTATTTGTGGATCACTATTCAAAGCACCAACAAAGTTTAGTGTCAATTTATGTACAGAAATCGGTCTTTCTCCAGTTTTTCTTATCCATGATTTTTCTTTTAGCTTAGTGAACTTTCAAATAAATAGCTATCTTAAATATTTGAAAAATGGTCTCTATTTTGTTTTATTTATTTATTTTTAATCAGGAAGTAACTTAGTTGGTCCTTGTTTCCTTGTTCTTCTTTCATGAAGTCTTCTTTCTCCATACACCACTCTCAAAGTTTTCCTCTTTCCATCTTTTTCCAGGGGCCTTTGTAAAAATTTGGATATTAATTAGGAAGTTTAAACATCTGTCTTTCTGAGAAATATTTCTATTTCATCAGGGGTCAACATATTTAGTCAAAGGAACCCCAGGGATGAAAACTTCAGGGTGATGAAGATGATCTGTTTAGCAAGTGTCCGGTAAACACTTAGTTAATTTCAGTTAGTGTGTGGGAGTGTCACTGTCTGGTTCTGCTTTTTAAATTAGACCAAGTAGATGACAATTGTGACCACAGACCACAGGCAGCCCTGCAGGCGGCCTTGCATCAGAGACCCAAATGTTAATCACTATTCTCTTTTTCATCATTACTTATGTACATATATTAAAAATATGAATATGGGTGGAGATCATCTTGTGGATATTAACAATAAATAATAAAAGATAAACACATAATATAATTTAAGAAAGTGATACTGTGAAGAAAACTAAATCAAGGAAAGGGGAGAAAAAGTTTGAGATGAGGAGTCAGGGATCTCTCTGGGAAGGTGGCATTGAGCCCCTGCTGAATGCAGTGAGGGAGCAGGCTTGTAGAAGTGAGTAGCATACTCTTCTGAAGTGTGAATGCACAGTGTGCAGAGGGAGCACACCCAAGTGAAATGTGGGAATTAATATGAATTTCTGGTATAAGAATGAATGAAAACAAAGGCTGTGAGATGAAAACAAGTTTTCAGAATTTCTGGGTTTTTAAAAATTACTTCTAGAATACATTCCTGTATTTATATGCCAATACCTGTAGCTACAGAAATATATGGTTTTGCTTGTTTGTTTTAACATAAAAGGTTTTCCTATCAATATTTTTCTGCAACTTGTTTTACTCATATCTATATTGTGGATGTTACCATGTTAAGATTAATGCATAAAGATCTACCTCACTCTTTTTTAGCTACTACATAATATTTGATAGAATAAGTATACTATAATTTATGTATCCATTCCTGTATTGTAAGTTTGTATCAGTCACAATACTTGTAATAGATAACTAATTGATAAGCTTTCCAGATTAAAATACAGGAAACAGGATTAAATTTGAATTTAAAATAAACAATGAATTTTTTTAGTATAAGTATGGTTCAAATACTTATTATGTGTTTGTATGAAATTCAAAATTAACTGGGCATTCTGCATTTCTATTTGCAAATCCAGCAACCCTACCATTGGATTGTTACCAGCTTAAACAATAAAAGGAAAAAATTTTTGACTTAAAAAAAAATTGAAGTATAGTTGATTTACAATGTTTCAGATTTTCAGCAAAGTGATTTACCTATATGTGTATATAATTTTTATATATTTTATATATTTTTATATAAATAATATATTATTATATATTATTATTACAAGATATTGAATACTGTTCCCTGTGCTGTCCAGTAGGTCGTTGTTGTTTATCTGTTTTATATATAGTAGTGTGTATCTGTTAATCCCAAATTCCTAATTTATCCCTCCCCCCTTCCCCTTTGGTAACTATAAGTTTGTAAAAGGAAAATTTTAACTCGCGTAATTAAAAAGTGCTAAAGCAGTGCAGGGTTCAGGCCCAGTTTGATGAGAAATTCAGCTCTTTTAATTTGAAAATCTCTCAGCTGTCTCCTGTGTTTTGGCTATATTTTCAGGCTGAACTTTCTTGTGCTAGCAAGATAGTTTCAATGGTTTCAAGCCCCATATCTGGAAACCATGCCATTTAGAGGAAGAGAGGATGTCTGTGTCCTAGACTTCCCTGGGAACATCCTGAGATTCACTCCACTTAGACTGGGTTAGGTCACATGCCAACCTGTCAACTAAGTACTGTGACTGGAGAGATGGAATATTCTGAATGGCTTAGGTTATGGTTTGCCCTCCACACCTAGCACTATGGGCAGAATGAACTTACTCTGAATCACATGAAACCCCAAAGGAAAGGGAGAGTTAGGGATTTTGGATAGGTAACCAAGAGGTTCTCACTGTGGTCTATCCCTTTGGTTACCCAATATCTATTTGTACCCTTCTTCTCATATATATTGATATTTTCAAAGTTCTTAAGACTACATAAAATGAACTCAACCCATTCCTGAAGTAAACAACACAAAATCTGTTCCAATAACTACATCATCCTCCAAACCAGGATCTGTAATTGATAAGCAGAGTTCAATATCAAGCCCATATCCAGCTTTTCATGGTTTGGAGACCAGTAACTCACAGTGAGACATGCGTCCTAATGCAGCCAGTATACAGTAGATAGTGATGTAGAGAGAACAGCATAATTATGGTAACAACTCCCATTCAGAATAAAGAAGGATGGGAAACGATGAAGTGGCATTGCATATATTCTCACCTGCTTTTAAGGAATAGTATGGATTCCTTTCCTGGCATTGGAGTGACTACCTTGGTTAGCCAATAAGGCAGGCCATAATCCTCTCTGAAAAGACTCTGCTGTCCCTTGTCTTCTATGGTGTCTAGTCCTGTCTTTTGGGAGGATGTCTCTAAGCCATTATTATTTCTAACCATAGCTCATATGGATTTCTGGAGGCTGTAACATTTCAGTAGCCCAGTTCTACTTGCTGCCTTTGGCTTAAGGACTAAAAATGCCCTAAGATAGAAGTGGAGACAGGAGCCAAACTCCCAGTGTGAATCTGGGAGAGTGGTGAGGCTTCTTCAATTAGGTAAAGAAGTTTAAATATAAAATGCCACAGATCACTCCCAGAGTAATTCTTATGGCAGCCCTAGGAAACTACTATAAGTTTTATACTTTTATGTAATACAATAAATAATATTTTATTAATGTGACATCTTTATTGAACATAAACATTTCTCACTGAATTCTCTGCAAATTCATTAACTCATCAAAATGTATACTTCTAAAAATTTCATTTTCAATTGATATAAGTGAAAGCAACATCGATTGCTCTTGGCAAATGCAAGATTGTAAATAAGTTTTGATAATTTCTCATTTTGAGGAGGATATTTTGTTGATGCAATGGTCACTGAACCTGTTAAGAGTATTTTAATGCTGTGAAAACATTGGGATAACTTCTGGTAAATTACCTCAAAGTATAAATTTTTGTGCACCTATTAACTAATGATTCTGAAGGAACATTTTTTTCTAAGTAGGTTTAACTCCTTGTACAAATCAGTTTTGTGTAACTCTGAATTTAGTTTTAAATGTAAATTTATACAATGGCATTTTAATGTTTCCTCTGTTATTTCTTGGGCTTGTGGAGGCTGAGCAAGAAACTGAAAGTGGTTTCATGATTTGTACATAATTCAAGATGACTTCTTAAGCACTGTATCATTGTATATTCAATTTCAAGAAAAAAAATATTTAAAAAATTGTCTTCACGTTTAAAAATTTGTTGTCTGAAGCTTTGTATGAAAATTGTGCTTTTTTCCCCATTAAATGTGACAATCTTTACATTTAATTTCTATTTTTAAGCCTGTGAATATTTGTTTTAAAAGACTGCTGAAATTTTCAGCACGTGCTGCATCCTCGTATGCGTGCATAGCTGTCCAGACTATTTCCTCTGCTCACAAGCACACTCCAATGTTCCACCAGATTTCACATACAAAACACAAGTTCAAAGAAACAAAAATTATGAATTTCATTAGTGTGACAGCAGAGCATTAACTAAGTGCAGGGCCCTTCCGCAGGTGGGACCCTGTGTGACTGGGTCCTTAAAGCTGGCCCTCGGGGAGGCTTCAGACACACTCCATTTGCCATCTTGGCTCTCTTAAGGAAAGCCACCCTCGCACTGCGTTTGCATCTGAATTGACTGATCCTAGTCTGTATTTTACAACTGAACACAAGCCAGGCTCAACGGCAGGAAGGAATAATCTAGTACAGTGTTGCCTTGATTCTATGGCTAGGGCCAAACGGATTTTTAAATCTCTTATTAAGAATCGGAAGTCTCCTTACATAGCTGCCTTTTCTAACTTGGAATGTGAAATTTACGTTATTCAGGAAATGCTGATGAATGTGCATAAATAAAGTTCACCCTTTATTTCTAATCATCCGGTCTTTGAAAATATAAATCAACTTCCCAATTATACCTCCTTAATCAGTTTTTGTATGATCTATGTCACTTCTTGATGACTTTTTTTTTTTTCGGTACGTGGGCCTCTCACTGTTGTGGCCTCTCCTGTTGCGGAGCACAGGCTCTGGACGCGCAGGCTCAGCGGCCATGGCTCACGGGCCCAGCCGCTCGGCGGCATGTGGGATCTTCCCGGACCGGGGCACGAACCCGTGTCCCCTGCATCGGCAGGCGAACTCTCAACCACTGCGCCACCAGGGAAGCCCTTGGTGACTTTTTTTTTTTTGTCATTTTCTGCACCTGTATATCTTGTGTTTAGGCATCTGGAGGCGATATTTTATTTGGGTATCTGAATGTATCAACAAGCTCATAACAATGGCTGAAATTCTTAAGTTCAGAGATTCAGATCTAGATGCTTACCTGAAAACTTACCTCGTACAGTTTGGCCTCATTTTGGAAGAGATGTTTTATAACACTTCTTCTTTCTAGATAGGAAACAATGATGAGAACATCTTGTTAGGTATTTTCTTAACATTATAGGTTTTTTTAGTGATGAAAGACTATAAGGATATGCAATCTATATTATTTAATCTTCAAAACTCTTAACATTACATGCTGTAGTACAATATTACAATTACTAGTTATAAAATGTAACCACATAATATCTACATTATAACTGGAGGACTAAATATCAACAAGTTAACAAATTACCCAGATATTCTTTATGCATAATCATAGATCTTTGAGTGTCTAATTATGCCTTTTGTTTGATTTGAGATGGTTGTATGTAGAAATATTTGGTAAGCTTGACTTTCTGCCAAACCAAAGAGGTTCAAACTTACTTGAGATATATAAGTGACTTTTGTTTACTAAGTGTCTGTTATTAAGGCAGAACCCACTGCTTAATCATAGGTTTAGGACAGGAATATAAACAGAAACATAACTCATGCGTGTGCCCATTCTTTCTCCCAGCTCTGGACATTAGTCAAACTTCAGTTTAGCATTATCAAAAATACAGAGCACACTGTCCTGAAAAACCCACTTAAAACAGGGCTTATATTGGTTTAAGCTTTATTTATTATCTTTTAAGAAACTTTTGATATAGTTACTATTATTAGTGAGAACTTGGGAAAATGGAATGAAATTTAACTTTTTTTGTGCTGAGGAAGGAGGCAAAATCTATTAGATTAAAAAAATCTAATGGGGAAGATCCACTTTTCTGTTCGATTGGTATTTTTGCACTTCTCCTTTAGAAATTATTGTTTTGGACAAAAAAACTACCCCTGTCTTTATGTGCATTTCTCATTTCTCACATGGCTCACAATTTAAAATTATTTTCTTTTAAATATTGTTTTTACATTTAAAATGATTAAACATATATTGGTCTTTGAAACTGAAGAAAGCACTGAGCCTTTCATCTCAGGGGACTTTGGTTTATATCTGTCTCAGTTTAAGCGGAAACAAGTTTGATCTTGTCCCCTGCACCTCTCCAAGGTTTTAGGGTGAGCAGTAATTATAAAGACTGAAACCACTCTGAAATATGTTAGCATTTCATTCTGCTCCATGAAGAATAGGTATAAAATACTTCATTGTGCAGCCAAGGAAGATTAGTATTTTTATTGAAAATTATTATATCATAGCCTTAATCAAAAGAAAAATGATGAACTTCTGTAGTTTCTGTTACAAGCTATTTTGGAAAATGAAATCAGAGTATTAAGTATGAAACTTTTTACAACATTGTGAAGGAGAGACTGGTGATCTGAGAGATCTCTCTACTCCTCCTTGGGAGAGCAATTCTCTATCCCTCATGTCCCAAGCCCACAGGAAGTCTTTTCTTTATCACTTATCAAATCCCACTCTAATAAACTGCTGACCCTCATTCCCCTGGAGTTTCATATTGAAGATTCCAGTTTAAGGTCACATCCAGCCTTAGAATATTACTATTTTAATAGGATTAACAGACTGAAGCCAAAGAATGAAGCTAGGGAGTGGGAAGGTTTGGTAGACAGAAGGAGTGAGCTCTGTTGTCCTCAGGGGATCCTTTGAATCTTATTGAAGTTCATACAGGGACTTAGTATTTTAGTGTGTGGACAAAGAAGGGACCAAGGACAGCAAACAGTCATTTTCACCATCTCAACTCATTCTCCCATCTTCCTCCTCAAAGGGCACAGAGCATCCGTGGGGACAGTAGCAGCTTTGTTGCTTCTTAGCTGTAGTAACTTGCAGGATGATTTGCTGTCTTTTTCTTGGGCTCAGGTATCTGTAGCCTCCTGGAGTGTCCTTGACCTACAAGGTCCTCAGGATTGCCTGGGCACTTAGCGTTGTCCAGTTTGCTCCCATTTCCTCCATGTAACTGTAGCAAGTTTCTCTCAAGATCTCTGTAGCCAACAGGAATCTAGCTTCTTGGGGAAACTTCAGCTTCTTTGCTGAAGCCCTGAGTAGTTCCCCTGCATGAGTCAGGTACAGACTTTGAGAGTGTGGGAGATCCTGCTGGTCTCAGTGCCACTTCATGTGGGTAGTTTACAAAATTTAAAACCTAAATTTTTTCATGAACTCGATTTTATCCCTCCACCATGCAACTGCGGGAGAATACCTCATATGTGATAAAAAATGCTCCAATTTTAATGCTGGAGGTTTCTTTAAATGCCTTAATTCCCATCCTGTTTTGTCATCTCAAAAGGAAGTTCATCTCTTTGCTGCCCCGTGGTCTCCAGGTGCATTTACATGTGCTGATAGCAGATGAGAGAAATGGAAATGAGGGCAGAGGCCTCCACCGAGAAGCTGCCCTGGCCTCTGAATGACCTGATATCCTATCTATTTAGAACATCAGGCTTCAAGACAGTGACTCTTCATTACTAGAAACTCATGAAGCTAAGAATGACATTTATTGGCAATGGGAAATAGAGCTGTCACATGGACCAGGATGCCGGAGATTTATGTGGCTCCTCGCTCTATTTATTTTCCATAGGAAATCACTGCTGTACAGACTGGAAATGCTTACATTCACAGGGTGAGTTCCCTCTCTTTCTCTGTAACTGACTGACTTGGGAATTTGAAAGTTGTCTTGGGAGCAGATCATCAGAACAAGGGGAGTTAGAAGAACAAAAGATTAATAGCATTGGGGTAAGGCACAAGTATACAAGTAGTCAGATAGAATCAAATATGTTGGCTTCATGCTACATCCATTTCTCCCTGAGGAGTAGATTTACCATTGGGATTAGAAACACACCAACTTCAATGGCTAGATCTTCTCTTGGATTGTGCTTTGCTGGGCACTGACAATAAACGTTCCTATCTAATTTGTCCCTATTTTGATTGACATATTCATTCATTCTTTGAATGTGTTAATGTGTCCATCTGGTTATAGTCATCTGTTGGCCTGAAAACCAATCAGGTAACTTGATATAATTGAGCGCAGTCTCATGGTATACTGCTCTTATGTTTATCTCCAAAGAAGACCAGTTATTTCTAAGTTCTTAGAGACACCTTACTTTAGCACCCATGTAACAGAAAACACTTGGAAGCAAAAAGTAAGGCAGATTTTCAATTTCAATAAATATTTCTTAATTACCTACCATGTTTGATGCAGTACATTAGCCATGATTTTTAGCATAATTATTTTATAGTAAGTACTTTAGCTGTTTCTAAAAAGAAAAACAAAAAAACAAAACCTTTATACTAATCCCTTTGATGAATTAAACTAGAGTATTTCCTGGAGGGTTTCCCAAGTTTGGATTTCTTCGTCACCAGAAGATATGCTCTCAAGCATCATCTTAAATATTTCAAAAAGTAAATTTAAAATCTAAAACAGCCTGCTCACATGACTTGGGAAAGTCATTTGAATGAGATCATTTATGAGCCATTTATTGGTGTGCAATTCTATTAAATTTATGGTGGCCAATTATAATCATGAAAAAAAGCCAAAATACTTTTCTAGTTATATTTTTATAGCATTTTCATTTTGATCTTTAGCTCTTTTAGTAGTTAGTCAAATTGTGCTTACTAGAGAGTGATCAAAGGATATTTGAGACAAGATTTTGGTTTCCACACTCTATTGAATATAAATTTGCTGGTTTGGGTTTTAAAATCCTTTAAATAATTTGAAAATATTCCTTATGTATTATTATGTGAAAAAAGCAGTTTTCACAACAGCATGTAATAATATGACTCCAATGTTGTAGTATATCTGTGTTTATATGTATGTGTATATACCTAGTTGGGAAAAGACAGAAAGCTATTAAATAAAATATAAATCAGTAATTTTATTTCCAGCTGGTGGGGAATATGAGTGAATATTTTAGTAACTACTCCTCCACCCCAAGTTTCATGTCTAAAAATTTATTTAAAAATATAACTGGAATGTTCTGCTTATGCTAGGATGGCAATAAGTTAAAAAAATACTCTAAGAGATTTATTCTTTATTCTAAAATAGCAGTGTATTCAGCTGGTCTCATTAAAAAAATTAATTTGGGGTGCTTGCTTTTTTCCAGGGGCTTCTCTCTTTGTGACTGATTAAAGATATTAATGCAAAAGACACTTTTCTCCTCCAGCCTTTGAGCTAGCCACCAAGATATTTTATTTTACTTTTTGTTAATACAGAAAACAAATTAAAGATATTTCTATATTTTCTCCCATTTCACTTGTCCAGTGACATCACTGATTAAAATCTCCATTCTTTGAAGGAGAAATTTTGAATTACTACTAACTAGAATAATTCATCTGCTGGAGAAATTGTTGAGGGGCCAACCTCCTTTTTAGATTCTAGCTAGCTTGCTAGATAAAGTTGTCATTACATTTAACTTGGTCTTTAATTATAAGCAGATGGATGAATTATTTTAATTGCTGCTATATATCTTAACAGTAGTTCATGCATTGACACAAAGTGAAGAACATCAAACAAAAATTAAATGCTAGGGCAAGAAAACAGCCAACCTCCAAGGGAAGTAATTGATCACAACCTGTCATCTTTAAAGGCCAGAAGAATGCAAAATAAACACTTGGGATTAGTGTACTAAATATGGCTCATCAGTCTTCAGCTCTGCCTTCTGATAATTCATCTATCTCATTTATTTTAATGCTTTATCATGTATCCACCCAGCTCTGTAATTAACCTTTCAGGTATTCTCTTTTTCTTCCTGCCTTTGAAATTGTGTGTGGTGAGATTCTGCAAGAAGAGGATATTATTACCAGCCCGTACAAAAGAAGTGACTCTTGCAATGATTCTGTTTTATAGCTTACGTGTTGGAATTCTTGCTAAAACTTAGGGGGCATGTTAAATCTGGTTTAAAGAGAAAACCTTAGCAAATTTATTATGTTCTTTTAAATGGAGAGTTTAGTTTGGCTATAGGTAAACTGTTTGATTTTATAGGAGTCTGGATCTAGCTTCATTAAACTCAAAATGCTGGTTTGAGTTATTAAAAATAAAAAGTACCAAAGTTAGCTTCTGAATTAGTCATTAAATACTAACATTTTATTGATTTGTTTCTGAGTGAAGTGTTTATTTTTCCTTTACTAAAAAGAATACCATTAATAACATGTGTTTTCTCCCATAGCAATGAGTATACTGAGATTATATAGTAAATTATGTTTGGGATTTATACTCTGCCATAAATTTTGCTGTAGAACTGGAATTTTCCCACAGATCTATTATAGGATGTAGATTTATTAATTTATTCATCAGTCTCAGAATACTAACAATGCTGAATCATTTTGATTACTTATTACTAAGCATTGAAAACCTAAAACAATGCATGCAATCCAAATAGGTGCACTGTTTTTTTACCTAGATGTTGTAAATTTGAGATGGTTTCTAGCATTTTGGGTGTGAACATAATGTCAAAATACTGAGTTATCATAAGCTTCTTTACAATCCCAAGAGTGTGGGATTTTTTATTTTTAACTTCACTTTAGTATGATTCATTCACTTTGTAGGTTATCTAAGGCAAAGATTTAACTCTGACTTACTGTTGTAATGTCTCTAGGCTAGTTCCCTTTGCTGAGTGTTGAAGAAGAGTTCTGGTGGGCTTGAACCTTTCTTGGAATTAACTGAATACCAAGATGTTTTGGAATTTCCTGTGACAAATCCATGTTCCAAAGTTAGAATGGATTTTTGTTTTAAAGATTCTCTGATGTGTTAGTTCATTTATGCAATTGCTCCTTTTTGTGGTGAGGGTTGACTACTTTGGAAGAAAATATTCCAAATATGGGGCTATCAACAATGGTATACGGGCTTTAGACCAACAGACTGGAGGATTTTGCACACAAATGTTGAGAAATACTTGTCAGCAGAGAATCAGGTAAACTTATATACAGTTTGTTTGTATATGATCCTAAAGCAAAGATTTCCGGATTTGGAAGCTTATATGACCCATCTAGCAAACTCATTTTCCTTCTTTGTTTACAAATAAAAAATATTAGTGGGAAACTACTAGTGTCTTCAGTAATTATTACAGCTCTATTACTAGTTTCTGTGTAACCCTCATAAAATCTGTTAACCTCTTGCAACCTACATTTCCTCAGTTATAGAATGAAAATTCAATAAGACAAAGTGCATGGGATATAGTACGACTTGATCAACTTGCTTCTCTCCCTCTCACCCTCTCTCCCTTCCTTCCTTCCTTTGACCTTTTTTATATGTGTATCGAGGAAGAGAAAACCAACCCCTGATGGCCGGGAGCTAGTCTGGGACTCACAACGAGACCTTGGTATTCTCAAGCTTTAATAATTTTACAGAACATAGACATCAGACAAAGCCACTCTGGGATCCTGATGGAGCATGTCAAATCAAGGCAACTCCATAGCATGCCAGAGCACAGACAAAAACCACATCTCTAAAATGGCTCACTCTGACCTCCTCCTCCTGATACCTATGCTTATGTAACCTCCTTCCAAATGTGGCAGAGCTGCTCCCTGTGACCAACAGCACATGGTAGTGACAATGGCGTGTGATTTTCATGGCTAGGTGATAAAAAAATCATTGAGGTTTCTGTTCTGGTCTCTTAGATTGCTTGCTCTGGGGGATACAAGTCACCATGTTGTCAGGAAACTTGAGCAGTCCTGTGGAGGGGTCCATGTGGGAAAGAACTGAGGCCTCACGCTAACAGTGACACTAATATGTCAGCCCTGTGAGTGGGCCATCTTGGAAGTAGATCCTGCAAGATAGGGGACCTGGCAAGACTTCAAGACTTCAGATGACAACAGCTGTGACACATTTGGACTGCAACCTCATTAGAGACTACAAGCCAGAACCACCCAGCCAAGCTGTCTCCAAATTTCTGACACCTAGAAATTGTGAGAGATAATAAATGTTTATTGTTTTAAGCCACTAACTTTTGAGGAAATTTGTTGCACAGCAATAGGATAGTAATACTCCTCACCAGAAATCCATGCCTTCCTGGAGATGCAGGGCAGTCTGATGTGGCTCTCCCCAGTTCAGTGGTGTTGCCACGTAAACAGAGAGTGCTGCACTGGTAGATGTTTAACAATTGGCTCTCCCCAAAACAAACAAACAATGCCCTGATTTTTAGTATCTGCCAGTTTCTGTGGTGTAAATATTCCCACCATGGCCAACTTCAAGCTACCAATGTGACATCACTGAACATGGAATTGGGAAGAGAAGAATAGGAGCATATAACTATATAAAATTTCTACAGATACAATATATGTCAATAACCTTAAGAGCATAGATAATAGTAAAATGCAGTAAAATAGTTAGGAGAGATGAGGTTTGAATATTTATTACTTTTACTTTTAATATAGTTTATTTTGTTGCAAGCTTACATAATTTAAATTTCAAATGTGGTTATATATAATAATCAGCTCACAAAATTCCTGAATGTATAACAACTGGCTCTTGTGGCTTCAGCACACCACTGTCAAAGTGATTTTTTGAGTGACAATATTTATTTGGGTTCTTGTCTAGTTGAATCACCATTTGGGTAGTGATAAACCACATCTGTAGTAAATTTCATTCACATCTATAACAAATTGTGATTGGGGCACCTTGATGGAATAATTTTAGCCGTTCATGACACACAGTTGGTTGCAGTCATTATCCTGGAAGGAGCTGGACCTGTTATTTGCCTCTAGTTTAAATTCTAAATGTTGGAAGTACCAACAATTGGCCAGCATGGCATGCAGCTGTATGAAAAGAAAACAACTGACTTTCACATTTTAGGGGCACACAAGTCTTTTACTATATGTTTTGGACACTTTTTACTGCTACATCTGTCCCGCTTTGTGGGGTCATTATTGTCTTCCACTTTTCTGCTTCTAGATCTTTACTTAGCTTCTAGGAGACAGAACAATTTACTGATTATGAATATGGGCTTCAAAATTACGATTGTTTCCTGGCTCCTCAAAGTAATAGCTGTGTAAGCTTGGGCACATTACTTAGCCTCTCCGATATTCAACTTCTTTATCCATAAACAGGGTTGTTATGGGAACTCCATGAGATTGTGTCTGTAATATGTTTAGCATAGTTCCTGATCCACATAATGTATAATACTATTAGCCATTATATATTCAAAATAACTGGCTAATTCACTGACACGATCTCAGGCTGACATGAGATGTATTGTTCAGAAGTTCCTTTGGATCGTTTTACATTATAAGTTCCTTCTTAAAATCCTCATTCTGTTCTAAAAGTATCTTCCTAAAATGCTCAATCTGAGAGCAGGTGGTGAAAGAAGGAGGGGGCAGGCAGAGTAACCCCATGGTGGTCCAAGAAACTTCCAATCTCTGATCAGGGAATGCACTGGAAAGGGAAGCACCTCCTGGGCAGGACTAGGGTCATCCTCTTAATGGGAAAAGAGGCAGAGTCTTCTCTTTATGGAAACACGAAGATGGAGAATCATTGTTTGGTGGTTACTTTCCCTGTGCCCTCCCTGTGTTTCTCTTAAATAACATTAAAAGCAAGACCCATCAAGCCAAGGACTGCAGGGTCTTTTGTCTTTGTTAGAGCTTCTTCTTAACCTGATTTTGGTGAGGGAAGGAGGTATTTATTCTGAACTATAACAGGCTCCTTGGTTTAGGTGATACCCCCCTAACCTATCCCCCCTGGGTCTTCCAGTGCTAGTCATGGAAAAGTGACACCATGTGTCACCAATTATCCAAACTGTCCTCCCATTCACTCCCCTGAGTGACTCTGAGCTGGATCAAACATGGATGTGAATCTCAGCTCTACTCCTTACCTTGGACAAATCTCTTAGCTTCTCAAAACTTCTGTTTATTAATCTGTAAAATACTGTTAGGAATGATTTTACTTCTCAGGGTTTTCATGAGGGTTAAATGATCTGTAAAGTCGCTGCATATAAAGTACTTAGTAAAGCCTGATATTTTTCACAGATTAATCACACATATGCAGGAAACACTCCTCAACATGGATTTTTCTATTTCAGCTATTTTCTATTCATTTCACCAATCAGTTCAACTTTTTTCCTTGCAAATATACATTCTAAATAACTTAATAGATTGCACTGTTGACTGCAATATTCTGCTTAATTCTCTAGAGTGTCAAGCAGTGCCAAAAGCCAGCAGAATGTATTTTTTCAAACATATGACTACAGGGGACAATGATGTTGTACCTCGCATTAGGCCAAGAAAATTAAAAAAAGAAAAAAGAATAACGCCATTCATGCTCCAGAAGGTGATGAAAGACAGAGGAGAGTGGTGACACAAAGCTGACGGCAGTGGCACACGTCTTCTGACGATGCCAGAAGAACTGACAAGCCGACTGGACAAGAGAGACACTCTGGGCCAACCCGGCAGCTACTTGAATACCTTGTTTCTTATCTGTCTCCTTGGAGGGAAAGCTCAGAGGAAGCCTTTGACGATCTGATGCCTGGGCTCAAACTAATCTTTGTCATGTGGTGCCACATCACAGCACTGCCCACCCTTGACCCTCCTACCCTCCCTCTCCATTTCATCCTAAAAATATAATTATTTCCACTGAATTTATTCCCTCCCTCCCCCACATACTTTGATGAATCAATCAGTTGATGGCTATAGATACAAATCAGGCTTGCTAACTAATTGGAAACCTTCCAGGGACATATCAGCAATGGTAATTTGGAAAGTAATATGCCATGGAGTGTTGTCATAAGGATAGTGTTTTTTGTTTTCTTCCATGTAGCAGCCTGGTTTCTCCTCCTCTGGATAACTTTTTCCATCTGAGATATCTCTATAATTATGAAGGCTGGACCCCTTAAGCTTTGTTAATTACTTACCAATTGATAAGTAATTTTTCTGAGCATCTCTGGATTTCCAGGTTGAGCCAGAACAGGCATAAGGATAAAGATGGTACAGTCCCTGTGGTCACGGGGTTCACAAGAGGACAGACTATTAAACAGACTGGTTTAATACTGTTTGCTGAGAAATGTGATCAAACTTTACAGAAGGACTGTGTGTGTTTGGAGCAGGAGAGTCAGGCATGGCTGCTGAGAGGGGCTGATTCACAATCTGGGTTTTGAACAGTGTGATTATTCCTCATTCCTCTCTTCACTACTCCCCAGACCCATTCTCCTCCCTTCTTTGCCCAGGAAGCTGACCCCTGCTGTGGTGGATACTGTAATATGCCACCCAGATTCCCATTTCAGGAATGAAGGGCTTATTCCCTCAGTTTCTGGAAGACAAGCTTCAGGTGTTAGCCCTTTTAGGTGATTGCATCTCCTGGAGAAAACTGCCTCCTGTGTCCAATGACTTATCATTACCAAGATACAAAAACCAGCCCTACCTCGCTCGCTCCATCTTGAGAGAAACTTGTAGGATCATTCTAGCTCCAGAGCTCACCTGGGCTCACCTGAATCACAGCCCACCTTCTCCTCTGCCCAGTCCTGTTTCCTTCCCCTCCTTTGCACAGATGGTCATACTAGGAATACTCCCTAGTAAATGTCCTTCTTGGTACTTCCTATCTCTGGTGAACCCGACCCTTGATATCTGTGGACTGCCGTGCTCAGGTTTCTGAGCTGGCTGGATTCTTGATGGGTTCAGCCAGTGGCATGTGATCAGAGGTGGGAGGAGAAGGTGTTTACTCCATGCCTCCTCCCTGCTTCCATGCTGTTCTCTGGCAGTAGCTGGTCCCTTGGGACTATGGCTTCTGCCCAGGCAGGCCCTCCTCCTTGGTGATGGCCCTCACTGTTTCCTCCCTTTCCTCCTTCAGGCCTAAGAGTGGTAATGTTTCCCTCTGCTGCTAGTCTCCAGAGGTCTCAACATCCCTAGGTGGTTTCTTTAATCCTACTTCTTAACCCAAAGAGATCCTTTGGTTCAATCTTCAGTTGAAGTAGTAGTGTGCTGGTAAATGTTTAACAACTGGATCTCTGGAAGAAACAAAAAGCTCTGATTTGTAGCTTTTGACAATTTCTGTGGAGCAAATATGTCCACTACAGCCCAACATGATGATATTAAACACAGAATTGGAAAAAGCTGCTAAATAGTTCCACTATACAGTAGTCCCTCCTTATTCGAGATTTAGGGCTTTCTTCAGTTACAATTACCCTTGGTCAACTGCAGTCCAAAAATATCAAATGGAAAATTCCAAAAATAAACAATTCATAAGTTTTAAATTGGATGCTGCTCTGAGTAGTGGGATGAAACCCCATGCCCTCCTGCTCCGTCCCACCTGGGATGAGAATCATCCCTTTGTCCAGTGTCTCCTGCCCATTAGTCACTTAGTACAGTGGTCCCCAACATTTTGGGCACCTGGGACTGCTTTCATGGAAGACAACTTTTCCATGGACCAGCGGTGGGGGGGAGGGGATGGATCCAGAATGATTCAAGCACATTGCATTTATTGTGCACTTCATTTCTATTATTATTATATTATAATATATAATGAAATAATTATACAACTCACCATAATGCAGAATCATTGGGAGCCCTGAGCTTGTTTTTCTGCAACTAGATGGTTCCATATGGGGGTGATAGGAGACAGTGATGCCCGAAGTGTGTTCTTATGTCCAGTCTACTCTGTAATCTCATTTTGGTTTCTGTCACTGCAGAAAACCGTGCTTCAAAAAGCTGGATGATGGAAATGGAAGCAGGCTTTTCAGTGCTTTTGTGGCAATCTCAGGATATTCTGCTTTGACTTTAATCTAGAATGTATGGAGATCTGAAGTTGTCTCAAAAATACTTTTAAGGCCACCGTAATTTGTGATCTCAAGAAGTTGATCCTCTTCTAGCATGGACAAAGTTGATCTACCTGGCTTATTCACAAATGGGTCATGGATCCATTCCTTCCCAGTTCAGGGGTCTTTTGTGGTTAAGAATTAATGCTCAAACTCTTTTGAAAGCTGAGATAGGTGATCATGCATCAGCTAGGAGAAAGAAGGCCCTGGCTCAGTCTCTTTCAAAAATCTCTGCTAATGTTTGAAACATCAAAAATCCCAATGTTCATTCATTGCCCCCATAATTCCAGTTTGGCTTTGAATGCAGCCACTTTATCTGCCAACTCGAACACAATTGTTGTTCTCCCCTGAAGTGACAGATTGAGTTCGTTGAGCAGGTTGAATATGTCACACAAGTAAGCAAGTTTTGTGACCAGTTCTGTGTCACTGAAATATGTTGCCAGTGGTGACTGTTTTACTAAAAGAAATCTCTGGAGAAGCTCTCATAACTCAAAAACTTTGGCCAGTAACCTACCTTTAGAAAGCCATCTTGCTTCTGTGTGTAAGAGAAGACGTGTGCTCTGCATTCATCTCCTCACAGAGTTGTGTGAACAGACGTGAGTTAAGGGTATGTACTTTAATGTGGTTGATAATTTTAATCACATACTGCAAAATGTTGTTAAGTTAAGGTGACATTTTTCGGCTAGCCAGCACTTCTCTATGGATGACACAGTGCATACATTCAGAAGTGACCTCTTTGACCTGAGTAGTAAAACCAGAAAGCTGTCCAGTCAGGGCAGCCACTCTGTCTGTGAATATACCGACACAAAATGACCAATTCAGTTTTCCTAATATGTAATCATTCAAAGAATTGAATAGTTCTGCAGCTGTGGTGTTGGTTGGCAACAAAAGTACACATAACATATCCTCATGCACATCCTCCTGAAAAATATATCACACAAAAATGAGCATTGTTGCCTTGTTATCAACATCAGTAGACTTGTCAACCTGGATTGCATACCACAGTGACTCATTAATCCTCTCTAATAGTTGTGCCTCAATATTCTCTGTTATTTCATCAATTCATCTAGTTATGGTGCTCACTGAAAGAGGAACATGTGCCACCTTTTGAACTGCGGCCTCTCCTAAAATTCATGACAAATGTCCTTAGCAGCAGGCAGGATCAACTCTTCACCAACAGTAAAGGGCTTCTTAGCTTGAGCAATGCAGTTAGCCACTAAGAATGATGCTCTCAGTGCGGACACATTTGATGAAATGGTGACCTTCAATAATTGCTTCTGTTCTTTGTGTTCACATTATTTTCTTTTGAAAAACTCCAAAGGCTTATTTTTTAATGCAGAGTGCTTTGTCTCCATGTGACAAAGCAGTTTTGAAAGTTTCATGGTTTTGTTGGCTAGCTGGTTCCACATATTATACAAGGTGGGCTTTGAGAATGTGAATGACTTGTTGCAATGAATCTGTAATTTAAGTAGGACTCTTGGTATTTTCTTTCAATGCAGTTTTCTTTTTGTTGGCAGTCTTAGAATCTTCTGCTGTCGCATCATTGGGTCTTTCCTCCTTTTCAAAGAATCTCTCTAGTGATATTTATTTTTTACTCGTTTTGGCTAGGGTTAGCTTGTGGGCTTACCAAAACTGTGACTGAGACAAGTGCGCAGTGCAGGAAAGAGGCGTGGACAGAAGTGGTAAATAAAATAATGGGCGGGCTACGTGTGGACTAAAATAAGTGTCGGATTCTGACTTAAAGCCTGCCACCAGATGTGGCTGTACAATTGTAGTACATCAACTCACTTGCCACTATAAATTCTGCCACCAGATGCAGCTTAATTTTCACTTGCCACTTACTGATAGGGTTTTGATACGAGTCTGCAAGCAATTGATTTATTATGGCTTCTGTGCAGTCAAACCTCTCTGGTAATGATAATCTGTATTTGCAACCACTCCCCAGTGCTAGCATCACTGCCTCAGCTCCACCTCAGATCATCAGGCATTAGATTCTCATAAGGAGCAGGCACCCTAGATCTCTCGCACGTACAGTTCACAGTAGGGTTCACACTCCTATGAGAATCTAATGTTGCCACTGATCTGACGGGAGGCAGAGCTCAGGCAGTAATGTGAGTGATGGGGAGTGGCTGTAAATACAGATGAAGCTTCGCTTGCTCACCCACCGCTCACCTCCTGCTGTGCAGCCCAGTTCCTAACAGGCCATGGACCAGTCATGGTCCATGGCCCTGAGGTTGGGGACACTTGACTTAGTAGCCTTCTGGGTTATCAGATTGCATGTCATGGTATCACGGTGCTTGTGTTCAAGTGACACTTATTTTATTTAATAATGGTCCCAAGGCACAAGAGAAGTGATGCTGGCAATTCAGATATGCCAAAGAGAAGCTGTGAAATGCATCTTTTTAAGTGAAAAGGTGAAAGTTCTTGACTTAATAAGGAAAGAAAAAAGTCACATGCTGAGGCTGTTAACATCTATGGTAAGAAAAATCTTCTATATGTGAAATTATGAAGAAGGAAACAAAATTCGTGCTAGTTTTTCTGTTCCACCTCGAATGCAAATGTTATGGCCACACTGTCTGATGAATACTTAGTTAAGTTGGAAGAGGCATTAAATTTGTACAGAGAATATATTGAGAGAGACAAAGACCAGATTCACATAACTTTTATTACAGTATATTGTTACAATTGTTCTATTTAATATTCTTTTAAATCTATTACTGTGCCTAATTTATAAATTAAACTTTCATAGGTATGCATGTATAGGAAAAAAACCCATAGTATATGTAGTGTTCAATACAACTGGCAGTTTCAGACATCCATTGGATGTCTTGATATATATCCCCCATGGATGAGGGGGTACAACTGTACAGATATGGTAGATGTAAATAATCTCAAGATTGTATGCAATAGTAAAATAATGAGGAAGGCATAAGTTTTAAATATTTATTGTCTTTGTTTTTAATATAATTCAAGTAATTGTAGATAAGTTAATTGAAAATAGTGACTGTGTTTAACACCAAGCTTGCAAAATTCTTAAGAATTAATCATGTTCTCCTATGAGTCAGTATAAATTGGCTCCAGCATAGTATTGAATTGAAGCATCTGAGTAGAATTTTGTGTTATGTTGTGACTCTGCTTGATACTGCTAAATAGCAGTTAACTGGGCAAGTTATAGGTGAGGCTGAGAAATGAGTGGTAAGGGGTGGGGTTGAAGCTGAAGTGTGAGTAAGTGAAAGGGCAGTTAGGAAGTGTCTTAGACCAGCGTATGAGTGTGCACCAAGGTGTGGCCACTAACCAGATTCCAAATTTCCTAAACAGTGGGAACCACAAATTGTCGTGAATCTTCTGCCTTTTGTGACATCTCTGTCCCTTCATGACTTTTGGCTACTTAGCTACATCATGAACATAAGAAAGGAAGGGCAATCTGGAGATAGGGTCTCAGAGAGGGGATGTGGTTTTTCAAATGATCATTGCCAAATTTCCAGGGGAATGAGGCCACGGACTCAAGAGTGAGCTCTGTGTCTCGGGGGTGTGGGTGTGGCTGGGGGTGTGTGCTTGAGCTGGAAAGAAGAGAATGGAATCCTGTTGGTTAGAAAAGGTCAAAAGACATTGAGAGAAAATGGGAAGACATTGAGCAGAGGAGTGAACTTGCAATAAGTTTCTTTTCCTTTTAAAGCAGGTTCTCAGCTAATTTTTTGTTACTACACTTACCCTGAAAATATGGAAAGAATCATCAGTGTTTTGGCAAATCCATTTCCAACAGAACCAGCCCAAAGAATGCAGAAGTAGGGAGAGAACTGATTTTGAAATATTATTACTGCTCACATTTTCTGGTAGGCTTGAGATCACATTTTGACACATGTCTTGGCCGTGTGTTGTACGTTGGAAGATGTATTCTCAGAGCATCCATAACTGTCTTCTAGATAATGATGAAGAGCCTCTTGAGGCTGCATGTTCCAAGTCTGATATCAACTGTGCCAACATTCCAAAAGGAAGCGAAACTTCTACACCCCTTCCGTGCTGAAAAAGTTGCCTGGATGGTTTTCAATCTGTGAAGTGTCTTCTATATAGTTGAGAAGGAATTGTGGTTTCCCCTACCTGGTCAGGGATGCCATTTCTTCAGAACTTGTAGGCGGACAGAGTTCTGGTCCTTGCCCCAGACATTCTTAGGGCAAGAATCCTGTGCTGAATGAATTCGACAGGTAACTCATGATTAAGAGCTAACTACAGACATTTCACTAAGAAGTGAGTGGTTGTACCCTAACTAATGATGGGTATGTGTTAGGATCACATTAGAAACTGTCACATAAAAACAGAAACACTGTTTCTATGATTTTCTCTGAATGAAACCTGAATACCATTTTAGTCCCTGGAGTCCACACAATTTTAAAAAGTTCTACTCTTTGAATCAGTAAAAACAATTCCTTTGGGGAAAGGCTTTTGTCACATACATCTTGTCATGGGGCAACTTTGCATTTTGAAGTCCTTCTTCCCTTCTAGGGAAGCAAAAATGGAATGACAGTGAATGGAATTGCATTTGCTTTTTCTGATACATGGTTTTTATAATCAAGAATGTTTGAATATGTTCTGTATTGTGTGTGGCATTTCATAACATGTATCTTTTTTGCTTTTCCTCTTCAATTTCCAATACAACTTCTTCACAATACCAATAGCAGCAACTACTATGATTTGTGTGGAGTTTTACAACTTGTGTAATCATTTTTTTTTAAAAAAATATTTATTTCGCTGTGCTGGGTCTTAGTTGTGGCATGTGGGATCTTTAGTTGCAGTATGCATGCGGGATCTAGTTCCCCAGCCTGGGCCCCCTGCTTTGGGAGTGTGGAGTCTTAACCACTGGATCACCAGGGAAGTCCCCAACTTGTATAGTCCTTTTTTTTTTTTTTTTAATAATGAAGGCTATTTTAATTTTATTTATTTATTTTTTGACTGTGTTGGGTCTTCGTTTCTGTGTGGAGGGCTTTCTCTGGTTGCAGTGATTGGAGACCACTCTTCATCACGGTGCGCGGGCCTCTCACTGTCGTGGCCTCCCTTGTTGTGGAGCACGAGCTCCAGATGCGCAGACTCAGTAGTTGTGGCTCTCGGGCCTAGTTGCTCCGCAGCATGTGGGATTTTCCCAGACCAGGGCTCGAACCCGTGTCCCCTGCATTGGCAGGCGGACTCTCAACCAGTGCACCACCAGGGAAGCCCTTGTATAGTCTTATACTCACACTATTTCAGGGAATTCTCACCATGACCTGGCAGAGTGTTTCTGTTAGCCATCAAATTTTATGCTGAGGGTCCTGCATTAGAGAGTTTTAGCACCTTGCTCATGGTTAAACAGCTTGGAAATGATATAGTTGAATTTCTGCCACCATATCCCTCACATGCCTACTTACAAATCCTACCAGACACATAGGTATGGACTGTTCCCTCCCACTCATTCAGGCTGACCATATCTGTGGGCTGTTTTAATGGAGGTGAAGCTCTGTACCTGTCTCTGCCTCCATTTTCATGGTTGAAGACATTGGTGCTTTGTGACCAATAAAGACACTCTAGATGCTGAGAGGAGGGAGGGACCCCTTTACCTAAATGCAATGCCATTTAAGGTCTCTGTCTCCATCTTTCTCAGCTACATCAGCGAAATGAATTTCTGTGAAAGTGCCTCCATGAACCGTATCAGACAACCCTATATTTGTTATTTTCTCCCAGTCCTTGCAAACAGTCTGATAGGCAAGAGCTCAACTTCAGTTTAACAATAATCCTGGCACATGTCCCTGTGGCGGCTGTGTTGAGCCAGGGCTGGGAAGGCACTAGGTTCTCCATGGTCCTGGGAGGGAAAAAGTTGAGCTGATAAATTACCCACTGAGAAAAGCTGGGAAGTGGGAGGTCATGGAGCAAACAGCAAGTAGGAGGAAGGAGGCTTAAATTTATTGAGCACTGTCTGAATACCAGGCATGGTGTTTTACCGAATCATTTCATTTAATACTCAAAATTATTTTATGAAATAATTGCTATCATTATCTTCAATTTGCACGTGACAAAACTGAGAATGGAGAGATTAATAAACTTGCCCAACAGCTAGGAAGGGGGGTGGGGAGCAAGGATTTGACATCATCTGCTCACAACAGCACTACTCTGTCCCTCAAGTTATACTCCAGTTCAGAATTGTGGTACAAAGAGATACAGTGTGAAGCCCTAGCAGGCTCTTCAGGGCTTTCCAATGGACTGATCTCAAACCTGCCCAGCCTTTGCATGTTTCTGCCTTCCTTCAGTGCTTTGGTCCAGTCATGGTGGCTGCCATGTAGTTTATCGAACCCTGTGATCTCTCTTCCTGTGAGCCTATTTCTTACACAGTCTTTCCTTTCCTCCATTCTCTTGGATAATCTTGCTCATCCTCTGTGTCTCAGCTGCACACAGGAAGCCTACCAGATCCCCCCAAGTCTGGACTAGGAGCTCAGGACACCCAGAACATCTGTATGTTCCCCAGTGGAACACACACTATAATTTGTACTCGCCTCTTTCCTTTATGACAGGATAAGCTTCATAAAAGCAAGGACTGCCTGCCTAGTTTGCTGTTTTATCTACAACATCCTAAGTTGAAGCATGTTCAGTAATAGCTCACTGCACGGTGGGTGAGGATCCGTTTGCCCCCTGGCTTTTGTGCTATGCCATTTCCTCGGCCTAATCTTCTCTTTTTCTGGTTAATTCTTATTTTGCTTTTGTCTCTGTTAGGTGTTCCCTCCTTCTAACCCAAGTTGGGTTAGCTGCTCCTCTTGGTGTTTTGTGGTGTCCAGTTCTCTCAAGCTCATCTTTCATCACATGTTGTCATCACTGCTTCTCACTAATTATGGACTGAAAACTCCTTGAGGACAGAGTTTATATTCTAATAATTGCAGTTTTCCTATTAAGCAATACACTGCTTAGTGCAGTGTGATTACAATTTATAGGATGAATAGATACATTATTTTGGACACAACTAAATAAGGGACTGTGATACTAGCAAGACTCATTTATCTAACAAATGCTGATTCCATGCCAAGTCTGTGCCAGGCATACACCAAATGATGAAGATACAATAATGAACAAAACAGACATGTTCTCTGCTCTTGTCTTAGAGCCCAATGGTAGTGGTGGGAGTTGCTGGAAGGAGGTCCAGCTGAACTTAACTGATGAGCAGTCCTGTTGTAGTGATAAGCAGCCTTCATAAAGCATTGTATAGAATACCATCATTTCCTTCTTGGATTAGGGTTGAGGACTAAGGAGGTGCATACATTTTGTATCTTACAATTTCTACAGATCTCCTAGTTTTAATGCATCTTTTACTATTGTTGCATAGTCCTCCCTAAATATCAGATAATACCCCATGACCTAAGCTGAAGTAAAACATGCAGCTCTTTATGCAGGTTTGTCTTCTTTCAAATGTTTACTATCATAGCAGCCTCCTTCTGGCATGGTTTGGTATCATCTTGCCTGAGTCAGCAGGATGGAAGTTATGACTTCTTAAAGCTCTTATCTCCTCAATGCCTTTTTCTGATTGTTCAAAATAAGTGTGAAGTTTGCACTTTTTAAAGAACTAAGCAGGATGTGATGATGAAGAACATTAGCAGACCTAATCTGACTGACAAAGATGTTTTAAAATTGTCCATTCTCGTGAAAATACTGTTTCTGGGCCCCTGTTAGAATTAGTGTAAGAATCCTTAAATCTGCCTTTGTTATTTATAGAAATTCATGTTTCTCAGTATCAGTACAAGTTGGAAAAGTCTGGGTGGGAACTTCTGCTGATGTCTGTTCTACTTGCCCTTTCTTTACCTCCCCAAATCTCCTTCTCCCCATGAACATTTATGCCTTCTCCCTTTGGGGTTTATGTTCCTCTGTCCCTGTTGTTTACATACATTTAAAGGAAAGGAAGAAATGGTTTTTCTATCTTTCACACCACCTGAGGGACCCTTTTGAGTTCCTTTTCTCACACCACATTTGAGATCAATCTCTCCTGATTTTAGATGGACAATGGAGAATTATACAAAGAGCTTCAAACCTAATTCCAGCCTATACATTCAGGCTGAAACACAAATAACATGCCATCTGAGGCACTAACCAGTGACAGGGGAGCATTTTTGAGAGTGAGCACCATTTTTCTCCTTAGCTCAGGTTTTCATGGTCATGAAATGATCAGAATGCATGGAATAAAAAGAACAGAAAAGCCAAAGTGGACATTCAAAATTCTTTCTTTGAGGTAAAAATTTACATATAGTGTAATGAAAAGATTTGTATATAATTATTTTTTGCTTTTTAAAAAAGTTGTTATTTTATTGAAGTACAGTTGATTTACAATCTGTCAGGTGTACAGCAAAATGATTGTTCTATATGTATATATTTGTGTGTATATATATCTTTTTCAGATTCTTTCCCATTATAGGTTATTACAAGATTTTGAATATAGTTCCCTGTGCTATACAGTAGGTCCTTGTTGGTTATCTATTTTATATATAGTGATTTGTATCTGTTAATCCCAAATTCCTAATTTATCCCTCCCCCTCTTTCCCCTTTGGTAACAATAAGTTTGTTTTCTATGTCTGTGAGTCTATTTCTGTTTTGTAAATAAGTTCATTTGCATCATTTTTTTTAGATTCCACATATAAAAGTGATATCATATGATATTTGCCTTTGTCTGACTTACTTCACTTAGTATGATAATCTCTAGGTCTATCCATGTTGCTGCAGATGGCATTATTTCATTCCTTTTTATGGCTGAGTAATATTGCATTATATGTATATATATATATATATATACACATATATATATGTACGTGTGTATATATATATACACACACCACATCTTTAGCCATTCATCTGTCGATGGACATTTAAGTTACTTCCATGTCTTGGCTATTGTAAATGGTGCTGCTATGAACATTGGGGTGTATCTATCTTTTTAAATTAGAGTTCTCATCTTTTCCAGATATATGCCCAGGAGTGGGATTTCTGGATCACATGGTATCTCTGTTTTTAGTTTTTAAGGAACCACTATACTGTTTTTCATAGTGGCTGCACCAATTTATATTCCCACCAACAGTGTAGGAGGGTTCCCTTTTCTCCACACTCTCTTCAGCATTTATTACTTGTAGACTTTTTGATGATGGCCATTCTGACTGGTGTGAGGTGATATCTCATTGTAGTTTTGATTTGCATTTCTCTAATAATTAGTCATATTGAGCATCTTTTCATGTACCTGTTGGCCATTTGTATGTCTTCTTTGGAGAAATGTCTATTTGGGTCTTCTGCCCATTTTTTGATTGGGTTCTTTGTTTTTTTTTTGATATTGAGCTGTATGAGCTGTTTGTATATTTAGAAATTAATCCCTTGTTGGTCACATTGTTTGAAAATATGTTTTTCTCATTCTATATGTTGTCTATTTGTTTAGTTTATTATTTGCTTTGCTGTGCAAAAGTAAGTGTATAATTTGATAGACTGTAGCAGATATATACATCCATGTAACCAGCACCCCAATCACAATATAGAACATTTCCATGATCCCAGAAAGTTCACTGGTTCCCCTATCTAGACAATTCCCAGTCCCCATAGGCAACCATCATTCTGTTTTCTATTGTCATATATTAGTTTTGCTTGTTCTTAAATTTCATGATAGTGGAATCATACAGAGTATGCTCTTTTGTCTCTGGCTTCTTTCACTCAACATAGTGTTTTTAAGATTCATTCATGTTGTTACATTTTTTCTATAGTTTTTGTTTGTCCATCTTTGAGTTGATGGACATTTGGGCTGCTTCCAGTTTGTGCTGATTATGAATAAAGCTGCTATGGATATTTTTGTATAAGTCTTTTTGTGGATAAATGTTTTCCGTTATCGTGGATAAATATCTAGGAGTGAAATTGTGAGGTTTCAGGATAGATCTATGTTTAAGCTTATAAGAAAGTAAAGTTTTTCAAAATTCTTGAATTGTTTTGCATCCCTGTGGGTAGTGCATGACAGTTCCAGTTGCTCCACATCCTCACCAAACTATAGTATTATTTTTTAAAATCTTAGCCTTTCTAACATGTGTACAGTGGTACATCTGACAGTGACTTTAATATGAATTTCATAGTGATACTGAGCACTTTTTCATGTGCTTATTGGCCATTCATATATCATCTTTTATGCAGTGTCTATTCAGGCTTTTGGTGCTCATTTAAAAAATTAGATAGTTTGCCATTTTATTATTAATTTGTAGGAGTTTGTTATATATTCTGGGTACAATTTCTTCCAGTCTATGGCTTTTTTCATTTTCTTAATGGTGTATTTAAATAAGCATAAGTTATTAATTTTGAGATCCAATGAGGAAATTTTTATAATTAGAGGTTTGTGTCTTAAGATTTCTTTGTATTAAATTTAAGACAGTCTTTAACATTTTCTATAGAGAAGATATTGTAATTATAACTTTTATATGTAGACTTATGACACATATTGAATTAATTTTTGTGTATAGTTTGAGGTAGGGATTGAGGTTCATAATTTTTCCACCCATTTACCAAATTGTTGAGCATCATCAGTTGAAAGGCAATTCTTTTCCCCCATTGAATTGCTAAGATGGGCATTATTATTCACTCCCTGGAGAAGCAAATTTTCATTTGTCAGTAATCTTTCAAGGAAGAACACCTCAGTTTATCATCTTTTGTTTTCAAGATATTTGAAGATCTTCATATGCCACCATTTTTACATTTGCATGGTAATCAGATAAACTAATGAAGTAATGAAAAAGTCAATCGAGGCCATCTTGTCCTTTGAGATTTAAATAAAATTGGCTTGAATCTCAATTCCCAAGAGACATTAGAACTTCCATGGCTCACCACCTCATATATTTCCCTTCCTACAGCTTTTGCATTAATTTATTTCTGTGCATTCCTGTACTTATTATCCATGCTCCTATCTGAAGTCAAACTTTGCACTTAAAACACCAAATCCCACTTCATTGCTTTTGAAAGTTTCCCAACTCTTTTCTGACACATCATTTACTGAATCATTTTCATTAGCATATAATTACACTATTTTTTCCATCCTAAGAAAAACCATTCTCTTGTTTTCACTCCTCCAACTGAAAACTTTCTTTGTTCCTCTTTGCAGAAAATTCTTTTAAGGGCTGTCTACATCTGAAGTCTGCAATTCCTCTCCTCCTGTTCTTTCTTAAATATACTCCAATCAGGTATACTCCTTCACTATTCCACAGAAACTGTTGTTGTCAAGGTCAGAAATGATAAGCAAAGTCACCAATGACAGCAATTGCTAAAAACCAATGGTTAAGTTTTTAGTCTTCATCTTACTAGACCTATCATATCAGCATAGTTTGACACCATTCTTCACTTGATCATCAGGACACTCTGACCTGATGTTTTATCTCCTACTTTGTTGTTTTCCTTTTCAGTCTCCTTTGCTGGTTCTTCCTTATATCTCTGAAGTCTTAGGGTTGTAGTATCCTGGGCTTAGTCCTCATTTGTCTTCTCTATTTGCATTCACATCCTTGTGGATTGTATAGTCATATGACTTTAAATACCTTCTACATGCTGAAGACTTATAAGTGCCTCTTTCAATGATACCCCTGACTCCCCCACCCCCCCATTCCCCAAATGAAAAACTTGCTTCATATAATCATGTTTCTCTGTTTTTATGGGGTCTCACCACCCATCTTGGACTTTGTTATGAACTGAATATTTGTTTCACCCCCTCCCAAAATTCCTGTTTTGAAGCCCTGACTCCCAATGTGATGGTATTTGGTGGTGGGCCTTTGGGAGGTAGTAGGTTTAGATGAAGTCATGAGGCTGGGTCCCATGATGGAATTACTGCCCTTATAAGAATAGGAAGAGACCACAGCACCCTCTCTCCCAGGTATATGAGGGCACAGGGAGAAGGTGTCCTTATACAACCCAGGAAGAGAGGCCTCAGCAAGAACCAAATCTGCCAGCACCTTGGTCTTAGACTTCCCAGTCTCCCGAAATGTGAGAAGTAAATGTTTGTCGTTTACATCACTCAGTTTATGGTATTTTGTTATTGCAGCCTGAACTGACTAAAACAGACTTCCTCCAGAATTTCAACTCTTCTGTCTTTATTAGGAAACAAAGTTAGCTTTCTACTCATTGATCAGCATTGCCCACTGTAGCTTAGAACCTTCATATAATACCACCTCAGCAGGCCAAGGTCTGACTGTCTGTTATGTGAAAATACTTCCTTCATCTGTAAACATATGGATTTGATAACAGTCATTAGAAAAGTGTGGCCTGGCAAGGCTGAGCCCATTCTATCCTGATGAATAATTTATATAAAGTAACATTAAGGGAGGGGGGTTAAATCATGAGCCATTCCCATGTCTTGAGAAGTTTCACATGTTAATTATTTGTAAAATGTCTGTCAGATAACAGGAGGCAGCCTGTCTCTCAGCATCCCAAGTGAAAAAGGAAAGGCAGTAATTGGGTAGTATAACTGTCAATCTTCCTGAGTGAAAAAGGGAGATAAACCACTGTGCAAGGACCCTTAGTTTGGGTGCTTCCAGACCTGAATCCTTAAGCAAGGAAGTGAGGGCAAATGGCTTATTTGAAAGGTGATCCCAGGAAGCACTTTTGTTCAACATTTTAGGTTGTTTCCAAATTTTTACAACAACAATTAATTCTAAACCTACATATATGTTCACATGTGTGAGTATTGTAGTAATATACATTTCTGGAAGTGGTCTTTGTTGGCTAAATGTATGCACAATTAAAATTTTGAGAGGAGCCACAAAGTGTTTTCTATACTTACCTTAAAAGTGTTTGAGGGCCCATTTCTTCACCCCCAATTCAATATTGTATATTGCTAATCTCTTAATTTTTTTATTTTTATTTTTTGCTAACTAAGGAGTTAAAAAAGTAATCATTTTAATTTGTGTTTTCCTACTGCAAGTGAACACATCTTTTATGTTTATTGAGTAAGGTTATATCTCCTTTTGTGAACTGCCTATTCACATTCTTTGTTCATTTTTATATTGGCTTGTTTTTCTTTTATAAATTGGTGTATAGGAGTTGTTCATATATTCTGGATATTAATCCTTTGTTTGCAATATATGTAACAATATTTTATCCCTAAGGCCATACTGCTTTATTCATTTCTAAATTTAGCACCTGGATCACTGTCTGCCTCTCCACTATTTCTCTTGTTATTAATCTTGGCAGCTCCAATATTGACATAGGGGATTCCTTCTATCACTCTGCCTCCTCAATTCCTTGATCTCTCTTACACAATGGTCTTTTTCCTTCATCCTGCCTCAGCCACCCATCATGGTCATTACATAGACCTCGTCATCCACAGCAAGCCCTTCTGAAATCTCACTTTCGAATCTCCCATACTCTGGGTACAGCTTTTACCCTCCCATCTCACCTTTCCTTAGGGCTCTTTTCATCTGCCATTTTTCATCATTTATTACTCACTGTTTCAGGTTCTTACTTCTCTTTTTATGTAACTTAGATCTTGTGGTATGGAATTATAATCATTCTCAGGAAAACATCCTTGATGCTCTGATCTCTCTCCTCTATCATACTCCTCTGCAAAACTCCACCCTAGTTAAGCCCAATTATCTATTCATTTCCTTCTTACACTCAAGCAGCTGAACATGGCTGGTGAAAATCAAATGCCGTTGTCGTTTGGGCTCACTTCAGCCGATGACCACAAATCTCAAATGGCACTCAATTCTTCCAGGCAATTTCCACTATATACCCCTGGTACATTAATTTTTAACTATCAGGAATGAGTATTTCATACCTTCTTTTCAACATCCCTTCCTCATTGCATCTTAACTTGTGAAATTGCCTCATATTGTAGAGAAATTAGATGCATTATAATGAGAATGACACCTTCTAAGTATGAAATTTGCAAATCTATTTGCTTCTCTACCATATGCTCTGATGTGTAAGATATTCCTGCTCCCATCTTAGACCAGACCTCTCTTCCATACTCTTGCCTCCTCAAACAACTTACTTCTAATTTTATTCTAATTCTCTCCTTCATTATAAGTTTGTCCACTTCTATTATTGGAAGTCATTTGGGTTGTTCCCAATTTTTTTGTCATCAAGAACAATAATACTATGAACTTCCATTATACTATATGTAATATAATATAAAATAGCACACTTATGCAAAAGTGTGTCAGGCAGGGTAAATAGCTAGGAATGGAACTGCTGGGGGTAGCAGAATTTGCTAGTGCTCAACAATACAGGGAACCCCTGCATTTTGAAAGTTTGCTTTATGTCACTTCACTTTTATGAAAGACTTACATTAGTGTTCTCATTAATCAAAAGAAATCTGAAAAGGATTTTTGATTTTACAAAAAAAGACAAAAATGGAAAATAGTACACTCAGCATCTATTCTGCAGCAGAGCCATTATAGAGGCAGCCCACAACCAGAGAAGCTAGAGGGACACCACAAAGCTCCTTCCTGGGAACTGTACTCAGCATATCAGCATCAAGCCACCATAGTTTTGCACTGTGTCCGTGAGCACCTGTGCTTTATCTTGATTTATTGTGAGCATTTGTTAGCAAGATGAGTCCTAAAGTAACTGAAGAAGGTTTATGCCACTTCAGCTTACAAAGCCTTCATAGGAACAGTCTACTTGGATAGCAGGGGAGACCTGTATCTGTGTTCTTTGGTTCTTCTGGTGTGTGGATTGTATTATTTCAGATTCTCTTGCAGTTAGATAAGGCAAAGGTCTTAGTTCTGGCTCATGGATGTAAAAGAGTGATGTCTGCTACTTCTAGGCCTGCCCCATGAAGATCTCCTGGCAGCAATCCTTACTTTCCCCATGTGACTGTGTGGATTAGTTACCACCACTTACCCTTCCCTCCTTGTTGTTCACATGATTGTCTTGTGAACAAAACATTAACTTTTACTATATCAAGTTTATCACAAAATTATAACAAAGTTAACTCACCCTGACCGATACACTGGGTCATGGAGAATAAAATGTTGAATTTGGCTAGGTAATGACAAACTGTTTTTCAAAAGGAGTTCTATGAGTTTACACTCAGCCAGCAGTTTATTAGATTTTCTTTTGCTCCATGTCCTTTTGCTCCATGTACTTGGTGTTTTCCAAGTTAAAAAATTTTGTCAATATTATGAATTTTAAATTGTGTCTCAGTTTGCTTCTAGTTTTTATTTTTCTAATTACTAGTAAGTTTGATCAACTTTCTACATATTAATGGGGTTCATATTTCCTCTCCTATTGTTTGAGTCATTTTTCTATTGTTACCTTTTCTTGTATTCGTTTGTAGAAATTCTTCATATAGCATGAAAACCAATCATTTGTCAATTGTATGTGCTGCAAATGTCTTTTCTCAGTTCATGCCCTATCTTTTCCCTCTCTTTATGGTATCTTTTGTTGAATAAAAGCTCTTTATAAAAGTATTTGAATATATCAATATTTTCTCTCATGGGTTGCCTATTTTTGCATCTTGTTTAAGAAGTAATATTCTATCATGAGGTCATACAGATACTCTTCTGAATGTTTTTTTTTTTAATAGATCTTTATTGGAGTATAATTTCTTCACAGTACTGTGTTAGTTTCTGTTGCACAACAAAACGAATCAGCCATATTCATATACATGTCCCCGTATCCCCTCCTTCTTGAGCCTCCCTCCCCTCCTCCCTATCCCACCCCTGAATGTTTTTATTTTGCCTTTTACATTTAGGTCTATAATCTATCTGAGATTTATTTTTTTATACAGGTTTAGGTTGGGAGGAAATTTTTTCTTTTCCTAATGGATAGTCAATTTTCTTAGCATTAGGATCTTCAGTAAAATTGCCTTATTTCTTGTATTATTCTTGCCTGGTTTTCTACTTGATGTTTAGGATGGGATAATCATGTAAAATAAATTAGTATATGTGCCCTCCTTTTCTGTTCTTTAGAACAGGAATACACATCACCTGTTTCTGTAGATAAAGTTTTATTGGAGCACAGCCATGCTGATTCTTTATATATCGTCTATTGCTTCTTTCACAACGATGGCAGAATTGACAGTTGTGATAAAAATGGCATGGCCTGCAAAACCTAAAGTATTTACTCTCTGGCCCTTTAAAGAAACGTCTAGCACATGGTCAGATTCCATACATGTTCCTTGTGTGCTTGGAAAATTGTATATTCTATTTCTGAGAACAATGCTTTCTCTATATTCATAGTGGATGGATGAAACAATAATTATTACTAATTATTATTAATATGAAACACTTGAATAGCAATAATTACTTATTTTTGTAGCTATAGCATTTACTGAGGGAGGTATATTAAAATATTTTACAATGATGGTGGATTTCTCATTTTCTCCTTAAGGTTCTCTCTGTCTGCTGACTCATATTGCAGATTTTGGACTCACCAGCCTCCAGAAATGCATACTGCATGTGCCAATTCCTTATCGTACGCACACATGCACACACACACACACACACCCTATTGGTTCTTTTTCCCTGGAGAACCTTGCCTAATACACTCCTCAGCTTTTTTTTTTTTTTTAACTCCGAATGCTGTTATTGATTCACACTCTTCAAAATCTCCTTTTTGCTAATGTAATAGGGAAGGTAGACATGTATTCTCATTTCCACATGGATCCAATCTTTCCTATATCTTTTGTTACTTTTATAAACAACATCAATTAAGTTTCATATCCATTTCTTGCTCAGGTGTGTAAGTAACTTTATTTATACTACTTTGTATATTTCTTATTTCATTAATTTTGCTTCTGATTTTACAGTCAGATTCTCAGATGATTATTCCATATTCTTGTATGGGACCTTAGAATTGTGTTCACTTGACTCCAAATTTTGTGATTATTGGAAAACATCTGGACGTAGAGAAGGTTCCAGGGTCAACTGTAATTTAATTATTTTAAAACTCAGTTAAGCTCTCAAACTCTCTAAGATATACCTACTACATAGTTTTTAATAATTTAGTACCTATATATTCTTTTTAAAATTTATTTATTTATTTACTTACTTTTGGCTGTGTTGGGTCTTAGTTGCTGCGCTCGGGCTTTCTCTAGTTGTGGCAAGAGGGGGCTATTCTTCATTGTGGTGCATGGGTTTCTCATTGCAGTGGCTTCTTTTGTTGCAGAGCACGAGCTCTAGGCATGCAGGTTTCAGTAGTTGTGACTTGCAGGCTCTAGAGCACAGGCTCAGTAGTTGTGGCTCACGGGCTTTGTTGCTCCGCAGCATGTAGTATCTTCCCAGACCAGGGATCGAATCCGTGTCCCCTGCGTTGGCAGGTGGATTCTTAACCACTGCATCACCAGGGAAGTCCCCCTATATTTTCTATAAATAACATGGGTTTTGAAATTAAACAGTCCTGAATTTGAGTCTTGCATGTGCTACTTTTGAAATCTGTGTGATCTTGAACAAGTTGCTCAGTTGCTTTGAATGCAATTCTCTCATCTTTGAAATGGCATAAATAATAGTTATTTTACAGGGTTGACAAAAGAATCAAATAAAACAGTTGATTAGGCACCTAGTAGAGTACTTAGAACATAATAGAGTTTAAATAATTTGTACCTAATATTGTTATTACTATTACCATAATTATTTTCATTCATTTATTCATTCATCAATTCAATAGATGTTTATTGAAAATCTACTACATATCAGGCACTATCCTAAGTACTTAGAAAACATCAGTGACCCATACAAGATCTGCGCTTTCATGGAATTTATGTTCAAGTGGATTTATTGCTATGGAATGGGATTGTGTATGATAAGATACTTTGCAAGCTATTGTGTCAGTAACGAACCATCTAAAACTTGTGTCTCCAAATGAGGTGCACAGTCTGCAGATTGACTGGGTGGTTATTCTGGTCTTGGCTGGACTTGCCCACACATTGGGAGATTTGCAGGTTGTGTTTGATCTAGGATGGTCTCAGCAGTTATAACAGTTATAACAACTCAGACCCTCCCTATGTGTCTTACCCTCCATCTTAGCCCTGGAATGTTCTAATAGTAATGGCAGAGGAGTAAGAGCAATTGTGGACACATGGAAGTGCATTTTCAAGCCTTTGCAACATGCCTGTCAACATCCCTTTGGCCACATCAAGACCATTGGCGAACCAGCATCAGAGTTGAAGGGCACTGCAAGGTTACAAAGGGCATGGGTATAGGGAAGGATGAAGAATTGGGGCCATTAATGCAACAAATCTACCCCACCTGTAAAACATAATTGGTGTACTGACTATTTGTCAGTGTGGACACACACATAAGAAATTCTTTCCCAAGACTACTAGATGAAGTTATAAAGAAGTAGTATGTGACACATATTTCTACATGTATGGCTATTCTGCCATAAGCCCAGTATTGCAAACAAAATTTAAAAGAAATATACTAGCTCAATATTATTCAATACCATGGAGCATGGCAGGCTAGGGTACAAGAACTATTGATTTAAAGAAAACTACTTAATTCAAAAGGCTTAGAAAACTTTACAATATGTAGAGCTTATGGGCTATCAAAAATATTTGAAGTTGTAAGAACAAATTATGGAAGATCAAAGGGCATAGCTTAGCTCAGGCAGCAGTAGTTTGGACAGGCAGGTAGGAGCAAGGTGTGCACTGTTTCCAGAGGTCAAGGCCAAGTGATGGGTCAAGAAGTTCAAGACAGGCAGGAGAATCTCTTAGGTGACCTGACTGCCAGGAGCTTGTGACATCCCCTTGATAATGAATCATGTCTCAGACCCAGATAGCTGAGTGGGACATTTAGAACCTAAGCCATGGGGTCAAGAAAACACTTGGCTGGGAAGAGAGACCATATGAAGACTGCAGAGGGTAGATCCAGACAACATCTTTTAGTGGGGGTTCCTTCATCTTTTCACTCATAAATGTAACTCTCAACTCACTTCTTTAATGACTACCATGTGCATACATTAGCTTCTTCCTCCTTGATTATCCACCAGTGATATATGCATAATCTGCTGCCCACACTCCTAAAGTTTTATTGATGTTGTTGCCCCTCCCTAGCATTTATCTCCAGAATGGAAGTTTTAATGGTGCACCTCTGCACAGGCGTGCCTCCAGTGACTTCATTTGGTTAGTGGCCAGGAACAGTACTGATTCAAATCTATCCTCCTGTTCTCTTGATAGCGAATATATTGAAATAAGAACTAGAGGGGTGGGATAGGGAGGGTGGGAGGGAGACTCAAGATGGAGGGGATATGGGGATATAAGTATACGTATAGCTGATTCACTTTGTTATACAGCAGAAACTAACACAACAATGTAAAGCAATTATATTCCAATAAAGGTGTTAAAAAAAATCTACTCCTCTGTGTTGTCTCTCAACATTCAGAATTTTTCTTAATAACAATTGTTTGTATCTCAGAGTGAATGGTAAAACAAACATTTTACTCACAAAGTGTTGCAGATAGATCATTCCCTCTGCTCCCCCACCTCCAAGAATGAAAAGCTCTTTATGTGCATGGAGATGGTTTCTCTGCTTTCTATTGACCAGACAATGGCCAAACCAAGATGGAAGTTGCAAATGAGAGGAATCATTGTGTTGTGTCCATGCTAGGGGAGGCCTCCATCACACAGAAGAGGGACAGGTTTTGGTCCTCACTTGGAATTTCCATAGCTAAGCTAATGATGATTGAGTACATAATGGGTCACACAAGGCTGGGTTGTAGTGACCAGACTTGAGGTAGAAGTACGGAACAGCTGGAATAGCCCCAGACTAGAAGCCAATATCTTAGGGTAAAAATGTAATGTGATTACACACTTACTTGCTATTGGTTGAATTGTGTCTCCCCAACCCCCAAATTCACATGTTGGAGCCCTAACTTCCAATACCTCAGAATATGACCTTATTTGGAAATAGAATTGTTGAAGATGTAATTAGTTAAGATGAGGTCATACTGGAGTAGGATGGTTCCTTAATCCAAATGACTGATGTCCTTAAAAAAAAAAAAAAAGGAAATTTGGTGATAGATGCATGCATAGGGAGCATGCCACATGAAGACTGGGGTTTTGCTACCACAAGCCAAGAAACATCTGGGGCTCCCAGAAGCTAGAAGAGGGTGAGGAAGGATCCTTCCTCTACAGGTTTCCGAGGGAGCATGGCCCTGCCAACACATTGACCTGAGACTTGTAGCCTCCAGAGCTGTAAGACAATACATTTCTGTTGTTTAAGCCACTCACTTTGTGGTACTTCATTATGGCAGCCCTAGGAAACTACCACATTACCCAAAGGCTGCTGACATTAGGGTAATGCATGCTATGACATTACCCAAACACAGGAGTGTTGGTCACTTGATGGACAAAGACTGATTCTTTTTGGAAATTTATTTTGGTCAGAGCATCTGTTCTATGCTGTTTGGAGATTCCCCAGGCATGCAAAAGTGGATACTGTTTGTGTCCTGTCCAATCTTCTTTACTAGACTGGAAGCTATTTCCCAGCCACTGTGTGTGTTGTTGGTTTTTTCAGAGGATTGCCCCCAGCCAAACACGACCCCCTTTATCAGGGAAGCTACTCCCCTCCATCCCCTTTTGCTTGCAGCCATAACAGGGCCTAACTCTGGGATGCCATTTGTGCTGCTGGGCTCCCCATGGGGTCGGGATGAGGCTAGACCCCACCTGAGCCCATAGTTTTGCTCAGCTCTGTGACCATCCTGCTCCCCTCACTCCTCTTCTGAGAGCACACTCTCTCTAAATCCCTGTCATGGCTCTCCTCCTGGTGAATTTGACCTTAGACCTCAGGCTGCACAGTCTTCTTTCTTGGAGAAATTGGAAAGAGCAGGGCCAACCTGTTTCCTATAGGAGATTAAAAGGAAGGAAGACATGGTGCAGGACAGGGCCCAGTTGAATGAGGTCAAGTGCTAAGGCATGGCACCCTCAGTCCTTGAGGTGGTGAAGTTAACGTGTGCACCAATTCTTTTTCATTGGCGGCTCTTATAAGTGTCGTCAGCCAACAAGCTTGTCTGTCTCTGTGGTCGTTATGGGTATGTTGACCTTGTTCCCACAGACAACTTCTCATTGATTCCATCTCGAACTTTCCAAATGAGGGCCCGGTGTGTGAGAAGACTTGTGAAAGACACCCTTTCCCAATTAGGTGAGTGATGGCAGCAGCCTAGCCAGGCTTTGCTCCTCATAAGTGTCCTTGTCTGCCCTATTATTATGGCTTTGGCACTTACCAGCAAGACCCATTCAACTTAACAAAGAAACCATTGGTGACCTCCTTACCTCAAGCGAACCCTCTGGGTGACTCAGACACTTTGCTCGCATAGGTTAAAAAAGAGACGGACTATTTGGGATTTGACAAAGGCAGTAAGAGGTCCTAAAGATGGAAGATAAAAGAACAGAGAAATCAGAGGAAAAAATCTGGGCAAGAACGATCTGGAAGGTATGTTTCCTTGGCATATTTTCTTTTCAGAGATTCCTTTTTATCTGTTGTCAGGCCCACTGTTAAATGGGCCTGATTAAGTGAAAACTCATAAATTTAACTTTAATTTTTAAATAAGTAATATGAAGTTATAGCTCAAAATTCTGAGTTCAAAATATTAACACGGTGAACAGTTAGTCTTATTCTTACCCTGTCCCCAGTCACTCAGTTCCTCTTCTTAGATGGAAACTTTCTTATAGTTTCATAAGTATCCTTCCAGTGATAAGATATTTCATGCATTTGTAAGTGTGTATGTGTGTGTATGTACGTGCATGCACTCATTCCCACCCACACAATAGCATCTTTTATGTCCTGTCCTGCTTCTTGCATTATGCGCTGAACATTACACCTTGGAGTTCATTCAACTTTAGTAAAAAAGGCCTCCCTATTGTTTTTACAGTTGAATATTATTCTACAGTATGGATATTTTTAAATTGCTTTCAATTTTGGATTGCAATTAATATCCTTGTTGTTGTATTGTTTCACATATATGTGAGTATACCAAAGAACAACAGGCCTAGAATTAGAACTGCTGGATCAAAAAATATGTGCACTCTAACTGGTGACATACGATGCTAGACTGCTTTCCATGAAAGTGGTACCAACTTATAGTCTTATGGAGCTATAAGTGCATGCTTGTTTATCTACACCAAGGGTAGACAAGTTATGGCTGCCTGTTTTTGTAAATAAAATTTTGTTGGAACACAAACATGCCCATTGTCTATGGCTGCTTTCAAACAGCAGAATTGAGTAGATGCAAAAGAGAACATATGGTCCACAAAGGTGAATATATTCACTATATGTATTTTTACAGAAAAAGTTTGCCAATCCCTGCTGCATACCCTGTAACACAGAAAAAGATCAAACTTTCTGATCCCTGCCAATCTGATGTAAGAAAAAAGATGTTTCATTAGAGATTTCTATTCCTCATTTGATGAGTGAGGTTGGATGTTTTTTCTTACCTCCTTTTCTGCAAACCTTGTATTTGTATTTTTTGCCTTTCTCTTGAGGAAATTAACTTTTCTTCAGGGACATGAGTAGCAAATACCCCTGTTTGTTGCTTTTATTTAGATTTTGATATGTTCTCTATTTTTGTCATGCAGAAATGTTTGACTTTATATAATTGGATATATCAATCTTTTCCTTAGTGATTTTAGATTTTCTATCATATTTATAAAAATTTTACCCACTGTTCTTTTATTCTTTACCTTTTAATGTTCATACATTTGATCCATTTATAATTTTTTGTAAGCTATGATATAGTGATGCACCCTTATTCCTTTTTTTCCAGAAGGCTAGTTGCTTGAAATCCATTTACAGAATAACTCATCTTGGGAAATCTTATTAGAAACACCATAGTTATTGTGAACTAAATTACACTTTGGGGGCTCCATTCCTGAATGTTTTATTTTATTCACTTGATCCTCACTATTTTAATGATTCTAGTTTACAATATATTTTATTATCTGAAAAGGGCTAGGTTTCCCTCATCACTTTTATTTTTTAGAATCATTTTTCCTGGCTCTTTTTGCTTTAATTTTTTTTTCCCATATGATCATTAGAATTACCTTGTATAGTTTTATTTATTTTTTAATAGTTTTTTGAAAATATTTATTTGGCTGCTCCGGGTCCTAGTTGCAGCACATGAGATCTTCATTGCTGTGTGTGGGATCTTTAGTTGTGGCATGCGGGATCCAGTTCCCTGAGCAGGGATCGAACCTGCGGCCCCTGAATTGTGAGCTCAGAGTTCCAACTGCTGGACAACCAGGGAAGTCCCTGAATTAGCTTGTATAGTTTTATATAGGATTTCATGCTTTCTTTTTCTCTCAAACTTGTATCGTGAGAACAAATTTAAACCTAAATTAGTCTGTTGGAGGATGAGACACCGAGTGACTCATCCCAGCTGAGAACATTTGAGACCAGCCAATCCCCAGCTGACTGTGCAGCTGACCAGCACAGGATTGAGTTCATCAGATAATAGCTAACCTTTCCTGGATCAGTGGAATTGCCCAGACAACTTATAGATTTGTGAGAAAAAGTGAACATTGTTATTGTTGTACGCCATTGAGGTTTCTTGCTAGCTGTTGTACAGTATTGTGGTGATAACAACTGATAAAAGAGGAGCTGAGACCACCTAGGGAGACAGTACATACAGAGACAAAAAGAAGGCCTAAACTGGAATCCTAGGGCACACCAATATTTGGAGGCCAAGAGGAGGAACTCAAGATTTGGTCTTACATTCAGTTATCCTCTTACTTCTAAATAATAATACTTATATACAATGTCTTACTCCAAAGAAGTAGCAACATTTAAAACGTATGAGCAATGGCCTGCACAAAAACTCTGGAGAGTGACAGATAAAATTCTTTCATTCATTTATTCATAAATGTTTAATAAGTATCCCTTCATGCTAAGCATGTGACAATGATACAGTACAAGTGAGTGAAGAGCTCAGAGACCAGTGGGACAGACCATGTACAGACACTTACAGACATACAGACATGTTCTGAAAAGTATTTTAACAGGGGTTTTAAACAAGGTCCATCTAATCTTTAACTCTGGAGAAGTTTAATTCCAGTTTCAAAGAGTTGCATTCAAATCAAGAAAAACCAAGAACACAAAGAAAGAATACATTGAATTTTGACAAAAAGTCAGAAAACTGCTTTCTACTACTGGCTGTGGCTGAGACTAGACACAATCCGTCATTGACAAAACCCTTTTGCTCTACATGTCTCAGCTTTCTCTGCAGTTTGGTGTAACTGAATTCTAGGTGCATGAATGTCTCCTTCATGTGACCTTGGATTCATTTGCCTTCTACCTGTTTGATGCAGAGGAGCCCATGACCTTTCAAGTCACATGTTGAAGATGACAGAGCAACACAATAGAAGGAACCTGGGTCTCTGATTGGCTAGAAATCAGCATGTCTTGGAATTATACTACCTGCCCCTCAGGGACACCCATATGCACTTAACATGAGCAAGGAATAAACTTCTGTCATATTTGAGCCATTACATACATTAGCATTTGCTGTAGCAGCTAATGATATCCTAACCATATACTTGCATAAGGAAATTGTACTAAAAACTGCTATGTTTGCTGACATTGTTGGAACAAGCTTTTATTACAGGTTATCAAATATTTGACCCCCCTAAATTCAAACCAGGTAATAACAACCCAAGTTATTTAAATAAACTACAACATATAGACAGTAGATGCAGAGATGTTCTAGAGTGGAAGGGTTGTTCTGGGTGAACTTAGTTTGAGAAGTCTCCTTAGAAATGTCAATCATGATTAGCACATTGGAGGAAGGAAGAGACTGTTATAGTAAGGAGGAAGAGGGGAATTCCAAAGACAGGAACCATTTTGCTATTATTTTTGACATCAAGGATCCAATGAACTTTGATTATTATCTATGGAGTAACACACATGTTAATAAAGTCTTACAGTTAAGTTACTGTAAGAGACCACCTGTGGTGCCAGACCACATCCCTTTAGCCTAATTTGAGTTTTAGCTGCAGTTGTGGTGGGTGGGTAGTTCCTCCAGCAATCAGCACCCCCTTCAAACACCTCCTGGTGTGTTGCCGATTCCTATCCCAGGACATTCTCCTACCCCTGGAAGCTCCAAGTGAGACCCCAGCGTATGGGGTTACTGCACTTAGGGTCAAATCTTAGCCAATGGGAAGAGAAACAGGAGGATTTATGCTCCATCTTTTTATCTTGTAGGTGGACAATCTCAGGAATCAGTCTGAATGTTTCTCAGGAGGGCCCAGTGTCGGTGGCAATTTCGACAATGCCTCCTTCCTGTTTCACCCACCTCCTCACACCCCATTCCTGGGGACCCTCCCAAATAAACTAGCTGAACCCAAGTCTTTGTCTCAGGGTCTGTTTTCAGGTGAAGCCAAACTAAAGTACTATGAGTAAGAATTTCTGTAAATCCTTTACACTTCTGGAAAAAACAAATCCAATTATCAAATTTTGTCTTTAGAATATCATTTTTATTTTATTTTGTTGGAAGCACAGACTAAAACCCACTCCTAAGACCAGACCCATTTTTCCCTTGGAAGTCCAAGATCTTATGATATTATGTCTAATTGTAAGCTAAATGTTAATATTAAACATATAGACACATATATTATTTATGCCAATTATGAGCAAAGTTCATTGATCACCTTCTGGATTCGATATACTGTGCTTGACACTGGGATTTGCTTTTGTTAGTTCAGCACTATATTCCATTAATTGTGCTCTTTGAGAGCTGGACATATTCTTTGCAAGAAAGCATACCATGTCTCCAGAAAATTTACACTCTTTTTTTTTGGTCAACCTTCCAAACTTATTTTATTTTTTCACTTAGTCATTTCTCTTACTCTTTGTTATCATTACCATGTTCTCTTTTTATTTCTGAATATATTTCCTTTACTCTTTCCCTGACCTCACTCATGATCTGCGTATTATCAATACAGGATATGTCTTGTGTCTCTTAAAGGTGAACTGGAAAACTGTCTTGCATACGTTAGGGGCTCATATTTTACAGTTAATAGAACTGTATTATAAAAGGGTTCATGATGAGTATTTAAGAATTGAATCTCTTTGGTGAGGTGCATGATTTATCCAAATTCTTGTCCATAACAAATAAGCTGAAATAACATTGAGAGTCGCTGGACTCACAGTGAGATCCTAGCTTTCCCTTATTACTGACAACACACTATAAATCTTTAAGAGCTTGCAAGTGATACAAAGATGGCAGAGGTCTCTTTGATTATATTTCTTTTCTTCCTAGTGAATTCCACAGGAGCCACATGTCTCCTCTCCTGACTTCCACTGTCTTAGGTTGCCACCCTGTCCTGCTTTTCCCAAAGTAATTCATGTGTTGGATTCTTTCCTCTTTAATATTGAATAGCACTTGCATATTTTGTTCTGTTACACTTATTTCTCATCAAGCCCATTTTATAGATGGGTAAATAAAATACACAGAGGTTGGTGACTTGCTCAGTGCCATAGGGACAGTGAGAGGTAGAGCTGGCTTTGGACTCAATTAGTCTGACCCCAGAGTCCATGGTCTTCAGCATGATACTGTATCCAGTGCTGGCTCTTTTTATGCCCTGCAGGCCCAGAAGCCCTATCTCAGTGAACTTATGCCCCACCAGGGAGCATGTGCACTGCAAGCTGGTTGGTCCAGAAATGGTCAAAAGTCTTAATCTCACCAACATGATGGGTCACTCCATTTCCCTTGGGAGAGGAGTGAAAGGGGGTAGAGGTAGACAGCCAGGTTCTCAATATCTCCCCCAAACCTGAAGTTCCTATTTTATTAACCAATGTCAAAATGCAGAGATGGGGAGAAGATGGTTTCTTCTAACCTACCCACATAAAGATAATTAGATAAGGAAGTATGTGATTTTGTTCTCTGAAAAGAGGGTAATGACAAAGTCTTTTCTTACATAATATCGCCCAGAATTCTTGGTGTTTTCACAGAGATGGCTAAAAGAATTTATAATTTTCTATAGATTTTATTTTGCTCTAACACCCTCTTTATTCTGCTAGATTTTCCAACAAGCCTTCTGCCTCACTTCTATTGGAATTTGTCATGTGTTTGCATCTCATCCATCCATCACTTGAGTCAATATGTCTTTGGATGTTCAGAGAGGGTGGCTCAGCTTTTTTGGCATTCCAGCAAATATTTTCAGAGAAAAAGGAGGAACTCCTTGCTGAAGTCACAATTTGCTGACTTGTATCTGTGGAATGACACTCTGCTGCTTTGGCTTATAATTACCTAGGGGTGATAGGTTCATTCAAATGACCTGCCTCTTCCATGAGCTCATCCTGGCAGTACAAAGTGAGACATCCCAGAGAAACAGTCACAGATAATTGCTACAGGAACCTGAAGGCAAATCACGTGCTCCTGTGTAATTAAGCTATGTTTTGACTTGGTATTGGTCTGTGTTCACTCATTGTAGACTCAGCCAGCTCAGGTAGGTGCAGTCACTACTGCTCTGTGGTTGACAGTGTTGTTCTTTGGGGTTTGGCTGAAAATGCCCTTAAAATGATAATACCTGGAGTGTTGACCAGTTGTCCCAAATGTTTTTCAATATCTGTGCTTAAGGGTGTATTCATGTTGTAATGTGGGTTTAGGCAAGGAATGTTGACCTTTTATTTCTCTTCCCTTCAGAATTTTGAAAATTTCAGGTATGATGTATGTAGTACTTTACCTCCAGATTTTTCATATTTAGATTCAAATGACATTTGTTGAGCCCTCACTATGCATCAAGTTCTGCGCTAGGTGTTTTATATTTGCATTCTCATTTAATCTTTACAACAAATTTGTGATAAGATATTGTTTCCATTTTATTGATGAATAAATAGACCAAATGAGGATCAATGACTTGCCCAAAGCCAAACAGCTTGAGGTGGAGAGGGGACTGATAACCAGGTCTTCTCCATGTTTTCCTACTCTTCCACATGACCTGTGAGTGAGGCAACTACTAGAGCCTAGTCATAACTCATTCAAGGTTTTCCAACTTCCCTTTTTAGATTTTTACAAAGAAAATCAATGCTCTTTTTGTTGGTTTGTGTTAACTTGAGGCCGTGATGGAGTTAGTGAAGTACTGAATGAATTTTTAGTGGAAATGCTCAGGGTTCAAGATTCCCCAAGAAGAGTGATCTGCAGCTGCTTGGTGAGATTTCTCAGCTAACCAACATCATGGCATCCTCATGACTCTTTGGGGATTATTAAGTAACAAGACCTGCCTGCCAACTCACCTGTCCACTCAGACATTTGTATTGGTTCCCCTTGATTACTGAATCAAATCTGATCTCTGCCATCTTGAGTTGAAAATCCTTCAGTTCTATTTCTGGTCACTGCACAGTGGTTGCCCTCCATTTAGAACAGGTGTAGTCCCTAATTCCTCTGCAGACCCTCCTCCCCATTCCTTCCTTCATTCAAGCTCCCAATGTTCCTCTCTGCTGATCTGTATCTTCCATGCTTCCAGGTCCAACCCAAGTCCTATTTGCTCTGGGAAGCCTCACTCAGAGATACTCCTTTCTCTAATACTTGGTTTTCCAATAATGACCTTGAAATTTGAGACCTGTGGGGAGTTCATTCCAGAAGCTGTGAAGAGGAGACACAGGGAGTCCTTGCTCTTCACTCCAGCTACCACTAGAGCAGTCCTTCTTTTATTCTGTTTGATACATAGGGATTCTGCTTCAAAAGAGTATCACATTCTCCATTTTGCTAGTACTTAAGGCCAGAAAGTGGGGCTTGTTAGCATCAGATTTTTAGACTGGAGTGCTGGCTCAGGTCAAAAACACCCTACAGGGTTTTTTTTTTTTTTTTTGGAGGAAGAGAGAGATGGCTTTATTTTTCCACCAGGCAGAAGGGAAGACCCAGCAGGTTAGTGCCTCAGAACTGTGCCCCCCACCCCCCGTCCTGGGGAATTAGAGGGGGTCTCACAGGTGGAGCTTGCAGTCCAGGGTAAGTGACAAGGATCAAGGTGGTGAAGGTCCTGAATTATTCTTCTTGCAGTACTTTAAACCAGTCACTGCTGGCGTCAGGCAGCCCGACAATCGGGTCCGTTCATCTCTGGGCCATTGGCCTGCGACCTCCTTTCTCAATTATGTGTGGAATCTACTAAAGTCCAATGTACAAACACAACAGAATCTTGATTGTCAGGAACTTGCCTCAAAAAGTGGGAGCCCAAGATTCAAGCCAGGTATTTCTGGGTCCAAGTTTTGCCTCTGTAGAAATAGCCAGTCATGCTGTCCAGCAAATGGGCCACCCAACCAGGCTGGAAGTGCCCCCATCGCAGCTAAAGACAGACCTCTACCCTCTCTGTGAGGGGAGGCAATTTGAGCCAGAGAGTCAGAGGCTCCGAACAACCAACTGCTCCTCTCAGGGGTCATCCTTGGGGTTCTGCCCACCCCATCTCAGAGCCTGGAGGTATCATCTGTTTTAGGGTACTCACTCCCTGAAAGCACACTAGCTACCTGGGAAGCTACCTGAGTTTTGGAGACCATGGAAACAGAACCAAAATTCACTTCATCCAGCAGTGTTTCTGCCGAGGTAAATCCACAAACTCTATATCAGTGGTTCATTCTCGTGTGTGTGTGTGTGTGTGTGTGTGTGTGTGTAAGAATTTGCATTTCTAACAATTCCCTAGATGATGCTAATGCTGCTCGTCTGGGGTCACACTTTTAGAACCACTGTTTTCAATCATTGTAGAAGATAACAGTGCTAATGTGTACAAAGCCAGTGTCATCCACCATCCTCTGGGCCTTCCTCATGGACCCTGACAGCTTTGGACTATTTTTCTTTCATGTGGTCTAAGGCTTACTTACTTATACTTCCATGACCTTTCTCCAAACCTCCATATGAGTCAATATAATTGATTAGTTTCTCTCGACTATGTTACAATGCTGTCTTAGACCTGTATCCTTAAAATTACTCCCAGTCCATCTATCTTCCTAAGAGTTTGGGGTGTTCTCAAACCCTTTTGTCACACATTTTTAGACCAGCTCTTGTTCTCTGACACTCTTTCCACAGAATTGCACATACCTTGAGAGCTAAAGCACACATTGTGTGCAGATTTTACTAGTTTTTGTGGGAAGCCATATTTCTTTTGGAGGAGAGAACTCCACATTGTTTTCCTTCACATTTTCTTTAATTCCATTTTCCCACCATACCCAGTAAATGTGAAAAGCAGTGCTTTTCTTCTGCCTATTTTTGTCATGAGGTAATAAAGTGAAAGGCACTCAGTTGTAATTTACCACCAATAGAGATTTCCTGCTTAAAAGTTCAACAAGAGCATGAGTCACAGAGTCATGGACATATGAATATAAGCTGTGACCCATGTCCTGGGAGTAATTGGACCCAGGCTAATGAGGATCAAGGGGCTGGTGTATACAGCTTAAGTTCAATCATTGATGTTTTTTTGCTTTTTCCCTATTATCTTTTGGGTTTCCTGGGGAATTGGCTCAGATCCCCAGGGAATCCAGGAAGGCTTGAAGTGTGGGATCCATTATGGGAGTGGTGGACATGGGAGACTGGAGTAGATACAGCTGGTTTCTATACTCGAAAATGAGATCAAATACTTAAAATATTACAGAAGGTTTTATTTTTCAGTTTAATGGTTTTGAAAGTTCTCCTCAAACCAGGGTAAAATACTTATCATATACTCACCTTGGTATGTGGCTTTGGATGACATTATAAGGACTTCAGTTTTGGTAGATATGCTAAGACAGGTAACTAGGATCTCTAGACCCTCTATTTCCCAATGGATTACCTTAGTTTAATAGGCATTGTGATAGTGGATTGGAAGGTGGAGATTGGTTGGTAACACAGCAGCGTTTTAGTTAAGATGTTCCAGTGTACTGAAGTTTGTTCCAATCCTGGGCAATTAACTAGTTATGGTTATTCCATCACCAATCACTTCTTTGTGCCACAAGATGTCAAAAGGCTCTTCCTCTTATTTTGTTCATCATGATTAGTGCACCTTGTATCCTCTTTCTTACTTCCTTTCTCCGTTCTTTTCCTCTCTCTTTTGCCTGTCATATGGCAAAGACAGTCAAGTGAAGCCAGCTGGGTGGGTGACAAGGGGGTGCTAGCAAACCAATCAAGTTAGGGTGGTTTGCATTGTGTCATCTTAGCTTGGCTGGAACTACATTGCCCAGAATTCTCTTCCTTGTATAGTTCTGGGATAAAATAGGCCACAATACATTTTGTGAAAGTTTAGAAGGTGGGAGTGAAGCAACAGCCATATTCTTTTTATACTTGGAAAGTCCACATATGGCACAAGGAAGTGCTGTCACTCACACATGCCATCATTTTCCGCAGACTCATCCTGATAGCTAGTCCCGCAGCTCCTGTTGCTCCTGCTGGATCCTCCTTCAGCTGCTCTGCCTCTTGGGCCAGGTGAGAATCTAGTTCCATGGTAAATAATATCATCTCCTCCTGCAGGATACTCCATCATCGAAGGTGGTAGACTCGAAGAGGTGAGAGAACAGCATCAATTCTAATCTGTCCTCGAGGATTCCAGCTCATCCTTGAAGGTTCCAGTTGTCCTTTTTTCCCCACTTGATATACATGTTTCCCTTCTGACTGCTGACTTTAGGCCTCCACACCAAACACAGAAGGCACAGCCTCCTGTAGGATGTTTAACTCCCACCATTGTGGTAATGTTGAATCCCTGTAATAAATCCCTTATTACCTGTCTCCAGTGCTTCTATTTCTTTGATTAAATCCTGGCTTATATACAGTTCATGATTCTTAGGTGGCGACTGTTTGTTGGAATCAATCTACAGGGAATTTGGCCAATGGATTTTGAGATTGTCAAGCACCCAGTGGCCATTGGTGACAGCTGATTTAGGACGTTCAGGTATTTGGAACTGAATAAGCAGCTAGACCTTAGCAGCTGATTCCACTAAGAGACACTTTATGCAAACTAACTTTGGGAGTCCTGCTGAGCCACTCTGAAAATTGGTCTTTAGACTGAGGAAATTTTAAGCAATGGAGAAATACAACTTCTTCAACATCTTGGGTCTGGAAACTTCCAAAAGGCAGATGCTGTCTGCAAAGTTGTTTTGTATTTTTCTTCTTGTGCCTTTCCTCTTTCCTTTTTTGTTCTGTTGACGTAAAGGAAGATAGGAAGAGAAAAGGAGGAAAATTTCCCTGTTACCCTTTTCCTTTCCCTCTTCACATTATCCATAAATACACGGTCCCAAATCACAGGCATGTGACCATTATATGGTATTATTTCAGTGTTAGGAAACTTGACAGTCTTGGAGAAAAGAATTCAACTCTTAATGTTTATGGAATTCCATCTTGTACTTGGGCAGTAGCTTTAGGACAGCAGTGTTTCTGACCTCCCCTTGGACCTCCTCTCTTTACTTAGTCTCATGCTTCTGGGTCTTTCTAAAGAAGCAACCAGGCAAAGGAAATTTTATTTTAAAGCCAATTTTCCCCTTTGAATTCCATGTTTGGGGAAAAAAGCATTTTTTGAGCCATGTTTTAGAATTATATGTCTTTAACCCAACTTTCATAATTCAGAAAAGCCCAATACAAAAAAAGTCTCCAGAGCCTTCTATACTAAGAGGAAATTTAATTCTTAGCAGAAGCTTATTTTTAAATTTAGGTTATGACAAGCCACCTCAAATCACTGGAAATGGTATGAAGCAAACCACTGAAACCTATGTTATATTATCCTGTGTCATTGCCTTATTTCTTTTTTCAGAACTACCATGGACAAAACTGAGAAGAAAGTATAGGGTTTCTTGTTCTCTCTGCTCTGGACCCCACTTTAGGCAGGGGACCCTATTGCCCTCATCTTTTTTTTTTTAATTAATTAATTTATTTTTGGCTGCATTGGGTCTTCGCTGTTGAACGTGGGCTTTCTCTAGTTGCGGTGAGCTGGGGCTACTCTTCCTTGCCGTGCACGTGCTTCTCATTGTGGTGGCTTCTCTTGTTGTGGAGCACAGGCTCTAGGCATGTGGGCTAAGTAGTTGTGGCTCGCGGACACTATAGCACAGCTCAGTAGTTGTGGCACCTGGGATTATTTGCTCTGTAGCATGTGGGATCTTCTCGAACCCGTGTCCCCTGCATTGGCAGGCAGATTCTTAACCACTGTGCCACCAGGGATGACTTGCTTTAGTCTTTTTTTTTTTTTAACATCTTTATTGGAGTATAATTGCTTTATGATGGTGTGTTAGTTTCTGCTTTATAACAAAGTGAATCAGCTATACATATACATACACCTCCGTATCTCCTCCCTCTTGCGTCTCCCTCCCACCCTCCCTATCCCATCCCTCTAGGTGGTCACAAAGCACCGACCCTTCCTTAGTCTTTTATCATGCCTTTTTGCATGGCTCAGTTAATTATTAATTCATACTAAATTAAGAAAGAGAGACCACCACCTTTCTGGGCAGGGAGGTAAGTGGATGGAGGGAGTTTAAATTTAAGAATTTAAGTTTTTAAGATGAGTACTTCAGGTTTCACCTGAATGTTTGGGGATATGTCTTTTTGGGGATTCAGGTCTTTTTTTCTACCACTAAAATATCATTCCCAGTAGATATATAACAGCATCACTTAAAGATCTCTTCTGTTCTTCTTTCTTTAATTTTTCAGCTGCACAGGTAAAGAGTCTCAATGATAGAAGTAGGATGATCATCGACCCTGAGGGTATGATAATCTCAGACTTGGAGGTAAAGAGATAGGATATCTACTGTGAATGAACTATACATCCCAAATATAGTCCATGAGGCATTTTGTCTTTCCTCCATGCAGCAGTGTTAAATTTGCAAATTCTTTGACCTTTCTCTCATTAAAGGATAGAATCTATTTCCCCTCCCCTTGAGCTTGTGACTTCTTTGACCAAAGGGGTACTACAGAAGTAATGATATGTTACTTCTAATGTCTGATCACAAAAGGCCATAAAACTTCCATTTGGTTGTTGGGAACACTCTCTTGAAGTCCTGCTACTCTGAGGCCACCATACTATAAGGAAGCCCAAGTCATATGAATACGTATATGGTGTTATTTAAACCTCATCTGGGATAACGGAGGTGAGTCCAGGTCACTTTCTAGAGTATTGGCTAAAAACCCTGCTGAGTGAATTACTTCACCTCTTGGATTGCTCAGAAATTTGAGGCCAAAATGGGAACAGTTTTTTGAACTTAAGAAAAAAAATTCTCTATCATTAAAAAAAATATATTTTGGAATATGTAGAGCAGGAGGGAATTGGTTAGACGCAAGAAGATATCTGGACAGTATGGTGATAGTGGAATTGGGTTGGCTCTAATTTGAATTTGGGGAAAGAGGACCAGAGGCAGGTTTTGGGCATTTTTTACATGCCTTTTTGCCCTGTAATATTGTTTAAGCAACAAAAATAGCAGTTCAGTTTCAGTGACTTAATGAAACTACAGACTTACTAGAGTTTCCTTTGTTGCTGCTATCAAAGAAAAAGCCATGTATTAAATCACTTTTTAAAAAGTCACCTTTTCATTATACAATTGGAAAGATGAGGGTAGATTGTACAGTGTTTCTCTGAACACCCTCAACCAAGTATCTGACTTGCTAATGTGTTATGATAACTTATGAGAAGGAAGTTGAGTTATAGCTTCCACTCAAGGAAGTACAAATAACTCAAGCTTATATTCTCTGGGTGTGGCCCTACCCCACAATCTCTTATATAATGAGAGGGTTCTCATTCAAATGCCTATTGAGAGGGAAAAGAGTTTGAGAATTCCTGTGACCTACGAGTTACCCTTGCCAACATTGTACATTTTGGTCTTATTGATTATATCTTATTGCTCACTCCAGATATTTTGCATCTAGGTGTTAATGAAGCTAAAAGAGGGAAAGAAATATGCACTGTGTCCATTAATACACCTCTGTCCAAGGGTAACTTAAATTCTGACTTCCTTTATAATAGATTGGTTTAGCCTAGTTTTGAACTTAATGTAAAAAGAATCATTTAGTACATTTGTGTCTGGCATTTTCCACTCAACATAATATCTCTGAGATTTATTTACGGTGTTGTATATTTTAGTAGTCTACTATTCACTATATAACTAAATTTGAAATTGAATGAGTTCCAAAATTGAATATAAGTTCTGAAATTGAATATGAGTTCCAAAATTGACTATAAGTTCCGAAATTGAATTTCTTGAAATCAGGGATCTTGCATTATGTTTTATGATTTATCCTCAGAGTTCAAAATAAATATTTGTTGAATGAGTCAACATAGCATTTCTCTTTTATTCTTTCTTCTTGACCTCCATCTATGTCAGTAACACACAAAAAAGCACATTTCTGCCTACCTGCACTGTCCAAGGTAGTAGCTTATAGAGTTGGTTGCTAAAAGACAATATAAGTGGGTTCTGGCAGCCAGAGTATTTTTTGGTGACTAAGTAGGAAGCTTGCTGACTTTAGACCTATAAATTTTTTTTTAACAATAGTAAAATCATCGATTAATCTGGTTCTAAATACTTTGGTCTAAGTAGAAGTTATGTTAATAGTAAAATAATACCTGAATTCTGAAAGTCTGATTTTGAAAACATCAGGTCTACCCCTTACTTCAGACCTAGTCCACAGAGAAAGACTTTTGCTACATTTTCTACTATTTTGTCTGCTATTTAATGTTGTGTTTTACTATATATTTATTTATATTTTTCTAGTTTTATTGAAATATAATTGACATATAACATTGTATTAGTTTAAGGGGTACAACATAATGATATGATATATGTTTATATTGGGAAATAATTATCACAGTAAATTTAGTTAACATCCATCACCTCATGTAGTTATATATTTTTTTCTTTGATGAAAGCTTTTAAGATCTACTCTATGCAACTTTCACATATATTATACAATAAGGTATCATTAACTATAGTCACAGGCTATACATTATGTACCAGAACTTTCTTATACTTAAAAGTTTGCACCTTTAACCACTTTCACCCTTTTCCTCCATCCCCCATCTTCACCTCTGGTAATTACGGATTTGTTCTCTATTTCTCTAATTTTGGTTTATTTAGGTTCCACATATAAGTGAGATCATACAGTAATTGTCTTTCTTTGTCTGACTCACTTCACTTAGTATAATGACCTCAAAATCCATACATGTTGCGCCCGTGAGCCATGGCTGCTGAGCCTGCGCGTCCAGAGCCTGTGCTCTGCAGCAGGAGAGGCCACAACAGTGAGAGACCCGCGTACTGAAAAAAAAAAAAAAAAACCACATATGTTGTTGAAAATGGCAGGATATCTTTCTTTTTTTTAAAGGCTGAATAATATTCCATTATATATTTATATCTCATAACTTCTTTATCCATCTGTTGATGGACACTTAGGTTGTTTCCATGTCTTGACTATTGCAATACTGCTGCAATGAACATGGGGGTGCAGATTTCCCATCAAGATAGTGAATTTGTTTCCTTTAGCTATATATCCACAAGTGGAATCGCTGGATCATATGGTAGCTCTAGTTTTACTTTTTTGAGGAACCTCCATACTGTTTTTCATAATGGCTGCACTAGTTTACGTTTCTGCTTACAGTGCACTAGGGTTTCCTTTTCTACACATCCCTGCCCACATTTGTTATCTCTTGTCTTTTTGATGACAGCTATTCTAACAGGTGTGAGGGGATATCTCACTGTGATTTTGATCTGCATTCCCTGATGATTAGTGATGTTGAGCACCTTTTCATGTATTTGTTGGTCGTTTGTATGTCTTCTTTGGAAAAATGTCTATTCAGTTCTTCTTCCCATTTTTAAATTGGATTGTTTGGCTTTTTTGCTATTGAGTTGTATGAGTTCTTTATATATTTTATATATATATTTTATATATATTTTATATTGGATATTAACCCCTTATGAGACATATGATTTGCAAATATTTTCTCCCATTCCATAGGTTGCCTTTTCATTTCATTGATGGTTTCTAATGCCATATTTTAAAATTACATACTCTTACAGGCTCTTGACTACCTGTTTTGGAAGTTGAGGATTTTTCTCTGCAATACCATCATCTCCATTTCACTGGTCGGGATCCTTCTAGTATAGTTATATAACGGTTGGTTTAAATTTGTTGAATCAATTATTTACTATGTTATTATTTACTGCTGAGGTAATACATTTATGGTGTTTACATTTCCTGTATTTTTTATGGACCATAATGTTCATCAAAGTGTTAAGGATATATATATATATATATTCTTTATTTCCCCAGCTTTATTGAGATATAAATGACATGTAACATTGTTTAAGTTTAAGATGTATAATGCAATGATTTGATATATGCATATATTGTGAAATGATTCTCACAATAATGTCAGTTAACACTTCTATCACCTCACATATTTACCATTTGTGTGTGTGTGTGTGTGTGTGTGTGTGTGTGTGTGTGTGTGTGTTGAGGACTTTTAAGATCTACTCTCTCAGCAACTTTCAAGTAGACAGTACAATATTGTTAACTATAGGCACCATGTTGTACATTAGATCTTTTCTTTCATGTAAAACTTTTCTTCATGGACTTAATAGTGATCTCTCTTACTCCTTTTTCATTTTCTTAGTTATATAAAAGCACCTATAGCTATTCTTCTCAAATGCCCCAACAACAGTTATTACCCAGCAATAATTTTCTCTCTTTCTTAATTTATCACTACATTTTTGTGAAGAACACTTCTTGTTATCTTTCTTAAAAAGGTGTATGGGGAAAAAATATGAAATCTTGAATGCTGCAAAATATCTTTATCTGCATTCTTGTTTGAGTTTGAATGATAGAATAGCAACTACTCATGTGATTAAACCTGTGTGTAATCATATCATTTAAATAAATCATTATGTTGTTTCACTATGAATTTTCCTTCGAATTTTGAAAGTATTACTCCAGTGTCTTCTAATATGTATTGAACTGTTGAGAGATCCAATGCCATTCTGACTCCTATTTTTTTGGAATGAGATCTATATTTTTCTCCCTGAAGCTTTTAGGATATTCCCATTATTTATGGTATTCTGAAACTTCATAAGAGTTCTTCAAAAGGGTCTTTTTATCACTTATTTTGCTGGCTACTCAGTCATCCCTTTTTGCATGTAGGCACATGCTCTCAAGTTCTAGGAAATTTTCTCATATTATTTATTTGATAAAATCTCTTCTCTTTGTTTTTTCCCCCCCTCTCCCACCCGCTTCCCCCGGAACTGCTATTGATCTGAAATTGAATGTAGTGAATATTGAGAGTTATTCAAATATTTATTTCATTCCATAAAATCAGTCTCAACCAATCATAGTCAATTTACCTTCCTTACAAGTCAATATTTCAGGGATGAGCTGTCTAGGCTAGTTTGGGATAATAATAAATGAAGAGAGGCTTCTAAAGTGTTCTGGGAGAGATAAAACAGGCTCTCCCTATGGCTTGCTATGAACAAATAAATATTTTGTTTTCGTTGCTGCTTGTAGTCAACTTATGGCATCAGAGGAACCAGACATAGGATCATGATGGAGCTCTGGACTGCAGAATTAAGAGGGTGAGAAAAACTGGGACCTTAAGGATGGGGAAAAAACGCTCAGTGAATTAAAACTGGAGCCCACCCTGTTTCTCGTCTACCTCTTAGATAAAAACTATCCTTATATTTAAAGCCGCTTTGAAATGGTTTTCTCATACTTGAAACCAAAAACATCTTAACTAATATATTGGATCGCCTAGATAAATTTCTCCAAATTTAGTGTGCACCCAAATCACCTGGGGATCTTATTAAAATGCAGATTCCAACTTAATAGATCTGGAATGGAGCCTGAGAATCTTTATATCTGACAAGGTACCAAGAGATGTCAATACTTCTGGTCTGTGGACCACAACTTGAGTAGCAAGGTTCTAGACTGATCTTATTTTCTTATATACTCTCTATTTTCTTCTTATATCTTTGATTTAAAAAATGCTTTCTGGGATATTTCCTTGTTACAATGTGCTTTTATTGTATTTTTCAATTATCATTAATAAATCAAGATATCTTTCTTGTTTGTGATCATTCCTTTCTTATAACATCCTATTCTTCTTTCATTTATATGATATTTTCCTATCCCTCTGAAGATATTCAGGATGGCTTTTTAGGGGGGTAACTTTCTTCTATATCCTGAAACATTTCTGTTTTGTTTTGTTTTTTATCAGTTTATTTTTTAGAATTTCTCACATTAGAAGATTTTCTCAAGTTTCTGGTGATCCTTGAATGTCTACTCATGTTTAAGTGAAGCTCTAACAAGCTGATTGGTAGCTTTGTAGGTGAGGAGTGGAGGCAGAATTGTTGGCTTATGAAATCCTTTAAGGTAATCAATGAGCTAGCTTTTCCATCAGGGGATCCCCAGTTACCTTTATGCAAAGTATTTTTCCTGGCAGCTGTTCAGCTTTTCCAAATAAGAATTTCAGTCTTCTGTCCTGAAACTGGGAGTAGTGTTGCTGGTGTAAACCCTTGGCTGCTGGTGTTCTATAAGCAGAGGAGAAGAAGAGGGTAAAGGGACACACAGCTCAGCATGGAGACATTTGCTTTCATGCCATTTTTTCAAGCCTAGCTCCTCTTTCCCTTTTTCCTCTCAGGCTTCTGTTTATTCAGAACATCACACATTGTTCCTCTAGGGGATGTAGATTGCCTTGAATGAAGAAGGGGATCAGGGCTTCCCTGGTGGCACAGTGGTTGAGAGTCCGCCTGCCGATGCAGGGGACAAAGGTTCGTGCCCCGGTCTGGGAAGATCCCACATGCCACGCAGCGGCTAGGCCCGTAAGCTATGGCAGCTGAGCTTGCGCGTCCAGAGCCTGTGCTCTGCAACAGGAGAGGCCACAACAGTGAGAGGCCCGCGTACAGCAAAAAAAAAAAAAATGGGAATCAGGTATTTGAGAAATTTCCAACTTTCTATAAACAAATAACCCATACATCCTGTGTCTGGACCTGAATCTGAACCCAGACTTCCATGTCACCAAACCTCTTAGGGTTCAGCAGGGGCAAATGGCCTCATTTCTCTCTGCTATCCCTTTTTTTTGCAGGCAATTAGATTGTGATTTTCTCAGTTCTGTGAAGTCACTTATAATCTTTCATCTGTTTTTCTATCCCTCATTTGCTTAGTCAAACTTTGTAACCTTGTATAAGTCAAAGTAGGGAAATGCTTATTTATCTGCTATGAAAGGGTAATAATGAGTTCCACACAAGGACATTTAAAAATAGTTGAACTCTATCCCATTAAATATTAAAATATTATTTCAACATTTTAAATTTATGTCATTCGAACCTGTAGCATTTCATAAAGCACAGTGCCTTCTAAGCATTATGGAGTAGTATGCTAAAATTATGAAACCTGACAAATTTGAGAAGGAGTGAGAAAATGTAGCTTGGGGGATAAGGTGGCTGAATTATAAAAGCTGAACTGGAAACAAGAATTCTGGAATCAGAATGTGAAGTGTTGACTATGCCATCAAAAGAAATTTGGGTTCCATTTTTATAGGAATTTGACATGTAGGCAATGGGGGTCACCTTGAATTTCTAAATAAGGAATATATATGACCAGAAATGTTCTTAGATACATTTGGTAGCAGTCTTGAGGAGAGACAGATGGTAAAGATAGCCATCAGATGACTCTAATTGTGTTGATAAGATGTGAGAGTCTGAACTAAGTGGTGACGGAGAGACAGAGACAAATTACAACATTTTCGTGGCTGAATTATTAGGAGTAGGAAACTGGATTTGGGGACAAAGGGAGGGTAGCAGGTGTATACATTCCTCTTACAATATCTCCTTGCTTTACTTCTGATTTCAACTACATCTGTGGTAGATGGTTCCTATGTACACTGGAAGTGCAGGGAACACCCAAGCCAGGTTCCACTCCCAGCAACCCTTAACCACTGGGAAATGAGAATTTGTTAAAATGCTGTAGCCTCTCAAACTTCAGTGGGAACGTCTGGAAACTTATTTCACACAATTCCTCAGAACCATGGAATTGTGGAGTGCAATTTTGTGGAATTGCACTCCAATTGTCCACAATAAGAACCCCCTCAGTAACACTCCATTTTATTTGTTCCTTCTCCTTCTCTGCTTCACACTCTACTCTCTCACTCCTGCCTCCTAGGGTCACCTTGTAAATAAACTTTGTGCTCAAATACTGGCCCCAGCTTCTGCTCTTGGAGAGAGCTTGTTGAAAACAGGGAGATTTGAAAGCTAACTCTAGCATGCATGTCTGCATGAGTAGGGAGGCCAAGACCTACCTAGGAAATGGTGGAGGAAGAACAGTGGCAGCTGAATTTGGTTCAGAATGCATTACAGTTAAGGTGCATTGGAATATTCAGCTGAAGAGATATGGTGAGGAGAAGTGGGGGCTTTGTGAGTCATCAGCATAAAGGTGGAGGAAGAGAACGAAATCAAGCAAGTGAATAGATGGTTCAAGGAATGAATGAAAAACAAGAAAGGTGGACAGAACCTTGGAGAACACCAACATTTAGGGATGGACAGAGGTAAAAACTGTGATGTGTTCACTATAATTTTGCTAGCCTTTTGTGAGTGGCACATAGTAATACTCAGTAAATATCTGTCCAGGGATTGAACTGGAGAAGCAGACTGAGGTGGATTGGACAGAGGCGGGAGAATCAGAACATCCAATGATATATGGAGGAAGGATTGTAGAAATGAGAAAATGTCAAATGTCACTTCAGGTTCATCTGTGGCATTGGCTGAATTAAGTCACTGGGTGACTTTGTTGTCCTCAGTGAGAGAAGCAAGAGGGACAAGTGCAAACAGCAGTTGTCAAGGGGCTGTGGAATCAATGTGCCTTGAGGAAGTTAGAGGTGGAGATTTTGATTTTTTTTAAATTATGATTTTAAAACTAATGTAGCGTAGTTGAAGAAATTTGGAAAATGTAGAAGAGTATAAAGTAAGAAATAATAACTACTCAAGATCCCTCCATTCCTCTATTATTCCTTCCATAATAAACACTGTTAACAGATGGTGGTATCAACTTGAATCATATGAAAGATTTTGAAAGTGAAAAATAGTTGAATATTGACACTTTCTTAAGGTTCAGAGTATATTTCTTTGCAGATAGATGACTACTCTTTTAAGAAGTGAAGAAGGGGGAAAAACATGTAGGAGTAGCTCATGGGGTTTGAACTTAGGTAAAGTTTTAAAGTTCTAAAATTTAATAACTTTTTAAGGACAGGAACATCTTAAAATATATTTGTAAGCTAAGAGGTAGGTGGAAGGAAGGTTGACAAAAACTGATGAGAGTTGTTTACTGAGGTTGGAAACATGAAAATTGTCTTCCATCTGTTGATCTGGTGGGTGCTTTCCTCCAGCAGTGCTGGGAAGTTGGAGGCTGTTGGATGGGGATTTCAGGATGGCAGCTCCTGGAAAAACAGGCCCAGCTTCTTTGCTGTGGTTGCAGGGACACAGTGAGCTTTTCCATTTGAGACATTACCCTGTACTTGAAACCAAACAGCTTGGACACAGAACATGCTGAGGCTCCTATCGGGGCAGTGATCGAAGTTCAGGCCACACTCTGGGTTGTTATGTAAACAGGCTGTTTGAAGCAACTTGAGCCTCAACCTCAAGGTAGGAAGCAAGATGCTTTTGTTTATTTTTGGAGTGGAATTTTGTGGCCCAGTCTGCAGAGAGTCTCCTTCATCATCTGGAAGACCATTGGAGCACGGGGAAGCCAGAAGTGGAGTCTGCCTCCAGACATTTCTAGGGAGCCAACCAGGTTTTAGACATTGAAGCTCAGCCACTGTAGACTTCTAACATGAAGGTAAGCAGCAAAAGGCCACGTGGGAGAATTATTGTTCTTGATTTACCCTTATTTTTTTAAATAGGAGGAGAATAGGTGCTTATCAAGCCTTCATTATAGTTTAAAAAAACAAAGACTAAGCTCTAATTAGACTGTCTTATAAACAAATGAGATACAAAGTATATGAAAACCAAAAACAACTACCACTGAAGAAAACCAAAATCTCTTAGAGAAACCTCCCACCCTCTCTGCTTATAACACATGGGTTCTTCAGTCACAAATTTCAGCCTCTTTCTTGTCAGAAGCTGGAAGCTGATGAGCAGCTGAGCTCTGTGTCCACAGGCTTGTCCCAAGAGGAATCACCTCCCACAGCAGACAAGAAACATTACCCCAGGGGTACAACAACACTAGAATCTTGCCTTATTACTACCCTTAGGGTACACTGTATCATGGAATCTTTTTAATGAGGTCCTTTTGATACTGTACTGAATTAAGCCCCTTTGGTAGAAACATTTTCATGCATTCTGTTTGAAAGTAATTAGGTTAGAAGTTTAGGGTTAGAGGAGCTTCAGTTGTTTCTGTATTTTTAATCAAGGTCAAGCCAAGCTGCTTTACAATGTATTCTTCAATTTCAGGCATTTGTTACCTCTCCCATTCTGTCCCTTCTTCTTCCTGGGTCTGTACATTAACCTGCGAAGTTAATAAAAACACTAGCTAATGTGAACCCAGTCTTACTGTGTTCCAGGCACTGGCTAATAGTTTTATACACCTGATCACCTTTTGACATCAGCAACCTTGTAAACCAGTTTGATTATTATTCCTGCTTTACCCTTCAGGACAACAAAGTTTAGAGAGGTTAAATGACTTCCTTAGAATTACCCAGTTAGGAAGAATCAGAACCACTTTAAACACAGGCATTGTGATCTCATTGCCAGGCTGCTCTTGCTAACATGACCAATTTCTGTAAGAATAGTGAGGGGAAGCAGCACCAGGACAGGGTGTCTCATAGACCCCATATAGGGACAGTTCCATGAGAACTAACTGGTTGCTACTTCATTGTAGGATTTCAATGACAGATATTTCCAACAATTCTGGGAGTGAGCATCTCCAAAATCTTGTTAGAAATAGAAAGGGCATGATGCTTAAAGGTACAAGGAATATATAGTGGTTTAACTGTTTGAAATGACAAATAAAATAGGCTCTTACTATCTGTTTATATTACAGATTTTGGAATAACTAATTGTGGCCTCAAAATTTGGGACACTATTCCCCTGTGTATCACCCTGGATACACTGGAAGGAAAACACCAACATAATGCCTATTCCTCAGAATTTATGTTTCTAATCACCTGATCACCTGGTTTAAAATCTGGTCCAGAAAGGAAAAATAAAGGCAATTAGTTTAGAGCCCAACTAGAAAATCTGACACTTTTTAATTTATATTCATGACAATTTCTCCCTACTGAAACTTCCTAATCAATATATGCTTGGAGAAAGTCCAACCTGCCCAGAATAACCATATTTTTAAAAATTTAGATCTTTCTTTATAGCAGTGGTGTAGGTAGTAGACTATGAGCCAAGGTCCTCATGTTCTAGCCCCTGTCCTGCTCTCCTTACTCACTTTAGGTGAACTATTTAACCTAGACCTATTCTGGCTCGGATTAAATCAGGGATTTTTAAATGCAGAGCCCATGGACTTTGAGCGAATTCATGGGTGAGATTCATAATATATATAGATTTTTAAAAATTCCTTCAAGTTCTATGCAAGATCTTAAATGCAGTTTGGAGGAAAAAGAGTCCATAGTTTTCCATGAATTTTCAAAGACTCTGTGATCCCAAAGGGGGTTAGGAACCTCTGACCCGAATGATCTCTACAAGTCCTTCCTCAGTCAAACTTTTTTCTAATTGTAGTTTTTAGCGAATTCTCATAAAGTATGCATTTGGATTCTTTAAAGATTGCAACAGTCTCTTTAAGAGTTGACTTTGTAAACCACGGAAACAGGTGTGAACCACTGTGGGGTGACTCATAGCTTAACCTTCACTTTTTGTTCTGTCCTGGGTCCGGATGTATGAATCACTTGACTAGAGCATCTAGAGGCTCACTGTAGGGAGCTGGCTTTGAGACATTGCCTCTTTGTTTGGTATTAGATGCCCCTTCTGGATCTGTAAAGTGGTAGTTTTGGAAGTGAGATGCAAAGACAATCTTAGGAATGGCCAAACACCAAAAAGTTAAAGAGAATGGCCAACAAATATAAAAACCAACTAACCAAATTAAAACAAAATGAATGAACAAAAATAGTAGCTGTCGTATGTCTTAGCCTCTTATTCTATTTGTTGTTGCTGTTTTGTTTCTTCTGTCCCTTTACCAGTATTCAGTCAGTTCTTCTCCTAGTTTGTACACCCACAAGGGTACATAGATGTGATGTATATGTTAGGTGACTTGGTGTCAAGAAACACTCAGAAATTGGATTTTGGGGCTTATCTATCTGAAACCTGTAATGACTGTAACAAGGAATCCTGGGTTAAGAGGCAGTGTAGAGCAACACTACTAGCTCAGTGGAAGTGAGAACATCTTGTTTCCAGAAGATCCCTTCAGGAGCTCCAGATTAATTTATGCAGACCAGGGGTAAAAGAGGAGGCCTAGTGATGAGACAATGTGTCTGAATTTTATCTATCTGATCTATTAAGTCTGGCAGCTGTCTGCAACTACTACAGCTGATAAAGTGGGCTCATCTGTAGTCACGGAATCTCCGTGAAGAAGTTATAATATATGACAATCCAGGAATTAGCTATCCAGGCAATTAGTTTAGAGCCCAAATATACCTGCAGGTCTTATGTTTTATCTGTTACAAGTTTATACTTGAGCTTTGAAAATTGTTGAAATATACATGTTTACATTCTCCATTCAAGTGGATTCCATTATTTATGCCATATTTATAAAGAACTCTTTACCATGTTTGTTTCCCAGTCCACTCAGGATAGGTGGTAGGTACTTAATTAATATTTGCTAAAGTAGGAGCTCCTTACATCAGAGATGGTTGGTGGGTGAGCCTGAACTGTTTCCTGTTCTCTTGATGGAGTTGATTCATTCAGTACATAAAGTATTCAAATCTTTTCTTGTTTTTCTCAGCTCTGTGACTCTATGATATGCCCAGTAACATCTATATATTTTTTATTTTTCCTGGTTGAAACACTTCAAGAATGTCAGGCAATGATGTGTATTAGCCCATTTACCACAAGTTTTGTGTGTTTGTGAGTATGTTTATGATTGTATATTTTGGTAAATATGCAACAGGCAGAAGAAGCCTGTGGTTTTTCTTTTACAAAGTAAAAGCAAGGTATAAGTTCTGTACAGTTGGAAGTAATGATAAACTTTAGAAATTATGAAGCTTGGATCTCCCTTTGGCTTTGGAATGAACTATATATTAAGCAAGATTTTGACTGGTGGATTTTGATAAAATATTTTGAGATGAATTGCTTACCTGAAAGATGACTGAATCCAGTAGATAAAGAAAAGTGACCAATAATGTGAAGCTTCTGCTAAGTCAAAATGAAAATCCTTTGGCATTTTCAATAGTGTTATGTGATGATAGGTAGTCTAGACACACATCAAAGGAAAATTGTAGGTGGTTAATATCTGTACACAAACTTTCAATTCCCTGGATCTGTGTAACCTCCAAGAAATGGGTTGAGAGCAGAAAAGAAGGAGGATTAACTGAATTGTAGAAGGGGTGACTGTCTCTGTCACTTGTCCTTCCTTCCTGCATAGGAATTCTAGTAAACTAGACAGGGAGGATTGTGTGGAGAGAAAAAGCAATACACATGAAAATCTGTGGGATAGGCATCAGGAACTACCAGTAAACCTTTATTCTACAGGTGGAGATTTCCCTGATGAAATAAACATCTCTTCAAAAGTTTTAATCCCTTTGTGAAATAATACTGTGTGAAATAATACTAATTAAAGTCCCTCAGCACATGAGCACACACCATTTATGAGGTTGCCACACACAAGTACTTATGTAGGGAAAAGAATGTATCTTACAAAAATGTTGCTTTGATGAATATCATATTTGGAACCCTAATTGTGTCCCTTTAGGAAGCTAGTTTGACCAATAGTCATTCTTCATAGTACTTTAGTTTATCTTCCAGAAACCCATAGTGTTGATTTTTCTCGTAAACGTATTATTATTGAAATATAAGATACATACAGAAAAGAGTATACATCCTAATTGTACATCTTCATAAATTTCAACAAAGTAGGCCTTCCCCTGAAAACAATACCCATTATCAAGATAAAAAGCATTACCATTTTTGTGAGTTTTCCTCATGCCCCACACCAGCCATTAACTTAAGAAAGGTGATCACTATGTGACATCCATCCACCCACATAGATTAGTTTTGCTTCACTTTGAACTTCACAGACGCGGAAACATACAGTAATACTCTTGTATTTGGCTTCCTATCGTATTTGAGAGATTCATTTATGATGTTGCATGTATCAGTAGTTCACACTTTTTCATTGCTATTCTATTGTATCAATACACCCCAAATTATCCATTCCACTGCTGATGAATGCCTGAGTTGTTTCCAATTTTTGACTATTGACATTCTTGTGCATGTGTTTTGTTAGACACAGTACTCATTTCTGTTGAGTATATACCTAGGAATGGAATTTTTAGACCAGGGAGTATGCACATATTCAACTTTAGTAAATACGCACAGGAGTTTTGGAAAGTGATTGAAATTTTGAAATTTACAGTTCCTCCTGCAGTGTATAAGGGTTCCTTTTGCTCCACATTATCACTAACACTGGATAAAGTTAGTTATACTGGTGGGTATGCAATAATACCTTACTGTGGCTTTAATTTGCACTTCTCTGATCAATGATGCCTAGGAAACCTTTATATGAATATTGGTCATTTGGATAGTCTCTCTTATGAAATATATGTTAAGTCTATTACCCATTTTAGAAATTGTATTGTCTCTCTTTTCCTTATTGATTGGTAAGTGTTTTTGTATATTATGAAGAAGTCCTTCTCCTGTAAATGTACTGAAAATATCTTTAACTCAATGTCTTTCTTTTTCTCATCTTAATGTTATCTTTTGGTGATGCAAGTTCTTAATTTTAATAAAATCCAATTTACCAACATTTAACCCCATTGTTTGAGCTTTTTGTTCTCACCCCAAGGGAATAAAGATATTCTTCTTCCAGTTTTCATAAACTTTATTGTTTTACTTTCACATTTAGTCTATGATCTACATAATATCTGGTGGTGTAAGTCTTCCAACTTTGTTCTTCTTCAGAATTTCTTTGGCTATTTTTGGTATTTTGCATTTCCATATCCATTTTTGAATCAGTATGTCAAGTTCCACACAAAAAAACCTGCTAAGAATTATTATGATTGGAATTGTACTGACTATAGATAATTTGGAGAGAATTTATATCTTACAATATTGAGTCTTCCAATTCATGAACAAGGTCTATTCCTTCTTTTATGTGGGTATTTAATTTCACTCAGCATTATTTTGTAGTTATCGGAGACTTTGCATTATATCAATATATCCATGATTTATTACTATTTAACATAAATTGTATATTTATATTAATTATAGATAATATAAATTCATATTTTTACCACTTCCCAGAACACTTTTTACTCCCATATTTTGTATTATGGTTTTCTTTTATTATGCTATTGAGTATTTCTTTGTGCTTCCTTATAATAAATATTCTTACCCTAGCCCCACATGACTACTGATATGATTTTTGTTTTTAATAGTTTTTTGTTTTCCAGAAGGTCACCTGGACAGAATCATACAATTATGCAAGTTATACTTTGTGTATGGCTTTTTTCACATGGTGTAATGCTTTTGAGATTCATACACATTGTTGCATGTATCGATAGTTAATTCCTTTTTAATGACTGAGGAGTATTCCATTATGTGGAGCTACTACAACTTGTTTATCCATTCACTGTTTAATGGACACTGTTTAAAATTTTGGGTGATTATGAATAAAGCTGCTATAAACATTCTGCAGAGGTCTTTGTATAGAAATACATTCTCATTTCTCTTGCATAATACATATCTGATAAAGATCTTGTGCCCAGAATAAATAAAGCTCTCTTATCAGTCAATAATAAGAAAATGAGCAATTCAATTTAAAAATGGGAAAACATTTTGAACATACATTTCAAAGAAAATACATAAGATACTCAATATTATTAGTTGTTAGAAAAACATGAATTAAAATCACAATGAGATACTGTTTTACAATATTTTAATGGCTAAAATTAAAAAAAAATAAAAATTACAAAAGCAATTTCTTATGAGAGGTGTGCAGGAATTGGAACTCTTATTCATTGCTGATGGAAATGCAAAATTGTACAACAAGTTTGTTTTTTATCCATTTTAATGAAATGATATCACAAGTTATTATTGTTTTATATAGTAATATTAATAAAATTTTACTTATGCACATATCTACAACTTCCATTGCTCCTCTCTCCTTCTCACTTTTTTCTGCATTTCTGCCAGGGGTTATTTTCCTTCTGCTTAACAACTCTCTGTAGTACTTCTCTTAGTACAAGGCTTCCGGTGATAAAGTCTGTTTTTGGTTGTCTGGAAATGTATTTATTTTGCCTTCACTTTTATAGGATATTTTCTGCATATATAAATCCAGGCTTGCAGTTTTCTCTTCACACTTCATATAATTCATTCCACTGTCTTCTGGCTTCCATTGTTTCTGTTAAGAAGTCAGTCATAAATCTTATTGTTTACATGACTTTCGTGACCCCAGACTTCTGAAATTCTTGAAAGAAAAGTTTTATTCATACCTTAAATAATCCTTATATTTCTTCATATAAAAAGGAGGAATATGCTCAATATGTGTTTCAAATTTATAACAGAACATTTGTTGGGTTCATTCACCCATAAATATCTTCCTGGCTTCAAAAGCATGTTAATCTTAGTTTCACAAAATCCCTGGGAAATAGGGAGTAGCTGGTTTTCTAAATGAGGAAGATGTGGAGTATAGGGCTTGTCTGAGGCCACCCAGGGAGAAGAGCTGGACAGTTGAGTGTAGAATATAACAATGGAATCTTATTTTTCAGATGCTAAATCTTTCCCTCTTATAGAATATAGTAAGGACCAAGCCTCTTTTCCTGCCATAGTGTTACAGAAATTAGTCTTTCATTATTATGTATTCCGGGGTCCACAAGGGGAACTTAACAGACATGGGTTAAATGCAGGTAGGCTGCCTTCATGAATACAGAAGGGCCATGAGAGAGAGGATGGAAACCCTTTGACTGAATGATGCAGCTGTTGACAACCTCTGTCCAGTTTATTTGTACTTTGGGGTTCTGGCATTAATTATGTAAACTAGCTTCAATGAACCAGTGTTTCTTGTTCTAAATTATTTTTATTAGGAAAAAAATGAAAAGGTGCTACAGAAACAGGGAGAGAGAAAATTAATCAAACCCAATTTGCTTTGCTTAACAAAGCATGTTGTTTATGGTGATGGATCAAAGTGTCCTATATGCAAATTTGGGAACCACTTACTCTGATGCTTATTGTCTTATATACCTCCCTAAAAGTCTGATCATTTAGGAGGTGAAATTAAATTTTTAGAACCGAAAAGCCTCTTATTTCCTTGTCTTGTCATTTGGGTGTATTTAGTGGAATCGCAATGAAAGATGAAATAATAGGAGATTCTACATGTATTTTGTTTAACTGGTTTCAGCCAGCGTTGTACACTCATCTTCACTTCTGTGTCAATTCTTTGTATTGGCACACTCATGAGCTACCAGCCTTTCTTTAGTAGTGTTTTGTATTAGATGGGGTGCACCTCTCAATGTCAGTCCAGAAACACCATTTGGGAAAGAACAAATGAAATCTTTGCCAAGCATGTATACTCTTGGCACTGCTTCCTAGATCCAAACTGCTTACTGCATTTGAATATTATTGCAAAGAAGTTATTTAATTTTTTTCCTCTTTCTTCTGTTTTTTTTTTTGTTGTTGTTGTTGTTGTTGCTGTTGTCAGCTGAAATTCTTGCTATCAACTGCTTCAAAGAATGTGAATCTGATGCTTGGGCCAGCCCAATCCATTTATGGGCATTTGAGTCATATCTATGTCTTAAATACTTTCTAATATTTCTTGTAGCTTCTCAGAGCTCACAGCCATTGCAGAGAGGCAGGCTGGAGTGCACATGCTTGTATATCGGGGGGGGATTTTGCTTCTAAGTAGCTTTCATAGGGGTTCAAAAATTACTTACTTTGAACAGAACACTAAATTAGAATATAAATTACTCATTTAGAAATGTATAAAATCTACACCCCAAATTAGGAAAGCTTTTCAACAAAAAGTAAGATATATTTTATAGTTTTATGGTCATGAGATATTAGATAAAAAAATATATATATATGTATACATATATACATGTATATATCATATTGGTGAAAAGTTTCATATAATTTAAAGAGTTCCTTTATTAGTCATTCATACTCTGGTTTGATCATGGTGAATCTCAGGCCCACCACCTTAACCAGGGCTTCTGTAAATGGAAGTTGCCATGTATACCTTTGGGATTAGTTCAGTTTTTTTCTAGGCTACATGGATTTGTCTTCTATCCCTGGAAAGGATCTCTTCACCTAGTCCAACTTGGGCAATGAAAGTACTCTAAACAGACTTGGGAATATCTTGAACAAACCAATTAAAGGAGGGGGGTTGTGGGTATGTATCTGTTAGGAAGAGAAGCGTATCGCATGAATACCTAAAGTATGCTAAAAGTGCAGAGAATAACATGAAGTGCATGATCCTTTAAAAACATTCTTATAATTATAGATTTTGTAATCAGAGAGACCTGGGTTGGAAGTCACCTTTCCATGTAAAATGTGCATGATTCTAGACAAGTTGTTTCACTTCTTTGAGTGATAAGCCTTTGTTTCCATATCAGAAAACTGTTTGCCATAATAGCCACATGAAGATGATGAGGGCAAAAACAAATGCAGAAAATAAAGAAGTAAAGTAAATTTAGAGAAGAGGTAGAAGGAAGAGATTAGAAGCAAGATAAAAATTGGAAGATGGAAGAGGTGAGGTAGAAAACAGGTTGTGACAATTAGGGATACTATATGAAAAACACTATAGCTGGCATGGAGGAGATACTAAATAAATTGATGTTGCTGATACTGTTATTGTAATTATGTTGCCATATGTAGTCATAGATTAGAACACACAATTTGATCTGACATGTGACTGCAACTATGGGATATTTTGGCACTAAACTATTTACCTATTTTCAAATTATTCTTACAACATTTAAACATTAACATTTAAAGAGAGATTGCTTAGACTTCTTACCTACATTTAAAAAACTCCAAGGTAAACACCTAAATAAATAAGCAAAACAAAAACAATACTTATTGTATAAGAATAAGAGCAGTATCATGGACAATCAAAGCCAAGGTACTTTTATATCGTTACCTTGTGTGTTTTTTTCTTTCTTTTTTTTTAATGTTTTCTGAATACTTTGACACGATGAGAATCTTCTAGAGATTGTTTCATTCTCTGATTTTTAAACAATTTTCTTTAGATAGAAGATCTTTTCCTTGTTAAGATTTCTGTAATTCTATGCCATGATGGCGTGGTATAATTAAGTTAATAAAAGCAAGTAAACAATTAGAAGGAAATTCAGCTTGTGTTTAAGAAAATAATGAGTGGGAAAGACATTTGTGAGGAAGAAAACAATTAATAAAGTGACTGAAGTGCCCCAGGGAAATATTAGCTTACAACGACTTCTTGTGCAGCCAGTCAATACAGACAATTGGGCAGAGTTGAGGAAGATGGCGGAAGAGTAAGACGCAGAGATCACCTTTCTCCCCACAGATACATCAGAAATACATATCTACACGTAGAACTGCTCCTATAGAACATCCACTGAACACTGGCAGAAGACCTCAGACCTCCCAAAAGGCAAGAAACTCTCCACGTACCTGGGTAGGGCAAAAGAAAAAAGAATAAACAGAGACAAAAGGATAGGGACGGGACCTGCATCAGTGGGAGGGAGCTGTGAAGGGGGAAAGATTTCCACACACTAGGAGCCCCTTCACGAGCGGAGACTGCGGGTGGCGGAAGGGGGAAGCTTCGGAGCCACGGAGGAGAGCGCAGCCACAGGGGTGCGGAGAGCAAAGTGGATAGATTCTCACATAGAGGATCAGTGCCGACCAGCACTCACCAGCCTGAGAGGCTTGTCTGCTCACCCACCAGGCCAGATGGAGGCTGGGAGCTGAGGCTTGGGCTTCGGTCAGATCACAGGGAGAGGACTGGGGTTGTCAGCGTGAACACAGGCTGAAGGGGTTAGTGCACCACGGCTAGCCGGGAGGGAGTCCGGGAAAAAGTCTGGACCTGCGGAAGAAGCAATAGACTTTTTCTTCCCTTTTGTTTCCTGGTGTGCGTGGAGAGGGGATTCAGAGCTCTGCTTAAAAGAGCTCCAGAGACGGGCGCGAGCTGCGGCTAACAGCGCGGACCCCAGAGACAGGCATGAGAGACAAAGTCTGCTGCTGCCGCGACCAAGAAGCCTGTGTGCAAGCACAGGTCGCTATCCACACCACCCCTCCCGGGAGGCTGTGCAGCCTGCCACTGCCAGGGTCTTGTGATCCAGGGACAACTTCCCTGGGAGAACGTATGGCGTGCCTCAGGCTGCTGCAACGTCACGCCGGCCTCTGCCGCCGCAGGTTCGCCCCATATCCATACCCCTCCCTCCCCCAGGCCTGAGTGAGCCAGAGCCCCCGAAGCAGCTGCTCCTTTATCCTGTCTTGTCTGAGTGAAGAACAGATGCCCTCAGGTGACCTACACGCAGAGACAGGGCCAAATACAAAGCTGAACCCCGGGAGCTGTGCGAACAAAGAAGACAAAGGGAAATTTCTCCCAGCAGCATCAGGAGCAGTGGAATAAATTTTCACAGTCAACCGGATATACCCTGCATCTGTGGAATACCTGAATAGACAACGAATCATTCCAAATTGAGGAGGTGGACTTTGAGAGCAAGATGTATTATTTTTTCCCCCTTTCCTCTTTTTCTGAGTGTGTATGTATATGCTTCTGTGTGGGATTTTGTCTGTAAAGCTTTGCTTTCACCATTTGTCCAAGTTTCGGTCTGTCCATATATTTTTTACTTTTTTAAAAAAATTTATTCTTAATAATTATTTTTTATTTTAAAACCTTTATTTTATCTTACTCTATTTTATTTTATCCTCTTTCTTTCTAATTTTTCTCCCTTTTATTCTGAGCCGTGTGAATGAAAAGCTCTTGGTTCTCCAGCCAGGAGTCAGTGCTGTGCCTCTGAGGTGGGAGAGCCAACTTCAGGGCACTGGTTCACAAGAGACCTCCCAGCTCCACGTAATATCAAATGGCGAAAATCTCCAAGAGATCTCCATCTCAACACCAAGACCCAGCTTCACTCAATGACCAGCAAGCTACAGTGATGGACACCCTATAGCAAACAACTAGCTAGACAGGAACACAACCCCACCTATTAGCAGAGAGGCTGCCTAAAATCATAATAAGGTCACAAACACCACAAAACACACAACCAGATGTGGACCTGCCCACCAGAAGACAAGATCCAGCCTCATCCACCAGAACACAGGCACTAGACCCCTCCACCAGGAAGCCTACACAACACACTGAACCAAATTTAGCCACTGGGGACAGACACCAAAAACAACAAGAACTATGAACCTGCAGACTGCAAAAATGTGACCCCAAACACAGTAAGATAAGCAAAATGAGAAGACAGAAAAACACACAGCAGATGAAGGAGCAAGATAAAAACCCAACAGACCTAACAAATGAAGAGGAAAAAGTCAGTCTACCTGAAAAAGAATTCAGAATAATGATAGTAAAGATGATCCAAAATCGTGGAAATAGAATAGACAAAATGCAAGAAACCTTTAACAAGGACATAGAAGAACTAAAGAAAAAACAGGCGATGATGAAAAACACAATAAATGATATTAAAAATACTTTAGAAGGGATCAGTAGCAAAATAACTGAGGCAGAAAAACGGATAAGAGATCTGGAAGATAAAATAGTCAAAATAAATACTGCAGAGCAGAATAAAGAAAAAGAATGAAAAGAACTGAGGGCAGTCTCAGAGACCTCTGGGACAACATTAAATGCACCAACATTTGAATTATAGGGACCGCAGAAGAAGAAGAGAAAAACAAAGGGACTGAGAAAATATTTGAAGAGATTATAGTTGAAAACTTCCCTAGTATGGGAAAGGAAAGAGTTAATCAAGTCCAGGAAATACAGAGAGTCCCATACAGGATAAATCCAAGGAGAAACACGCCAAGACACATGTTAATCAAACTATCAAAAATTAAATACAAAGAAAACATATTAAAAGCAGCAAGGGAAAAACAACAAATAACACACAAGGGAATCCCCATAAGGTTAACAGCTGATCTTTCAGAAAGAGTCTGCAAGCCATAATGGACTGGCAGGACATATTTAAAGTGATGAAGGAGAAAAAACTACAACCAAGATTTCTCTACCCAGCAAGGATCTCATTCAGATTTGATGGAGAAATTAAAACCTTTACAGACAAGCAAAAGCTGAGAGAGTTCAGCACCACCAAACCAGCTGTACAACAAATGCTAAAGGACCTTCTCTAGGCAAGAAACACAAGAGAAGGAAAAGACCTACAATAACAAACCCAGAACAATTAAGAAAATGGGAATAGGAACATACATATCAATAATTACCTTAAATGTAAATGGATTAAATGCTCCCACCAAAAGACACAGACTGGCTGAATGGATACAAAAACAAGACCCATATATATATACTGTCTACAAGAGACGCACTTCAGACATAGAGACACATACAGACTGAAAGTGAGGGGATAGAAAAAGATATTCTATGCAAATGGGAATCAGAAGGAAGCTGGACTAGCAATTCTCATAGACAAAATAGACTTTAAAACAGACTATTACAGGAAACAAATAAGGAAACTACATAATGATCAAGAATTCAAACCAAGAAGAAGTTATAACAATTGTAAATATTTATGCACCCAACATAGGAACACCTCAATGCATAAGGCAAATACTAACAGCCATAAAAGGGGAAATCGACAGTAACACATTCATAGTAGAGGATGTTAACACCTCACTTTCACCAATGAACAGATCATCCCAAGAGAAAATAAATAAGGAAACACAAGCTTTAAATGATACATTAAACAAGATGGACTTAATTGATATTTATAGGACATTCCATCCAAAAACAACAGAATACACACTTTTCTCAAGTGCTCATGGAACATTCTCCAGGATAGATCATATCTTGGGTCACAAATCAAGCCTTAGTAAATTTAGGAAAATTGAAATTGTATCAAATTGTATACCGATCACAATGCTATGAGGTTGGATATCAATTACAGGAAAAGATCTGTAAAAAATACAAACACATGGAGGCTAAACAATACACTACTTAATAACGAAGTGATCACTGAAGAAATCAAAGAGGAATTTAAAAAAAAAACCTAGAAACAAATGACAATGAAGACACGATGACCCAAAACCTAAGCGATGCAGCAAAAGCAGTTCTAAGAGGGAAATTTATAGCAATACAACCCTACCTTAAGAAACAGGAAACATCTCAAATAAACAATCTAACCTTGCACCTAAAGCAATTAGAGAAAGAAGAAGAAAAAAAAAACCCAAAGTTAGCAGAAGGAAAGAAATCATAAAGATCAGATCAGAAATAAATTAAAAAGATATGAAGGAAATGATAGCAAAGATCAATACAACTAAAACCTGGTTCTTTGAGAAGATAAAAAAATTGATAAACCATTAGCCAGACTCATCAAGAATAAAAGGGAGAAGACTCAAATCAATAGAATTAGAAATGAAAAAGGAGAAGTAACAACTGACACTGCAGAAACACAAAGGATCATGAGAGATTACTAAAAGCAACTCTATGCCAATAAAATGGACAACCTGGAAGAAATGGATAAATTCTTAGAAATGTACAAGCTGCCGAGACTGAACCAGGAAGAAATAGAAAATATGAACAGACAAATCGCAAGCACTGAAATTGAAACGGTGATTAAAAATGTTCCAACAAATAAAAGCCCAGGACCAGACAGCTTCACAGGTGAATTCTCTCAAACATTTAGAGAAGAGCTAACACCTATCCTTCTCAAACTCTTCCAAAACATGGCAGAGGGAAGAACACTCCCAAACTCATTCTATGAAGCCACCATCACTCTGATACCAAAACCAGACAAGGATGTCACAAAGAAAGAAAACTACAGGCCAATATCACTGATGAATATATATGCAAAAATCCTCCACAACTTACTAGCAAACAGAATCCAACAGCACATTAAAAGGATCATACAGCATGATCAATTGGGGTTTATTCCTGGAATGCAAGGATTCTTCAATATATGCAAATCAACCAATGTGATACACCATATTAACAAATTGAAGGAGAAAAACCATATGATCATCTCAATAGATGCAGAGAAAATGTTTGACAAAATTCAACACCCATTTATGATAAAAACCCTCCAGAAAGTAGGCATAGTGGGAAATTTCCTCAACATAATAAAGGCCATGTATGACAAACCCACAGCCAATATCATCCTCAATGGTGAAAAACTGAAACCCTTTCCACTAAGATCAGGGACAAGACAAGGTTGCCCACTCTCACCACTCTTATTCAACATAGTTTTGGAAGTTTTTGCCACAGCAATCAGAGAAGAAAAGAAACAAAAGGAATCCAAATTGGAAAAGAAGAAGTAAAGCTGTCACTGTTTGCAGATGACATATACTATACATAGGGAATCCTAAAGATGCTACCAGAAAACTACTAGAGGTAATCAATGAATTTGGTAAAGTAGCAGGATACAAAATTAACGGACAGAAATCGCTGGCATTCTTATACACTAATGATGAAAAATCTGAAAGTGATATTAAGAAAACACTCCCATTTAGCATTGCAACAACAGAAAAAAAAATATCTAGGAATAAACCTACCTAAGGAGACAAAAGACCTGTATGCAGAAAATTATGACAGTGATGAAGGAAATTAAAGATGATACAAATAGATGGAGAGATATATCATGTTCTTGGATTGGAAGAATCAACATTGTGAAAATGACTCTACTACCCAAAGCAATCAACAGATTCAATGCAATCCCTATCAAACTACCCCTGGCATTTTTCACAGAACTAGAACAAAAAAATTCACATGGAATTTGTATGGAAACACAAAAGACCCCGAATAGCCAAAACAATCTTGAGAACAAAAAATCAAGCTGGAGGAATCAGGCTCCCTGACTTCAGACTGTACTACAAAGCTACAGTAATCAAGGCAGTATGGTACTGGCACAAAAACAGAAAGATAGATCAATGGAACAGGATAGAAAACCCAGAGGTAAACACACGCACATGTGGTTATCTTATCTTTGATAAAGAAGGGAAGAATATACAGTGGAGAAAAGATAGCCTCTTTAATAAGTGGTGCTGGGAAAACTGGACAGGTACATGTAAAAGTTGAAATTAGAACACTCCCTAACACCATACACAAAAATAAACTCAAAATGGATTAAAGACCTAAATGTAAGGCCAGACACTATCAAACTCTTAGAGGAAAACATAGGCACAACGCTCTATGACATAAATCACAGTAATATCCTTTTTGACCCACCTCCTAGAGAAATGGAAATAAAATGAAAAATAATCAAATGGGAGCTAATGAAACTTAAAAGCTTTTGCGCAGCAAAGGAAACCATAAAAAAGACCAAAAGACAACCCTCAGAATGGGAGAAAATATTTGCAAATGAAGCAACAGACAAAGGATTAATCTCCAAAATTTATAAGCAGCTGATGCAGCTCAATAACAAAAAAACAAACAACATAATCCAAAAATGGGCAGAAGATCTAAATAGACTTTTCTCCAAAGAAGATATACAGATTGCCAACAAACACATGAAAGAATGCTCAACATCATTAATCATTAAAGAAATGCAAATCAAAACTACAATGAGATATCATCTCACATCGGTCAGAATGGCCATCATCAAAAAATCTAGAAACAATAAATGCTGGAGAGGGTGTGGAGAAAAGGGAACACTCTTACTTTGTTGGTGGGAATGTAAGTTGATAGAGCCAGTATGGAGAACAATATGGAGGTTCATTAAAAAACTAAAAATAGAATGACCATACGACCCAGCAATCCCACTACTGGGCATATACCCTGAGAAAACCATAATTCAAAAAGAGTCATGTACCGCAATGTTCATTGCAACTCTATTTACAATAGCCAGGACATGGAATCAACCTAAGTGTCCATCAACAGATGAATGGATAAAGAAGATGTGGCACATATATACAATGGAATATTTCTCAGCCGTAAAAAAACGACATTGAGTTATTTGTAGTGAGGTGGGTGGACCTAGAGTCTGTCATACAGAGTGAAGTAAGTCAGAAAGAGAAAAACAAATACCGTATCCTAACACATATATATATGGAATCTAAAAAAAAAAAAAAAAAAAAAAGGTCATGAAGGAAGTACCTAGGGGTAAAATGGGAATAAAGAGACAGACCTACTAGAGCATGGACTTGAGTATATGGGGAGGGGGAAGGGTAAGCTGTGACAGAGAGAGTGGCATGGACACATAAACACTACCAAACGTAAAATAGATAGCTAGTGGGAAGCAACCGCATAGCACAGGGAGATCAGTTAGGTGGTTTGTGACCACCTAGAGGGGTGGGATAGGAAGGGTGGGAATGAGGGAGATGCAAGAGGGAAGAGATATGGGAACATATGTATATGTATAACTGATTCACTTTGTTTTAAAGCAGAAACTAACACACAATTGTAAAGCAATTATATTCCAATTAAGATGTTAAAAAGAAAAAACAAAAAACAGACAATTGATGCAGTGACAGACTTTACAGGGAACATTAAAAAGCCCAGATGGCTCAAGTTTACATGTTTACAGAGAGTTGGGAATGGCGTTCTGCGAGTTCCACTCAGGTAACTAGAAGAATTTTAGTTCTGAGGACAAGAACAAAGTTGAAAAGGGGTGGGACAGGAAGGAAAAGAAAAAGAGAAAGGAGGCAAGTGAAAGTAAAATGAAAAGATGGTGAGGTTGAAATGATACGGGAGAAGATGAGAAAGTAAAATAAATATAGCAAAGAGAAAGAAGGGTGAAGGAAGATGAAAATGGGATTTGGAAATAACAATAAAAAACAAGAAAAGACTGGTAAAGATGTTCTGGTTTTCTAGTAACTAATGTCTTAGTTTTAATTTTTTTATGCTATATTGGAAGTAAATAGTTTGAGGAAAAAGGGAAAGGAAGTATTTTAAGCAACTTCAACTCTGCACTATTCCATTGCCTTACAACAGTGACTTTTATGTTGTAGTTAGAATAGCTTTGGGATTCATCTAAAATGTGGTTTGCTATGGTTCTGTGATAAAAACATTAACAAATGCCACCCCCTAAATAAGGTGTTTATGAAGAGTGATATTAGATTGTTTACATAATGGCATATCTGGCCAATGGCTGGGTTAAAATTTATTCTCAAAGAATGAAGTGAGCAATTATAAACTTTGAATAGGTGGAAAAATAATTCTGGTGTTTACAAACCTAATAATGACATAAATCAGTTTAATCATCTGAATTAAGGGCAGGGTTCCCCAATAATGGCACTATTGACATTTAGACTAGATAATTCTCTCTGGGGGGAGGGCTGTCTTCTGCATTGTAAAATGTACAGTACCCTTGACCTCTACCCACTAGATGCTAGTAGCAAAACTTTTCTTACCCCCCACCAGAGTTGTGACAATCAAAAATGTCTTCAGATACTGCCAAATGTCCTCAGTGAGCAAAATTGCCTCCAGTGGAGAACCACTGCTTTAGAGGCATTGAAAGAAGTTTACCAATTCAATATATCAAGAAAAAAAGTTGGATAGATTTAAATTAATATACCATATATCTGTGCTCCCTCATTTGAGATTTTTCTAAAATATTTTCATAACTGTTATTCCTTTCTTAATTCATGCACATTCCTTGAGAGAAGATCAGGGCAGATGATATTATACCTCTTTTTCCAAGGAAAACTGAGATACAGAAGAAAAGTGGGCTGTCCAAATCACACAATGTCTTAGTTTGGGTTCTCCCAGAAGAAGACCCTGATACAGTTATCTTTGTGCAAGTAGTTTATTTGAGAGATGCTCCCAGGAAACCTCAGTTGAAGAAGTAAATAAAGAAAGGTAGGCAAACAATAAATTAATTCATCATTGCGTTGAACTGAAGTTTAATCCTGCTGAGAAACTCTGAGGACCAGTGTAAGATGCACCTCAATTTATCTCATCTGAGGGGCAAAGTACTGAAGTATTTATATACCAATTCATACCAGTAATTAATTAGGGGCTGACCCTGGGATGAGGATGTGGTAGATGGAATAATGACCCTCCCAACAATGTCCACTTCTTAATCCCTGGAACATGTGAAGATGTTACCTTACATGGAAAAATAGACCTTCCATGGATGATTAAGTTTTGGACCTCAACATGTGGAGATTATCCTGTGTTATCCAGGTTGCCTCAGTGTAGTCCCAAGGGTCTTTATACATGAAAGAAGGAGGCAGGAAAATTAGAGTCAGAGAAGAAGATGTGACAATGGTGTCAGAGTCGGAGTACTGCAATGTGAGAAAGACTCATCTATTTATTACTGGCTTTGAAGATAAAAGGGGGACATGACAGAAAAAGAGACACAGACGTAGAGAACAAATGTATGGACACCAAGGGGGAAAGGGGGGGTGGTAAAAATTGGGAGATTGAGATTGACGTATATACACTAATATGTATAAAGTAGATAAGTAATAAGAACCTGCTGTATAGCACAGGGAACTCCACTTCGTTGTATAGTAAAAACTAACACAACATTGTAGTACAACTATACCACAATAAACATTAAAAAAAAATGAGATGGGAGTGACATCTGGAAACTTGCAGTGCACAGGTCATACAAAGACTAGCAGCTTGCACCTCCTCCCCTGGAAGCCCAGCCACCTGCTGTGGGGAAGTCCAGGCTGGGTTACTGAATGATTTCAGACCACAGGAAGAGAGTCCTGGAAGACAAGAGGCCACGTCGGTCATTCCACATGAATAAGCCCAGCTGACACTCCATGGAGAAGAAGTGCCCAGCAAATCCTGCATGAATTCCTGACTCACAGAGTTGTGGAAAAGAACAAATTGCTGTTGTGTTAAGCCACTAAGTTTGGGGTGGTTGGTTAAGCAGCAATAAATAATGACTACAGTGGGGATAACGGGGAGGACACAGTGCTGAGCTGCTTGCCACATAAGAGGACAGCATGAGTAAAATGAGAATGCATGTACAGAGTATTTGGGGGTGCCCTAAATTGAGTATATCACTCTGGCTAGAGAGCTGTTTCAGATTAGCAATTGAAGAATGTAGATCAATAAACTGGGCCCAGGTAACTTTAATGGGGGAGGGAGATCTTCAAGACTCTTCATCAATGCCCTCTGCAGCATTGCTGTCAGTGCCCTGTCAAAAGACCCCTGCCCTTTTGCTTCAGTGTGCACCAGGTCAACATCCAACCACCAGCACCAGCATTTCATTGCCTGAGTGTTTTGTTGTTGTTGTTTGGCTCCTGAAGCCCTTCTGCCTATGCAAACAGGACAGAAATGCTGTGGAAAGAATGCCTGTGAGTCTAATGACTGATGGGAGTTGGTGTATAAATATCCCAGCTCAGGGGGACTCACCCTAAGGCAGGTGTTCTACACTGGGTCCCAGAGTTCCCTTCGTAGAATTAAATCCCAGTTGCCCACAATGGTAACTTGGTTCATAATGCACTTTAATGGCTGTCTTCCCTTCCCTGTCATTTAACCCCACTTCCTACTGGTATTTCCTTCCTACTGTATGTCCTGAGATCACCTCCCAATAAACTGCTTTCCTTTGGAGAACCCCCCCCCCAAAAAAAGGGGGCGGGGCACGAGCCAAGGAATGTGGGAAGAATGTGGAAAATGCAAGAAAATGAATTCTTCCTTAAAGCCTCCAGAAAGGAATGGAGCCCTGCGAACACCTTGATTTTAGCCCAGTGAGACCCATTTCAGACTTCTGGCCTCCAGAATTATGTATTAAGTATGCATTTGCTAAGCCACTAAATTTGTGGTAATTTGTTACAGAAACAATAGAAAACTAATACAGATTTTGGAACCAGAAGTGGGATGCTGCTATAAAAATTATGTAGACATGGCTTTGAAATTGAGCAGTGGGCAGAATCTGGAGGAATTTTGAGTAGAAAAAGCCTAGATTGCTTTGAGCAGTTTTAGTTAGAAATATGGATGTTAATTTGTCTGTTAGTAAGGACTTGAAAGAAGTGATAAGAATGGTTGAGAAAATGCATATAATTTCAGAAAATACCTAAGGTGTCATAGACTATTTACAGAAATAGTGACAGAAAACTTAGCTGAATTGTGTTCTGAAGCTATGCAGAAAGCAAATTTGTAAATGATGAATTTGGAGAATTAGCTGAAGAGATTCCTAAGAAAAATGTTGAAGGTGCAGCCTGGTTTCTTCTTGCTGCTCATTGTAAAGTGCAAGAGGAAGAAGATAGGTGGAAAGAAAAGATGTTAAGCAAAAAAGGACTAGGATTGGAGATTGGGGAAATTCTCAGCCTATCTAGATTGCAAAAAATGCTTCCATTAGAAGAGTCACTGACAAGAAAGTGTGCTCTGGAGAGAAAGCCAAGCATGTGGCTAAACAGCCTTATGTTAGTGCCTTAAAAGGATGAAAAGTTCAGATCATTCAGTCACACAGAGGGCTCTTTGAAGAGATTAGACATGTGACTCATGAATTACCTCAGGTGTCTCAGAAGGAGCTAGGAATAGAGGTGAGATTATCCCAGAAAGATATGTAATGGAGCTACTTTTCTAATGGAATGAATCTTACTGACATACACAGGAGATCCACAAGATTCTTGAGAATTTTATACCAGCAGAAATACTGCCAGCTTGGAATAAAACGTGCAGAGAGAGGACAAAATGAAAGAAAGCGCTTGGACCTGCAGAATTCTGTAGGCAATAATAAAGGCTAATAAAATTACACATCTGAAAAACTGTACTACCTTTCATGTAAAAGGAAGAATGATTCAGAGTACAGGGCCACAGAGGATTATTCTCAGGCCTTCAAACAGAAAGCCTAGCTGGCTTTTGAAACAGCTTGGCATCAATGACTCTTTTTTTTTTTTTTTTCTTACATGTTCTCCCTTTTTGAACAGGAATGTGTATAGTTGTTATTCTATGCCTGTTCCACCATTGTATGCTGGGAGCAGATAACTTGTTTTGTAGTTTCACAGGTTCACAGATGGAGAAAACTTTTGCCCTAAGATGTATCATACACAGAGTGTCACCAATATCTCATTTAGATGATGAGATTTGGAACTTCAGAGCTGATGAGGTTTAGGTGAGGTCTTTTGAACTTTAAGTTGATACTTTAAGTTTTAAGTTGATTGAGACCTTGGGGATATTGTGATGAAGTGACTTCATTCATCATGTAAAAAGATGTGAATCTTTTCCAGGACATAGTGTGGACTGTGGTAGGCAGAAAAATGGTCCCTCAAAGATGTTCATATCCTAATTCCTGGAACCTGTAAACATGTTACCTTACATGGAAAAAGGGACTCTGCAGGTGAGTTAAGAACATTGAGATAGAGATATTTTCTTGGATTATCTGAGTGGGCCCAATGTAATCACAAGGGTCCTTATAAGTGAAAGAAAGATGTAGGCGAGTCAGAGTCAGAGAAGGAGATGTGACAGTGGAGTAAGAGTCAGAGTGATGCCATGTGAGAAAGTCAGATGATGTGATACTGGCTTTGAAGATAGAAGGGAGCCATGAGCCAATGAATATGGGAAGCCTCTAGAAGATGAAAAGACAAGAAAATGGATTCTTCCCTAGAGCCTCCAGAAAGGAATGCAGCTCTGCCAACACCTTGATTTTAGCCCAGTAAAACCCATTTCAGACTTCAATAAGTATTTTTAAGCCACTAAATATGTGGTAATTTATTATGTATGCAATAGGAAACTAATAGAGGGGTAATTATTTCTTTAGTACTTCTGACCTGTAGTATGCTCAGTTAGAGAGATGTGCAAGTTCTGACAGTCACAAGTTGGGCTGACACAGTGCAGTGGAAGGGGCCACAAGGTACGGAGATGGGCTCCAAATCTGCCTACAACACAACCTGTAGTGGCAGAACTAAGTCTTGAATTTACAGGTTTTGACTCCCAATTCAGTCTATTCTATTATACCATCAATGTTAAATAAAACCACAAAATCACTATTCTAAGTAAAAAGCTTAGTTTTTAAAACTATATTTCAGTCAGTGTCCATTGATGAAAACTTCTTCTCTACCTGGTTGTTCAGTGGAAAAATTTAATATGGAAACTGACTACAAAGGTGTTGGGAGAACTGAAAATGCAGAGGAAGTTGAAACAGCTCATAGATTAGCAACATCATAAAGCTTCTGCCACCTTACGTCTGGAGCAACAAAGGCAGGAGTGGTGTTCTCAGATCCCAAGGGATGAGCTCACACAACAGGAGCTAGGATGATGCATGTACAGCTCTATATATTTCTGAATTGTTGTATCAAATAATTTGCCACTGATGACCTACTCTACTGGAGGAGAGCAATGATATGGTTAATGTAAACATTTTAAGAACAGGTTACTATGTGATTAATATTTTTAGTAGTTATTTTAACTCCTTAATTAGGTTGAAGAACATTGGAAACATGGAAAGGAGCATCTCTGCATTCTTGGAAGTTCAGCACCCTGAATAATTACTGTCCATTTTTACTAAGCTAGTGGTTTTCTTTAAGGAATCTAAGATGACAACTGAGGTTGGTTTTCTTCCCATCCAAGACTGTTTGCTCACTTTAGCTACATTCCCATAGAGACAGATAGATCTTGGAGAAAAATATCTTCAATAAGGTTTGTTTCCATCAGCATCTCAGCAGGAAACAGCACCATCAAATGGAGAGTTGAGGAGAGTTTAACGAAAAGACTATTTACAAATTTATAGGAGGTTGAGGAAAACCAACAGGGGATGATAAAGCACATGGGGCTATTAACATCAGGGAGTTTTTATCACCCCTTAGATAAATGGAGCAAGGGGAGGTAGAATTTACCAGAAGAGGAAGGGTCTGTGGCTGTAGATGTGGCTTTTCTGTGGGAGAGGGGCCACCCAAACCAATGCATGACCTATGAGGGAGGAATGCAGTCACTGCCAACCAAAGTCTGAAGTGAGGGAGCTGGCAGAAAACACCCTGATTCCACTCTCTGCTCTCCCTCCTTTCCTCCTTTCCTCCTTTGTCTCTCCAGGCATCTTCTGCTTATTTAGTGCTTCTCTTTGGCCAAACCCAATTGGAAACCAATGGGCAAAGGAGCCCATTGTGGCAGGCCTCAGAGCAGAGTGGAAAAGGGCCTGGAGGGGCAAAAGGAGAATATCCAGGTGATAATTACCTCAAGAAACACTAGACGTAATTAATTAATTACTTAATACAATTAATTGTTAATTGTATTAACAACAATTCCTCTAACAATCAAAATAATTTTGAATTTGTAATCCTTCAGACACAAATCAGAATTCACATATTTTGAAAAAAGAGAAAAATTTGCTATGTAATTGAAAGCATAAATATAATTGATTTGGGGTGGGAAGTTGTCACAACCTTCCTGATATAAAGATATGAAAGCACTTTGAAGTCTTTTACATGCAAATAATGAATTTGGTAGTTTAAATAACTTTTATCCATATTTTTAAAAAAGCAAACATACCCCCAAAGTGCTGTCAATCCTTCTTTGCTTATCCAGAGATGAATGTAATTCACCTTGCTTTAAAAAAATACCTTTGAATGCACTTTTTACTATCCAGTTGGCTTTCCCAAACCCAGTCTGACAGGCAGGGATTGTCTGTGATCACATGCTTGTCTCTGGTATGTCTATTCTGGACATGACAACAGCCATTACATAAGCAAAACATGGAGAGTCTGATATCTCACTTGATCTTGTATATTATTTCTTTTCCTTTGTGTTAGCTCTTCTGCACCTGTGTTTGAGTTAACTCTTGGCTCTGAGGACATTTGGGGGATGATTAGAATATTTAAAAAGCAGTGACTAAATGGATCTCATAATTAGTTGATTGTCTGTGTAGCCAGACAGAAGAGCTTGTTGTATTGGTACAGGAGCTCAAAGGAAGTACCCCTTTTGAGAAGCTAATAAACTTCCACCTTTTCAGGTCTGACCTGGTCATTTGGTATTGGAGACCATGGGGTCATGCGCAGGACAAAAAGCTTCCTCTAGAACCTTTGTTGGAAGTATTTTGTTTTGAAAGAGCAAGTATTAAGCTGGAGGATTTAGTCACTGGGTGAAGACTTGGGAATGGATTGGACAGGATTGAGGGGGTGGCATTTTATTTTATCCATTGGGATTGAACCTCTCCCTTCAGCCAGAATAACAAGGAGGAGGAAGGATGAGAAGAGGAAGGGTGTAGAGAGAAGGACAGAGAGAGAGCCAGAAATTCTAATATAGATGGAGTCAATGGAATAAACATTTTTGTTTATTCCTTCATCCTTTCCCATCACTGTCTCTCTTTTTTGGTGCTCTTGTTGCTTCCTGAATTTCCCCTATCACAGTACTAACAAAATGCACTGTGATTGCTTAATTTTCTTCTAGACCAGCACTTCCAATAATTCTGTAGTGATGGGAATGTTCTGTATCTGCACTGAGGTTATTGAGTAGTAGAAATGTGGCTAGTGTGACTGAGGGGCTGAAATTTAAATTTTACTTAATTTTACTTAATTTAAATTTTACTTAATTTTACTTAATTTAAATTAAATAGTCACATGTGGCTAGTTGCTACCATATTGAACCTCAGAGATCTAGACTATCTGCTTTGTGAGGATAGGGACCACATAGGTTATCACAGTGTGCCTGAATAATAGTAGGCAATCAAGAAATCTTTGTTGTTGTAGGAAGGAAGGAAGGAAGGAAGGAAGGAAGGAAGAGAGGGAGGAAGGGTGGAGTGATCTTACAAGTGGACAAGTGAAGGTTGGGACTGTGAAGGATGCTGAACACCAAGACCATGTACCTCTTGGGCTGGAAAAGTTATTTTCTGCTCTATAACAATAACTTCAAAGCACTAACTCAGATTTGAGATTTTGAAGGACAGAATCTCAGTCTAAAAATTTATTAATTTTTTTCTTCTCCAGGATCTCCACTGTATTTTCTCTGAGTTTTTGGATGTGATACAGTAAGTGCTTTTTGAGGAGAATTATTGTCTAGAACTCTGAGGGGATGTCATAGTTACTCCCAGCAGTTTGGTGGCTTGGTCAGGGTGTCCCATGAGAAGATCAAACACCTGGGATGAAGTGGTGGTCCTGTCTGTCATAAGCTGTGTAACATTAAGCTCTTAACTTCCCATGTGTCAGCTCTACCTTTGTAAGCCCTAAGCTTATGGCTGACACTGTAAATAGGTATCAGGTACTTCAAAAAAAAGCAGAGCCATTTAATATAACTTTATTTCTAAAAAGCATGTTTTTAGTTATCCACTTGCCAGTGTGAAGGATTTTCCAGTCTGATACAGCTTTAGGTTGGGTATCACAAACTGACAAACTGAGGAGGATGCAATTACTTGGAAGAAAACATCTGTGATGACCCAAACTTGCAGTAACATTTCTTGTTTAAAGGGCAGCTGAAACTATTTTAGAAGCATTGGCTTGACTATGTAAATAAACACTGACTCATTTAAGTTATTGTAACTACTGAATTCAATATTTACAATACTAAATTTAAAGGCATTCATTACTAATGTGTAACCTCAAAAGGAGTATGAGTCATTTATTTTATCTCTTTAAAAAGACAAAACATCTCCTTTAAAAGATAAGAAAATCTACTAATTAAATTTTATAGCCAAATCAATATATTTTTAAAACTTAGAAGTAACGTGCACAATAAACAAAATTTGGAAAAAATTTAGAAAAAAGAGGAGTAAATTTCACCAATTGTTTCCCCTCACTGTTACCTAGACTATGGTTAATATTTTCATGTATTTTTTTTCTGTTCATGCTTTCTATCATCTTAAATATGCCATATATACTATATGTATATGTTGCTTAGATTTTAATGATAAATTGTGAAATGTTTCAGACCTCCAAGAAAGTATAGCAAGTTATAACACACATCATGTATTTGCCACCTAGATTTTAGAGATAGGTTTGACATATTTGTTTCAAGCCTTTTTGTTTTTAAATAATAAGATAGTAGTGATATAGCACCAAACTCATTCTATTCCTTCCTCTCTTTCCCTTCTAAAATTATTTTCTATTCCTTGTCCACGTTTTCCTACTTTTTCTTACAAACATATAATTCCACAAACAATTTATAGTATTGTCTTATGGGTTAAAATATGCATAAATATTGTCATCTGCAACCTGCATTTTTCATTCATTATAAAGTTTTGAAATGTATCCATGTTGGTACGTATACATCTAGTTCATCCATTTTAACTGCTATATGGCATTTCATTTATGAATTGCCCACAGTAACTTAACCTATTTAACTGTAATATAAGTTAGTTCCTTCTATAATTTTTACTATTATGGCAACTTTGTAACAAACATCTTTAACACATTTTTTTATGCCTGAGAAATTTTTTTAGGGTAGATATAGGGTTTGATAGATTGTATGGTAGGAATGTCTTCAAATGTATTAGATATTGCCAAATTACTCTTCCAAGTAATTGAACCAATTTGCACCCCAGTCTCATTTCATCTTATTTTCATTGAGGATTGTTAGTTTTGGACTTTTAAACTTGGTTAATTTGATGAGTATAAAGTAGCATCTTATAATTTTTTTTAAATTTGTACTTCACTATTTCACTGATTTCTGGTGAGGTTGAAGAATCTTTGAAGCAGGAGATAGATGGGTCGCAGGCTGAGCAGCAGGAGTTTGTCCCCTGTGGACTGATACTCCAAGATGAAGGTAGGAGAAGCTGAGCTCTGCCCAGATAAGAGATAAGAGACCACATATTTCTCATTCTCCAAGTCAAGGAGACCTTCCCAACTAAAAAGCTCCTTGGAGGTCAAAAAGGGGAGTGATGTCAACCTACCCATAGGTTTCTTCACCGGAATCCACCTTAGCTAAGAAATGTGCACGCACACAGGGGAGGATCCTGAGATGTACCGAATATGGACTCAGAACCAGGCAAATCAAAATGATTGGCCAAAGGAAACCTGGAAGAAATGCCCCATATAAGTGATTTCAACTGCCACAAGGGCGCGACTCTCTCTCTGAGTCTACTTGTGTGTCTATCCACATGTACTCTTTTTCCTCCTAATAAACGCTTTTCTTGTTTCACTATTTTTCTATCTTTGTGGGAATTCTTTTCTGCAAAGCCAAAGGGCCAGCTCCGTGTCACTGACCACTGGTTTGAGGGCTAGGATTCAGTGCTGTCACTGCTGCAGCCTAACCTCAATCTCTGGCTGGGAACTGAAACCCTGCTTCTAGTGGCTGCAGGCCGAGGCCACCCGAGATCACATTTGGTGCTGAAACCTGGGAATTCAAGGTAAACAGTGGGCTTCTCCCAGCTGCGGCTTGAGGCCCCTGACTTTAGCTCTTGCCCTCTCTCTCTTGCTCTCCTCTTCGCTTTCTTTTCAAGGCCCACAGGGCATAAACTCGGTTCGCCCACTGCATTATGGCTCCCCATCAAAATTGGGGGTGCCATGGGTATTTCCCAGGCCATGCAGATTCAAATAACACTTGGATAACAGCTGACGTTGTCCTGTGGAACCTGGTGGAAATGTGATTTCCGATTTGAAGGAGCCCCAGGCGTCTCTCTCTCTCTCCTGCCTGCCATCCCCCTGTAAGAAACCCTCCACTATGCTTTTCCTTCCCACCTTACTCACACAGCAAGGTCTCATTCTCACTTCATATCTCTGTGACGTTTTAGGGAAGGATTTCTGGGACATAATTCCTAAACTGTGTCCCCGCCACTGCCAAACTCACCGTTGCCTGTGTCAGACAAAATTATCAGATGATTCCCAATTCTATTTTAGCTGCCAGACAGATAGGGCAAAGGTTTTTGGGTTCTTCTGCTGTCTAGTCTCTCACCTCACTCAATGCCCCAAATTTTACTATGAAAGTTTCTCTGCCTCCTGACCCTCAAGCCTTGAACCCTGTGCCATCTTCCATAGCACCCAACTCCAATTTCTCCAAGGGCTCTTTTTTGCATCTATCAGACCCTCTTTACTCCAGGCTTTTGCAGTCTACACACTGCTACGGACAGCCTGTTGGGCTGGCCACTCCCCAGAAGCCTGAATTATAAACTTTGTAGTTGCTCAGTTGCAAGCAATACACCCCAGCATAGGAAGACTTATCATAGGACATAAGCTCTATAAACAGTAGATCCCTCCTAAGGCATGTCCTGGCAACAAGTCTGCCCTGGTTCAAATGTCCTCCCTTGGCCCTATGGGGGGACACCTTGTGCAAGGTACCAAGGAATACCAGAGATGGCTGGTCAGGAATCGATGGGAGAGTAGAGGACACTTGAAACGCCATCTGGTTAGAAGGGAATTTGGGGGACGCCCTGACGCCTTCAGGTTAAAGCCTCCTGGTAAATGTTTCTGGGCTGCTGGATTCCATTTCTAGGAGAGCTCTCTTTTTCTTGGTTTTAGGTTACCAACATGGGAGGATCCCCCTCCAAGCCAGAAGAAATACGTCTGGAGTATATTCTTAAGAATTGGATTTTTTTTTTAAATAGAAGGGCTAAGAAAGGAAAAACTTGTTTTACTGTAACAGTGCCTGGCCTTTGTATAAGTTGGCGAACAGAGAAAAATGGCCTGAAAACTGGTCTCTAACTTACAATATCATTCTGCAATTGGATCTTTATTGCCACAGGATGGGAAAGTGGACTGAGGTTCCCTATATTCAGGCTTTCATGATCCTTTACCAAACTCCTGCCCTATATGGCTCTTGTAGTCAAAAACCTGGGGAACCAGAAAACTCTCCTGACATTTTAGATGATTCTCTTCTAATCTCTCCCATCTCTCAGGGGGAAAACCAAGCTCCCTCTACTCCTGACAGTATCTACTTCTCTGGATCCACCCACTTCTCCAGAGTCATCTACCTTTCCCAGTCCCTCAGACCAATCCCAAACCCCACCTCCGTATGTCCCTCCATACCCTCCGTTACCCCAAGAAAGAGAGACTAGTCCCTCTTGGGTACCTCACAGGGGAGCTTCCTATCACCCAGGATTAGGAAAATTATGCCCTCTTAGGGAAGTGGCAAATGGTAAAGAGACAATTAGAGTACATGTGTCCTTCTCTTTAACCAACTTAGCCCAATGCAAACAGAGACCAGGCTGATGTTCTGAAGACCCTAGTAAGTTTGGTGAAGGGTTTCATGCCCTAACTCTGGTCTATGATTTAACTTGGAATGATTTCCAAGTAGTCCTATCTACTTGTTGTACTCCAGAGGAAAAACAGAGAATTTGGACAGCAGCGCAGGGGCACGCTAACCAGTTTGCCAGAGACAAACCCAAACATTATACTGTGGGTGGAGACACAGTCCCAAATCAGAAACCCCTTGGAATTATAATTCCCAGGAGGGAACGGAAACCAGGAGGCACATGATTCAATGTATATTAGAAAGGGTGAGAAAGTGTATCAAAAAGTCAGTTAACTATGAAAAGTTTAAAGAAAAGACCCAAGAAGAAAAAGAATCCAGCCCTCTTTCATGGGAGGCGTGTGGAGGATTTAGAAAGTATATCAGCATAGATTCCTCCACTTCCAAAGGTCAGTCTCTGCTGGGGCAACAGTTTATCAGCCAGTCCACCCCTGATATTAGGCAGAAACTCCAAAAGTTACAGTTAGGCCCACAAACCCCCATGACCCAACTCCTAGATATGGTTTTTGGGTTATTTAATAATTGTGATCAAGCTGAGGAGGAAGAGAGAACCCAACATGAGGAAAGACAGGCCAGGGCTCATGCAAAACTGATAGCCATTGCTGTTAGTCATGCCTTGCAACCTCAGGACAACCCAAGGGGGCCAAGAAAGTTCAACTATCCATCTAGAGGTAAGACCAACAAGGGGGAATGCTTCAAATGCAAGTCAACTGGCCACTGGGCCTGAGATTGCCAGAAAGAGCCCCCAGGGCCATGCCCAGCCTGCAAACAAACAGGTCATTGGAAGAGGGACTGCTCTCAGTCCCGTAGGAAAAGGGGAGCTCCTGCTCCTGAGATGGCCATGCTGGATGACTGAGGTGGCCCAGGGATTCTGGTGGCACCCCCCCAATGAGATGTCTATCTCCATCAAGGATCCCTGGGTGGTCCTTGATGTGGCGGGTAAAATGATTGATCTTTTAATTGATATGGGAGCAATTTACTTTGTCCTAATTTCTTGTGCTGGACCTCTTTCCTCTAAAAGCTGTATTGTGACTGGTGTCGATGGAAAGCCTCACACCCATTACTTTACTGGGCCTCTCACTTGCCAATTTGAGCAGTGGTTGATTTCACATGCCTTTTTAATTGTACCTGAGTGTCCCACCCCACTACTGGGGAGAGACTTTCCGAGATCCCTTGGGGCCATACTATGGTTAGGAGACCCTGAGCAGCCCCTTATCTTGACTCTGACTAAGACAGACCAGCCAGAAGAGCAAGGTCCTATTCCCAGCCATATTCTACAAACAGTGGACCTTTCAGTATGGGACAAAGGAATCACTTGAAGGGCCATAAATGCCCAACCTGTAAGAATTAGCCTCAGGTCAGAAGCTGCCTACCCTAACAAGAGACAATACCCCTTAAAGTTGGGAGCAAAGAAGGGTTTACAACCCATCACAGATAAATTCTTAAAACATGGCCTTTTGGTGCCCTGCCAGTCTCCATGAAATACTTCTATTTTTCCAGTTGTTAAGCCAAATGGGGAATATGGGATGGTACAAGACCTTAGAACAGTAAATGTCGCAGTGGTCACTATACATCCCCTTGTGGCCAATCCTTATAACGTTAGACCAAATCCCTGAGGACACCAAATGTTTTACTGTGCTCAATCTCAAGGTTGCCTTTTTTTTTCATCCCAGTTAATTCTTCATCACAATATCTGTTTGCCTTCCAGTGGACTAACCCCAGTTCAGGCCAAATGCAACAGTATACCTGGACAGTATTGCCTCAGGGGTTTTGGGACAGCCCACACTTGTTCGCCTAGGCCCTAGGAAAGGAACTAAAGAAAATACACCTAAAAGAACGTGCTATTCTACAGTATGTAGATGACATATTAATATGTAGTCCCACCATGAAGGCCCCAGATCAGAATGCCATTGAAGTCCTTAATTTCCTTGGGGCCCTGGGTTAAGGTCTCTCAGACAAAGACACAAATCTCAAAGTAATGAGTTAAATATCTGGGATATATTATAAACCCTGGAAGTAGACAGTTATCTCCAGATAGAAAACAAGCTATATTAGGCCCAGTCACTCCACAGACAAAGAAAACAAGCTATATTAGGCCCAGTCACTCCACAGACAAAGAAAACAAGCTATATTAGGCCCAGTCACTCCACAGACAAAGAAAACAAGCTATATTAGGCCCAGTCACTCCACAGACAAAGAAACATCTCCATACCTTTTTGGGCATGGCAGGATTTTGTAGAATTTGGATTCCAGAATTTGGGCTTATGTCTAAACCCCTATATGAAGCCACTAAAGGCCCAGATACAGAATCATTAATTTGGAATGGAGAATAAAAAAAGTCTTTTAATGATATCAAGCAGGCCCTCACCAGATCCCCTGCTCTGAGTCTCCACAATTTGAAAAAGTCATTCATCTTGTAAGTGGCTGAAAAGCAGGGGACAGCTCTGGGGGTCCTTATACAGAAGCTAGGGGAAGTTCCTCAGACTATAGGCTATTTCCCAAGCAACTAGATTCTATGGCCTGAGGTTGGCCTGGCTGCCTCCGGGCAGTAGCTGCCACTGCTTTATTAGTGGAAGATGCTGACAAGCTTACCTTTGGACAGTCTCTGGAAGTCCAGACCCCTCATCAAGGGCAAGGAATTCTAAAGATAAAAAACCACCATTGGCTAACTGGAGGCTGCCTTATTAAGTACCAGGCTTTACTCCTTGACTGCCTAGAATTAACCCTCAAAACTTGCCACACCCTCAACCCAGCTATATTAATGCTTGCCAAAAGCCCAGAGCTAACCCATTCTTACCTCAAGACCTTTGACCAGGTCTATGACTGTAGCTCTGATCTAACAGACCAGACCATAGAAAACCCTGAGGAAGAATGGTTTACTGATGGCAGTAGTTTGGAGATGGAGTCAGTAAGGCAGGGTATGCTATCATGAGTGCTCATAGCAACATAGAAGCAAAACCTTCACCACCTAACACCTCAGCTCAAAAGGCTGAACTGGTAGCTCTAACCTGAGACTTAACGCTAGGGAAAGGAAAGATTGTAAATATATACACAGACTCAAAGTATGCCTTCCTTGTTTTATATGCCCAAGCAGCTATCTGGAAAGAGAGAGGACTTTTAAATGCAAGAAATTCCTCTATAAAATATGGGGCTGAGATTTTACATCTCATAGGAGCAGTTCAAAAACCAAAACAGGTAGCAGTCATCCACTGCTGCAGGCATCAAAAGGGAATTTCTCAAATTTCCCAAGGAAACAACAGGGTAGATTGGAAAGTGAAGAAAACTGCCCTGATGCCCGTAACCGAAATGGCATTAATCCCATCCCTTACTCCTTCTAACATTATACCCAGGTACTCAACTTCTGAAGAAAACTGGGCATGAGACAGAGGGGGAACCAAGGGAACAGATGTATGGTGGCACATAGATCAGAATTGCTCATACCTCTCTCTGACCAATGGAAAATTATTAAAGGGCAACATGATTCTCTCCATCTGGGGAGAGATGAAGTGTCTACAATTGTTTTCTGACTTTTTACAGGGAAAGAGCTTCTGGAGACAATTAAAAGTGTTACCTGAGCCTGTGCCCTTTGTGTCACCTGTAATCCTAGAGGAAGCTTCAAGTCTCCCCCTCTTGTTAGCCCAGTCCAGCAATGTGGGACTTACCCAGGAGAGGACAGGCAACTAGATTTCACTCAAATGCCCTCTTTCCAGAGTTTCAAATACTTACTAGTCTTTATAGATACCTTTGCTGGATGGGTAGAGTCTTCCCCACTAGAACAGAGAAGGCAGTTGAGGTGGCTAAGGTGCTCCTAAATAAATTATTCCTAGATTCAGGTTACCCCGTCATCTTTAGAGTGACAATGAACCTTCGTTTGTAGCAAAGGTCACTCAACAGCTTTCACAGGTTTTAGGAATTAAATACCACCTCCATTCATCCTGGAGACCTCAGTTTTCAGGAAAAGTAGAACAGGCTAATCATACTCTAAAGAAAACCTTGGGCAAACTCTGTCAGGAAACGTCAGAGTCATGGTATTGCCTGTTGCCAATAGACTTTTTAAGGGTTAGGGCAGCCCCTAAAACAAGCACTAAATTAAGCCTTTTTGAAATGATATACGGAAGGCCATTCATTATTCTGGACATGCTAACTGACCTAGAAACTCAGGCTCATCTTAAATACGTTATAAACCTAGACCAGGTCCAGAAGGCTGTATAAGAATATGGCAACAGAGTACAGCCCTTTCCAGATGACATTCCCAGTCACTCTGTTGTAAACCCTGGAGAGTAGTTACTTTTAAAGACCTGGAAAAATGAGTCCCCTGGTGACCAGCTACTCCCCAAATGGAAGGGTCCTTACCAAGTCCTGCTGAGTACCCCTGTGGCAGTTAGCAGTTAAACTCCAGGGAGTCACTCGTTGGGTTCATTTGTCCAGGATTAAACCTGTCTCCACTGATATGTTACAGGAACCTGAAGACTCACATTCCAGCTATTCCTGTGAATCCACCTCTTCCTCCGAGTCTCCACAGGACCTGGAGGACCCAGGACAAACTGAAAATTCCACGTGGACGAGTGAGCCTCTCCAGGACCTTATTCAGGAAGGACAAAGAGACTTCTTGGACCCAAGGCTAAGTACCCATAGCCCTTCTCTTCCTTTTATGCCTTCCAGTACTTCAACTGACTTACAGAATAACTGACATGCTCTGGCAGATTTAAATAATTATTGTCCCCTTTGCTCTTATCTTTGCTCTTGGAATTTACTAAACTTCTCTGCCCATGCTGGGTGATTTAAATATGACTCTGACTGTTGCAACTATGAAGCTACTAATTGCCTTAGTTTTTCTATGCCTATTTCCCTTATCCACAGGTTGGACAGACAACTCTCTGGCTCTCATTGCACAAACTCTTTCTTCCTCCACTCGGTTTACAAAATGCTGGATCTGCTTACCCCAAGCTAAGTCCATCATGGACTATAGTGCCCCCCTTTTCCATCCTGTAAGGAATTTTAGTCAAGTTCCTGAGGGAAAATGGTCTTCTACCAAAGATCCAAGACTCAGAATGGTAATGTACAGAGTCAGAATTGTTCATTTTCCTACTGAAGAAAATTGTAATGTCTCTTGCCAAACGCTCCCCTTAGCAACAGAAGGAGAATATGAAGTCAAACTTCATATTTGAAGGGAGGATGAAAGAAGAACTGACATTAAAGCACCCCAGCATTTTATAACGCACTCCCCTGCCAAGCCAGAACTCCAGTTACCTATTTGTGTTCAAACTCTAACTTGCTACCCAATGGAAAGAAGGGTCCACGCAGGAGAAGCAGATATCAGGATGGGTGTGGATGGAATGCGTTAGGTTTGTAGCTGGAGAACATTTCCATAACAATAGAATTGGATACATAGGCTTTAAAATCTTGGGTGAGTTAGTCTATTGTGTACCACCAGGATATTTCACCTGCCAGGTAGATAAAAAACCATGGGCCACTAATTGCCTACACAATAACTCCATGCCCACACAGTGTACTCTGGGAACCTTGACTACTCCTTTCTCAATCCACTCCTTAAATGAATCCAAGCACTTGGCTGGTTCATTAAAACTGTTCACTCGATTAATTCGAGATTTACCTGGTGGCATCCCAGATGGAGACACCTATTTCTTTGGGTATACCTTGTTACTATTGTGGGGAGTAGCCGCCCACCAACATGTCCTTTGAAACTTGTCTCACACTTACTGCTATAGCTAACAGTACCATTAACTCTCTTACTAATTTACAGAAGTCTCTAGATTCACTGGCCAAGGCGGTACCTGACAACCCACTGGCCCTTGATTATCTGTTGGCAGAACAAGGAGGTGCATGTGCAGTTGCCAACACTTCTTGCACATACAGTAATACCTCTTCCCAGATAGAGACCGACATTGACAAAATTTGACAACAAGCCACCTGGTTTCAGCAGACAATTAACCAACAATCCTTGCTATATGGGTGGGGAAATTGAATATGGTTCTCTAATTGTTCTCCTGGATCCCACAAGGTATTAAAAACTTTCTGAAGGGAGGTTTCCATTTTCTTATAACCTTCCTCTTTTCAGCCGTACTGATTTATGTCATATTTTGCTTAGTGTTCTGTTGTCTTCCATATTGTTACAAATCTGCAACTAAGACCTTTCAGTCCTGGAAGGAGGCCTGAGACCAACAGGTTCAGACCTTCCATTTTAAGAAAAGAGAAATATACTAAATTTTAAGCCTGAGATTAACAGAAATATGCTGAACTCGTATAACCAGATTCTTACCTTTGCTTGAGTCTCTTATAATAGTCTTTTACTAGTCTTTAGTCCTTGCTTCTCTAATTATTTAGTTTGTTTTCTCTAGGGCATCACAGGACAATGGCGATGCAGGGACTCCAGCCACTCCCCACAGCAGATTCTGACTAAATAACAACAGAAGTCACCCTGGGGCCACTTAATGAGACAGGGCAAGAGTTCTGTGACCCCATCTAGGTAGGGTCTACGATCCCTTTGCCAGCCTGAAGAAGCTACAGAAGACAGACCTTGGCCCTTCATCATCCCAATAAAGATTTCTTGGGGCCTATGTCTCTCAGGCGGGATTTGAGGCAGGAGGTAGGTAGGCCCCAGACTGAGCAGCTGGAATTTGTCCCCTGTGGACTGATACTCCAAGATGAAGATACGAGAGGCTGAGCTCTGCCCAGATAAGAGATAAGAGACCACATATTTCTCATTCTCGAAGTCAAGGAGACCTTCCTGACTAAAAAGCTACTTGGAGGTCAAAAAAGGGGAGTGATGTCAACCTACCCATAAGCTTCTTCACTGGAATTCATCTTCACTAAGACATGTGCACGCACACAGGGAGGATCCTGAGATGTACCAAATATGGACTCAGAACCAGGCAAATCAAAATGATTGGCCAAAGGAGACCTGGAAGAAATGTCCCATATAAGTGATTTCAACTACCACAAGGGCACGACTCTCTCTCTGAGTCCACCTGCGTGTCTATCCACATGTACTATTTTTCCACCTAATAAGCACTTTACTTGTTTCACTACTTTCCATCTTTGTGGGAATTCTTTTCTGCAAAGCCGAAGAGCCAGGACCTTGTCACTGGCCACTGGTCTAGTGGCTAGGATTCAGCACTCTCACTGCCACAGCCCGACCTCAATCTCTGGCTGGGAACCAAAACCCTGCTTCAAGTCGCTGCAGGCCAAGGCCACCTGAGATCATCTTCATCTTCATGTTGATCATTTGGATTTCTTCTAATGAAATGCCTTCAAATCTTTTGTGCTTGGCTGTTTTTCTTTTCCTCATTGATCTGAAGCTGTCTTTGGACCAATTTATTGTAATTTTATGAATAATGTATACTTTAATTTTATTTATTTACCCAGGTTATCTTCATTCCCTGTTTAGAGACAATGTATTAATATGAACATGAAGAAAATTTCATCAAAAGCTTGTTTCTAAGGTGACTGAGGGATCATATTTCATATTTATATGAAATATAAACTGTGAAAAGTACATTAAAAAAAAGAATTAAGAAAAGAACCTACACAGCTATTAAAGTCTTAGGAACAATCCTATGTATTATTATAAAAGGCCAATTGATGTCACCATGTCACCATTTTACCTCCCTAGAATGTTTTTTTTGGAAATAGAACCAATAATTAAAAACACATTTCTACTAATATTTTTTCTTCAGTTTGAGGTTCTCTTTGGACTCACAGACCACAAAATCTAGCTTCTAGAGAAGTATAGAAGGTGGTATAGAATTCTTACATGGAAAACAGTTCCTCTTATCAGTTAAGCAGTTTACAAATGTATGGATGTTTGTGATTAAATTCCTTTTATATGTTCCAGATATCTGAAAATCAAAGCTAATGAACCAGTGGTTATAGCTGTCCATTCTTCTTGCTGTCTCTTCTCCCAATCTGTTTAACTTGCTTTTCCTCTCAGCAGCCATAATACACACTCTCCTGGTTTCTTCCAGGGAGGCAGAGCTGGGTGATGGAAAGAAGCAATGTGATGTTGAGGCAAATGCACCTGGAGTTCTTGCAATCATTCAGACCTGGAATAAACTCTCACTCTGTCACTATCTAAATGGACTTGTGACCTCCCAGATTCTGCTTCTCCATCCATAAAATGGTGGTATGAGAATTATCATGATTATCCTCTAGCTCTATTTCAGGGTCTGTTATGAGCCAGCCAGTATATTAGCTCTGTCACAAAGGGTGTCTCATTTAACTGATGCTCCTAGAGCAATCAGTAAGGAATGGGAAAAGACTGGACAAGATTTAAGTGGTGGCAGTCATGTAGGCAAGAGCCTGGTCAGACACTTGAAATCAAAAGGTATGCTGAGATGGACAAGCAACTTAGGAGAAATCCCATGATGAAAAGTGAAGCCAAACACTTTTGCAGTGGTAAAAAGTCCCTTTACCTCTATAATCCTTAAGGCACAGTTGTGGTTTTGAGACAGATGTGAAGCACCAAAAAGTTACAGCTCAAATACCACCAAGGGTAGCATTGTGGTTTGCTTGAAGGAGTTAAACTCCTTTTAATGGGAAGAAAATGCTTTTCTGGAACTGGTCTTTCCATGATAATGAGACGTAACTGAGATTTCATTATGTAGAAAGTTTTCAGCTGTTTTCAGCTTTCAAGGAGGGCATTGTTCGCAGCAGCTGAGTGCTCCAAAGAGTTCAGGGTTTAATACCTTCAAGCATAAACACCTCTTTAAAAAAATTTACCCATTGTGTATGGGAGTCATTCTAAACATTACATTTTGTTACTCTGTCTTCTTAAATAAAACATACTTATGTAATTTAATCTTTTCTTCTTGAATCAAGAGAATCATTATACATTTTAGGTTTTATATCATGTCATAAAATAGTGATGCTCTTGGGATCTATTAACATATAACGGTCTGTTTGCACTAGTTTCTTTGAATCTTGTGTCTGCCTTTAAAGTTTTATTTTGTTTTCTCTCTTACTTTTATTTGTCTTCTGATGTGCTGTCAAACACGTTACAAAAGTTTATAAAGCAAAAGTAATTAGGCTCTGAGTAAAGGTGACAGGAACTCTTTAAAGTTCAAAAACTCCACTCACAATGTGCTGAGTGCCTAATATGTGACAGGTACTGTGCTAAGTGCTCAGGATATAAAGATGAATAAAACCTCTTCTTCCAAGGATCCCACATGCTGGTGAATTATAAACTTTCCTGTGGCTAAGAGACCTGTAATTTCTTCTGTAAACTTTGAGACACCTGTTTCCATTGTTATCAAGCATTCTTTCTGAAATTTCTGATTCTCAGCTATGTTTCCACCACTTAAAGTTGGTGAATATCTAAACTCCCAAGAGTTTCCAAATTCCTTTCACATATTAGTGGTTGTTGTATCATAGGATGAGCAGAGAAAATGCTGAGAGGAGTTGGTGGCCATACAGCATTTGAAAGACACTATAAGATTTTCTACAGGCATGATGTTTAATGTTTTATATTTATGATAGAGTTTTGGACAAAATGGTTTTGTGAAGTTGAATTTTAAACTTTATCTTCTGTTCCAGAAAAAAAGATATAATAAACAATATTACTAATATACTAAAAAGATGTAGGCACTCTGTGAAACAGAGACTGAACAGGGAAACTGGCAAGATGAGACTGAAGTGACATGCTCATTGTGCACCTCGTCTGGGAAGAGGCCAGTGTGTCTGGGAATTTGACCACTGAGAGCAAACAGTTGTACTAACAATTTGTGTTTGGGGACTGAGTCAATCTCCTTATATGAAACTAGAGGTGACATTGGCGTTCCTCTGTCATAAAAAAAATAAAAATAAAAGGCTCAAAAGAGCCAGGATCAGTGCTTATATTTCAGGTTTGTATAAAGCTGTTGGGCTAAGCATTTTGCTGTTCAGAAAATGTACCATTCTGTAGGATAAGTGTCCTCAGCTGCCAGTAGATGACTTAGTTCTGGATGTACCAGTCCTAGGGGACTGGAGGGAGGCAAGTCAAAACCATTAACCAGAGAGACAGAAGCAAAGTAACATCACCAACTCTTGGTTTTCCTGGGGCTTTCCCAGTTTTAGTACTGAAATTCACCATCAGTTCTGGGCAAATCAGAATGATAGGTAACCCTACCTACTCCCACACTTAAAATAAACCTGAAAATTAAATGCACTGAAAACTAAAAAGAACTTGAGAATAACCAGTACCAAGAAAAATAGTCAACAAAATAAACACTCAGAACTTATGAACTTATGATAAAAAGCAAAATGACTTTATAATAAAAAGTTTAAGAACAGTTAAAAATTGTAAGACAAAAATAGTCAGCTATGTATGAAGACAGGTTGATATGGGGAAAAATCTGTTAGAAAGCCTGGATATGAAAGAAATGTAGAGTCACTGAAATTTAAAAATCCTCTAGTTGCTTATTTACAATAAAAGGAGAATTTGTGAATTGGATGATGTTACTGAAGAATTCACTCATAATGCTGAATGGATTGATACAGATAGTAAAATCTTGAAAGAGAAATTAGCGCAATGGAAGATAGATTGAGAGAAACTTAACATATATAATTTTTGTAAGAAGAGACTAGAGGGATGGTTGAGAGGAAATATTAAAATGGATTAGGGCTGACACTTTCATTACTGCCAGAAAGACATGAGTCTTCTGATGGAAAGTGCACACCAAATGCTGGTCAGATTAAATCGAATAAATTCAGAAAGATTAACTGAAGTGAAGTTGCAGAACATCAAAAGTAAACTGAAAAATATGAAATTACCAGAGAGAATAAAGACAGATTACCTTCCATGGAATGACAATTAAAGTAATGAAAGACATCTAGTTTCAGAAATAGATGCTTAAAAGCAATGGAACAGTATTATCAAAATGCAAACAGAGGGCTTCCCTGGTGGCACAGTGGTTGGGAGTCCGTCTGCCGATGCAGGGGGCGCATGTTCATGCCCCGGTCCGGGAGGGTCCCACATGCCGCGGAGCGGCTGAGCCCGTGAGCCATGGCCACTGGGCCTGCACGTCCGGAGCCTGTGCTCCATGGTGCAAGGGGCCGCGGCAGTGAGGGGCCCATGTACGGCAAAAAAAAAAAAAAAAAAAAATGCAAACAGAAAGAAGACAGAATTCTACGTCAAGATAAATTGTCATTGAAAGTATTAAATGAGCATATTTCCAGATGTGTTTTTCACTAACAATACTTAGAAGCATTTTTTTAAAGAAACTGTGATAGGGAAATTTATAAACTATACTGTTAAATATTACTGACCATAAAAAGAGGAGTCATTAATTTCATTAAAGTGGAACTAAAGTTCTGGATAAAAGTGACAAGGAAGAGGGGAAGGAGTATTACAGAGGAGAGCTATTCAGGTGATTAAACCTAATATATTCAAAAAAATAGTCTTGACATCTCAACTAGCTACTTGCTTTTACTTTTATTCAGAAAAGTCCCTTGAAATGTAAATGTTTGACCATTTACACTTCTCTTAAGCAAAAGATATTTGAAAGAAGACAGACACTTTATTAGCTGATTCCTTGCCTGGATGGATTGCTAGAAGGAAAGGTGGAGAGAGAAGGATCGGGGAAAAGGATGGGAAGATGACAAGTATGAAAGGTTCTGAACAACATTTAAACTTGCTGAGATCTTTACAATATGGTATAAGGGTTCTATTTTATAGAAAATTCTTAGAAGTCTTGGTTTACAAATATTAAAATATTAGAACATATTTTAGTATCAAATTTAAATAATTTAGCTTATTTATTATTTGGAATTATCCAAACATTTTGTTTTGTTTTGCTTTTTCCAATATGGATACTTGAGAATTGACTGTAATAATTTTCTCCAAAGAATTCAAAAGGAAAGATTATGTAACTGTTTGCAGATGACATGATACTATACATAGAGAATCCTAAAGATGCTACCAGAAAACTACTAGAGCTAATCAATGAATTTGGTAAAGTAGCAGGATAAAAAATTGATGCACAGAAATCTCTTGCATTCCTATACACTAATGATGAAAAATTTGAAAGTGAAATTAAGAAAACACTCCCATTTACCATTGCAACAAAAAGAATAAAATATCTAGGAATAAACTTACCTAAGGAGACAAGAGACCTGTATGCAGAAAATTATGACACTGATGAAAGAAATTAAAGATGATACAAATAGATGGAGAGATATACCATGATCTTGGATTGGAAGAATCAACATTGTGAAAATGACTCGACTACCCAATGCAATCTACAGATTCAGTGCAATCCCTATCAAACTACCACTGGCATTTTTCACAGAACTAGAACAAAAAATTTCACAATTTGTATGGAAATGCAGAAGACCCCAAATAGCCAAAGCAACCTTGAGAAAGAAAAACAGAGCTGGAGGAATCAGGCTCCCTGACTTCAGACTATACTACAAAGCTACAGCAATCAAGACAGTATGGTACTAGCACAAAAACAGAAATATAGATCAATGGGAAAGGATAAAAAGCCCAGAGATAAACCCAAGCACATATGGTCACCTTATCTTTGATAAAGGAGGCAAGAATATACAATGGAGAAAAGACAACCTCTTCAATAAGTGGTGCTGGGAAAACTGGATAGCTACATGTGAAAGAATAAAATTAAAACACTCCCTAACACCATACATAAAAATAAACTCAAAATGGATTAAAGATCTAAATTTAAGGCCAGACACCATCAAACTCTTAGAGGAATACATAGGCCGAACACACTATGACATAAATAACAGCAAGATCCTTTTTGACCCACCTCCTAGAGAAATGGAAATAAAACCAAAAATAAACAAATGGGACCTAATGAAACTTAAAATCTTTTGCGCAGCAAAGGAAACCAGAAACAAGATGAAAAGACAACACTCAGATGGGAGAAAATATTTGCAAAAGAAGCAACTGACAAAGGTTTAATCTTCAAAACATACAAGCAACTCATGAAGCTCAATATCAAAAAAAAACAAAAAACAAAAAACAACCCAATCCAAAAATGGGCAGAAGAGCTAAATAGACATTTCTCCAAAGTAGATATACAGATTGCCAACAAACACATGAAAGAATGCTCAACATCATTAATCATTAGAGAAATGCAAATCAAAACTACAATGAGATATCATCTCACACTGGTCAGAATGGTCATCATCAAAAAAATCTACAAACAATAAATTCTGGAGAGGGTGTGGAGAAAAGGGAACCCTCTTGCACTGTTGCTGGGAATGTAAATTGATAAGCCACTATGGAGAACAATATGGAGGTTCCTTAAAAAACTAAAAATAGAACTACCATACTACCCAGCAATCCCACTACTCGGCATATATCCTGAGAAAACCATAATTCAAAAAGAGTCATGTAGCACAATGTTCATTGCAGCTCTATTTATAATAGCCAGGACATGGAAGCAACCTAAGTGTCCATCAACAGATGAATGGATAAAGAAGATGTGGCACATATATACAATGGAATATTAGCCATAAAAAGAACGAAACTGAGTTATTTGTAGTGAGGTGGATGGACCTAGAGACTGTCATACAGAGTGAAGTAAGTCAGAAAGAGAAAAACAAATACTTTATACTAACACGTATATATGGAATCTAAAAATAAAAGATGCAGACCTACTAGAGAATGGACTTGAGGATATGGGGAGGGGGAATGGTAAGCTGGGACAAAGTGAGAGAGTGGCATGGACATATATACACTACAAAACATAAAATAGATAGCTAGTGGGAAGCAGCCACATAGCACCGGGAGATCAGCTTGGTGCTTTATGAACAACACCTAGATGGGTGGGATAGGGAGGGTTGCGGGGAGGGAGATGCCATAAGGAAGAGATATGGGGACATATGTATATGTGTAACTGATTCACTTTGTTATAAAGCAGAAACTGACAGACCATTGTAAAGCAATTATACTCTAATAAAGATGTTAAAAAAAAAAAAGAATGGAAAGCTTAGAGAGAGAGATGTCAGCATTGTACATTTATGCTCAAGGATGGCTCAAACATGACTTCATGTATTTTGATGTTATCTCCATCTTTAAGCTTCCAAAAACTTCTATTTCAGTTAAGTGAATATAGAGCTTACATTTTTCTCTTTTCTTTTTTTGCCATGCATGTACAGTTGAATACTGATATAGTCTTGTATTCTTTTTTGCACTGTTTGTTAATCTCTAATTACCAAAAGGAATATATTTCTTACAAAATTGGTTTCAGACCACAGAGCTTGAGTTTTAACTTTTTTTTTTTTTAATGAGGAGAGAGCAGTAGGTCTGTGAAAAACTACTAAGGAAAAAGGAAGAGACCAAATAAGACAACATTTTAAAGGAATAATTGCCTTTACATGGCAGTTTTGAACCTACATTGTTAAGTGGTTTCTGGCATGATACATGATTTTCCTATATTATATCCTGCATATTTACCAGAAGAATTAAAGACACATGTTAAGAAGTCAAGGCAAACCTATGAGAATGTAATAGGGTTTGTTCATTTATTCATTCATTCATCATGGGTTTATATATATATACATATATATATATATATATATACACACACACACATCTATATGTATATGGTATAAACATACACGCTCATTAAATAAACACATATATACACACACATCTATACATATATAGTATACACATACACACTCGTTAAATATATATATATGCACACACACACCTGTACATATATGATAAATACATACACAGTCATTAAATGAATGTATATATAATATATATACACACACATCTATACATATATAGTATATACACTCATGAAATAAATGTGTATATATATGTGTGTGTGTGTGTGTGTATATATATATATATATATATATATATATATATAAACATACACACAGAGATCTCTCTCTCTCCTGATAGAACTATGTTGTCCTAACTTCGGTGGGAGATAAAAGAGGTAATTCAAAATCTATGATATCAAAAGCTTATTTTCTCTACTATAGTAGAGAGAAAAAGATCTATCAACATACTGCTGTTTAAGCAAAATAATACTAATGTATTATGATGATGTAATACAAGTGATGACACAGGCAGTACAATGACCCAGAGCCAAAACAACAAAATAAATAAGAACTTTTGAAAGTTATTGAAACAATGGGAATTAGAAATATTTGAGGAAGTTATGAAGGAAGAAAAGGAATTATCAATGGGAGAACTGGTGAGAGTAAATGTGCTGAAGCCAAAATGGCTTTAGTGTGGTTGGGAGGTGAGTGGATGAACCTGGCTGCAGCAGTTGGGAGTGGTGGGGAATATTATTAGAAAGGTAAGTTGAGCATACTGTCAAAAGTAAATGTTGGCTAACAAGTATCTTTGAAAATTAGCTTAAGCAGGGAACGGACACAATAAGGTTATGTTTAATTGGCAACTGATTATAGAATGAAATAACAGGGGAATGTCTAGAAGCAAGATCAACTGCAAATCATCCAAACGAGATCTTACAAGATCTTACCACAACAGGTACAGAAGAAAAGAGATAAGCAGAGTTAAGGAGAGAAGAGTTGACGGATCTGAGTTATTACTATTGCCCATTACAAGATGGGCAAAAAAAAAGTAGAGAGAACCATAGGTAACTATGTGGAGTTTGCAAACCTGGGCAAGCTGATTTTAGCAAGGACAGATAATTAGTTTGACTCAGTAAACTACAGTATCCATTTCCAAACATTAGCGGGAAATACTTTTTTGAAACTTAAGAAGTTTACCTAGTTCACTTGTAAATACCTCTTACGGAGTTGTATGCCAAACAAGTGTGCTTTGGGTAGGTTGAGTCAGAATCTCAGGATTTGTAAACTGTTCCTTAGAAATTAGAAATCTGGGAAGAATTATTCTGCTTTAGAGTACCTTAACAAATAAGAATTTGGTTGCGTATTTGAATGTTTCTTCCAAAGCACCCCTGTTCAATAGATCTTCTTGAAATGACCAAAATGTTCTTTATCTGTTGTTCAATATGGTCTCTGCTATAATCCTGTGTGGCTTTAAAATGTGTTTTATTTTATTTTATTGTGGTAAAAACACTTAACATGAGAGTTACCCTCTTAACAAAATTTTAAGTGTACAATATATTACTGTTGTATATGTGTACAAGGTTGTGCAGCAGATCTCTAGAACTTGCATAACTATGACTTTAAGGCATTGATTAGCAACACCCATTTCTTAGCCCCTGGCAACCAAGAGTCCACTCGCTGGATGCCTCATATAAGTGGAATCATGCAATATTTTTCCTTCTGTGATTGGCTTATTTCACTTAGCATAATGTCTTCAAAGCTCAACCACATCACATATTGTAGGATTTCCTTCTTTTTTAAGACTGAATACTATTCTAATGGGTGTATATATTTTCTTTATCTATGCATCGCTGATGGACATTTTAGGTTATTTCATATTTTGGCTATTGTGAATAATGCTGTAATAAACATGGAAGTGCTAATATTGGCACTGATTTCATGGATATGACATTAAAATCACAGGCAACAAAAGCAAAAATAGACAAGTGGAATAAACGTCAAACTAAAAATCTTCAGCACAGCAAGGAAAACTACTTACAGAGTGATAAGGCAACCTGTGGGATGGGAGAACGTATTTGCAAGCCATATATCAGATAAGGGGTTTATTTTCAAAATATATAAAGAAATCCTACAACTCAATAGCAGAAAAGTAATAACTCAATTAAAAAATAGGTGAAGGTGTTGAGTAGACATTTCTCCAAAGAAGACATAGAAATGGTCAAGAGGTATATGAAAAAAATGCTCAACATCATTAATCATCAGGAAAATGTTAATCAAACCACAATGAAACATCAACACATAACTGTTAGGATGGCTGTTATCAGAAAAACAAAAGGCAACAAGTATAGGTGAGGATGTGGAGAAATTGGAATGCTTGTATACTGTTGGTGGGAATGGTGTACCCAGTATGGAAAAGAGTATGGAGCTTCCTCAAATATTTAAAAATAGAACGACCATATGAGCAGCAATCCCATTTCTGGGTATTCCCTCATGTGGCTAGGGCAACTGAGGAGCTAAATTTTAAATTTTAATTAATATAAATTAATTTAAACTTTAAATAGTCTTACATGACTAGTGGCTGCCATATTGGATAATACAGCGCTAAAGATTCTCTAGGGCAGCATACTTGGCAATATGTGGCTAATTAGTTCAGGGAAAATGTTTGCTTTAGCATATGTGATCAAAATCTGCTCTGTCTTTGTTAACAAAAGTTGTCATTTTTGAAAAAAATGATCATTCATTGAGTCAATAAATATTTATTTATTACCTATTCTCTTCTAGGATTAGTGTTTGCCACAGTGGTGAAAACAGTCATGGTCCTGCCCTCATGTGACTGGCAATGAATTATGTAACTGAAACAGTTACACAATTGCAAATTGAGATGGGCACAATAAAGCAGGGTAAAGCTTCTGCATAAGATTGTAATGCTATTCTGACTTAGGTTGGGAATGGTGGGGAGGTGGTGGAAAAAGGCTTCCTTAAAAGGCAACCTTTCAGCTGAAACCTTCACTATGAGTAGGGAATGACTAAGGAATATGTAAAGGTAGGAGTGTTCTAGCAGAGGGCAGCCTTGGTATATCCAAAAGCTTGCTGTGCTAAGCAACTGGAAAAAGAGCTTTAGGACATGTATAACTCGTACCTAGAGAATGGAAGTTGAGTCTAGCATAGGCTAAAATGTGTGTGCTATTTCTTCAAAATGTGAAGCTTTGCACTGTTTGGGGGTAACCACTTTTAGACATACAGCTTCCTCTTGTAGTATTATTTCCCTTCTTGCTTTAAAACATGAAAGTTACAAGTAATATCTTGAATAATTGTTCCTAGTCCTTCACTGCCTGTCTGTCTGTTATAGAATTATATGTCCAAGCCCTTTGCCATGGGACATTGTAGTATTTTTCTCTAGAGTAGGTGGAGTATTTATTTACTCCATTGTTACAGTACTTCTTGGTGCTAAAGGGATGGGAGTCCACATGATGTGATCAGAGAATATAAATGTGCTTTCATTATTTGGCTTTGTCTCTTACACTTCTGCCATCTTCCTTGATGAGATCCTATCCCATAAAGCTGCTGGTTAAGCATGAAGTGAGACTTAAACCCAACTGGAAGCCTAGGCAAAATACTGCCAAACCAAAGATGAAATCAGATCAGCCATTCTACAAACATGAGAGTGAAACAAAAGAAATGTTTTTTATAAGCCACTGAGTTTTGGGGTTATTGTTATGTAGCATAATTGCAGTAGAAATCTAATACAGAGGGATGTTTTTTATTTTCCCTGGTTGATTGGTTAATTATATACTAAAATATTCTCAACAGGTCCTTGAATTTTCTTTTTTTTCTTTGCTAAAGGAATTTCAGGCATGGTGAGCAGAACTTGGGACTGAGTGTATTTGTGATGGTTGGTTGAAGAAATGAGACTCTCACAGCAGCTTTGCTTAGATGACATTAATGGTTATTCTGATTTAATTATTTTAGAATGACTTGAGTATAATAATGAAGTAGCCTAACATGGGTGACATGTCTTTCCTATCCCACAAGATTTCTCATTTATTTAACAAAGCCAGGAAATACACTGAGGGCATATAAGAGATAAAGCTCTTCTCAAATAGATCTCACAGCCTAGGAGGGGAGATGGACAATTAAAACAAGCCATTAAGATAAGGAGTGATGGATATCACTCTTACAATTGTGTGAGGGGGCTCTGAGCATCACTTAGCAGTCATTTCTTCCTGCCATTTTCTTCTCTTAAATAAATACATGTAACTGAAAGTTACATGAATGTTTGCTATTATTTTTTCTAATTATATTCTTCCTGAACATAATTTGGCCCTTTCCTTCAGCTCTCAGAAGCTTCACAGTCTCAGCCCCCATTTCCCTACTTTTGCACACACACATATTTTTGAGTTGGCTGAAACACTTGATGTTAAGTTTGAGCTTAATTATTTTTATACCTTAATTCCCCTTAACTCAAGTCCCATAGTGAGGTTTTAGGTTTTCTACCTCTAGTTATTTTTTTCTGACAAAGAAATATGGAATCCATCTTCTTCATTTAAAAAGACATTATTATGATTATATTCCATTGAGTGGACAGTTCTTTAATTCTCTGTGACATAATTGGTCAAGAGTTTGCCTCTTCCTCTTTCACATAAAGTTTGTGAGTCTTTGTTAATTTCCTTCTCTTGTGTCAGCTATTTATAGATTATTCTTTAGGGTTTAGGCATTTGAGCAAAGAGGTTTTTTAAAAAAGTATTTTCTAAATGCTTTATAAACCTTGGTATATATTCTGTTGAAAGGAAATGAAACAAATACCTTGTAATAGCCTACTGAATTGTAAGCTGTTGATGGAAGAACGGAAATCTGTAAAGCAAAGTAATTTCTTAACTATTTTTAGTTTTTAACAAGATCTCCTTAGGAGATCTCTGTTATCTTCAGAACTGGGTGGAGCATGGAGAACTGCAGAAGTTAGGAAGAAATATCAAAGGCTTGGACCAACTTTGTATGTGAAATCATCTGATCTCTGTCTTCTTTAAACATGATGTCGGTAGATGTTATCAAGGAATGGCCTAGAGAGGCTAGAATGGGCCTATTCATACTCGTAAGTAGTATAGAGTTGGATCTTGCTTTTTTTAACCATTCTGATAATCTCTGTCTTTTAACTGAGAGTTTATCTCATTCACAAAGTGATTATCAATATGATTTTATTAAATATCTACTATTTTGCTACTTTTTAATTTATTTTCTCTTGTGTTGAGCATTTTTTATGATTATATTTTGACTCTATTAACATACATTTTAAATTAATATGGGTCTATTTTCAAATAATATTAAGTCACTTCATATGTAGTGTGAGGACCTAACAATAGTATATTCCCAAATCCTTCTCCCATTCTTCATGCCATTATTGTCATATATTTTACTTTACATATGTGAAAAATGCATACCACATTCTTAATATTTTTGCATTAGGAAGTTTTCTTTTATAGTAATTACAAATAAGAAAAAGGTAATTTTACCTTCATTTATTCCATTTCCAGTGTTTTTCCTTTCTTTATTTAGACCAGGATTTTGACTGATATCATATTCCTTCTGCCTGAAAAACTTCCTGTAATATTTTTCATAGAGTAGGTATGATAGCAATGAATTCCCTTAGTTTTTGTTTGTCTGAGAATTTCTTTCTCCTTTAGTTTTTGAAATGTATTTTTGCTGGGTATATAATTCTGGCTTGACAGGCTTTTTTTCTTTCAAAACTTTAAAGATGCCACTCCATTGTCTTCTTGCCTGCTTGGTTTCTAATAAAAAAATTTATCCTTATTCCTCTGTAGATAATAATTCTTCTGTCATTTTCTTCTGGATGCCTTTAAGATTTTCTATTTATATTTAGTTTTTAGAAATTTGAATATGATTTTCCTAACTCAGTGTGTGTGTGTGTGCATGCACTATTATTTATCTTGCTTGAAGTTCTTTGAACTTATTTGATCTGTTGTTTGGTGTCTTATATTAGTTTTGGGAAATTCTTAGGTGTAATTTACTCAATATTTTTTAACTTAAAATTTCCAGTGGGCTCAGATTAGTATCACTCCCAAGTATCTGGTAGAAGCAACAACAAATATCTTCTGAAATAAAGTCACTTATCAGATCCACCAAATAGATACTTCTCAATATAATGGCCCTAGGAGCATGAATTTCACATCAAAAATTACCAAATGCATGAGGGAAAAAGCCACCATGAGGGAGGGCAGAGGAGTAACTACAGTATCAGAAGTTTAAATAGAAACATGGCAATAGTCAGACATAGACTTAACATAAGTATTTAATACGTTTTATGTGGTATGAATATTTATGACACCTCCCCCCCAAAATTCAGATGTTGAAATCCAAGGTGTTGGTATTAGGAGGTGGAGCCATTGAGAGGTGATTAGGTCATGAAGGAGGAGCCCTCGTGAATGGGATTAGTGCCCTCAGAGAGATAGCTCATTGTTTTTGTGATTTGAAGGTACAGTAGAAAGACAGCTCTCTAAGAAGCAGGCTCTTACCAGCACAAAATTGGCTGGTGCCAGGATCTTAAACTTCCCAAGCTCCCAAACTGTGAAAAATAAATGTGTGTTGTTTTAAGCTACCCAGTTTATGGTATTTTTGTTATAGCAGCCTGAACAAACCAAGACAATGTTTAAATAAATAAGAGAGGATGTTATAAATATAATTTAAGAACAAGAGCAAGAGACTATCAAAATTATCAGGCAAAATTTTCAACTAAACTAAATTGAAAAATACAGTAATATGGAAACTTAATTGTTAAACAAGTCATGCATTGTAGAAAAAAATTTTAAGCTAGAATCTAAAAATGAATAAATTACATGCATACATGATATATATATATCACATATAATATATAGAAAATATATAAATATGTATATTGATATGATTAGAAAAAAAGGAGTAAAGAAAGAAAATATCTGACATACTTACAAATGGACTTCTGGAAGAAAAGAATGTGAAGAATGGAGGAAAGACAACATTTAAATAGATAATGGCTAAGTATTTTCCAAAATAGTTGTATGGCATGAATCCTCAGTTTCAAGAAGTCTAATGAATCTCAAACAGGATAAATAAAAAGCAAGATATACTTAGCCAAGTTGCTGTAAAACTGTAGGACCAAAGACAAAAAACATTATTTTAAAAGCAGCCAGAGAAAAAGGAGAAATTGCTTACAAATGGCAAAAATAAGATTAAAACCTGACCTCTTGACAGGAGCAATATGAAACAGAAGATAAACAATAGATTCAACTTTCTGTAAGAGAACTACTGTCAACTTAAAATTCATTATCCTCTAAGCCTACCTCTCAAGGACAAAGGAAAATATATTAGCTTATAGATTAAGGAATTTCTTAAGGAATTTCTAAGATACGTATTTCAAAAAAGCAAGAAAGAAAGAAAGAAAAAGTGATCTCAAATGGAAGCACCTGAGATGCAAGAAATTATAAGCCAAAAATATGGTATGCATGTTAATCTAAATAAACATTTACTATATAAAAGAAATATAATATCTCAATTATAATCAAGAGAGAAATGATCTGTTCCAAGGCTTTGCTTTTATATTGATTTAACTTTTGTGTTGAGTTAAAGTCCCTTATTGAAGCTCTATAGGGCAACCACTAAAGTGAAAAAGCAAGAGAAGAAAAAAATAGAATTGGGAAGGTAAGAAAACAGAGAGGAAAGGGAAAACATAAATCACAAAATAACCTAGTAGTAATGAATCCAAATAGATCAGTAAGCATTTCAAAAATAATAAACTGTATAAAAAACAGAATCCAACAATATATTGCTTGTATATGACACAATTAAAATGTAAAGGCATTTGGGTGGAAAAAGATCTACTAGGCAAATACTAAGCAAAATCAGCTAAGCAAGTATTATAACAGAAGAAAAATAAATAAATGACATAAAATTTGGAAAGGAAGAACCAAATCTATCACTATTCACTATCCATAGATGATATGGTTGTCTACAAGAAAATCCAAAATAAACAATAGGAAATGATTAGAATTAATAAGAACTTAACAAAGATGTTGGGTATCAAATTGATATATAAAAGTAATTTGAATTTCCACATGTTTGCAGAAAATAGAAAATGAAATTCAAAAAAGTGACTTATCATAGTAATTCTTTATGTCTATCTAACTAGCATCTATCTATCTATCTCTGTATCTATGTATCAATCATCTCTCTATCTACCTAAGTCTTTCACCTATCCACAACATCTAGAATTAAATCTAAATTGAATGTGGAACATTTTGAAGAAAGTTATAAAATTTTAGTGAAAAACATTAAAGAAGAATGAAATAAGAAATACCATGTTTTTGGAAAGGCATATTTAATGTTTTTAAGATGTCACATCTCCCCAAAATTATCTGCAGATCCTGTACACTTCCAATGAAAACACAAAAACGTATTTTGTGGAACTTTTCAAGTTGTTTCTAAATTTTATATGGAAGAGAAAGGGGCCAAAAATAGCCAAGAGACTCCTGAAGAATATAAATAAGGTTAGTGTGGGTGGGTGGCAAATGTATTAAGATTTATTACAGAACTACATAATTTAGACAGAGTGGTATGGTATAAGGATAAACAAGGAGAAGAAAGTGAAAAGAATGGAGAGCAATTCATATAAAGTCCTATACAAAACAGAGATGGCAATGGAGGAAATCAGTGGGGAAAGGATCAATTATTCATTGAATGCTGCTGAGGCAATTGGTTATCCATAAGGAAAACAAAATGAAATTGTATCCTTAACCTCACACCATGGACAGCTTTCTTGTCTTATGCTTCTTAATGCTTCTGAGGGGCTTTCTCCTGTCACAATGACCACCGGGGTAACAGGATAGGGGCTTTCTCTAGTGATTCATGGTGGAAAAGCCCTAAATAAAGAAACTTACAAAAGCTACCAGTGGGCAGTAATCTGATTCAGCTCTTCAGCAATTCAGCAGTAGGTTGTCACATAAAGAGCATATACAAATAAATGCTGGATTCAGTTCCCTGGTGATTCTAACTAACATTTTGGAATCCTAGTCACTTCTAAGTACATTTCCTTTACTTTAAGAAAAGGTTAAGTGCTAATGTGTTTGCTGGTTTGCCAAGTGAAATCTGCAACTCTTACAAATACAGATGTAAAGTGTAATTAAATTCTTAATGTAGAGCCATACAATTCATTCCTTTGAAAATAATACTTAGCTACAAAGCCATCCTACATTCTTTTACTAATAAGTATTGACTGGAGTCGGAGGAGGGATTTTTTTCTGACCTGGTTGATGAATTCAAGTGACAGGTTTTATGTTTTGTTGGGGGCTGACTTTTTCTCAGAGAAGATAAAAAATGTTAACTTGTCTAAGCTATACAGCAGAGCTCACAAACTCTTCTTGATTATAGAGCAAGCCATTTCTGGTGAGTAGAGGAGATAATTTCACAGAGAAGGAAGAAACACTCAAAGAGAGGAAGGGCCACATTCCTGATCTTGGTAAGTATGGGATAAGCCCCATCCTTCTGTGTTCCACCTGGCTAAGTTTAGGGAATTTTAATAAGAGATCTAGATAAGAGTTAAGTAATGGATAGGGGTAGTCTTTTTAGGAACTAAAAAAAATTGCACAAATAAAGTATACAATGCATATCACAAAAATTCTATGCAATTTTTCATATAAACCTAATGAACATGTTACACAAATACATTTTCTCAGCCACTTGTATCTATGATATCTTACTGCATCACATCTTGAGGATACCTGCAACAGAATTTTCTGGGATTTTTTTTATTGCATCTAGATTTTAGTCGTAATTAGAAAGCTTTGCCCTGTAGCCAATTATAGACAAATCCACCCATGTTTATTTCCAGAACATGTATGATTTCATTTTTTTTACATTAAATTCTCCATGTAAGAGTAGTTTATTCTTAAGCATGGTGTGAGGTAGGGATTTAATTTTCTCTTTTTCTCAAATGGCAAACTAGTTGTCCCAGCACCATTTATCAAAAGTTTATCTTTGCCCTAGTGATTTAAGATGCCATCCTCATCATGTGTTAAAATTCTATGGTTATTTCATCTATTTCTGGGCAAACTATTCTATTCTATTTTATTGTTCTCCTCCATTGTTTATGGTGTTCCCCTAAAAAATGCACAAAAAATGCCCCATTCAAGAATCTTTGTGAGAGTGCTGGAATTCTGCATTTTAAATGAGTTTCCCAGGTGATTTTCATGACCACATAGTTGTTCCTTTCCAACTTCTTCAGGAATTTTAACAAACTTCCTTATCATGTCAAAAAAGTAAGTTGTCAGCAAGTACAAAAGGACAGGTTGTGATCAACAATTATGGTATGGGGGGAATGGTGGTCCTCAGTTCTCCTAATAGTTCACTTACAGGCTTTATTTAGAAAAAATGTGCATCATTTCAAACAAAATAGTATGAGTTCTGGTACAAGACGGTGGACTACATGAAAATATTCTTGTCTTTTTCCCCAAACCTATTAAAATGGCAGTGAAAAATTAAAGGAATAAGTTTGTAAAGTTGCTGAGAGTAGGTGGGGAAGGATATAGGAAGACATAAGGAAACCAAAGTTTTGATTAATTTCTGGGAGACAGAATATCATGTGGTATCTATTTTGTTATTTTCTGCTGCACTACGAATTAACCCAAACTTTAGTGGATTAAAACCACAACAAACATTTATTATTGAACATGTTTCTGTGGGTCAGGAACTTGATAGCAGCTTAGATGGGTGGCTTTGGCTTAGGGTCTTTCATGAAGCTACAGTCAAGGTGTCAACTGGAAATTAATGGAGCTGGAAGATTTACTTCTAAAATGGCTCATTCATGTGGCTGGCAAGCTGATTCTAGCTATTGGCAGGTCTCAGTTCCTCCCCAAAAGCTCTGGAAAAAAATCAACTTACTTGACATTATACTCCAGGAATGATAAAGTTGATGAATAATGAAAACTGAGAGAGGGAGAGGGAAAGCAGTATAGTGGAAATAAAAATGTTGTTGATAAATGAATATTATTAAAAAAACAAGTAAATAAATTATAACAACAACTGAAAGGTGAAGGAGAGACAAATGTCATATCCATAGAATGGAATGCTACTCATCAGTAAAAAGGAAATGGCTGTTAACACATGCTACATTAAAGGATGAACCACAAAAACATTATGTGGTATCATTTAAAAAATGAGATAAATGAACTTCTTTACAAAACAGAAACAGACTCACAGATTTCAAAAACAAGCTTATGGTTAACAAAAGGGAAACATGGTGGGGAGGGATAAATTAGGAGCTTGGGATTAACATACACACACTAATATATATAAAATAGATAATCAACAAGGACCTACAGTATAACACAGGGAACTCTACTCAGTATTCTGTAATAACATATATGAGTAAAGAATCTGAAAAAGAATGAATATATGTATATGTATAACTGAATCACTTTGCTGTACACCTGACTAACACAACCTTGTAAATCAACTCCAATAAAAAAAACCCCAAAAAACCAACATTATGCGGAATGAAAGAAACCAGGCACAATTATCACATTGTATGATTTTGTTTACATGGAATTTCCAGAAAGGGCAACAATAAAATTAGAGACCACAGTGAATTAGTAGTTGCCTGAGGCTGAAGTGGGACCAGGTATTAACTGTAAACAGGCATGAGGGACCCTATTGTGGAGAAGAAAGGTTCTAAGACTGACCTATGGTGAAGGTTGCACCACTTGGTAAAATTACTAAAAATTATTGAATTGTACACTTGAAATGGATGAATTTATGAAATATAAAATATACCTCAATAAAGTTAAAAATATGTTGAGTGTAAAAAAGATAACTGTACACAATACTTTCATAGTACTTTAATAATAATAGTAGTACAGATGAAGTAAATATAAAATACCAACTGTCCTAAGAAGAGAGAATTTGAGTGATGGTGTGATTTGTGGCACTGTTTAAAACACACTTTTAAAATATATTACTTATTTTTCTTCACTACAAATGTAATACATGTCCATTGTGAAAATTTTAGATAATTTAGATATGTACAATGAAGGGCATACAATTTTTTAAAAAGTATAGTTAATTTACAATGCTGTGTTAGTTTCAAGTGTATAGCAAAGAGATTCAATTATATATATATAGTTAAAATATATAATTCAATTATATATATAATCTGATATATAAATATATTAGATTCTTTTTGATTATAGGTTATTACAGGATATTGAGTGTAGTTCCCTGTGCTATACAGTAGTTCCTTGTTATTTACCTATTTGATATACAGTAGTGTGCATATGTTAATCCCAAACTCACCTCACCACATTATCTCCTTTGGTAACCATAAGTTTGTTTTCTAAGTCTGTGAGACTATTTCTGTTTTGTAAATAAATTCATTTGTATCATTTTTTTAGATCCCACATATGAGTGATATCATATATTTGTCATTCTCTGTCTGGCTCCTTCACTTAGTATTATAATCTCTAGTGCCATTCATGTTGCTACAAATTGCATTATTTCATTCTTTTTTATGACTGAGTAATATTCCATTGTGTGTGTGTGTGTGTGTGTGTGTGTGTGTGTGTGTGTGTGTGTGTGTATGTATATATATCACATCTTCTTTAACCGTTCATCTGTTGATTGACATTTAGGTTGCTTCCATCTCTTGGCTATTGTAAACAGTGCTGCTATGAACTTTGGGGTGTATGTATCTTTCAAATCACAGTTTTGCCTGGATATAAGGGCATACAATTTACCTATACTGTCCCTACCCAGGATAACCATTACTAACATTTAGCATATATATATCCAGTTTCTTTTTTCTATTTTAAAGCAGAATATAAAAGTGTAGAAACTTTTGTAATTTTCACAAAGCTAATTGAAACCTTTCACTTTTTGTGTATCTTGAGGAAATCATTAAGAATTACATAATTTTATATAGCAAGATGCTAATTAAATAAAAATGATGGTTGAACCTGAACTTTGAAAGAATGGATGTGTTGAAAGGAATAAAAAATGGCTGGTTCAACAGAGTGTCACAGCAAATTTAATTGGAAACTGTGAGTTGGATAACTGGATTTTCCTCCAAAATTTTAACACTAGCATGAATCCAATGCAATCATTTTACAGATGGGAAAACTGAGGTCCAGAAACCTTGAGAATTTTCACAAACAGGTAGGATCAGAGTAAAAATGCATGTCTCTTCACTCCCTGTACACATTCTTAACTTTGAACTTGTGGTAGGACCAGAGCTGTAGGAAAAATGTGAAGGCCACTCAATGGAATTTCCTGCCATTCTTGCTCAAAGGTGTCTCACTGTGGGCATATTCAATATTTATAGATGTTGTTGTTTGTGTAGTCTAAAGTCAGATCTTTGCAGAGATAGGGTCACTTTAACTCACAGTGCCTTTTCCTCTTATTGTAGGTTGTCTGTCTGGGTAAACCAAGCTATCTTCTTTGTCTTTCCATATTGGCCTTGTTTTAGAATCAATGCCAGTATGATCAGGTTGGGGAGAACTGTTAATAAGCCTCCAGAAGTCATGAAAATGACATAATAACTTTTCTTCAGGGGTGAGATATCCTGAGATTGCTATTTGAGAAAATAATGATACTTGTCATATATTTCCTCTAAATAAATCTGGCTTTAATACGAAAAGTCCCTGTTTTCTTCACTTCTGTTTATTTTCAGTCACTCAAACTGACGCTTGCTGTCAATATCTCCTCACTATAAGTGTAAGCAGAAGTATTTAAAGAAAGCAGTATTGTTTTATTTTGGGGTTAGCAATTTTCCAGGGCTCACTGGCAGAAGTGCTTAGTTCTAAAGAATCACATGTGTTTGCTTTGTTCTAAATATAGGCTAAACAGAATGCAGTAGAGCCTGAAGGCTTCAGACTCCATACTCTGGAATATTAAAAAAAAAAAAAATCTAGGGAAGTAATACCTCCTTCCCAGAACTAAACAAATAAGCAAGTTTCTGCTAAATGCAGGAAACAAACTGATGGATATCATATTTTCTTCTCAAATCTTTTGGTTGTTTCTAAAAACATTTTTTTTTTCTTTAAGACTGTAAAACCAAAGTTAGCCTCCAATGGTACAGTCACTCATTGCCGTATTGGTAAATGGCAACCAGTGTGTGGTCTTGCGGGACCACGGGAAGGGCTGAAGTGTAATGGATGTGACCATTTTGAAAAAGCACATCATTAGAATTTTTTTCCTTTGAACTCTGCCCTTTATAATATTTTGTGCATGGATCTGGCATAAGGCCAAAGAGCAAGTCTTTTGCCTTTGGTTTATGTGCCAGTGAGATGGGAAAGTGCATATGTAACATGTGGTATTAATATTTTTAAGTTCTGTTTTACATTGTTTCTCAAACTAGAAACTGTAGATCTTTGTGGCCTATAGACATATTTTCAGAGATATACAAGTTCTCTATTATATATATTTTTTCAAATTTTAAGGATATTATAAGTTAACAAAAACATATTCAAAAAACCTAGAGGGGTGGGATAGGGAGGGTGGGAGGGGGGAGACGCAAGAGGGAAGAAATATGGGGACATATGTATATGTATAACTGATTCACTTTGTTATAAAGCAGAAACTAACACCATTGTAAAGCAATTATACTCCAATAAAGATGTTTAAAAAAAAAAAAAAAGTAGCCTGATAGATAGTCACCCTCTGTGCTAGTTGCTAGCACTGCTGTAACAAAGTCCCTTACACTGGGCAACTTAAGCAATAGAACTTTATTGTCTCCCAGCTATGGAGCCTTGAAGTCCAAGATCAAGGTGCTGGCAGTGTTGGTACCTTCTGAGGGCTGTGAGAGAATCTGTTTCATGCTTCCTTCCTCGCTTCTGGAGGTTTGCTGACAATCTTTGTCACTTTGCTTGCAGATGCCAAAGATATCTGCCTTCATCTTCACATGGCGAGGTCCTTGTGTGTGTGTCTGTCTCTGAGTCCAAATTTCTCTTCTTCATAAGGACATCAATCATATCGAATTAGAGTTTACTCTCATGACCTCATCTTAACTTGATCGTCTGCAAAGTCTCTATTTCCAAATATGGTCACATTCATGGTTACTGGGGGGTAGGATTACAACATCTTTTGGGGGGTACAGAATTCAACCCATAGTTTCTTCTAAATAATTATTGCCTGTTTGAGTTTATAATCGGCATAAAGGAAAGGGGTACTATTATAATTGTTCCATTCTCAAGAGAAAAAAATGCAGAGATGACTTAATTTGTATATAATATATTGATGCCAAGAGAAGGGCAGACAGTATCATGTCAAGATACCCCACAGGAAAGTTTTCACAGAAGCTGTAATAAAGAACAGTGACAGGGCTTCCCTGGTGGTGCAGTGGTTGAGAGTCCGCCTGCCGATGCAGGGGACACGGGTTCGTGCCCTGGTCCAGGAAGATCCCACATGCCGCGGAGCGGCTGGGCCCGTGAGCCATGGACACTGAGCCTGCGCGTCCGGAGCCTGTGCTCCGCAACAGGAGAGGCCACAACAGTGAGAGGCCCGCGTACCGCCAAAAAAAAAAAAAGAAAAAAAAAAAAACAGTGACAGGATATGGTAAAACAGACATAATGAATCTGAAGAAATCCGCACCATAAAAGTCGTATTTGTGAACTCTCAGAATAGCAGTTCATGTGCATTTCTAAATAGAATATGACTTAAGACTTAGTCTTGAATCAATGTAACTGAAAGCTAATTTGGGCATAACATTATAAAAGAGTTTATGTTTTTCTTTTTTTTTTAAAATAAATTTGTTTATTTAATTATTTATTTTTTGGCTGTGTTTGATTTTCATTGCTGCGCATGGGCTTTCTCTACTTGCAGCGAGTGGGGGCTACTCTTCATTGAGGTGCGCAGGCTTCTCATTGGGTTGGCTTCTCTTGTTGTGGAGCATGGGATCTAGGCTCACAGGCTTCAGTAGTTGCGGCATGTGGGCTCAGTAGTTGTGGCTCGTGGGCTCTAGAGCACAGGCTGAGTAGTTGTGGTGCACGGGCTTAGTTGCTCTGCAGCATGTGGGATCTTCCCGGACTAGGGCTCGAACCTATGTCCCCTGCATTGGCAGGCAGATTCTTAACCACGGCGCCACCAGGGAAGTCCTATGTTTTTCTTAAAAGGAAAGTTAGATACAGAGAAAAAATTCAAATTCTACACTTTAATAATCATAGTAACAATGATAATAGCTGTCATTTATTATCAAGGACCTTATTTATGTCAGGCATTGCATAAAATATTAACCCTTCTCAACATTAGCACAAGTTTTTATAGTAGCCACTTGAAAAATGAAAAAATCTGCCGGGATTGGTATTTTACTCTTTTCTACCTAAACCTAAAGTTTGTACTCTTTTCACTATATTTTTATACTTTTAAATATCACTTAAAGCTCATGTAAGGAAGATGAACATTTTTCAGCAAGTGTATCCTAGACTTTGGCTTTCAGATCAGGAGTTCTTTTTCTTTTTAAATCATGTGTCATCACTCTTATACATACAACATCAAAGGACAGATATATAAGGTGACCTCTGGGTCCATGAATCTAGTCGGAAATATAAACCTGATGTCTGGCTCAGGGGCCAACTAGTGGGTCTTAATAGGGTGTTGCTCCCTTAAGGTTGATTCCACTGAGAAGCTCAAGGAAGCAATGGCTCACCCTAATGAGATTAAATTCATAGTAATTCATGAATTTAACAAAAAACCTCAACAATGTTGATATTGTCACCCCCATCCCCACCTTGGAAGAGAGAGATCAAGGGCAGTCTCTAGTCCCTAATCCTGAAATTATTAGCTGGGAGTTTGTTTCCAGATCTTTAATGGAAAGTTGCATTTCCTTTCAAAGTTTTCAAGATTTTCCACCATGACAGCATTGTTCCTTGGGCACATGGATGAACTTCCCTAATTAAGGAGGGCCTTGAAATTTATTTAGCTAAAATTGTCTCCTGGGAGACTTTAGAATAATGAAATCAGACAGAAAAACTGGTCACTTTTAAAGAAGCTAATTTCTGTGAAGATTAGACATTTACTATTGTTTATTGAACTACCCTGTTCCTTCTTCTCTCATTCTAAACTTGTGCTATAAAATATTCCAAACTTTAAGGCAGGCTAGATGTAAATCAGGAATGAAATTGTAGTTAGGTGTATAGCCAGCTTGTTTCCATTTGGGGATAGTCTCTGATTGAAAAATGGGTTTAGCAGTGTCATTTCAAAGATTTTATTTCATTTTTTTGCCTTGACAAGTAAGTGCAAAGATCAGAAATTGCATATGCAATACAGTATTTCAAATGCACCACCTGGAAAGTACACCAAACTGTTTCACATTGTGGTTGGTAGTGTCTAGGAACAAGCATATTGAAGGAAATAATTTACTGTAACTAAATAAGTGTCTTACCTTATCAATGTTCCCAGGATAGGAAATCTAGCAAGAAGTCTTGATCATGTCAAAAATATGCTTGCTTCACATAAAAATATCATACAACGTATCAAAAGAATGGAATATTGAGTTGTAATTCTTCCTTTCCTCCCTCCCTTCATCTCCCCGCAACCTCTGCCCTCTCTCTTTTAGTTTGTTTGCTATTTATTTTAGGATTGAATACAATTACTTAATTACTTATTTTATGATAATTTGGTATTATCTTTTTCTATTTATAGAATATCTGTTGAGTTAGGAGTTTCAAAGTCAGAGAAGCAAATCTTTCTTGGTTTTGTTTTTGAAAAGTTCCTTTTGCTGGCTGTGTATATGAGATCAAATACACATTTGATACACAAGGTGATAAATGCATTTCAACCCTTTACAACCCCAAAGAAACTTGACTACCCAACCAATGAAAGCAAATTTGACTGAAGATTTAATATCCCAACATGGCTTGTCAATTCCTATGCATTGAAGTCAAGTCAATGCAAGTTGTCATAATTTTATGTATATTAACAAATGTGAATTTTGCTGATACAATAGGTAGCTGGGCTCCTGAGAAAATCTTGTGATGGTGTGTGTGTGTGTGTGTGTGTGTGTGTGTGTGTGCTGTGATAAAGAGGAAGAGACACTAGAAGTCCTTCTATGTGTGGTGATTGCTGATCTCAGGACAGAGGGCAGGCTCACTTCATCTTCCTGGTCCTCAACCCAAGTCACCAAGGGATGGATTGAGTGCAATCACTGACCAGGCGTAGAGTTTTTCCTGAATCCAGAGGGTACTGAAGGTCTGGGTTTGCACGGGAGGGGTTCCCTTTGGCTCCCTTTTATGTTGAGTGGTGTGGAGGTTAGATTTGTGAGGGGTGCTCACCTGGCTTGAGAATATTTACAGTGCTCTGAACATTGACCACAATTTCCTTAGGCTTTCTTCTACTTATCAGTGGCTGGTTTGATCTTCCCTATCTAATCTTGAGTTTTCATCAATGTGGGGTGGATGAGGGAACGTCCTTGAGTCTCTGACAAGAGCCTTCATATTCCACAGGTTAAGAAAATTGAATTAGCAGTGGAAGCAGCAGGGCAGAGGTTGAATTCAGAAGCCAAGTGAAAGAGAGACCTCAGCAGAGGCCAGAGAAAGGTAAAGACTAGACACCCCACAGGCAACTTAGATCATACTCAAGCAGAAGCAGAGGAGAAAGAGGGTAGAGAGAAAACCCCAAGCCTGAGTCAATATTTACTCCAAAGGAACCAAATTTTAATCTGGAAGTTACTAAGCTTCTTTACATTGGCAAAATCAAGAATTTTCCACCTTGACTAGTTTCCTAAGGCTGGCATAACAAAGTACTGCAAATTGAGTCGCTTCAAACAACAGAATTTTATTCTCTCATAGTTTGGGAAACTAGAAGTCCAAAATCAAGGTGTCAGCAGGTCATGCTCTCTCTGAAAGCTCTAGGGAAGGATACATCCTTGCATCTTCCCAGCTTCTGATGGTTACCAGCGGTCCTTGGCATTCCTTAGCTGGTAGACACATCACTCCAGTCTCCGCCACCATAGTCATATGGCATTTCCCCTGTGTGTCTGTGTCTCTGTTTTCTCTTCTTATAAGGATCCCAACCATTGGATTGGTCCCACCCTAATCCAGTATAAACTCAAATTAACTTGATTACATCTGCAAAGACCCTATTTCCAAATGTCACATTATGAGGTTTCAGGCAAACATGAATTTTGGACTCAGTACAGTTAGTAATAAGGGCTCATGAGTAAGTAGAATTTAGGTGTAAAGGAATAAAGAATGTTAAACCTTGTACATCCAAGTGTTAGTTTAGGACCTGGAGACTTGGGTGTCCTTACCTTTGCATAAGGTAAATCTGCCTCCAGAGGAATGACATGGAGTGATGATGTTCTATAGACAACTGCAGAATGAAAGTCAACCTAAAAACAGAATGGACTTGAAAGATAACAAACCTTGGGTCCAAATAGTCTCCTTTGGGCAAGTTAGTGAACTTTGTTGAGGCTTAAGTCTTCTCATGTGTAAAATGAGGATGAAAATGCCTAGCAGGGGACTTCCTTGGTGGCGCAGTGGTTGAGAGTCCGCCTGCCGATGCAGGGTACATGGGTTCGTGCCCCGGTCCGAGAAGATCCCACATGCCGCGGAGCAGCTAGGCCCGTGAGCCATGTCAGCTGAGCCTGCGTGTCCGGAGCCTGTGCTCCGCAACGGGAGAGGCCACAACAGTGAGAGGCCCATGTACGGAAAAAAGAAAAAAAAAAAGCCTAGCAGGGCAGGTTTGAATATTAAATGATATCTCTGTTCAGTAGCCACCCCATATTTGGTGTATGGTGGTTTGGGGATGGCTCTAAGTAAATATTCATCTAATTCCCTTCTTCAATTCATGCTCCCTTAGAATATTTCATTATTTATCCTTTCCTCATGAATTACATTGAGGTTTATGAAATACTTTTATGAAATACTTTTAACGTGAGCTCCCTTTTTTCCTCTGAGAAATTAAGTAAATATTTGGGAAATAAGATTGGTAATGGAAGTTGCAGGGATTATGTTAAATCTCGTTTTCCATTTTTCCAGGGTATGATCAAAGGGACGTAGCAAATAGGTATCAATACTGGTTCTGCTTTACTTTCTGGCATGCTTCTGGATGACTTTGAAATCCACAGAAAATCTATAGGTTGAAAATAAGAGAGACAGGAGAAGAAATTGTTGAGAATTCAGAAAAAAAAAGTGAACTAGAATTTCAAAAGAATGTATTTTATCAAACACCAGCAATTTAATCTATTTGCAAAGTGTTCTAAGGCACCTTATCGTGACATTTATCATACTGCTTACAATGACCTCTTTTCTAAGTCTCTCTTTCCTATTGGAGTTTAGTCTTCATTCATTCAACAATTTTTTACTAAGTGCCTACCATGGTTAGGCCTGGTGGAGTACAGTAGGGATTCAAAAATTCTTTAAGACAGATGCAGGCCTGCTAATGTGCAGCTGATGCCCTTAAAGGTTTCCATGGGAACTCATGCTCAAAGCTCATGAAACCCAATTTGAGGAAGCCCAACACATTCCTATCTTCTACTGCAAATTATGTCTGTATTGTCACCTCAAAGAAGCAGTGATCTTTACTAACAGACCAATTTGAGAATTTCTACAGGAGCTCATCTGGTATTTCTTTGTATCTCTTGTAGAAACTTATAACTCCATCTTGCAGTGGTTATTAACTGAGAGTTCTATGTCCCCTACTACACAGAAAAAAATACTTTGTCTCTATGGAGCGGAAATGGTATCCCGAACTCAGCAACAATGATAGCAGCTAACATTGACTGTGTACTTTGCAGCTTTCAAATAGTACAACCATGCCATCATTTCCTCCTGAAAACAATCCTGTGTGAATCATATAAATGTTCATAAATATGGAGACTGGTCTGGAGAAGTTATGGGACCCACCCAACGTGGCTTAACTAATAAAGGGGTGAAAACAGGCTATAGTCTTTAGCTTCCAGTTTCACTGATCCTTATTTTCATCATAGTATGTTTCCCACATTTTCATATGGCTAACTCTTTATAGCCTCAATTTAAAAATCATCTTTATTATTATTTTATTTCATTTTTATATATTGTTCAATATGTGCCTATTTGGCAAATTCAAATGACTCAGAAATATATAAATTAAAAAGACCTCTTCCCTCCTAGAATTCTACCCCTCCTGTCCCATTTTTGTTCAAACCTAGATAATCAATACTAATAATTTGGTAAATATCCCTTAGAATATTTTGTAAATCCCTTTATGTGTTACAGATACATACATGCAGAGGCTTTTTACGAGAATGCATTATATTTTTTCATATTATATTTTTCCATCGATTTTCCTTTATACTTTTTGTCTTTTGGACTTTATTCCAGATCAATATATGCAGATCTACATTTTTTCCTCTTTACAAATTAAAAAACATTTTAAATTTTTATTTATTTTATATATTTCTTGTTTTGAGCATGACTGTGGTATGTGTGTGTGCATGTTTCATGCGCTGTTCATAGTTTTTCCTTTTGAGATGTGAGGCAATGTATTTTTAGTCTTCTGTATTGAAGCCAAAAATTCAAATCTATTTTTAAAAGAAAATTTTCGAGATGGCAAAGCCTTTAAGGATGGTAACATGAATTATTCTATCTTTGTGTAAGTACCTTTTTGATATATATATATATATATATATAAAATATATATTTACAATAAGTAGATCAGACTATACAGCAATACAACCAAAAATTATCTTTAGTTAATCTTTTTAATTCCAAGAGTCCTTACAGAGAAGGACCATGGAAAGAGCATTGGTTTTTGATTATTACAAGAGGTAATTGTTCTTTCATTTTAAATAAATTGAATTTTTAATAATTTACTAATCTATATCTAAGAATTATATATGGACTCTAAGACAATCTAGGCTTTGTTGCCACAATTTTACCTGTGGTAATACAATAATACAAAATCAAAAATTAATGGTAAAACAGATTAAGCCCCATACTAGAAAATGCTGCTAGAAATATCAAACTTTTACAAATGTTGAAAGACAAATTATGTTAGAAGCATAAAATAAACAGTTACAGAGAGAAGTTCATAGCAGTAATGTCCTTGAACTAGAAACTTGGAATAATAATATTGGTACAAATATATATATCAGGATGCCTTCGATGGTTTGGGCTAATTTTATTTTGGCGTATTCATGTGCATATATATTTATAGGAGCATTTTTCTCATCAAATAACCCAAAATTGAATTGAAATTCACTTGTGCTTTACTATCAGATTGAAATAGCTTCAAGCCAAGGATTTCTATTTTCGCCATTTTGAAACCTCCTTTCAGGAAGAGAGAAGCAAGTGTATGTCTCCAGAATATCATTAGTTTACAGCCTTATTGCACATTAGAATTACCTGGGGAACTTTTACGACCCCTCCCCCCATGTCCCAGTAAGTAAAGTACCTCATTGTGAGTCAAAGCCAAAGAACATAGTTCACATAGGAATCACCTGGGGGGGATGTTAAAACTATTGATGCCAGGATCCTACTCCCAGAGATGCTGATGTAATGGACCTGGAGTGTGGTCTGGGCCTCAGAGTTCTTAAAAGCTCCCAGCATACCAGATACATGTTTTTAAGGGATTTAGAAATATTTTTTTCAGCATATTATTTGAGAGATAGTTTACTACACTAAAATCCACGTTGAAGATAGACTTAGCTTCAAGTATAGACCCTATAGTTACTAGTTGTAAAATTTGGGTAACAATCTCCAGGTGCTCCAGTTTTTCCCATCTGTAAAATAATTTGGTAAACATTCGCTTAGTATCTGCTATATGATGTGAATTCATGACCTAGATCAAAAGAGCCTCCTCAAACCCCTACACATTTTATATACGTTTATTATACACATTTCACACAGCTGCAGCATTGCCTAGGAACTCTCTAGAGAAGCAAATGCTTGGACTGAACCCCAGAACTACTGAAACAGAAACTCCCCAAAATCAGTTTTCATAAAGCCCTTTAGATGATTCTGTTGTATCCTTGAGTTTAAGAACCTCCTGTACAATGAGGTGTCACCTCACACCAGTCGGAATGGCCATCATCAAAAAATCTACAAACAATAAATCCTGGAGAGGGTGTGGTGAAAAGGGAACCCTCTTGCACTGTTGGTAGGAATGTAAATTGATACCGCCACTATGGAGAACATTATGGAGGTTCCTTAAAAAATGAAAAATAGAACTACCATACGACCCAGCAATCCCACTACTGGGCATATACCCTGAGAAAACCATAATTCAAAAAGAGTCATGTACCAAAATGTTCATTGCAGCTCTATTTACAATAACCAGGATATGGAAGCAACCTAAGTGTCCATCGACAGATGAATGGATAAAGATGTGGCACGTATATACAATGGAATATTACTCAGCCATAAAAAGAAACAAAATTGAGTTATTTTTAGTGAGGTGGATGGACCTAGAGTCTGTCATACAGAGTGAAGTAAGTCAGAAAGAGAAAAACAAATACTGTAAGCTAACACATATATATATATAGAATCTAAAAAAAAAAAAAAGGTTCTGAAGAACCTAGGGGCAGGACAGGAATAAAGACATAGACGTAGAGAATGGACTTGAGGACATGGGGAGGGGGAAGGGTAAGCTGGGACGAAGTGAGAGAGTAGCATGGACATATATACACTACCAAATGTAAAATAGCTAGTTAGTGGGAAGCAGCCGTATAGCCCAGGGATATCAGCTTGGTGCTTTGTGACCATTTAGAGGGGTGGGATAGGGAGGGTTGGAGTGAGACACAAGAGGGAGGAGATATGGGAATATATGTATATATATAGCTGATTCACTTTGTTATAAAGCAGGAACTAATACACCATTGCACAGCAATTATACTCCAATAAAGATGTTAAAAAAAAAAAGAACCTCCTGCACTACGCTATACTGTGATAGTCTCTACCTTGTAGGAGCACTGTGAGGATTAAAATATAATTCGTTTGAAGTACTTAGTGCTATGTCTAACTCATAATAAGTGGCCAATTGCTAGCTATTAGTTATTATTCTGTTATTTTAGATTATCTGAATCATAAGTATATCTCCTCTTACAAAGATGCAACCAAGATGTCTCTCTTTAGCTTGACACTTAAAATATCAATATATATGTATGTATGTATGTATGTGTGTGTATATATATATATATATACACATATATATATGTCATGCACTTAACTCTCAATCATTTTCTTTCTCAAACTTTGACTGTAATTCACTTTCTTCCCTGACTGTAGTTGCATTGTTGAAATTAGCACCCTGAACTTGGGTGTTTTTTTATTGCTTTGATGACAGTTTGGGAAATACATTAACCATTTTATAATTCCTGCCAGATTTATAATTTATAATTTCCTCCCCTCAAAATCACATGTCACATTACCTTGGGTAGATGGCCATTTGGGATTCTTCACTTAACCTTGACCAGCACTTTGTTCACAGTCAAATCATCTCCCTTTGCCTCTCTGACCTGCAAAGCAAAAGTCAATCTCATCCTCCCTGCTGAAATAGCCAACATGGCACTAACTGATATGAACACGAATAGTAATTCCTGTCAGGTAACCCCAATTATTTTCCCTTGGAAAAAGCAGATTTTGCTGTGCCATTTGCATTGCAACAAGCATGGCTTTGCACTGAGAGAAATGCCTTTTCCATGGAAACCATTAAAACCATTGGAGGTAAAAATTCACCTCATTTAGCTTTTAACTCAGCAAAATATGTTTGCACGGTTTTGTTCATCACAAAAAAAGAAAATTACATAACGGCAGTGACCATGGCTATAGGCTTGCATTCTGAGCTCTTATTTTCCTAATAGAGTTCTTTAAAAAAATCTATGACAAATTTCATTCTAGGTGTGTTCAGACTACTATTCTCAAAGTGATGTTGAAAGTCTCTGGAATTAAACGAGAAAGGGAAATAGAGAAACAAAATCAAAACAGCTCCTGGGTGATCACTGAAATATTGCATTTCTTCTGATAACAGATTTTCTTCTCTCTTTTTGATATACAGTTTCTCCATCCATGTAGTAAGACTATTAGTTTTCACTGTTGTTGTTCACATCTACAGTAAACAAGTTAATTATGTTCAATAACCCTTAGTATTCTGCAGAGAAAAGTGTTTGTAGGTATCCTCCATTGTTATTTGTTGAAGAAGCATGGGGCTGTAATGTCTATGTGGCTGAATTAGGTAGAGTGGATGGGAATGGGGCCTCTAGACCTTTCCAAAGGGAGGAACGATGTAGAAGAGGGAGGTTGGAAGAAATGAAGTAGAGAACTTGATCCAAAATGTAATGCTTTAGCCTATCTTGTTAAAACAAATGGGGGCTTCCCTGGTGGCGCAGTGGTTGAGAATCTGCCTGCTAATACAGGGGACACGGGTTTGAGCCCTGGTCTGGGAGGATTCCACATGACACGGAGCAACTAGGACCATGAGCCACAACTACTGAGCCTGCACGTTTGGAGCCTGTGCTCTGCAACAAGAGAGGCCGCGATAGTGAGAGACCCGCACACCGCGATGAAGAGTGGCCCCCACTTGCCACAACTAGAGAAAGCCTTCGCACAGAAACGAAGACACAACACAGCAAAAATAAATTAATTAATTAATAAAATCCTACCCCCAACATCTTCTTAAAAAAAAAAAAAGGAATAGACCATGCTGTTTGGGGAGAGAATTATTGAAAATTGGTGGTAAAAATGTTCCCATGATCACCACTTCAGGTAAACATCTTTCTCATTGAAGAACTACTCAGTTGTCAGATGAGGAGCATTCTAAATACAAAGTGTGTGATTTGATGGATATAGCAACTCAGAAGCATGGCTCCTGTGAGAAGCTGGGTCGGAAGAAATGAACTCCATTTTTGTCATGGTCCATTTGGGCTGTTATAACAAAATACCACAGACTGGGTAGATTATAAACAACAGAAATTTATTTCTCACAGTTCTGGAGGCTGGGAAATCCAAGAGCAGGGCACCAGTGTGGTGGTGTTTTGTAAGAGCTCTCATCCTGGTATGCAGCTGGTGCCTTCTTGCTGTATCTTAACATGGTAGAAGGGGCTAGGGATTTCTTTAGATCCTCTTCTATAAGGACACTAATCCCATTCATGAGGGCTCCACTCTTATGGCTTAAGCACCTCCCAAAGGCCCCACCTCCTGATTCCATCATCTTTGGGGATTGGGATTTCAACATATGAATTTTGGGGGAACACATTCAGATCATAGCAATTTTTAATATAGTTTTCTCCCATGAATACTCATAAAGGAGAATGTCAAGGTTGGATGAGGTGTTCCATCTGGATGCACTCTATAATATCCTCATCTTATGGCTAGATGCCTTTGTCTTGACTGCCTGCAGCAATGACGAACTTCAAATAACTTAGATCATTTGGGGATGATTTAATAGTTACAAAAGTTTTTATTTTGAACCTAGATCAGTCTTATCATGTATTCTATGAATATTTATAGTTCTTTCTTATGAAACCAGTTGAAACAAATCTAATCTTTCATTCCCATGACAACCCTTGAAATATTTGAAGATCATTTTATCCCAAGGTCTCTTTTCATTTGACTAAAATTTCAAAGCTCCCACTAGCCACCCCCCCACTACTCTTCATTACTCTTATGGTGACTGTGCAATAGACATGCTTCTGTTTCTTTTTAAGAACCAAACTCCATACTAAAAATGTGATCAGAGAGGTGGATCAGTGTACCTTGATCCACCTAATATTAGAACCAATGTTCTAATATTAGAACCAATGTTCTTAGAAGAACATTGGTTCTTAGAAGAACCAATGTTCTTAGAAGGAGCAGTTGTTACCTGGCCAAAGTAATCTGCCCATTCTTATAAGTGAAGAGGCTGAAGGTTCCTGTATGCCAGCTGTCTTCAGACTTATCTTCATCAGTTTCAGTTACACTAAATTATCCATCACAAAGATGAGCAAGCCATTGTACTTCTTGCATCCTGTTTGGGAAATATCTGACTTTCTCTTTATGGTAAGAGAGTCTTAGGATTTCTTTTGGAAGGTGCGTTCCTTTCTCATTGAATATGGTTTCTCCAATGTTCCTCCAAACATGACCCACCTGTTATTGGCCTTTCCCTGGGAACACTTTGAAGTTCACATATTTCAATATGCTTTAAATGTACATTTAATTAAGCATATGGTTTATTTTGAGACAGCTGACATTCACTTTTCTTGTTCTGTCTTTTGTGGCTTGTGTGACAAAAACATCTGCCCTAACAATGGAAGAAACCATTGGATCCACCTCTCTGAGCGCATCATCAACACCCTCTTATACACAAGCTTTGTTCCTGGAAGTTCATCTGTGTACCACAGCCTAGTGTGACCCTGCTGTTCCTGCCTCATCAACATGGACTTCATGACCCTCTTTAATGCATGCTCCCCTTCCCTCCATCTCACCCAGCTCTAACAATGGAAGAAACCATAAAGTAGTACCTCTTTATTAAGTTACTAGCACAATAACTTAATCCTCTTGGCAGACATCTCCATGGAGGGTGGCTGGCTGCAGTGACACTTCAGCTTCTCTGAGTATTGTTTCCTCACTCCTTTCTAGAAGAGTCTCAGTGAAAAGTGATTTCCCTTGGACTTGTGTTTTACTAATGATATATTTAATAAGGGAAAGAAAGGAAAACAAAGGGCATCGATGATCACAAATATCGACATCTGGCAGAGCATTGAAGGGAAAACTGATCACAGCTGTCTTTGACAGTTAATGTTATTAAAATGTTCAACATGGAATTTCTACTTTAAATAAGAAACACTTGAAAGAAATGGTCAGAATTAACAGAAGCTTAAATTGAAACCACGTTGGTTGGTAGGTAATAACATGCTAGAGACAAGCATTGCCTTTAATGTAAAAGCATTCTTTATCCCCAAATTATCCATGTGGCCCTGTTTGTGCCACTGGAATTTGATTAGGTTTGGCTTTTTCAGGAAACAAGGAGGTAAGAAGAACCCACTTAATCTCCTGTAAAGTGGTTCATTCCTTGCCCAAGCCTTTGGGTAACTCAGTTTATTAAAACGTTCTGAAGTTCAGGTCAGTTAACTCAACGCTATGCCATCCATATGCCTGCCTTTTGGACGTTGCTACATCTAACATCTGATTGGCCTGAACCTGGAAGTAATGAAGCCACCATACAATGTGGGACCTTGCTAAGCACCCATTGTTTGGCCCATAATTTTTTTGCTGAAGCTCAGAAGGCTCCCATCTGGCAGTTCCTCTTCTGCATTTGTCATGTCATTATACTTTAACTTACCCACTGAAATAGAGTTGCTGGTTGCAATTCTCTTAATGAACCCAGGAGCCTCTATGCCACTCACAAATAAAAATGCAATGTGTCATTGTGTCACTTTAAAAGGTCTTACATTGGGACTTGCCTGGTGGTCCAGTGGCAAAGAATCCACCTTACAATGCAAGGGATGCAGGTTCGATCCCTGGTCAGGGAACTAAGATCCCACATGTCGCAGGGCAATAAAGCCCATGCGCCACAACTACTGAGTTGGCGTGCCTCAACTAGAGAGCCCATGTGCCGCAAAATACAGAGCCCATGCTCCCTGGGGCCTGCGTGCCACAACTAGAGAAGAGAAAACCCGCACGCCACAACTAAACAGAAGCCCACGCACCGCATTGAAAAGATCCCGCATGCCACAACTAAGACCTGACACAGCCAAAAATAATAAATAAAATAAATAAAAAATAAGTCTTTAAAAAATAAATAAAATAAAATAAAAGACCTTACACTGACTTACAGTTTTTCTGTTCTCTGTTCTTCATGGGTCTTTGTTAATCAACTCAACAAATATGTATATATTTCCCAGGATATTTCCATGAATTAGGATTTGAGTATTACAAAAATCCATTCTACATCACGGCCATCAGGAATTTGAGAGAGCTATTAGAGGAGATAGATACTCAAGAAGCAAAAATCTACTGAAGTGTTCTTAAGAGACAGCAACTCCTGAAATAAATCAAACCATCTTGGTTAATGTTAACACTGCCAGAAAAAAAATATAGATTCCATAAAGTTGTTACTCCCAAGATGTTTCTTTCATTTGCTGCTCAGTGTCTGGGGCATAGTGTCTTGCCCTTTTCTCCTAAGATTCTATCCACCAGCAGCTCTACCCACCAGGTGCCCCATGTCTATTGTCAATGTCTATTCCTTCAATAAATACTTGATGGGAAAAATGAAATTGTGTTTGACTCCATATTATCTATTATCCCTAAGCTATTTCAAGAGACTTTTAACAGGCATTCCCCCTTCTACAGCATATACAATTCTGGCAGAGTGGACTTCAAATGTTAACCTTTTTGTTGTTGTACTCATTATACAAAAATTTTTAGTTCTGCCAAAATGTAGGATAATTTGAAAGGTCATTAGTCTCATAACATTTATGTTCACCCAAAATACCAGCTCAGTCTATCCTCTTCTCTTATTACCTACAAAGTTCCCAATCAAATAGTCGTTTCCAGCCAAAGTGTCCCTTGGTTATTTTGAATATGAATTGTCTGAATGTCATATATTCCCATTCTGCCTCACCCAGAGTTGTCTGCCCAGGGAAATCCTCCTGATCCTTCAAGAGCTATCTGGAGCCCAACTTTCTCCATGGAACCATTTCTTATATGTCCACTTAGAACAGATAAGGAACTTCTCTTGCCAGGTGTGTGGACAGCATGCTAACAGCAGCCCCAGGTGAGAAAAATCCTGTGTCAAGTCAATGCTTTTTTCTCATCTCTTAGTACCTTAGTACTTTGTTGGACTTAAATCATTGGGTTGGAAGGTCACCATCACTCACCTCTGATATTTCTCTGGATCCACTTTAATGCCCTCAGATTATAAACCAAATCTGTCCTGTGATTGATTTCCTGTTGACTCATGTGTCCTGGATTTTTTGTCTCTCTACATCCTTTTGTAAAGCTAGTCATGAAATTATTCTACTAAACCTTCTCCAGTTCCAGAAAACATAACAGAAGGGTGTAAAATATCTCCCTTCCCTGTTCACTGAACACTTATCCCTGTGGCATGAACTGGCTCTAGCAGGTGAAGATAAAAACAAAGCCCTGAGTGGCAAAACATACCACTCTTTCCTACTTTGGTAGTGAATGTTCCTTTTTTAAAAATATTAATTTATTTATTTAATTTATTTATTTTTGACTGGTTTGGGTCTTTGTTGCTGTTTGCGGGATTTCTCTAGTTGCAGAGAGTGGGGGCTACTCTTTGTTGCAGTGCACAGGCTTCTCATTGTGGTGGCTTCTCTTGTTGTGGAGCACGGGCTCTAGGCGCACGGGTTTCAGTAGCTGTGGTATGCGGGCTCAGTAGTTGTGGTGCACAGGCTTAGTTGCTCTGTGGCATGTGGGATCTTCCCAGACCAGGGCTCAAACCCATGTCCCCTGCATTGGCAGGTGGATTCTTAACCACTGTGCCTGAATATTCCTTTTAATTCAACTTGATGGGAATCCTTGTTCAGCTGACAGTTGACAAAAGTTGTTCTCAAACTGTAGTCTCCAGAATAAGAATATCAGTCTTGCCTGAGACTTGTTAGAAATGCAAATTCTCACCCCAGACCTACTGAATCAAAAATTCTGGGTGTGGGATTCAGCAATAATGTTTTAACAGTCCCCTTACTGAGGTGATTCTGATGCCCACTAATATTTGAGAATTCTGGTCTGAATGAAGAATAGCAGTCTCCTGCTAGCAGGATAGCAATTAATTTCTAATTAAGTAGTTATTAATTGGAGTAGGCAGCTCTTATATACTTGAACAGAGCTTCCTTCTTTGGGCAGTGGGAGAACTTCTTGTGTAATTTCCAACAGGTACTTGGCAATTTCATAATGGAGGTAACAGACAACCTAGATGGTTGAAGCTGACAATGAGAAAAAGCCCTGTTTTCAAATATACAACTATGATCTGGTAAGAGTGTAACAAGTTTGCCAGACACAAAATCAGTATGTAAACAACAATTACAATAAAAAGAAAAATAAATTAGACAATATATTTAACATGTAAAGTAACTATGACAAGATCTAACAAAAGATGTGAAAGATTTGGGTGGATAAAGCTATAAAAATTAATTCAGAGTCAATAAAGACTAAATAAAGAGATATACCATATTCATGGATTGGGTGACTGAATAGATAAATGCATAAATTCCTTCCAAATTAATCTAAAAATTCATTGTAGTAGATATAACGCAAAAGGCACAATTCATGAAAGGAATAATTGATAAGACGGACTTCATTAAAATTTTTAAAAACTGTTCTCTGAAAGGCAATGTCAAGAGAATGAGAAGACAAGCCACAACTGGGAGAAAATATTTATAAAAGACACATTTGATAAAGGACTGTTATTCAAAATATACAAAGAACTTTTAAAACTCACCAATAAGAAAACAACAACCCAATTAAAAAATGGGCCAAAGTCCTTAACAAACACCTCATTGAAGAAGATTTACAGATGGCAAACAAGCATATGAAAATATGCTTCACATCATATGTCATCAGAGAAATACAAATTAAAACAATTATATACCACTACATGCCTATTAGATGGCCAAAATCTGGAATACTGACAACACCAAATGCTGACAAGGATGTGAAGAAATAGGAACTCTCATTCATTGCTGGTGTGAGTGCAAAATGGTACAGTCACTTTGGAAGACAGTTTGTCAGTTTTTAACAAAACTAAACGAACTTTTATTGCATATTCCAGCAATCCTGCTCCTTCGTATTTACCCCCAAAAGTTGAAAATTGGGCTTCCCTCGTGGTGCAGTGGTTGAGAGTCCGCCTGCCGATGCAGGGGACATGGGTTCGTGCCCCAGTCCGGGAAGATCCCACATGCCGCAGAGCGGCTGGGCCCGTGAGCCATGGACGCTGAGCCTGCGTGTCTGGAGCCTGTGCTCCGCAACGGGAGAGGCCACAACAGTGAGAGGCCCACGTACCGCAAAATTAAAAAAAAAAAAAAAACTGTTGGGCATCATCTAAAGTAGCCCAAAGTTGACACACTGTATGACCTAGCCATTCTGTTGCTTAGGCATTCATGCGAGAAATTTGGCATGTTTACCTCAGAGGATAATATAAATATTCATGACAGCAATGTTTGAATTGCACTCGGCACCAAAGGAAACTATCCCAAATGTCCATTAATAGTAAAGTGGATAAATCAACTTTATTGATATACTGGAAAACTCTAGAACATGAAAGTGAATAAATTCTAGCTACTTAGAACAAAATGGATAAACCTTTCGAACATAATATTGAATAAAGAAGTAAATCATGAGGAATACAGGATAATTCAGGAGAATAAAGCCTACAAAGTCTTCAAAGAAAAGTTTGACAAAGAATTTTATATGACTATTTATACTCATTTTGAGTATAAAAATGAAAAAATGGTTTGGAATATGCAAGGACTTATGACTCCCTTTATCATTACAAAGAGCTCTGGATATTGAAAAGTTTGGAATATAGTTCTCCATATTAGACTGTGGGTACTGTCAGGTATCCATACGAAAATATCTAGTTCTTTCTACATTAATTTTGGGTTACCTGTATGCAAACATTTTAAAAAGTAGAACTACATGCTCTATTGCTAGTTTCTAGAGCCCAACATCTCATGTCAGGAAATTTAGGTTCTTCCAACTGAGAATAATGCAATGTTGTAACAGCAGGTCCCTCAGAACATGAATGATATCTAGAATGTTTCAGATATTCTAATTGTTGATGCTTGATTTCCCAATTTTTGTGGTGATAGTCTTTCTACAGACCTCCTTCAAAAATATTGGTAATTCTAATAAATCTTGGTGACTAGAGAGGTATTTAACATCTCAGTATTTTGTTCCTGACATGCTAGAATTCCCATTTAAAGTTGAGAATGGCAGAACCACCCAGTCCCTGATCCCCTTTTGTCTCAAGAAAACCCTCACCTAGCCCTTATTCTTTGCACATGCTTTTTTCCTAGGAGATTAGGATGTACCTGGATATTTGTTCTTCTGGGTGGTATCTGGTTTATATACAGAGAACAAGAGCAAAGATGGACTAGTTTACTCTAGAGTACATAGGAATGATGGCCCAGGAGGATTAGTATGAGCTAAATTTTGTATTCAAAAAAGACAAAGATCTACCCAAGGAAACCAGACTCAGTCAACACATCTAAGAGGTGTGAGCAAATCTGGAATTAGGAGGTGAAACTCAGAGCCAAGTGGAAGCCAAAAAGCTGGAACAAATCTGGGAGTAAAATGAAGAAAGGCCCAAATGAGTTTGTGCTTTCATTGGAGAGCAGCCATGTGGAATCATGACCTTTGATATTGTCATAAAGGTACAGGACAGAGAAGGCTTACAGGAAAGTGATCTTGGTGGGATATAATTATTCTGATGGGAATAGCAGAAAGCTATTGCAAGAATCTAGGGTAGTGATGATGGTGTCCTGAGATGGAGAACCAAGGGCCTCTGTGGGGAAAAGTGGTTTGACTTCAGCAACAGTTTGAGGGAAGAGATGACAGGATTCACTGATGTACATGAGAGGGGAGTCAAGGAGGTCATCACTAGCTGAGATGGGAAAGACTGAAGGAAGGATTTTTGAACTGTGGGGTTGAAATTAAGAGTTTGGTTTTGGATATAAGTTTAAGATGTCTGCAAAACATCCAAGTGGAGATTGTTACTTTCAGCAGGAGACTCAACAAACAACAGCTGTTGTAGGTGTTTATATCCATCCCCTCAACGTTCATCAGTGTTAATACCAGGAAGCTGGGACCTGATAACATCTGTCTCAGATAGCAGGATTCTGACCCACCAGATGCCACTCACACTTGTGTTTCCCTTTCTACATAAACTCTCTAATATGCAGTCTAGTTGATCTCACTCTCTTCTGTTGACTTTACCTGTCATCCTGTGACATCCAAACTGAAGCAGGGACTGGATTAGGAAGCTCAGAGAACTTCTATCTCCATTGCCAATTCTGTGGGGTCATTCATTCACTAAACAGGTTTACTAAGCACCTACCTGGAGAGTCAAAATCAAGCCTCCATTACCCATTACCTATATATTGGTGTGTCTTCCTTCTGTTTCACCCTCCTTACTTTCTTATTCCTCTTTAAGGGATCCTTATCTCAAGCTCTGCTTTCAGAGGAACATACATTATGCCATTCAAGCAACAGCCAGAAATGAATTAGAATAAACTGTTGAAACCATAATGGATGTCCTCTTCACATGGACGGGAGAGGACATGGGAGAATGCTGTTTGGAGGCCTCCATATTGAGATCTGCAGGAAGAGAAGAAAGAGAAGGATGGCTGTGGACAGCACCGGGTACTATCAGGTGGGCTCCCATTCAGGTCCTCTGCTGGTCTGACACAGCTTATTTTCTGACTTTGAAATGGAAATGCATTTCAAATGGGGTGGTTGGGCCTTGGACCTTGGTAGATGTCAGAGTGGAGCCCTAAGGTTCTGTCCCTGAAGCTCACATTGTTGCCCCTGGTCCTTAACCCTCCAGCAAGGCTCTAGATTTACAGCTGCATATGCACAGGTCACTCCTCTGTTCTGGCCTCCAACAGTCCTGCCCCTGCAAATATTTTGGTCCAAACCCTTTGCTTGCACCTGGCTGGGCCCCTGGGTTGAGGCATTGCTGCACTGTGACTCTGAGTGGGGTGGAGGTGAAGTGTTTTCACAAATTGGGGTTTGGTTGATAGATGGCATGAGTCAGACTCTTTAAGGAGGAGTATGGGATAAGGCTCCTCTGGCACCTGGGGCAACAGGTGTTTCTCACCCCACAAGTCCCCTGCAGGTCCCTATAGATCTCCTAAGATACTGTGGAACTGGTTTCTTCTGGGAAGAGTGGTCATGACAGCAGCTCTTTGGGCCTGAAACCCCCCACCCCTGATGCTCAGTGCATCCCAACCCACCCTTTCTCTTACCTCCATCAGGACCCACGCTTACACACCACACATGGCCAAAGCCACAGTTGCACACCCTATGGGCTCCTGTTTTCTTTCTTGGGAAGCTTCACTTCACCTACACACACATCAGGCCTGGACCTGGACCTGGCAGTCCTGTGTTCAAAGAGGAGATTCCCTGATGGAGGGGTTTGGGTGAAGGGGCCAGCTCTCCTATGGCTGGGTGCTGGCAGTTGGGATGCATCAAAGGAGAGAACAATGTGCTGAGGCTATTCTTCAGGGGAAAGGCTCCAGGAGCAGGAAGTGATGGTCTCAGGGACAAGTTCGAGACACTTCAAAGCTGCTGAGAGAAATACCTGATCAGGTGGATGTGGGTGAGTGCCTGAGTCTTTTTGTGAGTGTGGGTTTGTATGTATGTTTTCATGTGTTTCTTTCTTTTCTAAATCTCACTTCGTGGAGTACATTAACTGACTAGCCCTAGCTTTCTGGATGGCAGTGTTCAGGATGGGTAGTCCAAGTGCCTTAGGACCAGCTGTAGCCTGTGTACTCCTTAGTATACAGTAGACCCCCTGACCCGTGGTTTTGCTTTCTGAGGTTTCAGTTACCCACAGTCAACCAAGGTCTGATAATATTAAATGGAAGATTCCAGAAATAAACAATTCATAAGTTTTAAATTGCCCATCATTCTGAGTAGCATGATGAAATCTTGCACCATTCTGCTCTGTTCTTCCCGGAACGTGAAACATCCCTTCATCCCCATATCCCGCTCATTAGACACTTAGTAGTCATCCTGGTTACCAGATCGACTGTCATAGTATCACAGTGCTGGTGTTCAGAACCCTTATTTTACTTAATAACAGCCCCAGAGCTCAAGAGTAGTGGTGGATATGTCTTTTTGGACATGTCAAAGAGAAAAGTGAAAAGGTGAAAATTCTCGACTTAATAAGGAAATGAAAAAAGTTGTGTGCTGAGGTTGTTAAGATCTACGGTAAGAACAAATCTGTCTGTGAAATTGTGAAGAAGGAAAAAGAAATTCATGCTAGTTTTGCTGTTGCACCCTAAACTGTGAAAGTTATAGCCACAGTGCATGATAAGTGCTTAGTTAAGGTGGAAAAGGCATTAAGTTTGTGCAATGAGATATTTTGAAAGAGAGATCACATCTGCATAACTTTTATTACAGTATGTTGTTATAATTGTTCTATTTTATTCTCAGTTGTTGTTAATCTCTTACTGTACTTAATTTATAAATTAAAATTTAGCATAGGTCTGTATGCATAGGAAATAACATAGTATATGTAGGGTTCAGTACTATTTGTGGTTTCAGGCATCCATTGGGTGTCTTGGAAAATATACTCCACAATAAGGGGGGACTACGGAAGACTGGGTTCTGAAAGTAGGGCTGGATTTTCTTTGGGACTCAAGTCTTATTGAGAAGGCCATTTCTTTCAATGGAAAGGAGCCCAGGTCTAGTTGTGAGAAAGTCTACTGGGCCATAGTTGCATAGTCTGGGAAGAGGGGGCTTCAGGCCTTTGTTTTAGAACATTGATGAATTTTGTGCCTGTAAAATGTGGGTGCCCTGCAGACAGTGGAGACTGAGTTTCAGTGGGCCTTTCTCTAGTGTGTCAGAATGGAGGGCCACCCATCCCCTGCCAGTCATGGATCTATGTTTGCAGAGCTGGCTGCCCTGCTCCTTTAGCTATCGGAGGCACTAGGTGGGTGAGGGTGTCATGTAATCTTTATTTTCTTTCTTTATTTTCCTACCTCACTTCTCCACCCCCAGCAGTGTTTCCAGAGATTACTTCTCAACTAATCTAATTTACTTGCACTTGAATCCTTTCCTCAGATCCCCTTGCTATGGGAAATCCAACTTCAGACAGTCCTCAGTAAATGAATGAATAAATGCCCAAGGACTTACACTCAAAGAGTACTGTCTGGAAGACACACAGGAGGTTACTGCTTTGATTTGTAGTGTCGTAGCCCACCTCCACTCCTCCAACAGACACACATGACATATTCCATCGGTATATTTTTTATTTAATTCTATCCCTCACAGGGAAGAGATATAATAACATATGTTTAAATAATTATCACAGTAAGATGTCACTACCTGCTTGTTAATTCAAGCATTTGAGTAATTGTTAGAAGATATTTTTGATGCAGCGTGTAGCTCTGCTGGCCAGGAGTAATGATGGATATGGTCTCTGGGTGACGTTCCACCAAGAAAAGGAAATAGAATTCATCATTACAAGCAGAATATTTGACCCTTCCATAAACAAAGAACAAGGTCCTAAGCAAAAGGAAAATATGAAGCGATACAGAAGAAGGAATTTGCTTACCATGATTCCAAACACAATGGAATTTATTTTCATCAAAGTGAAACCATGGGTAAGTCAACATGGATGGGCAAAGCCCCATGCATGACGAATTATATTCCTAACCAGGGTAGTATGAACCAGAGGAATTTGAATACTTTTTGATTCTTGTAGAAGTTGCTCAATGTTTCTCAAAAGAGTCTGGGTTACCCTTTACCCTTCTTTCTGAAATTCAACTTTCTTTTTTGTTTTGTTTTGCTTAAATTTTTATTTTTAAAACTTTTAAATTTCCTATTAACATCATTATTGGAGTATAATTGCTTTCCATTGTTGTGTTAGTTGCTGCTGTACATCAAAGTGAATCAGCTATACATATACATATATCCCATAACCCCTCCCTCTTGCATCTCCCTCCCACCCTCCCTATCCCACCCCTCTGGTGGTCAACCAGTACCGAGCTGATCTCTCTGTGCTATGTGGCTGCTTCCCACTAACTATCTATTTGACATGTGGTAGTGTATATATGTTAAGGCCACTCTCTCACTTCGGCTCAGCTTACCCTTCCCCTGCCCCGTGTCCTCAAGTCCATTCTCTACGTCTATGTCTTTAATCCTGTCCTGCCCCTAGGTTCTTCAGAACCTTTTTTTTTTTTTTTTAGATTCTATATATATATATGTGTTAGCTTACAGTATTTGTTTTTCTCTTTCTGACTTACTTCACTCTGTATGACAGACTCTAGGTCCATCCACCTCACTAAAAATAACTCAATTTTGTTTCTTTTTATGGCTGAGTAATATTCCATTGTATATACGTGCCACATCTTTATCCATTCATCTGTCGATGGACACTTAGCTTGCTTCCATTTCCTGGCTATTGTAAATAGTGCTGCAGTGAACATTGTGGTACATGACTCTTTTGAAATTATGATTTTCTCAGGGTATATGCCCAGTAGTGGGAATGCTGGGTCATTAGGTAGTTTTATTTTTAGTTTTTTAAGGAACTTCCATACTGTTCTCCATACTGGCTCTATCAATGTACATTCCCACCAACAGTGCAAGAGGGTTCCCTTTCCTCCACACCATCTCCAGTATTTATTGTTTGTAGATTTTTTGATGATGGCCATTCTGACTGGTGTGAGGTGATAACTAATTGTAGTTTTGATTTGCACTTCTCTAATGATTAGTGATGTTGAGCATCCTTTCATGTGTTTGTTGGCAATCTGTATATCTTCTTTGGAGAAATGTCTATTTAGGTCTTCTGCCCATTTTTGGATTGGGTTGTTTGTTTTTTTGATATTGTGCTGCATGAGCTGCTTGTAAATTTTGGAGATTAATCCTTTGTCAGTTGCTTCATTTGCAAATATTTTCTCCCATTCTGAGGGCTGTCTTTTCATCTTGTTTATGTTTTCCTTTGCTATGCAAAAGATTTTAAGTTTCATTAGGTCCCATTTGTTTATTTTTGTTTTTATTTCCATTACTCTAGGACATGGGTCATAAAGGATCTTGCTGCGATGTATGTCATAGAGTGTTCTTCCTATGTTTTTCTCTAACAACTTTATAGCATCTGGCCTTACATTTAGGTCTCTAATCCATTTTGAGTTTATTTTTGTGTATGGTGTTACAGTGTTCTAATTTAATTCTTTTACATGTAGCGGTCCAGTTTTCCCAGCACCACTTATTGAAGAGGTTGTCTTTTCTCCATTTTATATTCTTGCCTCCTTTATCAAATATAACATGACCATATATGCATGGGTTTACCTCTGGGCTTTCTATCCTGTTCCATTGATCTATATTTCTGTTTTTGTGACAGTACCATACTGTTTTGATTACTGTAGCTTTGTAGTATAGTCTGAAGTACAGGAGCCCGATTCCTCCAGCTCCGTTTTTCTTTCTCAAGATTGCTTTTGGTATTCGGGGTCTTTTGTGTTTCCATACAAATTGTGAATATTTTTGTTCTGGTTCTGTAAAAAATACCATTGTAGTTTGATTGGGATTTCATTGAATCTGTAGATTGCTTTAGGTAGTATAGTCATTTTCACAATGCTGATTCTTCCAATCCAAGCATATGGTATATCTCTCCATCTGTTTGTATCATCTTTAATTTCTTTCATCAGTGTCTTCTAGTTTTCTGCATACAGGTCCTTTGTCTCCTTAGGTAAGTTTATTCCTAGGTATTTTATTCTTTTTGTTGTAATTGTAAATGTGTGTGTTTCCTTAATTTCTCTTTCAGATTTTTCATGATTAGTATATAGGAATGCAAGTGGTTTCTATGCATAAACTTTGTATCCTGCTACTTTACCAAATTCATTGATTAGCTCCAGTAGTTGTCTGGTAGCATGTTTAGGATTCTTTATGTATAGTATCATGTCATCTGCAAACAGTGACAGTTTTATTTCTTTTCCAATTTGGATTCCTTTTATTTCTTTTTCACCTCTGATTTCCTGTGCCTAAAATTTCCAAAACTATGTTGAATAATAGTGGTGAGAGAGGACAACCGTGTCTTGTTCCTGATCTTAGAGGAAACAGTTTCAGTTTTTCACCATTGAGAACAATGTTGGCTGTGGGTTTATCATATATGGCTTTTATTATGTTGAGGTAAGTTCTCTCTATGCCTACTTTCTGGAGAGTTTTTATCAAAAATGGGTGTTGAATTTTGTCAAAGCCTTTTTCTGCATCTTTGGAGATTATCATATGGTTTTGATCCTTCAGTTTGTTTATATGGTTTATCACATTGATTGATTTGCCTATATTGAAGAATCCTTGCATTCCTGGGATAAGCCCCACTCGATCATGGTGTATAATCCTTTTAATGTGCTGTTGGATTCTGTTCCCTAGTACTTTGTCGAGGATTTTTGCATCTATGTTCATCAGTGATAGTGGCCTGTAGTTTTCTTTTTGTGTAACATCTTTGTCTGGTTTTGGTATCACGGTGATAGTGGCCTCCTAGAATAAGTTTGGGAGTGTTCCTCACTCTGCTATATTTTCAAAGAGTTTGAGAAGGATAGGCGTTATCACTTCTGTAAATGTTTGAGAAAATTCACCTGTGAAGCCATCTGCTCCTGGGCTTTTGTTGGAAGATTTTTAATCACAGTCTCAATTTCAGTGCTTGTGATTGGTCTGTTTATATTTTCTATTTCTTCCTGGTTCAGTCTCAGAAAGTTGTGCTTTTCTAAGAATTTGTCCATTTCTTCCAGGTTGTCCATTTTATTGGCATATATTTGCTTTTAGTAATCTCTTATGATCTTTTGTATTTCTTCAGTGTCAGTTGTTACTTCTCCTTTTTCATTTCTAATTCTATTGATTTGAGTCTTCCCCCTTTTTTTCTTGGTGAATCTGGCTAATGGTTTATCAATTTTGTTTATCTTCTCAAAGAACCAGCTTTTAATTTTATTGATCTTTGTTATTGCTTCCTTCATTTCTTTTTCATTTATTTCTGACCTGATCTTTATGATTTCTTTCTTTCTGCTAACTTTAGGGTATTTTTAGTTCTTATTTCTCTAATTGCTTTAGGTGTAAGTTTAGGTTGTTTATTTGAGATGTTTCTTGTTTCTTGAGGTACGATTGTGTTGCTATAAACTTTCTTCTTAGAACTCCTTTTGCTGCATCCCATACATTTTAGGCTGTACTGTTTTCATTGCCATTTGTTTCTAGGTATTTTTTGATTTCCTCTTTGATTTCTTCAGTGAGCTCTTGATTATTTAGTAGCATATTGTTTAGCCTCTATGTGTTTATATTTTTTACAGTTTTATTCCTGTAATTGATATCGAGTCTCATAGTGTTTTGGCTTGAAAAGTTACTTGATAAGATTTCAATTTTCTTAAATTTACCAAGGCTGATTTGTGACCCAAGCTATGATCTATCCTGGAGAATGTTCCATGAGCACATGAGAAGAAAGTGTATTCTGTTGATTTTGGATGGAATGTCCTATAAATATCAATTAAGTCCATCTTGTTTAATGTGTCATATAAAGCTCTTGTTTCTTTATTTATTTTAATTTTCGTTGATCTGTCCATTGGTGAAAGTGGGGTGTTAAAGTCCCCTATTATGATTGTGTTACTGTCAATTTCCCCTTTTATTGATGTTAGCATTTGCCTTATGTATTGAAGTGTTCCTATGTTGGGTGCATAAATATTTACAATTGTATGTCTTCTTCTTGAATTGATCCCTTGGTCATTATGTAGTGTCCTTCTTTGTCTCTTGTAATAGTCATTATTTTAAAGTCCATTTTGTCTGATATGAGAATTGCTAATCTAGCTTTCTTTTGATTTGCATTTGCATAGGATATCTTTTTCCATTTGCTCACTTTCAGTCTGTATGCGTCCCTAAGTGTGAAGTTGGTCTCTTGTAGACAGCACATATACGGGTCTTGTTTTTGTATCTCTTCAGCCAGTCTATGACTTTTGGTTGGAGCATTTAATCCATTTACATTTAAGGTAAATATTGATATGTATATTCCTATTACCATTTTCTTAATTGTTTTGGGTTTGTTTTTGTAGGTGTATTCCTTCTCTTGTGTTTCCTGCCTAGAGAAGTTCCTTTAGCATTTGTTGTAAAGCTGGTTTGGTGGTGCTGGATTCTCTTAGCTTTTGCTTGTCTGTAAAGGTTTTAATTTCTCCATCAAATCTGAATGAGATCCTTGCTGGGTAGAGTAATCTTGGTTGTAGATTTTTCCCTTTCATCACTTTAAATATGTCCTGTGACTCCCTTCTTGCTTGCAAAATTTCTGCTGAAAGATCAGCTAATAACCTTTTGGGGATTACTTTGTATGTTATTTGTTGTTTTTCCCTTGCTGCTTTTAATATTTTTTCTTTGTATTTAATTTTTGATAGTTTGCTTAATATGTGTCTTGTTGTGTTTCTCCTTGGATTTACCCTGTATGCTATGCTCTGCCTTTCCTGGACTTGATTGACTATTTCCTTTCCCATATTAGGGAAGTTTTCAACTATCATCTCTTCAAATATTTTCTCAGTCCCTTTCTTTTTCTCTTCTTCTTCTGGGACCCTTATAATTCAAATGTTGTGTGTTTAATGTTGTCCCAGATGTCTCTGAGACTGTCCTCAATTCTTTTCATGATTTTTTTCTTTATTCAGCTCTATAGTAATATTTCCACTATCTTATATTCCAGGTCACTTATACATTCTTCTGCCTCAGTTATTCTGCTATTATTTCATTCTAGATAATTTTTAATTTCATTTATTGTGTTGTTCATCATTGTTTCTTTGCTCTTTAGTTCTTTTAGGTCCTTGTTAAACTTTTCTTGTATTGTCTCCATTCTATTTCCAAGATTTTGGATCATCTTTATTATCATTATTCTGAATTCTTTTTCAGGTAGTCTGCCTATTTCCTCTTCATTTGTTTGTTCTGGTGGGTTTTTACCTTGATCATTCATCTGCTGCATATTTCTCTGTCTTCTCATTTTGTTTAACTTACTGTGTTTGGGGTCTCTTTTTCACAGTCTGCAGATTCATAGTTCCTATTTTATTTGGTATGTGTCCCCAGTGGGTAAGGTTGCTACAGGCGGTTGTGTCAGCTTCCTTATAGAATGTACTGGTGCCTGTTTTCTGGTAGATGAGGCTGGATCTTGTCTTTCTGGTGGGCAGGGCCACATCCAGTGTTGTGTTTTGGGGTGTCTGTGAACTTAGTATGATTGTAGGCAGCCTCTCTGCTAATGGGTGTGGTTGTGTTCCTGTCTTACTAGTTGTTTCGCAAGGGATATCCAGCACTGGAGCTTGCTGTTCTTTGAATTGAGCTGGGTCTTAGTGTTGAGACAGAGCTCTCTGAGAGAGCTCTTATCCATTGATATTATGTGGGGCCAAGAGTTCTCTGGTGGTCCAATGTCCTGAACTCGGCTCTCTCACCTCAGAGGCTCAGGCCTGACACCCAGCTGGAACACCAAGACTGTGTCAGCTGCATGGCAGTGAATACGGTGGTTTCCATTATGAAGTCAGATTATGAGGGTCCACAATAACTGTTCAGCTAGAACAGGCTGACTTGGGAGCACTTTGTCTACAAGGCTGTCTCCAGCAGCCAGTGGCTGAAAGAATAGGTCTCTGCATGTGCTGCCAGAATCTTAAACTTTTATATAGAGGTCTTCACTGTGTTCAGTCATAGATTCGGTACAGATGGTCTCACGAACACCTTACTCTCTCAAAGTTGTGTCCTTGAAACAGTTCCCAAGCCTGAGGGTGTACAACTTGCATGAAGACGAGACCACCCAAGGAGGACTGCAAGCCATGATTCTTGCCACGAACCCTGCTGCTGCCATTGTGTAATCTGGTTTCCCCTGCCTCTCTGTCTGAAGCAAGGTCCTGGAGCAACACCTCACTTTGTGCGGTGGACTGCAGGCAGGACATGGCAGCCAAAATACTTTCTTTTGAGATTGTATAATATCAAATCGAATTTCCAAGAACTCAGATTTAAACTTCAGAGCCAACTTTCTATAAAGTCACCTGCTGTACTATTATTAGCATGACCAACGCCTGAGCTATAAATGATCCCCAGCATTTTGTCTCCTAGACAGAGAAGGCTGTGGGGTCTTTTGAGTCAGTCTCTTATTTCCTTCATGTTTAGGGGGGTGGCTAAAAAGCCAATATCTGCAGTGGACAGTGGGCCAGAGGTGGACTGGACAAGGGTGTGTATGTTCCTAGTGCCTTGTAGGTGTGTAGGAGCAAGGAAGAAGTGTTTCTGACTTTTTAGGAGAAACCAAGAATCTAGATTTTCGTGTGAAATTCCCCCATATTTAATGCAGCTAATTGCAGTATTTTAAAATCTTTGTGTGAGAAATAAAAACCTCCATCCTGGAGCTCAGTTTCACACTTTGGTCACTAGTTTCCAACCTGTATTTTAGAGACTCATATCTACTTTGACATCATAAGAAAGGACTACTTTATAATGGAAGCACCATCAGAAATCTTCTGCTGACCCCATGTGTCATAGCCTTGGTATATAAAAGGTAGTCTCTGGCCAGCTGCATCAGCATCACCTTGGAGCTCCTTCTCAGGCCCCAACTAGACCCACTAAGTCAGGATCTGCTTTATAAAAAGTTCCCTAGGTGATTCATATGCACATTAATATTTGAGATGCATTGCTTGAGTTTGCCTTTTGTGGAAGAAAAAAATTCAGACTAAATACAGCTCTGATTTAAGTCTACTTATATAGAGAGGAAAACAAATATTGCAGAAGTCAAATAGACACCTACAACGGTAATAGCTAGCAAAAAAAATGTTAAAGTGGCCTGTTGAAGAAGTATATATTCTCTGTTTTGGTGTATACAGTTAATTAGTTGAGGAATACAGTTAAGTAAGGCATATCTTTTCATTATTTTTAACAAAAGTCTGTGCATTTCCTGTAATGATAAATTTTTTATTGGATTATTCAGTCAATTATGTATATTAAAAATCTGTTATACACATGCTGCTATCCTGAACACTGTACCCAGGAATGGATAAGACACAGTTTCATCCTCAATGCACTTGATATCTAAATGTCAAAATAAAACAAGGGTGGCCAGAGGCATATTGTTGAGTGGAAATTCAGTATGAAGAGGCAGAATTTGCCAAATGCCCAATAATTCATCTGCATCACAATCATTCATCACAGTATTGTATTCACATTTTTATTTGAGTGTTTATTTGTAGATGTCTGTCTACCCTTCTGCATTGAAAGCCCCTTGTTTGTAGGGACTAATATTTGTTGAATGATATGCCCACTGCTTACTTCCACATTTACATAAGCTCTCTGCCTAGGGGAGGAGAATGTAAAAGAAATATTATAGGAAACAACATGCTTGATTCATCGCCTATAATATGTAAATGTCTTTCTCTAGAGAGAATATATATGAAGTCAAATTAACTGAACTTTTAAAACACCTTTATTGAGATACAATACACATACCAAACAATTAACTCATTTAAAGTATGATTTTTGGTATATTCAGAGTTGTGCATCTATCACTACAATTAATTTTAAAATCTTTTCATTACCCCACAAAGAAAGCCCATACCTCTTAGCTTTCACACCCTGCCCTTCCCCAGTTCGCTAACCCTTTACTCCAGCCTTGGCAATCACTACTCTACTTCTTAACTCTATAGATTTGCTTATCCTGGATGTTTAATATAAATGGGGTCATACAACATGTGGTCCTTTGTGACTGGATTTTTTTCATTTAGCAGTGTTTTAAAATTGCACTAAATTTTATTTTCATTCTACATGTCCTTGAAATAGAAAAACTAAACTTCGGCTAAGGAAGATGTTAGATTATAGAAGTGTGCATGACCCCAAATCTGAGCTGCGTCAAGCTTTTGTTTATCAACTTAGAAACACACACATTCTTTCTGTTTCTCTTTCATTTTTCTTGGACCAAGTTTTTACTGGATGCTTGGTGGGACTTACGTGAGAACTGTCTCGTTCTAGGAAAAATTATGAAATGAATGAAGCTTACTTTTCATATCTCTTCTTTATACTTTTATCTTTCTCTTCCTCTTAGATGTCTGACATTTTCATGGTACATCTTTATTCATCATAAAGTGATTTTGACATAATTAATGGCAAAATTTTAAATTTTTGTCAATAATATTTTAATTTCCATAGAAGCCTTAAATTTTCCTATCTAAGGGGAGAAACTAACTGTGATTTTTTTTGGAAGACAGGGAAAGGCACAACTATTTTTGGTTAAGGTCAATTTCTTAGATATTTGTTGAGAGCCTACTATATGCTCAGTGTTGGGCAAGTTCATATTAGAGAGATGAAGTAATTTGCCCAAAGACAGATATTAAGTGATAAAATCAGAATTTTTTTTAAAAAAAGTATAGTTGATTTACAATATTGTGTTAGTTTCAGGTGTACAGCAAAGTGATTCAGATATATATAGATATAGATATATAATTTTTTCAGATTCTTTTCCATTATACGTTATTACAAGATATTGAATATAGTTCTCAGTGCTCTACAGTAAATCTGTGTTGTCTATTGGTAAAAGCAGAATTTGAGTGCAGTTTTTCCTGGTTGAAGAGACTCAGTGCTTAATTATTTTGGTATACGTCCTCTCCTTAATGCTCTTTAGTCACCCTATAGTCTGCAGCCTACAACAGTTCCACCTCTTCCTTCTTAAAACATACACAGGAAATATAATTTGGTATTTATTCTGTCTCTTGTCTCTCTCAAGAGAATGTTATCCATGCTATCAGTTGTAGTTCCTACTGGTCATTTAAAAAGTATGAATGTTGATTTTATGTTCTGCAATTTTATGGAATTCATTTATTGGTTCTAATAGATTTTTGGTGTTGTTTTTAGGGTTTTCCATATATAAGATTATGTCATTTGCAAACAAAGACAAGTTATTTCTTCCTTTCTGACTTGGACGCCTTGTATTTCTTTTTCTTGCCTGATTACTTTTGCTAGGAATTGAATAGAATAGAAGTGGTGACAGCAGACACTCTTATCTTTTTCCTGATTTTAGAAACAGTTTTCAAAATCTTTCAGCTTTTCACCATTGAGTATGATGTTAGCTGTGGGCTTGTCACATATGGCCTTTATTATGTTGGAACCATTTCTTTTGTACCAAATCTGTTGAGATTCTTTACCATAAAATGATGTTAAGTTTTGTCAAATGCTTTCTCTGCATCTATTGATATGACCATATAATTTTTATCCTTTATTCTGTTAAAGTAATGTATCACATTTATTGATTTGTGTATGTTGAACCATCCTTGCATCCCAGAAATAAATCCCACTTGATCATGGCATGTGATCCTTTTAATGTGCTGTTAAATTCAGTTTGCTATTACTCTGTTAAGGATCTTTGCATCGATGTTCATCAATGATATTGGCCTGTAATTTTCGTTTCTTGTAGTATCTTTGGCTTGATATGAGGGTAATTCTGGCCTCATTAAGTGAGTTTTGAAGTGTTCCATCCTTTTCAATTTTGGGGAAGAGTTTGAGAAGGATCAGTGTTAATTCTTTAAATGTTTGATAGAATTCACCAGTGAAACCATTTAATAAATTTGTACTATACAAAATCAACATACAAAAAAAAATCAGTTGTGCTTATATACACTAATAATTAACTGTCCAAAAAAGAAATTAAGAAAATCCTATTTACAGTATCATAAAAAACACTTAGAAATAGCTTTAATAAAGTAAGTAAAATATTTGTACACTGAAAACTATGAACATTGATAGAGGAAATTGAAGAAGGCACAAATGAATGGAAGGATATCCTGTATCATAGATCAGAATAACTAATATTGTTAAAATGTCCATACCACACAAAGCTGTGCACAGATTCAATGTAATTCTATCAAAATTCTAATGGTATTCTTCACAGAAATAGAAAAATAATCCTAAAATTCATATGGAATCAAAATAGCCAAAGCAATCTTTAGCAAGAAGAACAAAGCCAGAGGCATAACACTACTTGATTTTAAAATATGATTAGTATACAAATTAGTATACAAATCTATACTAATCAAAACAGTATGGTATTGGCATAAAAACAGACTTATAGACCAATGGAATAGTATAAAGAGTCCAAAAATAAGTTTACGCATTTATATTCAATTTATCTTCCACATAGGTGCTCAGAACAAAGAGTGGGGTAAAGATATTCTCTTCAGTAAATGGTTTTGGGAAACATGTATACTCACATGTAGAAAAAATGAAAGGGACTCTATCTCACACCAGACACAAAAATCAACTCAAAATGGATTAAAGATTTAAAACCAGAAACTATAAAACTACTAGAAGAGAACATAAAGAAATAGCTTCTTGACATTGGTCTGGGCAAGGATTTCTTAGCTATGACCCTCAAAAGCACAGGTAACAGAAACAAAAATAGAACAGACCTCAGGTCTAAGCTCTCAGCCTTGTTTCCATGTGCTATGCCATAGACCAAGGAATAAGAAGCTCTGTTTCCAAAGGGAAAAATTCTTAAAGACAACCCAAATCCTCAAGTTTGCTTCACATATGTATCAGCATTGATTTTGCTTTGTCAAGTGTCTACCTGTCTCTATGACTGCTCTGGACAATGTACTTAATACTTATTCTCAAGCCAAAGTTGATAGAATATTTTATTGTTTTTTGATGTTGTGGTTTAACATTTTCCTCCTCTATCATCTGAATATCTAATGTGTTTATCTTAGATGGTAGCACCTGGATGGTTGAAAAAGTGTCCAGCAGCTTCAGTTTGTCCCACATATATTTGGAAGTGAGAGTGTTTTTGAGCATGATGATAATGGTCCTGACCTGACATGCCATCCCCTGGGTCTGATTCACAAAGAAAAACTTGGCTGTGACATCCCACCAGGTTTATGATGTGGGGTAAAGGAAGAAAGAGATTGGAGACCAGCTATTGGACTATGACTTTTACTCCTCTCTCAGCTCATCTTATCAATGTCACTTCTTGGAAAATTCTGTCTTGATTGTCTTTCATGTGTGTCCTGATGAAAAATATTTGAGGTCCCTTGCACTGGAGGCTTTTTTCTATGGCCCATTGGTGTTTAGCTGGGAAGTATCCAAAGAAACTTATGGATTTGGGAAATTCCTTTCATAGGAGACATAAAAGCAATAAGAGCATATCTGGACAGTAAATCCTAATGTTTTATTTAACCGATCTCCAGACACATATAATTTCCTATTATTTTAGCCTTTATGCCCTCATAGTCTCCTTCCATATCCATTGTTAGTATCCTGGTTCTTACTCAATGCAGTAAGTCTCCATTCTCATCATGTTTAATATTTTGACTCTAATCCATCTTGAAAATTGCTTGAATTATTTTATAAATCCAAATTGAATTCCCTGCATGAATGAATGAATGAATATAATACAAAGAATGATTTATTCTTAGAAATTCTAAATTGTTGTAATGTAACCACCAAAAATATACCATAGATCTTAAAATAATTTTAATAGAATTTATATTTTCTATATTTTGTTACTTTCTGTGCATATGTAATAAGTTTTTAATTGATAATGATAACCCAAGTGGCTGTGAAGAATAGGTGATGATGAAGGAAAGGATTCAATGATGATTTGCTTTTTTACATTATCAATAATTTGTGGCTTTTTACAAAGTCTTGCTAGAAAGTGAGGGTATGTCCCATGGACTCCACTGTAAATATGCTCCATTCTCCTCCCAGCTGGGCCTTTGGCCTGGGTGATAACTCCCCATGTCATAGGGAAGAAGCCTTGTTTTATTTCTGTCATGCAGTAATGGAAGATGTGAGCCTTGAGGTTACAAATGAGACTGCTCTCTGTATGTGGTGTGTGTCTTGTGTGTGTTGCTACTCAGTGACTCTTTCATTTCTTAAGTTACAGACCTCAATCTGCATCCTACTCCCCTCCCCTTCAGCTCAGAAGTGGTGTTGTTCCGCACTTACTCCAAAGCTTTCTCTAGAACATTGGGGTACCTGCTAAACCCTTTCTTCCCAAATGAAACCTGTGTGTCCAAAGCTAGGAACGCTCACACATCGTCTTATGAACTGGGCAAGAAGGGAACAGGTGAACTGACTCTGCAGTAAAATGACTCTATTATAATTTGAGATGGTGAAAGAAGAAAGTAGCATGAAGTTGGGTTCAGGTTCAACTGTAGGGGCAAATGCCTGTCCACCAGGCAGTAAGTTTCGTAGTCATTTGTTCTCTCTGACATGAGATTTGATTCTACCAACCACACTGACATTCATTTACTTTCTATTCTCAGAATATGATTGAATTTGAATGGATGTGAAAAGGTAATTATTAATTTGAAGAAACCTTCAGTTTAGTCCAAACACAGCAAAAGAGATGTGATGTTCCAATTATAAAATCAGATCTTTATTGCTTAGCCTGGATTTTCCTGTTGAGTGTGTGAGAACGTGTACATAACAAAACTCCTTTCAGACAGGAGGGAAGGAGTTGAGAAGTCCAAGTAGAACTCTGAAAGCTGCTGTTTCTACTCTCCAGCAGCCATTTTTTTCATTCAACAATAAATATTTATATCTCACATTTGAAGGTTTGTTGTGGAGAATATCTGATCTTTTTTCTTACTTTTATTTAAATATAATTGAATTACAATATTTTATTAGTTTCAGGTACACAACATAGTGATTTCATATTTCTGTACATTACAAAATAATCACCATAATAAGTGTAGTTACCATCTCTCACCATACAAAGTTATTACAAGATTATTGACTATATTCCCTATGCTGTATGTTATATCCCAATTTTTATTTATTTTAGAACTGGGAGTTTGTACCTCTTAATTTCCCTCACCTATTTCATTCATGCCCCACCACCCCTTTAGCAACCACTAGTTTGTTCTCTGTATTTATGCATCTGTTTCTTTTTTGTTATCTTTGCTTGTTTGTTTTGTTTTTTAGTTTCCATATATAAGTGAAAGTAAATGGTCTTTGTCTTTCTCTGTCTGACTTATTTCACTTAGCATAATGCCCTCTAGGTCCATCCATGTTGTTGCAAATGGCAAGACTTAATTCTTTTTTATGGCTGAGTAATATTCCATTGTAAATATGTACCACATCTTTCTTTTCCAACCATCTATCGATGGACTCTTAGGTTGCTTCAATATCTTGGCTATTGTAAATAATGTTACAAATAATGTTGTAAATAATGAGCATAGGGGTGCATATATCTTTTTGAATTAGTGTTTTTATTTTTTTTTCCTTTGGGAAAATACCCAGAAGTAGAATTGCTGGATTGTATGGTCAACTCTATTTTAATTTTTTGATGAACCTCCATATTGTTTTTCACAGTGGCTGTACCAATTTACATGCCCACCAACAGTACACAGATATTCCCTTTTCTCCACATTCTCACCCACACTTGTTGTCTTTTTGATGACAGCCATTCTGACAGGTGTGAGGTGATATCTCATCGGGGTTTTGATTTACATTTCTCTGATGATTAGTAATGTTGACCATCTTTTCATGTGTCTGTTGGTCATCTGTATGTCTTCACTGAAAAAAATGACTATTCATGTCTTCTGCCTATTTTTTTAAATTGGGTTGCTTGGTGTTTTTTATGTTGAGTTGTATGAGTTCTTTATATATTTTGGATATTAACCCCTTACTGGATATATCAATTGCAAATATCTCCTCCCATTCAGTAGGATGACTTTTCGTTTTGTTGATAGTTTCCTTCACTGTGCAAAGTTTGATGTAATTTTAGTTTGATGTAATTCCATTTGTTTACTTTTGCTTTTGCTTTCCTTGACTGAGGAGACATATCCAAAAAAATATTTCTAAGACTGATGTCAAAACCATATTGCCTAAGTTTTCTTCTAGGAGCTTTATGGTTTCACATCTTATATTTAAGTCTTTAATCCATTTTGAGTTTATTTTTGTATATGGTCTAAGAAAGTAGCCCAGTTTGATTCTTTTGTATGTAACTGTCCAGATATCCCAGCACCACTTATTGAAGAGTCTGTCTTTTCCCCATTGTATATTCTTGCTTCCTTTGTCATAGGTTAATTGCCCATATAAGCATGTGTTCTTTTCTGAGCTCTCCATGTGGCTCCATTGATCTATGTGTCTGTTTTTGTGTCAGTACCATATTTTTGTATAGTTTTGTTGACTATAGCTTTGTAGTATAGTTCAAAATCAGGAAGTGTGATACCTCCAGCTTTGGTCTTCTTTCTCAAGATTGTTTTGGTTATTCTGGATCTTCTGTGGTTACATACAAATTTTATAATTATTTGTTCTAGTTCTGTGAAAAATACCATTGGTATTTTCATACGGATTGCATTAAATCTGTAGATTACTTTGGGGAGTATGGTCATTTTAACAATATTAATTGTTCTAATTCATGAACATGGTATATCTTTCCATTGCTTTGTGTTGTTTTCAATTCCTTTTATCAATTTCTTATAGTTTTCCTAGTATAGATCTTTTACCTCCTTGGTTAGATTTATTTCTAGGTATTTTATTCATTTTGATATAATTATAAATGGGATTATTTTTTAATTTCTCTTTCTGGTGGTTCATTGTTAGTCCATAAATATGTAACAGATTTATTTATACTAATTTTGTATCTTGCAACTTTACTGAATTCATTTATTAGTTATAATGGTGTTTTGGTGGTGTCTTTAGGATTATATATATATAGTATCATGTTATCTGAAAACAGTGACAGTTTTACTTCTTCCTTTTCAATGCAGATTACTTTCATTTCTTTTCCTTGTCTGATTGCTGTGGTAAGGACTTCCAATACTATGTTAAATAGAAGTGGTGAGAGTGGGTATCCTTGTCTTGTCTGATTTTAGAGGAATATTGGTTTTAGGTTTGTCATATATGGCCTTTATTATGTTGAGACATTTTCCCTCTATACCCACTTTGTTGAGAGTTTTTTTTATCATAAATAGATACTGAGTTTTGCCAAAAGATTTTTTCTGCAGCCATTGAGATGATCATATCATTTTTGTTCTTCAGTTTGTTAATGGGGTGTATTATATTGATTGATTTGTGGCTATTGAACCATCCTTGCATCCTTGGGATAATCCCCTTGATCATGGTGTATGATCATTTTAATGTATTGTTGACTTCAGTTTGCTAATAAGTTTTTGAGTATTTTGGCATCTATGTTCATCAGAAATATTGGCCTATAATTTTTTGTGCTTGTGTGTGGTGTCTTTGGTTTTTATATCAAGCTGATGCTGGCCTCATAGAATGAGTTTGGAAGCATTCCTTCCTCTTAATTTTTTTGGAATAGTTTGAGAAAAATAGGTACTAATTCTTTTATATTTGCTTGGTAGAATTTACCTATGAACCCACCTTGTCCTGGATTTTGTTTTTTGGTGGCTTGTTTTTCTTTATTGATTCAATTTCATTACTCATAGTTGGTCTGTTAATATTTTCTATTTCTTCCTGACTCAGCTTTGGGAGATTGTACATTTCTAAGAATTTATCCATTTCTTCTGGGTTGTCCATTTTATTGGTGTATAATTGTTCATAGTAATCTCTTATGATCCTTTGTATTTCTGTGATATCAGTTGTAACTTATCTTTCATTTCCAATTTTAATTATTTGGGCCCTCTCTCTTTTTTTCTTGATGAGTATGGCTAAACGTTTATTGATTTTGTTTATTTTTTCAAAGAACATGCTCTTAGTTTCATTGATTTTTTTCTGTTTTTTAAGTCTATTTTTCTATTATTTCTGCTCTGATCTTTATGATTCCTTTTCTTTTACTAACTTTGGGTTTTGTATTAGAAAAAATGTATTTTTCTAATACATTTAGGTGTAAGGTTAGATTGGGGTTATTTGAGATTTTTTTTCTTGTTTCCTGAGGTAGACTTGTATTGTTTTAACTTCCCTCCTAGAACTGTTTTGCTGAGTCTCATAGATTTTGTGTTATTGTGTTTCCATTTTCCTTTGTCTCTAGGTATTTTTTGATTTCTTCTTTGATACCTTCAGTGACCCATTGATTGTTTAGTAGTATGCTGTTTAGGCTTTATGTTTTTGTGTTTTTTGCAGCTTTTTTTCCCTCATAGTTGATTCCATAACACCATAACACTATGGTGTTATGATTGGAAAAGATGCTTGATATGATTTCTTTCTTCTTAAATTTATTTAGACTTGTTTTGTGGTCTAACATGTGATCTATCCTGGAGAATGATCCATATACACTTAAAAAGAACGTGTATTCATCTGTTTTTGGATGGACTGTCCCATATATATCTATTAAGTTAATCTGATCTAATGTGGTCTTTAAGCCCAGTGTTTTCTTATTGATTTTCTGTGTGGATGATCTGTCCACTGATGCATGTGGGGTGTTAAAGTCCTCTATTATTGTGTTACTGTCAACTTGCCACCTTATATTTTTAATATTTGCTTTATGTATTTGTGTTCCTATGTTGGTTGCATGCATATTTTCAATTGTTATATCTTCTTGTTGAATTGATCCTTTTATCATTATGCAATATCCTTCTTTATTTCTTGTCACAGTCTTTGTTTTAAAGTCTTTTTTGTCTGATATAAGTATTGCTATCTCAGTTTTCTTTTTGTTTCCATTTGCATGGAATACCTTTTTCCATCCCCTCATTCAACTGTGTATGTCTTTAGATTTGAAGTGAGCCTCTTGTAGGCAGCATACATATGGGTCTTATTTTTACAACCATTCAGCAGCTCTATGTATCTTTACTGGATCATTATTCCAGTTACATTTAAAATGATTACTGATAGGTATGTACTTATTGCCATTTTGTTCACTGTTTTCAGGTTGTTTTTTAGTTCTTTTTTGTCCCTTTCTTGTTCTTTTGCTTTCTTCCCTTGTGATTTTATGACTATCTTTAGATTTGTTTAGATTCCTTTCTCTTTTTGTGTGTGTGTGTGTACCTATTTTAAGTCTTTGTGTGTGTATCTATTATAGGTTTTTGGATTGTGTTTACCATATATAATTATTTGTAGGTCAATAATCTCTTAAGTTTGAACTCATCTAATAACATATTTTTATTCCCCCCCAACATTTAATGTTTTTGACATAATATTTTACATCTTTTAGTTCTGTATATCCCTTAGTTACTTATTGAGGCTATAGATGATTTTACTACTTTTGTTGTTTAACCTTCCTATTAGCTTTGTAAGTGGTTAATCTACCATCTTTAGTGTATGTTTGCCTTTACCATTGGGAATTTTTTTGTGTAATTTTCATATTTCTAGTTGTGGTCTTTTCTGCTTAGAGAGGTCCTTTTAACACTTCTCGAAAAGCCTGTTTAGTGGAACTGAACTCTTTTAGCTTTTACTTGTCTATTAAACTCTTTAACTCTCTTTCAAATCTGAATGATAGCCTTGCCAGATAGAGTATTCTTGGTTGTAGTTTTTTTCCCTTTCATCACTTTGAATATATCATGTTACTCCTGTCTGGCCTGTAAAGTTCCTGCTGAAAAGACAGCTCAGAGTCTTATGGAAGTTCCTTTGTAGGTAATTAGTTGTTTCCTTTTGTTGTTTTTAAGATTCTCTTTTCATCTTTAACTTTTGATGTTTTAATTACAGTGTGTCTTGGCGTGGACCTCTTTTGGTTCATCTTGTTTTGGACGCCCTGCACTTCCTGGACCTGGATATCTGTTTCTTTTAGGGAACTTTTCAGCTTTTATTTCTTCAAATAAGTTCTCTAATACTTTCTCTCTCTTTTCTCCTTTTGGGACCCTATATTGAGAATGTTAGTATGCTTGATGTTGCCCCAGATGTCTCTTAAACTATCTTTATTATTATTTTTTTAATTCTTTTTTCCTCTATTCAGCTTGGGTAATTTCTACTACTCTGTCTTCCAGTTTACTCATATGTTCTTCTATATCATCTAATCTACAGTTAATTCCTTCTGGAGTATTTCATATTTCATTTATTGTGTTTTTCAGCTCTGTTTGATTCTTCTTTATATTTTCTAACTCTTTGTTAATCTTCTTACTGTGTTCATTCATCTCTTAAGTTTGTTGAGCATCTTTATAATCATTACCTTGATTCTTTATTGGGTAGATTACTTTTTTCCATTTTGCTTAGTTTTTGGGAACATATTCATAAGTTTGCTCATTTTGCTTAATCCTCTGTGTTTAATTCTAGGTATTAGGAAGATTCATTTTGTTTTCTGATCTTGGAGAAGTAGCCTTATGTAGGAGACTTTCTATGGGGCTCTGCATAACTCCTCTCAGGTCACCAGAGCTATTTGTTCTAGATTGCTCCCTATGTGAGCTGTGTAAGTCCTTCTATTGTGGTGGGACTAACTACTGTGGACAGATTGGTAGGTGGGGCTGGCCCTCAGTGCAGTTGGCTGCCAGTACCTGCCTTGTGTGATGGCTTCCAGGGGTCCTAGGCTGGCTGGTTGTAACGCTGGGGTAGGTGGAGGCCCAGGCCTAGTGTCAGCCCATTGGTAGGCAGGTAATCCCCCAGAACAAATAAGCTAGGGAGAGGGCTCTGAAGTGGTACTTGCCAGCACCAGTGTCACTGTGATAAAATGAGCTTTGAAAAATGAGTACTGCCAGCATTTGTGTCCCCAGAGGGAGTCCCAGTTGCTCCTGCCTCTCCAGGAGGCTATCGAAGACCAGCAAGTGCATCTGCCCTAGGCTCCTCTCCAATTATTGCTTTTGAATTGGGTCTGAGTGTGTGAGATTTTGTGCATGCCCTTTAAGAGCAAAGTCTCTGTTTCCTACAGCTCTTCAGCTCTCTCATACATATTGTTTATATCTTTAGCTGTGGAAAATCTTTTCTGCTAGTCTTTGAGTTGTTCTCATAGATGCTCTGTAAATGGTTGTAATTTTGGTGTGCCCATGGTAGGAGGTGAGCTCAGAGTTTTTCTACTTTGTCATATTAACACCTCTGAGACTATCTCTACAGCTGCCATCATTAGATAATAAAATATGAGGCATCACTTTTTATCCAGATATAGGTCTTATCTATAAGTTCAACTATCTTATATTTCTTTTGAATCCCCTACCTCAGCTAGGGTGAAATATGTATAGTGGTAGAAATAGAAAAATACTAATTGTACTTTGTTTCAGGAGGACAGTTGGAGAGGGAAGGAGAGGGAGAGAGAGAGACAGAGACAGACAGAGAGACAGAGAGAGAGAGAAGTTAATGTAATATATGTTATTTGAACTAAAGCTGTTTATCATAAGAAATATAGTAATTAAGGTGAAACTTGGATGTTACTGAAAAAGTTACTGAACCTCAGAAAAACAATTTTAATAACAGATAGTTATTCCTAAAATGATAGAAGAAATAAATATGAAAATAATTCAGGAGATGAAGTTTTTAAAAATTTTAATCTAGTGGCTTCCCTGGTGGCACAGTGGTTGGGAATCTGCTTGCCAATGTGGGAGGTGCAGGTTCGCGCCCTGGTCCAGGAGGATCCCATGTGCCATGGAGTGGCTGGGCCCGTGAGCCACAACTACTGAGCCTGCATGCCGCGGCTGCTGAGGCCCATGTGCCTGGAGCCCGTGCTCCACGATGGAGGGTGGTCGCCATGCTGAGGGGCCCATACGCCATGGCAGGGTGTGGCCCCCTCTCGCCGCAACTGGAGAAAAGCCCACATGCAGTAATGAAGACCAAACTCAGCCAAAAGTAGACAAATTAATTAATTAATTAAAAAATTTAATCTAATTTTTCAGTTTGAGATTCTATGCATACCTACCATTAAATATTTTTTTTAAAATTATCATAATTGTACTTCTTCTAATTCTACTCCCCTTTCTCCTCCAGATTCTGATGAATTATGTAATTTTTAAGGTCAAGTTTTATAACATTAATCTTCTACTCTTTAACTAATTTTCCACCCCACTTTTTTGTTGCTATTGTTATGCCTCAAATTCATAGGCTGTAAATTGGCTTTAGAATAATACAAACCTCATACAGAAATTCATGAGGGTGAAATGAGTTATCCCAAGTAAATCACTTAACAACAGTGCCTGACACTGTTAACCATTTTACTTTCTCTGTTATAGATAACCAATATTGTATATGTGGTGTGGCCAAGTGTTACAATGGAATCATTATCAGAGCAATCTATCAAATTTTACACTTCCTGGGCTTAAATCACTTTCTCTCCAAGTAAGCACTCAATCTTTCTTTACAAAGTATGTTTGAACCCACTAGGATCCTTTAGAAAGTTGATTAAGAGTCTAGGCCATTGTGGATGACCAGCATTTCTTTGTTTACTTGAGCCAGTGTTGATGACCCCCTACCCTGTTGGACGTGTATCTATATACTACATCTATTCCATATTTTATAATTTTCTTGAGCATATCAAAAACCATGGCTGGGTATCTCTTTTTTATAAAGATGAGGGGTTCTGATTCATGTTTTCATTCATTCAACAAACTCTTATTAAGCATATACTAGGTTAGAAAACAAACAAAAAGACAAACAAACAAAAACTTTAAAACAATATAGGAACTATAATGAAGAGTAAGATTTTGCCCCCTCCTTCAAGGATCTTAAAAAAGAATGGAAAAGATAGCCTTGGAGATAACTCACTGGAAAGCAAAGTAGAATGGAGTACTGTAGCTCTCTCAGGAAGATAAAAGCTATAAAAGATGGAAATAGAAGGAGCAATCTGGGAGAAGATTGAACCAAGAACTGGGGAGACCTTTGGGAGCAAAATCATATGTAGGTGACAGGGGATCATCAGCCAGGTCTGAAAGAATGTCCAGATAATGTGCAATAACTGATTTTCTATGGTTAAATTTAATGAAGTCTCTAGAGATACAGGATGTATCAAGTAAGCAGAGCACAGAGGTTGGTTGGCAAGGAGAAGGTCATTATATGGGGGTCTAAGCAGGCAAAGTATCTGCTTACATCAAGGAGATGTAGCGGTACTTCTTTAAAAGAGCTATCCACAGATTGGTTTCAGGTCTCTGTGTCATGAGAAAAACAGGAAAATCAAGTATGGGTCCCAAGACAGGGACCCAAGAAGATGGCTTGATTGTAGGCACAAAACAGAAGATCAATTGTTAAACCTGAAGCAGTAAATTTTACCAGGAATTTAATTCCAGGAATTTATAGAGTATCTTAAATTCTCATGAAGGCCCCCAAATATGCAGCTTACTAAGCCTGCAGCTTTGGATCCAGTTAGTCTCAGCCAGAAGAAGGAGTGCTGGAGAACAGGGCCTGGCAGTGTCATTATAATAAGTCTCTTGTTTCCAGTTCTTTATTAGCTCCTATATTCACTATCTGTCAGGTAGGTTGTACTTTTGGATTAAGTTTTTCTTTTGAATTTTATCTGAATTTTCTTTGCTCAGGTTTCCAAATTGCTCTGGGTGACATCTGCCTGTCACCAGTAAAACCAAAAGGATAGCAGGGTAGATTGCCTTGCACAGGGCAGACAGGTAATTGCAGCTTTAATTTTGTTTTGTTTCTGGAAGGATCCAGGTGTCCAACCTCTTTATCTTACAAAAGAACTTTAATAAATGTGGGAGTGTTGGCAGACAAGATGGACCAGTGGGCAGCCCGCCCATCAGATGTGTTAGCATTCTGCTATTGAAATAGTACTACCCATGGAAGCATCACACATCAGGAATTCTCTGCTGGTCCACGCACCCCAGCAGCTTCCAAACTAGGAGCACAATTAGAGACATGGAGACATCTAAGAGCCAAGAGATACATTTCACCCTGGAAATTCGGATCTCAACAGAGAGTGTTTGTGCCATGTAAACATAAATCATTCCCCACAAAAGCCTTTCTTGTTGTGAAATCAAATTCTCTGGAGCTGGAATCTGTTGGCTAGTTGGTAGGTATGTCTCTAATTTGAAGAACTGACCACTTTAGAAATTGTGCTCATATAGAATACAAGTGGGATTTTCTAGAATCTTCCCTTTCAAAACCTACCTGCTTTGCTGCACATATGCACAGAATGGAGTTAGATGTGGGAAAAGCAGGACTTAATCAAAAGTTCAGTAGACTGGACTTAATCAAAAGTTCAGTAGACCGAGGCTTGGGTCCAGGCTGAACAGTAACCTCAAGAGACTGTCTGGGGACAGTCTACCAGCACCTGGAAGTACTAGTGGGTTCAAGAAAATTGATGATGTGAGAACAAGGGCACCTGGAAGGAGGTGAAGTCTGAAGTCTCAGATGGTAGACAGAGCCTGGAATAAAGAGATGTGGTAGGTTACTTTCCACAGGACTGGATGGAGTATGTGGTTGAAACTATGTTTCTGAGAAACCCTGGGAGTTGGTAAAATATGAGAGACACCAATCAGCTCAGGGACCCAGGTAGAGGTGCTTGAGAAAATTCTATTTACTACAATTGTGAAATAAGATGAGAGGGGTTAGATCAGAAAGGAATAAAGCCCAGTGACCAGAATTGATTGCAGTTAGGAACACAAGGATCTCAATATAAGAGTTCTTACATCCTTAGGTCTGAGAGCAATGTTATTTCAGGTGGTCTTCTGAGTAATCAGGTATGTGGCAGATACTATTTTTTTAACAGGCAAGACAGAACTGCTAAAAAAGACCTCTTGAACTTGGAGTATGCAGCTAGATCCAATCATGGATTCTTGCCGAACAATCTTGATTCTTGGATTGTAGTAAGTGTGTCTATTTCCAGGGCATTGGAAACAAATTGACTTAGACCTACTATCTTGAGAAGTTGCAAGGTCACGGGGTAAGTAGCCTCTGGGAGACTTACCTTAGTGAAGAACTATCTTGGATTAGGAAGACTTGTCTCTTCTCCTGGCCTCCTGTCTTCTAGGAAAAACAAGCGAAAGTTCATTTAACAGACTGGAATGGTTGACTGTAGGCCTTGTCTAGAAGGGATAGCTGCATCTAACCCTGAACAAGTCAGAGGATTGGCTGAAATTAGACACAACTGGAGAAGGAGAAATTTCTAGAACTTGGGCTTCAATAAGGGCATCTTAGTGTAGTCCCAGTGAGAACAAAAGAAGAAGAATCTAAGGGTGAAGAGGACCGACTGGAGCAGAGCAAGTATTGACTGGTTTGGAGGAGATGGTCAAGCTTCAGAGGGGAGTGGCACTGGATTTCAACCCTCAGGGGAAACTGAAGGAAACCTGGAGAAAATGAAAACAAAGCAAAGCTAAGTCTCCGTTTTCTAAGGAAACACATCTCGGAAGGCTTCCTGATTCTAGCAATATCGACCTGCTGGGTGTCTAGCACACAGTATTGCATTTGTTGGGTATCTGTTATATTAACGTATTTGTTTGCCAAATGTTTATCTGTTCAGCCAGGGAGGATATAGCTTTCTTTGATAGCAAGGACAGGGAACAGATAGGATTTTGTACAATTTTTTTGGAACTAGATTACAGCTGGGATTATTCGTTTTTTTTTAAACATCTTTATTGGAGTATAATTACTTTACAATGGTGTGTTAGTTTCTGCTTTATAACAAAGTGAATCATCTACACACACACACACTCACACACACACACACACACACACACACACACATATATATATATATATATATATATATATATATATATATCCCCATATCTCCATCCTCTTGCATCTGCCTCCCACACTTGCTATCCAACCAATCTAGGTGGTCACAAAGCAATGAGCTGATCTCCCTGTGCTATGTGACTGCTTTCCAGTAGCTATCTATTTTACATTAGGGAGTGTACATATGTCCATGCCATTCTCTCACTTAGTCCCAGCTTACCCGTACACCTCCCTGTGTACTCAAGTTCATTCTCTACGCCTGTGTCTTAATTCCTGTCCTGCCCCTAGGTTCTTCAGAACCTTTTTTTTTTTTTAAGATTCCATATATATGTGTTAGCATCTGGCATTTGCTTTTCTCTTTCTGACTTACTTCACTCTGTATGAAGGACCCTAAGCCCATCCACCTCACTACAAACAACTCAATTTCATTTCTTTTCATGACTGAGTAATATTCCATTGTATATATGTGACACATCTTCTTTATCCATTCATCTGTCAATGGACACATAGGTTGCTTCCATGTCCTGGCTATTTTATTTTATTTATTTATTTATTTTTTACATCTTTATTGGAGTATAATTGCTTTACAATGGTGTGTTAGTTTCTGCTTTATAACAAAGTGAATCAGTTATACATATACATATGTTCCCATAGCTCCTCCCTCTTGTGTCTCCCTCCCTCCCACCCTCCCTAACCCACCCAACCAGGTGATCACAAAGCACAGAGCTGATCTCTGTGGGCTATGTGGCTTCTTCCCACTAGCTATCTATTTTACATTTGATAGTGTATATATGTCCATGCCACTGTCTCACTTTGCCATAGCTTACCCATCCCCCTCCCCATATCCTCAAGTCCATTCTCTAGTAGGTCTGTGTCTTTATTCCCGTCTTACCCCTAGGTTCTTCATGACATCTTTTTTTCTTAGATTCCATATCTATGTGTTAACATACGGTATTTGTCTTTCTCTTTCTGACTTACTTCACTCTGTATGACAGACTCTAGGTCCATCTACCTCACTACAAATAACTCAATTTTGTTTCTTTTTATGGCTGAGTAATATTCCATTGTATATATGTGCCACATCTTCTTTATCCATTCATCCGATGATGGACACTTAGGTTGTTTCCATCTCCTGGCTATTTTAAATAGAGCTGCAATAAACATTGTGGTACATGATTCTTTTTGAATTATGGTTTTCTCAGGATATGTGCCCAGTAGTGGTATTTTTGGGTCATATGGTAGTTCTATTTTTAGTTTTTTAAGGAACCTCCATACTGTTGTCCATAGTGGCTGTATCAATTTACATTCCCACCAACAGTGTAAGAGGGTTCCCTTTTCTCCACACCCTCTCCAGCATTTATTCTTTGTAGATTTTTTGAGGATGGTCATTTTGACTTGTGTGAGGTAACAACTCATTGTAGTTTTGATTTGCATTTCTCTAATGAGTAGTGATGTTGAGCACCCTTTCATGTGTTTGTTGGCAATCTGTATATATTCTTTGGAGAAAAGCCTATTTAGGTCTTCTGCCCATTTTTGGATTGGGTTGTTTGTTTTTTTGATATTGTGCTGCATGAGCTGCTTGTGAATTTTGGAGATTAATCCTTTGTCAGTTGCTTCATTTGCAAATATTTTCTCCCATTCTGAGGGTTGTCTTTTTGTCTTGTTTATGGTTTCCTTTGCTGTGCAAAAGCTTTTAAGTTTCATTAGGTCTCTTTTCTTTATTTTTGCTTTTATTTCCATAACTCTAGGATGTGGGTCAAAAAGGATCTTTCTGTGATGTATGTCATAGAGTGTACTGCCTATGTTTTCCTCTAAGAGTTTTATAGTGTCTGGTCTTACATTTTGGTCTTTAATCCATTTTGAGTTTACTTTTGTGTATGATGTTAGACTGTTCGAATTTCATTCTTTTATATGTAGTGGTCCAGTTTTCCCAGCACCACTTATTGAAGAGGTTGTCTTTTCTCCATTGCATATTCTTGCCTCCTTTATCAAATATAATGTGATGATAAGTGCATGGGTTTACCTCTGGCCTTTCTATCCTGCTCTATTGAGATATATTTCTGTTTTTGTGCCAGTACCATACTGTCTTGATTACTATAGCTTTGTAGTATAGTCTGAGGTATGGGAGCCTGATTCCTCCAGCTCCGTTTTTCTTTCTCAAGTTTGCTTTGGCTATTTGGAGTCTTTTGTGTTTCCATACAAATTGTGAACATTTTTGTTCTAGCTCTGTGAAAAATGCCATTGGTAGTTTGATTGAGATTGCATTGAATCTGCAGATTGCTTTGGGTATTACAGTCATTTTCACAATATTGATTCTTCCAATCCAAGCATTCTTCCAATCCAATGGTATATCTCTCCATCTGTTTGTATCATCTTTAATTTTTTTCCTCAGTGCCTTATAGTTTTCTTCATACAGGTCCTTTGTCTCCTTAGGTAAGTTTATTCCTAGGTATTTTATTCTTTTAGTTGCAGTGGTATATGGGAGTGTTTCCTTAATTTCTCTTTCATATTTTTCATGTCTAGTATATAGGAATGCAAGAGATTTCTGTGCATTAATTTTGTATCCTGCTACTCTACCAAATTCATTGATTAGCTCTAGTAGTTTTCTGGTAGCATCTTTAGGATTCTCTGTGTATAGTATCATGTCATCTGCAAACAGTGACAGCTTTACTTTTTCTTTCCCAGTTTGGGTTCCTTTAATTTCCTTTTCTTCTCTTATTACTGTGGCTAAAACTTGCAAAACTATGTTGAGTAATAGTGGTGAGAGTGGACAACTTTATCTTGTTGTCCACTGATCTTAGAGGAAATGGTTTCAGTTTTTCACCATTGAGCATGAAGTTGGCTGTGGGTTTGTCATATATTGCCTTTATTATGTTGAGGTAAGTTCCCTCTATGCCTACTTTCTGGAGGGTTTTTATCATAAATCAGTGTTGAATTTTGTCAAAAGTTTTTTCTGCATCCGAGATGATCACATGGTTTTTCTCCTTCAATTTTTAATATGGTTTATCACATTGAATGATTTGCCTATATTGAAGAATCCTTGCATTCCTGGGATAAATAGCACTTGATCATGGTGTATGATCCTTTTACTGTGCTGCTGGATTCTGTTTCCTAGTATTTTGTTGAGAATTTTTACATCTATGTTCATCAGTGATATTGGCCTATAGTTTCTTTTCTTTGTGACATCTTTGTCTGGTTTTGGTATCAGGATGGCGGTGGCCTCACAGAATGATTTTGGGAGTGTTCCTCCCTCTGCTATATTTTAGAAGAGTTTGAGAAGGAGAGGTGTTAGCTCTTCTCTAAATGTTTGATAGAATTCACCTCTGAAGCCACCTGGTCCTGGGCTTTTGTTTGTTTGAAGATTTTTAATCACAGTCTCAATTTCAATGCTTGTGATTGGTCTGTTTATATATTCTCTTGCTTCCTGGTTCAGTCTTGGAGGGTTGTGGTTTTCTAAGAATTTGTCTATTTTTTCCAGGTTGCCCATTTTATTGACATATATTTGCTTGTAGTACTCTTTCTCTAATGATCCTTTGTATTTCTGCAGTGGCAGTTGTTACTTCTATTTTCTGTTGATTTGAGTCTTCTCCCCTTTTTTCTTGATGAGTCTGGCTAATGGTTTATCAATTTTGTTTATCTTCTCAAAGAACCAGCTTTTAGTTTTATTGATCTTTGCTATCATTTCCTTCATTTCTTTTTTCATTTATTTCTGATCTGATCTTTATGATTTTTTTCCTTCTGCTAACTTTAGGGTGTTTTGCTTCTTGTTTCTCTAATTGCTTTAGGTGTAATTTTAGGTTGTTTATTTGAGTGTTTTCTTGTTTCTTATGGTAAGATTGTGTTGCTATAAACTTCCCTATTGGAACTGCTTTTGCTGCATCCCATAGGTTTTGGGTCATTGTGTTTTCATTGTCAGTTTTTTCTAGGTAATTTTTTTTCATTTCTGCTTTGATTTCTTCAGTAATCTCTTGGATATTTCATAGTATATTGTTTAGGTTCCATGTGTTTGTATCTTTTATAGATTTTTTTCCTTTAATTGATATCTAGTGTCATAGCATTGTGGTCAGAAAAGATACTTGACAGGAATTCAGTTTTTTAAAATTTACCAGGACTTGATTTGTGACCCAAGATATGCTCTGTCTTGGAGAATGTTCCATAAGCACTTGAGAAGAAAGTGTAATGTGCTGCTTTTGCATGGAATGCCTTATAAATATCAATTAAGTCTATCTTTTTTAGTGTATCATTTAAAGCTTGTGTTTCCTTATTTATTTTCATTTTGGATGATGTGTCCATTGGTGAAAATGGGGTGTTAAAGTCCCCTACTGTGATTGTGTTACTGTCAATTTCCCCTTTTATTGTTGCTAGCATTTGCCTTATATATTGAGATGCTCCTATGTTGGGTGCATAAATATTTACAATTGTTATAACTTCTTGTATGGATCCCTTGATCATTATGTAGTGTCCTTCTTTGTCTCTTGTAATCATCTTTAGTTTAAAGTCTATTTTGTCTGATACGGGAATTGCTAATCCAGCTTTCTTTTGATTTCCATTTCTATGGAATATCTTTTTCCATCAGCTCACTTTCAGTCTGTATGTGTCCCTAGGTCTGAAGTGGTCTCTTGTAGACAGCATATACACAATCTTGTTTTTTTAATCTATTAAGGCAGTCTATGTCTTTGGTTGGAGCATTTCATTCCTTTACATTTAAGGTAGTTATCGATGTATATGTTCCTTCTACCATATTCTTAATTGTTTTGGGTTTGTTATTGTAGGTCTTTTCCTTCTCTTGTGTTTCCTGCCTAGGGAATTTCCTTTAGCATTTGTTGTAAAGCTGGTTTGGTGGTGCTGAATTCTCTTAGCTTTTGCTTGTCTGTAAAAGTTTTAATTTCTCCATCAAATCTGAATGAGATGCTTGCTGGATAGAGTAATCTTGGTTGTAGGTTTTCCCTTTCATCACTTTAAATATGTCCTGCCACTCCCTTCTGGCTGGCAGAGTTTCTGCTGAAAGATCAGCTAATAACCTTATGAGGATTCTGTTGTATGTTATTTGTTGCTTTTCCCTTGCTGCTTTTAATATTTTTTCTTTGTATTTAATTTTTGTAGTTTGATTAGTATGTGTCTTGGCAGGTTTCTCCTTGGATTTATCCTGTATGGGACTCTCTGCACTTCCTGGACTTGATTGAGTATTTCCTTACCCATATTAGGAAAGTCTTCAACTATAATGTCTTCAAAAGTTTTCTCAGTCCCTTTTTCTCTCTTCTTCTTCTGTGACTCCTATAGTTCAAATGTTGGTGCATTTAATGTTGTCCCAGAGGTCTCTGAGAGTGTCCTCAATTCTTTCATTCTTTTTTGTTTATTCAGCTTTGCAGTAGTTATTTCCACTATTTTATCTTCCAGGTCACTTACTCATTTTTCTGCCTCAGTTATTTTGCTATTGATTCCTTCTGGAGAATTTTTAATATCATTTATTGTGTTGTTCATCATTGTTTGTTTGCTCTTTAGTTCTTCTAGGTCCTTGTTAACCATTTTGTATTTTCTCCGTTCTATTTCCAAGATTTTAGATCATCTTTACTCTCATTACTCTGAATTCTTTCTCATGTAGACTGCCTATTTCCTCTTCATTTGTTTGGTCTGGTGGGTTTTTACCTTGCTCCTTCATCTGCTCTGTGTTTCTCTGTCTTCTCATTTTGCTTTACTTACTGTGTTTTGGTCTCCTTTTCACAGCCTGCACATTTGTACTTCCCATTATTTTGGTGTCTGCCCTCTATGGGTAATGTTGGTTCAGTGGGTTGTATAAGCTTCCTGGTGGAGGGCACTGGTGCCTGCGTTCTGGTGGATGAAGCTGGATGTTTTCTTTCTGGTGGACAGTGCCACATCCAGTGTTGTGTTTTGGGGTGTCCTTGACCTTATTATGACTTTAGGCAGCCTCTCTGCTAATGGGTGGGGTTGTGTTCCTGTCTTACTAGTTGTTTGGCATAGGATGTCTAGCAATGTAGCTTGCTGATTGTTGTGTGGTGCTGGGTCTTAGTGTTGAGAAGGAGATCTCTGGGAGATTTTTCTCCCTTTGATATTATGTGTAGCTGGGAGGTCTCTGGTGGACCAATGTCCTGAACTTGGCTCTCCAACCTCAGAGGCACAGCCCTGACAGCGAGCTGGAGCACCAAGACACTGTCAGCCACATGGCTCAGAATAAAAGGGGGAATAACAGAGAGAAGAAAGAAAGAAAGAAAGAAGAAATAAAACTAAAATTGTTATTAAAATAAAAAATTATTAAAAACAAAATATTTAAAAGTAATTAAAAAAGAAAAAAAAGGAAGAAAGAAAGAGGAGAGCAACTAAACTAGAAAACAAGTGCACAAATGATAACAAAGCTATACTATTAAAAAAAAAAAAGACAGAAAGAACCCTAGGACAAATGGTAAAAGCAAAGCTATACAGACAAAATCACACAAAGAAGCATACACATACACACTCCCAAAAAGAGAAAAAGGAAAAAAAAATATCTTTTGGGAAGTCTGAGGTCTTCTGTCAGCGTTTTGTATGTCTTCCATAGGAGTTGTTCCACATGTAGATGTATTTCTGACGTATTTGTGAGGAGGAACCTGATCTCCACATCTTACTCCTCCACCATCTTGAAGGTCTCCAAAATTCCAGTCTTGAATGTTGTGATTTAGGAGTTTTAGACTCCTGCCCTAGAGAAGTGATTTACATTAACTTAAGCGTCCATAATATGGAACATTTAAATTATAGAAAAAGCAGTTTAAAACTACCCTTAAAAGATAACATCAGAAAATGTCACAGCTGGGTTTCTGTTGTATTCTTCTGGGAAGTACCAGAATTCTGAGGCGTTTCACTCCACTTCATTCAATTTGATTCCACTCCATGTCATTTTATTTTAATTTATTTAGTTTCTATTCAGGGCTACAACTGTGTTAGTGGAGGGGTCCAAAGATGAATAGACAAACTGTTGACTCAGAAGAAGTTTCACAAAATATGTTTCATGGGGGGATTAATCTTGTGAACAGCCCCTCCAAAAATAAAGAGTTCCATTTTATTCTCTTCATGGAAAGTCATGTTATCATCTGAAAATGTATTGAAAGTTTGCAAGAAATAAATTGGTTTAACATTGTTTAACCAGAGATCCCCCAAGATATTTGGCCACAAAAGAGTTTTTTGTTCTTTACCTACTTATTAATAGCCCATTGAATTATTTTAGGGGAACCATAAGATTGCCACACATGGTAATATAGGGCTGACCCCAAATTTAAGTGTCCAAGTAGACCAGAAAGGGAAATCTGGTGCCTTTGGAGCTTTATGAATATTAAAATGCTTGAAGTAGATCTTGATCATATAAGTGAGTTTTGGCTTCAGGACTTACTGAAGCAATGTCATTTAAGGTCTGGGTAGGAAAGCCTTGGAGGGAGAAGATGATTTTTTTTTGCTGTTGCTCAGCTTTAAATTTCAAGGGCTACCAGTTAGCTAGTATAATTTTTCTCAACTTTTTTTTTTAAATAAGAGAATATATGTCAGAAGACATTCACATGGGAACTCATGTCTCTGGTTATTCTCCAAGGTTTACATGAATCCCACCAAGGAACCTGGCTCCTGTGCTCTGGAAAAATCCTCTGTCACTGAATGTTTAAAGACCCTGGAATACAGGTTTGGCTTTTATCTTGCTGTGTCTGGATTGGGAACATAGAGGTTAGTGGTTTTACAAAGGCTTTGCTGATGCCCCCCCCCCCATGGAAATCTGGTTATTTTGGGGCCCACTGTGTTTTCGAAGTCAACACTAAGGCTTCTGAAAATGACTGGGCTTAATATTCTAGATAATTGTGCAGAAAGGTGACAGAGGAAATCAAGGCAGTGGTTGGCATGCAGGTGGCTTGATGGGAGGTCAGCAGGTAGAGCCAGTGGCAGAGGGAGGCATGGGTTAGAATGAGAGCACAGCAGCGAAGCTTATGCCAGCAGCAGGGGCTGGTGGAAAGTCTGCCCTCACCAGAAAGACCTGGGTCAGGTGATGAGGGGCACACTGTGAGGACTGAATTTCAAGCTTGTAATTCCAGTTCTGTGAAGGGATTGGACAGAAAGCTAAGGCTGGGCTCCTGATCCCAGCACTACTGAAGTAAAACAGTGTCAGGTGCTTGTAAAATAAGTAAAAGCCAAGTAGCAGACTAAAGATACTTATTGTAAGACTAAGCCTTCTCATTCTCAAATATCCCACAACCACAATTTGGTCTGGGCACTAGCAGAGGGGCTCAACTTGAGTTGTGTGACACAGCTGAGAAATTGCAGTCCTTAATTTACGCTAAATTAAATCCTAGTGCTCACCTATTTAATTGATTAATGTTAGAAATCAATATAAAAACACAATTAGAATAAAATAAATGTGTTCAACTGGTATTTTGGATTTTATTGATATAGTCCCATAAATATTCCAGTATTCCGAAGAATAACTTAACAGAAACACCAGCAAATGTCAAATGGTATCAGTTTGGTAATGTGATGTGATATTGTTGCAGTATTTTTCATGTTTCTAAGTGTACTACAGCATTATGGTTATTATTCTCTTTCTATTTCACTGAGTTTTTCAAAATTTCAATTATTTTCTAATTACAGAAAAATATTTAAAACTTCCTATGCAATCTTTTCTTTTTCCCATAAACAAAATACACTCAGATTATCCTTCTTATTCTTCTGTTTCTGCCTTTCTTCCTTCTTTATCTTTTTTTTCTTAAATGTTTGTTCTTCTGGAAAGGGCCTCTAAAATGTTTTAATTAAGCTATTTGGCATTTCTGCACCTCAGGATCCTTGTACCCCCAGTAATGATTTCTTTCTTTTTAATTTATTTTTCCTATTTTTTAAACAAGATTGTGTAAGATTTCCCCTCCTTTGCCATGCAGTAGGGTGGTATTAAATCCATTCTACAGATAAAGAATCTATGAAATAGAGACAAAGATTTATCTAAAGACATATGAGTGGTTTCTATGAGAATCGAAATTGCAGTACAGTTAACTGGTCTTTTTTTTCATAGTTCTCTGCAGTGCATGGAGGTTGTGATGTGTGAAGAATTTTCCATGAAAAGTTTTCAAAATCTTAAAATTACAGGGTCAGCCTGACACCCAGAGATTCTCTGATGTTGAGCCCTGAGAAAAATTTGGGCAACTGGGATTTTCTCATGTGCACTCAGGTTTGAGAACCCCCTCCCCAAAGCATATCCCATTGACTGGGCTTCATTTATCACAACTGGGCAGCACATTGTCAAATTCACCTTCTTAAGAGCACAGCACCAGCTTGGCCACACAGATAAGAATGATCCCGGAAGATCGAGTTTACAATCGGTCTTGTGAGAAGCAGATGTTAACTGTCACCTGCCAAGGAAACAGGAGGACCCTGACACTCTTTGATATATTTGGAGGTGACAAAAAAATGACACTTTAAGTTGGTAGCTCTTCTAGGAAATATGCCTGAATACCAGCATGAGATAGAGGTCCTTGGCTTGTTTCAGACTGAGATTATAGTACCCACTGTCTGTCACTCCTTATGTTTAATAAACTTGTTACAAAGTGTAGAAAACATATCAACACTCTCTGGACTCCAGATATATTATTTTATTCCACAATTTGGAAATAAGTAGGTAGCTCAAAGTCTGGTTAACACTTTCAGTTTCTTGAGTGGTGTGTATACACCACGTATAATATTTTGTGGGTATTTTGTTCATTTTTTAAGAAAGATGGTATCATGTTTCCATCTGTCATATGGGTATTTTCCTTGTGCTGGGGATGTGGTTCTTATATTTAATTCTCAGTACAGTAGGGAAGCAAATGTTCGTTCATGGGTTACCAACACCTATTTCTTTCTTTTTTGTCATAGCTATGTACTTTAAAAAATAATTTTTAAAAATTTCCCAGTTTTATTGAGATACAATTTACATATAACATTATATAAGTTTAAAGTGTACAACATAATGATTTGATATATGTATACATTGCAAAATGTCTACCACAGTAAGATTAGTTAACAACCATCACCTCATATTTACATAGTTACAGTTTTCTTTTCCTTGTGATGAGAACTTTTAAGATCTACTCTCTTAGCAACTTTCATATATACAATATAGTATTGTTAACTATCGTCACCACATTGTACTTATACCCCCAGAATTTAGAGGCAAGGAGCACACTAGGAACCTAATCTCTTTCACACAAAAGATGAGGTTGTTGTGAGGGAATCAAGAAACCATCCTCTCAGGAAAGAGGAGGAGACCTTCAGGATTTTGCTGTCCTGGCCTGAGGAGGACCGCAGTTAATGTGTGATGCTGCTGTGTTTGGGCCAAAGACAGCACACAGAGGTTAAGTGGCTATCTCAGTTCACAGTTCCCAAAAGCAGTCTGAGACAAGAATTTGGGTCGTAATATTTACTTGAGAGGTGATGCCAGGAAGAACGATGTGGGAGTGCGGTGTAAGAGGAAAACCAATAAAGGACATATCCACGAGTGGGTTATTAGGCTGAGCAGCAGGGTTCACTCCCACTGCAGACCCTCTGAATTGCTCAACCAAGGGGCAAAGAAGTTGAGTTCCTTATCTCCCAAATCTCATCCCTTATTCACCCTCAGACAGAGAAATACCTATATAAGAACTATGGGAGTAGGGACTTCCCTAGCAGACCAGTGGTTAAGACTCCACTCTTCCACTGTAGGGGATGTGATCCCTGGTGAGGGAACTAAGATCCCACATGCCATGTGGTGTGGCCAAAAGAAAAAAAAAATGTCTCAGGATTAAAGTAATACATTAAAAAAAAAAAGAACTGTGGGAGCTTCAGATGCCTTCCAGGGTGGGCTGAAGGCATCTGCTAAGGATGTCATTGCAGAGTCCTCAGGGCATAGACTCTAATCCCAGATGTGCCTGTGATATGCCAGGCAGACTGCTTAGCTACTTTGCTCATTGCAGAGTTGAGGATGGTGAGTTACCCAACCTGCCCAAATATTTGTACATTGCTGATGTCTGTCATTATCAACAGATGATTGTGACATTGGAAAATTTTTTGTATATTAATTAAAAAAAAAACCTTAAGCTTATTTAATACTTTAAAGTTAGTGTGCATGTTGGGAGGCTCTAGTGTGTGTGTTGTGTGTGGGTATGTGTGTGCTCGCATACTTGAGAGGATGCATAAGTCTTAGTTACTGAAGGAGGATCAATTGTACGTGTCAGTGCATATGTGATATAAAACACCATGCTTATTGTAAGCATGTGAACTTAAGAGGAAATGACAAAACATCTTGATTAGAAAATTTCCCTTCTACCCAACGTGATATGTGTAATATGAAATGTTTTTTTGAAATGGATCTGAGGTCAGTAACTGCTGGATGGAAACCATGCGCTTTTCTTGGGCCTTTTTAAAAACTCTATTTCTTCCTGAGTGGTCTATGTGTTAAAATTAGGAACAGAGAGGTTGACCACACCAAAGGCCTCCCTGCATGGTGGGAATCTGAGGCCCTTGTAACAGTCAGAACTGATATGGACCATGGTGCTAAAGTCTACTCCTCTTCTCCACGTGACCTTGAAAGAAGTGCAGACACCCCAGAGAACATAATGTTGAATGTAACAGGCCCATTAATCAGGGTGGGCATCTTAGAAAGCCATTTGTGTCAAAATGGGCAGATTTAAAAAAATATATGGGTGAAATATCAGAATGGATCAGCCATCAAACCCATTTTTTCAAATGACCAATAGACAAAAGATGGACTCATCATTTTCCACTATTTGTTACCGAAGTCTTTCTGGTTTGGCAGGTTGACAGCATAATGATTTTTAAACTGTGTTGGTACATAGGCTGCACATGGTTTTCTTGACACTCGTTGCATTTTCTGTGAGCTTGGGGGGACATTAGCCTTGAGGAAATATATAATTCTAATAGCCCAGTATTGTCTGAGTATATTAAAATGTGTGTGGCACCATTGTTATTTCAAGATTTTCCATTTCTCTTTCCCTATGTTTCTTTCCATATATACAAAATAAGCATATATACATAAAATATACATTTTAAATATGTATACATACCAAGCCAGTCAAGATCCAATCAGGAAAGCACAAACCATGTCAGTTATTTTAACAGAGAAACTTTAATATATGGAATTTGTTCGATAAATTTAGAAGACTAAAGTTTGCCAAAGAAATAGATATTGTAAGCAGCTACTACCTCTTAGGCTGCAGGAGCAAAGAGAAGGAGCTGGGGTTATAGGAAGCTTGGAGAAGGGACCCTGGAAAGCAGCATCTGAGGGGAAGCACTATGACTAGTTCTTAGAGAGTGGGGCAAAAATAAATACATAAAACCATAGGATTGGAGGTTGGACTCAAAAGCCAGTAGCTGGTGAAGAAACAAGGCTAGAGAAATGTTCATTGGAACAGCAAGCCAACAGGAAAAGGGCACTCCCTCTAGTGCCTTTCACTCGCCCAGTTTAGCATTTAGCAAGTGGCAGCACAGAAATATGGACTGCAGCATCCCAGTCCCATCATCCAATCAGTGTTTAGAAAGTGAGCTTGGAGAGGAAATGACAGAGGCTTAATGACAGCCATGTATCCGTATTGGATTGAACAATGTGAAATTGCTGATGTTCAACTAACATTTATTTATTTATTTATTTTTAAGAAGATGTTGGGGGTAGGAGTTTATTAATTAATTAATTTATTTTTGCTGTGTTGGGTCTTCATTTCTGTGCGAGGGCTTTCTCTAGTTGCGGCAAGTGGGGGCTACTCTTCATCGCGGTGCGTGGGCCTCTCACTATCGCGGCCTCTCTTGTTGCAGAGCACAGGCTCCAGACGCACAGGCTCAGTAGTTGTGGCTCACGGGCCTAGTTGCTCTGCGGCATGTGGGATCCTCCCAGACCAGGGCTCGAACCCGTGTCCCCTGCATTGGCAGGCAGATTCTCAACCACTGCGCCACCAGGGTAGCCCTAACATATTTTTTAATCTAAAAAAATGCAATTTCATATGCGTCAAACTAATACGAGCATATACATGTTATACTGCATATAATTAAAATATATTTCACTTTTTTATAAATTTTCACACCTTATTAACATATATATGTATACATACACATATAATCAAGCAGATATTTAAAGGGGAGGGAGCTATTTATACACTCAATTATGCCAGATGAAGCTGGTGCCATTCTCTGAATGAGGTAGAATGTATATATATAGATATAGATATAGGTATTCCCAACCTGTCAATAAGGGGCAGTTATCCTGGGCCTCTATGGTATTATGCTGGCATGTTTTTGCACAATGCCTTTTACTGGTGCCCATCATTGGTACATCATTGATTCATCATCCTGCTGCCTTGATCATGACCTGATGAGTCTCCAAGGGTCCACAGTGAGCATGTTCTGGAAATGAAGGCCTGATTTAAAGACTCCTCCGTATCTAGATTAGGAAAGGAAACCCAGACCTTTGGAGTAGTTCCTTTAAGGATTTGAGGCCCCTTAAAATTGCTGCTGCTATGGGGCTGTCATGATGTTTTAGTGTAGAGTTTCTGTCTCTCAGAAAGGCAGCTGTTGGTCTGTGTTTGGTTACCTGTGTGCATTTTGTGCTGGGCTGTCTTAGTCTAAAAGGGGAAAGGGAAGCTTGAGTTTTCTTTATGGGGAGTGATTCAGAGGCTGTTGTAAGTCATCAGTAAAGGCACATGGTGTGCTCATAACAGGCCACGTGAAGGCTCTGTGGACACCTGTCCATGGCCATTGTGCTTCTCCTGAGGGCCGTGGTGCAGATTACTGTCTGGCAGTGAGGACTGGCAAAATCAGACAGAGTGTGGGGTGATGAAGCTAAAAGATCTCGGAAGTGTTTGCATCGCTCCCATGTGCAGCTCATCTCAGGGAATTCCACAGACAGCTTCCCAAAGTGGACATTTCTTCTCACACAACTCACTATCGTTTCTGGGTGCCTAAGCCTCAAGTCTCCCCTTTCCTGTGGCAAACCAGTGTCACAATTCCAAAGTGATTCAACTGGTGTCCCAGCAGTACCTTCTAATTCTGCTTCTTTCACAATAGCAGGGAGTAGAGGAAACTGACAAATGGACTATTTTTGAACCAGAAGTGCCCCAACTGTCAGGCATAATAGCAGCTGAGTAATGTTTGTGGGATAGCCCGCTCATGACAGATGACTTTATAATTGCCTTCCAGATCCCAAGGATAAGAGTGTATGTTGAAATCAGCATAACCCTCCTAGGCTTTCAAAATCCGACCTCCAGAGGCCCAGATGAGCTGGCAGTGCATGCACTTGGCTGTCAACGACCACCATCTCCCCTATTTACCCAAATGTGTTCTGGGCATTGTTGTTTACCCCTCACATTGTCCATTGTGCCCTCTAGCACATCGAATGGCCCCTATTAATATGCGATGCCTCCTTCCAGAGGGCTCGTTATTGCCTTTACTGCTTATAAAATCCTTTTGTGTTTAATCCTCTCGGCACTTTCCTTTTTTTCCTTCCCATCTGTCAGTGGACTTTTGTGCCCTGTAGGTCAGCATATCAACACCTCACTCTTCCTCTCCTGAAGACAGCTTCTATTTCTGAAGTCCTTTCACTGGGAAAGGCTGTTGAACAATTTGCACAGGACAAGTAGGAGAGCAGGAGGAAAAACCGAACCATTGCGTTCAGTTCAGTACATTTTAATTGATACTTTGATCGGACTCATACTGATATGAGGTTCATCCCTGGCCCATAATTTCACATTCCTATTTTGAGAGCACTCACTGTAGAAGTGAACTTTCTTTGGTACAAAGCAAAGGTGAATTGTAGAAACCTGTTGTTTGCAGGGAAGATGAAATGTTCTAAATAAGATGATGGTGCCCTCTTAAACTTCTGTTAAACATGTGGGTATTTGTGGGCTGTTCCTAACCCTGGAGCAATAGGCACTGAAAAAAAATAGATTTTCACCTTGTCTTGATAATTCTTAAATTCTTTCTCTATCCCTATGCACTTAAGTTACTTGCTTGTTCTTGATCAGATGCTTACTGTAGAGGAGATGTTTAAGGTTTGCATTGACTCCAGACAGCAAGGCAGGACGGTGGGTGATTTATGTGAGTTGGTTTCCAATGACAAGATGAGCATGCTCCTGTTTGTGTGCTAGAACATTCCTTAGCTTAGTTTTAGAAAAATAGGACAAGGCTTATGTGTCTTGCAGTTTTCAAACTAAGACTTAGCAGTTCGGCACCAGCAGAATGTGGGAAAGCATTATGGAGACCCAAAGTGAAATCTGTGAGCCTCAGAATTACCTGGGATGTTTCACAGAAATGAAATTTCCAAGGCCCATCCAAGGCTGACTGATTCACAATATCACAACAAAGCCCTCCAGATCTGCAAGTTTAATAAGCTCTTCCAGCTATTCTAACTCACACCGAAGTTTGCAAATAGCCCTTCTAGAGGCCAAATGGTAATTCTGAGTGGGATCAGCAGAGATCAAATATTTCCTTCTGTCTTGATCAGAAAAATGTATTGTTTTAACTATGCAAGGAAGGATAACCATGCTTATCTATGAGAATAGTTTACCTGGAGGAATATAATGAAAAGATTTTGTTTGGGGAGGCTTTTCTCTCCCAAACAAGTTTGAAAAGACCAGTTGACCATGTTCTCATTTCATGTGTTGTTTACTTTTATCTCCATGCAATTCTGTTCATTTAGTATTTTAAATATAGCAACAACAACAAAAAATGGTGAAAATAATAATTTCCTTTTTTTTTTATCCGGAGGGCTGTGTCAGTGAAGTTATTAAAATTAACTAAACGTTAATCAGCAAACTCTTCTTGTTTTAACCCTTGCTCTTAAGCATTTCTCCAAAGCATTAATCTAGAAAACTTTAGGAAGGAACTTATAATGCCTCTAGGTCACCTTTTGGAGAATAAATTCTCATAAAATGCTAGGGCTCAAGTTGTAGCTGAAGGAAAGGTCTGTGTAACCTCTTGAGAAAGCATTTTTTCCTTCCCATTTAGATGAAAGTACACCATGAAAAACAATTTGATAAAGACTTAATAACTAATAAGTCTGGTAAATTGAAGCTTCCCCATATGTAGTTCTGAACCAAAGGTAAACTTTCAGTGTCTAGAGAAAAGCAGGCAGCTGCTTTTATCACAGGTGTATTATTCTGCTACTCTGGCTGTCCTTGTATCTCTTGTTGGCGAAACAACACAGAAAGTAAAACATGCTCGCAGAACATAGTTATTTCCATACTCTCCCACATAGTATTCCCTTTGTAGCAAGCAATTTGTCTGCACTCAGTTTTTCCCAGTTGGTTTCCTGAATCGGACAGGCTTTCCCCAAACCCCTGGAGCTATTAGTCCTGTTAATCTTTGCCCTTCACGAATGAATCCTTTGTGTTGCTTATTACTGGACTTGGATTGCTGTCTTTCCTCCCTTTCATTCTTTTTTTTTTTTAATGAACAATAAGAGCAAACAGCTTGGGATGAAGTGGGGTGGTGAGGAGCGGTGACCTCTGGTTGGTCAATCACGATGACACAGTTTATACATTTGGAGGATTCCGTTGTCAAGGGACACAGGGCAGGATCACCTCCTAAGGAAATAATGTGGTCACATGACAAAGAGTTAAGGATGAGAGAAACCCTGAGGTTTCTGCTGCTGAACAATGACCAAGTTCACTGGTGTTCTCAGGTGCATGGGGGAGAATAGGCCCTCATTGTTAAGGCAGCATCAGCCCTGCCTTTGTTTCTGTTTCCTTTGCTGCAGCATCAACACTATCTTGTCAATCTGGAGACGGGTTGGCATAGGGCATAACTACTGATGGGTATTTAACCAGTCAGTGTACCAAACGGCTTGTCCTTGTTGGTATATGTATGAACCTTTGTCCACTCTTGAACTAAGCATATAAGTAACTGAAACTTTCACCAGGTCCATGTTTCATGATGTCCAGTTTAACTCTTCATCAACTAGTTATACCTCTTTTCCTTACTATCAGGCTATGCTGAAACCTAGAGGCTTGACAGATTAAACTTGGTAAGTTAGAAACACTGGCATTTAAAATATTAATTTTTCTCTAATTCCAGGTGAGATTTTCTTTTTTATCTTTTTAAAAAATTGAGGTATGATTTACATGGTGCATATATTTATAGTCTATAGCTTGATGAATTTTTGTAGTATATACAGCCAATTAACTATCACTGGCAAAGCCATGAACAATTCCTAGGAAATAAAAATAAAATCTAGAGGTGTGGGTGGGGAGAGATAAATTAGGAGTTTGGGATTAACATATACACACTACTATATTTAAAACTGGTAAACAACAAGAACCTACTGTATAGCACAGGGAACTATACTCAATATCTTATAATAACCTATAATGGAAAAGAATCTGAAAAAGAAAAAAATATGATACAAATGAACTTATATACAAAACAGAAATAGACCCACAGACATAGAAAACAAATTTATGGTTACCAAAGGGGAAATGATGGGGGAGGGGTAAATTAGGAGTTTAGGATTAACATATACACACTACTAGATATAAAATAAATAATCAACAAGAACTAGATATAAAACAGAAAACCAACAAGAACCTACTATACTCAATATTTTGTAATAACCTATAAGGAAAAAAAATCTGAAAAATAATATATATATATGTGTGTGTGTGTATATGTATATATGTATGTATGTATAACTGAACCACTTTGCTGTACATCTGAAACTAACACATTGTAAATCAACTATACATCAATAAAAAATAAAATTTAGAAAAATAAAATAGATATGTAAAAAAAAAGTTTTTTCAGACTCCAAAAAAACAAAACAAAACTGAATATGGGTAATAAAATAAAGTCTAACCTTGTCTTTTATTCTTTCCTTTTGTGCTTAGTCTAGTTTCACTTTTCATAGTGTGCTGCGTGCAAAGGCCTTGCACTTGGCACTTTAGACTAGAGTTCCTGGTGCAAAATTACTGTGCAGACAATTCAGTTTGGTGGATCATGTGCAGAGATGCGGCGCCAGGCACTGAGATCTGGAGCATGAGCAGCTGTGCCTGCCCCCTCCCTGCTGACCGGACCCCTATAAAGCAGCCACACACACAGCCTGTTGGGAGAGCATGTGCTCTAGATCCCCAGCTCCTACCTCTCCACTCTCTGATCAAAGAATAAGCCTTTCCTTTGCTTCTGAACCCAACTCGGTCTATTTCTATTGGCGCAAGAGGACACTTGTCGGAGTTCAACTCCAAAAGACATAACACAACCACCAAGCAGATTAAGATGTAGAACATTTCTAGCAGTCCAAAAGGCTTCTCATCCTTCCCAGGCAATACCTACCCCTGCCTCAAGAAACACTATTCTAACTTCAATTCCCATAGATAAATTTTGCCTCTCTCAAACTTTGCACAAATGGAATAATACAGAATTTATTACTCTGGGTCTACTTTTTTTTAATTCATAATCACATCTATGACATTCATCCTTGCTATTGCATTCTTTTTTATGGTTCTGTAATATTTTGTTGAATGAATATACTACCTTACTACAATTTATGGATCCATTCTACTGTTGAAAGACTTTGGATCATTTCCAGTTTACAGCTTGAGTTGGCAATTCTTATACAAGTCTTTTGGTAGATATGCACTATCCTTTCTGTTGGATGTACCCAGGAGTTTCAGAAGTGCTGAATTGTAAGGTAGGCACATTTGTTCAGCTTTAGGAGATATTGTCTATCAGTTCAGTATTCTTTTAAGAAGTTATTATGTAAATTTAATCTAGACATAAGAAATAATCAATTTAAAACATTTAGATTATCCACAGTATCAGATGAGAGGAAAACTCCACTTGATTGATGTTTATTCCCAAGCAATCTCAAAAATCATGGTTAGCAAATTAGATGATTACTGAATGCCATGTTTCATAAATAGTTGCCCATCTGATTCAAAGAAAGGTAACTATAAAGAAGATAAAAGCTGTGTACGAATCAGAATAAGCTATATATCTTTCTGCTTATCTCCATGCACTTTAAACTGTGGGCAAAGGCGTTATTGCAGTTATTCATAAGTTCTATTATTATTCACAACCCGAGAAATGCAGACTCCCAGGCCACACCCCAGGACTGTGTTGTGTCAGTCACCTATTGCTGCATGACGACAAACCAGCTCAGAACTCAGTGGTATACAACAATGGCATTTATTCCCACACTCAAAGTTATGCAGGTTTGGCTCAATTGTACCCCATGTGTGTTTATTCTGAGACCCAGACCAAAGAGGCAGAAGCCACTGGGTGCATATTCTTCTCATGACAGAGGCTGCAAGTTCCCGTAGGCTATTCCTCTGAAGACATATGCTGGAAACTTCTACCCACATTCCACTGGTCAAGTAAACCACATGGCCAGCATCAATAGTACAGGGAAATAAATTTGCCTTTAGTGGGAAGAATTGCCAAGTCACATGGGAAAAGGTCTGGATACAGATAGGGGTGAAGAAATAGGAATAATTTTTCACATATGCAAAGCCTTTAACATATTATCACACATAATCCCCAGAAAAACTGTAGGGAATTGGCCCTATTATTACTAAAATGTACAGATAATGAAACGGAGGCTTAAAAATGATGGGTGACTTAGTCAAAGTAATCTTGTTAGTAAGTGACCAAGATAGAGTTCCAAATGTGTTTAAAGTTTAATATAATGCCTACAACACAAAATATTTACATGACTCCCTAGAAGAGGCTCTGAACAGTATTACAATGCATGTTATTTGAGCTGTGCTCTCAAGATCCCCTTTATCCATCCACTTGTACCTGAAACCTCCATTCCCCAAGGTGACTACTACCAATCTTTTTTATCTGGATGCCCATATACATGCATGTAAATCAAAACTCCTCTGGCACCTACTTTTCCATCTTGGAAAGAAGTTTGGCCAGACCTGGCTTTCTATTCCCTTTACCCCTTTCTCCATTATAGAAATCAATAAGGTCCAGAAAATCACTGGTATTACAGCACATTTAAAATAACTGAAAATACCTTAAATGAACTATGGCCTTATTATGAGGTGCTAAGCCAGTCATTAAGAAGATATATGTTTCATTGTTCCTACTTCTTACCAAGAATAGCTACTCTTCATTTTTCTATACTCTACAGGATAGTGAAGAAAAGTTCGATTCACTCAATTTGCTAAGTGCTGATATCTTGACCCTCACCCTGCTCACTTGAGACCCCCATTTCATCCCATTTCTTCTCCTCTGCTTTTGCTGCCTGTTCTGTCTCTCACTTCTACTACTAGTGATAATCATTTATACAAACTGAAACTATGAATCCTAAATTTCCCCAAATGTTAAACATCTTTTGGGTAGCCATCAAGGCGAAAACCAAGAGAATTCCCTACTATGCCTCGCTTACATATTCGCAATTCCAGAGGACACTAACTCACCCAGTATGTTGTGTTTGTTTGTTCGGTATCTTATGGTGATGCTTAACATTGTTCAATGATGTAGATTACTTGGGTCTCAGAGTTAAAGGGAATAGTGATTATGGACTAGTTTAGAAACTGCCTGATGATATTTCCTGACACACAGCTCCTTGAGGAGGGCATCTCAGCAGATAATGCTCAGCAGTACCTTGCCCTTTGGATGGATGGGTCAACCTAGAAAGTGGCACTTTAAAGAGTGTTTGAAGGATCACTTGGCCTTTCTCTGCCCTGGGAGTTGTTCCTGGATATGGGCAGAGACACCTGACCTTCTCAAGGGCTCATTGTCCTCTTCTGCCCTCTGCTTTACTCTCCCACCATTATTACTTATTTCAGTTTTAGTTGACCTCGATATTTGTCTATTACCTTAATTTGTGGATCATTAAATAATGAGACACCTTATCCACCAACAATTATTAGAAAATGCAAAACTAATAAAATACTTTAGAACTTAATCAGAGGCCAGAATGGATGGGGGATATAAAAATTCCTTTTTTATAACATTCAAACATTTATTTATGAATTTTAATTAAAAGCCTTTTAACTAAAATAAAGTGTAATTTAGTAGTAGCTCTTTTACATTAAATTTGTATTAGACACTTTTCTAATTTCATAAATGTAATGCACCTTCAATTAAAACATAGATTTCTCAATTTTATTTTTCTTATGTTTTAATGTATCTATAGCCACAACCAGAGTTATGCCTGTGTCTATATTTGCATTAGATTACTTTTATTTTAAAATATAAATGCTTGTTCAGTTATTAGTTTTGTAATACAATGTCCTCTTCCTTGAATATTTGATTTTTGTAGGTGAGTTAGTTAGATTTATGTTGGAGAATTCTTTAGTTGTCAACTGAAAGTAGGGCTAGTCTTGGTTTTTGGAAATGCTTAAATGTTGTTCCAACTTATTGTCCCTAAAGCCTGTATTCACAGGGATGACAAATTTGCATTAGTTTCAAAATGAAGAGAGATAACTTTTCCTACATTAAGCTTACAGAGATGTAACTTCTTTTTTTATGTTAACCTTGTTACTAAAATTACAAAAGAAGAACTTTGGGAATCTTTGAAATTTGCATAACAAGGAAATTCTTTCTTTAATTTGCCCAAATTCTATAAATTTTGGAGTCATTAAGAATGGAAATAACCTTAAAAAAACTAAAAATAGAACTACCATATAATCCAGCAATCCCACTACTTGGCATATACCCTGAGAAAACCATAATTCAAAAAGGTATATGTATCACAATGTTCATTGCAGCACTATTTACAATAGCCAGGACATGAAAGCAACCTAAATGTCCATCGACAGATGAATAGATAAAGAAGATGTGGCTCATATATACAACGGAATATTACTCAGCCATAAAAAGAAATGAAATTGAGTTATTTGTAATGATGTGGATGGACCTAGAGTCTGTCATACAGAGTGAAGTAAGTCAGAAAGAGAAAAACAAATACCGTCTGCTAATGCCCATATATGGAATCTAAAAAAATAGTGATGATGAACCTAGCGGCGGGGCAGGAATAAAGACACAGACATAGAGAACGGACTTGAGGACACAACGGGGGAAGGGGAAGCTGGTATGAAGTGAGAGAGTAGCATTGACATATAAACACTACCAAATGTAAAATGGATGGCTAGTGGGAAGCTGCTGCATAACACAGGGAGATCAGCTTGATGCTTTGCAACAATCTGGAGGGGTGGGATAGGGAGGGTGAAAGGGAGATGCAAGAGGGAGGGGATATGAGGATATATGTATACATATAGCTGATTCACTTTGTTGTACAGAAGAAACTAACACAACTTTGTAAAGTAATTATACTCCAATAAAGATATAAAAAAAGAATGGAAATAAGCAGGCATTCATTAGAACATCTAGAAAATGGTACCCACAATTTTCTTTATATCACTCTTGATTTGCTATGCCCCAAATATTCATGATAATAAATTATCCACATACATTTCAGTCTCTATTTTAAAATTTCATATGTATTAGTCCTAAAAAATTGAGTATCAATTTTGTTTGTTAAATCTCCCCAACGCTATCATTTCTGGGAGGAATCACTACTCTAAAAACAGAAGATTCTCTGCTATTGCTTTATAAGAACTCCTTTGACTTCAAAATTCTGAAAATCATGATATTCTCATAGCTCAGGCTTGCTAAGTAAATTCTGGTCCTCCAAATGAACTAGCCTGTTGGGCTTCAGCTGTGACCAGGTGGGGAGGCAGACCAGGGGTGAGAGAGGGCCAAAAGGAAGATGCTGGCACCATCAGCTCTGTTTCAGCTGCTGACATAACCTTTACTTCTTATCAAGCTTTCTACATTTTCATGATGGTTGCAGGAAACAGGACATTCCCAGGAGTCTACGTATGGCACTTGGGACAATCACATACTCTCCACCGCTCTCTACCTCTTTCTGGATTAGGAAAAGCTTCAGCACAAAAAAGAGCTGCCATACTCTGAAGTGAAAACTGAAGGCAGCTCTGAGAGTCCCAGATTCAAACATCATCCCCCACCTTTGAGAAGACTTTTCTGGCCCTATCACTCTCTAGGAATCTTTTGCTCTAGTCTTTAGTTCATTCAGCAAAAGATTACTGAAATTTTTTAACCACCGAAGAAATGCAAGAAACAATGAAGATAACTAAAATGTAAAAGACTGACAGCACTGTGGTGCTAATGGTATGAAGCAACTGGAATGCCTATAAACTGCTTCTTTTTCAAATTGTTTTTCATTTATAGGTGTATATGTATCTACTTTTTAATTCACAATAAAATAATTCCAATATTTTGGTCTTAATTATTTATTTATGTTACATTCCTTCTCACCTACTTCCAATTATATTTATGGTTCATTAAGTAAAAACCAAAATGTACTTGCTGATAAATAATAAAAGTAGAACCCATTACTGTCTGGTGTATTTCTACTAGGTGAAATCCTCAATCTTTAAGCATAGTGTTCTAGGAACTTGATTTTCAAAGGTAGTAGAAAGTTTTATTTGAGATTTGTGATTGTCTCTCTTTGTCTGGCTAAGCAAATTTGTCAGCTTCATTTTCCTCAAGCTGTTTCCAGTTATACCTTTTTAGAAACTTGAGGGTGATCCCTTAGCTTTTCCTTACCATTTGTCAGGAGGCATGGTCTCTAGGTCTACTGAGGGCTATGGAAGAATACGCAAGGATATGGAAGATCTCTTGGATCTTTTCAGCAGGGTGACATGGACATATGTGGTCACTGCCTACACCAGTTTGTCACCACAAACCTTGTAAAGATCAAGGTTCTTGAGCATGAAGAAAAAGAAAAAAAAAAAAGAAACCTTGAGGTCATCATTAATGCTATTTGTAAATTTTTCTCATTTTCCTTCCAGGTCTTGATGTCAGGCACAGTACTGTAATTTTCTTTTGCTGATGATATGAGCAGAAGTGATTGCATTATTACCTCTTGGGGAAAGCTGTAAGAGTCAGTGTGTAATTCACATGCTCTCTCTTTCTATTTGCCATGGTGATCAGTAATATTCCAAATAGAGGCTCTTTTGTCAGCCTGGTTCCCAGCATGAGGACAGGGCTGAACATAGCCCCCAGTTGACCCATGATGGACATGCAGCATGAACAATAAATTTAAACCTTTGATGTTTTAGGCCACTGAGTGTTCTTTGTTTTTGTTACTGCAGCATAACCTAGCTCATCCTGAACTTTTCAGATGGGTTAAATAATTAGTCTTTGAAAGACCAATCTTATTAACATGCCCCAAACAATAGGGCTTCATACAACAGAGAGCACAGTCATTCCCAGGAGACAAATGGACCTGGAAAGACACCTGATGATTCAGAATCCTGGGGCACAGAGGGAAAAACATCCTTCCTTGCCCTGCCATTCTTTGCCAAACTCCTGAGCCCAAGTGAAGCATGGTTCAGTGATTCACAGTGTGAGTAAAGTCACAGAGAATCAATAAACCATTTCATTTCATATCAGAAGTCCAACAGTCTTTCCAGTTGTCCATGGATGAGAGCTTTGAGGGTTTAGTGGAGTTTTCTGGTGAATCATAGTTGCTTATTCTAATTTGGACTTGAGACTATTTAGGTGCTTCCCACTGCTTGTGATAAAGAATGGCTCTGATTCACTGTACAGGGAGTTATATAAGTAATGGATGCAGGTGCTGTTAATACTTGTGGCCCTGGTCAGTTCTTTATAAGTCTTCTACTCTTATTTGTTATTTTTAACATTAGGAATCTAAATCTAGAAAAGTTAAGTGACCATGTCACAGCTATACAGCAAATAAGTGGCAGAGTCTGGCCTGGAATCCAAGCCCCATGTCACAATTACAGTATTCTTAACACACACTAGATGGTGTGTTTGCTTGGAGCCAGAACAGAAAGAGAGGTTGGGTCGTTCTTTTTATTTTTTCAAATTGAAGTATAATTGATTTACAATATTATATTAATTTCAGGGGTACAACATAGTGATTCAATATTTTATAGATTATACCCCCTTTAAATTATTACAAAATAATGGTTATATTTTCCTATTCTGTACAATATAACCTTTAATTTATTTTATACATAGTAATTTGTATCTCTTAATTCCCTACCCTCTCCCCACTGGTAACCATTAGTTTGCTCTCTATATCTGTGAGTCTGTTTCTGTTTTGTTATATGAATTCCTTCGTTTTATCTTTTAGATTCCACATACAAGTGATAACGTAGAGGATTTGTCTTTCTCTGTCTGACTTATTTCACTAAGCATAATACTCTCTGGGTTCATCCATGTTGTTTCAAATGGCAGAATTTCATTTTTTTTAATGGCTGAGTTATATTCCATTGTATATATGTATTGTGTGTATATATATGTGTATATATATTATACATACCACATCTTCTTTATCCATTCATATGTTGATGGACATGTAGATTGCTTCCATATCTTGGCAATTGTAAATAATGCTGCTATGAACATTGAGGTGCACATAAATTTTCAAATTATTGTTTTGTTTTTTTCAGATATATGCCCAGGAGTGGGATTGCTGAATCATACGGTAGTTCTATCTTTACTTTTTTGAGGAAGCTCCATTCTGTTTCCCATAGTGGCTGAACTGATTTACATTTCCACTGCTATTAGTAGACTTTTTAACAATAGCCATTGTGACAGGTGTGAAGTGATATCTCATTGTAGTTTGATTTGCATTTCTCTGATGATTAGCGATGTTGAGCATCTTTTCATGTGCCTGTCAGTCATCTGTATATCTTCATTGGAAAAATGTCTATTCAGGTTCTCTGCCCATTTTTTAATCAGGTTTTTTGTTTTTTTATATAGAGTTATATGAGCTGTTTATATATTTTGGATATTAATCCTTATTGTTCATACAATTGGCAAATATTTTCTCCCATTCAGTAGGTTATTGTTTTTTGTCCATGGTTTTCTTTGCTGTACAAAAGCTTTTAAGTTTTAATTAGGTCCCATTTGTTTATTTTTGCTTTTGTTTCTTTTGCCATAGGAGATAAACCCCCCCAAAAAATATTGCTTTGATTTATGCAGAGAGAGTTCTGCCTCTGTTCTATTCTTGGCGTTTTATGGTTTTAGGTATTACTTTTATTTCTTTAATCCATTTTGAGTTTATTTTTATTTATCATGTAAGAAAATGTTCTAATTTTCTTCTTTTACATGTAGCTGCCCAATTTTCCTAGCTCTACTTATTGAAGAGACTGTCTTTTCTTTATTGTGTATTCTTGCCTACTTTGTTATAGATTAATTGACAATAAGTGTGTGAGTTTATTTCACAGCTCTTTATTCTGTTCCAACGATTTATGTGTCTGTTTTAGTGTCAGTAGCATGCTGTTTTGATTATTGTCACTTTGTAGTACAGTCTAAAGCCAGGGAGCATGATACCTCCACCTTTGTTCTTTTTCCTCAAGATTGCTTTGGCAATTTGAGGTGTTTTGTTGTTCCATATAAATTTTAGGATTTTTTTCTTCTAGTTCTATGAAAAATGTCATGAGTATTTGGATAGAGATTACAATAAATCTGTAGATTACTTTGAGTACTATGGACATCTTAAGAATATTAATTCTTGCAGTTCAAGAGTATGAGATATCTTTCCATTTCTTTGTACCATCTTCAACTTCCTTCATCAATGTTTTATGGTTTTCAGAGTATAGGTCTTTCACCTCCTTGGTTAAGTTTATTCCAAGGTACTTTCTTCTTTTTGATGTGATTTTTAAACAGGATTGTTTTCTTGCTTTCCCTTTCTTATAGTTCATTATTAGTGTATAGAAAAGCAACAGATTTCTGTATGTTAATCTTGCATCCTGCAACTTTAAAGAATTCATTTATTAGTTGTAATAATTTTTTGGTGGTGACTTTAGGATTTTCTATATATAGTATCATGTCATCTGCAAGTAGTGACAGTTTTACTTCTTCCCTTTCAATTTTCATGTGTTTTTTCTTGTCTGATTGCTGTAGCTAAGACCTCTGATTCCATGCTAAAGAGAAGTGGTGAGACTGAGCATTCTTGTCTTCTCTGATTTTAGAGGAAAGGCTTTCAGCCTTTCACCATTGAGTATGGTGTTAGCTGTGGTTTTGTCATAAATGGCTTTTATTATGTTGAGATATGTTCCCTCTACACCAACTTTGATGAGAGTTTTTATCATGAATTGATATGGAATTTCATCAAATGCTTTTCTGCATCTATTGAGATGATCATGTGACTGTTATCCTTCTTCTTATTAATGTGGTATATCACATTGACTGATTTGTAGATATTGAACGTCTGCATCTTGCATCCCTGGAATAAATCCAATTTGACCATGGTGCATGATCCTTTGTATATATTGCTGAAATCTGTTTACTAATATTTTGTTGAGGATTTTTGCATCTCCATTCTTTAGAGATATTGGCCTATAAATGTCTTTTTTGAAGTGTCTTTGGTTTTGGTAATGTTGGCTTCATAGAATGAATTTGGGAGTGTTCCCTCCTCTTCACATTTTTGGAATGGTTTGACAAGGGTAGGTATTATCTCTTCTGTATATGTTTGGTAGAATTGACCTGTGAAGCTATCTGGTACTGGACTTTTATTTTTTGGGAATTTTTAAATTAAAAATTCAATTTCACTACTAGTGATTGGTCTGGTCAGACTGTCTGTTTCGTCCTGATTCAGTCTTGGAAAGTTGTGTGTTTTTAGAAATTTGTCCATTTCTTCTAGGTTGTCCAATTTTTTGGCATATGATTTTTTGTATCTCTGTGATATCAGTTGTTAGTTCCCTTCTTACAGTTCTTATTTTGCTTTTCTGTGTCCTCTCTCTTTTTCCCTTGAGACTGGCTAAAGGTTTATCAACTTTGTTTATGTTTTCAAAAAAACAGTTCTTTGTTTTACTGAGCTCTTCTACTGTTTTGTGGGTCTCTATTTTATTTATTTTCTCTCTGATCTTTATTTTTTCCTTCCTTCTGCTGACTTTGGGCTTTGTTTGCTCTTCTTTTTCTAATTTATTCAGATGCGAGGTTAGGTTATTACTTGAGGTTTTTCTTGTTTTTTGAAGAAAGCTTGTATTGCTAAAAACATCCCTCTTAGGAATGCTTTTGCTGCATCCCACAGATTTTGGAAAGTTTTGTTTCCATTTTCATTTGTCTGAAAGTATTTTCTGATTTCCTCTTTGATTTCTTCATTGACCTTTTGGTTTTTGAGTAGTGTGCTATTTAGTCTCCACATATTTGTGTTTTTCTCATTTTTCTTCTCATAATTGATTTCTAGGTTCATACCATTGCTGTTGGGAAAAAAATTCTTCATATAATTTCTTTCCTCTTAAATTTGTTGAGATTTGTCTTTTGGCCTAGCAAGTCATCTATCCTGAAGAATGTTCCATGTGTACTTGAAAAGAATGTGTATTCTGCTGTTTTTTGGATGGACTATGCTGTAGATCTCTGTTAAGTCCAACTGGTCTAATGTGCCATTTAAGAGCACTGCTTCCTTAATGATTTTTTCTTTTTTTTTTGGCCTGGATGATCTGTCCATTGATGTAAGTGGGGTGTTAAAGTCCCATACTATTTTTGTGTTATTGTCAATTTCTCTCTTTCTGTCTTTTAATATTTTACATATTTAGGTGCTCCTATATTAGGTGTATATGTATAAAGGAGTGTTATATGTTCTTGTATTGATCCCATTATCAGTATGTAATGTGTTTATTTGTCTTTTATTATAGACTTTGTTTTAAAGTCTATTTTGTCTGATATGTGTATTGCTAGTTCCATTTTCTTGTCATTTTCATTTTCATGAAATATCTTTTTCCATCCCCTCACTTTCAGTCTGTGTGTGTCTTTAGCTCTGAAGTGAATCTCCTATAGGCAGCATGTAGACGGGTCTTGCTTTTTTATCCAATCAGTCACCCTATGTCTTTTGATTGGAGCATTTAGTCCATTGACATCTAAAGTGATTATTGATAGATAGGTACTTATTACCATTTTGTTACTTGTTTTCTGGTTGTTTTTGTAGTTTTCTCTTCTTTTCCCTTTCTTTTAGTTTCTTCCCTGTGGTTTGATGTTTGCTTTAGTGATATGCTTGCATTCTTTTCTCTGTAACCCTTTTGTATCTATTGTAGGTTTTTGATTTGTGGTTACCATGGGATTAATATATGTTGACCTATAATTATATCTACTTGTTTTAAATATGTAGTCATTTAAGTTCAAACACACTCCAAAAAATCTACATTTTTATGCCTCTCCCCTACATTTTGTGTTTTTGATGTCATATTTTACATATTCCTGTTTATTTCTTTACTGATTATTGTGGTTTTAGTTGATTTTACACATTTTTGTCTCTTAATCTTTATACTAGTTTATTTAAGAGGTTGATCCTCAACTTTTACTATATACTTGCCCTTACTAGTGGTATGTTTTCTTTCTTAGAGATGCTTCCTTTTTGTTATAGCCTTTTTTTTTACACTTAGAAAAGACTTTTAAACATTTTTTAGGGTAGGTTTAGTATTGATGAACACTTAGTTTTTGCTGTCTGAGATGTTCTTTATCTCTCCTTCAATTTTGAATGATAATCTTGCTGGGAAGAGTATCCTAGGTTGCCGGTATTTCCCATTCAGCACTTTGGATATATCATGCCATTTCCTTTTGGCTTGCAAAGTTTCTGCAGAAAAATCAGCTGATAGCTTTATGGGGGTCACCTTGTATATGATTCTTTGTTTTTCTCTGGCTGCCTTTAAAATCCTCTCTTTATGTTTAACTTTTGCTGTTTTAATTATGACTCAGTGTGGGTCTCTGTTGGTTCATCTTGTTTGGTATCCTCTGTGCTTTCTGTGCCTGGATATCTGTTCCCTTCTTCAGGTTCGGAAAGTTTTCAGCCATAATTTCATCAAATACAGTTTTGACCCCTGCCTCTCTCGCTCTCCTTCTTCTGGTAATGTTATAATGCAAATGTTGGTTCGCTTAATGTTGTCATAGAAGTCCCTAAAACTGTTCTCATTTTTTTAAAATTTGTTTTCGTTTTTGCTGTTCTGATTGGTTGATTTCATTATTCTATCTTCCAGATCACTTATACATTCTTCTGCATCACCTAGTCTGCTGTTAGATTCTTCTAGTGTTTTGTTTTGTTTTTTTTTTTTCATTTTAGTTACTGTAATCTTCAGTTCTGGGTTGTTCTTTTTTATATTTCCTGAGTTTTTGTTAACATTCTTACTATGTTTTTCTATTCTTTTCCTTAATTCAGTTAGCATTCATATTAGTAATGTTTTAAACTCTTTTTGTTTTTCTTTTTTTTTTAATATCTTTATTGGAGTATAATTGCTTTACAATGGTGTGATAGTTTCTGCTTTATAACAAAGTGAATCAGATATATATATATATATCCCCATATCTCTTCCCTCTTGCATCCCCCTCCCTCTCACCCTCCCTAACCCACTCTTCTATGTGGTCACAAAGCACGAAGCTTATCTCCCTGTGCTATGTGGCCGCTTCCCACTAGCTATCTATTTTACATTTGGTAGTGTATATATGTCCATGCCTCTCTCTCACTTTCTCCCAGCTTACCCTTCCACCTCCCCATATCCTCAAGTCCATTCTCTAGTAGGTCTGCGTCTTTATTCCCGTCTTGACCCTAGGTGATTCATTACCATTTTTTTGTTTTTGTTTTTTAGATACCATATATATGTGTTAGCACACGGTATTTGTTTTTCTCGTTCTGACTTACTTCACTTTGCATGACAGACTCTAGGTCCATTCACCTCACTACAAATAACTCAGTTTCGTTTCTTTTCATGGCTGAGTAATATTCCATTGTATAAATGTGTAACATCTTCTTTATCCATTCACTGTTGATGGACACTTAGGTTGCTTCCATGTCCTGGCTATTGTAAACAGAGCTGCAATGAACATTTTGGTACATGACTCTTTCTGAATTATGGTATTCTCAGGGTATATGCCCAGTAGTGGGATTGCTGGGTCATATGGTAGTTCTATTTATAGTTTTTTAAGGAACCTCCATACTGTTCTCCACAGTGGCTGTATCAATTTACATTCCCACCAACAGTGCAAGAGGGTTTCCTTTTCTCCACCCCCTCTCTAGCACTTATTGTTTGTAGATTTTTTGATGATGGCCATTCTGACCAATGTGACATGATATCTCATTGTAGTTTTGATTTGCATTTCTCTAATGATTAATGATGTTGAGCATGCTTTCATGTGTTTGTTGGCAATCTGTATATCTTCTTTGGAGAAATGTCTATTTAGGTCTTCTGCCCATTTTTGGATTGGGTTGTTTTGTTTTTTTGATATTGAGCTGCATGAGCTGCTTGTAAATTTTGGAGATTAATCCTCTGTCATTTACTTCATTTGCAAATATTTTCCCTGTTCTGAGTCTGTCTTTTCATCTTCTTTATGTTTTCCTTTGCTGTGCAAAACCTTTTAAGTTTCATTAGGTCCCATTTGTTTATTTTTGTTTTTATTTCCATTTCTCTAGGAGGTGGATCATAAAGGATCTTGCTGTGATGTATGTCATAGAGTGTTCTGCCTATATTTTCCTCTACGAGTTTTATAGCATCTGGCCTTACATTTAGATCTTTAATCCATTTTGAGTTTATTTTTGTTTATGGTGTTAGGGAGTGTTCTAATTTTATTCTTTCACATGTAGCTGTCCAGTTTTACCAACACCACTTATTGAAGAGGCTGTCATTTCTCCATTGTATATTCTTGCCTCCTTTATCAAAGATAAGGAGACCATATGTGTGTGGGTTTATCTATGGGATTTCTAACCTTTTCCATTGATCTATATTTCTGTTTTGTGCCAGTACCATACTGTCTTGATTACTGTAGCTTTGTAGTATAGTCTGAAGTCAGGGAGCCTGATTCTTCCAGCTCCATTTTTTTTCCCAGATTGCTTTGGCTATTCGGAGTCTTCTGCATTTCCATACAAATTGTGAATTTTTTTTGTTCTAGTTCTGTGAAAAATGCCATTGGTAGTTTGATAGGGATTGCATTGAATCTGTAGATTGCTTTGGGTAGTAGAGTCATTTTCACAATGTTGATTCTTCCAATCCAAGAACATGGTACATCTCTCCATCTGTTTGTATCATCTTTAATTTCTTTCATCATTGTCTTATAGTTTTCTGCATACAGGTCTTTTGTCTCCTTAGGTAGGTTTATTCCTAGATATTTTATTCTTTTGGTTGCAGTGATAAACGGGAGTGTTTTCTTAATTTCACTTTCAGGTTTCTCATCATTAGTGTATAGGAATGCCAGAGATTTCTGTGCATTAATTTTGTATCCTGCTACTTTACCAAATTCATTGATTATCCCTAGTAGTTTTCAGGTGGCATCTTTAGGATTCTCTATGTATAGTATCATGCCACCTGCAGACAGTGACAACTTTATTTCTTTTCCAATTTGGATTCTTCTCTTTTTTTTTTTCTTGATGAGTCTGGCTAATGTTTTATCAATTTTTTTTTATCTTCTCAAGGAACCAGCTTTTAATTTTATTGACCTTTGTTATTGTTTCTGTCATTTCTTTTTCATTTATATCTGATATGATCTTTCCTTCTGCTAACTTTGTTTTTTTGTTGTTGTTGTTGTTGTTGTTCTTTTTTAATTGCTTTAGGTGCAAAGTTAGGTTGTTTATTTGAGATGTTTCTTGTTTCTTAAGGTAGGATTTTATAGCTATAAACTTCCCTGTTAGAACTGCTTTTGCTGCATTCCATAGGTTTTGGATCATCGTGTCTCCATTGTCATTTGTTTCCAGGTAATTTTTTATTTCCTTTTTGATTTCTTCAGTGATCTCTTGGTTATTAAGTAGTGTATTGCTTAGCCTCCATGTGTTTATAGTTTTTTTTCAGATTTTTCCTGTAATTGATATCTTGTCTCATAGCGTTGTGGTTGGAAAATATACTTGATCCAATTTCAGTTTTCTTAAATTTACCAAAGATTGACTTGTGACCCAAGGTGTGATCTATCCTGGAGAATGTTCCATGAGCACTTGAGAAGAAAGTGTATTCTGTTGTTTTTGGATGGAATGTCCTATAAATTTCAATTAAGTCCATCTTCTTTCATGTATCATTTAAGCCTTGTCTTCCCTTATTTATTTGCATTTTGTTTGATTTGTCCATTGGTGAAAGTGGGGTGTTAAAGCCTCCTAATATGATTGTGTTACCATTGATTTCCCCTTTTATGGCTGTTAGTATTTGCCTTATGTATTCAGGTGCTTCTATGTTGGGTGCATAAATATTTACAACTGTTATATCTTCTTCTTGGATTGAATTCTTTATCATTATGTAGTGTCCTTGTTTGTCTCTTAAAATAGTCTTTGTTTTAAAGTCTGTTTTGTCTGATATGATAATTTCTAATCCAGCTTTCTTTTGATTTCCATTTGCATAGAATATCTTTTTCCATCCCCTCACTTTCAGTCTGTATGTGTCCCTAGGTCTGAAGTGAGTCTCTTGTAGACAGCATATATATGGGTCTTGTTTTTGTATCCATTCAGCCAGTCTATGTCGTTTGGTAGGAGCATTTAATCCATTTATATATAAAGCAATTATCTATATGTATATTCCTATTACCATTTTCTTAATTGTTTTGGGTTTGTTATTGTACGTCTTTTCCTTCTCTTGTGTTTCCTTCCTAGAGAATTTCCTTTAGCATTTGTTGTACAGCTTGTTTGGTGGTGCTGAATTCTCTCAGCTTTTGCTTGTCTGTAAAGCTTTTAATTTCTCCATCAAATTTGAACGAGATCTTTGCTGGGTAGAGTAATCTTTGTTGTAGATTTTTCCCCTTCATTACTTTAAATATGTCGTGCCACTCCCTTCTGGATTTCAGAGTTTCTGCTGAAAAATCAGCTGTTAACCTTATGGGGATTCCCTTGTACGTTATTTGTTGTTTTGCCTTTGCTGCTTTTATTATATTTTCTTTGTATTTAATTTTTCATAGTTTGATTAATATGTGTCTTTTCATGTTTCTCCTTGGATTTATCCTGTATGGGACTCTCTCTGCTTCCTGGACTTGATTAACTATTTCCTTTCCCATATTAGAGAAGTTTTCATCTATAATCTCTTCAAATATTTTCTCAATCCCTTTCTTTTTCTCTTCTTCTTCTGGGACCCCTATAATTAGAATGTTGTTTCATTTGATGTTGTCCTAGGGGTCTCTGAGACTCTCCTCAATTCTTTTCATTCTTTTTTTCTTTATTCTGCTCTACAGTAATTATTTTCACTATTTTATCTTCCAGGTCACTTATCCGTTTTTCTGCCTCAGTTATTCTGCTATTGCTCCCTTCTAGAGAATTTTTAATTTCATTTATTGTGTTGGTCATCACTGTTTGTTTGCTCTTTAGTTCTTCTAAGTGCTTTTTAAATGTTTGTTTTATTTTCTCCATTCTATTTCCAAGATTTTGGATCATCTTTACTATCATTATTCTGAATTCTTTTTCAGGTAGACTGCCTATTTCCTCTTCACTTGTTAGGGCTGGTGGGTTTTTACCTTGCTCCTTCATCTGCTGTGTGTTTTTCTGTCTTCTCATTTTGCGTAACTTACTGTGTTTGGGGTCTGCTTTTCGGAGGCTGCAGGTTTGTAGTTCCCAGGTTTTTTGGTGTTTGCCCTCAGTGGCGAAGGTTGGTTCAGTGGGTTGTGTAAGCTTTCTGTTGGAGGGGACTAGTTCCTGTGCTCTGGTGGATGAGGCTGGATCTTGTCCTTCTGGTAGGCAGGTCTACGTCTGGTGGTGTGTTTTGGGGTGTCTGTGGCCTTATTATTATTTTATGCAGCCTCTCTGCTAATGGATGGGGTTGTGTTCCTGTCTTGCTAGTTGTTTGGCATAGGGTGTCCAGCTCAGTAGCTTGCTGGTCGTTGAGTGGAGCTGGGTCTTGGTGCTGAGATGGAGATCTCTGGGAGATTTTCACCATTTGATATTACATGGAGCTTGGAGGTCTCTGGTGGACCAATGTCCTGAAGTTGGCTCTCCCACCTCAGAGGCACAGCCATGACGCCTGGCTGGAGCACCAAGAGCCTGTCATCCATATGGCTCAGAATAAAAGGGAGAAAAAAAAAGAAAGAAGAAAAAATTAAATTAAATTAAAAAGTTATTAAAATAAAAAATCATTATTAAAATAGTTTTTTTAAAGTAATAAAAAAATAGAAAAAGAAACGAGGAAAGAAGAGGGCAACCTAACCAAAAAACAAACCCACTAATGATAACAGGCGCCAAAAACTATACAAAACAAACAACAAAAAAAAACGTACTGACTGAACCCTAGGACAACTGCTAAAAGCAAAGCTATACAAACAATATCACACACAGAAGCATACATATACACACTCACATAAAGAAAAAAAGGGAAAAAAATATATATATCTTTGCTCCCAAAGTCCACCTCCTCAATTTGCGATGATTCATTGTCTATTCAGGTATTCTACAGATGCAGGGTACATCAGGTTGATTGTGGAGATTTAATCTGCTGCTCCTGAGGCTGCTGGGAGAAATTTCCCTTTCCTCCTTTGTTCGCACAGCTCCTGGGGTTCAGCTTTGTATTTGGCGCCGCCTCTGCGTGTAGGTCGCCTGAGGGCAACTGTTCTTTGTTCAGACACGGTGGGGTTAAAGGAGAAGCTGATTTGGGGGCTCTGGCTCACTCAGGCTGCGGTGAGGGTGGGGTACAGAGGGCGGGGTGAACCTGTGGAAGCAGAGCCCAGTGTAACGGTGCACCAGCCTGAGGCGCACCGTGTGTTCTCCCGGGGAAGTTTGCCCTGGATCACGGGACCCTGGCAGTGGCGGGCTGCACAGGCTCCCGGCAGGGGAGGTGTGGAGAGTGACCTGTGCTTGCACACAGGCTTCTTGGTGGCTGCAGCAGCAGCCTTATCATCCCATGCCCGTCTCTGTGGTCTGCGCTGATAGCCACAGCTCGCGCCCATCTCTGGAGCTCCTTTAGTGGCGCGCTTAATCCCCTCTCCTCGTGCACCAGGAAACAAAGAGGCAAGAAAAAGTCTCTTGCCTCTTCGGCTGGTCCAGACTTTTTCCCGGACTCCCTCCCGGCTAGCTGTGGCACACTAGCCACCTTCAGGCTGTGTTCAGGCAGCCAACCCCAGTCCTCTCCCTGGGATCTGACCTCTGAAACCGGAGCCTCAGCTCCCATCCCCCATCCGTCCCAGAGGGTGAGTAGACAAGCCTCTCAGGCTGGTTAGTGGTGGCTGGCACCAATCCTCTATGCGAGAATCTCTCCTCTTTGCCCTCCGCACCCCTGTTGCTGTGCTGTCCTCCGTGGCTCCGAAGCTTCCCCCCTCTGCCACCCGCAGTCTCTGCCCGCAAAGGGGCTTCCTAGTGTGTGGAAACCTTTCCTCCTTCACAGCTCCCCCCAACTGGTGCAGGTCCCATCCCTATTCTTTTGTCTTTGTCTTTTCTTTTTTCCTTTGCCCTACCCTTTGGGAGGTCTGAGGTCTTCTGCCAGCATTCAGTAGGTGTTCTGTAGAAGTTGTTCCACATGTAGATGTATTTCTGATGTATCTGTGGGGAGGAAGGTGATCTCCATGTCTTGAAGCTCTTCTCACTTTGAACCCTTTATCTGGTAAATTATTTATTTCTGTTTAATTAGTTGTTTTTTTCAGGGGTTTTCTCTTGTTTTTTTTGATTGAAACAAATTCCACTGTCAACTCATTTGGCTTAACTTTCTCTGTCTCTATGGAATTAGGTGAAACAGTTACCTATTGTGGTGTTGAAGCAGTGTCCTTGTGTGAGAGCATCCCTACACAGTCTGTGTGTGCCCAGTTGCTTTGATGGGAGAGCTGGATCTGAAGTGAACATAAGTCAGGTCTTTCCCCAGGTTGTGCTAGCAGCTATCACTTGGTAAGAGATGGTAAGAGATGGGGTTGGAGATTGAGTCGGGGGGGCAGTGCTAGAACCAGAGTCAGGTGCAAGCCAGGGCTTCTCCTCTGCTCAGTGGCCAGCACCAGCCTAGTGGGGATGAGGATGAGTCCAAAGTTGCTGGAGCAGAAGCTCTGAGGGTCAGGTCTGAGCTGACTCTATTCCCTTTAAGCTCTCTCCCCATCCCAGCATCAGCACCCTGGTCCCAGAAGGGAACAGTGCTGGGGCAAAAAAGGCTGGTGTGGGCACTTGGTATGGATCTGGGTGTGGGCTGTGGTGGCCCCAGCTGCAGTCAGATTCCCAGACTCTTTCCCAGTGCTGCCTCCATAACCCCCAGTAATGGCTGCTCCTTCTCTGCTCAGATGTTGCTCTGGTTCTGAGCTGCTTTTGTCCCTCTCAACTGAGCTTTCCCTTGGCAGTGGCAGCCCTTGCCTTAGTGTGGAGCTGTGTCATGAAGCAAGTGGGTCTGGAGTGGGCAATTGGCTCAGGCTGAAGCACGTGTTGGAACAATTGCAGGAAACAAGCCAGCATCCCATATAGTTTCAATCTGCCCTCTCTGCCCTGTTTTGGGAGTAAGCAAACGAGTGTGCACTCCTTATGAGTTGTGTTCAGGCTTCCCACAACCTTCCTGTTAGTCCTCTTGGCTGTCCAACCAGCTAAGGGTACTCATCTTCCTGGTGTTGGACTTCAGGTCTTAGGTGACCATATATGGCTTGAACTGCTCACTCCCCAGGTGGGATCTCCACCAATGCATTCTCCCTCCTCTTCTGAGCCCTCTCCCAAGGGCAAACATCCCAACCTGATCACTTCTCTTCCCTTGCTACCTGATTCTCTGTGGATCTTTCTTACAGCCTTGGTTGTACAAGTGTTTTTCTGCCAGTCTCCAATTAGTTTTCAGTGGAAATTGCTCCATGTGTAGATGAGTTTTTGATGTGTTCATGGGGGGTAGGTGAGTTCCACATCCTCCTACTGCACCATCTCCTAGTAAGGGTGGGTCATTCTTGCTCTTGGTTCCCAAAACACCTTCTGCAAGTGATCTCTGAATGGGCAATGAAGGCTGTTTACACTAGTGCCTGTTTGGGACCCTTAACTAAGAGAAAAAGCTAGATAGTTTGGGCACTGTGGAGAGAAGATAGATTAGAGAAGAGAAAGCCATTGAGTTTACAACTCAGAATTTATCAGCTATAGAATAAAAGAGTTATCTCAGCCACTGCTGGTTATCACTGGGGAAACCATGCTGGAATGGAGAGCAAGATGAGGTCAGGAGCCTCCCAGTAGATTACAAGCATGAGGTCAGCTCTCAGGTCTCAAGAGAACTGCTGTAAATGATGAATGCCTTATAGTCACTGACGTGGATAAAAAGAAAATTTGGCTGGCTTCCCCTGTGCTTATCAGTGAGTTTGTATGTCAGAAGCTGGCTGAAAAAGGGGGAGTAGATGAGGAGGAGAGTTACTGAGAGCACCCCTGAGGGAGATGGCACCAGGTAGTCCAATGCCTCTCAGGGTCTTCTCTCTTCCACCCTTCCAAAAAGTTTGGCCTCTCACCAGAAATCTGGTTTCTCTTTTCCCCTGTGTTTGCTCAGAGGGTAAGATTACAAAGTTTGGAAGTCATCAAAAGTAGAAGGGATTAATGGGTATGGTGTACAAGATCATTTGTCTCAGCCAAACAGTTCTTGCCTAAAACGTAGGATTTCCTGACTCAGGCACAGATTGTATTCGTGTATATACATGTGCATGTATCTACTTTTTAATTAACCTAATTCAGAATAAAATAATTTCAGCAATTGCTTTGTCTTATTTATGTATTTATGTTACTTTTCTTCTCACCTACTTCCAATTATATTTATGGTCCAGTAAGTAAAAACCAGACTATACACTCTCTGCTAAATGATGAAAGTCAACCCAGTTAGTGTTTGGTATAGACCATGTATATTCTTATTACTGGACTGCTTTTACTCTCTGAAGTCAAATCCCTCCCACAGGAATCTAATGCTGGGCAAGGGTTTAAGGCATTTGAACATCAGCAAAGTGATGAAAGAATTAGATGAAAACAGGGAACTTCCCAAGCAGTGAGAGGCTGCCTGGTTTCCCACATAGCCCCTCTGTCACACTTATCTCTGGAAGCCTTTGTAATAATAACTGTCACTTTAACCACAAACATCCTCCAGCCACGGAGCCTGACATTTCCCAAGGAAGGTGACTTATTTCACAACCTTGAACTTTTTTAACAAAGTTCACAACCTCAGGCTTTCTCAAGATAGGTTAGATTGAGACTGAAAGAACTAAATTGCACCATGTAATAAAATAAAAGGAATTTTTATAGTTTTCATAGACAACCCATGAGGGAAGAGGGGGCACAGTTCATGAAATGAGGGGACGATAGGATTATTAGAGGGGTCTGGGGCCCAAAGGGTGAGAGATGGATAATTCAGGATGGATGTGAGAATGGTTTGTGCATTTTTAAGAACACAGCTGGCTTATACCAATGTTAAGATGTTTTCTGTTCTGTGTTCCATGATTTCTCCTCTCCTACCATTATCCTCACTCTTTGATACAATTCTAGTACATAAATCCTGCCTCTTATGAGTGACATATTGAGGAAATCGATTAAGTAGATCAGCATTTGGGTCAACATGGGAAAGAATCGAATGGCAGCTGGGGGCCATGAGATAATAGAGTTCGAGAATACATCAGAAGAAGAACATTGGGACAAAAGATGACTAGAAGAAAGATACGCTAATCCACCTCCTGCCCATCTACCATTGCCATGGAGGGATCTTCAAATATATGGAACATGGGGATAAAGGAATTTGAGTTTGGGACATCCTTTTAAAAGTTGTGGATTTGGACATCCTTTTAAAATATTGTGCTACAGGATGACTTCTTGAAGTCTGGCAAAGTTAGGGGATATCCAAGAGGTGATATCAGCTTTATTTTTGTGTTAAGCCATCATTTTCTTTATTTTTGAAGACACAGAATGCACACATATATAAAATAAACACAATATAAAATAAGCTCTGTTGGCTATGCTTCCAAACAAAGACCATCTAGTGAACTACTTTTGGTAATTCACTTACCTTATATATTTCAAATTCACCTGGATGTTCTGCAAAATGTCAGTTTAGGTATGGATACTGTGGGCTTCTGTCTTCTCAGTTTTTTATTTGCATTTTTTTGTTTTTATTGTTAGAGCAAGAACCAAACCAAGTGAATATTACAAACAGCCTGGTTCATCTTTGGGATTTGTGGATGAGTAATAAAAATGTCTGGGTTAGTTAATTCCAGCTAAAATACCCCAGCTTATGCTCCAAATTGTTTGAGATCCCACAAATCACTCAACGAAACTTAAACAACTTGGGGAGGAATGCTAGAGATTCAGGGCTGGAGAACTGGGGGCAGCAAATGTAGTCATTAGGGACGTTGGCTTTATAGTCAAGTAGGTCATGGTTCAAATCCTAGTTCTTACTAATCGTGTTAATTATGTTGTTTACCTCTGAGTCCCAGTTTCTTCATCTGTAAAGGAGGGTAAGGATGCCTAGGTTGGTCTTGAAAATGTAACGAAATACATTTGGCACATTCCCTAGCTTATAGAATGCACTCAACAATAGTAGCTCTTCTTTGATTATTGATAATGTAATTATTGTGATTTAATTCATGCTCCTCATTTCAAAGTGAGAAAATTTAGGCCCATGCTGGCTTGACGAAGGGTACATAGTTAATTAGTTAGAGTCAGAGCTGGCATTAGATATCCCAAGCTTGAATCCAGCTTTCACTCAATTACTTTGTGAAATTTCTCACAGCGCTTGCCAAGCAATGATTCAGTTCTACCTTGCACATCTGTATGCTTACCTGGGAGATAAGATGATGCAGACAGACGTGGCCAAGTGGGTCTGTGAGCAGTGGATGAACAGGCACATGCTGTGTTGGTGAGCTCACTGGGGAGCCTTTCTTTTTGCCTTTCTGATTCTGCCCTTCCTGTTGAAACCAAACGCTCTCACCTGGAAACTATGCATCACCCTTGGACATGATGTTCATCCCACACTCTCTGTGGCTGAGAGGCTGTTTACCTTCCTCAGACCTCTACCTAGTGCTTTGTAATGAAGGAGAACATCCATTACTGTGATGTAGTGGAAATAACAGTGAGATGAGTTCTGGTATAGACATTCTCCAATGGTTTATTTTTCTAAAAACTGAGGGGATTGGATTACGACATCTCTCTTAAACAAGAATGTATGAATTTATGAAAAGGAAGAAGTGAAGACATGCTAAGTATACAGAACAGATATATTTAAACTGCTGTTTGATATTTCCTTGTTTTATTAAAATGGGGAAAGGCAGTGTAGTGATTTTTTTAAACAAATAGAAATTTGTTATATTGAGGTGAATTTCAAAATTCTATTAAATACATGATTTTTGGCCAGCCTTTAAAAGATAATAGGCATAAGTATATCTTTATTTTGGTAGATTTTTGTGTAGCAAGTAAATAATTTCCTGCATAAAATGAAGGTGCTAGCCCTTCTCTTTAGGCCAGGATTTCTTAACCCCAGCATGATTGAAATTTGGGGCCAGATAATTCTTTGTTGTGGATGCTATCCTGTGCATTGTAGGATACTTGGCAGCATCCCTCTCCTCTGCCCACTAGACATCAGTAGCACATCTCCCCACCCCCAGCTGTGACAACCAAAAATGTATCAGATATTACCAAATATCCCAGGGCAGGGGATACATGTACCCCTTGGCAGAGAAGCACTGCTTTAAGCACATGTATATGGTTATTTGAATGGAATGCTTCTCTTTGCCCTAAATCAATGTATTTTTCAGTTGTATTAGTCAGGGTTATAGTAACAAACTCCACATGTCAATAGCTTAATGGAACAAATTTATTTCTTGTTCCAAGGCAGTTGTCCCCCACGTGGTGATTGAATGGCCCATGTTGCATCCATGTGAGTTCCCTCATCACAACATGAGGCATCTGTGATTGTGGAGACAAAAACACACAGAGAACTCACACCAGCTCTTATATGCTTTGGCCCAGAAGTGACACATCTGCCATCCATCCACAGGTCATGATAAGATCTAGTCACATGGCTCTTCCCAACTGCAAGGGGCCTGCAGAATATCAGGAAGCATATGGACCATTTCGTGAACATTGTGTGCCATACCAAACATTCACAGCTTGGAGAGTTGGCTGCAGATGGCAGAAGCCCAGAGGGAATTTTCCGTTTAACTCTTATCTTTCACCTTGGGAGAGGCCAGTCATAGCTAGAACAGAGGATGTCCTCAAATTCTTCTGCATGCTATTTTTTATTCTTCATTAAATAAGTGCTAATGCTTCATCGTGGTGATATTTTATTAATTCATCCCGTTTTCTTCAAATGAAAGTCCCCAGAGAATTCCAGAATATAAAGCAATTAAAAGTCCAGCTGGAGTGGTTGAAGTGGGGATGGTACCTTGCTTTCCTTGTCCTCCAAACTCATGCGTAAAGGGACGACAGAACATAGCAAACTTGTGATCTAAAACATTTTAAGAAACTTGCTCTGAATAAATATAACCTATCTGATCTTGTCACAATAGCTGTTACTCTGCTTGGAGAAAGGCAATGTGGGTATATGACATGTCATTTGTTTGCTGTTGAAAACAATAGTTTCTTTTCACTGATATTAAGTCAAAACATCTTAGAATTGGAGGAAGAATTTCTGCACCTCTGCTGAGGTAACATATTATAATGGTGTAAGAATACACATTTCTGGAGCTAGACTGCTTTGGTCCAATACATTGTCTTATAAGCTGCTCAAAATTAAACACATTACTCAAGTCCACCACCTCCATTTCCTCATCTGTAAAATGGGAATAATAATAGTACCTACTTCATTGGGTTACAATGGTTAATATTTGTAAAGCATTTGAAAGAGGGCCTAGGATTTAGTATATACTATGTGCTATTAAATTACAACAAATAAATAGATAAAAAAATATATATCAGTAGCCCCATTATAGCACAAAAGCAATCTGCTATATCCTGGAGAATCCTCTATAAAAGGCCCCATTATTATTCTAGAAAAATAACAGAGGCCAGCCAGAAAATCCTGGTATAACAGGTTAACTACTAAAGCAGATGCCAGGTCATTTGCCAACTCTAACATGTAAAAGTGAATTTGCTAGTTGACATTCTATTGTAAGGAAGAGCTTTCCCTTCTCTAGAATGAAGGAGTCTGACTATCACAATTTTGTAAGACTCATCAGTGGATGCTTTAAGGAAAGGTGAAATCTTGATAAGAAAGAGGACACTTACAGTCTCAAATTATCTCCCTAGATTTTACACATTAATTACAAATGGAAACATAGTAATTTATCAGTGGAAAAACCCTGGTAAATACCATGGTAACTATGTGATTAAAGTTCACATCACTAGCAATAAAACAAACTAACACTAGATATGTCTTGATGGGATGTAGTGAGAAGAACACATCATTTGTGTAGTAACTCTGCAAAATTTTCATAAATTGGCCTAATCCTCGGAAACATCAGATCAACTCAAACTAAGAGACAAGCTATAAAATGACAGTGATATTCATCCAAGGTGTGAATATCATGTCGGCAAAGAAAGACTGAGGAACTTTTCCTAGTTAGTCTCTTAAAGGAAACTAAAACGATATGACTACAAAATGTCACAGATGATCCTGGACTGGATTCTGTACTTGGTGGGGGGAGGAAAAGAATTGTTATAAAGGACATATTGGGTCAACTGGTGAAATTTGAATATGGATTATGGACTGGCTGGAATATGGATTATGAACTATTTTATCAATGTTATATGTCCTAATTTTGATAACTATGTTGTTATCAAAATTGTTGTAAGAGCATGTCCCTATTCTTAGGAGATACACACAGAAGTATTTAGGGGTAAAGATGAATGTCTGCAACTTATTGTCAAAGTGTTCAGAAAAAAATTACTCTGTGTGTTTGTGTTGTGTGCATGCATTGAGAGAGAATTACAAAGCAAATGTAGCAAAATATTGATGATGGTGTATCTGGGTAAAATATATAAATATCTGGGTATAGAATTTCCTAGTACTACTCTTGCAATTTTTCTGTAAATTTGAAATTAATTAAAATTTTAAAAGTTTGAAAAAGAAAAAAATATAGAAAGATATATTGTCCTTCCACTTCCAAAAAAGAGTGCATTTGTTACTCAACTCCTAAGGCCAGCATGAACTCGGGTGATTAACCTGGAAATTTAGTAGATACCCAGGAACTACCCTGATAGTCAAAGACCTGTGGAGAATTACTAAACTACTAAAGAAGAGAAATGGTTCTCTGATTTGGGTTTACAATCTAAAAAAGGCAAGCATTTTAAGTAATCTCTTGGATACCTGTTGGTATTTGCTGGTGTATTTGTTGGTATTTTCTGATGTACTTTTTTTTCTTGCTGAGTTAAAAAATCTTTATGGGATTTTGCTCCATGTATGAGGCTGGTGTGGGGCCCCTCTGGTGGTAGCTATAGATGTGTGTCATACCAGAGGAAGTCATCCCGGGAGAAGAGTACATGGTATTAATTATAGCTAAGGCATTATAATGTTGTACACAAGAATTGATTCTAACTAAGCTCCCGCATTCAGAGGTTTGTCCTCTCAGACTGCTTGTCCTGATGCACTTGCCTCCTCCCTGACTGTGCATGAAATCCAGGCTCTTAGGAGGACACAGAACATCCTCACAGACCACATGTTGACTCAGTAGATGTCCTCAGCAGGTACTCAGGTTAAGTCCTTGTACAAAGAGGAGACAAGACATTTTACTTTATTTTTATAATACCTTCTGCATTCTAAAGGTATGGGAGTGAGGGAGGGTCTCTGTACCTGAAAAGACATTTGTTTCCTGAGCTGGAGCTTGATGACTGTACCCAATTTTGAAGATACAGGCAATTTCTGGGCATAAAAGAAAAAAACCAATTGACTTGGGTGATAGTGGGAGGGGGGTGTTCCTGGGACAAAGAACTACCAACCAGTAAGGCTGGGGTGGTTGTGTGCACAGGTTACATGAGTGTTTACGACTGAGGTCACATGTATTTTCTCCTCACACAGTGCCAGCTGGTTCTACCTTAGATATCTCAAGTGCTTACTCAATATTTCTCTAGGGAAAAATCTATCCATGTAACATAAATCCCTGGATACTTTCAGAAAAAAAAAGAAAAAGTTTTTGTCTGTAGATGAAATGCAGTACCTGAAAATAAATTACCCCTCCCCACATACCCTTGTAAGAATTTCATTAAGAAAGCAATTTCATAAAAAAAATTCCAGCAAATACTCCCAAGCTTCCAAGGCATTGTTGGATTTTGCTGGATTTAGGAGTCACTATTTCAGCCTGCTTCATCCACCTGGCGTCCATAAATTCACTTCTAAGCAAAAAGGCACAGTTATCTTCATGCACAATTGTTCCTGCTCCCTCTGACTGGTTCATTTTCTGCTTTATGATTGTCTTGACCTGTTCAAACTTTGCGATCAACATTCACACTTTCCCCTCTGGTCCCCTGATGGCATCTGTTGAGACGTGCTTGGACAAGACTCCATGTTACCACGGGACTACAGGTTAGAGCTACCAGGACTTGTAAAGAGACTTTGTCTGGGTTGCCATCTGTGTAAGTGTCTCCGCACAGGCAGAATATCTAGGTGTTGCTTCCTCCATTATCTATTTAACTAAGAGCCTCAGAGGGGCTTTCTCTGTCCCATCCCCACTTCAGCCGGCAGAACATGAAGATTTCTCTAACCATCAGCAAGTGAGCTGTTAAATATTACTGTTAAAAGGAAGGTGATTATTTTGGTCTTCCTATGTAAGACAAAACTAATTATTTATTACCAAACTTCATCAACTTTGCAGTATCGTTCAACATTAAGTACCTACCAGTGAATTGCTGTAGAGGAAGAACTATACTACACCTCGGCCTTGGCAGGAGCCACTACATGTGTAATCATGCACCACTTCATAGACTCAGCCTTCCATTATGCCTGATTAACTACTGTTCAGCTTGTCCCTCAGCTCCTGAGGGGACATAACCTTAAATTAGCTTAGATATTCAGCCAGGCAGCAATTTGATGTGGGTCTAAGAAAAGTTACATTGTCTGTACAGGAAATGACCCTAGCTTTAGAAGCATTTTATCACAAAGTGTGTATGGATGTTTGAAAAATCCCTCATTAACACACATCCTCCAACTCCTTCCTCCTTCTTTTCTTTTAAACACCTCTTCCTACCTCAAATTAGAAAGGGCTTTTTAGCTGGTGAATGCCCTCCACAATCTAAAGCAATTTACCATTACTAGATGATGTTAGTGGGCTGATAAGTAGGCTGTTATTAGTACTGTGCTGATAGCAGGCTCTAGCTATGGTTTTTTTGGGACTGTTGATAACTTAACTTTGGATTTGAACAGAGTGAGTGAAGTCCTTTATGTCTTTTTTTTCAATCCCAAGGGGATTATTTTCTTATCTTTTCTAGTGTTTTCATTCTGTAATTATAACTTCTCTTCCTTCCTTCCTCCTTCCTTCCTTCCTCCCTCCCTCCCCCCTTCCTTCCTTCTTTCCTTCCTTCCTTCCATCATCAAAGATATTGTAGAACTCCTACTATATACCAGGCGCTATAATAATTGAGAGTTCACTGGTGGATGGAGCCTATACAAACCAGGCAGATTGGAGAGATACATGTAATTATCAAGCATAGGAGGCTCACAGAAGCTCTACTTGGATCCTCATTCTGTCTTAGTCTTCCTGCTTCTATACTTTTACTTATTAATATATAGTTTTCACCAGATGAGAAATTCCCCATGTATCTTCCACCAGTGACTTTCCACATGGTCAAGTTTATCTTCTCCTTGAGGATGACTTTCCAGCTTACACTGAGCTTTTACTCTTGAACCCTAACACTTATTTGGCCATAATGTATTCTCGTGGCAACCTGCCTTAGTATCTTTATTGGAATTTTTCTTTTTCTTTTTTAGGTAGAATTGGAATTCTTCAAAAAAATTTTTTTTCTTTTTTTATTGAAGTATAATTGCTATACAATATTACGTAAGTTACAGGTGTACAATATAGTGATTCACAACTTTTAAAGGCTATACTCAATTTATAGTTATTATAAAATATTGGCTATATCCCCATGTTGTACAATAATCCTTGTAGCTTATTTTATACCTAATAGTTTGTACCTCTTACTCCCCTACCCCTATATCCCCTATATTGTTTCTACTCCATTCCCTCTCCCCACTGGTAACCACTAGTTTGCTCTTTATATCTGTGAGTCTTGTTTCTTTTTGTCATATTCACTAGTTTGTTTTATTTTTTTAGATTCTACATATAAGCAATGTTTGTATTTGTCTTTCTCTGTTTGATGTATTTCACTTAGCATTATGCCTTTCAAGCCCATCCATGTTGCTGCAAAAGGCAAAATTTCATTCTTTTTTTGGCTGAATAATATTCCATTGGTGTGTGTGTGTGGGGGGGTGTGTATACACACACCACATCCTTTTTATCCATTCATCTGTTGATGGACACTTATTTTGCTTCCATTTCTTGGCAATTATAAATAATGCTGCTATGAACATTGGGGAGCATACATCTTTTAGAATTAGTGTTTTTTTTTTTTTTCAGATATATACCCAGCAGTGGAATTGTTCTTTGTTGAAATTTGAATTTGTGCCATCATATATCATTTCATGGTTTTGAATTCTGTTTTCCCATTTAGACTGCAAGTTCCTTTAGGGCAAAGTCTTGTATTTGACTTCCCAAAATTGTATCATGGAAGAAGCACTATTCTAGATTTCTGGAGTTTAAGTTCTAGTCTCAGTTCTACAACTAACTGGCTTTGTGACTACAAGCCAGCAATCTAGTGTCTTGAGTTTTGAATATTCTAATATAGAAAATATGATGTTTGGATGTGATAATTTTCACAGTCCCTTTAATTCTGGAGTGTCTTACACAGCACCCAACTCAGTGCCTAGAACAGTTCCTTAAACATAGCAGGAATTCAATAAACATCTGAATAATCTTTTGAAACATTGTTCATTATTGTCAAGGGCACTCAAATGTGGATCTTTTTAAAGATCCACCATTTTTTAAAAGGAACGCTAAACTTTTGAGAATGTACTTTATACAAAGGTCTTTACTGACATGAATCAATGGTTTTTCTGATAGTGAGAATAACTATGGAATCAATTCCCAAGCCTGTTTTTAATTACTTGCATGACCCTGGATAAATTATTTGGTATCTCTGACCCTCAGTTCTTTCATATGTATTCATAAAATTATGACTAATGCTTGCCTCATAGAGTTGTTTACTATGAAGTAATCTTAGCTTCTACCTTGAGCAGAAGTAGAAGTTAGATATATGTATTATAATTACTTGTGTTTTAAATTTTTTGTATTTTAACTTGAAGCTTGGAATAATTTATCCATGATTCTTAAGGAAACAGTGACAAAGGATTTAGAGTAAATTCTGAATTTTCCAGATGATATTATTTCAAAATCCCATAGATTCATTAAGACAAGATGGCTGCCTTGACTTTCTTTGGCTGGGCTTGTCACTTTTTAGTAGCATCATTACTTCATAAGGTAGGCCAACAAATGGAAAGGCAGTGGTGTAATCAACCACTATTGTTCCTTAGCAAGAACTTTCCATGGTAAGTTGATGGGCCAAAACACTGGAAATAATGGCCATGTACATAGTCACACAAGGGTTGAAATAATTGGGAATGTAAGCTACTGCATTTGTGCTTCCATCCCCTAAAAGCACAATTAGTGGATTCAGATCTGGTTTCATTGCCTAGAATCCTCCTGAGATCTTTTACTTTCTACCCCTCTATGGCCCCTTTCTCAAGTAATCATAATCAGAAAGGCCAATTTACTTGAAATGAATATGTAGCTTATTTCAAAACTAAATAAAATTGGTTATTGGACTGTCAGTCTCTTCCATTTGTGTGGCTGTAATTTTCACTATTAAGGGTATGCTATTAAAATAGCTTCTGTCCATTTATATTAGAATGCAAGGTTCATGTTTAATAATCTTGAGGGAGAATGCCTGGCAATTACTGAATGACCCAGTAGAACCATTCTGGTACTTGGTGTCCTGGATTCATTAAACTGCCTTCTTGGGAAACAGCCAACTATCCCCCAAATAATAGAGAAACCAGATTCCAGGGCTAGTAGCAATAAATGTTTAAAAGTGAAACACGTTATATTTAAGAGGAAAACTATCCTTAGGGATTTTTTCCCTGAAAACTTTAGAAGTAATGACCAAATCACAGCAACAGTCTCACAAACAAACAAGTCCACCTTTGGAGATATCATTTAAATCAAAGAATACTGGAGAGAACATGTAGATATTAGCCAAACTGATGATTTCTCCTCAAGCAGGCTTGTTCCTTCTGTTTGATAGCAGTAGCTAACACACAGCTCTGAAACCAGGGTTTGTTTTATTGAAGAACGTTTGGAACTAAATGGTTGCTTATTTCCTTAAATTGCCAGCAGGTGATCTTCAAAAGACAAGGGTACTCAATTAAAATAAAATAGCATGCAAGCTAAACAATTCATGTTAAGTCCATTCTAGTCTTCCTTCTATTTGTGCTGCTTCTTTATTGTAGCTTTTTTATGATTCTTTCCCTTTCACACTTTCTGGCTAACTTCACTTCTAACCATTCTTAATTCAATTCATCGAATTTCTACTGGAACAATAGTATTTCAGGTTACAGAGGAAGTCGACTATAAATTGATCATTGGATCTACCTTCAAGATTCTCACTCCTCTGTTTGGTTGTGAAAAGAAGCATTAGCCCATAACCCAAGACATAGTGACACCTGAATAACTGGCCCATCAAGAATATATTTCCTTGGCCTCTTTTCTTCTGGGATAACTTTTATAATACTATGAAAGGATGCTGAATATATTTATTATTGTTCTTATACTTTCACCAAGAAATGAGCAGTGGAATGAGGAGAACATGAACAGAAGTGAGGAGACATTCCTGGGAACCATAGGAGGTTCCAACAAAGTCAACTTGTCAGATGGCCTTTTAGTATGCCTTCTATGTGACTGCTCATCAAGCTTCATGCTACAGTGAAGGAGGTCCAGGCTCCATTCATATAATTCTGAATGATAGTTGGAAAGGGAGCATCCAGAGCTAACTGTCTAGTTACAGGCAGATCTTAAAGGTTTGGTGGAGGGACTTAAGTCCTCAGAGGGACCCTGAATGAGTCTCAGGGCTTGTTAAATTAATTTAGTTGACTTCGTTCTCTAATCTAAGAGTATAGTTTCTGTTTTTATAAATAGTAAGAAAGAATGTCTCATGGAAGCAATTTCATGATTGCTTTCCATGTTAATGTTAGAACTAAAAACCTGGGCCAACAATCTCTGGTCAACTTAGTAACCTATTGCCAATCTATTATCTATAAATTAATTGCTTCTTGCCCTTCTGACTAAACTCATCTGTTATCAATGAAATAATCTTGTGAAATTATTTATTTTTGTGCATCTCTTGGCATAATAAACTTGAAATGCTTGTTAATCACAGAAAATTTTTATCTATTACTCTTAAATTTTACTTTTTTCAATGTTGAAGGTAAATTGTGGTCTTGCTAGCCAAACATATCATGCTTTTAGACTATATTATTTTAGGGTTTTTGTCTTTCCAAACTGAAGAATACTACTTCTTAGTCTGTTCTTGTAAAGAAATTCCTTGACCAATTTAATAGCTCTTCTCTGGTTGTCTCTATGCCAATTCTGTTTTCTTGAGCTATAATGACCGAATGATACTCATGACTCTAGATGTGGGTAAAACAGATGAGACAGATAAAGTTTTCTGCTCTGTTTCCCATACTCTTCCTCATGATGCTGAGGGTTCTGTAGCCTTCTCAGACACAAGAGCACTTTGTGTTCATTTCTTACAGTCTACAGTATGACTCTTTTCTGAGTCATAATTGTTCAGATTATTTTGAGAGTAAGGTACACTTCTATCCCTCTGTTGCTACTGAAACATTTGGTAATTACCAGGATCTTTGAAATACTGTAGAAAAACCTCAACCTATTGATCCCAGATTTATTTTCTCCTGTATTATGTTCTTATTTTAATTGAATCATTTTTTTCCCATTTCTAGCATTTGGTCTTCTAACAGAGTAAGGTTTCACGGTAGGAAATGTTTTATAGAAGTTAGTATATTAAATGCACTTTTACCTCATTAATGTTTTATTCTCCATAACATAATGTTTACAATGTTTCCATTAAACATATAAATAAACATTGTATGTTTAATGTTCCAATGAAGAGGACAGAAATGAGAGGCAGAAAATATGGGATTTGGTTCAGACAAAGTCTAAACAGGGCAATGTTAAGTTCTTTCTATCTGAAAGTCTCAGCAGCAGCATTTTCAAGTCAAAGAAGGTAATTCTTTATTGACATTGTGAAATTAATAGCATGATGACTGTGGGGTATCTTTGAAAAGAAAGAACTATTTAGATTTAATTGATGACAATATCAAAGGAATGGGTCAAAGGAAGTTTACATACTGGTTAAGGCAGTGTCACATACTAATTAACAAAAGGGCTCCCTGGACTCAGACTTAAGTTAGACTCTGAGTTCACCACATATTGGCTCAGTGACCTTGGGTATGTTGAAATTTTAAAGTCTGCTATCCCATTTGTATCTTGGAGATAATGGTAATATTTATCTCACAGGTTGTCATGAAGATTAAAAAAGGGAATACATGTAAAACACTTAACATAGTATCTGGCATATAATAACTGCTAAATATACTAGCTATAATAATAATTACTGCTATTACTATTATTGATATAGGACCTCAGGGTTTTTCAGTAGAACTGATCATTGAAATTTATTGACTATGATAGAAGGTAATTGAATTAAAGTTTGAATGCTTATAAATTAACCCAAGGAAAAATGTTTCCAATTACTATTTTATATATCAAAGTAATTATAGCCAGTAGAGGAAGACAAACACATAAAATATTACAATACAATAAGATAAGGACTATCTTAGAGGTATGAACAAATGTCTGGGGTACCCAGTGATTATTGTGGATATCTATCATTTTCAAGACTTATTTTGGGGGAATAGGGCCTATATGTTCCTCTGAGGATCTTGATTTCACCCTTGACTCCAAAGTTGGGGACTTAACCCTGACCTGGCCAATTAGAGCATTGTATCCTGCTCACCATGGTAATTGTTTCAGAGAGGGGCACATGACTGTGAAAGTCAGGTGTAGGACTTGGTTTAAACTTTTGGGAGAGATCCTTTTTATTCTTTCCTGGACTCTTAACTGTGAGGATGGAAGCCTGGCATTGTTGGCATTCATATCGCTGTGATAAAGCAAGATCTTGTTTGTCAATGGAAATAATACAAAGGACTATGGAACAGATGGAGAGACCAGGTCCTGATGACACTGAAAATTACAGCTGTAAATGTCTTTATGCTTAAGCCAGCATGAGTTGGGTTTTTCTGTTTTGTGTTGTTTTGTTTTGTTTTGTTTTTGCGGTACGCGGGCCTCTCACTGCTGTGGCCTCTCCCGTTGCGGAGCACAGGCTCCGGACGCGCAGGCCCAGCGGCCATGGCTCACGTGCCCAGCCACTCCGCGGCATGTGGGATCTTCCCGGACCGGTGCACGAACCCGTGTCCCCTGCATCGGCAGGCAGACTCTCAACCACTGTGCCACAAGGGAAGCCCGTGAGTTGGGTTTTTGATTGCTTGCAATCAATAAAGTCTTGGCATGTGTAGTAACTAATTTTACGTGGACAATTAAGAAATGTTCTGTATGGATTGATTCTAATGTCACCAGAGGAGATGGAATAGAGGAAATTCAGAAATAGGCAGTCTTCTAAGGCAGAGAGAATAGCAGGGCCAAGGTACATATGTATGAAAAGGCTTTTGGACAATGTATTGTCATCACGGCCAAAGCTTCTAACTTTCTGACAGTAATGCTTGGACCAGCCAGTTTAGTTATATTCATGGATGTCATGATACGGTTTAAAGAAAATGCGCTTGAGAGAAAGTCTAGGATATGTCAAATCCAGGATATGTCAATAATTAAGTGGTGACCCTAGGCTGTTACCTACGCTCATTGAAACTCACTTTTCCATTCTTTGCTATGAGTATAAAACTACCTATGTTTTATAGATTTTTTGAAGATTAAATTAAAATTAAATATGGTGAGCTCCTAAAACAGCTCCTGCCTGCCCCAAGGGAGAGGTGCTCCATGAACGTATGATTTATACTGACTTCTAATTCTAGCCACTGGAGGAATGACATCTTCTGATTAACTTAATGTTAAACAAAAACCCCTTTGTGCTTTGACATTTTTGCTGGAAACCTTTATAGATTATGTTGGTTCAACTTTTTGTCTTACAGTTGAGTATGTTAAACATTAACAAATAACTCTTTGAAGAGTAAGGATCTGTCACTGTGCCCCAGCATGACTGCTTTCAGAAGCAGATGATAATCCTTATAGTGTCATAGATGTGGATTATTGGGCAAAAATCTCTCATGACTCCTGTATTCCAAAACCATGGAATATTTCTAAACTAAAATTTCAATAGGACTTGTTATTAGTGTGTCTTGCTTGCTTCTGATGAAAGCAAATAATAAAGTAGAATTTTGGTAGAGGGCCCAGAACCAGTTGGGTACTATTTAATCCATGTTTTGCTATTAGTTCATTCTCTTTTCATCTAAGACTAGGAATATCCCACAAATGTTTCATATCAGTAAAATGCTAACCTTTGAAAGTCAAGACTTTTCCCCAAATCTTTACTTGACTAGATTTGCAACTTCTACTCAACTTTAATTCTTTAGTATTTATTGAGCACATAGTATGTGCAGACCATGTTCTGGACAATGTCTGCCAGAAGTGGGGTGCAGGTTTATTGGATGAAGCTGTTGTTAGTTGAAAACATAGGAAAATGTATCAGATGTCACAGTGTAGGAGAAAATTTAAAAAATATATTTAGATCAGTGATTTTCAAAATTTCTGTGATTGTAATCTAGAATTAAAAATTCATTATATATTTATATATACATACATGTGTATATTAATGCAATATGTAATATATTATATATATATGTGTGTGTGTGTGTGTGTGTGGTATGTGTATGCACATATATGTGTGTGTGTGTGTGTATAAACTGAAACAAAAGTTTCTTGAGTTAATGTTCATCTTACTCCTTGAATACAATCTGACACTTTCTGTTCTGTTCTATGCAATACTATTTCATTTTTAAAAAGCTGTAAATGCTGGTCAGCAACCCTTTAAATTTATTTTGAAACTCATGAATAAGTGGCAAACTGATATAGACAAGCTAAGAATCATCATTCAGGTGACAATTATGTACAGAGAACTACTCTTTCTTGATTGACTTTTATTACATTCAGCTAGGAAAGACCTTCCTTGGAGGAGCAATTGACCTAACAGATGTAGATCACCTCAGATTGACTAAGGATAATATTTGGACCCATGTTTGGGCATAAACTGGATTAGTTAGTAAACCACAGGAACCAAGATTCTAATGTAACTCCTGGCCACTTATCACTATTTAGTTGAATGTGGGCCTTGAAGGCATAAAAGAAATCATCAAAATTAAATATAGCACTGCTCAACAAAGTGAAAAGAAGATGAAATTATGTGATAATTGAGAAAATGTTGGGACATGAGTCTTACAGTAAAGAGAAATAACTCACTGGTTTGCAGTGCTAATATATGAATCTTGGTGCTTTGGTTGCAGTATGCTAACAATCCTGAAATTTCATGTTTAGCTGGATAATCAAATCTAACAGGTGGATTCTGCTTCCCTTGTAATATTGTTCTTCTTAACCTTCTCTTCTATGCAGGTGCTCGAGTTTCCCCTTGCAGCCCCACAGGCAAAGGGGGACTCTAATGAACTGGCCCTGAAGATAGAGCACATTCTACTTGGGCTCTTGTCTCTTACAAGTGAAAAGCTAAGCAAATCCCCACAGTGTATTGCAATTCTAATAGGACTATTAGATGCCATGCCCTGAATCCAGAGGGGATCCTTGTGCCACTTACTCCTGGTCTGTTAGAACTGACTGCCTCGGCATACAGGGGAGGTGAACCATGAGGTGAACAATTGTAATCCACAGAATGCCTACATAGTTAACATTTTCCTGGTTTTAAACAGTCAAATGTCATAGGATATACAAATTTCTCAGTACAACATTTTTCAGGTCCCTGTTTATAGGAAAAATTATACTTACATTCCCAAAGCCCAATACAACATTAACAATACATTAGACAAGAGAAGTTTTGAATTATATTCCAGATGCAATTGGTAGAATGCCAGAAGCACATGTGGGCATTTTAGAAATTGTACCAAATGTCCATAGATACGATGGAGGTGCTAGATCTAGGATAAGCTGGGCCATTCCAGGCACAGAAACTGCTTGCTAACAACCATATGAATTGTTTTGAGATTGCGAAGCCATTTTTTAAGCATGTCCATCTTAACATGACAATTTGCTACATATATCTTGACATTTTACTATGTTTTACTATGCTTGGGGATTTCAGGTTGACATTAACATAAATTGTTACCATTTAAATATTTGCACAGAATATCTGATTTTTGGAAACATATAGCAAGAGTTGCCTGTAATTATAAGAGTAAATTAATAATAAGTTACAGTAACTAAAACTTTAATTTGAGTTGTGATAAAATGTTAATGCCTAGAGTTCTCACTTCTGTGAAGTCTGTAACCATTTGAATTTCTCTGAAATTTATTTTGGTATGTGATATAAAGTTACACTTGTTTAAAATGGTTAAGCTCTAACTCTCTCTAATGTCTTTTGTTGAAGAGGCCATTTATATATATCATGGATTTATGCTGTTTCTTAATCATATTTTCAGTTAATGCACATTTTCTCAACCTTGGCATTATTGACATTTTAGCCTGGATCATTTTTTATTGCGCGTTGTAGGATGTTTGGCAGCTTCCGTGGGCTCTACCACTGGAAGCCAATAGCATCCCCCAAGCTGTGATAAGCAAAGATGTCTCCAGACATTGCCAAATGTGCCCTGAGGCCTCAGTTAATAAGTATTAAGTCACTGCATCAGTTAGGGTCCTGACAGGAAACAGATGGTGCACTTTCATGGCGTAAATGAAGTGTGTAATAAGGGAACTGTCTGTAAAGGTACGGACAGGCATAAGGAAATTCAGTAAGGGGCAATGGAGCACCTTGGGGCTGGTAAGAGTGAGGAAGGTTACCATATCTGGACCTGAAGGGCAAGGGATGGGAGAAACTACAGAACACAGCGGAGTATAAGACAGGACTACATGACAGAAGCTGTGCCTTCTGTAAAGTGACAAACTGGCCACTAAAAATTTGGCAAGGAGATAGCTGGGAGAAAAAAATGCCCCAACTTGAATCTCCAGTGGTGCCTCCCATTTCTTGAACTTAACCATAAACCAGAGGAAAAGGGAGCCTTTGATGCAATGCTGAAAGATCAGTCCCTTGAGGCTCCTAGCAAGATGGAGAAGGGCGAAGATTAGATCTGGTACAAAGGAAGAATATTCAACACATTTTCATATTAATACTATGTTGATTATTGCCTCTGCTCCAAACTATTGCCATTACTTATAGCTTTATAATACATTTTAATACCTTATAGACAAATTTCACCACCACCAGTTCTCCTCCTCCTTTTCTTCCTCCTCCTCCTTCTTCTTCAAATGCTGCCTCCTATTTATGAAAAAATATTATATTGATTTTCCTAATATTTTTTGCAGTCTTTTCTTCTGGATTCATTTTCTGTCTTCCTAGGATAGAAGGTCTGTTGGTAGTAGATGTTCTATGTATCATTTAAGATAGGTGAAGCTATGCCACAGTCAGAAAAACCCTGTAAATTTCAATTCCTTAACACAAAGTTTATTCTTTGACTTACAAAGTCCAATGTGAATCAGGTGACTCCATGACTGCTGCTTCATGTGGAGGTGTTTTTGATAAAAGGCTTATTTGAAAGCACTTCTAGGTTGGCAGATATTTTGTCTCAGCAGTCTGAAGATAAAAGTCTTCTGCTTTGCATTTCTGTTGCTGCTGTTGAGAAACCAGGTAGGAGTGTAATTGTCATTTCTTTGTAGATGAGCTGTCTTTCCCACTCACAGTACACCCCACCCACCCCCAGTTGCTTTAAAGTCTTTAATTTTAGTGACCTGCAATTTAACTCTGATAGATCTGAGTGTGTATTTCATTTAATTATTCCTCTTGGGATACTCTCAGCTTCATGAAGCTGAGGTCGTGTGTCTTTCACTTATTTTGGAAATGCATCAGATTTTATTTCTTGAATATTAACTCTTTCTCACTCTTTCTATCATATCTTTCTAGATCTTGGATCAAATGTATGTTAGATTCTTCATTATAGTTTCCCTGGGTCCTAGCAGTTCTTTCCATTTTCTGACCATTTATCTCTCTGTACTGCATTCTTGGTGATTTTTTTTTTTTTAGGTCTATGTTTTAGTTAATTTATTCTATTCAGTTAATGTGTCCTTTGGATTTCTAATTTGAGTGATAATATTTTTTATTTTTACAACTCTCTTGTTTCTTCTTCAACTTCAACTGGTCACTCACTCCAGATCATAATTTTGATACAAACTTATATTTCTCTAAGCATTTAAAAAATATATACATACTTTTTCTTTCCTGATAATTCCAACATCCTTCATCTTTATGGGCCAGATTTTGTTTGTGTATGTAAGTGTGTGTGTGTTTCCCTTGCTAACTCTCTGCTTGGGGTGGTTTATTTCATTATGTGTTTTGTGATTTTTGATTGTGATTTCATAATACTTGAAGCTCTATCTATGGAAATTCTTGATGCCTTTTGGAATATCAGCTCCCTTCAGAGTTCTCCATCTGACTTAGCACATTGCAGAGGCCATTGACTTTACCTTCCTTCCCAAAGCCCACAAAACCAGATAACAGGAGACAACCAGGAACTGGAAGATGCCCTCAAAATAGCCATCAACATGTGTCTGCGTTCATGATGTCATGCACTATTCTTTGAATTTTTCTGTAGGTTTGACATTTTCAAATAAAAATTTGGAAAATGTAATTAAATTACTTTAAAAAGATTAAATTGACTCTAGATATCCCTTAACTAAAAGAAATAAAAATAAAAAAGGAGATGGATGTTTTATAGAATAGGAATAATCTGCTTACTTTTTCAAAGAAGGAGCTTTTGTAGTTATTAATTCTACTGCTTCTCTTTCTTTAATTCTATCTTTTAACTTGTGATTTCTGCTTCATCTTTATTTATTTTTTTCTCTTGCTGTTTTGGTAGGGCTTGTTCTTTTTATAAATACTGATTTTAATTTTTTAATTTATTTTAAAAATAAGTAATCTTACACAATTTTCTCCAAATCAAACTTTGGCTACTTCTTAGAAGTTTTGATAGTATTGTAATGATTTTCATCTTTTCTAAATAGTATTTTATTTGTAAATTTTTAACTGATAAAATCATAATAAAAGTATATGCATTTGGAAACTTTGGTGTATATATAGATAAATATGAAAATGCACATACCATAATATACTGTATATATGGGTAAATATAAAATATAGAAAATATGAAAATAAACATTAATTATTATTCCAGCCCTTTCTCCATTTTGAGAATTACCATTGACATTTTTATGTATATCCTTCTAGTCTTTTTATCCACAAAACATAAACTTTTATGTTTGTTTTAAATAAAATTGAGATCTCATTAAGGTTTTGTATTCTGATTTACATCATATTTTTCTATGTCATCATATATTCTTCTAGAAAATGGTATTAATAGCTATATATCTGTCTATCATGTGCATGTATTTTATTAAATCAATCCCCTCTTTTCAGTTATCTAGATTGTTTTAATTTTTTTGCTATGATGAATTACATAATAATATATGTCTTTATACATAAATCTTAGTATACACCTAGGATTATTTTCTTAAAATGAATTTCTAGACACAAATTGTCAGACAAAATTAGATAAACATTTTTAAGGCTTTTGATATATAAGATTAAATTGTCCTATAGAAAAGTTGTACGAATCATGCTACCACCAGCTGTCCATGTTAGAATGTACATTTCATATCCAGGAGAACAGTTTAAAGAAAATCTTTGCCAGCTTGGTTGGTGTCATGTGGTACCATCTTGTCTTGATTTGAATTTAATTTTTAGTACTAGTGATTTTTGTTATGTTTTTCTTATGTTTGTTGATTATTGATTTTTCTTTTTATGTCTGTGCCTGTTTTTATGTGCTTTCTTTTGGAGCGTTCATGTTTTTCTTGCAAATTTATATGATATTTTATATATAAAGGATGTTAACTCTGTCATTATGTTACAAATATATTAAAGAAATTTTTAAAATTTTGTTAAAATGTGAAGAAATTAAAAATTTTTGAACAATAAAAATAATCAATTTTAAAATTGTTTCTTCCTTTTTCTTTCCTGCTTGAAGAAATCTTCCCCACTTTGTGAGGAACTAAATATTCACTAATATCTTCCACCATTTCTTTCATATTAATCCTGCATTTAAATTTTAATCATTCTGAAATAAATTTTAGTATATATTATAAGGTAGTAATCCAAATTTATATGTTTCCATACAGTTAATTAATGACATTAATTTCCTCCACTAATTTAAACTCCCACTTTTATCATATTGTAAATTATAGTTTTGTTAGCCTTCATTGACCAGGATTTAAATAGGAAGGTGCTTTTGAATTTCTAAACTTTAGTAAAAAACTTGCTGTATCCAGAGACTATGGCGTCTGCAATTTCCATATTTTGTCATTTGTTGAGTTTGTCTATTATAACTCAATATTAACTAAAGTTTAGTCAATGTTCAATATATTCTTACATAGAAGATACAAACTATACCTATATAGTTTAAAGACACTACTATTCATTCAATTCTATTTATTTTATTGTTCAACTTATCTATAATAATAAATCCAATCTTTCCTTATTAAAGGAAGTTTAATGGTTAAGTTTAATAAACTTTAAAAAATTACTTGGTAAGATTTTTATTTAGGGATAGTATCCGAGGTTCTTTCTAGTGTAATGCACCTTATTAGCACAAGGCTAGTGTTAATGGTATCCACTAATCAAATTGTAATGAAATGTATACAGTTCTTGTCTCACTGTGATTTCTCTGGGGGCAAAAGTCATGCCTTCATTGACCTTATCCTGGTACATTATTTGCAGGCAATAAACACTTTTACAATGCAGTTGAATTTTACCCAAGTTAAACTCAGTGTGATCCTGCAAGAGGAAATTCCTAAAGAGAGTATAACCCAGAAATAGTAAAGAAAATCATTGTGTCCTTGATGCTAGATTAATGGTCATTGAGTAGAAAACGACAGGCCTTCAGAGATAGTTCTGGTCACTGTTTCTTACCCCAAACACACGCAGGTCTTCTGTCTATACCCATAAGGTTGCCCTATGATGAACTCAGTCTTAACAGTGGGTTGAATATGGTTGGCCTCGGATATGGAATTTCTCTTCCTAGAAAGATAGATGTTTATCAAATCAACTATAGTACTGTTATTGAGGTAACCTTCCCAGAAAACTGTACATTAACCAAGAAGTAGAGCCAAGAGCCTTCTCAACTCCAGAAAATAAAGATCACTGCTGACATCCTCATCTGGGCAAGCCCTCATGGGACTTGAAAGATACACTTCTGCCCCTTCTGTAATAAATTTAAGCATATAATTCTTTTTTTAAAATTAATTAATTAATTTTTGGCTGTGCTGGGTCTTTGTTGCTGTACACGGGCTTTCTCTAGTTGCAGTGAGCGGGGCTACTCTTTGTTGCGGTGTGTGGGCTTCTCATTGCGGTGGCTTCTCTTGTCGAGGAGCACAGGCTCTAGGCACACAGGCTTCAGTAGTTGTGGCTTGCAGGCTCTAGAGTGCAGGCTCAGTAGTTGTGGCTCATGGGCTTAGTTGCTCTGCGACATGTGAGGTCCTCCCAGACCAGGTCTCGAACTCGTGTTCCCTGCATTGGCAGGTGGATTCTTAACCACTGTGCCACCAGGGAAGCTCAGCATATAATTCTTTACCCACATTAGTAACCCCCAATATCCAGCTTCAGCCTTTCTAGATAAGCAGCCATTCTTCTCTGAGGTCCTCCCATGATGCTCTCAGCATGTTGGTAATGTGGACCACTCCTGTCACCCACCGACTAGCTCCCTTTCCCAGTCTGGGGAAGGGTTTCCTCCTCCACTCCTTTTGTGTCTCTCTTATTTAGGAACTCTCTCTTCTCTCCTCTTCTCTGTGTACTGAACGTCTAGCATTATTACCTCAAGAATTTATGTTTTATAAGGATAATTAGAAAGATGATCTGGAAGAAATTTTTTTTTCAGCTGCCACATAAACCTAAACATCCCTGAAGGCAAGATAGTAGAAAGGACTTGGTCAAATAGAAAGGGGTGTGTGTGTGTGTGTGTGTGTGTGTGTGTGTGCACTCATGCATTGAGAGAGCAGGAGAGAAAGAGGGAGAGAGAAAGAATGGGAAACACAAATGAGTATCTCAATGAATTATCTTAAATGTGCTAGATTCTCTCAGTTCTTTCTAGAAACAATCTGAATTAGCTCTTTCCGGGCCCATGAGTGCTACAGACACAGTGAGTTCTCTCTGACGACTCAGATGGCGGGCTTTCAGGGCAGAGCTAGAGAAGCCCAGCTGAGGTTGTGGAAGGTCAAGGAATCTGTTGGGCTGCTGACGAGATTCAGATCCAGACTCTCTCTGCCCTACAGGAAGCCTCCGATTTCCTCTCCCCAGACCTTCCATCTTCATTCCTTGCCTACGTGAGTTTGACCCTTCCTTGCTTTCTTTAATCTTGACTCATTCTTATTTTTCCCTCCCTCTGTCCTAGGAACCCCAAAGGAAACAAAATGTTGTCCCACATGTGATTTCAGCCTGCAGATGTATTTGTCTGGCCTGTGCTATGGGGAAGGCTTTACAGTTTATGTTTAATATGGATTAGTGGGAAACACTGGAAAAATTCATGTTAAGAATCCAGATTTCCAACTTCGCTCAAAATTTGGAAGATCTGGCCACATTGGGCCCATATCTGTGGCAAAAATGGGTTGAAGTCCTTGAAAACATTATGCTAAATAAAAGAAACCATTCATGGAAGACCACATATTGTATGATCCCATTTATGTGAAACGTCCAGAATAGGCAAATCTATAGACACAACCTTAGTGGTTGTCCAGGGCTAGGGGGGTTGGAGAGAAATGGGGAGTGATTTTAAAGGGTACAGGGTTTCTTTGTGGGGATGAAAATATTCCAAAAGCTATTGAGGTAATGTTTGCATAAATCTGTGATTATATTAAAAAAAATCATTGAGTTGTGCACATTAAATATGTGTAATACATACTATATGAATTATATCTCAATACAGGTGTTATTTTTTAAAATGGGTTGGTGCTGGATAGCATAGACCTTCTTTAGATGGAGTATATTAACTCCAATTTGCCACGTGGTCCTAAATATTCTGCACTGATTCCACCACCCTAGGGCCCACCTGGATTCTCTCATTTAGGTTATATCACTGTCCTCTGTTGGCATGTGACTTCTTAGCCTCAGTTTAACATCATGAGCATTTTTCTTTTTCTAGTATCTTTCTCATAAGTTCCTTTCTCTCATTCTATTTCTCATGAAAATTACCTTCATCTGTCTAGCTCGGAGCACAGCTTCTATGGTACTGAATACCATAGAAGAATAAAGAAATGTGTTTCCTTATTAGTAACAATATTGCTGTAATACTAAACCCTATCAAACCAAACTTAAATACAATCTGGATTCTGGATTTATTAAACAAATACTGTGTACTGTGCCAACAGAAGAATAACAGAAAATGGTTTATAATGGCAAATCATCTAAGTATTCTCCCCTGAACAGCCCTGCAGTATGAGCAAAGCAAGAGATGCTGCAAGTTTGGAAACTGAGCTGGAATAGCTGGCATTTTAAACAGTTTGTTGATGGACTGGCTTGTGAGAAAACCAACATTACATTGAAACTCTTCGGGATACTTTAAATTGGTGGATTATATGGTCGCTTGATTAAGTTTGGGTTATGTAAACAGTGGAGTGTTTAGATTTAGGTTTGGTTGTTGGAGTCCAGGCAGCTGTTTGTACTTAAGTCCAGCAAGAAACCTTGTTAATCAAAGAACTGACTGAACTTCTTTCTTTCTCCCACCTCCCGCCCGCTGCTTTTTTTTTGTACCTGTGTTGTTTTTCCTCCTGTCCAAACCCTTTGGGCTCAGGACTGTTGGGAGGCAAGGCAGAGCGTTTTGAATTCTCCTCTGAGGATCAGGAACTTATTTTTTTGATTACGTGGATGTGCCCCACAGATTTCCCTCACTGTGAGGTAATCACTTCATTTATCCAAGTTCTACAAAGACTTTATTATTCCGGTTAGTCCATATTTTTGAAGCTAAGTCATCAATTTGATGCCTTTGTTGTAAAATGTGGTTTAACAGCTTGTTAGCACATTTATTTTTTTAATGGAACCCAAAGATATTTCATGCATGAGCAGCAGTGGATTTAAGAGCCGATGAAAAGCTCGGCGAGCTGTGTGCATTCAGCTCAAAACAATGGTGTGAGGACGTGGTGGAGTGAGGCATGGGGCTGGGAGCAGCGGGGATGCGGGCTTCTCCAAGAGCTCTAGGTAGTTGTTTTCCTGACAGTGTCTTATAAATAACCAGTGTCGCATGATGCTTGTTGGTTTCAGGTTGTCTGGGATGCACTGGATCATTTGAGTAGTCTGAGCCCATGTGGTTTATCTACCCTCTGAGATGATTCTATGTTATTTTGTCCATAGTGCAAAGGGGAAAGTTGGACTATTGTTTTCTGTCTTCCGCATGCAGCTTTGTAAAGTTGTCTCAGAACTAATGGGTTGGAACTGAGAGCCATTGTGGAGCTGGGTGAGTATCAGAGCCTTTGAAAAGTGAAAGTGGGGAAGCCACAGTTCTTTCCATGGCTTCATCACAAATACAAACTAGGTCATTTTCCCGGGAGGCAGCAAAAGTGAACATTCTATGTTTGATCAAAGCTAACAATTTTGCTGAGATTTTGATAATTTGGGGGTGAAACAGAGGCACACAATCTCTTTTGCCTAAATCTAGAACTATCTTTGTACCAGATAAGTGTTGTTGGAGAAACCTCATCAAAGTGAAATTGGTAAAAATGCACTTTCTGATTTAGCTAAAATGTGTTACCTTATCTGTCTCCCCTTTTGCACTACTATGCAGTCAGTGCATAAACAAGACAACAGTGATTTTTTTTTCACCATTCAAGTCAGAGCTCATATTCCCTTTTCATTCAAGCAATTTAGAGAGTAAGGAATAGTATTAAGAAGAGAAAGAAGGCAAGTTTCTTATATAAAGGTTCTTAAATTAGGTAATATGTAATGCCAATTTAGTGCTTAGAGTATATATATATATATATAGAGAGAGAGAGAGAGAGAGAGAGAGATACATATATACTATACTATATATATTTTATATACATATGGAGAGAGACAAAGAGACAGAGGTTGATTTTTTGAAGCACTTGCATGAGGGAAGAAGAGGCAACCGTATGAGAAAAATTACCAACTACTCTGCCAAATTACCAACCTAATAATGGATGAGATTCATCTTTCCAGTCTGCCCACACCTCCAATGTTTCTTTGAGGTTGAGAACATGAAATGGAACTCTTGTATGAGGCAATCTTACTTTCCTAAAATAAAGAAAAAAACAACTGTTGTTAATGGCAATGGTGCTAACTCATACAATGATGACAAATGCTAGACCTGGAAAGGGACCTTTCATACAAACTGCTCCAAATGTCTGATTTTCTAGACAAAGAAAATGAAACAAAGTTGCCTAGGTTTCTGTCACTTTCCTTCTGACCTCAATGCATACCCTTTAATTCTGGCTGTTTCAGAGAAATGGAATCATACGATTGGCCTTTGTGTCTAGCTTCTTTCTATTAGCATAATGTTTTCAGGATTCATCCATGTTGTAGTATGTATCTGTATTCATTCCCTTTTATGGCTGGATAATATTCCATTGTATGAATATTACGTTTTGTTTATCCATTCATTGGTTGATGGACATTTAGGTTGTTTTCACCTTTTGGCTATTGTGGGTAGTGCTGTTGTTAACATTCATATACAAGTTTTTGTTTGATCATCTGTTTTCAATTCTTTTGAAGTAGAATGGCTGAGTCATATGATAATTCTATGTTTAACTTATTGATGAACCACCAAACTGTTTTCACAGCATGCACACCATTTTACATTCCCACTGGCAAATGTACGAGGGTTCCAATTCCCCACATTCTCACTAACACTTGCTGTTGTCTGTCTTTTTTATTCTAGCTATCCTAATGCATTGGAAATGGTACATCATTGTGGATTTGATTGGCATTTTCCTCCTGACTAATAACTTTGAACATTTTTTTCATGCATTATTGGCCATTTGTATATCTTCTCTGAAGAAATGTCTAAAGTCTTTTGCTCACTTTAAAATTAAGTTATTTGACTTTTTTTGTTATTGCTGAGTTGTAAGAGTTCTTTATATTCTCTGAGTACTATACTCTTATCACATATATTGTTTTAAAATATTTTCTCTAATTCTGTGTGTTTATATTTTCTTGGTAATGTCTTTAGATGCACAAACATTGTTATTTTTGATGAAGTTCAATTTATTTTTTTCTTTTCTTGCCTGTGTTTTTGATATCATATCTAAGAAACCATTGCCAAATCCATAGTCTTGAAGATTGACCCTATGTTTTCTTCTAAGAATTTTATAATTTTGGCTTTTATATATAGGTCTTTGATACACTTTGAGTTAATTTTTGTATATACTGTGAGGTAAGGAATTTGTTTTTTTGAATTTGAATATCTAGTTATTCCAGAGCTATTTGTTGAAAAGAATATTCTTTCCCCCACTGAATGGTCTTGGCATCCTTGTACCAAATCAATTGACCATAGATGTATAGGTTTATTTCTTGAATATAAATTCCATTCTATAAATCATTGTCTATCCTTATACCAGTACCTAGAAATTCAGTTATGAGTTCCTTTTTATCCTGTTATTTAGAAATTATTTAAAAATTTTTAAATTGAAGGGTTTTACAAGTAATACCTTTATTTTTAAACTACATTTTTCTTTCACTTGGTTTAGAGAATGTGGATGTCCATATTATCGTTTCATTTTCCTTGAAGTTCATTAACTATTCCAGGTATGACTGTTGATGCTTGTATCAGTTTTCCCTGGAACATGACATGTCTTTTTTGAACAGCAAATTCACATCTAATTTATTTCAGTCCAGTTTTATTCTATTATATCTCTGCTTATTTTTTTTATTTTTATTTTTTGTGTGTGTGTGAGGTACGTGGGCCTCTCACTGTTGTGGCCTCTCCCATTGCGGAGCACAGGCTCCGGACGCACAGACTCAGCGGCCATGGCTCACGGGCCTAGCCGCTTCGTGGCATGTGGGATCTTCCCAGACCAGGGCACGAACTCGTGTCCCCTGCATTGGCAGGTGGACTCTCAACCACTGCACCACCAGGGAAGCCCTCTGCTTATTTTTTATTTGATTTTTTTTCATATTATCTTCTTCAGATAATTCAATTATGTATGTATAATAGACCTCTTGTCTTTCTTCTACTTCTATTAATTTTTTTAAAATTTATTTTATTTTTGGCTGCGTTGGGTCTTCATTGTTGCACACGGGCTTTCTCTAGTTGCGGCGAGTGGGGGCTACTCTTCCTGGCAGTGTGTGGGCTTTTTATTGCAGTGACTTCTCTTGTTGCGGAGCATGGGCTCTAGGTGCTCGGGCTTCAGTAGTTGTGGCTTGCAAGGCTCAGTAGTTGTGGCTCATGGGCTCTAGAGTGCAGGCTCAGTAGTTGTGGCGCATGGGCTTAGTTGCTCTGCAGCATGTGGGATCTTCCTGGACCAGGGATTGAACCCATGCCCCCTGCATTGGCAGGTGGGTTCCCAACCACTGTGCCACCAGGGAAGCCCTAATTTTTAACCTTTGTTCTTTTTCTCTTCATTTGGTGTGATTTTATCAGGTTGTCCTGTACATCCGTAGTATTTTAAACATTATGATTTTTTGGCATTGTTTCTTGTCTCAAGTGTGGCTTTCAACACTGTAATGCACATTTTAAAATCTTCATATACATATTAATATATTATATATATTTTAAACATATTTATGAAAACTTTTGAAGTCTTTGTTAAGTCAGACATCTGGACCCTTTTACATGCAGCTTCTGTTGCCTTTTTTTCCCCTTTTGTTTGAGGTACATACAAAGAAACTTTCCTGTTTCTTTGCATGTTTCATAAGTTTTTGATAAAAACCTGGCATTTTAGATAATATATTTTAGCAACTTTGGATATTGATTCCCCTCCAGAGTTTGTTGTTGTTTCAGTGTTCATTTATTTAGTGACTTGGCTGGGCAATTTTGGTGAAGTTTATTCCCCCTACTCCCAGTGTGAAGCCTCTGGTGTTAAAGGTACAGCCTCAGGTATGCACACAGTTACCCTCTGATGACAGGTGGTTTTAGGAGGGCTGTTTTCAACTATGTCTCTTTGTTAAGCTAATCTGTTTAAACTATTGTTGTCATGCACCATTGTTAGGCTCCTCTAATTGCTGAGGGATTGCCATATTATTTTCAATAATGCCCTGGGGCACAAATTGCACACAGTCTTATTCAATTAATTTTGGACTCCACTTCAGGAGTAAGTTTTAGGCCAGTCTCTGAGGTTGTTCTGACTGCAGGAGGGCTCTTCTTAGCTGTCTATTTCCTTGGTTCTCTCTGGTGATCCAGCTGATCTACAGTTTGACCTGTTGCTCTCATGAAGCTATCAGCCTCCCCCAAATTGTCTACTACTAAAATTTCCACTGTTTTTGAGAGTGACCTTAGGCTTGAATTTTCCCATACTCTCTTTCAAGAAGCTCTCTGTTTTTATAGCCTGTCTCTGCCCTGTGGAAACTCTCTGAGACACTGCTCCAGAACAGGTAGTGGGAACAGTGTCTTTCTTTTCTTAGAGTGATTTATCAGTGGCACACCAGGTAGAGCAGTAGCATCTGGTCTTCTCAGCTTGCTTCCCTGGAACCTCCACTCTATGAGTGAACTGGGAAGAGAGTGATCAGGGTCCCAGTACTCTCAGCCTGCTGTCCCTAGTATAGAGCCTCTGTCCTATGATTGGTGGCTGAGTTCTCTACTCAGGGAAGAGTCAAGGGAAGCCCCTGACTCCTTGGCTGAAATCACCTGCAGTTTAGCCTCTGATATGTGAAATTGGGAGGGGATGAGAAATATTGATGGGCTGGCCATCAATATTTCAATATTTCTGAGAGATACTGTAGTTCTTGACTGTGAGCTGGAGTGGAGCTTCAGTCACATTGAACAGGGGGTGGGTAGAAAGGTAGTAGGTCATGGCTCAAGTGCCACAAATTCTCACTGTGATTATCAGTATTTAGATTTTCTTGAATAAATGTTTTGCCATTTGCTGTATGCCTGTAGGATAATTTCCAAAGAATTTAATTAAAACAATTTTTTTTCAGTTTCAGTTATATAGAGCTGGGGAGTGGTTCCATTTTCTTTTATTCTATTTCTTTTCTCTTTATCTTTTTTTGGAAGGTTTTCTTCTTTCTTCCTCCTATTATTTGAGTACCTGTGTGTATAATTTGTGCCTTTCTGAATTTTTGAAATTATGTTTATAATCTTCTTGAGTATGGAGATCTATTTGTCTGATTCCTTAAATAGTTTCTCTTGGGCTGTGTGTTCTTCCTCTGTCTTTTATTTATATTCCTTTCCTTTTGTTCTCTACAGTTTCTATTCATAAGTCCATAGCTGGTTCTTTTCTCCTTATTACTTCTCTCTGAAATAGTGAGGCTATTTTCAAATGTGTTTTGAGGGTGGGCAGGAAGGTAGAAGAGCCTTACATTTCTATTTAGATTTATTTTCCTGAATATCTCTTCACTGGATCTTTTTAAAAAAATCTTTTGCTGGGGAGCACATCTCAGTTTCTGTGTGGCTCAGAGAAATGTCCATCAAGTCACACTCCCTGTTCGGTAACCTGGGGATGACTTTCTCTTTTCCTTCTTGGCTGGGCCTTACCTCCAAAAGTCTCCCCAGACTCCCAGGATAGGTCATACACAATTAGAAATGGCTATTTCTCCTTCAACTTCACTTTTCCTGCTGTTCTTTGGTTTCAGGTTGGGTCTCTTGAGGGATATTATCTGCCTTTTCCCAGGCCCAGTCCACAGACTTCAATTTCATTGCTAACAAAGAATCACTGGACAAGCCTTTCAATATTGTGCCATAATAAGCAAGAAACCTGTTTCCTGATCAGTGTCTGAGGGGTTCTGTGTTCCCCTCACCGATGTTCTGCCTTAAAATCCAAATATCACTGTTTGGGAGTATATCTGCTTTGTAGTTTTCATTTCTGGTAGTGTCCTTTTTCTTATTATATTAAAGATAAAGTAGTTTTTAAAAACATGTTTTATTGTTCCTTGTTTTGAGCATATATCAAGAAGTAAAAATGTCTTTCATCTTCCATATTTAACCAGATATCAATAGATATCACATCTATGTTTATAACTGATATATTTGATCACTTTTCTAACACCTTGTTTGTAGTTTTAAAATTTGCTCTCTTTCCTTGATAGTTCTATACTATCTTTAACAGCTGATTCAGTATTTTGTTTAGTGTTTGAGATCTTTCTGTTTCTTTTGTCTTAGACATTGCTCTTAAGTTGCTTAACACTTTTCCTATTGATCTTAGGTTAATCAGTATTAATTACATCTCTGAAGAGACAAGGCTTCTAGCAGTCTTACATTATCCTCCTTCCCTTAAGATCTTGCCATGCTTCCCATATTTAATTGCAGTCACCTGTAGTTAACATCTAGATCTATCTTAGAGCAAACCTCACAGACAGCTGTTCTGAGACTGGATTCTACTGTATCTAATATGCTTCTTTAATTAATGATTCCCACCAACTGCACCAGGCTAAATACTCATGACTCTTTGTTTTTTGAGTTAAAAATTGGAATGCTTCAAAGAAAGTTGTGTTCATGAAATCTGAGTCCTCAGATGCTTCTGGATACTAAAGTGCAAGGAGTTCAATCTCCATTCAGGGTATATCTAGAAATTTCAGAGACATGCTGCTTTATATCTGGCTGCTTCTTCACAAGGATTCACCTTATAGGCGGTATGTGTTGAAAAATGAATAAAAAATGTTAAACGAATTACCTAGGACATTTAAGTCAATAAGAATTAAGTGCTCACTTCCTGCATTTCTCAGTGCTATAGGACATAATTTTAAGTTCCTGCTTATGTTTGGTTATTGTTCTCCATTTTTATACATGGACCTTTTTGTTGTTTTTCTTAATATTGGGTAAAATCTATGAAAACTTTCTGTTTTGGCTAATGGGCTTGAGCTAACTAAGGCAGGTGGACAAGACGGCAGTTGAACATAAATATATATAATCACCCTTGCAATATTGACCCTGAAAGGGAAATTTAACCTGTTGCAGGAAGGGTTGCTGGAGGGGGAGATAACAAGGAAATAGCCCTTGAATCAGAATCAGGTGATTTGTGTTGGGGTCCTAAATCTGTTATTTCCTAGCCTTATAGCCTTGGACAAGTTCTTTTATCATGCTAAACCTCTGTGTTTAATCTGTAAATTGATAGTAATAATATCTAGTATGCAGAACTATTTTAATTTAATGATTATGTGAGATAATGTATGTAAAAGCCACTGAACTAGAGACAAGTCACTGAATGGTATTTGATTCTGAAACTTAAGGTCTAAGCACATATCGGCACATATAATTTTCAAAAACTATAATGTAACACAGTAAGGTTTATTTCTACATCTGTAACTAATTTTGTGGTGTATAGATGGGTGAACTTTCATCTGCCTAAACATATTAATTTTCCCTTTCCTTTTGAGTAATAGAAACTTTATATTATTGATGGTGGAAATGTACCCAGAAAATTCTGTGTTTTACGGCCTCACTTGCAGACAAGGGTGACAAATAAAATACAAAATGGTAGCTGGTGGTGAGGATTCTGAAAAAAATAGTTGAGTGAGACAAGTGACTCTGGATGAAGCAGAAACAATACATGAAATAGATAAGAACTGGAAGAGAAAATTTTAAATGTTCTGTAAGACCTAAGAAAAATGGATTTTTTGGATATAGACTGCCATAACTAAACTATAATTCAAGTGTGACAGGAAGTGCAATTCCATTGTATTTAAGATCTCAGAACATGTATTACTGTTCGGTCACTTAAAGGAGAATATTTTCAACATCAAGCTCAAATATATTTTATTTAATTAATTAAAATGACCCACTTAAAATTTTCTTAATATTGTGATAATTATTTTATTATTGTGTTTTGTTTTTCTTGTAGCTTCTAAATTCCTTTATTATTTTTTGAGAAGAACGTGTCTTTATAATATCTTCAAGTTAATGTAAACTTTTAATCATACAGGATATTTGGATATTATAGACTCTCTTTCTCTCTCTTCTTTTGTCTTTCTCCCCTCTCTTCTCCTTTTTTTTATTCCCTTTTTCTTTCTCCGTTTTTTAAAAACAAAATCTTTCTAGATCTGCTCAGAGATTTCATCATATTACCTTTCTTCTTCTCTCCAGGATTGTCCTGTATTTCCTTGGATCCTGTCTATTCTTTCTAGGTTTTCTGGCCCTTAAGTAACCCCTAAGAAAGGAACATGGAAGCTATTTGCTTCCTGAGTCTTTATATGTTCAAAATGTCCTTGTTCTGATCTCACACTCAATTGAGAATAAAATTGGCTGTAGAATTACAGATCAAAGTCATTTTATTTGGGGCTTGAAGGCACTGTTTATTGGATATTTATTGCAGTTATGGGTGATGTTTATTGCAGTTATGGGTGATCTGGGCATTGTTTCCCACTTACAAGATTTTAGGATCTTGTTTTCATTGATGTGCTGAAATTTCTTGAAAATATACTTTAGTCAGGGCTTGTTGTATGGGGTTTTGCTCATTTGTTTTTCTGGGGGTTTATTGGAATCTCTTAATCGTCATTTTTTTCAACCCAGAGGATTTTCCTATTGTTTATTTGAAAATTTCCTTTTACTATTTTCTCTGTCTCTATTGGACTCATTTGTTGGCCATTGGACCTCTATATCTCATTTCTTTTCACTCATAACTTTGACTTTTATTTTGTTCTTCATTCTTTGAAATTTTCTCAACCTTATCTTCAACTTCTTCCATTGTTTCTATTTTTAAAAGTCACAATTTTATTCCTAAGCATTTTTCTTTGCTTTTGATCATTTCTTCTCCATAGCATTTGTTCTTATCTTATGGCCAAACTATCTATCTATCAATATCAACTCAATTGTTGCTGATAAATTCTGCTTTGTTCTTATAGTAACATCTGGTTCCCCAGGGCTATAATTTCTGTGTTTTGTCTTGGTCTTTGTTATTTGTGATGTTGATTTTCACTTTGTAAAGTGAAAGCCTGGGATTATGATTCTAGGCTTGGATGTAAGCATCCTCTGTATGCCCCTTGAGTGGAGAGACTAAGTTGGAGCATTCTACATCTATCTGTAGGTTATGTTAATTTTGTGGTTCTGTCCTCGTGTGAGGGGACAGCCAGCTCTCAAGCTCCTAACAACCAAAATTCCAGAATAAGTGTGCATGGGAGATTTTTCATCTTGGGCAACAATATCCACAAGAGAAGGCCAAGCTCTCCCCAGGGCATCCATTCAGTTTTTATAGAGAACCCTTCCCCTTTATTTCAGTGGGATTAAATACTGAGTTTTCTGCCTGTGATTGGCTGACAATATGTGCAGCTTTATGCATACAGAATTATAGTAATCACATTAATTCCTTTGTTTTCAGTATACTTCTTGACCCAAGTACTGATTCTGCATTTGGGGTTTCTCTCAGATCCCTTGACGGACTGTCTTCCACTTTCAGGCAGCCCTTTCATAGCCTGTTCTGTACCACTTGCTCCCATCCTAATTTTTAAAAAATTTTGATAAAATACACATGACGTAAAATTTACCATCTTAAACATTTAAGAATATACAACTCTGTAGTGTAAAGTGCATTAACATTGTTGTATAACCAATTTCCAGAACCTTTTCATCTTACAAAACTAAAACTGTATACTCATTAGACAACTCCCCATTTCTCCTCCTCCAACTCCCTGGAAACCACCATTCATTTTCTGTTTCTATGAATTTGATTACTCAAATTACCTCATATGCGTGGAATCATACAATATTTATCTTTCTGTGACTGGCTTATTGCACTTAGCATAATGTTCTCAAGGTTCATTCATATTGTAGCATGTGTCAGAATTTCCTTCTTTTCAAAGGTTGAATAATATTCCAGTGTATGTATATATTGCAGTTAATATGTTATTCATCCGTTGATGGAGACTTGGGCTGTTTCAACCCTTTAGCTGTTGTAAATAATGCTGCTACAAATATGGGTGTGCAAATATCTCTTTGAGACCTTACTTTTAACTCTTCTGAATATATACCCAGAGGTGGAATTGCTGAATTGTATATTAATTCCATTTTTAATTTTTGAGGGACTGCCATACTCTTCTCTATAGCTGTTGTACCATTTTATGTTCCCATAAACAGTGCACAAGGCTTCTAATTTTTCCACATTCTTGTCAACATTTTTCCTCTCCCTCCCTTCCCCTCCACTTTCTTCCTCACTTTCTTCCTTCTCTCCCCCATTCTTTCTCTCTCTCTCTTTCTTTCTTATCTTAATGGGGCTGAAGTGATATCTCATTGTGGTTTTGATTTGCATTTCACTGATGATTAGTAATGTTGAGCATCTTTTCATATGCTTGTTAGTCATTTGTATATCATCTTTCAAGAAATGTCTATTCAAGTCCTTTGCCCATTTTATTTTTTGTTTTTCAGTTGCAGAGTTCTTTATATATTCTCTATATTACTCCTTTATTAGATACATGATTTGCAAATATTTTCTCCCATTCTGTAAGCTGCCTTTTCACTCTGTTGATCATGCCATTTGATGCACAGAAATTATAAATTTTGATGTAATCCAATTTATCTATTTTTACTTTTGTTGCCTGTGTTTTTGGTGTCATATCCAAGACTTCATTGCCAAATCCAATGTCATAAAGTATTTATCCTGTGTTTTCTTCTAAAACTTTGATAGTTTTAGGCTTTACATTTAGGTTCTTAATCTAATTTAATTTTTGTATATGATATAAGGAAAGGGTCAAACTTTATTCTTTTGCAGGTGTATACCTAGTTTTCCCAACACCATTTTTGAAGAGACTGTTCTTTCTCCATTGAATGATCTTGGAGCCCTTGTCAAAAATCATTTGACAGATATTGGGTTGGCAAAAAAGTCTGTTCAGATTTTCTGTAAGATGTTATGGAAAAACCCAAAAAAATTTTTGGCCAGCCCAATATATGAGGGTTTATTTCTGGGTTTTCTATTCTATTCCATTGTCTATACATGTCTTTGGGACAGTACCACACTATTTTGATTACTGTAGCTTCTTAATAAGTTTTGAAATCAGGAAATGTGAGACCTCCACTTTGTTCCTCTTTTTCAAGACTATTTTGGCTATTTAGTGTTTTTTTGAGATTCCATATGCATTTTGGCATGAATATTCTGTTTCTGCAAAAATGCCATTGGATTTTGATAGGAATTGCATTACATCTGTAGTTCACTTTGGATAGTATTGACATCATAACAATATTATGCCTTCCAATTCATGAACACAGGATGTCTTTACATTTATTTGTGTCTTCTTTCAGTGATGTTTTGTAGTTTTCAATGTGTAAGTTTTTACTACCTTGGTTAAGTTGCTCCCATTCTAATTTGTCTTAAACTTGTTTTTGTCTGCTTTCCTTCCAGAAATTTGTTGAAATCTATCTTTCAATGACTGCCCCACTCACTCATTTCCATTTCTCCTTATTGTTTTAGATTTGTTCTACATTACATGTCTACAGTCTTATTTCCCTGGAGACTTGGGAGTGATGAGAGGTAAATATATATACCCAGCCTGCCATCATATCAGGATATGGTATGACAGGGTAAGTATCTGTACAGTTTACCCTTGAACAACATGGGTTTGAGCTGTTTGGGTCCACTTATACTCATGGATTTTTTCCACTAAATAGATATTCCAACATTACATGATCTGCAGCTGGTTGAATCTGTGGATGCAGAACCATGACTGTGGAGGGCTGAGTCTAAAGTCATACACAGATTTTTGACTGCATGGAAGGTTGACTCCTCTAACCCCCACATTGTTCAAGGGTCAAGTGAATTCACATATGTCCATACAGAATACATTTGTCAGTTAAGTGTGAGATATGTAATGTACATCTATAACTGTAGTATACATATGTTAACATACATATGCATATACTGTCATATATACATGTGATATATAAATTTATCATTATACGTGACATATATGTATCATATATCATCACATATTTGATGTACATATATACATCATACACACATCATCATAAAGTATGCATATACGTGCATCAGCAAAGAGTGAGATATATGAGTTCACATATACAACATGGATGAATCTTGAAAACATCATGTTAAAGGAAAGATGTCAGTCACAAAACACCACATATTGTATGAGTCCGTTTTTATGGAAGTCCAGAATAAGCAAATCAATAAAGACAGAAAGTTGATTAGTTGTGTTACCAAAGGCTTGGGAAGGGGGTTTGGGGAGTGATTGCCCATGGGCATGGGGTTTCTTTTTTGGAGTGATGAAGTGTTCTAAAATTAGATTGTGCTGATATTTGCACAACTTTGTGAATGTACTAAAAACACTTAATTTTATGCTTTAAATGAATGATTTTTTATGGTATGTGAATTATATCTCCAAGCTGTTAGAAGGTAAAATATAGACTTGAGGGAAAATGTAGAGGGATGGGATGAGATCCAGAGGACAGAGGTTTATTCTTGGTTAGGAACAGACACAGTTCTTTCACTATAATCAGTTAAAAGACATCTCTCAGGCTTATTTTGCATTATTCCTTTTCCCCTATGAAGACAGTCACTGCTGTTGATTTTAACTAGATTTCATTTGTATAAAAATATCCTGTGAATCCCACACCATGTAATTTGCTCTTATGCCCTATTTCCCTGAGTGATAACTTCTGCTGGTGGTCATTAGCATTTTGGACATGAAGTTCCAGACTCAGTCTCATAGATGACCATACTCTTTCTCAGTCTACAGACAGATCCCAGGATCTACTTCATTATCTTTTCCATCTTTTCTTTCTGCCTGAAATAATTTTGAGACATTCCTGCCCACAGTCTAGGGTATCCAGCTGCATGGACTTTTAGGTGAACCTGTCTTTTCTTGGAGCTGCACACATGCTGTTTCCATAATCTAGCAGCTGGAGGTTAAGATGAGATAGATCTAGGTCTAGAGGCACAGCCACTACATCATCTTCCTGAGTTATAAATGTGTCACACAATTACTTTCTAGTCAGTAGGAAGGTATGAAAACCTGGAAAATTCTAGGTCACTCACTGCATAATCCTCTCTTATTTAAAGAAGGCATTTTAAATATTGCCCAGTCTTTTTTTTTTTTTTTTTTTTTTGGTCAACTCCTAGTTTCTGTTTTATTCAGAAATTTGGGGTAAAATACTGTGGAAGAGAAAGGAGATTATTTTCAGAAATGAAGGTTAAATAAAGACTCTATCAGACATGTAAAAGCTGAAATAATTCAACACAACAGACCCATCACTAAGAGAAATGGTGACGTCTTTAAATCAGAAGGAAAATGATAACAGAAGTGGTAGCTGCATAGGTAAATATCTAAGAATTTCTTTATTGTTAGTGGCCCTCCATTTGCTTTACTCTTGTTACCATAGCACCTGACTGGTGATGAAATCAACAATTTATGTGAAAGAAACACAAATGAGGAACAACCTGGTACAGCCATTGCTATGAAATGAACCTAGATTCACTGCAACAAAACATCAATTATCTTACAAGTTCATACTGAAGTAATGCTTTCTATTGAAATATTACAGAAAAGTGCACAAATAATAATAATAGTAAATACAACTCACTGAATTTTCACAAGGAGAGCACACATGTGTAACCAGCACCCAGATCAAGAAACAGAATATTATTAATACTCTAGAGACTCCTCTTGCACTTCCTTCTAGGAACTACTTCCTCCCAACCTCTAAAACTATAAATTAGTTTTGCCTGTTTTTGAATTTTATATAATTGGATCATACAGTATGAACTTAAAATATGCCTTCTTTCATTCAATCTTATGCTTATAAGATTCATCCATGCTGTCCTGTGTAGCAATTGTTTGTTCATTTTCATTGCTGTGTTGTAGTCCATGGTACAATTATACAATTTATTTATCTATTCTACTATGATGGGTATTTGGTTGTTTTCATATTTTGGCCGTTGTGAATGGAACTTCTATAAATATTCTTATATGTGTCTTTTGATGATCACATGTATGCATTTCTGTTGAACAGAAACTCCTTGCAATGGAGTTGTTGGATAATAGACATATATATGTTCAGTTTTCCTAAATGATTGTATCATGAACCATATCAGCAGTATATAAAATTTACATATATACATAAAGTATATATATATATACACATTATATATATATATATATATATATATAATTTATGCTTTGTCCCATTCTGTTATTTGCTTTTTCATTTTCTTAATAGAGTCTTTTGACAAGCAGATGTTTTAAATATTAATGCAGTCTCATTTATTAATTTTTCCTTTACTCTTAAAATTTCATGAGCCAATATGAGTAAATATTTTGATGTGCTTGCTAAAATAGCTAATGCTATTCAAAGCATCCATACTAATAATGTTATTACAAAGTGAATGACAGTCCCACTCCTCTCTATGATGTTTATACCTTACAGAGAGAAATTAATTTCTTTTTGAGCAATACATTGTATGAAAGGTTTGGAACACCTAGAGTGTGTTCAGGAAAGGACATCCAGGATGTTAACAGATTTTCAAAGCTTGACATTTGAGAAAGATTTAAAGGATATGGGGAGACTTAGGTTGAAAACCCTACACAACAGGTTTGAGGAAGTATTGCTTTGAAAGAAAACTTCATTGTGTTTTTTATCACTGCGAGAGGAAAAACAGGTCATAAGGGCTGAAATTGTCAGGGATATCAATTTCAACTTGTCAGGGAGCATTCAGTCTCGTCACAGTTGTCCAGTGATGGAAGGTAAATGGAGATGTTTCCACCCAAGAGTAGTGTTAAAAGGGATTCTGGTGTTGGCTGGAAAATGACCTAAAGGAAATTATCCTTTACTGAGCACTGATCTTCCTAGGTCCTGCCATAGGTTAGGTTCTCCAGGAAGCAGACATTGTTATTGGCAGTGAAGGAAGCAGGAATGGGCAGAGGGAGGAGTCAAGAGTAATGCAGACCCAGCAACAGCCTTGGCCAACTCTTTAGGGAACTCTGGAGCTGGAGAGCCCATTCAGAGTTGTACCAAACTGAACTGAGATGGCCAGGCCTTTATTCCCCCATATTGCTTACTCACTGGGTGTGAGCTGCCCTGAGAAGGACTGTGACCTTGGACAGGGCAGTTTTCTCAACTGAGGCAATTCCTAAAGGTCCAGAGAGCTGAAGACCCTCTGATGACTACATTCCTAGGAGCTGGGCAACAAGTCTTTCCTTGAAGGGGGGGCCGCATTATCTACAACAGTAGGTTATAAATCTTTTCATAACTTTTCTTTTTTGTACATCTTTTTAAATTTATGAGCTTCATTTGCTTTGTCATATCCATATAGTTTAACTTTATCTTCTCCAAATATCAACCTGACCACCATTCCAAGAATAGTAGCAATGGCTCCAGAAGCCACCCCTATCTAGTACCTCTCCTTGGGATAAGGAATCTCCCTCAGTGGACTCTTAGGCTGCCCTACAACCATATATATCACCCACCCCAAAAGTCCTGGCCATCACTCATCACTGTGGAAGCCCACCTGTGCTCTGGCTTATGAGTAAGGAATTGGGGCTCTGTGTGCTTTTTGTCCAGAAGCAATGTGCAGCCTATTATCTAATTTCATTTGATAAATGATAAGCAAGTTTCATGCCAACTGGGATGTGGTCTTCCAGGACCCCCAAGGCTGCTTCCACAAAAAATGAAATGTCTATCTACAGAATTCTCTGCTGGTACCTGGAACTCTTATTCCCAGAAGCAGCAAGAGCCAGATGTTGAAAAGATTCCTGGAAAATAAGAAAACTAAATATTTAAGTAAAAATTTATTTCATATTTAAGCTGCTATTTCAAATATCAGGATATCCTTGGATATGACTACTTCTTTATTTACAAAGGGGAGTGGGGGAGTGGGGGACATGTGTCCTGAGGCTGAACCTCCAGAGCACATACTGGATCAATTTATAGGTTATTGGTAAGACGAATTGGGAGCTGACGGTAAAAAAATAAGATGTATATATTTTTAACATTACTGTTCATTTAAATATTTTACTTATTTGAATAGTTGTATGGTATTTAGGGAGAGACTAGATCACAAATAGATGCGCTTTGGTAGCAGGTGTTTCACGAGGGCCTGGCAGCCCGTGGGCAGTCAGGTTGTATGGTGGTACATTTTCTCTGGGGTCTCTTCAGCATGCCCAGGCACTCTGAATCACTGCTACCAAGCTCACCACTAAAAACAGGATTGATCTGTTTTTCTATAAGTTCTATTTGCTTGGCTTGATCATGTTGATCCTGGTCAGTAGTTCTTGGGGAAGGCATCTCTAGGTTAACTGCTGGGATGTGGTTACCTTAGAACAAACCTGGTGTGAATGTTGTGATTCTCCCCAAATTACCCCCTTCAGGAATGGGGAATTTACTCCTTGGCTGCTGGGATATAGCAAAAAAAGTCCCTTAGGTATCTCTCCCAAGGTCTGGTCCCCATCCAAAGGCAGCCTGCATCCAATGACTGATCACTGTGAGGGGAATAAGGGCCCAGACCCCTCACCCTAACAAAAGGGTCACCCCAACTCCTGAGATCCCCAAAGGTTGAGACCTCTGTCAGAGCATCATTGCAGCTCAGTTTCTCCTTCTGTCCAATCCTGCTTCCTTCTCCTCCTTCTACATGTGTGGATCCCAAGAGTTATCCAAAAGTTTCCTTAAGGTGAAAACAAAACAATGATGCTTATTTGTAAAGTATCCGAAAACACCCCATCTAGTAGCCTTGGTTTGGTAATGATGCTTTTGTGGCTATAGGCTTGGAAGTAAAACCTTTCTGGCTTCAAATCCTGGTTCTCTCATCTGTTCACTATAGGACTTTGGGAGATAACATCTCACGAGGTATTAGTTTACTCATCTGTAAAATGGGTATATTATGTGCAACCAACCTCATGGGTGTGCCTTAGACGGGGTCCCACAAGAAGCAGACTGACATGAAGTTTAATGTGTAGGAGGCTATTAAGGAGGAAATTGAAATCTAGGACAGATAAATTCTAATGGGTTGGGGGGTAGATAAAGAGAAAAAGATCCAGATCATGGCATAGTGTCAAAGAAGAACTAGGCCTTGTGAACTTCCAGCACGATGGAGAAAATGTTATAAAGATATGGTCACAGGAAAAGTCAGGAACAAAACAGATGTGAAAAGTTATAGATGATCCTATTCAGTGGGGGAAAACATGTATTTTTATTCTTTATTATACTCCATCTACTTCCAAAACTAAGTGGATGTGGCTTATGAATTAGAGCACAATACGTGGCAAAGACAATTTTTTCTAAGGGAAGAAAATTTCAAGAAGCCAAAGTATAGATATTTCAGGTACCAGAAATGAAAACTCATTTTATTTCATCTGTTTAATAAAGTATACCATTTTCTGGAAAAAATAAAATTTTTCCTGGGATTTAATCTAAGGAAAAATGTATCATGTGTGTTATTTTATATCTTCAAGGTGTTAGAAAACATCTATAGCAGAAATATTATTTGACTGGATGTTTTTATTTATTCTCCATTAAACCTGAGGACATAACATTGCATATTTATTCTCTAAAGGCATTTTTATGTGAATATTAGGAAATATGGTCCATTTACTTTGCTTAAGCTTACATTGCTAACATAACTAAGGGATAATATTTAGAGACTATAGAGCAGTGATTCTCAACCCTGGCTGTATGTTACAGTCATTGGGGAACTTTAAAATCCCTGATGCCCATACCACATCCTGGACCAATTAAATCAGGATTTCTCTGGGAGACCAGGCATTTTCTTAAAGCTCCCTGGGTGATTCTAATGTGAAGTCATGGTTGAAAACCACCAATATAAAGGACTGAGTAGTTACTGTCTTCATTAGTCTGCCCTTTTTAAATACCATTTTTTCTCAGTGGAACTTTTGATAAGTGCTGAGTTGCAATCAAATAATATACCAATAAATATGTAAAGTGCTAGTATTATGGGAAATTGATTAAATATCTGAAGTCAGCAAAGTGGGCCCAGGAGTGACTAAAACCAATAGGCTGTGTGATAAATTAGTGAGGAATTTAATTATTATTTCTAGGTTTACAAAGAAGTCAATCAATTGCTTGTATTTTCAGGGGTCAAAGCCTGTAACCAAGTTACTTTCCTCAGTAGTTTGCCATAGAACTGCAGGTTGATGAAGGGTGAAAAAAATTCCATGGGGTTGATGGCCTTAAATATCTGGGAACACTAGGCTGATTCAGGAGATGTTCTAGGTTCCAACACTGCAATTCTCCCAAATGAGTGGAGACTGGTTGAAGTTCCCAGGAATTCTTCACTAGTGTAAGGTGGTAGCCTTACATCTTATCATAAGATCTAAGACCCAAATGGAAGTGCAAATCTCTCCAAGGGCTTTCATTCTTTTCCCCTGTGGAGGAGAGAGCTCTGAAAGGCTTATAGCTCAGCTCCTTTATTTCTGGCCTTTCTGAGTCATTTTAGGTCCTACAATTCAACTTGGGTGCAAGCCACTACTCTTTTCTCCCCATGCACTATTTGGGGTGATGCACAGGAAAGCTCAGCTGACAAACAGACTAAAGTTTTGACCCTCAACCTGTTCCTAGCTCTGAGACCCTAAGCAAGTTGCCAAATTTTTGTGAACCCATTTCCTAGTGTTTAATATAAGGATAATCTATCATCAGAATGTTTAATAAGATGCTATATATTCAAGAAGTTATATGTAAAATAATTGATGAAATGTTCAACAAAAACAATTTAGGGAAAGAAAAATCATGGCACCAAGTAGGATAACTAGAGTTTTTCTAATCGGTGTTCAACTAAAAATATGATAGCGTTTAGTAAAATAGATAGAAGGCTCTGACAGATCCACTGACTAGAGGATAAAAGGGTGCTTATTTTCCAGTTCTGTGCAACATGGAAGCCACCCTCCACTTGAAATGTGACTAGGCTGAATTATAACGTGCTGTAGGTAAATATACACTGGATTTCAAAGAGTATGGAAATGAGAATGTAAAATATCTTGTTATTCATTTTATGTTGATTACATGATTTATTTGGGACTCATAGGATTAAATGAAATATACTGGTAAAACTAATTTTACATATCTCTTTTTACTTTCTTTAAACAAAGTGTGGCTCATAGAAAACAAAATTGAATATGTCTCACATTTGTGCCTTGTGTTATAATTCTGTTTGATAGTGCTGTTCTAGAGCTTCATCTTAAATACAATTTAATAGGAAAAATTAAACCTCATAAAAATTACATTTTCTGGAAACCACCTTGTCTTTTGCTTTTTCATACATTTGCCCTGGTGACACTATGATGTGGGATTCCTCTCTTGGACTTCTTCCATCTTATAATTGTGTTGGTTTGGGGCTATAGAAATTAAACATCCTTGAATGAAGACCATCATGGTTCTTTCATAAAATAAAACTCCTCTTTATTGTGATCAATATAATTGATAGATTTTACAAGGCAGATTGTTCTCCAATTTTTTTCTTCTTTCACTGAAGATACTTTTTAAAGACCCTTGATTGCTCTCTGGATCACTTGAGATATTACCTATAATTTATTGGATACTTGAGGGAGAGCGAGTGGTTCTGTGTCTGTGTGGGATTTGGATGACTACAGCCAGGATGGCAACAATCTAATTTTACAAGGGAAAAAAAGGCACCAAGTAGAATACAATAGCTTTCTGGAAGTACAAGTCTGAAGTGCATCTGGATCTTGCTAGCAGTGTGTTTTTTTGGTGATTGCTTTATACTCAAGAGCTCTTCAAGGTTATGGAATAATAAAGTCAGATGTCATAGAGAGGCCTGATGCACAGCCACCTTACAAATACCTGGTGGAAACAACTGTGAAATCATTAGAGTACAATAGTTGGGCTAAAGATCTGAATCATGCTAACTGATATGTGTGCTTGCTATATGTCAGCTATGCTCAAATCTACAAAACTGCTTCTATTTTGGAGTGTGTCCACTGAGAGCCATTAGCTGAAACAATTTGTCTCCACCTGTGGTTTTCCATGATATATTTGTAAAACAATCATGCTGCATGGTCACGCTCAGAGAGGCAGTCAAAAGACCTGTAAGCGTACTTAGAGTCTTGGATCCCACATTTCATATTTTCATGTAGAACAACGTTGTCCAATAGAAATATAATGTGAGCCATATGTAATTTAAAATTTTCTCATAGCCACATTAAGAAAAGGGAAAGAAAAAAGTGAAATTGATTTTTTTTTTTTGCTGTATGCAGGCCTTTCACTATTGTGGCCTCTCCCGTTGCGGAGCACAGGCTTCGGACATGCAGGCTCAGTGGCCATGGCTCACGGGCCCAGCTGCTCCATGGCATGTGGTATCTTCCCGGACCGGAGCACGAACCTGTGTCCCCTGCATCAGCAGGCGGACTCTCAACCACTGCGCCACCAGGGAAGCCCTGAAATTGACTTTAATGATATATTTTAGTTAATCTATCTGAAATATTGCCATTTTAACATGTAATCACTATTAAATATTATTCGTATATTTTACTTTTTTTTGTACTGTCTTAAATCTGGTGTGTATTTTCCCCTTACAGCACATGTCAATTTAGTCTAGTGACGTTTCAAGTGTGCAATAGTGACATATAGCTAGTGGCTCTTGCTTGAACAGTGTAGACCTAGAAGCATCTGTGTGTCCGTGAGTGATCTATCTACCTTTGTATCCCAGGAGGGTCCAGGTTGGCTGCATTTGATGTGGAGCAGGTTGGACCAGTGAGAGGTGCTGAGCCTTAATAAGGGTCTTATGGGCTGAGATACTCCTGGTCATTCTTGAGACAGGGCTTAGGATGACCCTAGGAGCATAGTCTAGTGGCTTTTGCAGACATCTCTGGACTTCTGGGGAACTATCTGCACTAATGGGCTCTGGAATAAGGAGTATGCCATGGAGCCAGGGAGAAGATGTGACATCCTGTGCCATAAAGGGTCAACTCAGCAGACTTGGATTATCCAAACCCTGCATATTCCAAGGGTCTGCACACTGGCCCTTGACAAGGTCCTAGGAAATAACCTCTGAGTCCCTGGAGTATCCTGCCTGATAAGAATGTCTTTGCATATCTCAGGCTTTGGGCCATGCTAGATAGTTTATGCTAGTGATGTGATTTATTGTGAATGGTTTTCATATGCCTGGAGCTTTGAGCCATACTGTACCAGTTTGATCTCTTGGGGGCTGGAGTTTGGAGTAGCTAAGTTCAACTCTATGCCTATGTGATTGACCCCCCCCCCCAAAAAAAAAAAAAAAAAACATGGACACCAAGGCTTGGGTGAGCTTCCCTGGTTAGCAACATTTCTCACATGTTGCCACACTTCATTGCTGGGAGAATTAAGCGCTGTCCATATGACTCCATTGGGAGAGGACAACTGGAAGCTTGTGACTAGTTTCTTCTGGACTCTGCCCTATGTGCCTTCTTCCTGTGCCTATTTTAATCTGTATTCGTTCACCATAGTAAACCATAACCGTGAGTATAATAGCTTTTCTGAGTTCTGTGAATCTTCCTCATGAATTTATCAAACAAGAGTGGTTGGGGACCTCTGACACAAACCACTTGAAATGATTTGGGGAGAGTGACACCCAAATAGGTGCACTGTCTATTATGCATCAACAGTGCTACTGATAAAGGAAAGGGAACACAGAAATAGGAGTGGGAAAATGAGGATAGGACCTGAAAGTCTTTGGTGAATTTATTATGTCAGGCTCTTTTCTAGATGCTTTTCACGCAGCCTTTATCTGATTTAATCCTTGCAATAAATCTCTCATGTCTCTCTTGCAGAAGAGAGAATGTATATCCAGGCTCCAGCCCGCAAGAGGCCAAACTGATAAAGTGTGGCCCAAAGCTCCAGGCATACAAAAATCTTTCACCATAAATGAATGGTAGCAAGAGATCCCAAGCCCTAGTTCCAGCATATGACAGAAAAAATGTAGCCACGTTCCCGGGGACACATTGGCCATTGCATATGTGGCAGAGTCTGTGGTTTTCCTGCCCACATCTCCTCAACTCATACCGCATTCACTGTCATGAGCTCCTAGGCAGGCCTGTGTCTTCCTGCATTTCTATGCCTGATGGCAGTTTGCCATGTTTGGACTGCACGTGGGGAGATGAGGCCCTCAAACAATGAGGCAAAGTAATTGGTGACTAAATACCTGCCTTTTCTGTCCCCTCTTTGGAGGCATTGGAGGCACAGAGCCTTTCACGATTGCCAGTGAAATTGAACCCCAGTTGCCCACAGCTGTGTCCACTCCATCACACACCCTTTACTGGCAGTCTTTCTTACCCATCTACTTCCCCACTCCTTTTCTGTGTGACCTGTGATCCCCTCCCAAATCAATTGCCTGAACCAAAATCCTAAACTGAGCATCTATTTTTGGTGGGGACCCAGACCAAGAAAAGAGAGAGGATCATACCTGAATGAGAATATACAAAGCAGAAGGTTTGAAGGACAGTGACACTATAGTTATGGCCTGTATTCTGTATTTGTGTTACTTTCTTAGCACACATATAGTTCTTTGTCCCATATTTGAATTAAGTTGAATCCCTGCACACAATTCTAGCATGAAATATGTACGTGCTGCAAGTTGCCACACATGGTTCTGTATTACAGTGTGTTCCTTGTACTTTAGTTTACAAAGTACACTAATTCTGGCTAATTCTTCTTGTTTTCCACCCTTAATACCATTAAAGTATGAACCATCATTTGTAAAGCTGAAAGCCGATATTTACTTAATCAAAATTAGACTTCCTAATTTCTATTAAAGGAATTGGGGGAAAATATAAGGGGGCAAACCCATTGGGGGAAAAAAAACAGAGGATAATGCTCATATTATTTTTCAGAGAATAAACAACCTTGTATAATCCTATTATGAACATTAGCATACATTTCACAGCCCATCTGGCAAACGATAGAGGTCGTGACTCTGTGCATTTGAAATGCTATCCAGGGCATTGTAGTAAGAAAATGGCAAAACCTACAGCTGTGTCAATGGGTCAAAGAGCAGTCATAGGACATTTCTCAGACACCACGGATTACTCAGAGAGACTTTTGTGAAGACAAGCTGTGTGTTAGGAAACATTTTTCACAGCTAAACAGGTCTGAAGGAATGGTTTATGTGATAAGCAGGGGTGGAAGCTGGGGGAGAACGTTAACCTGTTTTTAGTGATTCGTGGTTAAGTTAAACTGTGACAAAACTCCAGTGTCTTATGAAATGCAAATTGTTATTATAACAGTCTCCTTCAAAGGATGCAGAAAATACAGTATCTGCTTCCAGTTAAAGAATTCTTTTTCAGAACTTCAATAGAAGTCACTCAAATGTAATTAGTTTTACTGAGAATTTCTAACCTGGAAGACTATAAAAGATTTTGGACTTTTTTTCTAACTCAGGTCCCCTTCCAAGTAGATTTTTTTCAGTAGTAAATACTACAGAGCTCCACAATCCTAGTTTGGTTGAATCTGTGGATGTGCAAGAACCGTGCATATGGGGTGGAGGGGGTCCCACTGTAAAGTTGTGTGGATTTTGGACTGGATGGAGGATCAGCACCCTTAACGCCTGCATTTTCAAAGGTCAGCTGTAGTAGCTTATTTTATTGATATATTTTAGAACCCAATAGAAATATTAAAAGTAATGTAGGAATTGAGATCCATTGGACTCAGGATCGCCAATTCTTCATGTGCATATTTCATACTCCAGTTATATGCACTGGCTTGGTTTCTTTGATTTATTTCCTTTCTCTGTGCCTATCTCTTTCTGGATGAAATATGAAATTCACATGAGGATTGAATATAAGATATGAAATTATATCACCAAGGATTATAAGTGTTACATAGTATGTTTTGACTGCATTTCCATCTGAGCTAAACCTGGAAAAAGATGCCACCTCCATTAAATGCTGTTGTATTAGAGTGAGCATATATGACAGGTATAGTCTATTCTTTAAAATTAATATTTACGGATAGATTGACATTACATTTAATTACTCACAAACTTAATAAATGTGAAACATTTGTCATTCTAAGCTATTTCTAATTATTTTTCTTGCATGCAATTTACTTAGCTTGTACCTGAGCTTGAAGGCAACTTTGTCACATTCCTTTCTCTGAACGATAGGGATGAATTGCTGTGAATTTGAAAGGAACTTTAAAACTCTATATCAAGTCTGACAGAATGATACTATTCACTGCTTGTCAACATGGTCAGTGCAATAGTGAGTGTGAAATTGATAAACTGTCAAATCCCTGAGCTAATTCTTTCTCTGCAAGTATCATGGACCGAATGCATCTCTCTAAGTGGCCATGCATTTTTAGTAGGATCCACAAATAAGAAGTAACACTTCTTGCCAAAATACTAGAGGATAACACCCTCCCTCCCCTCGACAGTCTCCCAATATCCTCTCCTTATTCAAGAGAACTTGGAGTCAGAACACAGAAGCCATTATCTTGGTATCATAAAGCATTATGAGTCTACACAAACAGAGCAATGCATGCCTGGTTAACCCCAAGGCTGGCAACAGGAATTTGTAGGGTATCAGAGAAAGTGAAGCCTTCTTAACATGCCATAGATATAGTCATTCTTTTTATCACAAAATGTGAACAACCATACATAGGACATAGAATTTTCTGCAACTTAAAATGTAATACAAGGAAGTAACCAGTCCATGGCAAAACTCTAGGAAATGCACAGAAGAAAGTGAGCAAAATCCAAGATCCCACTGGAAAAGAAATACTATTGCATCATAAGAGAAACTAGTTTCATCTGGCAAAAGGATTTTTGTTAATTTCTTAATGATGAGGAATATTAGTTAAGATATTGATGTGACAAATGCAGGCTTAAATTCAATAGAATGTATAAAGGCTCACATCTAAGGTTCTAATTAGCAGCTGTTTCTTCTTAACACAGAGAATGGAGAACAAGGTTCCCTCTACTTTGTAGCTCTGAATTTCCATAGGGCAGTTGAGGGAAATGGGAAAGAAAGCATGGAAGAGGCACATTTATTTCTAACTGCCTTGGCCTGGAAATCACTGCCACGTATTTCTCATTGATGAGAATTCATCACGTGGCCATACCCAGCGGCAAGGAAGGGGAGGGATGTGGCCTGCAGCTGGGCAGCCTCCTCCGGGTTACAACTGTGTTCTATGGAAAAGGAGAAATGATAGAAGAGGGTAACTAGCCACTGCCGTAGGAGGAATTGCAAATACCAGAATTTCATGCGTGATGTCTGTGATGTTTACCGTCCAACGTCAAAAGAACAAGGAAGAAACTGTCCAAATAGATCTCTGCCTACTGAAGTTTTACTTATCCATCAAGACTCACTTTTAAGTGTTCCTTTTTCCATGGAGCCTTCCCTAGCCCCAACAGGTATTTCCCATCCTGCTTGTTGGGGAATAGTGACTGTGTGTGTGCTGTGTATTCCCCACTCAGATTGCCCTCACCAGGCTGTGCCCATCCCCCAGTTGCTGTGAGTACTGGCAGCTAAAGGCTCATTGCTGTTCCCTTCTCTGGAACTGCCCTCAGTCAAATTGAGACACCTTACCTTAGAGGTTACAGGGAACAGCTGGGAACAGCTGACAGCCAATGACTGATGGACATGTGAGTAAAAGAGGCCATTCCCAAGGCGGGACAAACCCTTCTGTTTAGTTCACACTCAAGAGCTCCCCATGGGCTTAGGTTGAGTCTAAACTCCAGCTCAACTCCTTTCTTGCCCTGTCCTGCTTCTCTCGTTCTCCTTCTCTGAGCACATCCTCCCCCACCCTGCAAGAAACTCTGTGCACTGGAATCCCTGCTTTAGGTTCTGCTTCTCAAGAACCTGGCCCAAAAGCATGAGTCACCTTACTTTCTAAAGTTGAGAGACGGTCTGTAATCTTCGTGCATTCCCTTCTACTGCATTTCATTTTTTCAGGAGTGAAAAAATGGACCATAAATGCAATTTCATCAAAAAATAAAATACCAGAGTTCTCCTCACATCAGTTAAACTCTTTAATTTACTAAATCTTCCACATTTCAGGACTTTACACTAAGAAGGACCTAGGAGCCTTTTGTGATCCTCCATTGTCAGCGGTAGTTTTTTTTTTTTTTCTTCCACATACTAAGCAGGAGGGAGGTGGACAAATATTTTTACATTTTTAACCATCAGGGAAGCCTCCTTAACCAAAAAATACAAATGAGCCATAGCATCCCATCCATGAGCAATTATCACAAGGTGAACTGAGGATCAAATGAAATATGGTCCTCAGCAGGAGGTTAGTTCAGTGTCCAGGACATAGCAAAGTGGTCATAACTGTTCGTGTTCTTCTTACTGTCATTCTAAAGTATTCCCACTATGATTTTGTTGTTTCCATATAACCCCTGAGATAGGAAAGGAGAGCCATCGTTGGCCCCATTTCTCAGAAGTAAGATTGAAAACATCAGAGTCAGCTTCAAATCATGACTCCCCACAGCAGCAATCTGGGATGCCATTGATTTGGTCTGAATATCCCCCAATTTGCTACAGGAAACTCTAGAGTGCAGTCAGAAAGGGAATCTCTGTTTGTTTTTTATAACGTTCATTCTTGGCTTATGACAATGAGAACACTTTAGGTTCTGGAATGAATTAATGCTTCATTAATATATTTAATAAGAATCAGACATAACATCATTGGTGTGTTTTAATTAATTCCTGTGGATATATCTACATGGAACTATTTCTTGAGGTGAAACATTTAGAAACATAGTTTAGAACTACCCTGATTGTGAAGGTTAATGAGTCTTTTGCCTGTCTTCAGACAAAATTCTCATAATTTTCTAGATTAATGTGTAAATGTGGGAGTTCAGTTTCTCACGCAGACATTCAAACATCCCTATAATCTTTCCATCAGCAGGTAAATGGATTTCCCTCTCCTAATCAAATTTTTGCCTATCAAACTATTTCTCTCTTGAAGTAACTTGACTTTTCCATTTTGCAATCTGCATACTTTTCTGTCTTTCCAGCCAAACATTCACCATGAAAACTTTTCCAAAAACTCTGCAATTATGTTGTTATTTTCTGACTACTCAAAGTGTATCTTGGTTGTGCAGTTTTTTATTGGATTATTCAAGTTATCACTTAATTTCTATTACCAGTTGACAAACTTATCTAGATCACACCCTTGCTTGAGGATCATACTGCTTGAGGATATAGATCATGTTTCATATACTGCAGTGTAGCCTTCATTGTGCCAGGCACACAGCAGAGCATACAGAAGATGCTCAATATACACTTGAATGTGTGAATAAATGCACATCTCATTTTCCTCGATGCCATCATTACTGGGTCTCTGAGATGAAAGGAGGTCAGGAATGTCATATGCTTCCTCAGCTCACTTCCTTGACCCAGTATGACCCAAGGGTGTTGGACAGCCAAGTGTGGAAAGGAATTCTCTCCCTTGCCCCCCTCTTCCAGCACATCCTGCCTAGAGTCAGCTTTAGACATTGTTGGCAAGAGAATGTCTGTAATCGGGTAAGATGAAAAGGTCATTCCTACCTTAGAAAAGGTCTGTGATATCTTTCCCTCAACAAGGAGCAAGACCCCATTAAGTGTCCATCAAATCACAGATAGTGTATGGGTATGGAAGAAAAGACACACAATCAGGGTTGTGTGTTGTTACATATGGGAAATGTGAATATTTGATATATTTTTCATGGTTATTTTCTAAGGATGCCACTATAAAGTGTGTACATAACATATTACAAGTGGTATAATTCTAAGAAGATTAATATATACTTATGTCACTGTCGATGTTTGACTGTAGATCACTGTGGATATTTGGAGTTTTACAGCATAGCACTGAGAACCAGGGAGAGACATCTGCTTCCCTTTATGCTGAGTGTGGAGTTCTATGATTCATGTTTCTTACACTCACATACTCCTCTAGAAATGTGCTTCATTTGGTCTTGCTTTATGTGTCACCCTGTTTGTGAGGACAGCCTTGACATTCAACCTTTCAATTCAAATGAGGGTGAAGAGACTTGAAGAACATGGGCCATGGTGTCAGCCTCCAGCTTTTGCTAGTTTAGTGAATTTTGGGATGTGACTTGATTTCTCTGCTATTCAGTTTCCCTGTCTATACAGTGAAGATAGAAGTGTCTACATGTTAAAATTGTTTTGAGCATTAAATGAGATGTGTATAAGTCACTTATCACAGTGTTTGGAAAAAAATATCCAGTCATTTATCCATGCATTTAACAAATATTTATCATGTACCTACTATGTGTCTGCTTACATTCTAGTAGAAAGAGACAATTTAAATAAAGTATACAGTATGTTTTTCATATTCTATGGTGAAGACTAAAGCTGGAGAGGGAGGGGATGGGAAATTCTGGAATGAGATTTTTTTGTGAAGGCCTCACTGATAATGTAAATTTGATTAAAAAAATACCTTAATGGGGCAAGGTGTGAAGATAAGGAAAGAGAATAGAGGAAACAACAGATGCAAAAGTCCTGGGGTTGGAGCATGTTTAATGAGTTTGATGAACTCTCTAAAGGTCAGTTAGCAAGGAGGAGCAAAGATTAGATGTACAAGGTGATGGGGAGCTTGATCAAGTAGTCTTTTGCAGCCAATTCAAAAGGTGTGAGCACAGTGATATGGAGGGATACCTCCAGGTCCATATTCCACCACCTGCCAAGACTTTCAAGTAGGGTAGAGAGGCATCTTAGACAATCACATGCTTTCCCTCAGCAGGTGGGTTGAGAAAAGCAGTCCATAAATTTTGAAACTTATTATAACTGTTTCCTTGCTCAGAGAAGACACAGTTGCCCAGTTTGGCAATCTTCAAAAGAATTTTATGATTTACTTTCGTTTTTAGTTTTGGAAAAGAAAATGAAATAAGAGGCATTTCTTATCAGCAACAGATGATGTTAGAGGATAATGGGGTAATATATTCAAAGTGCTAAAAAAAATTAACTGTTAACCTTGGATTCTACTTGGAGCACAACTCTTATTCAAGATGAGGGTAAAACAGAGACTAACATTCATAAAAATCCACAGGCTTTGCTGAACAGACTTAAAGGATACATTTTGGTTAAAAAAAACCACATTTGGTTAAACATTATTGCTGAGTATATCTGTGAAGGTGTTTTTGGATGAGATTGACATTTGAATCAGTATACTGAGGAAAGCAGATTGCCCTTCCCAATGGGGGTGGGCCTCATCTAATCTGTTGAAGGCATAAATCAAACAATGAGGCTGAGGAAGGGAGAGTTTGCTCTCTTTGCTTGACTGTCTTCAAACTGGGACATTGGTCTTCTGTTGCCTTTGAGCTTGTGCTTGGACTGGAACTATACCGTCAGGTCTCCTGGATCTCCAGCCTGCCAACTGCAGATCTTGGGATTTCTCAGCATCTATAACCATATGAGAACCAACTCTTTATTATCTATCTGTCTATCTATCTATCCATCTATTTTTCTATCTTCCTATTGGTTCTGTTTTTATGGAGAACCCAGACTAACACAAGCCTAAATTTAAATGTCACCTCCTCTAAGAAACCTTCTTGTCTTTATTCTCTGGCTCAACCACTTGTTTCTTTCATAGTACTTGTGACAAACAGAAATTATCTCAGTTGTCTGTTTTCTTACTTTTTATGTGTCTCTCCAAGTATGATATGCTTCTCAAGGAAGAGAACAAATGAGACCTATTTATTCCCTAAGCCTTGCCCAAAGCCCGATACAAAGTAGGCTCTCAGTAAATATATGTAGAATAAATGAGTCGATCATTAAACAAATGCTTGAGAGATGGTCATTTTGCCTGGGTAATTGTACTTTTTTCTACTGGATTGAAATACTGTCTCTATATTTCTGACTTCCAAACCATAATCTTCAGTCTTGAATTTTCATCCCTGGAACTCAAGATTACAATTTCCAAGTGTATTTCACATATGTATTGCAAATATCCAAAACTAAACTCAATTTCTTTTACCCTCCAAAGTTCCCCGTTGTTACCCAATTTTTTTTTGTTTATAATAGTACAAGCATTCACCAAAGTCACTCAAGCCCAAGACCAGGAAGTCATCATTCATTCATTCATGTATTCATTCATTTGTTAATGGAGCAATTCCACACTATATCACAGCATACATAATGGTGAACAAAACAGACATAGTACATGTCCTCATGGAGTTTATTCTATCATCTTTCTCACAATTTTAATTATATTGACTGCCAAGACTTGTATGTTCATTCTGCTTTAAGAATGTCTCTTGAGCTGGTACCTACCTTTTTCTCTTTCACTCCTTTTCTAGATCAAGCTGACATTATCTCTTATCTGAACTTTTGTAACAGCTTTCAAATTGGTTTCCTTGCCTCTAGTCTCATTTCACACAAAATAACACTAAGAATTGTTTTTCCTAAATCAAAAATTTAACTACCTGATGGCCCTACAAAACCTTTCACAACTCACCATCACTTACAAAAGACAGTTCAAACTCTTTAGCATGACATGCCATGTCCTTTATGATTCAGCTCGGTCAAGACATACAGATCTATGAACGCGACCTCATGCCTTTGCATATATTCTTCCCTTATCCTGGAACCTTCCCTCTGTTTCTACATATTATCTTGACAAACTCCTTCAACCCTCTTCCTTCTTGTTGAAGCTTTCCTGACTCCTATGACCAACTAGGCAGATGCAAGAGTTTTGGAACCATATTCTCATAACCCCTCATAGGAATTTATGCCATCAGACTTCATTATGAATGTCAGACATGTTTACAGGTCTGAATTCCTCACTAGTGGGCAACTTGCAAGTGGAGGGCATGGTTTAGACAAACTTCTAACTGTATAAAGCTGACAACATTGGAAATATTACTGAATTTTTGCTTAATAAAGGAATGTTGACTGAATGAAGGGCATATGTTCAGTCATTTGCGTAAAAGTGATAGTTATCAGTGGCAGAGCTGACCCAAATCTCCAAATTCCCACTCTAGTGTTTTTTCACTAGACTAAAGCAATTTTGTCATTTATCCAGTGATTGTTTATTTGGTTCAGGGGAGAAGAAAACAGTAAGGCATGCCCTGGATTACAGGTTGGTTCAGAATCACCTTGGGTTTTTCTGAATCTATATATGCTTGGCTTAGAAATTCTGAAATATACTCTATGAAAAAAAATCACAAATTGGGAAAAGAATCACCAAGTGTACTCCCTGAAAAAAATCACCAACGCTGGCAACTGTGAGTTTGAACATCTATTTCTTCCTTGATCAGCCTTGTTTATAGATGAGAAAACCAAGGCACAGACTTGTGTCATCTAACTGTTCTGTGCCTCAGTTTCCTCACCTGAAAACAAGGCACCATGTTTTGAACGTTATTATGGAAATTATACCAGATGAATGACCCTTGACAAAAAATTAGAATATTGCCTGGCACATACTAGGTGTTCTAAAATTTAGTTCCTTTTTCTCATTTTTTTCCCCTTGGGCTTTAATCAGAAATCTAAAGACACCAAAATGGCTTTTCCATTTTTGTGGGGAGAAGATGATCACTCTGCTGATGAATTGTCTGCATTTCACACACACTTTAACAGCCATGGGATGTCTCCACCGAGACTCCTTGTCACTCATTAGCACCATTGCAGGAAAGCTGATAAACCTCACCTCTTACTCGGCCTCTAACACAACGGGGGAAACCTCCATTTTCTTTTATCATCTGAATTCTGACCTTAAAGCTTTCACTCTAACCCGAGTGCTTAATTTATCTTCTGTGAAAAGCAGTCGTTTTTCCCTTACATGGAAACTGCCATGCCCTGAGTATTCACAGTGAGACCAAGAAACAGTCCTGCCTGGTTCATCTCAGACACAAGGGAAAAGTCCCTCCACCCTCCCCTTCCATTGCAGGTAGAAGGGGCTTTGATTACAGGGCAGCATATGAAAACCTCAGGCTGCTATTGTACACACCATGCTGTAAAGGTTTAAAAGTTGACAAAATGCCATGAATGCCATTGTATGAAGTCAACCTCATGTTTGTTTTACCTACTGTACATCACAGTACACTTCCTGATAGCTGAAAGTTTGTGTTGTTTTGACTAAATCTGGACAAATATGCATAAAATGTGTATTCAACAGATATTTCACTTAAAAACAAAGAAAGGTTTGTGTCTTTAGATTGCCCCAGAACCTGAGGGCTACTGAGAATTATAAATAAATTTGGCTTCACAGGCCTGCAGTCATAAATGACATTTCTTTAAATGATGGAAGGGGGGAGAATTGAGTCGTACAGGAACCTTCCGTTTAACTCCCTTCCTCCAAAATATGTCCAAAATTTAAAGAAAGCTCCTCTAAATATAACCCTCAGTTGAAAAGGAGCTTTTGATTCCTAGTTATTGGGGAAAGACCTGTTTAACTATTTATACATTGCTTTGTTTTCTTAAAATTGATGCAGAAGGATCATGGGTCCAGCTCCTTTAAAACCTTATGTTTTATCACTCTCCAGTTGATGGGCGCAATCCAGCATGAGGAAATTAGAAACAGCTGGAGTAGACACAATAACTTCTTTTGAAAAGACAGCTCAAAATTACTTGAGAAAAATAGAGATGGCACCAGAACAGCATATCTCAAAATGTGGTTTCTGGACCGGCAGCATCAGCATCACCTGGGAACTTGTTTGAAATGCAAATTTGGGGGCCTCACTTGACCTACTGAATTAGAAATTCTGAGAGTAGGACCCAGAAATCTGGGTGTTTTTTCAGTCCCGAGGGATTCTGATACACATGAAGGGGGTAAACATCAGACCTAGACCATGAGAAAGTAGCAAGAGAGAAGGAAAAGCTGGGATTTTCTCTCTTGAAAAGCCAGAGAGGAGTGATTTGGGGACAGTTCATAATCAAAAGTGACTATGCAAGGTGCTAATCAAATGCTTAACACCTAACACACCTAACACCTAACACAATGTGCATCTGTGTCTAAGTCTGAAATTTAAAGACAGACTATAAACTGCTTCTAAAGACAGTGGAAAATATCAATACAAACCTAACCAAACAAGCCAGAGTTAGAAAATATGTTGGTCACAGAGTAACAATAATAGTCATGTCACTTGGACTCAGATTTTTTTCTTGTAATACTAGTCTATATAGTTATTTTCACATTAATAAACAGGTATGAAATTAAATAAATGTATATAAGGAGATTATTAAAATATACTAATATACACTTTTGCTTCCTATATGAGAGTAACTTGTAGTAGACAAATGCTCCTGCCCAGAAAAACTGGAAAAGCTATATAAAATACAAAAAAACCAAACAAGCATGTTTTAAGGTCTCTGAGGGTTGTCTACGCAGTCAGATCCTGGAAAGAAGGGAGCTCATTGATGGAAGCCTAACTTTTGCATCCAAGTTTCCCCTGAAAGTGAACATACACATGACTCAGCAATTTCACTCTTATATACATACCTAACAACAATGCATTCACACATGCACCAAGACATGTACAAAGGGTTTCATAAATTTACTATTTGCAAGAGCCTCAAGCTGAAAACTACCCAAATGTCCATAAATCACAGAGTGGATGAGTAAATTGTGGTATATTCACACATGAGATGATGAGAATGAATTAATCATAGCTGCAGGGAACAACATGGATGAACCTCACAAACAGAGTGTGATGTATGCCACTTACATAAAGTCTGAAATCCTGCAAAGGTAACCTATGGTGTTAGAAGTCAAGATAGTGGTTACCTCTGAGGGCAATGGAAAATAGGAGGAGGAAAGAGCGGTCTTACTGGGTCTGGTCTTGTCCTTGTTGCCAAAGCCTGAACTGTGTGTTTGCTTTGTGGCAATTCATCTTGCTGGACACTTGTGATTTGGGCAGTTTTCTTTATGTAAACAGTTTTATAAAACCTCTTACTTTTAAAGAAGTATTAAGAAGAATATTTCTTTTATTGTTTCTCTGTCATCTTTGTTTGGAGTCAGTCCATCAAATGTGTCTATGCCATCCCACAAAGGCACTGTGAATTCTCTGTGAGTAACTGGAGAAAGGAGAATGTTGTCACTAAGAATCTCAGATCAGGGAGTAGACAGGCTTGAAGGTGAATTGATAGGTGGCTTTTTCCTCATATCTGAATTGAGATGATCACTACAGTGGCAGTTAACTTATAGAATTGAGTGAGGGTTAATAAGGGACTCCATCTGAAGTACTTAGCCCATACCTGTGAGTTCTCATGGAGGTGCAGGTGGACTTTTGGTCAAGAATAAAGTTGTGTATCTAAGAGAAATTGAAAATAGCCTTCCTCAGGCCCCTGTCTCTGTGACTGCACCCTTTTTGAGTTACAGAAATATTGTGATTACTCACTTGGCAGAGTGGATATTCCTAAGAAATCAAATTATATCTGTTTTGGGTGAGGCAGGGCAGGAAGAGAGAGAAAGTGTTGGGTGAAGAAGAAGGCATGCCACCGTGACTGGGAACTCTGGCCTGGGGTCATAGGAGCTTGATAAAAATATCACCTGTGCAAAGCAGAGCAAAAGTGCTGAGAAATCAAAACTCTCTAGGAGAATCCTTCAACCAAAAATTGATGGGAGTTTGTGGATACTCTCTTGCCGCTCAAGCAAGATAACACTAAGACCTGTGTTCTGCACTGTATCCCAGAGATGCCCAGTGGAATTGAGCTCCAGTTGCCCACAGAGGTAACTGGCCTGACAGTACCACACTGACCACCTTCCCTTCCTGTATCACTTTCCTCTCCTTTATCACTGTTTTCTGAGGTCATCTTCCAAATAAATTACTTGTACTCAATTACTTGTTCTCATTACCAGTTTCTGAGGAAATCTAAACTCAGACAGTCTTTGCCCTTGCACAACTCACAGTGCATTCACAGTTGTGCTTTTCTGGGAACTTCTATCAGCCAATGCACTATGGCTGCTTCCTTTGAACACTGTAATTACCACCATGCTGCTGAGGAGGCTACACTGTGCCCCACTGATCTGAAAAAGACTTCTGTTGGTCCCTTCCCAGGTCCACTGTGCAGCCCCTGCCCCTTGCCTGTACCAGGTGGCAGGAATGGGACAACTGTTCCTCTGCTACCTAGGTCAGTGGCTCCATCTCTTTACTCTTTTTATTTGTACCAAGAAGATCTAGTGGAACCAGAAAGAAACAATCTTGCTATCTTCTAGTGACTAAGACCTCCTGCTCTTTCTCCCTGAAACTCTTTGCTTGGCCAAAAATCTTTTAATCCATCTGGTAGTAGCTCCTGTCACTATTCACCTCTTTTGAGAAGTTTTGTTCCCCCGTCCTCTCCCCTAAAGTTGGACTTCCCCATGCTGAATCTGCATACTCTTATTGCTCCCTCTTCACCAGAGTCTTTATGTTAGTCTATACAGACAGCCCTTTTGCTTTTGGATCCTGGGCCACACGTGGAATGAGAGAGTTCCCAGGGAATTCTCCCTTGAAGACACTGGGATGTTTCAATACATGACTTAATGCCAAATCTATAATAATCTCTCCAAAAGAAAGAATCTCCTGTGTTCTTAATTTTTCAGGATTTAATTTATTCTCTCCTTGTGCAGCATCTTAACACAAACTAGAATGAAGTTGATTATAATGATCCACGGTCATGAATAAAAAGAATGATCTAAAAGTACTAATTAGCCTAATTGGCACCCACAAAAATGCCCCAAATTTTACTTCACCTCTGATCACAGGATTTATCAGGTGCTTTTTCAGCAGCAACACAATGACTCCTAGAGTCTGACTTCCTCTCTCTCTGTGGCATGCTAATCCAGCACAAAAACACTGGTACAGATGTTGACCAGTGGGGGAGGAAAGGCCAAGAGAGCATGTCTTGGCATCCTTAGAAGGGAGTCAAGGGCCTGTTGTTGAACCTGCACTCCCTGGTGTAAGGAATTTTGTCTCCTAAAAGGTAGGGGAAATTTGCCTGTGGTGGTGTGGGTTGCATTCTCCAGGGATGTTTCTAAGAATCATATTATTAAAATAGCTGCTGAGCAAAAGGCTGCGATTCCCAAAGCCGCTTTGAACACAAGTAATAAGAGGCAGAGATGAGATCATCTCCCTAAAGGTCAGCTGCATCCCCAGATGTGTACTTACCTCAGCCCCCACCCGCAGAGAACCAATGAATGGAAAGTGTGGGAACCCATGCCCACATGTCTGTAGCAGATCCAGCACCTGGCCAGGGCTGGAAGCCCGGACTGTCCCCACCCCCTGTTCTCTGCCAAACATTGTTCCGTGTACCTGGCCAGTGCCCGGGTTTTGCAGCCTCAGACACTTAACCACCTTTTCCGAAAGTACCTCACCCACTTTACCTCAGCCCCACCCCATCCCATCCCTTGTCCAGACCTGTAATTACAGGACCTGAAAAGCAGCCTCAGAGATACCACACAGGGCAGGGCAGCCCCCAGCAGGCAGCCAAGCTGTAAGTGTTTCTTTCTATAACATCCCTTCACTGTGGCCATCCTGCATCAGCCACTCACTGCCTCCCACAGGGGGCTGTGCCAGCCAGGCCTGCCCCTCACAGTTTTGGGCCCAGAGCAAGAGTAAGATGGGGCCCTCCAGCCCATGGCTGGCATCTTGTCTTCCTCCCCACTGGCTCTGTCGTCATGTGAGGGCCCACAAATATGTATCGACACTCCCCCCACTTTACCATCCCCCCTACAAACAGCAGCGCCTTGCCATCCCTTAGGCCTATATCTGTGCATACCAGTCATCCCTCAAGCGGACGGAACCAAGAAAGAGACCCTGCAGGTTGACATGCAGGCTCAGGTTTATTTGGGCAGGGAATTCCCAGGTCCCATGATGCCTCTCAGGGTGTGGCCTAGAAGGAGAGATGTAGGCCCCTGGAAGGTACATCCACTTGGCCTTCAGATTCTTTGCCCTGTGGGGAGGGGTGCAGCCAAGGAAAGGCCAGAGTTGAACTCGTTAAGAGGGGAAACCCAGGGCAAGGCACCTACCACCCACTCTAGGTTTGGTACCACCAACTTACCAAGGGGTCTCCTGGCTTCTCATGTCTTCTTTCATCCACTGAAGTCATTTGTGGGGCATCCAATCAAAGGTGTTCTTTGGTCCCATTGTCCTTTGATGGAAACACAGCTTCACTAGGCCATCCACAATCTGAACCCAGCCTTCCTTCCGAAACCCTTTTCTTCCCATGTCTGAACACTCTGTAACCAGAAAATGGGATCTTAAAAGGGAAGACCCAGACAGCAAAGGGGACATGCCTGAAGTGGCTGCCATGTCTTCTGAGAATGAGGAGGTCACCTGGCATCCCTCAATTCTTCAGCTTTCCTGGTTCTACTCCACATTGTGAGTGGAATTTGGACAGAGGAGTTTGTGTGGCAAGTCAAAGCCACTTGCCTTAACTGTCTTGCTGGAGGTAAAATTTTCCTGTCTTTCCTGACAGTCATGGTGTTGATCCAGTTTCTGCCTTCCTTTCCTGGGCACATCAGTCACCTGGAAGTACAGACCTTCAAGCCTACAGGGACTTGTTCTCTCCTTGCTGACACTTCTGCCGCAAGAGCTGTGGGCCCCTGACTCTGAAGGCTTTGGCCTCAGGTAGAGGAGAGACCCCCCAGGAAAATGGGCCAAGGCCCATTACATTTCCACAGTCAGAGCAGCTGCCCTGCCTCACTGTCCTAGGTAATTTCAGTGGTGTCCCATCTCTCCATCCCCTGGAGGAGGGCATTGTTACTGCTCATAGTTTCTCTCCAGAGCAGTCACTACTCCTTAGCCACACTCAGTCAACCCAGGCCACAGACCGTCACTAATTACACATGCTCAGTCCCTTGTGGAACTTCATACATCCAAAATCACAACTCAAGGTGGTGAAACCGAGACCCTTTTTCCTTTTCCTTACCTAACTATTTCTCAACTGAGAGCCTGGGTTACATGCCCAAGGAGAAGAGGCCTGAGACTGAAACTCATCTCTTTTCACCAACACGAAGCCCCCTCAAGCTTGTCTTTATGGACCTCAACCATCATCATGATTAGGCTGCTTTATGGGGGGAACTGAATTTTCTGGGCTGCAGTCAGCTCTCACTATGCTGTCGACAAGGACCAGGAAGTTCTGTTGTCCTCTTGTTTCCCATGGGCAGGGATAGCCCTCAGGGAACCTCTCGGAACCTGGCTCTGTGTAAGTACCCCCTAGTTCTCAAACAAGTTTCAGCAGCACTGGCCTCAGTTTCCATCTTCAGTAAAGCTCTCTGCCCTCAGGTCTTCCGTCTCCCTTCTCTTGCTTTCCTGGGGAACACCAGCTCCTGGTTTCTCTCTAAAACTGTTGCTGATTGTTGCGGTACTAGCTGAATTCCAAGTACTCTCTCATTAATGGCCTCTTGGCTATCAATTCTAGACATACATCAAAATGTTAACTTTCATTATGATTAGAAAGTGAAGTCTCCTTTATCTAACCTAAGCAGAAGGGGTGAGATCTGGAAGCATTTCTGAAGCTTTGTCACTAAACGATACCTGTGGAGCTGAAGCCTGCGGCTCCAGGAGTGCCAGCCCCACCACTCCATATCTAGGTGAATAACCTCTGTGGGCCTTGGTCTTCCTTTCTATGGAATGCAGGTAATAAAGCTACATAACGTAGGCCATGAGATAATGTAATACCCTTAGCCAAGGGCCTGATACATAGTAAGTGTTCAATGCATGCTTGATGCATTATTGTCTTTTTTGTTATTCAAATTATTATTACTGGAAGAGAAAATTGCCCTTCACGAAGGAGAATCATGAATCCTCATATGGGTTCACTTCTCCTTACAGAGAATAATGAGAAGTCTTCATTTAGAATATAATTGTGCCTACAATGCAGAAAACTGTTAATTTAGAAGAATCAACCGAAGGATTTGAGAACCAGTGCTGAAATGGGCTACCTCTTCTTAATGCAAGTTATAATAATGGCTACATTTATGGAGACTTAGCAGTGATCAGCTGCTCTCATAAGAACTTGATCTACATCAATTCATTTAATCTACCCAACGACTCTGGGGTGGTGCCATCTTTCTTCTCACTGGAGAATGAAGGTATTGAAGCACAGAGGAATTAAATATCTTGCCCAAGATCACACAGTTGTAAGACTGAAGGACAAGACTTAAACCCAGGCAGTCTGACTTTATTCTCGGCTACAGATCACAGCCCAGAAGCTAGAGCCTAGACAAATGGAGTGCACTTATCTTCAGGTGGAGGCTTCTTTCCACTGTGAGCAGCACTTGGACCAATTACATTATATTTAAGGAAATATATTTCTTCCTTAATGTAGAGATAACTTTAGTAACTCTGGGGTATTGGTTTGGGAGATATTTGGTCTTATCCCTGAATGACTAGAAGTAATTCTTATTTGACTTCTCTGATTGGTGGAGAGATTTTGAAGTGACCAGACATGGAATCCCAGTGCCCAACCTAGACTGTCAATCTCCAGCCTCACCGCCCCGTCCACCCCTCCCTTGGTTGAATAACTCACACCTTGTAGAATGTCCTGTTGAAGACTGCAGTAAACCCCAGATGGCCTGATATGGGGAGGACAATGAACTCTGGGGCTAGAGCAACCCTGTGAGTTTGGGTTGGAATTTAAATTATTTTGCTTTGAAGAAAGAAGCATTTCATCTGAGGAGGAAGACAAGTGTATAGGGGATCAATACTAAGAACTTTGCTGGTATATTTCCTTTGTACTATGGGAATATTACATAAAGTAGACAGTCTAAACTTTTCTGAGTATCCACTAACCAAGCTTGTTAGTGGCCAAGTTATGGAATTTGGTATATACTATGGAGGACCAAAAGCAAAATGTGTGCTCTTTGCTTTCATAAGTTGATAACATCGTTGGAGAGACAAGGAAAATGGATAGAAGAACATATGGTGTTGGGTCAGAAGACTTGTCACCAAATCCTAGTCATTTAGTCTTCTTGAGCCTCTGTTTTCTTCTCAACAAAATAAAAGGACTTTTGATTAAATAACTTCTTGTATAGTTTATCTTTGAGGAGAATGATGTAGATGAGAAGCATTTGTAAATTTAACCTTGATGCAAGTATCATTGTTATATTTCATTGATTCATTCAACAAAAATGTGTTGAGTGCCTGATATATGCCAGACACTCTTCTGGGCACATGAGACACACTAGTCAAAAAAGAGATAAACAGCCCTCCCATCAAGAATCTGACATTATAGCTGAGGGAGGCAGATGATGAACAATAAGCAGTATAGTAAGTAATTATATGTTTGAAAGTGCCATAAAAATCTATAAGCACAGTAACAGAGATTGAGAGTGTGCAATTTTAAATGTGGGTAGGCTTTATTGAGAAAAATGACATCTGAATGAAGAGCTAAAGAAAGTAAGGTGGTTGTCTGTGTGGATACCTAGGGGAAGAATCTTCCAGAGAGAGGAAATGTCAGTGCAAAATCCCTTAGTTGTGGGCTCAACTGGTTAGAGAAAGAGCAGGGAGGTCAGTATACTTGGAACTGAGTAAGCAATGAGGAGATAATAAGGGATGAGATGTGTGGAACTTTGCATGACTTCATAAGAGCTTTAACTTTCTCTCACTGATGAGTGAGGTGGAAGGGGAGAGGCTCTGGAAGGTCTTAAACCCAGTAGTTGTAGCAGGATGACTCTGGTTGCCATTGTTAAGAATAGGCAAGATTAGAAGCAGGGGGACCAGTTCGGAAGCTATTGCAATGGTCCAGGCAAGGGGTAAGGGTGGCACAGGCCAGGATGGTAACAGTGTAGGTGGGAAAAAGTAGGCAGAAGCTGGATATATTTTGAACATAAGTTCAATGGCATTTTCTGGCTTTCTCCACTTTGGGATAATGCAGTCACTCTGAGGTTAGTCCAAGACACTAGTACTCATCAAAGAGCAAAGAATAACTAGTGGAAGCTACTTCCTCCAGTGAACACTATTTACTACGAGGTTAGTGTGAGGCCCAGCTCTTCATCTCTTCCTCTATTCCCAGGCTTAGGTGGCCCTTCTCTCTCAGAACTCATGCTCTCTATATGCCCAGTTCCTCTCTGTACATCTCATCCATACATGATTTTGGTGCCAGTCACCACCTCCTTCTCATTTACCCACTGAATGCCTTCTGCAACAAATTGGGATGTGAGTAATTACATAGATAGATAGATAGATAGATAGATAGATAGATGAATAATCCCCAAGTAAGAAAAACGTAGATACAATAGTCTCTGCATTTGTTTATGTGCTTGCTTAGTTAGAAGTGTAATATAAAATAGTGCACCAGGAATTGAGCAAAGGGTCAAAGGAATTGAGCAAAGGGCCTTGGTGGTCTTACTTAGTAATTGAATAACTGCAAACAAGTCACTCAAATCTCTTGGGCTTCTACTTTCTCCCCTGCAAAATGAAGCAAGTGGAAAGGTGCCAAGAACCATTTAAGTTTATCCATTGCACTTTCTGTTTCCACCGTGCCTGCTGTGCCTTTGTTATTTCCTTTCTTTTCTCCAGGCTGTTCCCCTGTAGCAACTCAGCTTAAGCAGTATCTTTTCTCTCCTGATTTCTTCTCATCCTCACCTGCTTCATGAGCTTTCTCCACCGTGTGCCTTTTTTCCCAGTAGATGGCAGTGTTCAGTTTTGTTTCCCAGTGATACTTCTTTCCCCTACTTGGAGGGACTTGGTCTGCTACCCTTTCTGCCAAGCTTGTGTCCCTTTTTCCCCCCTAGAGGTGATCATGGAAGAGGAAATAAAGGAAAGAACTGATGAGTGATGAGAGGGCCCCCCTTGAAACATTTGGGGAGGCCAAGTAGCCTCCCCTTGCTCCTCAAGCAGGTTTATTTTATTATTCTTAACTATGGGTTAGAGATAAAACAACAACTGTCTTCCATATTTCAAAGAATGATTCCAACTCATTTGATCCTTTGACCCTGTGAGGTTGATAATACAGATCTCATTTATCTCAGCTCTTGAAGTTGTCATAGGATATCTCTGGCTGCCATCATTAAGAACAGTCAGGGTTAGAAACAGGAAGACCAGATAGGAGGCTCTTGCAGTGGTCTAGGCAAGAGATGGTGGTGGCTATGGGCTGGTGGGGGTGAAAGTGGGGAGAAGTGGTGTGGGGATGGGGAGATGTAGACACACTCCAGGCTTGTTACCTTGAGAAACAGTCTCCCCTGCCACTGCTATGCACTAACTTCTGCAAGACCCTCAGTTTCTCTGGGTCTCTGAAGTCCCTCCCTGCTCTAGTACTCTATGAATCCAGGTAAAAGAAAATGATCTACAGTTGTGGCTTTCAAACCACTTGACAAAGACACACCATTAGCTGGTAATGGAGTGAGAACTAGACACCAGGTCTCTGGCAGGTACTTCTCCTTGCCACTTACTGAGGATGATGGGAGAGGGTCTATTTCAGCACTCAAAGTTTCTTTTCTTCCCAGAAGAAATCTTGTGGAGGAAAGCCAATACATTTAACAAATCAAAGCAAGCTGCTCTGGTTGAAGGAGGATAGAGTCTTGAGCTCTCTCAGCCCCTAAGACTGCAAGAAGCAGGGTAAAACCACTGAGAGAGGAAGCGACAGACCTGCTAATGGGCCTTTGAAGCTTCATGTGTTCTGCACTGACCTATGCTCATCGAGGAATTCTGGGATCCCTGAGACCAGATTTTCTTCAGCTGCCTTGAGAAGATTTTTCAGGGAGGAGAATATAGTGGAGGTGGGGAGGAATTTTTATCTGGGGTAGCAGAAGCTATCTTGGTGTTGGTTATATTAGGGTGGGTGATGTCACATTCCAATTAAAAAAATTATGGTTCTTAATTGACAAATGGATCAAGTTCAGATTTATTAGCATAGATAAAGGAGCTTCATAATCTGTCTCCCTTTGACCCCTCAAACTCTGGAGGGTACACTGTGCTCCTGGCATACCATTGAAGATGTCATGCCCCTCAACATTCATACCCATTCTGGAAAATATGGCTCCAGGATTTGCCTTAAACAATACTCCTGGAAAACATTCATAGCATTTTGTGCATAATTCTGTTATAGGCCATATCACAGTGTTTGTCTTCTCACCAGCTTCCTCCCTTGTTTGTGATTTGCTTGAGAACAGAGACCACGTCTTACCCATCCTTAGCATCAAGCTTAGTGTCTGACCCCAGAGCAGGTCTTCCTATGCTGAATCAGTGAATAGCAGAAGATGTTTGGGGTTGCGCTGTATGGTTAGGAGATGAGAGAATGCCATAAATGAAGAAGCTAAGGGATGATTCAGAAATTTATTACAGAGAACTTAGTCAAATATAGCCACTGTTGCCTCACAAAGAACTATATACCTATATGGTTAACCAAAACGTTTTATGTCAACCAGTTTAGTAACAAAGAGATTACATGGTTTGTGGTTGTTTGAAGATGACCTTGTCAGAGTTCCTTTACAACCCAATGGGCAAATAGGGCCTCAGTGTAACCCAGAATATAAGAACCCATGAATTTAGCATACGTGATAATTCAACCAGCACTCTTTGATGTTACCATCCTTTTTAGAAAAAAAATAATCAAGATCAAATTAACTGTGAAAACAGGTTTATATAGAAAATCTGACCTATGTAAAGAAAATGAAGTACTTTATTGCATACTAACAGTACCAGTTTGTATACAAATAATAATGCACAAGTTTTATTTGCACATTTATATTTACTCACTCATTTGTCTGTTTGAAGGTAATGCCTTCAATATTTTATATTGGAGCTTTTTATTGTTTCTCCAATTGTTCCGAATAAATTCCTTTTGCAGTTTACTCTTATGATCATAGATGCTAAGGAGGAAATGACTCATTGGCTAATGTTATCACAGCTGCTATATTTTTTATCCTTTAGAATTCAGATTTTTTTCATTTACATATTTAAATCAACTGTCAAATTTTAAAATATCCCTTGCATTATTTGAAAATATTATATTAATTTAGTCCTAAGTAGTGTTTCTTTAGATAAGCAATTTAAAAAGTCTTCTATGGTCTTAAATTTGGTGATATTTTCTGATGAAAAGGAAATGTGGTGAAGGGTTCAGAGCACAGACTCTAGGACCTTGGCTGTCTGGATTCAAATTACATCTCTGCCCCGTTTCTGCATGTCTCTGAACAAGTGACTTTACCATTTTGTACTTAATTTATCTCATCTGTAAACTGTGGAAATAAATGTACCGACCTACCTCAGCTACTGGGAGCATTAAATGACTTGAGATGCATAAAGGTTATAGTTTGAAAAGGCAAGGAAACCGATTCTCCCTGGAGCCTCGAGAAGAAAGCCACTCTACAAATACCTCAGCTTCAGCCCAGAAAATCTGTTTTTGGTATCCTGACCCCTAGAACTGTAAGAGAATAAATTTATTGTGTTTTACGTCATTAAATTTGTGGCAATTTGTTAGAGCAGCTATAGGAAACTAATACAGATTTTGATAACGTTCATCTAATAATGGGCAAAATTATTCTGCAAGAACAGATCTACGATATTACCATAAAAATCAGTAGGAAAATACAACTCCTTTTACAAAAATTCAATTTGAAATACATTTTTAAAAATCCCTTCAGTTTCTGGTGGATAGAAATCAAATTTTTAAAAAGCCAGTAATGTGTATTTTGAAGTTGACATTTTATATTGAAGACATAAGTATAGGATTCCCACATCTTCTGATTACAATAGAATGTTCCATAGGGAAGATGATTAAGTCTTCCCCATTTAATTAAACATAAAATAAAATCTTTGAATCCTTTTTTTTTCCATCACAGGATTTGGTCTGATGCCTCTGAAAGACTGAATGGTGCTTTACTTTTGTGCATTATTGCAGAATACTTTCTGGTCACTTTTATCTTTCACTGAATAGAATTCATCACCTTGGAAAATGAAACAAAGAAAAAAGAATGAAGGAAGGAGGAAGGGAGGGAAGGGAGGAAGAAGGAAGGAAGGAAGGGAGAAAAAAGAAAGAAAGGAAGGAAGAAAGGAAAGAAGGAAGGAAGGAAAGGAGGGAGGGAGGGAGGAAGGAAGGAAGGAGGAAAGAAAGGAAAGGAAGGAAGGAAGGAAGGAAGGAAGGAAGGAAGAGAAAGGAAGAAAGGGAACAGTGTTTACAAGTAAGAACAAACTTTACAACCATCATCAACAATTTACGACTCTACCCCAAAATACATGCAGACTTATAATCATCTTCCATTAAGTCTACAGAAGTTTAAAACACTACAAAGGATATGAAACATTAAAAATAAAAGCCTTCCAAGTGTATGCACATGCATGCACATTCTCCAAGTACACACATGCCCATAACCACTGCTACCATTAAATAATACTCATTCAAAAACTACACCAGGGGGCATGTGGAATTTATCACCTATCCCCTTTAAGTAAACACTTTCCTTTTCTTCATGCTTTCTGCTGCCTGTGCCTAACCTTGGTTCATGATCTCTGTGTAAAATAGGACAGACCTTTTTTTTTTTGCCAAGATACATAAAAATCACCTTCTAGTCCCCAGTACATGTCAAGGCATCTCAAACTACCTGCAAATGGTTTTCAAGAATGGTTTCGATAATATTGTTTAGTTGGTAACATTTGTCACCAGTTCATTGACATTTTCTGATTATGACCTTTTTGCCTGTAGAAATCACCTTCCCAGTATTTGACTGAAGTTGGCACCAACAATCTGCTAGACAGACCTGCTTGTGGAGACAGGGCATCTCTGAGAACAGCTGATCCTTTCCTCAGCGCCCACGCCCCATCAAGGTATTTCAGCAAAAGAAAGCATTTTTTACAAGGATCAAGGGAAATACTGTATATAAATCAACATGGAGGTTAAAAGCATAATTTTAGATTCATATCTCAACTCTTGGCAAGTTCATAAAATCCTTTTGAGCCTAATTTTAGCATCTGTAAAATTGGGGAAATACTAGCTACTCTCAAAGAATTAATGAAGACTACAGGAGCTAATGTCCCTATGATCAGTTTTCAACAAAGGGCATAATCTCCATGGCTGAGTATACCAACCACCAGCAGCAATGACAATGCACAAGACAAAATTGTCTGAACAGCACTGTATTTCTTATCAGTGAAAAGATAGATGATTCAGATGGGAGGCATGGGTAGTGGGAAATATTGCCATCTACACATAAGGCAACTTTCTACTTAGACACAGGCACAAAGTGGAGTGAAAATATTTCTCATGAAGCCATTGCAAGCTAATAGTTATACAGAATCCACTGACACTTTTACATACATATGCATCATTACAAAGGGCATCAGTGAATATTTCCGTGGTCCTAAGTGTGGCCACAATAGAGAGGCTGACGGCTGCATGTGAGCTGGCTGTCCATTCAGGTTCCTAGTTCCCACGTATTCTCTAATCAGGCAGGTCTGTTTCAAAAACATAACCGTGCTCATTTCTGAGACTGTGCATTCACTTGAACTGCTTTCCATTTTAGCACACTCTCTTTCTCTTTCCACTCACCAAATGCCCACCTATTCCTCCTGAGCCCCCTCCTACCTCCGCCCCTGTCCCCACCCCCATCTCTCTCAGGAACCTCCCAACACTGTTCCTCACGTTGATAAGTTTCTTTCTCTGAACTGCTGCCCAGTCTGGCATTGGATCAGAGTTTGAATAATGCAGATATGAACCTGTCAGGGACCCACTGAGTTGGAGCATAACAGAGCATCTAGTCTAACCCCCTTGTTGTCTAGATAAAGAAGCTGTGCTGCAGAGTGAGGGCATCTTGTCAAAGATCACTCAGAGAGTGAGTGGCCAGGCTAGGACCGGCATCCTGGCTTCTTGAGGCATAGTCTACAATGCTTGCCACTTGGCCACTCGGATGCTATGTTGTTCCCTGTGTTTCATATTTCTTGCTGATCTCTCCTCTTGGTTGTATAATCCCCTTTTTCTAATATTTTGATCCTGTCCCTTTCATTGGAGAGTACAGTGAAATATAGCTACTTCTTGATTATTTTGCATGTAAATGTGTGTCACATTCAATATAGGCATTAAATTATTCCTCATCTTCCTCAATTTGTTGGTATTTGGGGGAAAATGTAGAGAATAGGCTGTCAAATTGCATTGTTTTCAAAATTACAAGTTTGTTTCTCTCTTCTTCACGTAATATTTTACAAAAATATGCCTACTTTTACAAACTGTATACCCTGCTGATAATCAAAGTGTGCATGAAGAATATACCTATATACATAACTTGCATGCAATATACACAAGTGCACTGAGTTCCATTAAACATATGCATGTTTAAAATAATTCCTACCTCAAATGCCAACTGAGGGACATTCTAATAAAAACTGACCTAGAATCTTTAAAAATGTCAATGTTATAAAAGAAAACAACAACAAGAAAAAACTGTTTCAGATGAAAGAAGTATAAAAGCAATGACAATAAAGGGCAATAACCCTGGATTGGGTCCTAGAACAGGAAAAGTAATGTATCTATGAAAGATATTTGGACAATTGGAAAAATTTGATTATGAACTGTGAATTTAGATATTAGTGTTGTATTAATTTTAAACTTCCTGACTTTATTAATTGCAGTGTGGTTATAGAAGGGAAAAAGACAATGCCTTTTTTCTTAGGAGATATCTGATGAAGTATTTTAAGGTAATGAGGCATCGTGACTATAACCTACTCTCAAATAATTTAGTTAGATAGATAGATGGATAGATACACAGTTGAAAGATGATGTGAGAAAGGGAGACAGAAAGACAAAGAGATGGAGAAAAAGACAGAGAATAAAAAATAATAATGCAAATAAGCTAAAATAAAGAGTTTTTTTAAAGTTAAGTTTACTACCGATCTGTATTCTGATGTGTTCTGTCCCTCCATATGTTCCAGTGGATTCCAGCAGCTCTTGGAGCTCTACATGCCTCATCATTCATGTCCAGCACAAAAGAGAAAGACTTTTGCTCCAGAATTCCACATCTCGCTGCCCTCCGAAAAAGTCCTGTGATTCACTCTGATTGGCCCGTCCTAGTTGCAGTAGTACCTCTGAACCAATCACTGTGACCAGGGAAGGGAATGAACCGATTAGGTCAGCTTCAGCGGTGTTCTCTGATTCTGGAGCTCTGGATGGATAGTTGGGGTCTGCAGAGCCTCCTGAATCCCCGGACCAGAAAAAAAAGAGGAAAAAATGAGCTAGGTTGGGTTTTAACTCCTTGCTAAGATACTGTTAAACAGTGATAGGATCCCGAAGTGGAAAAGAAAGCAAAAAGTCGGAAAAGAAAGGGGCATGGAATATTCATAATCCATAACTCAAAGCTACTTTAAGTGCTATAGCCTTCCAAACTGTTGTCAGTCACTGACACCTGGGTGTTAATGAGTTTCTGGTCTTTCTTGGAAAAGTTCTTAAAGACTAAGGAGATGGAGCAGAGCAAGTTCCCTGAACAGAAATGGGAATTTGGAGCCCCTGCCCCCAAAGACAGGCTTTATACATCCCACAATTTTTCCTAAGATATTTTCCTATAACAAACACTACTGAACTAATTGTGTAATCTTCTGTTTTTAAGTGTGATGCTTTCATTATTAAGAATCCAGCTCTGCGAAGTTTATCACATAAATCATATATAGAAATAAATAACTAAAGATCTTACATTTCTTAAAGACAGGAGTGTTGTCTCTGGACTTTGAAAACTGAAATTATATCTTTTGGGCAATAAGTGATGGTGGTCTCCTTTACCTAACCCACCTACTTATTGACCAATGGTCATTTAAAGGCAGAGCCATGACCTCCCAATAAATAAATAGAATTATTATGAATGCCTTCTGCAGTCCTCACCATCCTGTGAAGGAAGGGGAGAGGAAGGAGAAAGGGGGGTTGGAGGAAAGTCCCTAACACTGGAGAGTATTCATTCACTGGGGCTTGGAGAGATTTCTTCTATCATCCATTTTGTATTTGCATCATAAACTCCAGGATGGCTCCTCTAAATTAGCTTAGGGGAGGGAAAAAGCATACACAGAAGATTTTGGTTTAATTCAAGGTTTATTGCTGATTAACTATGGGATTTTAGATCATTTTTTTTTACTTTTCTGAGCTTATGAGTACAGAAATGGCCCTACGTTGATCACACAGATGTTCTGATAAAAAGAAAAAAAAATTCACTGTTGGGAAAGTCAACTTCTATGAAGCTTTGCTTGGAGACCCGATCAAAAGAGCTGCTGCTAACCTGAAGGTCTAAGAATACGTCATGATTTTTGTTCCAATATTTAGGAAAAGTCTGATTCTGAGGTTTATTTTGCACAGTCTGGCTCATTCTTGACTGTGCAACAAAATATTCAGGAAGCTACTTAAAATACAGATTCCTGGACCCTATTCTAAATTCCTACTAAATCATCACATCTGAAAGTGTGGCCAGGGGGTCTGTACCTTGATCTCTAGATGATTCTGAACAGCCAGATTTGGTCTAACCCAGTGGAAAAACTGGCACTTGGCATGGAAATCAGAAACCCCAAATTCTACCCTCAATGCTATTTATGACATAATATTGGAAAATGGCCAAGTAATTTGGACCCCCTACTTCCTCATCTACAAAACATCTACAAAACAAGATTATCTCTGTTTCCTTCAGTAATAATGTTTATTATTTTACGAGTGATCCTTTCAGTTATTCCAAAGAAAGTTGTGATATGAATTAGAAATATTAATAATAATGTTCTCAATTAAGAATATGCTCCCAGGACCATAAACTCTGACATGAATATCTGAGTTACTCCATCCACATACATCAGCTGAGTTGTTGTGACCACAGCCCTGTTCTCTTAACAGAGGACTAAAGCAACTTTAGTGCTTCTGACCCGATACAAAGGAAGAACCATATACAAAGAAAGACCATACAAATATTTAGGCTCCCACCTCTGGCCTGTGCTCAGGGAGTTTTCATGGGAAACTCCCATGCTTACAAATTGGGTTAACGTGTGAAACCCCCACTGTATCAGTGGGGGACAGTCAGTACAATGGAATGCTAGGAGAGATGAGAAAAACTGATTGGTGTATGTGGGGTATAAATTCTGCTCCAAATATAGGCACCTCGGTGCCTTCTCCTTCCTTCTCTGCCTTATCTTCCATGGCAAAAACTGTTTAGATGAGCTGTATTCCCAGAGCTTATTCACCAGTTGCAATTGATGGCTCCAGGCCAATTGGTTATGTCTAGCCTCTAGAAATCCCAGGTTTTGGAAAATTCCCTTCAGCTGAATCATTCCAAACACCTTGTTTCCATCCGTTTATACCAGGTGATTGAATGAAAAGGGTAAGGGGGATGGAGGAATGAATGCATGCGTGGGAGCTCTTGCCCTGGTCTGCACTATTGAGTCATCAGCATAACGTGCCAAATTTCTCAAATAAGTCTGGTCATGTTCACATTCAGCAGTAAGGAGGATACTCTGTATGACTCTCATGAGGACATGAAATGCCAGCAGGATCCATATAATCAACATCCTGCTTGTGCCAAGACGGGTGGGTGGAGTCATGTGCCACATGCAAGGGATTCCTAAATGTTTACTCTAATTTGCTGCCTGGTTATATTTGACTTCTGTGGGTTGGCACAGCAACCATTCTATTTAATTCTGGCTCTTCTAATTGTTGGAGGAACAGTCAGGGGCTTTTATACTAATGTTTAAAAAAAAAAGCAGTTGTTTGGGGTCATTGTTCCTTCTCCTTTAGAGTAATTGTTGAACATAGTGTTGTAGTTAATAGCACAGATTCCAGACAAAGATGGGTTTGGATTTCAGTTATACTGGTTATACTCCTAAGCTGTGCCTGATTTCTCCATGCCTCTGCCTCCTTCATTTCCATAATGGGGATAATTAACAGCACCTGCTGCATGGGGAGTTAGGGAAGATTAAATAAGTTAACATGTGTTGAGTACTTAGTATGATGCCTGGTACATAGTAAGCACTCAATAAATATGATTGTTTAGAAGCACCCATGATTCATTATTTTGAGTTGTGTATGTGTGGATCTTCCCAAATAACCCAGTTTTACAAACACTCTTGTGTAGAAATGACTTTTCTACCCAATGGTCATCAACAAAATCTATGACTCATGAAGTCCATTCCGTGCTCTTAACTTGTGAAGCCATTTGACCTTGAGAGTTTAATTTCTGACTCTGAGCAGAAGTTTTATTGAAAATCTATGACAAAATACCTTTGATTATGTGCCTCTGTGTACCTGAACTACGAAGACCTGCAGAAAGGGATTTTAATTCTGTGCTCTTGAACCCATGCTCAATACCCTCTCTCAGGTGGGTGCCTTTCAAATTTAATGTAGACACAAATCACCTGGGATCTTGTTAAAATGCAACAGGTCTGAGTGGAGCTTGAGATTCTGTGTTCTAACAAGCTACCCGGTATGCAAACATTGGTCCCATGGAGCACACTTTGAATCCTGAGATTTGGGCTGCTGTGCTGGATCTGACACAGAAACCCACTGCATTGTTTTGATGGAGGCCAGAGACACTGGCAGAGTGGCACCAGACCAATGCCTATTTTACGGGTAATTTTATGTTCGTGCAAAGAAGAGGAACTGGGAAAATCTAGGACAGTGATCATCTCAATCACATCTGCATATCAGAATCACTTGATGAGCTTTAAAAAGGTATTCTAGAATCCTCACTAACCTAACTGAATACAAAACTTGAGGGAGGACAGTTCAAACATTTCTCAAAACACCCCAGGTGATTGTAATGTCTAGCCAGACATGAGTACCACTGCTCTCAAACAGTGGTTCTCCCACTTTAGCACACCTCAGAATCACCTAGAGGGCTTGTTAAAATAAAGATGGCTGGACCCCACCCCCCAAATTTCTGATTAACCAGATTGGCAGAGCCTGAGAATTTGCATTTCTAACAAGTATGCAGGTGAAACTGATGCTCATACTTTGAGAATCACTGCTCTAGTTTATAGAAAGTACTCCACTCATTCATGCATTCATTCAGTAATTTGACAAATATTTGAAGAACCCTTTCTATGTGGCATACAACATCCTAGATGATTGGAATATAATAGTAAGACATGATCCTTAGTAGCTTAGGAAGGGAGTGTACAGCTAGTAAGTAGGTAGCACTGGACACATTAAAAAATGCATAGGAGAGATGGGAATGTCTGTCCCAAGGGGAAACCTTAAAGATGAGTCAGAATTAACCACAGGGTAAGACCATGTTGGGGGAGAGGGCGGGACAGGAAAGATTATGTCAGGCAGGAGACTGGGTGTGTGTTGAGGGCAGTTCAGAGTGCCTCTGGGCTTAGCAGTGGAGAAGCAGGTGCTGGGCAGAGGAGGGGGAAGGGTGGGCAGTGTTTGAGAGACTAGACAGAAAGAAGCCAGATCATGCAGAAATTTGTGTGCCATTCAAACTTTATTCCAGGGAGCCAATGAAGGGTTTTAAGTAGAAAGTGACATGATCAGCATCGCTTATTGAAAATATTATTCTGGCCACAGGGTGGAGGATGGAATGGAACGGAGGTAAGGAGACTGCTTATGTGGAAGAAAATTGAGGCTACTGTCATTTTAAGATGTTTACTTGCAAATCATCTCAGTGTCCTTTTTCCTAGGCAATCAGATGTCCCCCTGGTCATCTCAATGTGAAGTCTGGAGTAGGCATAGGAAAGTAGAGTGAATACAGTGGATCTTTCTATAATAGTGGGTGAAAAGGGGTAGGGCAGGCCATCTACACAAAGGATTTATGTTTGTGCCAGAGTCAGATGTGAGCAGAAAAGTGAAACTTTACTTTCAATGTAGTACTTACCTGGAAGTTATTTGGAGGAGTTGTTAGCCACTTCAACAAATATTGATATTTAGCAATATCAATTTAGCAATATCAATTTAGCCCTTCATCCAATTCTGTAATCTCAGAATCATCTGAACTTGAAAACAGTTGGTCGAGGTGGATGTGTGTTGCAGCTAGTTAGGAATGCAGCCCCGTGAATAGGGAAGGTGCCATCTGGGTGGGTGGGCAGTGGACCATGCTAATGCCAATCTCACTCCATGGGCAGAACTAATGTCCTTTTGGAGCCTCTTCCAAATATAATCAGAGGGATGCAGGGCTGAAGGGGTATCGGAGATCAACCTGTCTTCCTTATTTCAAAAAGAAATGAATAGTGTACACTTCCCCTGAAGTGTAGGAAACTACTATGGCACTTGGTCTTTCTGACATTTGTGTGTATTCACAAACTCCCAAAGCACTATATTATTTTGAAATTAGAAATTTCTGAATAGATGGAGAATTCAGAGATCTTACAGCTAAATGCTAAGGAAATATTTATTGATGTCAGGATACTTTAAATTATGGTCTTCTCTCTCAAAAAATATTTCCCAGCCATCAAATTAGCTACTGAATGAAATCCTTCAGCATTTCAAATCCTTGCTCTACTTCTAGTAGCAATGGACTACAAATAGCATTTCAAGCCACTCTGGAGACTGAAACATTTTCCCCTCTTTTCAACAGTTGGAGGACAGGTGCATTTATTGGTTTATTAATTTATTTATGCTAGACATACTTGATCTGTACATTAGCTTATTTAGGATTCACAGCTGTGTTCTGGGGTAGGTTTTCATCGTTCCAATTTTACAGAAGAGAAAATGACATTTGAAGGAGGTATGATGTCCAAGATGACATGGCTGATATGCAGGGTACTGTGGCCAGGGCTATCTGACATCAAACCTTCTTAGGAAGTTTAGAGTTGAAGGTAAGGAGATCACTCTACTTGGAGAAGATGAAACCTCAATTCAGCAGTCACTCTGGCCCTTCAGTCGAGAGGGAAGTGCACCCTGGACTGTGGGGAGGAGCTACAACTCACCACAAGTTCGGTTCTGTTAAGGCAGAACTTTGTTTTGCTTTAAATCTCACCCTTGATCTTCATTTTCATCACATGGAATGGCACCTAAAAGTCTACACCCCAGGTGGAGGTGTCCTCTCAAATGGACCTGGTATGCCTCCTGAGCTTTCCAGTCACCCTGAAGCAGAGTTTAGCAAAGAGATAATAATTATTATTCCTCTCTAAGCTTTGAATTTGAGTACAGCTCATACAAAAGTGAGCTTTTCACCTTGGAGACATGCAACTTCCTTGCCTGGATTCCACCTTCTCATTTAGCCTGTGGGTTTAAAGCTGTAGTGTGTTGTTTGCCATAATAATTGAGCAGTAGGTGTTTGAATAACCACCCACTTTGTAGTTGCTTATGTATCTATTCCCACTGCATCCAACCCAATGTCATTGGGCAAGTATAGACAATGCATAGTTGGATAACTTTTGAAGCCAGAGCTCAAATGAGTGGAAATTCAGCTATCTCGACTTCTGACATTTCAGATTCCCAAAGTGTTTTTTAGCTCCTTGATACTCAAAATGTGGCCCATGTACCAGAAACATTAGCATCACCTGGGAGTTTATTAGAAGCACAGAGATGCAGATTCTCAGACTCCACCACAACATAGTCAGCATGTGCATTTTAACAAGGTCCCTCATAATTTAGGCACACAGGGCTTGAGAAGACCAGAGAACTGTTGGGAAGCAGGTTTCTCTTTCTTTCCAGGATGTACAGGCAACAAGAAGGAGCCTTGGCGAGAAGCTTGAAAGACACAATTCCTTTCAGAGCTTGTTTCCTGTTTGATAACTTACCAAGTCTTTATAACTGGAATGCAAAGTGAGGGTTCAGCCAAGGAACTGGGTGAGAGTTAATGGATCAATCTGCTCTCCCCCGTCAGTGCTTTTACCGCTGACTTCTGGAATGTGTTTGATGAAAAGAAAGTGACTTCTTCAGACAGAAGATACTGATGTAGCCTGCTGAGGTTAGGACCTATAGGAACAATGCACCAATGTTATCAGGACTTTGTTTGCCTCCAACTCCATTCCAAAACTGACAACAGGAGAGAAAGCCTTTTTTAAAGCCCTTGCTGTCAGTTGTCATTATTATAAATAGCCATATGCCCTGCTTCTCCCTGGGGGGATGCGAGCATCATTGTGCAGTTCTTATTTGGATTGAGTTTCTTTTCAATGGCTTTTTAAAAGTGGATCTGAGAAATGGAACTAGTAGCAAAGTAACATTTGCTTCCATTTATCTTTCCGAAAGCTTAGATATGTTAAAAGTCAAAATCAGAGAAGGAAGTTCATGCTTCTTTCCTTCCATCAGCTTTGATGGCCCTTTATTAATGAATAATGAACAAAGAAGTTAGCTCTATTTCATGTTCTATGTTTACCCCAGGATTTCAGTAAAAAATAAAAATAAGGAGGATCAAAAGAATCCTAAATCACTGATGCCTCCATCAACTCACCCATTGGCAGACTCTAACACCAGCTGACTTTCCAAATAAGCATTTTTTTACCTTTCTCATTATGGCTAAGCAAGGTTATTAATACAAACCAATTAACCTGAGGCTGGGTTTCAGAATGTGGCTATAAGGGACAAGACTGACCAATGGTTTATAGGTATATGAGGGTAAACTAAGATCTGCTGGCTCCATCTGAAAGGGACAATTTTCAGAGAAAAGAAAATCTGGCATCTGTAGTGGCAGATGCAAGCAAGACTTTAAATTTAATAGTGCTACCTTTTTGTTATAAAGATGTATTTTTGGGAGTGGGAAAGCATTTGGGTCAATGAGACCTCTCTACCAGATTTCCCTCCTTGCAAACATGACAAGGTGAGTAAAGTCAGTCAATTAGCACACCTGCTTGGGAATTATAACGATACCTTTTACTCTATTGGCACCAAGAAACTGAGCCAGGCAATAGGCAACACTGACCAGCTAAGGTCAGTGACTTTGGACACGTGGCTTGGAAGGGTGAGCTGATCAGAACTAACCAAAACTCAAGTGTAAATCATTGTCCTGAAGCGATGGAACATCTAGTGTGAAATTGACATGTTGGGGCCCAAAGCGAAAACTACCAGAAAGACTCTCACTCACCAAGGGACCCTGTTGGCTCTGAGAAGGAATTTCAGACTTTCCCACTAGCTAAGCCCATTAATGTCAAGAGCTTTATTAGATTAACTGGCCTCTGGTAGAATTTTCAAGGTTCAGGTTCCACAGCTCTCATTGTCAACAAAAGTTTCTGTTGTGAGAATGGTCTATTTCTATATTTCTTCAACTCGAAGGTAAATGTGGTTCTCAGAAGAGTGAGGCTGTTGCAAAGGAGTTGACGGCCAGCACCCTGGTGTCAGGTCCTCCATGTCGGATACTCCAACTACGTTTGGGAACACAGACATGCCTTTATGCAAAGGAAGTGTTCCAACAGCACACCTAATCACACTCAACCTGGATTCAAAGAGCCTGAGCCATGTCAAAGGAAAATGTTCTATCATAAATCTCCAGAAATGGAAAAGGTCAAAGTCACCCTCGGTAATTAGCCTGCTGAAATACAGTGGCTCTGCTTTTTGTTTAACCTTTTAAGAAAAGGGCTCCACTCCCACAAGTCTCAACAAGCAGCCTTTTATTAACACATCCTCGACGTGCCTGCCCTTCTTCTTAACCCCTTCCCCCACCTGCAGCCCTGGTAGAACATGTTTTTGGTTTGTTGCTTCAATTCTTTAATTTTGGGTGGATTAGTGTTCCCATCCCAGTACAATCTAAGCGGTCTTAACTGCTTTAAGTTTATGCAACTGTATCACTTTGCAGAGTAAAAGTAAGCTAAATATAGGCAGTAAAGAAAAAGCATCATTTTACGCATCCAGAAAAATCGTCAAGCATATACCAACAGTTAAAAAAAAAAGTTTTCGCCAAGCAGGTTAGCAATAATTATGTTAATTTTGGTTTTTGTACAGAAATGCTCTGTCCAGCATAATAGCCATTATTTGTGTGAGCAATTGAGAGCTAGTCTGAACTGAGATATGATGTCAGGGTCAAACACACCCTGGATTTTGAAGGTTTACTATGAAAAAAATAATGTAAAATATCTCATTAGTAATTTTTATGTTTATTACCTGTTGAAATAATAATATTCTTATATATTGGGTTAAATAAAAGGCATGATTAAATTTGATTTCATTTGTTCTTTTTGCTTTTTATAAAGTAGCTATTTGAGAATTTAAAATTACAAGTGTGAATCATCCTACACTGCTGGTGGGAATGTAAATTGGTGTAGCCACTATGGATACCAGTATGGAGGTTCCTTAAAAAAAATTAAAAACAGAGTTAACATATGATCCAGAAATCCTCCTCCTGGAAAAACTAATTTGAAAAGATACATGCACCCCAATGTTCATAGTAGCATTATTTACAATAGCCAAGATATGGAATCAACCTAAATGTCCATGAATAGATAAAGATGTGCCATATATATATATATATATATATACAGACACACACACACACACACACACACACACACACACATATATATATATATATATACACACAATGGAATATTACTTAGCGATAAAAAAGAATGAAATAATGCCATTTGCAGCAACATGGCTGGACCCAGAGATTATCATACTAAGTGAAGTAAGTCAGTCAGAGAAAGACAAATACCATATGATAATACTTATATGTGGAATCTAAAAAAATGTACAACTGAGCATTTTTACAAAACAGAAACAGACTCACAGACATAGAAAAGCAATTTATGGTTACCAAAGGGGAAAAGGGTGAGGGAGGGATAAATTAGGAATTTGGGATTAACAGATACATACTACTATACATAAAATAGATAACCAACAAGGACCTACTGTGTAGCACAGGGAATTATATTCAATATCTTCTAATAACGTATAATGGAAAAGAATCTGAAAAAGAATATATATATATATTCCTTTTCAGATTATATATATATATATATATATATATATTCTGAATCACTTTGCTATATACCTGAAGCATTGTAAATCAACTATATTTCAATAAAAAGATTAAAAAGTATTAAAATTACAAATATGTCTCACATTGTATTTCTGTTGGGCAGTGCTGGTGTAGTAGATCAAATTATCCACATATAGGTGGAGAAAAAGGCCAAAGTGATAGGTTTGATTTGGGCATCACATGATTCGACATATAATTTTGCCCTGTTTTGTATTATTAAATATTTTTTATTGTTTCATCTTCCAGTTATACTGGGATCTTCTAGAAGACAAATAAAATGTGTTAAACATTTCTATGACACATATTATAGCTAGCACAATACTGAGCACATGACAGGGATTCAACCAGTGCTTATTAGTGAAGTACAACTCAATGGCAGGGAAATTTCTAGATGGATAGATTTCTTTTGGGACTGGTCTAAGGGTAAGAATGTAGGTTTGGTGTAGCTACTACATCTCCTGACTGAATATGTCTCACTGTCATTGAGACCAGTTCTGGCCAATGAGTTGTGAGTGAAAGTGATATTTTCACTTCTGAGTTGAGTAATTAATTTCCAGAGTGATCCATCATACTGATTAATTGTCTTCTATGTAGAGACTGCTCCTGTTAGCTTGGGTCCCCAACAGACCTGCAATAGACACACAGCTTGAGCAACAAATGATTCTTTGTTGTCTTCAGCTACTGGGTTTCAGAATTCTTTGTCATGGCAGCAAGACACGCTGCTGACTTTTCCCTAACTTGCCATGTGTGCTTGCTCCTGCTGACTGAAAGAGCATGGCTCTTTGACTATAGATTGGTTTTTGAGATGGGGCCGTAGCTTTGTAAACCTTATATTTTACTAATGTTTATTCTTGGTAACCAAAATATTAAAAAATAAAAAGAAGATCAGTATTTCTCATCTCTTAAATTGATGGTGATCTTTGGTAGCAATGTCTGGAGTCAGAAGATCTGCTATTAATTGAATTGAATTAATGATAGTAATGATAATGAAAAGGAAAAGACAAATGAATTATTTTAATCTAAACTGGATGGAGCTGTAAGTTTCCTTCGGGATAACTGTTCAGTCGGCCAACAATTTATTTGCTCCCTCTTCCCTGTCAGTGTCCTGTTTGTCTTAGGTTGGCTTCCCTAGAAGCAGAGTCCAAGACAAAAATTCAATGACATATGATTTACTGAAAGAGTGCTCTGAAGAGAAAGAAAGTAAGGGAAGCAGGACGGGCAGTGGTAGGAGCTGAGCAGAGACATGAACAAGCTTTGATTCAGTTTTTCCATGGGGAGAACAGGACCATGAATCACACCACAAAAATATTCCCACCCTGATGTAAGGAAGCTGATCTTTTGTATCCCTGTCAGTCAGTCATTAGCTGTGGGCTGCCCTAGGAAGGGCACATAGTGTCCTAGGCAAGGTGGCTTCTTGTGATTCATGGCAATTCTCTAGAGAAGGTGGAATGAGTGGGTAGAGGGTGAGCCATTATCAGCCAATGCTCAGCGCAGCTGGGAGGTGAGTGTGCCCGCCCAGTAAAGGAGATCTTGTTAGGGCACTCATAGCAACTACCACCCTGTACCAGCTATTCCTGAACTGAGGTTCATGCTCAGATTTTTTCAGGCTCCTATGTCTAATACCTCTATGTCCCTTTCTTTCTAATTTCACAGTTCACTAATCTAAAAATCAAGCATCAACTGCCTTGCCTCTAAAATGAGAGGAGAGACTTGTTTTCTAAAGCCTCTTCTAACTTTGTAAATCTATGTGTTCTCTTAATAGGTCAAGGGGTGGCAAAAATTTATCCTTTCCTGATAATAAATGACTTTTGTGGAGAAAATGTAAACCCAAATGAGTAATTCTCAAGGTTTCAGGGCATCCAAACAGGTCAGGAGAGAGTTAGGGTATGGAACCTGGTCAGTGCTGCTCATCACACTGTGTGATTTGCCACCTAGGCTGATTTTCTAGAGGGCTGACCTTGTCAGGTACCTATGCACCATCTGCTCTCTTCTTGGTGCTGCTGTACTGAGTCCAGAACTTAGGGAAACCTGGTACTGTTAGGGATCAGGGGAGGGGATGTCAGAGGATGAAGCCAGTTCTGTTCTGCTGCCCTTGGCATGTCTAGTAGCAGGAACCATATCAGTCTTCATCAGACCCCTGTGCTTATTTCTCTCTGCTTCCTTTTGATCGGTTACCCTTGTCTTTCCATTCTTCCCTTTACCTCCTTTCTCTTCTTTCAAAAAGGGGGGGGGGGAAATGAACAAACATAACAAAACAGAAAGAGAGTTATAGATACAGACAACAAACAGGTGGTTGCTAGAAGGGAGGTGGGTGGGGGAGGAAAGAAATAGGTGAAGGAAATTAAGAGGTACAAACTTCCAGTTGCAAAATAAATGCATTACTGGTATGAAATGTAATAATTTTTTAAAGAAGCCAAACTTGTGGAAATAGAGAGTAGGATGGTCATTGCCCAAGGCTGGGGGTGAGAGAAATGGGGGGAGGGGAAGCACTGCAATGATTGAAACCTACTGTGCCATCCTTTCTCTAGACAGTGACTTCCAAACGGTGGGGCACTGTCTAAATTGCGCAGTACCTGCCAAATGCAGACATCTTTGGAGTAAATTGCTGACTAACTGGCTTAGAAAGGACATATCCAGCACACTATGTTATCAGGATGAACTGTACTGTAGTGGCTGGGGGACTGGATTCTGGAATCAGACAGCTGGATTTAGATCTAGACCCTACCATTTATTATGACCTATGTGATCTCTGTGCGTCTTTAGTTTCCTGAAAATTTCCCATGAGTTTTGAATCTTCAAATGTAATAGGTACATATTGTCCCAAATAAAAATGATATAATAATCAACAATAAGATAAATCATTGGGAAGTTATTAAAACACAAATATAAGGAAAGACTTTCATGGGTATCTAGACAGAAAAAGAAATCACTAATTGGGGAGATGTCAGATCACTTTCAAAAATCTACACAGAAAATGCTCAATGACAGAAGACAGTAGAACAAAGTCCACAGGATTCCAAGAAAAAAATGTGAGCTGAGAATTATAGGATGTTGTCCTTCAAGTATAAAGTCAACACAGGAACATTTTCAAAGAGGCAATAATTCATATAATAGAACACCCAAGAGCCCTATTGGGTTATTTAATTCCTTCAATAAATCAAAGAATCAATATTTAAAAAATTAGAAATGGAGCAGCCACAGTAAAAGATAGGTGGTGATGAGCACTGGTGCTATTTAAATATAAAATAAAACTAAACAACTATTGAAATTACTGTTGCAGAACATACTATAAAACTCAGATATAGGGCTTCCCTGGTGGCGCAGTGGTTGAGAGTCCGCCTGATGATGCAGGGGACACGGGTTCGTGCCCCGGTCTGGGAAGATCCCACATGCTGTGGAGCAGCTGGGCCCATGAGCCATGGCCGCTGAGCCTGCGTGTATGGAGGCTGTGCTCCGCAGCGGGAGAGGCCACAGCAGTGAGAGGTCCGCGTACCCCCTCAAAAAAAAAAAAACCTCAAATATAAAAAACAATGTACATAATAACATTAGGAATGCTAGTTTCCACATTTTTTCACAAAGAGAGTCAATAGATACTATCTAACATAACGTTTTTCGCATTGTTTCTTTTAGAGAGATAATTTAGGAACTGATCCATTTTGTAAAGAAACATTCTTTTCTGAAGTTAAATAGTTCCTTAGCTTTGTTTTTCTTCATTTTTAAATTCAAGAAAAATTACAGTTAACGTTTTTATTTCAAAATGACATCATAACATGATCCCATTTTCCTATCTATTGGTTGATTTACCAATCTGATGCCCTCCTTCCTCCCTGCCTTCCATCTTCGGTCCCTCCCATTTCTACATCCATCCATCCATCCATCCATCCTTCAGCCTGTAGACATATGTAGAAAGATGCTTGTGATGAAGATCTTCAAATGTTAGTAACCATTGTTTCTGGGTGAAATAATAAGTAATTTTAAATTTTCTTTGTTATTTTTTTATTACTTGAATGGATTACTACAGATGTGTACCATTTTTACAAAAACAATAAAGATCACTTTCAAGGAGAATGATGAAGGATATATGTACTAATATTGTTAAGTAAAAATGAGCACAGCACAAACTGTGCTGTAAAACAATGTGTAAAACAATGGATTTCTGTAAAACAATGAATATAAATGTATATAGATGACTAGACATTTTCCAGAAGGATTCATAATTAACAGACAATGGTGGTTCATAAGAAGAGGTGGCAGGATATAATGAGAGGGAGTCTTCTTTCTTTTCTTTACACCAAACTCTATAACATACTTACATTGTAATAATGATGGAAAATAAATACTAAAAGAAAAAAACAAGCAGCTAAAGGCCATCATTGGACTAGCATCGGAAGACTACTGACAAGTTTATTAGTTCATTTCCTTGCATAATCCTCAAACCTTCATAATCAGTAGATTCTGCCAACCCCTACTCCAGAGATAACAAGAAAGTCAACGGCCAAGCAATAGCACTATTTTCAGGACATTCCCTTTCTTTGTTGGCCTTATTAAATCTCTTTGGTCTCAAAATCAGGTTTTTGTTTGTATTATTGCCTCATACAAGGCATGGCTTTGCCTCTCATTTCTTAAAATAGTTCAGGCCAGTCGCATGTAGGAAATACATAGACTAAAGAAAGTCTGGAAACAGGGACCTAGCAGAACAAATGCAATGATAAATAACAATGGACACTTTGATACTAAGGAGCAGTGAGGACTGCAATGAACTGAGGCACATCCTGTCTAGAGGGGCAAGCCCACTCAGCTGTGACCACTTTCCACTATGTTGGAATGTGGCACAGTGTGGCAAGATCTTCTGCAGAAGCTAGAAATGGAGATTTATAAATGGAACTTTCAAGTTTTAAAATGTTGTTCAATGAATTCAAATAAAAAAGAACAGATACTGTGAAGACCACCCAACACAGGCTTGGACTGTGGGCTGCCATTTTTACTTCTGCTGTAGCAGATGTGTATGCTTGATTGAAGCATTTGAGCTTGATTTGCACTTCTGTGGGAACTGTTGCTGGGTACCCTAGCTCATTGTATATAGATGTGCCTTGTGGCTGAGTAGGCATTAAATTATGTGGCCCTAGAAAAAGATGTTTCCACCCTTTCCTCCTCTTAGCACATTGAAAACCTTCAAGAAATGGAAGGCAAATTAGTTTCCACAGAGGAGGTGACATTGTCACCTGTGGGTCAGGATCACAGAATTTCTCAGGCTCCTTGGATGGAAGCAGGGCTGAACTTTGATTGCAGTAAACAACTCCCAACAGTGTCTAGTTTGGGAATCCAACCAAAAGAAACTCAGTCTATTCTTGCTTTCTGTGGATTTGACACAGCCCAAGGACAAATGTGGCTGGTCTGGACTGAATTTGGCTTTGAAATTTGAGCTTTTAGACTCAGACCAGAAAAGGAATGATGAGGTAGGGTAAGAGGTGGAGATGGAAAAGGCATGATCCCTTTGAGTTGCACAAAATAAAGAGGCCCACGTCTGCTTGAGAACATGCAGATAAATCAGGCACTAGTATAACCACAGCCATAGGTTGCAGTGAAATCAAAGGCAGCGATCAGAGTGCAGGGCAGCTACAACAACAAACTCATCTCCTGAATGCCCTTGGTTTCACAACTTCATGGCTCTGTTCTCTCCCTGATGCTATGGCTCTCCCAAAAATGGACATGAATGACAGCTACTGTTTCCTTTCTTTTCCAGATGCCCCTCTTTGTTTTCTGCTAGGCCATCTCTGTACTGTGGAATCAATTTTTCAGCCTCTCCTTTTTACTTCCTTCCAGATAGATAAGAACCTTAGCATTAAAATGTAGGTGGCATAGCTTTTAATATTAGTTGGAATTTTAGCTTCTACTGGCCTACTTTTACCGCCAAAGATGTAGCTTCTGCAGCTACTCTGATTTATTGCATTCTATTTCATAAAAAATGTCTTGGACATAGCAAGCAAGGCATCAGCATACAAGGCAACATGCATCTTGCCAAGATCTTACAATCTTACAATCTTATTACAAGATAAAGCCCAGGACGCCCCCTGCTTAAGGATGTTCTTTAAGATGGCCCAAAAGGCTAACAGCAACTTGATTAATAATCCCATCTGTTTCACTCCTTGAACTTGTTTCCAGGGAAAATGTGCCTTTGATCACTAGGTGCTGACGAGGGTATAACCTGGCCCGAGGTGTTTCCCTGGAGTGAAATATGCAGCACTTCTCAACTCCCAATTCCATTTAATTTATTGTTTGTTTTTGCTCAAGAAGAGGCTGTTTTTACAGCTGAACAGATTTGGAAGCTGGTTTGGGGTGTTTCATTTCCTTACATGAAAGGTTATAACACAGGGGATGGTAACCAGCTGTTTTCACCTTCACTAAACAGTGAATGAGCCTCTACTGAAGCAAAAAGGATTTGAGTTAGTTGTAAGAAGGAACTTCCTTAGAGAGTTACCACCTAGGGCTGAGACTCTGGTCTGGAGGGCTCTTAAAAAGTATGCTGTTGTTTCTCTCAGGGATGTATTATATGAGACCAAGATTAACAGGATTAGACTCAGCTGAACAACTTGCTTCTGTTCCTTCCACTACTGTACCTCTATAAATGATAACCATTAACCAGGCTGGGCCTTTGTGGATAGTTGAGTGACTGGGAGTAAGAAAATTTGAGGGTATTTTTTTGAGTCTTGGTAAAAGTGTTGTTCCTTTACATCTGATTTTCAAGTAAATGCCACAGCAGTGATGGGCTGGAGTCAGCTAGTGGCTCCCAAGACAGTCAGTTGTTGAATGTTTAGGATTTCTTTCTTTTCTTTTCTTTTTTTTTAGCAAGTCAATGTTAAACACAGCTGTTCTTAAAAATTAAATTAGGTAAATTTACAATTAAATAAGTTGTATTAAAAACAAAGTTACAAAATACATATAACTCACCACTTCATAATTATTTTACTACATTTAAATTTTATACGTGTTCTTGAGGTTATTTCTATATATTGTATCTGTATGGTAGAAATGATATACAATGGTGCGATACTGCACATCTCTCCCCAACTGCACATTTTGCAACATTGCATTGGCAGGTTGAAATCTCTCATGGTGGGAGTATTTACACTATGGAACTTGGCAGACTGTATAAATCAGGTTTTTCCCAGAGCCAAGGGTTTAATATTTATTAGCACACTTACACGGAAGAAAGAAGAAGACAGAGGACAGAGAAGAAAGATAATTGGGGTGGAGAGAAAGGGGGAGCGAGAGGGAGAAAAGAAGATGAAGAAGGAGATGGAGGAGGAAGGAGAGGGGGAGAGAGACTATTATACTTTCTCAATATTTTATATTGCCTTAATATTGTCACAAGTCTTTTAAAAGTCAGTTTATTACCAAAGAAAAGCCATTTTTGAAAAAGAAAACACTCAGAATTTCTTAGTCCAAAAACTCCCTTTATTTTACCTTGAACTAAATTAGCACAAGTAAAATGACTCGGTGGTAACACTTATACATCAGGCCCTCCTCCACTTCATCACTTACCATCTAAGCCACTACTGCTTAACAGAAAGATAATATGGGCCACATATGCAATTTTAAATTTTCTAGTAATTAAATTAATAATAAAATCAAAAGAAACAGGAGATATTAATTTTAGTCATACATTTTATTTCACTCAATTTTTCCAAAAATTATCATTTCAGCATAAAACAAAGATAAAAATATTAGTGAGAAGTTTTACATTTTTTGGTAATATATCTTTGAAATTTGGTGTGTAGTTTACACTTACAGCACGTCTCAATCAGACTAGCCACATTTCAAGTGTTCCATAGCACATGCAGCTCGTGGCTACCATGTTGGACAGTGCAGGTCTATTCAGGGATGCAAAGGCTGGTCAGTGGCTGTTGCTGATGTAGATGCTCATGCTCCCAGTGTGCACAGACTGTGTACATAGAGGTTGATCTTATGTTAGTGCTAGATGGACCCTGAAGTCCAGCTCATCCCACTCTCAAACTGTAGATATAGGACGAATGAATTTCACAGAGTTGTTAACTTGTCCTAGTTTACACATCAGTATGCTCAGTGTTTTTAACTAGACCTTAGACCTTGGCTTCTGAATTGTGCAGTGCTTATAGATTTCCAACTATTATATCCCTAAGGTTCCATCATCTACCAGCTGAGTGACTTTGGGCCAATTAGTCAACTTCTCTGTGCCTTAAGTTCCTCATATATAAAATGAAAAAAAATAGTATTTACCTCCTTGGGGTGTTCATATATATAGATGTTCATTTAAGATATGTTATAGAATACTTAGAATAAAGTTTGGTGTCTAATAACTGTACAATAAATGTTTGCTCATATTGTCATAATATTATAAAATGAACATTTAATGGTTTGAGTAAAGAGAATACTAGTACAGGAAATAAAGGGACTGTTATTGGATAGTTCTTAATCTGGAAATGCTAAGTTGATTTTTAATTACTTATATAATCAGTTGTATAAGAATATATATGTATCAGATTGTCATTTGTTGAATGTTTAGATAATAATTTTGCTTTTTGTTTAAAAGAGAAATGTATTTTCTGCTTCTAAGTGTCACTATTCTTACTAAGATTGTAAGTTTTTATGTTTTTTTAAGAAGGCTTAATACGGATGTATAATGACGTCAATTTATTCAATTTTTTTTTTTTTTTTGCAGTTTGAAATTCCAAAAAATTTCAGAAATGGGCTTCCATCTAGTCTCTCCATCCCACCTCCCAAATTCTCTTGAAACACAGAATAAAAAGAGAGAATTTTCACACTGAACACTTCACAGGCGAGTTTGAAAAGGAAATTGATAGGCAAATCAAAATGTGTGAGACTTGCTCAGGTCAAAGCATCCAAATCCCTAGGCACTTTGTGAGCACGTGCTGTATGCCCAAGCTGGAGTCTCTACAGTCAGGTCTCAGGGCAACCTACCTGTTTCCCTTCTGTGTCTTTTGCAGTGGCTTTGCTGGTCCTTCCATGCCCACAGCTGTGCTGGCTTAACAGAAACTAAGGCAGATGCCACAGAAGCAAAACTGAAGAACCAGCCACAGCCAGATAGGGCCAAAATGGTGACAGTCAACCACACTGAATCAGTTCCAGCCTGACCAAGAGGGCAGCACCTGCACAGATGAGACGCAGTGTGTCTGAAAGTTACCTTTGTCTTGTTACCATGCAGAGATCTCCGCCCAGACAGGGGACTTGCACTTTGCTAGGCACAATTATTGCCCTATGCAAAGGAACCCAAAGGACTACCCATGCTCTGGCTGTTTCTGGAAATCGCTGCCCCTTTCCTAAATTCTGATGACATGGTCTCTCCCTTCCTATTCCTTGATCAACAAATAAATTTTCTGTTCTGCTTTTTAAAAAAGCCATATATATAGCTTCATAACATTGTTCCCCTTCACTGAACATTTCTAATATTTGATAATTATGTTTCTCAGTAGAATTTTCATGCTGCTTTGTCATGTCCATGTGGGTCATTGTTATTTGATCAACACAAGCTCTGGCATGATTTAAAGGAGTGTAATTAATACAGCTATGCTGGATTTGCTTAAGAAGTGGACATGACATTTCCATTACCCAGAAAGGTGTAATAATTAATGAGAATAAATGTCACTGGGATAAATAATGAGGAGGTTAATACTTCTAGATATTGTCAGTATTTTAATCAATCAATCATTCAGTCAATGCAATTTTTCTCCTAATGTATATTTCACAATTGGCCAGGGAATTATGGAAAACATTATTTAACTCAATTGAAAAAAAACTGAATTACCACAGTATATTCAGCACTGTTCATGGTGCAATCAGGGAACACTTTAAAAAATGTATAGAATGGTTAGCCAGACTCATCAAGAAAAAAAGGGAGAAGACTCAAATCAATAGAATTAGAAATGAAAAAGGAGAAGTAACAACTGACACTGCAGAAATACAAAAGATCATGAGAGATTACTACAAGCAACTCTATGCCAATAAAATGGACAACCTGGAAGAAATGGACAAATTCTTAGAAATGCAAAACCTTCCAAGACTGAACCAGGAAGAAATAGAAAGTATGAACAGACCAATAACAAGCACTGAAATTGAAACTGTGATAAAAACTCTTCCAACAGGGCTTCCCTGTTGGCACAGTGGTTGAGAGTCCACCTGCCGATGCAGGGGACATAGATTCGTGCCCTGGTCAAGGAGGATGCTACATGCCACAGAGCAGCTAGGCCCGTGAGCCATGGCCACTGAGCCTACGTGTCTGGAGTCTGTGTTCTGCAATGGGAGAGGCCACAGCAGTGAGACAGCCATGTAGCACAAAACAAACAAACAAACAAAAAAACAAACAAACAAAAAACTCTTCCAACAAACAAAAGCCCAGGACCAGATGGCTACACAGGCGAATTTTATCAAATATTCAGAGAAGAGCTAACACCTATCCTTCTCAAACTCTTCCAAAATATAGCAGAGGGAGGCAAACTCCCAAACTCATTCTATGAGGCTACCATCATCCAGATACCAAAACCAGACAAAGATGTCACAAAGAAAGAAAACTACAGGCCAATATCACTGATGAACATAGATGCAAAAATCCTCAACAAAATACTAGCAAACAAAATCCAACAGCACATTAAAGGGATTATATACCATGATCAAGTGGGGTTTATCCCAGGAATGCAAGGATTCTTCAACATATGCAAATCAATCAATGTGATACACCATATTAACAACTTGAAGGAGAAGGACCATATGATCATCTCAATCGATGCAGAGAAAGCTTTCGACAAAATTCAACAGTCATTTATGATAAAAACCCTGCAGAAAGAACGCATAGAGGGAATTTTCCTCAACATAATAAAGGCCATATATGACAAACACACAGCCAACATAGGCCTCAATGGTGAAAAACTGAAACCATTTCCACTAAGATCAGGAACAAGACAAGGTTGTCGACTCTCACCACTATTATTCAACATCGTTTTGGAAGTTTTAGCCAAAGCAATCAGAGAAGAAAAGGAAATAAAAGGAATCCAAATTGGAGAAGCAGAAGTAAATCTGTCACTGTTCACAGATGACATGATACTCTACATAGAGAATCCTAAAAATGCTACCAGAAATATACTAGAGCTAATCAATGAATTTGCTAAAGTAGCAGAATACAAAATTAATGCACAGAAATCTCTGGCATTCCTATACACTAATGATGAACAATCTGAAAGTGAAATCAAGAAAGCACCCCCATTCACCACTGCAACAAAAAGAACAAAATATCTAGGAATAAACCTACCTAAGGAGACAAAGGACCTATATGCAGAAAATTATAAGACACTGATGAAAGAAATTAAAGATGATAAAAATAGATGGAGAGATATAACATGTTCTTGGATTTGAACAATCAGCATTGTGAAAATGACTCTACTACCCAAAGCAATCTACAGATTCAATGCAATCCCTATCAAACTACCACTGGCATTTTTCACAGAACTAGAAAAAAAAAAATTCACAAGTTGTATGGAAACACAAAAGACCCTAAATAGCCAAAGCAATGTTGAGAACGAAAAATGGAGCTGGAGGAATCAGGCTCCCTGACTTCAGACTATACTACAAAGCTACAGTAATCAAGACAGTATGGTACTGGCACAAAAACAGAAATATAGCTCAATGGAACAGGATAGAAAGCCCAGAGATAAACCCACACACATATGGTCACCTTATCTTTGATGAAGGAGGCAAGAATATACAGTGGAGAAAAGAAAGCCTCTTCAATAAGTGGTGCTGGGAAAACTAGACAGGTACATGTAAAAGTATGAGATTAGATCACTCCCTAACACCATCAAGAAAAATAAACTCAAAATGGATTAAAGACCTAAATGTAAGGCCAGACACTATCACACTCTTAGAGGAAACCATAGGCAGAACATTCTATGACATAAATGACAGCAAGATCCTTTTTCACCCACCTCCTAGAGAAATGGAAATAAAAACAAAAATAAACAAATGGGACCTAATGAAACTTAAAAGCTTTTGCACAGCAAAGGAAACCATAAACAACACCAAAAGACAACCCTCAGAATGAGAGAAAATATTTGCAAATGAAGCAACTGACAAAGAATTAATCTCCAAAATTTACAAACAGCTTATGCAGCTTAATAACAAAAAAACCCCAAAAAACCCAGTCCAAAAGTGGGCAGAAGATCTAAATAGACATTTCTCCAAAGAAGATATACAGATTGCCAACAAATACATGAAAGAATGCTCAACATCATTAATCATTAGAGAAATGCAAATCAAAACTACAATGAGATATCATCTCACACCAGTCAGAATGGCCATCATCAAAAAATCTACAAACAATAAATGCTGGAGAGGGTGTGGAGAAAAGGGAAACCTCTTGCACTGTTGGTGAGAATGTAAATTGATACAGCCACTATGGAGAACAGTATGGAGGTTCCTTAAAAAACTACAAATAGAACTACCATATGACCCAGCAATCCCACTACTGGGCATATACCCTGAGAAAGCCATAATTCAAAAATGTCATGTACCAAAATGTTCATTGCAGCTCTATTTATAATAGCCAGGACATGGAAGCAACCTAAGTGTCCATCAGCAGATGAATGGATAAAGAAGATATGGCACATATATACTATTGAATATTACTCAGCCATAAAAAGAAATTAAATTAAGTTATTTGTAGTGAGGTGGATGGACCTAGAGTCTGTCATACAGAGTGAAGTAAGTCAGAAAGAGAACAAAATATACCATATGCTAACACATATATGTGGAATCTAAGGAAAAAAAAAAAAGGTTCATGAAGAACCTAGGGGCAAGACGGGAATAGAGACACAGACGTACTAGAGAATGGACTTGAGGATATGGGGAGAGGGAAGGGTAAGCTGTGACAAAGTGAGAGAGTGGCATGGACATATATACACTACCAAACGTAAAATAGATAGCTAGTCGGAAGCATCTGCATAGCACAGGGAGATCAGCTCAGTGCTGTGTGACCACCTAGAGCGGTGGGATGTGGGGGGGTGGGTAGGAGGGAGGGAGACACAAGAAAGAAGAGATATGGGAACATATGTACATGTATAACTGATTCACTTTGTTATAAAGCAGAAACTAATACACCATTGTAAAGCAATTATACTCCAATAAATATGTTAAAAAATATATATAATATAGTCTTTCTATTAAGTACCTTTAAATGTCATTGGGTAAGTTTAGACATGCAAGAGATGAATAACAATACAAAATAATGAGTGATTATGTCCTCAAATGAGTGTTTAGAAAATGAATTTTTTTGGAACCTGAGGATGGGTAGGTTGGAGAATACAAAGATGGGTTATATCTATAAAGAGATTATACCTTGGAAGAAAAGTATATTCATCCCTCATGTTGGTAGTAATTAATTATAGCCAATTTGGTGAAAAATAATGTTTTTTGAGAATAGAGGCCTTGAAATTAAGGCCTTTCAAAGGTTGGTTTACTGATTCCAGCCCTGTACAACCAAGGCAATATGGGTAGATCCATGATAAAATCCAACTTGGCTTCCCTATTTCTGCATGAAGTTTAGGGACCTTAAGATCTGACAATCACAATGAAGTTAAAGTAATCAATTTGTTTTTTCCTTTTGTAACTGAAACTTTGAATCAGTATCAGAGCTGGTTAATTAAAACTTTTGAGGATTTTAGCTCTATAGGACAACCTAAAGATATTGGCAGGCAGGTGATCATTTTCTAGACAGATAAGGAAAAAGTAGCTCTTACCTCAAATTCATTAATAGAAAATAAAAATTTATAATTGACTTTTGTTCTTGTGTATACAACAGGTATATCTAATCATCTCTTTGTATATCTTCAAAGATCTATTATGAAATGTCTACCACCACCAAACAAAAAAGTGTTGATGTTCTGTATATTATAAAATGAAGAACCTTATAAACAATTTTTTGAGGAAAAAAAATCAGTTGCCTTTATTTCATTGACCTTAGCATACAATAAATTTATATTCCTTTCTCTTATTTTCTCTTAATGAGATCTATATTTTTTGGAAAACATCAATGTTTTCCAAAAATCTATATTCTTTAGGTAGCATCAACATATCAATGTTTCTTTTCTTTTCTTTCTTTCCGTCTTTCCTTCCTTCCTTTCCTTCTTTCCTTCCTTCCTTCCATCCTTCCTTTCTCTTCCTTCCTCCCTCCCTCCCTCTCTCCCTCTCCCCCTTTCTCTCTCTCTCTTTCTTTCTTTCTTTCTTTCTTTCTTCCTTTCTTCCTTTCTTTCTTTCTTTCTTCCTTTCTTCCTTTCTTCCTTTCTTTCTTTCTTCCTTTCTTTATTTTTCCCCTGAAGGACCTTTCAAACTTTTCATAATTACAAAAGAGTCTTTGCATTGTTGGTTTTCTGGGGTCACAGAGGGACATTTATATGTCTTCATTATACCTGTGGTGTGTATCCTTTCCATGTATAGCAGATGCCTAAGGTACTTTCTATTTCCAAAAGATAAGACTCTTTAGCTTTCTATTCTCCTAAGTATAGGAAAGGACAAACCTGGAGATCCAGGGGTCTCCATGTTTCTAGTTTAGTTGACTCCAGAAGCAAAGTTTGTAGTACAAATAATTTATTGGGAAGATGATCCCTAGAAACACTGGTAGGAGAAAAAAGTACAATAAAGGAAACATTATCAAGCAAGTTATACTCTGGGCAACTGGAGATTAAAATCTTGGGGAATTCTAGAGATGCTGTAATACATGCACTCAGAGTCTTCCCATGGGGGAAATGGAATAGTTACCTGCCAACCCTCATTAATCATTCATACAGGGGTGCTTCTGGGGGCACTGATTACCCAGCATTTCTAGCCTTCCCTGTACAAGGTTTGGAGGCAAGAAGAGAGAGCTTAAGGCAAAAAGTTGTATGTACTGACATCTGGACATTAGGTTGGTATGCTTAGAAATACTAAATTCCAAGGAGCTACAGCAGGTTGGCGGGGGGGGGGGTGTGTGTGGTTAACTAAAGAAACTTCTATACAATGTAGAGGAAGAGACAGTATCTATACAGATTCACACATTAATACACATTCAATAAATACTTAGAGAGGACCCACGAAAACCTTGCACTATACATTAAGGAAGCATCCAGTCCTCATAGAGATGTCATTCTAGTTGACATGCATTTATTGAATGTTACATACAATGTTCTCAGAAAACCTAGAGCTCTCAGGGGTCACCCAAGGAGGAAAATCTCAAACATTTCTCACAGGCACATTTCTGTCTCCATATTAGCTTTCCTGTCCCCAGTTAGTTTTTGCTGCATAATAAATAACTTTAAACACAGTGACTTTAAACTATTTTTTTAGCTGATTCTGCATGTCTTAAATTTGTGATGGGCTCAGCTGGGTGGTTTTATTGATCTGGATGAGGTCTGGCTGATCCTGCCTGGGCTCATTTGTGCATTAACCTCCTTGTTGATTGTTGTTTAGGGTGTCTCAATTCTCCTCCAGGTATCTACTTGTTCTCCAGCAGATTAGCTGAGTCTTGTTCCCATGGTGGCAGGGTTGCTGAGACAATCTAGACAGCGACCTTCGATGCATAAGTATTTTTCAAGCCCTTGCTTGCATCATGCTTGCCACTCTTCCATTGGCCAAAACAAGTCATGAGGCCATCCCAGTTTCAGGGCTGATGGAAGACTCCAACCATTGATAGCAGGAGCTACAAAAGTAACATTGCAAAAGTTGTGGATATGGAGCAGGGAGGAATTTGTGGCTATTTTTTGCATCTACCACAAAGTGAAAGAAGATTTTGCAATCTACCACAAACACAACACACACAGCCCTGATATGATACAGGAAACACTGTATCAGGAATCTGTCTAAACAGAGAGAATGTGGTGCCCTGGGCACTTGTCCCAGAGAATTCACCCTTGCCTTCACTATCATGGTGTGTGTGTCTGGCAACATTTCACAGTTCTCCATTAGAAAATTGTGTTACTGGGACTTCTGTGATTTATAAGTCCAAAGCACATATGGGAATCAAATGTGTATCAGCTTTTTACTAACAAGGTTAAGCAATTTCCTGTGTCTTCCCAGAAGTCATCAAAACTACTACAACATCATGAGCCTGTAAGTGATAAATTATGTCTGTCTTGCTTCACTGTTAGGGAAAGTGGTGTTAACTGATTAGCCCTATACTCATGGAATAGGGCTGGAAATAATGACAACATATCTGTATTCTTCCATTGTTCCAATAACCACCACTCCCTCCTGTCACCTCTACAAACAGGAATTCCCCGTTCACTGATTCCCTTGTTCTGGACATGTATGAGAAATTTGTCTATGTACTAATTTACTGGTCCTGAAAATGTTTTAATCCAATAAATTTTTTTTCTAATGGAAAAATATTTAATAGTCAATGTTCTCCTGGATTCTAAAGATCTGATTTAAATAACATAGATATGCAATACTACTGTACAGATTTCAAAATTTTAAAAGTAGTTGAAAATTCTAAGTATCTATACTTCTAGTTTCTGACTACATCACCTAAAGCAAACTCTCCAAATTTCCTGCTAAGATATTACCAAGTCATAAAAAAGTCCAAAATCTTGACTTACCAAAAAATTTAAAAAATATATTAATGGACAACTCATCATCATAATCTAGATTGACTTCAACTGGGCCAAAATGAGAGATGACTAATAGCAGGCTCAATCAGACCTACAGACACTGAATGTTCTCTCCTCCTGTCCCCCATCCCCCAAGACATATCGAAGTAACAGACATTCACAAGCACCTTGGAAAAGAGCGTGCAGATCCCAGTGGCAAGATCACCTGGTGGTGAGGTGGCAAATGAAGGGTGGCATAGTTTCAGGCTCCTTTCTGAGATGCATCCCCCAGTCCATGCTCTTAAATCATTAGGAGGGATAAAAGCTAGGGCATGCCCTTCTCCCCTCCTCTAGGCACACACTGTTGATACTCCCCAGGGAAATGACCACAGAAGAGGGGATATATATATATATATATATATATATATATATACACACACACGCACATACATACATACATATATATCTTATATTTAAATATATATATTTAAATAAATGTGTATGTATATATGGAGATTATATGTATGAAAAAAAACAGAAAAGCAAAAATCCTGAACAGCTTATAGAAAACGAAATAGAATTAATGTATTAGACAGAAGAAGAATCTAAAATAAGTAAAATGAGGAGGGTGGGGAAAGGGGAATTGGATGCAGGCAGTGAAAAGGTAAAGACTTCCAGTTGTGAGATAAATAAGTACTAGGGATATAATGTACAACATGATAAATATAATTAACACTGCCGTATGTTATATATGGAAGCTATTAAGACAGTAAATCTTGAGTTCCCATCATAAGGGAATTTTTTTCTATTCTTTAATTTTGTATCTATGTGACATTATTGATGTTCACTAAACTTATTGCAGAAACCATTTTATGATGCATGTAAGTCAAATCATTATGCTGTACACTTTAAACTTATACAGTGCTGTATGTTAATTATATCTCAATAAAACTGGAAGAAATAAAATTGAAAAATAAGTAAAATGAATATATTCAAAGCAGTATGACAGTGTTTGATAATATGGAAGAAAAAACAGCAGTTATAAGGAAAATCGAAATGTAAATGGGAAGTATGAAAGGCAAAAGTGTTGTAGTAAAGCAGTGGTTCCTAAAGTGTAATCTCAGAACAATAACATCAGCATCACCTGGACACTTGTTAGAATTACAAATTCTTGTACCCACCCGATACTGGATCCGAAACTCCAGTTGTGGGGCCTAAGCATCTGTGTTTTAAGACATACCCCTAGGTGATTCTGAGGCAGTCAAGTGTGAGAACCACTGCTGTAGAGAACCAAATTGATCGATTGGATTGTGAGCCAAAAGTGATTAAGCCAGAAGATGAAGTAGAAAAATTCTGTTAGAAAATATCAGGAATGAATAAGGATAAAGAAATAGTTATGTAAATGTTAACAGCCATTGTGGATAGAAGTAGAAGGTTCAACATCCATATAATAGGATATCCAGAACCTGCCAACCAAAAATTTTTCAGAATTAAGTAATGATTAGTCTATTTCACATGAAAGTCCAGATTTTCATCTTTTTTTTTTTTCTGATAAATTGGAAGGTCTGGCAACACGCCCACCTATTTATATAACAATTACCCAAGCTGACTAGCAGCTGCTACCTTTCAATGAAGCCTTCCCAGGGGACTAGATTGTGAGTCCCGGTGGCAGACAGGCAGGTCCATTCCAGCTCTACCGAGTACTAACTATGTGACTTTAGACAACTTTCTGAGTCTCAAATGCCTCATCTAGACAGTGGGTTTAATAAGATACCCACCTCATAGCTGTTTTGAAGATTAAATGAGTCAATACATGCAAAGATCCAGTATAGTGCTTGGAAATTCCTAAGCAGTTTAAAACTGCCAACCCACCTCCGGAGGCTCAGGTTCAGATTTTTCTTACACCAAACCTAGCTCACTTCTGTTTGTTACGTTACCTGTTTTCTGTCTTTTGGAACCTGTGATTCTTTCTCTATCCCTTCATGACCCTAATTTTGGTTGGTTTGTTTACATCTCTGGGCCTCAGTTTCCTCTTCAGTAAAATGGGATAATGACCTGCCTCAATCTCACATGTATATACAAGTGGAGTAGTGTTTGTGGACATGACTTCCACAGAACGGGGCACTCAGTAAATGCTTGAACACTTCTTGATTTAGTTATTCATCTTCATATCCTGTACAATAATTAGCACAGGATGGTGTGCTACAGCCAGCCCATAGTGGCTCAAGAAAGCCAGTTGCTAAATTTTCAGGAATTTTGAGAATTGGTTGTTAAACACAGCCATTATTAAAAACTAAATCACATAAACCTACACTTAACTTATGTTAAAGACTAAGGTAATAAATTCTCAAAAACCTATCTCTTGTTCATTTTTTACTACATTTTACCATAATCTAAACTATTGAGATGAATTCAGTCTATTGTGTCTGTGTGATAGATATACTATAGAACGCTGCTCTACTTCACATTTCTTCCCAGCTCCCAACTCCCAGCTCAGTGACATTACATGTGTGGGTTGAAATTGGCCATGATTGGAATATTTATCCCATGGAATTTGGCAAACACTTCAAACCAGGGCTTTATTTCCCCTTGAAAAGCCAGTTGTAAAATATTTACCAGAGCATCAGTAAGATCTTTAAAATCTGTTCGGAAAACAAAAAGAAACATAAAATTATGTTTATTACCAGGGACCTCAAAACATAGTGAAGTACTAACAGTAACCAAAAGATGACTCTATTATATTTTAAATTCGTCAGGAAATTCACAAACTGAGTATGGCATTAAACATTTAATATATATAAACTTAATACATATATATATTAATATATATAAACTTTAAAGGTTAAAGTTGCATATGTTCTAGAACTCTATGAAACATGCTACTCAACCACATTTCTTTTTTTCCTCTTGTGATTTACCCACTGCAAACAGCATTCCATTTTTCATGCTCAAATAAAGGTTTCTTTTTATAGTAATAGTTATGAAGCAGAAATTGCACTAAGTTCTTTACATACATTGACAAGTCTCACAACAACCTTCTGAGGCAAACACTATTATTGCCCCTAGTTAACAGACGAGAAAACTGCACCTCAGAGAAAATAAAATGTCTTGAACATAATCAAAAATCTTGAAAATACAATAGCAGAGCTGGGCATAAACTGAGGCCATCAGACCCCAAGGGTTGCACTCTTCCAGTGCCCCTCCCACTACCTGCCTGTGCTCTGGCATTGATGTTGAAGGTCATGGTAAAAGATGATTTTCCCCGAAGAGAATAATAAAAACCAAGCAGATTTGGTTAATTTTCCTTTTTCTCTGTATTTTCTTCCCAGATCATTCAAGTAAAGCTTTCCAGATTTAAGGGAATAAAGACTCCAATAATTTAAAAAATTCTGTGGAGTTTATTGGAAAAATTTTTTTTTCTCTCAGGTCTGTAGCCTTTTTGTCAACAAGTATCCAAACAACTTTACCTATTTCTGCAAAATTTTAAGAAAAACCACTGCTCCTCTGTCATCAACATGGTTTAATCTAAATTTCTAGAAAGAGAAGCTTTTTGTGACACGGAAATTGGCCTATCCTAATTCTTTTTGGAGATACAATAAGGTTAGAAGAAAATGAAAAAAATATAGACACATACATAAAAACATGTGTACACACCATACTACCATCCATATATCAATACCACCCTTATTACATTTAACTGAATTTTCCTCCAATTTTATTTGTAAATGTGTGTTCTAAAAATGTTGTCTATATACCTTAGGTAGTATTTGCTTCTAAGATCTTCCTCACTTACTATTATATCATTATAATTACTTCTTGTTGTTCCAAATTCTTAGGCATTGTTTATTTCAAAGACATGATGAAATATGAAAGTTTAATGAAGAAATGGGTATTAATTCTATAGGCCCAGATAAATGGAACAGTGAAACTTGAAGCTCTGAAAAATATGCTCCACCTGTAAGTAGTTGACTAAAGATTTTACTTTCAACAGAACAGTTGATGTTTTCTAGAGGTAGACTAGCATGTTTCCATGGGAGCTTATTAGCAAGATTCTTCATGGGTCCTAGCCCAGACTTACTGAATCAGAATCTGCTTTTTGACAAAATCCCCAGGAGATTTGTATGCACATTAAAATCTGAGAGCCATGACTTTTGTTCATATTGCATTACATAATCATCATATAGACTTATCTTTTGTAGTCAGCATTCACAGTTATAGAGAACTACGGGTTTCAGGGGGTGACACCCTTATGGACTTAGGGGCACACACTCTTCTTCACAGTTTCATGCTCATGCCTCAAAGCAAGATAAATGAAATTGCCTTCCTGGATTACATGGATTCACTTAACCAACATTACATAAGCCTTTTGACAGTCATAATCCAATGTTATAATTTACAGTGTTCTTATTCCTGTTCTTTTTCCAGGAATAGGAAAAAAGTGACTTAATAACTAAATTAATATTTCAACTGAATATGTTAATACCTACTATCAAAAGGAACCCCCACGTCCCTTGCTAAAGTAATGGGTACAATAAATTTTGTAAAATAATTTTGTTTAGGCCTATGATTCTCTTTGTGACTTGGGATCCAGGTTGGCACAAGAAGTAAACCATTCTAGAATTTCCCTTACCTCCCATTTATTATTCTGTTTCTTGTACAATTTTACCTTTAAGGCACTCACTGCTTTATCGTTTCTCTGGGAAGAGGAGCTTCAGAGAGATTATAAATCATGTAATAATGCAAGATTTAGAGAAGAACTGAGTTTGTGGGTAATTTTTTGCATTTTACATTTTGCGTTTTACAAAAGAAGGTGTAACAAGTCCCCAGTGTTAGGCTGCAATTGTTTTCACTGCAGTAGAATTCCATCGTACTTGAGCTCTTTACAGGTAGTGCAAGAAGGTAGGGAGGATTGCTCATTTGTTTATGAAGTCCAGAGAAAGATACAACGGGTTGAAATTGTGGCATTAAAAATTTGGGTTAAACTTGTCTGAACCTGTGTATGTATGTGCACTTACATGTGCTGTGTGTGCTTGGTTTTGTACTGGGAGTTTGGATAAATGGAAATGGAGTGGAATAGGGTCTCCTTTCACAATTCTTTGAGTTACATGGAGAAATGATGGTATGTCCTTTGGAATTCTCCCAAGGAGAGTCTGCTATCTACCTACATGGTGTAGATTTTGAACTGCCTAATTGTAAAGAGGATGGTATACCCAGGGTCTTTCTAGTCCTCTAAATTCATAAACCAGGACTATCTGGCCATCTTTCATTTTACAACTTTCTGTAAAGTGAGGCAGAAACCTGAGTGGCCTCTAAATTTGCATAACTTATCTTTCTTAGCAAGGCTTTTCCTAAATTTACAAGCCATTGCTGTTTATCCATCAGGAATCTATCCCAAACATCAAAATACTTTTTAAAAAGTTCATGTATCCATTGCACTGCCAAGGACAACATAAGGATTTCTATCACCTCAATGCCCACCAGAGGTGAATAGGGGCACAGACAAGGAGGTGGCAATGCACCATGGTGATTTCAACTCAACTGGCATTTTTGGCATGAACGAGTGCCTTCTGTGTGCAGATATGTTACTGGTTGCCTTTGCCCAGGGCTGTGGTTGCCTCAGATTCCTTTCCAAGGAACATAGCTGGGCTTTTCTCAAATGCAGAGTCCCCAGAAATGTATATTTCAAAAAAAAAAGACATAATTTTGCTTCCTTCCCTAGGGCTCAAAATATGCACCAATCTAAAAGAACATGGCTGAGAGAAGCGAAAGACATTGACAAACATTTAAAAATCTGTAAATAAATGTTCTTAGTGATGTGACCTTAAAAAAAAAAAAAAAGCTGTACATATATTAAAAAGTGATGGTGTTCGGCTTCCGGGAAGATGGCAGAAGAGTAAGACGCGGAGCTCACCTTCCTCCCCACAGATACACCAGAAATACATCTACACGTGGAACAACTCCTACAGAACACCTACTGAACGCTGGCAGAAGACCTCAGACCTCCCAAAAGGCAAGAAATCCCCCACGTACCTGGGTAGGGCAAAAGAAAAAAGAATAAACAGAGACAAAAGGATAGGGATGGGACCTGCACCAGTGGGAGGGAGCTGTGAAGGAGGAAAGGTTTCCACACACTAGGAAGCCCCTTCACAGGCGGAGACTGTGGGTGGTGGAGGGGGAAAGCTTCGGAGCCGTGGAGGAGAGCACAGCAACAGGGGAGCGGGGGGCAAAGCGGAGAGATTCCCACACAGAGGATCGGTGCCGACCGGCACTCACCAGCCCGAGAGGCTTGTCTGCTCGCCCGCCGGGGCGGGCAGGGCTGGGAGCTGAGACTCGGGCTTTGGTCGGAGCGCAGGAAGAGGACTGGGGTTGGCGGCGTGAACACAGCCTGCAGGGGGTTAGTGCGCCACGGCTGGCCGGGAGGGAGTCCGGGGAAAAGTCTGGACCTGCCAAAGAGGCAAGAGACTTTTTCTTCCCTCTTTGTTTCCTGGTGCGTGAGGAGAGGGGATTAAGAACGCTGCTTAAAGGAGCTCCAGAGACCGGTGCAAGCCGCGGCTAAAAGCGTGGACCCCAGAGACAGGCATGAGATGCTAAGGCTGCTGCTGCCGCCACCAAGAAGCCTGTGTGCGAGCACAGGTCACCATCCACAACCCACTTCTGGGGAGCCTGTGCAGCCTGCCACTACCAGGGTCTCGGGATCCAGGGACAGCTCCCCTGGGAGAGCACACAGCGCGCCTCGGGCTGGTGCAGCGTCAAGCCGGCCTCTGTCGCTGCAGGCTCGCCCCGCACTCCGTGCCCCTCCCTCCCCACGGCCTGAGTGAGCCAGAGCCCCCGAATCAGCGGCTCCTTTAACCCCGTCCCGTCTGAGTGAAGAACAGACGCCCTCCAGGGACCTACACGCAGAGGTGGGACAAATCCAAAGCTGAGCCCCTGGGAGCTGTGAGAACAAAGAAGCGAAAGGGAAATCTCTCCCAGCAGCCTCAGAAGCAGCGGATTAAAGCTCCACAATCAACTTGATGTACCCTGCATCTGTGGAATACATGAATAGACAACGAATCATCCCAAATTAAGGAGGTGGACTTTGAGGGCAAGATTTATGACTTTTTCCCCTTTTCCTCTTTTTGTGAGTGTGTATGTGTATGCTTCTGTGTGAGATTTTGTCTGTATAGCTTTGCTTCCACCATTTGTCCGAGGGTTCTATACATCCGATATTTTAAAAAATTTTTTTCTTATTAATTACTTTTTATTTTTATAACTTTATTTAATTTATCTTCATTCTTTCTTTCCTTCCTTCCCTCCTTTAGACAATGAATCATCCCAAATTGAGGAGGTGGACTTTGAGAGCAAGATTTATGATTTTTTCCTCTTTTCCTCTTTTTGTGAGTGTGTATGTGTACGCTTCTGTGTGAGATTTTGTCTGTATAGCTTTGCTTCCACCATTTGTCCTAGGGTTCTATACATCTGATTTATTTTTCTCTTAATAATTATTTTTTTATTTTAATAAATTGATTATATTTTATCTTACTTTATTTTACTTTATCTTCTTTCTTTCATTTTTTCCTTCCTTCCCTCCTTCCTTCTTTCCTTCCTCCCTCCCTCCTCCTTTCTTTCTTTCTTTCTTTCTTTCTACTTCTACTAATTCTTTCTTTCTACTTTTTCTCCCTTTTATTCTGAGCTGTGTGGATGAAAGGCTCTTGGTGCTGCAGCCAGGAGTCAGTGCTGTGCCTCTGAGGTGGGAGAGCCAACTTCAGGACACTGGTCAACAAGAGACCACCCAGCTCCACATAATATCAAATGGCGAAAATCTCCCAAAGATCTCCATCTCAACACCAAGACCCACCTTCACTCAATGACCAGCGAGCTACAGTGCTGGACATCCTATGCCAAACAACTAGCAATACAGGAACACAACCCCACCCATTAGCAGAGAGGCTGCATAAAATCATAATAAGTCCACGGACACCCCAAAACACACCACCAGATGTGGAACTGCCCACCAGAAAGACAAGATCCAGCCTCATTCACCAGAACACAGGCACTAGTCCCCTCTACCAGGAAGCCTACACAACCCACTGAACCAACTTTACCCACTGAGGACAGACACCAAAAACAATGGGAACTACGAACCTGCAGCTTGCAAAAAGGAGACCCCAAACCCAGTAAGATAAGCAAAATGAGAAGACAGAAAAACACACAGCAGATGAAGGAGCAAGATAAAAATCCACCAGACCTAACAAATGAAGAGGAAATAGGCAGTCTACCTGAAAAAGAATTCAGAGTAGTGATAGTAAAGATGATCCAAAATCTTGCAAATAGAATAGACAAAATGCAAGAAACATTTAAGAAGGATCTAGAAGAACAAAAGATGAAATAAACAACAATGAACAACACAATAAATGAAATGAAAAATACTCTAGACGGGATCAATAGCAGAATAACTGAGGCAGAAGAACGGAGAAGTGACCTGGAAGATAAAATAGTGGAAATAACTACTGCAGAGCAGAATAAAGGTAAAAGAATGAAAAGAACTGAGGACAGTCTCAGAGACCTCTGGGACAACATTAAACACACCAACATTCGAATTATAGGGGTTCCAGAAGAAGAAGAGAAAAAGAAAGGGACTGAGAAAATATTTGAAGAGATTATAGTTGAAAACTTCCCTAATATGGGAAGGGAAATAGTTAATCAAGTCCAGGAAGCACAGAGAGTTCCATACAGGATAAATCCAAGGAGAAATATGCCAAGACACATATTAATCAAACTGTCAAAAATTAAATACAAAGAAAACATATTAAAAGCAGCAAGGGAAAAATAACACACAAGGGAATCCCCATGAGCTTAACAGCTGATCTTTCAGTAGAAACTTTGCAAGCCAGAAGGGAGTGGCAGGACATATTTAAAGTGATGAAGGAGAAAAACCTGCAACCAAGATTACTCTACCCAGCAAGCATCTCATTCAGATTTGATGGAGAAATTCAAACCTTCACAGAAAAGCAAAAGCTGAGAGAGATCAGCACCACCAAACCAGCTCTATAACAACTGCTAAAGGAACTCCTCTAGACAAGAAACACAAGAGAAGGAAAATACCTAAAATAATGAACCAAAAACAATTAAGAAAATGGGAATAGGAACATACATATGGATAATTACCTTAAATGTAAATGGACTAAATGCTCCCACCAAAAGACACAGATTGGCTGAATGGATACAAAAACAAAACCCATATATTTGCTGTCTACAAGAGACCCACTTCAGATCTAGAGACACATACAGACTGAAAGTAAGGGGATGGAAAAAGATATTTCATGCAAATGGAAACCAAAAGAAAGCTGGAGTAGCAATTCTCATATCAGACAAAATAGACTTTAAAATAAAGACTAGTAGAAGAGACAAAGAAGACACTACATAAAGATCAAGGGATCGATCCAAGAAGAAGATATAACAATTGTAAATATTTATGCACCCAACATAGGAGCACCTCAATACATAAGTCAAATAGTAACAGCCATAAAGGGGGAAACCAACAGTAACACATTCATAATAGGGAACTTTAACACCCCACTTTCACCAATGGACAGATTATTCAAAATGAAAATAAATAAGGAAACACAAACTTTAAATGATACATTAAACAAGATGGACTTAATTGATATTTATAGGACATTCCATCCAAAAACAACAGAATACACATTTTTCTCAAGTGCTCATGGAACATTCTCCAGGATAGATCATATCTTGGGTCACAAATCAAGCCTAGGTAAATATAAGAAAATTGAAATTGTATCAAGTATCTTTTCCTACCACAATGCTATGAGACTAGATATCAATTACAGGAAAAGATCTGTAAAAAATACAAACACATGGAGGCTAAACAATACACTACTTAATAATGAAGTGATCATTGAAGAAATCAAAGAGGAAATAAAAAAAAATACCTAGAAACAAATGACAATGGAGACACGATGACCCAAAATCTATGGGATGCAGCGAAAGCAGTTCTAAAGTTTATAGCAATACAATCCTACCTTAAGAAACAGGAAACATCTCGAATAGACAGCCTAACCTTGCACCTAAAGCAATTAGAGAAAGAAGAACAACAACAAAAAAAAAAAAACCCAAAGTTAGCAGAAGGAAAGAAATCATAAAAATCAGATCAGAAATAAATGAAAAAGAAATGAAGGAAATGATAGCAAAGATCAATAAAACTAAAAGCTGGTTCTTTAAGAAGATAAACAAAATTGATAAACCATTAGCCAGACTCATCAAGAAAATAAGGGAGAAGACTCAAATCAATAGAATTAGAAATGAAAAAGGAGAATTAACAACAGACACTGCAGAAATTCAAAAGATCATAAGAGATTACTACAAGCAACTCTATGCCAATAAAATGGACAACCTGGAAGAAATGGACAAATTCTTAGAAATGCACAATGCTGCCAAGACTGAATCAGGAGGAAATAGAAAATATGAACAGACCAATCACAATCACTGAAATTGAAACTGTGATTTAAAATCTTCCAACAAACAAAAGCGCAGGACCAGATGGCTTCATAGGCGAATTGTATCAAACATTTAGAGAAGAGATAACACCTATCCTTCTCAAACTCTTCCAAGATATAGCAGAGGGAGGAACACTCCCAAACTCATTCTACGAGGCCACCATCACCCTGATACCAAAACCAGACAAGGATGTCACAAAGAAAGAAAACTACAGGCCAATATCACTGATGAACATAGATGCAAAAATCCTCAACAAAACACTAGCAAACAGAATCCAACAGCACATTAAACGGCCATACACCATGATCAAGTGGGGTTTATTCCAGGAATGTAAGGATTCTTCAAAATACGCAAATCAGTCAACGTGATACACCATATTAACAAATTGAAGGAGAAAAAACATATGATCATCTCAATAGATGCAGAGAAAGCTTTTGACAAAATTCGACACCCATTTATGATAAAAACCCTGCAGAAATTAGGCATAGAGGGAACTTTCCTCAACATAATAAAGGCCATATATGACAAACCCACAGCTAACATCGTCCTCAATGGTGAAAAACTGAAAGCATTTCCATTAAGATCAGGAATAAGACAAGGTTGCCCACTCTCAGCACTCTTATTCAACATAGTTTTGGAAGTTTTAGCCACAGCAATCAGAGAAGAAAAAGAAATAAAAGGAATCCAAATCAGAAAAGAAGAAGTAAAACTGTCACTGTTTGCAGATGACATGATACTATACATAGAGAATCCTAAAGATGCTACCAGAAAACTAGTAGAGCTAATCAATGAATTTGATAAAGTAGCAGTATACAAAATTAATGCACAGAAATCTCTGGCATTCCTATACACTAATGATGAACAATCTGAAAGTGAAATCAAGAAAGCACCCCCATTTACCATTGCAACAAAAAGAATAAAATATCTAGGAATAAATCTACCTAAAGAGACAAAAGACCTGTATGCAGAAAATTATAATACACTGATGAAAGAAATTAAAGGTGAAACAAACAGATGGAGAGATGTACCATGTTCTTGGATTGGAAGAATCAACATTGTGAAAATGACTCTACTACCCAAAGCAACCTACAGATTCAATGCAATCCCTATCAAACTACCACTGGCATTTTTCATAGAACTAGAAAAAAAAATTCAAAATTTGTATGGAAACACAAAAGACCCTGAATAGCCAAAGCATTCTTGAGAATGAAAGATGGAGCTGCAGGAATCAGGCTCCCTGACTTCAGACTATACTATAAATCTATAGTAATCAAGACAGTATGGTACTGGCACAAAAACAGAAATATAGATCAATGGAACAGAATAGAAAGCCCAGAGATAAACCCATGCACATATGGTCACCTTATCTTTGATAAAGGAGGCAGGAATGTACAGTGGTGAAAGGACAGCCTCTTCAATAAGTGGTGCTGAGAAAACTGGACAGGTACATGTAAAAGTATGACATTAGATCACTCCCTAACACCATACACAAAAATAAGCTCAAAATGGATTAAAGACCTAAATGTAAGGCCAGACACTATCACACTCTTAGAGGAAACCATAGGCAGAACGCTCTATGACATAAATGACAGCAAGATACTTTTTCACCCACCTCCTAGAGAAATGGAAATAAAAACAAAAATAAACAAATGGGACCTAATGAAACTTCAAAACTTTTACACAGCAAAGGAAACCATAAACAAGAGCAAAAGACAACCCTCAGAATGGGCGAAAATATTTGCAAAGAAGCAACTGACAAAGGATTAATCTCCAAAATTTATAAACAGCTTATGCAGCTTAATAACAAAAAAGCAAACAGCCCAATCCAAAAATGGGCAGAAGACCTAAATAGACATTCCTCCAAAGAAGATATACAGACTGTCAACAAACACATGAAAGAATGCTCAGCATCACTAATCATTAGAGACATGCAAATCAAAATTTCAATGAGATATCATCTCACACCAGTCAGAATGGCCATCATCAAAAAATCTATAAACAATAAATGCTGGAGAGGGTGTGGAGAAAAGGGAACCCTCTTGCACTGTTGGTGGGAATGTAAATTGATACAGCCACTGTGGAGAACAGTATGGAGGTTCCTTAAAAACTACAAATAGAACTACCGTATGATCCAGCAATCCCACTACTGGGCATATACCCTGAAAAAACCATAATTCAAAAAGAGTCATGTACCAAAATGTTCATTGCAGCTCTATTTACAATAACCTGGAGATGGAAACAACATAAGTATCCATAATCTGATGAATGTATAAAGAAGATGTGGCACATGTATACAATGGAATGTTACTCAGCCATAAAAGGAAACGAAATTGAACTATTTGTAATGAGGTGGATAGACCTAGCGTCTGTCATACAGAGTGAAGTAAGTCAGAAAGAGAGAGAAAAATACCGTATGCTAACACATATATATGGAATTTAAGAAAAAAAAAAATGTCATGAAGAACCTAGGGGTAAGACAGGAATAAAGACACAGACGTACTAGAGAATGGACTTGAGATTATGGGGAGGGGGAAGGGTAAGTTGTGACAAAGCGAGAGAGAGGCATGGACATATATACACTACCAAACGTAAGCTAGATAGCTAGCGGGAAGCAGCCGCATAGCACAGGGAGATCAGCTAGGTGCTTTGTGACTGCCTGGAGGGGTGGGATAGGGAGGGTGGGAGGGAGGGAGACGCAAGAGGGAAGAGATATGGGAACATATGTATATATATAACTGATTCACTTTGTTATAAAGCAGAAACTAACACACCATTGTAAAACAATTATACTCCAATAAAGGTGTAAAAAAAAAAAGTGATGGCACAGGTAAGTTCCCTATGAATACAGAAACATGAGGGATAATTACAAGGTTATTGCTATAGTTTGTAGCATAGCTACTCCCCTCCCACCCCATCCATTCATATGTTGAAACCTAACCCCCAAGGTGATGGTTTTAGGAGATGGGGCATTTGGGAGATGATTAGGTCAAGAGAGCAGAGTCCTCATGAGTGGAATTAGTACCCTTATGAGAAAGAGCTCCCTTACTCCCTTTTTCATTTGAGAATATGGTGAGAAGAGTGCAGCCCAGAAGATGGCCCTCACCTGACTATGCTGGCACTTTGATCTTGGACTTCCAGCTTCCAAACTGTTAGAAGTAAATTTCTGTTGTTTATAAGCCACCCAGTCTGAGGTACTTTGTTATAGCAGCTCAAATGGACTAAGACAGTTACCTATTTCTATGTGAAAAAAATACTCCCAAACCTAGTAGCTTAAAAATCAACATTTGTTATTTCTTGTAACTCTAGGAAGTGGCTGTGTTCATCTCTTTGTGTTTCTTTTGCTTCATATGGCATCACCTGGCATCACTCATGCAAATAAATTCAAGTATGAGCTTGCCTGGGACTAGAATATTTGTGACTGAATGAAGCAAATTTAGTGGCTTCATTCAGCCTGGGTGGCTAGAACAACTAGGGGATGGCTGGAACTTTCTTTCTTCACAAGTTCTCTTCAAGCTTATTTACATGACAGCTATAACACAAAGCTGCCAAAGAGTGGAAAAGAAGGAGTCCAGGATTCTTAAGTCCCAGATGGCAAGTTCATTACATTCAGTTGGTCAAAGCATATCACAAGGCCAGCCCTGATTCCACAGGAGGGGACATAGAACCATTTCTTGATGAGAGAAGTGATACCTTACATGCAAGGTATTGTTTGTGGCCGTATTTGTAGACATCCCACATTACCTACCATCCATTTTTCTCCTTAATAGCAGAACTCTGATTTTGCTTAGATTTCTACCCTATTTCTTGTGGTCAAGGTCTTCAGGTAAGGCTGCCTCCATCTCTAGCCCTGGGAAGGTGGACCCTGCTTGTTCTAAGACACATACAGTGGTCTTATTTTTAATGCAAATTTAGGCGTAGACAAATGATAAAATTCTGACCAGTGAAATTTGAGAAGTATGCTGGGAAGTTCCTGGGAAAGGTTTTACCGCTCTTAAAAAGTTATATAAGGAGAACTTAGTCTCTTCTGTCTCTGGATATTACTGGGTCTGTCGATCATCAGCCCCTTTGTCTCTAACTTGCAACCATGAGGGTAAAGCCAACACAGAGGACAGGACAGAGCCAAAAGACCTACAGGGATTGTCTGTGTCAGATAGGCTCCTAATTCTGGAGTTTTTAAATTTTAAAGTTAGGTTTTCTGTTACCCTCTGCTGATGCATCCTTAATGATCAAGACCATATGAAAAGACAGAACAATAGAAATGCAAATCAGAACAGTGCTCATATCAGCTGTGTATGATGTATGCTTTCCATAAGAAATGAGAGGGAAGGCTGTCTGCTAAAAATCCTCATTGGGTGACATTTTCTTTCTTAGTAAAAGTATCACAGTCTAGAGTCTAGCACTCATCTTTGCAAACTAAAGAACCCGAACTTGCTAATTCATTAAAAATAATTCCATGTCTCCGAACCAAACTTATTTTACCCAAGTTCATAAGATGGAGGTATAAAACTTTTATTCCACCTTATGAGTTATCTAAATTCATCAGAAAGCATAGAACTAAAAGGCCAATTGCAAATTATGATGAATCTTGTAAACGTAGAGAAGTGAGAAACTTTGAGGTCATCATGACCTGCACATTCTGGAATCAGAACAAGAGGAAAGGGATGAATTAAATATTTAATGGTAGCTAAGATATCCTGATTCATCCACTTTACAGTGAGAATGTTTTTGTTGACAGGATCAGAACATCTAAAGTCCAATGATTAACCACTTCCTACATCCATTTTCATCTTAAGAATGTTCTTGCTAGTGGAAGGGGATACAGCCAATGATGACTGATTATGACCCTCTCTTCCTTAGATGTTGCTGCAGTAGCCATAACCAATGATGGTTTCTTGTTTCTATTTTAGTCCATATTTTCATGACTGATCACATCATTTTGAAAAACCCATTCAGTCATCCTGGGGTGATGGTTTTCAAATGGTTCTTTGAACAGAAATTCCTCCATGATAAAGTTTTCAGTAGTCTCTGGAAAAATAAGAAAAATAAGGACACATATACAAAAACTCCAAAACACACATCTCAGTTTGATTATTTATATATATATACATATTGTGCATCAGCTTCTTCCCTTCAAGTCACCTTTCTTGAGTGTCTGTCCTGAGATTTCCACCTGTCAGTTGCTCCTTAGTGCATTGTCCAGTTCCCATACACATGTGGATCATAATGGGGTGGATCACAGGTAGTGCACTTCCTTGGGCTGCCTCTCTCTGGTCACAGAGCACAGTTCTCTCTACTCCTTCGTCTGTTCCCTTATTCTCCATGCTATGAAAACACCAGGTCGTAGCTGCTTACCCATGTATTAGCTCTGGTGGGTCAGCTGCCAACAACCCATCTCAAATCTCAGCAGCTTAACACAATAAAATTGTATTTCTCACTCATGGAAAGTTCTGGGAAGGGACTGATTGAATATTTTTCATGAGGTGCCTCAGGGGCTCAGGCTTCTTCCATCTTTAATACATGGCTTCTGAGGTTGCTACAGAAGGGGAAAATGAGGGAGGAACATAAATAGCCAATGTTTTATTAACCTGTCCTGGAAAGAGCATACCTCACTTCACCCACATTCCATTGATCTGAGCTCAATCATACAACCTTCACCTGACTGCAAGGGGGTCCTTACTATAAGGGGATTGTAATTTAGTTGTGTGCCAGAAGAGGAGAAAAATGAATATTGGTGAATTTCAATTGAGCCTTTATAAGGATTACAAATTTCTAAAAATAATAACAGTTAAAGAAAGCCCATAAAATTACTCACTAAATATGATTATCTGTTGGACTCAAGGGAAAAGCTATTGGTAAATTAAATTCTTTATATAGTCTCTTTGATGGACATGTGCATTACCTAATGTTACTCACCTTATTTCAAGCTGAGGCTTTTCTTCAAAATACTACTTTTTCTAAATTCTATTTTTTTATGGAATTTTCTCCATATGATCTCCACCAATAGAAGTACACTTTCATATGTCTGATTTGTTCAGTTTAGAATACCACCCTGAGGTCAGGGCTATAGTAAAGTGTTGAAGGTGGTCTTTGACACTCTAAGTCCAGTCAAATGACTTTGAGATACATCCATTCTTTCTGCCTGACTGACCAATCAGACTGGTTGCACACATACTCACATATGTCTTCAAAGATACATAACATCTTCCAAGATCAAATATTAATTATCAAAAACATGATAGTCTAAACCCGGGATCTGATAAACTATGGGCTTGGGGCCTAACCCAGATCACTTTCTGTTTTGTACATAAAATTTTATTGGAACACAACTGTACCCATTTATTCACCTGTTGCTATGGTTGCTTTCATGCTACAATGGCAAAGTTGAGTATTTGCAACAAAGGCCATATTGACACAGAATTTAATATATTTATTATCTGATCCCTTACAGATGTAGTTTATCAATCCCTGGTGTAAACTAAGGGTAGAAGAGTCATATGCCTAAAGCGCCAAAAAGGCAATGTTGTTGAGTAACTGAAACAGCTATAATATACAAAGCAATATAATTGTTTTGGAGCTGAAAAATACATACGTGTCTGAAAGCATTCGATTTTTAAAGTAACATGTGGGCCAACAAAGTACATCTTCATACTAGGTTAGACCTATCATCAACCAGCTTAAAACATATGAAACTAAGTTCATAAGGACAAAGGAAATAATTCCTTCACTGCCCCATAATGAGCAAGGTTGCCTCTCTACAAACAAGCTTGGTCACTAGATCTTCCCTTTATTATGTGGAACAGGATCAGTTCCTTTATGTCACCAGCACCTCAGCCTCCTATCCACACCCATCTTCAAACTGTGACTGCTTGGACTTCCTTCAAAAAGAAACTGGCCCTGCTCAGCTATATCCCCTTATTGCTCTTCCAGAAATACAAAGACTAGGCAAAACTCTGACATAACAGCTTGTTAGGGGTTGATTTAATACTTAGCATCAGCGATTTTACTCCCTGATTTCTGGGGAGAGGGATTTCATCCTCCATGAATTTTATTATTTGTAGTTCTAATGTCCTTCATTGGCAAATTTATAATGTGACAAACCCTGGATCTTATTTCATTTTAAAATTTTACTTGTCTATGAAATCCCAACGTGTGGGAACCACAGACACAAGTGACATTATAGCATTATAAGATGACTTTGTTAATCTCTGCTTTGATCCATCATTAGGAAATTTATATAGTGTAAACTCTCAATGGCAAGCTTATTCCTCTTCTGTCCAAGATTTTAGGGAAATCCTCACTGAAATCAGAACTCATAACTAAGAGCAAATACCAAGGAGATAATGACTGTTTCTGGTACAGGCTAGGAAAATGCCAAATACAAGAGAAAGTCCTTCAGAACTATGTGTGCAGTAAAGACAAGAAGGCAGAAATTACAAATGTCCTGCCTGTAAGACAGGAGGGAAGAAACTTGCCTTGAGTGAAATTCTATTATTGGCAGTTCCTTTAGCAAACCATGAAAAGTAGAGTTTACTATCTCTAATTCATAGATTAATAACTTGAACGTTACCATGATTAAGCCAGCATGCTCAAGATTAAGGAACAAGTAAGTGGTAAACTCAGCATGACTGAGGCAAGGACTTTTATTCCAGACTTGAGCAACAGCTAACATTTCTACTCCTCTTTCTCCTCCTCCTCCTTCATTTTCTTGACAAAAATAATAACCTCTAAGGTATAAAGGGCTTAGAAATCTATTCTAAGTAAGTTGAAGCCACGTTAGAGAAGAATCTAGGAAGACATTATCCAATTTCTTTACACAAACTCAAATCTTCAAGTGAAATCCATTCAGGGGTATTAAGGCAACATGTGGCATGCAGAATCTCTCTCATCTGCCTTGGAGAAGCCATGGATGATGAAAGAAGTTTCTATATGAAAGAGATTTCTTACAGAAAAGATCAAATATCTATATATTTTCAAGGAGAGAAGAAGATTCGTTACAGCAATTAAAGGAATTCCTGGAAAAATGTACAGGTTTGATCATTAAACAGAAGGTTGGTGAAAGCTTATGAAAACAATGATCTTTCATGTACCAGTTAGTTTGTAGGCAACAGAAAGTTGGAGACCCACCTTATACCCCCCCCCCCAAAAAAAAGCCTGGTCTGTGCTCCACAGTTAAAAAGAGCAAACAACCATAATTTCATCCTGGTGTAAACTACTCAAAATTCAAAATTTCAGGAGAGAAGCTCTGATTGGCCAAACTTAGTCACATGCCTGTCCCTTTCCCCTGTAAAGGCAGATACAGAAATTATCTGCACCTCTAGGCAATCATAGTCTGAGGCAGGAAGCTAGGTTTGCCTGTCTGCCAAGGCTACAGACATAGAGGGTTATAGTTCATTCTCTAAAAGGAAATCAGTGTGCTTTTTGGAAAGAAAACAGGATTCCAAACTGCAAAAAAAAATTGGCAATTGTCCTCTACAATTGAAAAACAGATTGGATTCATGACTTGCTTGCCTCTTTCATTTTTTAAAAGTTTTTATTTTTATTGCTATTTTTATTTTGACAATCATTTAATTTATTTTTAAAATATCTTTAGTGGAGTATAATTGCTTCACAATGTTGTGTTAATTTCTGCTGCACAACAATGCGAATCAGCTATATGTATACATATATTCCCATATCCCCTCCCCTTGAGCCTCCCTCCCACCCTCCCTATCCCACCACTCTAGGTCATCACAAAGCAACGAGTTGATTTCCCTGTGTTATGCAGCATCTTCCCACTAGCCATCAATTTTACATTTGGTAGTATATATAAGTCAGTGTTACTCTCTCACTTCGTCCCACCTTCCCCTTCCCCACCATGTCCTCAAGTCTGTTCTCTATGTCTGCATCTTTATTCCAGTCCTGTTTTTAGACAAGTAGATATTATGTAGGTGATTTATTCATCAAGGTCCTTGTGAGAGTGTCATGGAATCCTTGAAACAAGAGAGAAAAATGGAACCTGGTGGATGTTGTGTTCAGAACTAACATTGAATTGAACCTCAACAAAGACTGAGCTCTTGACAGAGAGTGTTGTACTCTTTTCTAGTTCAACATGATAATGAAGCATTTGAGTGGGGGGAAAAATAGTTAAGGCTCTTTTAGTTGCAAGTGACAGAAATTCAACCAGAAAATTTCAGGAGTGGGACTATAAGCACAGCTTGGATTATGAAACTTGACTGATGTGATAAAAATACTGTTTTTTTTTTTTTCTCACAATCTCTTGGGTCTGCTTCCTTTCTGTTGACTTCATTTTATATAAACTTCTTGGTGTTAAAGATGAATCACATGACTCCATTCTTACATCCTATCAGGTTAGCAACTTCAGAGAAGAGTAATTCCCAGCAGTAGCCCTGAGATGACTCAGCCTGACTTCATTATACATCTAATCTTGAATCAATAACAGTGGCCAGGATGGAGTATTCTGATGAGCCACCTCAAAATCACATACCCACCTATTGAGCCAGGGCATTGGGTCAGCTCTACTCAAACCACCTGGATAAAGAATACAGAAGAGTGGTTCTAAAAAACAAAAAAAGAAAAAAATGAAAAGAAAGAGATTTTGTTATTAAAAAAAGAGGGGGAATTCTGAACAGACCAAATAATGAACATCTTTTAAAACACAAACATCTTTTAAAACACAAAATTGAAATAGAATAAAATGGAGATTCAAAAGATCTCAATAAGTTAGTGGAGTAGGCTTAAACTAACAAAGTTTAATTTAATTAGAATAGATGGAAAATCCAATGTTGGCACCAAAATCTCAGTTACATAAGTAAGGATTGGGTAATTTGCTTCACTGATAAACCATGCAAATTTTAGTTGTCTACACATTCAATTATTTCTTAGTTCAGTTACTTAAAAATCTAATACAATTCTAGGCTGCTTTATAAAAGCTAAACTGCCCCAGTGATTTTGATCCCACTGTATCATGCACTGCTTTGGTCATTTCTGTGTATCTATGTTCAGTTTTGGACATTGACAATGACAAACTACACAATCAGAGGAAGATGTCCAGTGGGACAGATAATTTATTGCCAAAGACATTACTCACATAATCAATTCCAAAGTCAAGTAGAAACAACATTTTCTCCATAATTCATATCCCATTTTTTATTACACATTACAATAAGTTGACCATGTCACATCTAGAGCATTATATACATTGTCCAATGATGTATCTAGTTTCTTCTCAGACACTTGGTATGAGAAAAAGCAAAGTATGCCTTGGCTAAGTATTGCCCAGGGGCAAAACAAGTCTTTAAATACATACTTTAGTAAGCACACACATCAAGTAGAGACTCCTTTTGGCCTTGACACAGAAGAAATGTCTTTTAAACACAGACTCACATGTTATATGTATGTGAATGGGTATGATTATGAACACATATACAAATATATCAAATACAAACAGAAATACAAACAAATGCATACACTTGTGCATTTGTTTGTCAGAACTATTAGGAAAGTATTTCCGCATAAGCATAACTAGCACAAAAGCACTGGGACTGTTCTAAACCATGGGGAAGGACTGTGTTATCTTAGATGTTCTCTTTCTGAACCTTCCTTTAGTGACACATTAACCTCTGTACTGTCGACCACAGCACAAACCAGTTTCCCTCACTTCCTGTTATCTTGCTCCCACTTTAGAGTGAGGCTCAGAGGATGTCTGAGGGAAGGCTCTGTTTTGGTAGAAAGGCAACTGGCAAACAGGAAAAGCCACCAGCCTGCTGGTTACAGGTCAATAGGACAGCAGAGGAGTTCCTTAGACTGCCCATTGGCTGGTCAGCTTTTCTTGATATCAGAAAGTCCTAGGGCAACTTAAATTTATTTTTAAAGGCAATGAAAAGTGTTTCTGGTTTGCCACAAAACAAAAAAAGATCCTGGTTGTATCAGGTAATAGCTGTAGAAATGCTTATGGTCAACAGGGATCTTCTGGTTGTGGAGACCTGATGAGACTGGTGTGTTAGAACACACTTTGGGAACCATAAAGCTCTACAGAAATAAACTGTGATTGTTACCCAAGCGAATTTCTAGACAATGTCCATATACTATGTCCTTTTTAAAGTGCCTAAGCAGTTGAATTTTTATTTCAACCACTTTGGTTGAATCTAAAACATATTACTTATTTTTTTGTCTCTTTAAATAAAATATATTGAGTGAAACAGAACCTTTCTTAAATAATCCAATGTGATCATTATGAACATTAAGTTTTGAAAAATAGACCAGTATAAAATAATTACCATTTGTTGAAAGTTTATTGTTAAACACTACTCAAAACTAGAGGGTTCAGACCGTAAAACACCATGCAAAATCAGTGTTATGTCAATTTACCTATTATACATATATTTAGACTGAGGTCTAGAAAGTTTAAGTGACTTGCATGAAGTTAACCACAGTAAATGGTATACATAGAACTAGAATCCAGGTGTACAAAAATGCAAAATCCATAATTAAAGACACCAGTGTGTAGCTCACAGCATTGCTCTCAAGACAGTGCTGGTAAGTTTTTAACAACCAGTTCTTCAGAAATAAAAGTACACACACACATTTATTATAAATTTTACTGATATAAAGGATATGCAGCACAAAAGTTAAAATAATTAAAATATACAATAATCTTAATTACAAATTCCATATAGTCAATTGACCATCACAGAATACTTTTGCTCATTTTGGCCAGACTCTTATATCCTAGCCAACTATAAACTTTTAGAGGAAAACATAGCAGAAAATCTTTGTGGCCTGGAACAAAGTGGGCAGTTAGGCAAAGAATTTGTAGACATGAGACCAAAAGCACAATTCATGAAAGAAAAAAAAAAATGAACTGGACTTTATAAAAAAAATTATTTCAAGAGACACCATTACAAAAATGAAAAGATAAGCCATGGGCTGGGAAAATATGTGCAAATCATATATTCCAGAATATAGAAAGAACTCTCAAAACTCAATAGCAGTAAAACAAATACTGCATTAAAAATAGACAAAAAACTTAGACACTTCACCTACAAGGATATAGGGATGGCAAATAACCACGTGAAAAAAGATGTTCAACATGATTAGCCATTAGGGTAATGAAAATTAAAGCTATAATGAGATACTACTACATACCCTACGTACTTGTTAGAATGGCCAAAATTTAAAAAAATACTGATAATATCAGGTGCTGACAAAGATGCAGAGCAACTGAAAATCTCATATTAATGCATTGCTGGTGGGACTGCAAGATGGTATGGAAGATCTAGAAAATAGTTTGGTATTTTCTTATATAATTAAACATACATTTGTTTCATGACTCAGCAATCCTATTCTTCAGTACTTACCCTAGAGAGATGAAAAGTTATATTCACGTAAAATCTGTGTGTGAATATTTATACTGGCTTTATTCATAATTGCCCCAAAATGTAATCAACTCAAATAGCCTTCAGCAAATGAATGGATAAACAAAGTGTGGCACATCCTTATGATAGAATACTACTCAGTAATAAAAAGGAACAAGCTAGTGTATGTGTAACAACATGGATGTATCTCAAAAGCATTCTTCTGAGTGAAAGAAACCAGTCTCAAAACATCACATATTTTTCTATTTATATAAAATTATCAAAAAAGAGAAAACTTTGGAGTGGGAAGAATAAATCAGTGGCTGCCAGAAATTAGGGGTAGGTGGAGAGTATGACTACAATGGGATGGCATGACAATTTGGGGGGGATGATGGAATTTTTCTGAATCCTGGTTGTAGTGGTTATATTAATCTGTATATGTGTTACAATTCATAGAACTGTACACCTAAAGGAAAAAAAGTCTGTTTTAGTGAATATTAATTTTTTTAAATAATTTAAATTTTAGAAATTAAAATTAATTAAATTAAATTAAAAGTCAAGTCATAATAATATTAAAATCTGACCTGCTGGGCCATACAGATCTACAGCTGCCTAAGTGTTCTAAGCCTTGAAATTCCACCATGCCCTTACTCATAAAATAGAGAAGTAATAAAATATTTATTTCAAAACAACAATTTGAGGCTCTCAGATATAGGAAGAAAAATCAGTAAAATGTGAAAATTTATCACAACTTGTTTTGTTGCTCTCTGGTTTGGAGGACTGAAGGAGAAGAATTAGCCATGAAATTGATCTCAGGAAAATGTATGAACTTGGTTTTTTGGATCGGGGATCAAGAGCTGTAGTTACCTGTAGGACTCTGCTTGTCCTAATTATCTCTGGCCTGTGTAGCACCTTTATAGGGTTAGTGTATCAGTCAGGGTCTAACTAAGGATCAGAAACCACTTGAGTGTTTAAAACAGAAAGAATAAAATGCAAGAAATCAGTTAAGCAAGTGATGGACTCTGAAAATCCAAACAAGGTACAGCAAGGCAAGCCAGAAATTAACATTTGGAAACTTCTACCACCTCTAGGCTGGAAGGACAGAGGGAAGAGGTAGTTTTACTGGCACCCAAAAACTGGGATCATATGGTGGAAGATAGGACTACAGCAGACTATGTAGAAAGAACTGGGCCCACCAGGGAAATGCAGCCCTTGGCAGGGATTCTGCCCAAGACAGAGAAGGAGAGGGAGAAGTCTCCTCGTTTCTTTCTCTCTCCCTCTAACCTGCCAGTAATGGCTCTCATTGCCCAAACTCATCTAGAAGACAGCTGCTGGGGATACTGAAAAAATCAGCTTGATAGGATCAATCCCTTCCTTCCAAGATAAAGAGCCAATCAATGGGAAGGTAAAGAATGGATCTGTGGGAAAACAGGCCTAGGACCAGGCCAGTCAGCCTGAGACTGACCACAAATTAAAGAGGTTATTTGGCCTGATTTTTGTACTCTTCCTCTCTATAATGGAGGATTTATAATCAGGTTGGAAAGCCCTCTGTCTGTCAATGGCAGCTGTGAGAGGGACATATACAGTTTGGGAGAGCTTCGCAACAGTGCCTTCAAGTTCTCAGCCCTTCCTTATGGGTGACTTCAAGGAAAAGGCCCTCTAAGCTGTCTGTAATCCTCCTGTATTCCACCACATAAGTCATTCTACTCTCACAACATTTGCCCATTGTATTCCAAGTCACAGTTTAGTTTATTCCTTTCCTGTACCACTTGCTTTTATGCATCTTATGAAGCCGTATACTTTTGGTACCTAATGGTCCCCCACAGGTTTCTTGTTATAGGGTATCTGTTCCTTTTCTCAGTGTGGACAGCAGAATCTAGAGTCCTTTGGTCCTCTCACCAACTCTTCTATCATTTTCCCCAGTGATCTTTGATGCCTCTCCTGTTACTGCATAACTTTATTTAAAAATATGAAAACAGTTACTGTGGAATTCTGAACTTTCCTCCCTGACCCCCTTCCTCCAAAAACTCCTGATGGAAATTCCTGTGGGAGGATAGTGTGCTAATCACACATACTATAACAGAAGAAGGGCTTTCTGGCTGGATCAGTCGTGGTTTAGTCATGAGCACAGACGCTATTCAATGTACTCTAGTAGAAGGAATTTAACATAGGGAACTAGTTGCAATGGTGTTGGAAGAATCGAAAAACCAATTCAAGGCCAGTGAGGCAACAGCTTGAAACTGTTACCACTAGTAGGACCAGAAGGATAAAGGGAAGTATTAGTATTATTGGAGCCCAAGAATCAGAGCCAGGAGCAGAGGCTTCATGGTAGGAGCAGAGACCAAGGAGGAGACACAGCCACTCCCAGAGACCCTGGCCAAAGCTGAGAGAAAAGGGAAGAAACAACCTGACTTCCAGTTACCCCTGATCTTCAATCTCCCCAGTGCCTTTTATTGACTAAACCAAGCCAGAAGCCAATTGGCAAGAGAGTCCAGGAAATGAAGTTTACAGAGAAAGGACAGGGAGAGGATCTAAGAGCAAACAAGCAAATGACCCAGTTTACTAGTTATAATATTCATTCTTAAGCTTTCACTTTCTGCTGTCTGCCCGCAACTCTTCTGAAGAGTTGCCTCTTTCTGCTAGTGATTTAAAAGACATCCAGATACAGAATGTCACAGGACTAGGTCTAGAGAATTGATCTGGTTTTTCATCCACGTTAAGTCACTATTTAACAATCTGTTGTAAACTTTACCTTCCAACACTTACCCCTGGCCTGCCACTCCCCACCCAAATATAACTAAGTACTCTGGTCATAATATGTGGGAGGGTGCCTTGGTGCAAATGTTGACTGTTAACAGAGCATCCATACAATTGATAGCAAAGATTGTGTAAGTTATTGGTATATCTTTCACTTTCAATCACTGACTGGTCCACTGGGTACTTCCATAGCTGTAGACCCCTCTTTCCTCCCACTTTTCTCCTCCAGGACACCTTTATCTTTTCCATTATTCACCTTCATGGGGTCTTTTATAGTTCCCCATACTCTAAGCCATGTATGAAGAGAAGATATGGCTATGTAAGTGATTTATATTTACTGTGAAATCTTATTAAATGTTTATGAATTATTAACATCTTTGCAAGAGCCTTAATACATACTTGACTGTATCTCTCACTTCCTTCAATATGGTGTAACTTTCCCAGATTGATTTTTTTCTGAACCAGAAGAGATTATTAAATCGTGCTTGTTTTACTTCTGTTTGTTGTCTTTTTAGTGTTCTGTTTCCTCTACTGGATTGTGAGTTTCTCTAAGGATTCCCAGTTCCTCATTACAGAACACTGCATTTGGTGGGCTATAGACAAATGAGCTCTTTCGGAGATCATGATTCTATTGACATATGAGAGGAGAGGGCAGGAGTGGCAGAAGTTAGTGCTGATAATAAAGGTACCCCCCACTCCCCGGACCAGCAGGTGCTACCTGGCACCACCCCTACTTCCTACTTTGGCTAAGAAAAGAAACCTGAAAGTACAGGGAACAGCTCTTACATTGCCTTCCTGGCCCATGACCTCTCTTTTAAGAAGCACCAGAACCATCAACATGTTTCCATCTCTATTGCTTCCACTCTTGTCCAAGTCACTCAGACACCTACAATGGCCTCCTCTTGGTGGTCACACTGTAGATTAGTTTTGCATTTTTACGTAAATGGAATACTAAAGTACAAACAATGTTTGTCTTTGGAATCTTTTGCTTAACATTTTGCTTGTGGAATTCATGTAGTTATGTTCAGTCACAGTTCATTCATTCTCTTTGCTGAATATTGCTCCATTGCTTTGGCTTGTTTGAATGGATTTCCATTTCTTGCAATCAAGCAAGCCATGACTAAGGAAGATAATGAAGCATGAAACTGTCCTTCCCAGAGAAACCACAGGCATGGAATAAGAAGTCCCTGAGGAGGCCTTCCCTGTCCTTCTCTCGTCAAGCTGGGACATTCCTTTCATATCCAGTGAACTTCAGAGCAACACTGAGTTTTGCTGAGTAGATTCAGAGCTCCATATGGCAACTGTCTCAGATCCTGGCACCAGGCCAAAAGATGACACTTCTTCTCTCCTTTTATATTTCTTTACCATATGATTGCTCAAATCTGAAAATCTTATGCTTTGCAATCTTCTATCAGCCCAATGCCACGTGGTATTAACGCTTTGTATGCTGCAGTGTTGAGCTGCAAAATTATTTTCTTGCAGTACTCCAAAGTACTGAAGCCATAAATTTGATAGAAAGGCAATATTATTTTACCATGTATTTTCATGTAATAGCAACAAACCATTTATTGCATCTTTGCCAGTGTTTCCACGCTTGTGGCCACTTTGTAGAATCAAGATGACTTTTCTGTTTTTTCCTAATTAGTTGAGAAATTTGAGCTGAGATAAGGGACCAGGTGAAGCCAGTATGACTTGGGCAAGATTCCTCCCATTAAGCATGGGCTTTCTGATGTATAATTTTGCTTGGTAAGAGTAGAATAGTGTGGGAGGTGCATACTTTTATTATGTAACTACATCCTGTTTTCCCCATTGGTAATAACGTCTCAAAGAACACAAGGGAATTCAGGAAGGGAACATTTCATAATTTCAATAAAAAAGACACTAAGTAAATTATTCTTCAGAATAAATCTGAGAGATGTGTCTACATTACCAAAGCCAGTAGAAACTGAGGCATGATAATGCTACTACATGTTTTTCTTAATATTCTATAGAACAGTAGTTTTAAAGGTTTGCTTGTTAATTTGCCAGCTTAATCTCCTTTGTCCCATTGCAGCTCTTCTCATGGAATGCCTTGTAATCCTACTGACTCTTGCATAGCCACAAGGACAATTACTAACCTTAGTTAATGGAGCATGTGAGGTTGTTCACCCTGAGAAAGTCAACTAAAGAAAATGCCTGCAGGAGAATATAGTGTACTATCAAGCCCTTGGGCCAAATAAAATGGATGTTATTCCATGTCTTCAAAAGTATCCAAACTGGCAAAATGAACTCACAGCCAGAATCCCCTGCCTTTCCCTCTTGGGAAAATCACATGTAAAGAAAAGACAGGAAAAAGTTAAAGGTCATTTGTCTTTTGGGGAGTAAGAAACCTACTCAGAGGTCAAGGCACATTCAAACTGGTTGATCCCATCAAGACTGACTCTTCCCTGTGGAACTTTTTTCCTTTCTTTCTAACTGCCTTTGTCTGTTCCACTTCCCCCTCCCTTTCTCCCCTCTCTTTATCTTTGCCTCTGCCTGGAATACACATACAGGTTTTGTGGAGCTGAAGCTTATATAATGTTTTTATTCAGGGGCCAAGGGAGAAAAAGAAATGATCATAAAAATAGCTATAAAGTAGATATTTATTTAAAACAAATACTAAAGCACCATAAATTACACATTCTAGAAAGCTGAAAATGTCTCGAACATCATACAATCACAAAAAGCGATGCAATGTTTTTTAATTAAATGCATTACACTTTTCTCCCCTCACATTTGGCTACATTCCCTTTATTGTCTCTTCATATGGCAATGGATTTGGTAATATTTTTTCATATAGAGATCAGAAGGATAATTTAGTCTTTAGGCTGGCATTGTTGATCAAAATTTCATCTTTATTATTGTTGAAATGCATGTAACATGCCACTTCATGCATAGGTACACCCATTCTTTCTAGTACTGCCACCAGGTTGTGCCCTAAAAACAGAGATTCTGATAAATTCTATTTCAGTTGTTTCCTATCAAAAAAGAAGAAAAAAATTATATAGGTGCACTTATCATTGTATATACTGGAAAATTGGGTGTATTCTGATAGGAGTGAACTTGCATTTTGACAAGTTCTCAATGAGAATGGAATCCTCCACTTATAACTTCACCAGTCCGCATAGGGCTCCCTATAAAGCCCTACTTCTCTTCCAGCACCCATAAAGCTCCTGTGTCAGGTACCTACACCACAGGACTCATTTGCACTATGACATGACCTGCACAGCCTGGGTCTTACATCTTCTTGACATGACACTAGACCAGCTTACATAGTGGGCTGTGAGAAAGTTTCAGGAGGCCATTCCTACACTGCGGTGGAAAACAATAATGTATGTGCATCATTAAAGTGATTGTGAACCACTTAACTGTTTCCCACTAAATTAAAACTAAATAGAGCCTCAATTCAACTTTCCCTCATGTAGATCCCCAAACCCCCACACACACTCAATATCACCCAATGTAAAGGAAGTGTGAAAAAAAAAAAAAAGGAAGTGTGATGGAGAAAAAATCAGAACAAAAAGAGACAGAAGTCTTAATTGATTATGAGTAATATATTTTTTTGGAAAAATTTGCAAAATCAAAAGACCATATGAACTGTTCTTGAGATCTGTCCCAGGGCTTAGAAGGGTGTGAGGACCTTGACACATAAACTTCCTGGTAAACCTTCCACTATTAATGATGCTAGTGCTAGGTTATGTGTTCTGTCTGCTGCTTTTCCAATCCTAGGAGTGTGAAACTTCCAGTCACTAAGGAGGTCCCAGCTCTCGGGTAGGATTGTGCCATGAGTCCTGGAGCCCCGATGCTGCCAGGGCATCTAGGTCTGATCACATGCACAGATGAGAATTGGTCCTGGGCTTTCCAGATAGCAGAAGTCTCACTGATGGCCACTGAGGTGGGGTTTTGGGAATTTGGTTTTTTCAGCCCATGGATGAAGCCTGAGACATAGGGCCCAGTGTTTGAAGATTAGAGATCCACTTAAACTGACTAATAAAAAGGCTTGCACTGTGCATTTAGCTCCTCAAAGTCTTTTCTTTTCTTTACTCATTTGATTGCCTCGCTAAAAGATAGAACTGAAAGCTTGGATCCTGGATTTTTATTCTGAACTACCTGTCATAGCTGTGTGTCCTTGAACGACTCCTTAGTACTTCTGAGCCTCAGTTTCATCACCTATAAAGAAAGTGAGTGAACTTGATAGTCTCTTGGTTCCCGTCCCTCAACTGACATCTGAATTTTCTAGGTCTTTCTATTATGCCAATTTCATGTGTGATATTGCAATCTGTGAGGTTATGCTTTAACCACTAAGTTATTTCCATTGAATTTTAATAAACAAAAGCTATTAAGCATGTATTATGAACCTGGTACTACACTGAGTGCTTGATATGTATAATTTCATAAATTCCCTAACAACAGCTATCTTTGGGAAAGTGTATTGATCACGTCTCAGTTACTGTGATAAGGTCTTCCTACAAAGCCAATATCATGCCACGGACATAAAATGTCACATAACTGAAAAAAGTGTATAATTAAATCCTTACAACAATCTTAAGCGATGAGTGATATTATTGTCTTCCTTATTTTAGAGAAGAGGAAACTGAGATACAGGAAGTTTAAGTGATGATGTGTCAAAGTCAGACAGCTAGTAAGTGCCACCATCATTGCCTCAGATTATGTCCCAGATGAGAACAATTAAATGATTTACCTGAGATTATGCAGCTCCTAGATGGCAGAGGTAGAAACAGAATTCCATTGTCTCTAGATAATGGTGATGTAAGAAAATATCACCAACTTGAAGTCATTTCTGTTTGCCAAACAGCGTTGGCAATTATTATTCCAAGAGAAAAATTTTTATCCTTGCTTTTGGATTTATATGTTGTTAAAGGGGAAGAACAAGATTATCAAGATTATGTAAAGAGCTAGGAAACAAAAACTTGATTTTTTTGGAGTAATAACATAATTTTTGAATCTGGTTTTATTTGGCAAAGTTTAAAAGAATTCTTAAGCAAAATATCTGGATAAAACTGCTCTCCTGGTATCAAATATGGAAGAAATGGTGAGAGGCTGCTCCCTGCATGACAGGCATCTCCTGCTTGCTTAAGTAGGATTTATTGCAGTGCTCCACCAGGTGGTGCTCTAGTGAAGACATGGGTTTCTAAAGCTCTCCAGTCCCAAGGCTTTAACTTGGAAGAATTTTGAGTAGGTTAATTGGTTACTCCTGAGAAAGAGCCTGCCCATTCAAAGGCATATGGTTGCCCATCTTGCCAATAGGACCCAGCCTGCAGGCAGAGGAAAGTGTGTGAATAGGAATCCTAAGACAAAGGACAATGGTCTCAGAAAAAATAAACCCCAAAACCTCTTCTAAGGAAGTGTTAGGACAGTGGTCTTTGGTAAATCCTGAGGGACCAGATTCAGATTTGGAGTTTGTGTTTCTGCCACTAGATTGTGACTCCTTTAGAGAATCACATGTTTCTTTGGACCGCAGTGTCCTCATCTATAAAACGTGTGTGTGTTGGGGGTAGGGGGTAAGAGTACGTCAGGGTTCTTCAATACGGGGTCATGGGCCCAGCTGATGGAGTCTGTGACCCAGCCTCCTGAAGTCTTGTGAAAAATTGTACATGCATTTTTCTGTTGCTTTCAGCAGATTCTAATCAGAGGCAGTGAGTCCCCAAATGTAAGCAACATGTGGGTTAGGTAATTTCTAAGGTTTCTTTAGCTTCAATATTCCCTAGTTTTTCTGGAAAGGAACCTATGGCTGTCAAGTTAATTGGATTAAGCTCCTGGCCAAGTTCCAGCTGCATCCTTTCTTAAGCACTGTCTAATAGTTTTGCTGGGGTAGTCACACCTAGATTCAAGGAGTCCTGCGACACCCTCTCTGGCAGATCAGGCGGCACATCATGTGACTGACATGGTTCATTAGTGTGCAGTGGCCAACACAGATCAGAGGAACTATGAAAGTAACACTCCAGATCCCACAGGAGTTTAGCGTAGAAGCACGTGCTAATTAACATCCTTTGGAAGAACAGGATATGCATTTTTTGGGAGTGGGTAAGAATTTCTGGTTAGACAAGCTCCAAATTCTTTGGCCTACTTAGAAACCAGTGCCAGTTCCATCATCAAGGATAGGATTTTGTTTCCTGATGACGCCTGTTCAGTTGAGAAGGAAGGCCCAGCAAGGAGGTGGGACTATTATTTTCAGAGACATTGTCATGCAAATAAGGGCTCCTTCCAAACCCAGCTGTAACCAAGGGAGTGTCACTGTCCCACCTTTCTGGCTCAGAAAAAAGTATCTCCTAAGTCTTTTTTATAGGAGTAGCTTTGGTAGCTGAGTAATGTAATTATATAGATTACCAACAGAAACTAAGATTTCAACCTGTCTTAGATATACACTATTTGTGAAGGGCAGGGCTTGGAGAAGAAGGGCAGGAATATTGGTTGGGAATACAGCTAATGGAGAACCCCGTTACTGAACAGAGGACACTGTCCATGCATTGCATCCACAGGAGAGCTTAGAAGTATGGAGATGATGGAAGTCAAGATTAGTTCCTGAAGAGAGGACCTGGGAGGTAGAACAATTCCTCCAAAATATCAGAGTGTTCTCCAGAATGTGAGTTGTGTATAAGAAAAGAGGTCCTACCTTGTGCTTTGGAAGATTGGTCTGGTTACCTTTCAGAATGATCTGACCAGCCTAGGCCAATGGCTCTCAGCCCTGGCTGCACATTGAAATCAACTTTTGAAAACTTACTGTTGCTTTGGGCCCATCCAAGATCAATAAATCAGAAACTCTGAGGGTGGGGCCTGGGCATTTCTATTTTTAAAAAAATCTCTTCTGGTGACAATACACTGCCAAGGTTGAGAACCACTGGCCTAGATCCATGGTGGCAATTATGGGGCATATATACCAGTAACCTCCTCCCCTGCTCACAGAATGCTTTTTAACAATTTTACAATTCTTTGGACTTATTATATTAGGACTTGTGCACAATTCTGGTACACAGCAGGTGCTCAAAAAAAATTTATTCAATCGAGTGATAGATGGGGGTGAGGTGGGCTGGTAACACCTGCCATCTCAATGTCAGTGTTTCAATTTATTCTTTTCTATGGGAAGGCTAATGAAAAACCATGCTTTCTACTTACGACTCTTCTGTTATTTGAATTTTTCTTCCTTTCTTTCTTGTTCTTTCTCTCTTTCCTTTCCTTGGTATGATATATGCTAGCTCCAGGAGGCTGGGGTGAAAGTAAGATACATGGAGGGAAGGAGGAAAGAAAAGAACAAGAACAGTGTCCCAGTTTCCTTGACTATTTGTCCTAGGAAATAACTAAGGGGGCAAAAACACTTCCCCTCTGCTGTCATGCCCACCTCAAAGAGAAGGAGCTTGCTATGGATCTCAGGGAAACTAGGCTTAGCCAATGAGGCCATTTGGACTGAAGAGGTGATAACATTTTCAGAGTGATGAGTAAAGGAAATGAAAATAATGGTTGGGCCATTTTTCTAAATGGGGCGCTTTTTTTTTTTTTTTTTTTTTTTTTGCAGTACGCAGGCCTCTCACTGTTGTGGTCTCTCCCGTTGCGAAGCACAGGCTCCGGACGCACAGGCTCAGCGGCCATGGCTCACGGGCCCAGCCGCTCCGCGGCACGTGGGATCCTCCCGGACCGGGACACGAACGCGTGTCCTCTGCATCGGCAGGGGGATTCTCAACTACTGCGCCACCAGGGAAGCCGAAAATGGAGCGCTTTTTTGTTCACCTACCGTGTTGTCAGTTAGCGGACTTGATCATGAAAAGTCACGTTGGATTCAGGTAAAGGAAATATAGCATGTGAAGAAAGATATCCTCACTCCAGTGGGGGAGAGGGGCATTCCTCATGCTGTGGGAGTGTTCTGTCTGGAAGGTCAAGACCAATGTTTAGAGGGAAGAGAGAGTTAACTTCTTAGCTTACTTCTAGATTAAGCCTTTAGTAAAGAGGACAAATGAAATCTTTAAGACTCAGACAAGGGCAAGTTCAACTCTCCACGGATCCAGAGACCTTATAGAAATAGAATGCGTATTTGTCCTTTGTCCCATCGATCCTTCAAGAAAATTTTCCTTCACTCATTTATCACAGCTTATAAGCATGTATTTCTTTATTATCTACCTCTCCCATTACACTCTTGGTTTCCTGAGGATAGAACTCTGAATATTTGTTCACCACTGAATTCCCAGTGCCTTGCATACTAGCATGTGGGAGGTACTCAAAATTATGTGTTGAATGAATAAAAAGATGAATGAATGAGATGAATCTAGTATGGCAGTTAGCAGCTGATAAGGGATTCAGGGATTTTTTATTTCACTGTGTCTAAATGGGAGACATGCTTAACTGACTATCTCCTTCTCTCTACCATGTCTTTTATTGTTCTATCTCATTGTATAAACATTCTCATGGCATTTATTGTTTAAAGAGGCAGAGAGGGACTTCCCTGGTGGTCCAGTGGTTAAGACTCTGTGTTTCCACTGCAGGGGGCATGGATTTGATCCCTGGTGGGAGAACTAAGATCCCACATGCCATGCGGCGTGGCCAAAAAATAAAAATAAAGAGGAAGAGAATGAGTGGTAGTAGTTTATGTTTACCCTAGATAGATTGATTGATGTTTTCATTTTTCATATCAGTCTTTTGGCTTTTCTTCTTAAGGCGATTTTCCTAGTTTGATGAAGAACGTTTAAACCCCTCTCTATGTGTGATGGGAGGACAGACAGGAAAGGCCTAGGCTAAGTCCTATGAAGTCTCCAGGAGCTCATAGTCTAGAAGGAGAGATAATTTTTTAAAAATATTTATTTACTTATTTATTTATTTTTGGCTGCATTGGGTCTTAGTTGCGGCACGTGGGCTCTCTAGTTGTGGTGTGCTGGCTTAGTAGTTGCGGCAGGCAGGCTTAGTTGCCCCGTGGCATGTGGGATCTTAGTTCCCTGACCAGGGATCAAACCAGTATCACATGCATTTGCAAGACTGATTCTTAACCACTGGACCACCAAGGAAGTCCCAGTGGAGGTCATCAATGGGGCAATTTTGAGAGCTTCGCTTAAGTTTCAGGGAACTCTGGGGACACACAGAAAGATATTTCACTTAAACAGAAGTGGATTCCAAGAGGATATTTGGGAGGAAAAGAAAGGCAAAGAATGCTGTGAAACAAGGGAAGGGTCAGCTCCAAAGGAGGAGAAATGCCTCCACCTTGAGAGAGGGTAGAGAGTGGATTGGAGAAGAAGCTGAAGACAGGGAGGTGAGTTAGGCAACCTCTGCAGTAAAGCAATGGTAGAGATGGAGGCCTAAACAAGGCAGTGTGTGGCAGTGGTGATGAGGGCAGATAATGTCTGAAGGAAAGAGGATTGAGGGCAGACTGGTGAGGAGATGCATTTTAGGGATGATGGAGAAATAGGAGCCAATGGAGGAAAAACTGAAAAGGAACATCTGCAGTGGTGAAAAAACCAGGAAAAGTGGAACTGGGAAGCTAAATTAGTAGACTGTAAACAGAGGGTGTGGGCGGTAGTGTCAGATGTTTGTGACTTTGGCAGAAACAACGGCAACAGTGAATGGGGACAGAAGGCAGATCATAGGCGAGAGGGGAGTGAAGTGCAGATGGCTTTTTCTAGATACTTCACTAAGAAAAAAAAGGAGAGAGGTAGCATGATAGACAGAGGGAGATGTAGGACCAAGGTATGACTTTTAAATGGAAGAGCATTTTTTGCTTGTTACAGACTGAGAGGAAGTATCCAGTGTAAAGGGAGAAACAGAAGACAGAGGAGACGAGGTATGTGTTTTCCCCTTTTGCTACGGGTTCCATCTCTAAACACTTTCATTATCATCTTCAATGTCTCTTCTCTCTGAAATACTTTTAGATTCTCCTGCTGAAACTAATCCTAAATTAGACTGAAAGCCTCAGATAGCATCTAACCAAATCTGATCTGTCATTCCCACTTAGCAGTTTCTGATTGGGTTCCTTTGTCCCTTCACTCAAAGATTCTTAATCTGGTGTTCACAGATCCCAAAGGGGCCCATAGATAGAGTTATACTTTAATATAATTAATTTTATTTATTATCACATGTGTTTTGTTTTGTGATTTTGAAAGTGTTAGTCTGAGAAGAGATATATTATTTGCTTCCCCAGTCTGCCAAAGAAATCCATGATACAGGGATGGTTTAAGTGATAGCCATAACCAGTATGGTATTTAGAAACTAACATCTTTCTTTTGCCTCATTTTGATGACCCATTCACCTCCTCTGTTTCAGACTGACTGAAAAATTGATAGGTTGGAAATGTCTTATGCTAGCAGCTCTCCAACGATGTGTGAGAATCGCCTAGAGAAGGAGACAAAAAGCATATATTTTGAAATCCTACCCCTCATGAGCCTGATTTAGTACATTTAAGAAGATCAAGAATTTGCAATTTCATAACCAGCTCCTCAGTTACTTTTGTTGCAGATGGCCTTTGGACAACATGAGAGAATGTACTGCATACCTTTCCCTGGTTTTTCCTTTTTAATGTGTCTTAAATATGCTTTAATTCTATCAGACATTTTCGTGACTTTGAGAAATGCCAAGTCTTCAAAATTAAACCTTTTCCTAATTTCCAAACGAATGCTGCCATATCTAATATTTATACATGTGAACAAACCAACATCCATTGGTATCTGTGTGAGTGTTCTGAGAGGCTCATCATATCATAGGTACAGACAACATGCAAATCACTGCAAATGTGGGAGGGGCCAGGGCCATGGAGCCTTGCAGGATGGATGGAAAAAGGAAGAGCGTTCTTTGAGAGATGTAGAGTTCTAAACTTTTGAAACTAACAAGGTGTGTAAATACAGGAAATGGGTTTAAGAGAAGATAAAATATAACAAGTAATGATGCAGCTAGGAAAAAAACCTAAACGATACAATTGACATATTTTTCCTGTGAAAGAGCCACAAAATAGAGTAAGAATTTCCTGTAATACCAAACCACCAGGCAGATTTTCCAGATGGTTGCTCAAAATTTCAGGTGATCCCAAGGAGCATGGTGTGTCAAGTTGTCCCATGCTGAGGATAGCTCATGATTACAGCACTCTGACAAGACTAGTTTGAGCTTCAACCAGTGAATGAATTTGGCAGATCTGATTAATGGTTCGCAGGAACAGTCACTAACCTTCTGGGTCTGGGAAAACCTTGAGTGGGGCCTTCGTGTTCCTGTCTTTCTGAGTTGAAGAAGGAACTCATCCTCCATCTCCAAGTCAATTGTATAGGCTGCTTATATTCCCAGGTATGTCAAATTCCTGCCAACAAAGCTTAAAGAGAATTCTATTTCAGCACTTTGCCGTGAATTGAGGAATTTTTAAACCAGGTTTAGAAGTAGAGCTAATAGGACAGAGGAAGTAACAGACATAAGATCTGCTTCTAGCATCTGCACTTAAATAAAAACCCATACTCCAGTCATACGATAAGCTGAGTCTCTGCATCTTTTGACTTCTCAATAATCTTGGGTTTCAGTACACTTGCACAGAGACGTCAGATGCCATACCTAACATGGAGCAGTCTCTTCATGCTTCTGGGTCTCGAAACAATGTCTACTTAATGTGCTCACTGAGTGTTTTGGTTGATCTGGTAGGTACATGAAAGCAATTTTTACATTTATTGGGAATAAAAAAATTAATAAAACATGCTATACTACTTCACCAGATCCAACAAAACCATTTTGCTCTAATGACAATCACTAGCGCCCAGCAGCCCAGCAGTTGAAAAACATCAGCCAATAGATGGCAAGATGAAATAGGATACATTTCTGTACATTTCTCTGATCTAGCAGGAGTTCAAAATCATCTTCAAGATCATCATGTTGACAGGGTTTTTTTTTCTATCATACACTGGATGTAATTATTCATGAAGCATTTTTGGATTCACATGCTTACCTGCATCCATGGACCAGGGAAAGCTGTGTGCAGGACATGCTCTTCCTATGTTCTTAGAGGACATGGGGCTCACCTTTAATGACACATTTAAAAGAATACTGGCGAGTAAAGAATACAACCTAGGCCCCTCTGGCAGACTCTTGATCTTGATTGCTGCCCGATAGCTTCTTGTCCACCCTTTCTTCTTGCTCACAGAGCCCTCCCCTTATTATAGACATGGAAAATGCCAGACACTTGTTTTTCCAGCCTTCCTTGCAGGTAGTCTAAGTCAGCGGTCCCCAACCTTTTTGGCACCAGGGACTGGTTTCCTGGAAGACAATTTTTCCACGGACAGGGGCGGGGGATGGTTCAGGCAGTAATGCAAGCGATGTGGAGCAATGGGGAGCGAGCGGCAGATGAAGCTTCACTCCCTTGCCCACTGCTCACCTTCTGCTGTGTGGCCCAGTTCCTAACAGGCTGCGACTGGTACCAGTACTGGTATGCAGCCCAGGTGGTTGGGGACCCCTGGTCTGAGGGCATGTGATCATATGCTGGTCATCGGGAACTGAAGAAGAAGTCTGTTCAGAAGATTTCCAAGGAGCAATTTTCTTCTTCTTTTTTTTTTATTTAAGTTTTATTGGAGTATAATTGATTTACAATGTTGTGTCACTTTCTGCTGTATAGCAAAGTGAATCAGTTATGCATATATATATATGTGTGTATATATATATATATATATATATATATATATATATCCACTTTCTTTCAGATTCTTTCCCCATATATGTCATTACAGATTCTTTCTCCATATAGGTCATTACAGAGTATTGAGTAGAGTTCCCTGTGTTATATAGTAGGTTCTTATTAGTTATCTATTTTATATATAGTAGTGTGTATATGTCAATCCCAACCTCCCAGTTTATCCCTCTCCCCTACCTTTCCTCCTGGGTAACCATAAGTTTATTTTCTACATCTGTGACTCTATTTCTGTTTAGTAAATAAGTTCATTTGTACCATTTTTTTTAGATTCCACATATAAGCAATATCATATGATATTTGTCTTTGTCTGACTTATTTCATTCAGTATGACAATCTCCAGATCCATCCATGTCGCTGCAAATGGTATTTCATTTTTCTTTATGGCTGAATAATATTCCATTGTATATATGTACCACATCTTTATCCATTCATCTGTTGGTGAACATTTAGATTGCTTCCACAATTTTCTTTAATAAGACTGATGTTTGAGAAGTGATCTCTTCTCTCTATATTTACTGGCTTTAAACTCATTTATTTGAGGATGAGTGCTCATGATTGTGGCAGCCTTCTTGTGATAATGAGGGGAAAACCAAGAGCCTGACCATGAAGTAGACTCAGTGCCCTGACATGGTTGAGCTACACAATTAACACACTCTGGAAACATCCACCTCTGAGTATCTTTTTTTTTTTTTTTTTTTGATGTGGACCATTTTAAAGTCTTTATTGAATTTGTTACAATATTGCTTCTGTTTTATGTTTTGATTTTTTGACCACGAGGCATGTGGGATCTCAGCTCCCCAACCAGGTATCAAACCCACACCCCCTACATTACAAAGCAAAATATTTACCACTGGACCACCAGGGAAGTCCCCACCTCTGGGCATCTTATTAAGTTCAGTTCAGTATTCTGTTACTTGCAGTCAAAATCTTCCTACCAATGCAATTATATTATCTAGCTATTAGGGCTAGTTTTCTTTCCTTCATTCATTCAATGAATGTTTGCTGAGTATCCACTAAAGGTTAGGCACGGGGCCATCACCACGAGTATGATAGACATTATTTCTGCACTTCTGGGGATTCCAGTCTAAGAGAGAGACAGATACTGATTAGAGGTTGTAATACATAATATTCAGCTTGCTTTTGTTGGGCATTTATGGTCAGAGAAGACCCCCTCAGAGGAAGTGATGTCTGAGCTGCTCTCTGAAGAATGAGAGGGAACTCACCAGGTGAAGAAGGTTTTCTCACTGTGCTTTTGCAAATTAATTAATTTAAAAAGTGATCTCCTAAAATCCAGTGAAATCAATCAATGGAATCAATGAAGAAAGAAAAGTCCCCCACAGTCATCACACTGGGCAGCTACTGTCTCTGGAGTCAGGGTCAGTCAGACAAGCAGGGCTCCTGTGGACCCCTGGCCTAACCCTCCTGCACAGGGCCTCCACAAACCTTATTGTGATCATTTTTATAGATAGAAAACATCATAGTGTTTGTGGTAGTTGAGGTCAGAGACACCAGTTTTCATTTGTGCATTGTGCTCATTATAAATGATCTAATAAATTATTCCTTTTGGCTAAGAATTTCCATAATTGGTTTCAGCCTGAGGGCACTTTTTTGTTTGTTTTTAAACATTCAGCCATTTTGATTTATGTGAATGTGAAAATATCTACATTTTTTTCTGCTTTTAATCCAATCTACAGACTATTATTTAGCACAAGGAAAACTCCAAAATAGCTGAATCTTTCCACTTATTTAGATTTCACCAAAGAGTCCCCAGGGTAGAATGAAAACATCTCTGAGCTGGGGTAATTTTACAAAAACTGCTTAGAGCTCAACAGCTATTTCTGTACTTTCGGAATTCTGTAAACATATGGGGGAAAATCTGTCCACAGTTATGCCGGAGCAGTGCCCGGGCCCTGAATTCTCCTATCGTTTCATTGTTGGGAAAAGCTAAAGCCAGAGATTCAGTGTCTGTGTTAGAAAGGTCCTTGGAGATTTTTCACGTTTCTGCTTCTGCCTGTGAGACAAGGTCTCCTGTCCTCACTTCCTTGAGAAATGACATTGCTTTCTTCCTTTTCCTCCTTCTTCCTTCCCTCCTTCCCTATCTCCCCCCTCCCTTCCTCCTTCTTTCATTCCTTCCTTTCTTCCTTCCCTCTACTTTCCTCTCTTCTTCCATTTTCCTTCTCTCCCTCCTTTCCTTCCTTATTTCACTTCCAGATATCTATTTCCGCTAACCCTGGTACTACATTCTCCTCTGATTGGGCATCAACTTAATGTGTCATAGGCCAAGTATATTGTTTTTTTAGGTGGTAATAGAATACTTTCTATTTACATCAAAAAGGATTGTCATGATTAATGGCAGGAAGGATTTTGGTTTGTGGGTGAGGAGAGGGAATGCAGAGAGGGAAGTTAGTCTTCATTCTCAAAGACAGGAGTATTTCTGAAGTAAAACACTTCTTCTCATGTATGCCAGGGTCCCAGGTGATGACAACTCCAAAATATCAGCCACTTTTCCCTTTTTGACCAGGGCATGCATGTCCCAGGGCCCTTCAGTGTGATCTCACATTTACACTGTCTGTGTTTAAATGAGTTTATAAATTAGTCTTTTGACATTTTTCTCCAAATGAGGTTGTGCACACAAGCATACTGTTATAGAAAGGTCAAAGGTGAATCCAAAGATGTTCATGCTACAACTTTAAACTTGTGTAGTTTTATCTGAACCATATAATTTCTAATGAACCATGAAGTAATATTATTTGTGAATACATGTACTAATTTTACGACTATCACAGTCATATTGCATTGTATTTTTAAATTAAAAGTGTTACCATATTCAAGGTAAATATCTAAAATATTTTGCAGTTTTTTAATCAAATGATAACATTTTTAATTTCTTTAAATTTATAGGAACTTTAAAAAAAAGGAAGTACTTTAGCTTTTCTTGATCTCTGGGAGACCTCTATCTTTCCAGTTTAACCCAGGAAAGTATTCTTTTGGTATTGTGAAAATAGACTTCCTAATTATCTGAAATCTAAAAATTTACATTTAGCAGGTAAATGTAAAGCCTCATTAAGTCAGGCCTTTCCTAATTGATTTTAGAAAATTTTGGGCATGTTGGGTATAATATTTATTGAGACAAAGTAATATTTCTTCCTCAATGCATTTCTTTCAATCTTATTTTTTTTAAACCTTAATACATGACATAATGCTTAGCTTATAATAGACATTCAATAACAGTTATTAAAAGGAAAGTTTCAAGTAAGAGAAATGTTTCTAGAACTGGCAGTTTTCTTGAACCACTAGGGACTCAAGGGAAACAAAAGGAATCCCAACTATGTACCTCAAATTTCTGAGCCCCCGAGTTCATTTTTAGTGGCAATATTTTGGTTAAAATACATCTTTTTCTATGTAGGTCCACTGTGAATTTAAATGTCTTTGTATTGCTTAACAGAAACTACTCATATCTACTTTACAGTGTGCATTAAGCTTCACAGGAATAAAGCTAATTTTTAAAAATATAGCCTTTTAAGTCAGATACACTTATCAATATACTCCCAAATACTTTGTCTAGCAGGAAAAGAAAAAAAAAAGCATGAAGATATGTTGAAAAGATTACTTCTCAAAAGAAAAGGGATATTATTGACATGAAATATAAAATTTGGCAGAGCTTGTCCATCTGTGATGTCTACAAGACCTTCAGCTTTAAAATCAGATCCAAGTTGCAGGATACAAAATCAACATACAAAGATCAGTGGTGTTTCTATACACAAACAGCAAACTATCTGAAAAGGAAATTAGGAAAACAATCCCATTTACAATAGCAACAACAACAAAAACATACTTAGAAATACACTTAGCCAAAGAGGTAAAAGACTTGTACACTGAAAATTGTAAAGCAATGATGAAGGAAATAAAAGAAGACACAGATATATGGAAAAACATTCCCTGTTCATGGATTGGAAGAATTAGCATTGTTAAAATGTCCATAAAACCCAAAGTGAACTACAGATTCAATTCAACCCTATCAAAATCCCAATGCCATTCTTTACAGCAATAGGAAAAAAAAAATCCTAAAATTCATATGAACCACAAAAGACCTCAACTAGCCAAAGCAATCTTGAGCAAGAAGAACAAAGTTGGAGGCATCACACTTCCTGATTTCAAATTATATTACAAATCTATAGTAGTAAAAAAAAATGATACTGACACAAAAAGAGACATATAGACCAATAGAACAGAATAAGGAGTTCAAAAATAAATCTACCTATATGGTCAACTGATCTTCAACAAGGCTGCCAAGAACACACATGAGAAAGGATAGTCTCTAACAGATGGTGCTGGGAAAATTGATATCCACACACAGAAGAATAAAATTGGACTCATCTCACTACATATAAAAATAAACTCAAAATGGATTAAAGACTTAAATATAAGACCTGAAACAGTAAAACTACTAGAAGAAAATATAGGGAAAGTGTCTTGATATTGGTCTGGGAAATGATTTTTTTGGGATAAGTCCCCAAAAACACAGGCAACAAAAGCAAAAAAGGACAAATGGGATTGCATCAAACTAAAAAGTTATTGATCAAAGGAAACAATCAACAAAGTGAAAAGGTAACCTATGGAATGGGAGATAATATTTGCAAAGCATATATCAGATAAGGGGTTAATATCCAAAATATATGAGGAACTCAATAGCAAAAAGAAAAATAACCTGATTTGAAAAATAGGAAAGAACTGAATAGATGCTTTTCAAAGGAAGACATATGACAGGCTACCAGTTGTATGAAAAGTTCTCAACATCATTAATCTTTGAGGAAATACAAATCAAAACCACAATGAGATAGCATCTCCCACCTGTTAAGATGGCTATTATCAAAAAGACAAGTGATAACAAGTGTTGATGAAGGTATGGAGAAAATTAAATCTTTGTACACTGTTGGTGGGAATGCAAATTGGTAAAGCCACTATGGAAACAGTATGGAGATTCCTCAAAAAATTAAAAATAGAACTACCATATGATTTAGCATTCCCTATTCTGATTATATATCCAAAGGAAGTGAAATCAGAGCCTCAAAGAAATATCTCTGACTTTATGTTCATTGCAACATTATTCACAATAACCAAGATATGGGAACAACCCAAGGGTCAATCAAGAAGTTAGGGACAAAGAAAATGTGGTATATACAATGGAATATTATTCAGCCTTAAAAAAGAAGGAAATCCTGCTTTTTGCAACAACATGAATGAACCTGTAGGACATTATGCTAAGTTAAGTAAGACAGTCACAGAAAGACAAATAATTCATGATCTCACTTATATGTGGAATTTAAAATAGTTGAACTCATAGAAGCAACAGAGTAGAACTGTTGTTGCTAGGGGTTGGTGGGTGGGAGAAATAGGATGCTTGTCAAAGTGTCAAAGGGTACAAGGTTTCAGTTATGCAAAGTGAATAAGTTTTAGAGATCTAATGTACAGCATGGTGACTCTAGTTAACAATACTGTATATATACTTTAAATTTGCTAAGAGGGTAGATCTTACATGTTCTTACCACACACAAACACATACACAAAAGTAACTATGTGAGGTGATGGGTATGTTAATTAGCTTGATTGTGGTGATTATTTAACAATGTATAGGTATATCGAAACATCAAGTTGTACATCTTAAATACATATAATTTTTATTTGTCAATTATACCTCAATAGAGCTAACAACAAACAGAAAAACAGCAACAAAACCTAGCCCCGGGCTTCCCTGGTGGCGCAGTGTTTGAGAGTCCACCTGCCGATGCAGGGGACATGGGTTCGTGCCCCGGTCTGGGAGGATCCCACATGCCGTGGAGCGGCTGGGCCCGTGAGCCATGGCTGCTGAGCCTGCACGTCCGGAGCCTGTGCTCCACAACGGGAGAGGCCACAGCAGTGAGAGGCCCGTGTACCGCAAAAAAAAAAAAAAAAACCTAGCCCCAAGGACACATTGACTTGTGACACAGCTCTTGTGTTGAATCCCATAATATCAAAAACAAACTAAAAATTATTCCTTAAAATTACTATTTTGTCTTACTTATATATCTCTGTAGCTATTTATAGGTGTATATCTATCCATCTCTTGCTTATTTATCTCTGTATCTCTGTATCTATCCATCTATGTACATAGACAAATACTTGAAACCAAGAACAATGCCATATATGGAAATCTAAAACAAAAAGTAATCTTATATATCAGAAAGAATATCAGAAAGAATACCATATAATACTGTTTAATTTTTTCATGGGTTTTGAATGCATTTATTCCAGAAGGACCTCCTATGCAGTAAGCCATGAGTTGTGAGTAATAAGAGTGATAAAAGCTACTGAGGCAGGGGTGTCAGAATGGTGCACAGAGGAAATCCATTTTGGATAAGGTATTTTATAGGAGTTTACCCAAAAGAGAGAAAGGGAAAAACATTTAAGGTTGAGCAAAGTTGAAGAAACCATGAAAAAGCACAAAATTTTCCAGGAACACTGAGAACTTTGTCACCTGAATGGAAGATTAAATGGAGAAGATGAGAAAAGATGCTGCCCAAATAGGTTCACATCAGATTTTGAAGGACCTGGGCTATGCTAAGGAATTTAGATTTCTTTTTTTTTGGACCATATCTCTTATAAGCTCCCTACATGGCTGTCTTTTCGCTACTGAGTCCGCAGTGACTATCACGGGGCATTGCGCGTCATATTTTGCAATAAACAAAATGTTTGTTTGTTGACAGTATAAGCAGGTAGGTGTTTTTAGAAAGAGGAGTGACAGGATCAGATCTGTGTTTTTATTTAGTTAGACAAGAAGAAAAAAATTCAGAGGGCATTTACAGAACAAGTGGGAGCAGCTCTCAAGCAATAGTGGTGGGAGTTGGGAGATGATGCTCCAGCGTTCTCATACTCAGCAGCAGTAATAAACCCCAGTTACTTAGAATTCTAACATAGTTACTCCAATACCATGTATTGGTTTTCTTCTTTTTCTGTTTCACTTCCTTGTTTTCCCATGAGTGTTTCCTGGTATTACCCTGCAAACAGACTCCCCAAGCTTTCTTATCTCAAGTTCTGCTTTTGAGAACTCCAATTCAAGACAGAGCCAGATGGTCATTGTAATGGTCTACACAGAGATAGTTAGGGCCTCAACTAAAGCAGTGGCCACAGAAAATATGGAAGGCAGAATTCCCCCTTAATCCTTCCAAATCCATATGCCTTTGTATATACTCATCTTCTATAAGTTATTAAATGAAGTATTTTTATCTTAGTGCTGCTGTGAAGGGATTTTGCAGAAATAATTAAGGTCCCAAATTAGTTGACTTTAAGAAAGGAAGATTATCTCTATGGAGCCTGACCTAATCAGATGAGTAATAAGGACTGGGACCTCCCTAGTAAGAGAGATTCAAAGTGTGAGAGGAGTTTGATATGAAGGGGATTCTCCATGGCTAGCTTTGAAGATGATGCATGAAATGTGGGCTTCAAAGGGCTGAGCACAAGCCCCCAGCTGACCACCAGCATGGAAATGGGATCTCAGCTCTACAACCACAAAGAATTGGATTCTGTCAACAGCATGATAGAATCTGGAAGCAGATACCTCCCCAGAGCCTTCAGATGGGAACACAGCTGGTGAGACCCTGCTCAGGGGACTCAGCTAACCCATTTCCAGGCTTCTTACCAAGGAAATTGTGAGATAATAAACTGGGGTATTTTAAACTGCTAATTTTTTGGTAATTGTTTATGTGACTATAGAAAACTAGTACAAAATGAAAAGGTGTTAGGTTTAATATACAGATAGAAGTCAAGTGTCAAAATTGCTAGGATTTGGTGGCTGATTGTGTGAAGTGATTGAAGGAAAAAGAGGAATGACTTTAAGGTTCTAGTCTGGGTTCATAATAATGTCATTAACAAATTAGAAAATGTGCAAAGAGGGATCTTGTTATAGTATTAATTTTTTTTTCTTGAGTTTGCTGTGTTTGAGATGAAGGGGTCTAATAAACAGTTGAAAATATAATTCAAAGTGCAGGAAAGATTCTGGGTCTGAAGAATAAACATTTGGAAATCATTAACATATGCTGAATATCAAAGTCCTGGGAATTCCAGGTGAGAGAGCTTAGGTATCTGGTATCAAGATGTTCTTCACTGGCAAGCCTCTCTGATTTTTGGTAATGGAGGTTTCTCAAGTAAGAAAGGGCACAGAGCTCTTCTGGCAATGGGAATATAATAAATAATGTGTTATCTTCATCTTGGGTTTCATCTTATTTACAGTACAATAATTTTTAATATTCTGGCTTAGGAATTAGGGTGTGGATGGCAAACAGATGGCACTAAAACAACTACTCCCCAAATCTGAGCCTATGACAGATATTACTAATCAGTTTGATATTTTCTCCTCAGAACCAGTATCTTTATCAACCCAGTGGTCCCAATAGTAACTACTTCATTGTAGAACACACATTTGCATTCGGGGTTAATTTCAAAATGATACCCATTTAATAATATATGTTGAATTGAAAAGAGCTTGATTTTGTCTTAAGACTTGTTCATTTATATTTTCTTACAAATGGTGTTTTCTTATCTATCTTTGTAACACTGAATGATATTGGTTGGCCTCTGGAAGAACTTATTAAGATGGCTAAAAGTGACTCTTGAAGCCTGTAGACTCTCTGTATAACAAATCTTGCAAAGCTAAATTTAAGTGTTAAGAAAAAAGTATGAACAGGGATTTCACTCAGTCCTTCAGAAGCTGATTGGCACTGTGTTCACAAGTCATGAAGTTCAGATATTATAATTTCTAGTTCCTGTCCTGGAAGCTAAGGTCAGTTCTGGCAGTTCCAAGAACAAACAGTTGAGAGCTGACATAAATGCACGGGAATCACAAAAACAGATATATAGATCAATGGAAAAGGATAGAAAGCCCAGAAATAAACCCATGCACCTATGGTCAATTAATCTATGGCAAAGGAGGCAAGAATATACAATAGAGAAAAGACAGTCTCTTCAATAAATGGCGCTGGGAAAACAGGACAGCTACATGTAAAGAATGAAATTAGACCATTCTCTAACACCATACATAAAGATAAACTCAAAATAGATTAACACCTAAAAGTAAGACCAGATACTATAAAACTCTTAGAGGAAAACATAGGCAGAACCCTCTTTGACATAAATTGCAGCAACATCTTTTTGGATCCACCTCCTAGAGTAATGAAAATAAAAATAAACAAATGGAACCTAATTGAACTTAAAACCTTTTTCACAGCAAAGGGAACCATAAACAAAATGAAAAGACAAACAACAGAATGGGAGAAAATATTTGCAAATGATGCAATGAGTTATCACCTCACACCAGTCAGAATGGCCATCATAAAACGTCTACAAAAAATAAATGCTAGAGAGGATGTGGAAAAAAAGGGACCCCTCCCACACTGTTTGTGGGAATGTAAACTGGTACAGCCACTATGGAAAAAAGTATGGAGGTTCCTTAAAAAACTAAAAATAGAGTTATCATATGATCCAGCAATCCCATTCCTGGGCATATATCTGGAGAAAACCATAATTCAAAAAGATACATTCACCCCAATGTTCATTGCAGCACTATTTACAATAGCCAGGACACGGAAGCAACCAAAATGTCCATCAACAGATGAATGGATAAGTGTGGTACTTATATACAGTAGAATATTACTCAGCCACCAAAAGGAATGAAATATGCAATTTGCATCAACATGGATGGACCTAGAGGTTATCATACTGAGAGAAGTAAGTCAGACAGAGAAAGACAAATATCATATGATATCACTTATATGTGCAATCTAAGAAAATGATACAAATGAACTTATTTACAAAACAGAAACAGACTCACAGGCTTAGAAAACAAATTTATGGTTACCAAAGGGAAAAGGTGGGGGGAGGGATTAATTAGGAGTTTGGAATTAACATATACACACTACTATATATAAAATAGATAATCAACAAGGACCTACTATATAGCACAGGGAACTATATTCAATATCTATAATAACCTAAATGGGAAAATAATCGGAAAAAGAACAGCTTTATTTATATGTTTAACTGAATCACTTTGCTGTACACCTGAAACTAACAAAACATTGTAAATCAACTATACTCCAATATAAAACAAAAATTTAAAAAAACAACCCACTAAAAAATTAAACATAAATAAATGCACAGTAATTGATCTCTTTCCAACCAAAAATGGATAAGAATTGCACAAAGTCAAGCATATTAATTATCCATTTGTTGTCCCATTCTGCCACATCATCTTGGAAGATACTGAAAACTCTACAACACTGCGTGAGACACAATTGATATGACCCAGCCTAAAAAAAGCTTAGGCAACCACACTTCTGGATCACAGGGTGTTAACATATTAGTCAACCCATAAAAGCTCCCGCTGATTTATATGGAGTTGTATCGTTGCACCGCAGGCTGAAGGGCCTAAATTGTTTTTAGAGAAATATAGGACTCTGTCTTCAGGATCATGACCCATGAGTCATACCCAGGATTCCCAAAGCCGAGGCCAGTGGGGACATGGAAGAACTTGGCTTAGACACAGGGATATGACTCATTAGAAAAGATGAACTGGTTTTGAAAAATAACAAGAACCACCTTCTATTCTTTGCATACCTACCTTCTTTCTATAACTCCCTCCCCCCCAGCACACACATATACAGAAGCAACCTAGAATATTTGGAAGTGTTTATGAGGTATATAAACTTATTCTTATCATTATTTACTTTTAGAGATCTTGGTCAATTTTCCTATAAGAAGTGATTGTCAGAGTTAATCTTTGAATAGCAGATTGATAAAATGACACTTGCTCTACCAAAAAAAAAAAAAATCACTTGCCAAATTTACACACTAAGTTGAGAAAAGTTATGACAAATTCATATGAAGTGATATCCAAGCCCGGCTTCTTATCATTTAAGTGACTCTGATTGGTAATTTTTAAAACTCATTAACCGAAAGCTCAAAGTAATTGCTGACCTACTGCTCTAAATGCAGTGGTAGGTGTCCCCCAGGCAGAGCGACACCTCAAGTATGGACAGTGGTGGCTGTCACATCCTATTTCCATGTGCATGCAAGGGAAAGCTTGCACTCTCTGACAAGGTAAGGCCTCTCTGTTTGGGCCGAAGGGAATAGCAGTATGATTTCAGGCCACCAGAACTCTTATTTTGTGATTTTCAAAAGTTAAGTTGAAGATAATTTTAATATTATTTTTGAAATTTAATATTTTAATATTAATCAGTATCTATGCTGAAGTTCATTCTAATTGGATCTGAGAAACTGTAACTCCAAATATCAGAGACTTCCCATTTCTTTCTTCCATTTTTGGATTTCAGGACTAAAAACATCACAGCATGAAAAGAATGGGTAGCCTGGAAGAAGGATAAGAATGCACACAGACGTATCTGGCATTCTGGAAGCTAGTTCAATTCAAATCTTCTTTCCCCATAGCTAAGTTGGGTGGGGAGCTGGTCTCAAGAGCAACCCACCCACAACCACCCAGTCTGCTGGCAGGAACCTGCCCTCTGCTCTGTTCCCACCCTGAGCCCTGCAACAACCACCATGCCTCCAGCCGCCATTTGGGGTGAGAGGGAAGCATTTTCTTCCTTTCCCATTCCTTGGCTTCCCAGGGAGAGGTTCTGATTTCCTTCTCTCCTGCTATAGCTTTTAAGCACATCTCCCATTTTTTTCTCCTTCCCTACCTGAAAGGTCCTAATTCTTATGCCACTACCATCTTGCCTGAATGACTGCCCTAGTGAACTCCCTGCTCCCACCGTTTGTCATCACAGGCCTTGCTCTCAGGAGCCAGAAGCATAGTTTAAAAAGCAAATATGGTAGAGTCTTTCCTGTTTTACACTGTAAGTGACTTTACATTTCATTCAGCATAGCCTATAAGTCCTTAGATCAGGGGTCCCTAACCCCGGGCCACGGACAGGTAGCGGTCCAGGGCCTGTTAGGAACCTGAGCACACAGCAGGAGGTGAGCGCTGGCCAGCCAGTGAAGCTTCATCTGCCGCTCCCCACCACTCCCATTACCGCCTGAACCAGTCCACGCCCCTACCACCCCATCCGTGGAAAAATTGTCTTCCACAAAACCAGTCCCTGGTTCCAAAAATGTTGGGGTCCAATGTCTTAGATGACCAACCTCTCCAGCCATACTGGCCTTCAGAATTTTCCTCAGAAGCCAGGTCTCACTACAGGGCCTTTGTACATACCTCTTCCTCTCTGAGCCTGAAAATGGGTCATGGGCTCTGCTGTCAGCAATCACAGAGCTTGCAGCACTTACCGCAATGTGGATACAATGTCGTGTGTCTCCTTCACAGCTGGACTGGGAGCAGCTGTGAGCATAGAAAGAGCCTGTCTGTATTCTCAGGGTCTAGAACAGAGTAGGTCACAGAATAGGTGCTCAACAATTACTTGCCAAGTGTTTCCTAGAAATGTACCGTTTGTTTCCTGATTGTTAGATTTCCTTATTTGATCATTTCTAGCAAAGGTGTTGCTTATATATTTACTTAGCATTTCACTTGGTTCATAAATTTCTTTCCTACTTCACAGCCTTTGCATGCTCTGTCTCCTCGCCAGAACCAGCGCTGCTCTAACTCTCTAGGCTAAACAGTGAGGACGAGTTTCAGAAATTGTATTTCCCCAGGGCTTCTTTAGATCTTTGCATGTGCATAGGCAAGTGTCCTTTGGACCCTCAATAAATTATTCATTGGATGGATGGATGGATGGATAGATAGGTGGATGGGTGGATGGGTGGATGGATGGTGGAGAGGATGGCAGACAAATACACTGATGGAAGGTGCTCAGCAGTGGCAGACAATTTCCTTAGGCTGTTTATGTCTAAACTGTTTCCCCTGTTTGTGAATGAATAGTTAGTCCCTTATTCCTCAGGGAAACTGTCAGCCAAAGTATCTAGTAGAGCCTGCAAAATAACTGAAACATGAAGAACTATCAGCAGAAGCCGCTATCTTCAAGGCAGTTTTGAGGAGGATTTATTACTTTGTGTTTCTAAGTACTTACAGGGTCCTTAAGGAAGCACTGTATGAATAAAACCCAATTACAAGATCACCACACCAGACTCCTGGGTACTGCTGTGTACAATTCTTTATCTATAACTTCCCTTTAAATTGGTGTATTTTGAGCAAGATTAAAAAGAGATCTCTCTCCCTCTCTTCTAATTATAATGCATCTCCCCCAACAGACACCCCTATCAGCAGAGAGGCACCGGGGGGCCTCAGCCTGGTCTCCTTGGGCTTCCGCTCTGTGATTCAGGAGAAAATCTGACTTGTGAGGGAGTCCCAGGCCTCCTGCCTTCCTCTCCTCTGGTTTCCAAGGTAGCAGACCCTCGGCTCCCTTCAGCCTGGGCTCCCCCAGTTCAGTCCCACTTGGCATTTCCCGGTTTCTAAGTGAGGTTACGGATACACATTGAGCCCAGAACTCATTGCTTTTTTGGAAAGGGCAAAATAAAAGAGGGGATTTTCCATATTCACATTTTTCCACAGAAATGTGTTCATAAGCTTTAAACTCGCCCAAGCTATGTTAATGTATGTGGTTGGCTTCTGTGCCAATTTTCATTGTGAATAATATGCTAAATAAAAGGGTTCTTGTCTTTCCCCTCCAACCTCCCCTCCCATAATTTTAAGTTCATAAGCCCATTTCATAAGTGAATCAGGTCTTAAGACAGAATCAGAAACGATGTTGTTCTTTTAGCCACTCACAGTGTTTGCTTTAAACCCCTGATAGGAACACGGGGCTGTGACAGCAGTGGCTGAGGTAAACAGATGACTTTATATATAATGCTTTTTACAAGGTGGTTCAGTTCATTTCTAACCTTGGTCTTGGCGTCATGGAAGGAGCCAGGGAAATTCCACCCCTTTAACTCTACCCTGCATCTCCTCCCTTCAAGGGCAAGAAAATGTCCATATGCCTGTGGTTTCACAGCCCTTTCCCTGCAGTGGATCTTGCACCCCTAAATGCCGGAGAACCCCAATAGTGTCGGCAGGTGGTGTTATTGGTAGTATTATTTTAATCAAGTGACTGAATGTTCACAATAAAAGTTGCAACTTTTATGAGCCATGAGCTGGCGTGTCCTGGCATGTCCTGGTTGTCAAGTTTCAGTGCGTTTTGGTTCGAATGTTCCCTGCCTATGTTTATTCCTGGTCACACCACACCTCCTGGGACTGTCTTTGTGGCTTTGCTCAGCTGCTGACTCAAGTTTCAGAAGACATGGGGTAGAGTGGGGGACGTCTGCAAGATTCTGGCCTGAAGAAACAGCTCCAATGGCTCCACACTTCTGAGACATTGAAACTGCCCACCCTCCTCTCTCCTTGGAAGGTTCCAGAATACCAACTAGCCACGAATATGTAGGTCTAGAGGGGTGTTGACATAAGCGCACAGTGAGGACCAGAAGCCCTTGATAGAAAGGAGACAACATGGACTTTCTGTCAGAGAAACCTGGATTCAAATTCCAGTCCTCCAAGGACAGAGCTAGCTCCCAACTGTGGGACTCTGGGTAAGTCCTTCAGCCCCTGACCACTTCATCCACAAAACAGCAACAAAAATGGCATCCATCTTAGAGAGTTGTATAAAGATTATATGAGAAAATGAAAGTACAATGCATAGTCCATTGCTGGGTACATAGCAAGATACAATACTATTATTATTAGCTATGGTAAATATTATTTGCAATTAATAAGTAATTATAATTAATTCAGCAAAACAATATTAAGTAGTATTGATCTTAAAATTAGAATCCACATTAATAAGTATAATCTATAATTAATTACTAAGCAATATTAATACTTTTAATAATATAGCATTATTTTTTATTTATTTATTTATTTATTTATTTATTTTTTTGCGGTACCCAGGCCTCTCTCTGTTGTGGCCTCTCCCGTTGCGGAGCACAGGCTCCGGATGTGCAGGCTCAGCGGCCATGGCTCACGGGCCCAGCGGCTCCGCAGCATGTGGGATCTTCCCAGACCAGGGCACGAACCCGCGTCCCCTGCATTGGCAGGCGGACTCTCAACCACTGCGCCACCAGGGAAGCCCTATATTTATTTTAATAACAATATTTATGTTTACTATATTTATATTTTATATTAAAATATATTTATATTTAATAATAATAATAGGTATTTGTATTATACAGCAATTGATCTTGCAGATCTTCTTTTTCTTCATCTGGAAAGTGAAGATATTAAAATTAAATTGGGAGAAACCCCTGTTTTGTAGGATTTTGTGAAGATGAATAAACGGCTTTGCACAGTGCTGGCCCATCAGCTCGTAAAAGAGGATCACTGGTTTTAATGTGAGGGGTGTGCATCCTTCTCAAGCCCTGTATGAAGAAATACATTCTTCACTTGTCTGCAAGTGTGACTATCTTATTCCAGTCTGTGCAAGTGTGGTGCTTCCAATGCTACCTAAAAGGATGTCTGAATAAGTGACCTCAGAGGTTGGTTGCGGGCTTGGGAATATGCAGGGTTCAGCCCAGTCTCCAGGAGGAGATGGACCCTTAGCCTTGAATGTCCCAATCCAGGCCTGGCACAGTGGATTCTTCCTGGCTGACCAGTGGACGCAGGTACAAACTGCAGTCTGTCCCAGCAGGCACCCAGGAGGAGTGGCCCAGATTCTGAGTGTACCTGAGGGGTCTTGTCTCTCTGTCACCTTCCTTTGCTCCCTCAAAGGATAGGAAGTGGCAGCCTGGATCTTCTAGTAGTCTTGTAAGGACCAGGTTGTCCTCTCCATCATTGACCTCTTCCTTTTAATCTGGGTGCACAGGTCTCTGACAGTCTGGTGAAACCTGTGGACACCATCCTGAAGAACGTTTTAAATCCATAACATACAACTTTGGGGATTACAAATGAAACTAATTATATATCAAAACAATTTTTAAAATCGTGATATAGTAATAGATGTATTTCTGAAATAATCTGTTAAATAGCAATTTCTAGCAAGGGGCCTAAAAACTATCATAATTTTGAAGTATTGATGAATGAAAATTTATCATAAGAAATCTCTGTGATATAGAAATATCTGTGATTTCTTATAGGACAAAGCATGGGTCCTGTTAACGCTACTTTGGTTTGTTGCTTACATTCAGAACTAAAGGAAGTGCTACATTCCATTCAGAGAGTAATACAAACAAGTTGGAATTTTCTCCCTGTCCAGGTTCACAGACTCCATGACAAAAGCCCTGCTTAAGCCCACCTTACTCAGCTGGTCTCCTAGTCTCTGTGCTATTGGAGGTCCTGGTCCCAACTTCTCATTGTCCTGCCATCTCATTTTCACCGTGGTCCTCAATGCAACATCCACTTGGTCACTGACCTTCTTGTAGTCTCCCTGGACCTGTCACCCTGGTCACATCAGATCTGTCTTTGCAATCCTGGGGTTTGATGGTAGAGCCTACCTTCCATTGTAGCCACTTAAAGAAGGCTGGGCTGGTTTCTAAAGCTGTGTGTGCACCAAGATCCTGTGAAGCACTCGCTGAGGTCCAGATTTCTGTCTCGGTGCCCTCAATATGATTTGCCAAGGGCAAGGAGGGTCCTTGGTTTCTATACTTTAAGGAACTCCTTAAATGCTTCTGAGGCAGTTGCTCCTTGAACAAAATGGTACTTCTGCTATGGAACAAGAATTTTTCAGTTTGAAAACTATTGTTTTATTATTCTAGATTCTGGGTAGAAGATGAAAGGGCAGCCAGTGCATAATGTGTTATGTATATATATGATATGCATACACACACACACACACACACACACACACACACACACACAAACAGTGATGCAAGCTGTGAAAGTGAGGAAGGAAGGAAGGAGGGGAGAGAGGAAGAAAGAAAGTAAGAAAGAAAGAAAGATGAAAAAAGAAAGAGAAAGAAAGAAAAAGGAAGGAAGGAAGGTGGAAGGTGGAAGGTTGGGGGGGAGGAATGAAGGAAAGAAAGAAAAGAAGGAAGAAAGAGAAAAGATGTCTTAAGTGCCACTTAACTTACATGGAAAGAAAATTTTATCAGCAGAATCCAGACATAAATATAAAATCAGCAAGAAGGATGGATTGATTTCAAAATTCAACAAATATTTATTATGTGCTTGCTATATTCCAGGGCAGGGGTTGCAAAACGAAAGTACGTACAGTAACCAGGCAAGAAGGTGCTCATATGAAAGATTCAGGGCCCTCTCTGTCTTATTTACCCCATTTGAAGCACACAGTTCTGCTGTGTAAGAAAAACAACAGGATGAATGTAACAAGTCAAATCATTAAAACTCAGTTCACAGTGTCAGGGATGGTGACTGTGCAAACTGCAGAGTACACATCCAGTGAGTACGTATATTTCCTGTGTACTAGCTGCTAGGTCTGCTACCTAGTTCCTTGCTTTAGGAACACATGGTATCCATCTACCATATCCTTCAATTTTCAAGAAACTTTGAAATGTTATGGAAAATCTCTCTATGCATATATGTTGGAAACTGTTCCAGTTACTATTTCTGCATTACAAATTAACTTAAAACTTATCGAGGGTGCCTTCAAGATGGCAGAGGAGCAAGATGTGGAGCTCACCTTCCTCCCCACAAATACATCAAAACTACATCTACATGTGAAACAACTCCTACAGAACACCTACTGAATGCTGGCAGAAAACCTCAGACTTCCCAAGGGCAAGAAACTCCCCATGTACCTGGCTGTGTGGTTGACAGGGTCTGGGTGTTCTGTCCAGGTGTCAGGCCTGAGCCTCTGAGGTGGGAGAGCTGAGTTCAGGATATTGGTCCACCAGAGACCTCCCAGCCCCATGTAATATCAAACAGCAAAAGCTCTCCCAGAGATCTCCATCTCAATGCTGAGACCCAGCTCCACTCAACGACCAGCAAGCTACAGTGCTGGACAACCTATGCCAAACAACTAGCAAGACAGGAGCACAAACCCACCCTTCAGCAGAGAGGCTGCATAAAATCATAGTAAGTTCACAGACACTCCTAAACACACCCCTGGACATGGTCCTCCCCACCAGAAAGACAAGATCCAGCCTCATCCACCAGAACACAAGCACCAGTCCCCTCCAGCAAAAAGCCTACACAACCCACTGAACCAACCTTACCCACTGGGAGCAGACACCAAAAACAACAGGAACTACGAACCTGCAGCCTGTGAAATGGAGACGCCAAACACAGTAACTTAAGCAAAATGAGAAGACAGAGAAATACACAGCAGATGAAGGAGCAAGGTAAAAACCCAACAGACGAAACAAATGAAGAGGAAATAGGCCATCTATCAGAAAATGAATTCAGAGTAATGATAGTAAAGATGATCTAAAATCTTGGAATTAGAATGGAGAAAATACAAGAAACATATAATAAGGACCTACAAGAACTAAAGAGCAAACAAAAATGATGAATAACACAAAAAATGAAATTAAAAATTATCTAAAAGGAATCAATAGCAGAATATCTGAGGCAGAAGAACAGATAAGTGACCTGGAAGATAAAATAGTGGAAATAACTATCACAGAGCAGAATAAAGGAAAAAGATTGAAAAGAATTGAGGACAGGGCTTCCCTGCTGGCACAGTGGTTGAGAGTTCGCCTGCTGATGCAGGGGATGCGGGTTTGTGCCCCAGTCCGGGAGGATCCCACATGCTGCAGAGCGGCTGGACCTGTGAGCCGTGGCTGCTAAGCCTGCGTGTCTGGAGCCTGTGCTCCACAACAGGAGAGGCTACAACAGTGAGAGGCCCGCGTACCGCAAAAAAAAAAAAAAAAAAAAAAAAGAATTGAGGACAATCTCAGAGACCTCTGGGACAATATTAAACACACCAACATTTGAATTATAGGGGTCCCAGAAGAAGAAGAGAACAAAAAAAAGGGACTGAGAAAATATTTGAAGAGATCATAGTTGAAAACTTCCCTAATATGGGTAAGGAAATAGGCAATCAAGTGCAGGAAGCGCAGAGAGTCCCATACAGGATAAATTCAAGGGAAAATACACAAAGACACATACTAAACAAATTATCAAAAATTAAATATAAAGAAAAAATATTAAAAGCAGCAAGGAAAAAGCAACAATTAACATACAAGGGAATCCCCATAAGGTTAACAATTGATCTTTTAGCAGAAACTCTGCAAGCCAGAAGGGAGTGGCAGGACATATTTAAAGTGATGAAAGGGAAAAACCTACAACCAAGATTACTTTACCCAGCAAGGATATCATTCAGATTTGATGGAGAAATTAACACCTTTACAGATAAGTAAAAGCTAAGACAATTCAGCACCACAAAAACAGCTTTACAACAAATGCTGAAGGAACTTCTCTAGGCAAAAAAACACAAGAGAAGGAAAAGACCTACAATAACAAACACAAAACAAGAAAATGGTAATAGGAAACATACATATTGATAATTACCTTAAATGTAAATGGATTAAATGTTCCAACCAAAAGACATAAACTGGCTGAATGGATACAGAAACAAGACCCATACCTATGCTGTCTACAAGAGACCCACTTCAGACCTAGGGACAAATATAGACTGAAAGTGAGGGGATGGAAAAAATATTCCATGCAAATAGAAATCAAAAGAAAGCTGGAGCAGCAATTCTCATATTAGACAAAATAGACTTTAAAATAAAGACTATTATAAGAGACAAAGAAGGACACTACATATTGAAAGGGATCAATCCAAGAAGAAGTTATAACAGTTGTAAATATTTATGTACCCAACATAGGAGCACCTCAATACATAAGGCAAATGCTAACAGCCATAAAAGGGGAAATCAATAGTAACACAATCATATTAGGAGAATTTAACACCCCACTTTCACCAATGGACAGATCATCCAAAATGAAAATAAATAAGGAAACACAAGCTTTAATTGATACATTAAAGAATATGGACTTAATTGATATTTATAGGACATTCCATACAAAAACGGCAGATTACACTTTCTTCTCACATTCTCATAGAACATTCTCCAGGATAGAGCATATCTTGGATCACAAATCAAGCCTTGGTAAGTTTAAGAAAATTTAAATCATATCAAGTATCTTTCCCAACCACAATGCTATGAGACTAGATATCAATTACAGGAAAAAAATCTGTAAAAAATACAAACACATGTAGACTACACAATACACTAGCAAATAACCAAGAGATCACTGAAGAAAACAAAGAGGAAATCAAAAAATACCTAGAAACCAATGACAATGAAAACACGATGACCCAAAACCTATGGGATGCAGCAAAAGCAGTTCTAATAGGGAAGCTTATAGCAATACAATCCTACAATAGGGAAGTATATAGCAATACAATCCTACCTTAAGAAACAAGAAACATCTCAAATAAACAACCTAAACTTACATGTAAGGAATTAAAGAAAGAAGAAGAAGAAGAACAACAACAACAAACAAACAAACAAAAAAAACCCAAAGTTAGCAGAAGGAAAAGAAATCAGGAAGATCAGATCAGAAATAAATGAAAAAGAAATGAAGGAAACAATAGCAAAGATCAATAAAGCTAATAGCTGGTTCTTTGAGAAGATAAACAAAATTGATAAAACATTAGCCAGACTCATCAAGAAAAAAAGGGAGAAGACTCAAATCAACAGAATTAAAAATGAAAAAGTAGAAGTAACAACTGACACTCCAGAAATACAAAGGATCATGAGAGATTACTACAAGCAACTATATGCCAATAAAATGGACAACCTGGAAGAAACGGACAAATTCTTAGAAAAGCACAACTCTCAAAGACTGAACCAGGATGAAATAGAAAATAAAAACAGACCAATCAAAAGCACTGAAATTGAAACTGTGATTAAAAATCTTCTAACAAACAAAAGCCCAGAGCCAGATGGCTTCACAGGTGAATTCTATCAAACATTTAGAGAAGAGCTAACACCTATCCTTCTCAAACTCTTCCAAAAAACTGCAGCAGGAGGAACACTCCCAAACTCATTCTACGAGGTCACCATCACCTTAGTACCAAAACCAGACAAAGATGCCACAAAACAAGAAAACAACAGGCCAATATCACTGATGAACATAGATGCAATAATCCTCAACAAAATACTAGCAAACAGAATCCAACAGCACATTAAAAGGATTTTACACCATGATCAAGTGGGGTTTATCCCAGGAATGCAAGGATTCTTCAATATACTCAAATCAATCTATGTGATAAACTGTAGTAACGAATTGAAGGAGAAAACCCATATGATCATCTCAATAGATGCAGAAGAAGATTTTGAAAAAATTCAAAACTGATTTATGATAAAAACCCTCCAGAAAGTAGGCATAGAGGGAACTTATCTCAACCTAATAAAGACCTTATATGACAAACCCACAGCCAACTTCATTCTCAATGTTGAAAAACTGAAACCATTTCCTCTAAGATCAGGAAGAAGACAAGGTTGCCCACTCTCACCACTATTATTCAACATAGTTTTGGAAGTCCTAGCCATGGCAATCAGAGAAGAAAAAGAAATAAAAGGAATACAAATTGGAAAAGAAGAAGTAAAACTGTCATTGTTTGCAGATGACATGATAGTATACATAGAGAATCCTAAAGATCCCACCAGAAAACTACTTGAGCTAATCAATGAATTTGGTAAAGTTGCAGGATATCAAAATTAACACACAGAAATCTCTTGCATTCCTATATACTAATGATGAAAAATCTAAAAGAGAAATTAAGGAAACACTCCCATTTACTACTGCAACAAAAAGAATAAAATATCTAGGAATAAACCTACCAAGGGAGACAAAAGACCTGTATACAGAAAACTATAAGACACTGATGAAAGAAATTAAAGATGATACAAACAGATGGAGAGATATACCATGTTCTTGGATTGGAAGAATCAACATTGTGAAAATGACTATGCTACCCAAAGCAATCTACAGAGTCAATGCAATCCCTATTAAACTACCAGTGATATTTTTCATAGAACTAGAACAAAAAATTTCACAATTTGTATGGAAACACAAAAGACCCCAAATAGCCAAAGTAATCTTGAGGAAAAAGAACGGAGCTGGAGGAATCAGGCTCCCTGACTTCAGACTATACTACAAAGCTACAGTAATCAAGACCGTATGGTACTGGCACAAAAACAGGAATATAGATCAATGGAACAGGATAGAAGACTTAGAGATAAACTCACACATATATGGTCAGCTTACCTTTGATAAAGGAGGCAAGAATATACAATGGAAAAAAGACAGCTTCTTCAATAAGTGGTGCTGAGAAAACTGGACAGCTACATGTAAAAGAATGAAATTAGAACACTCCCTAACACCATACACAAAAATTAATTCAAAATGGATTAAAAACCTGAATGTAAGACCAGATACTATAAACTCTTAGAGGAAATCATACACAGAACACTCCATGACATAAATCACAGCAAGACCATTTTTGACCCACCTCCTAGAGGAAACAAAAACAAAATTAAAAAATGGGACCTAATGAAACTTAAAAATCTTTTGAATAGCAGAGGAAACCATAAACAAGATGAAAAGAGAACCTCAGAGTGGGAGAAAATATTTGCAAATGAAGCAATTGACAAAGGATTAATCTCCAAAATATACAAGCAGCTTTTGGAAATATACAATATCCAAAATATACAAGCAGATTTTCAGTATCATAAAAGCAAACAACCCAATCCAAAAATGGCCAGAAGATCTAAATAGACATTTCTCCAAAGAAGATATACAGATTGCCAACAAACACATGAAAGGATGCTCAACATCACTAATCATTAGAGAAATGCAAATCAAAACTACAGGTGAGGCATCACTTCACACCAGTCAGAATGGCTATCATCAAAAAATCTACAGACAATAAATGCTGGAGAGAGTGTGGAGAAAAGGGAACCCTTTTGCACTGTTGGTGGGAATGTAAATTGATACAGCCACTATGGACAACAGTATGGAGGTTCCTCAAAAAACTAAAAATAGAACTACCATACAATCCAGGAATGACACTACTGGGCATATACCCTGTGAAAACCATAATTCAAAAAGAGTCATGTACCACAATATTCATTGCAGCTCTATTTACAATAACCAGGACATAGAAGCAACCTAAGTGTCCATCAACAGATGAATGGATAAAGAAGATGTGGCACATATATACAATGGAATATTACTCAACCGACAAAAGAAATGAAACTGAGTTATGTGTAGTGAGGTGGATGGACCTAGAGACTGTCATACAGAATGAAGTAAGTCAGAAAGAGAAAAACACATACTGTATGCTAACATATATATATGGAATCTAAAAAAAAAAAAATGGTTTTGAAGAACCTATGGGCAGGATAGGAACAAAGGCACAGATATAGAGAATGGCCTTGAGGACACGGGGAGGGGGAAGGGTAAGCTGGGACGAAGTGAGAGAGTGGCATGGACATATATACACTACCAAATGTCAAATACACAGCTAGTGGGAAGCAGCTGCATAGCACAGGGAGATCAGCTCGGTGCTTTGTGTCCACCTAGAGGGATGGGATAGGGAGGGTGGGAGGGAGATGCTAAAGGGCGGAGATATGGAGATATATGTATATGTATAGCTGAATCACTTTGTTATACAGCAGAAACCCATCATTGTAAAGCAATTATACTCCATTAAAGATGCTTAAAAAAAAAAAAAACTTAAAACTTATCCACTTACAAATAACCATTTTATTATTCTCATGGATTGTTTGGCTTGTAAATCACCAGCAAAGTGGGCATGTCTTGTGTCGCCTCCACAAGGTCTGAAGCCTCAGCTGGGAAGACTCAAAGGCTGGGGTCTGGAATCATCTAAAGGCCCATTTACTTCCACGTCTAGTTCCTGGGCTGGGAAGGCTCAGTGAGCAGAGCTTCCACTTGGATCAACTACCTGTCGCTTCCCCATGTGGCCCCACTTCCTCACATCAGCAGCCTCCCAGTAGTGGGACTTCTTTCCTGGCAGAGCTTCAAGCACCAGTACTCCTACAAACAAAGAGAAAGCTGTGTGGCCTTTTAGGACCCAGTCTTAGAAGTCATGCGGTATCACTCCAGCCAGACTATATTGGTCAAAGCAGTCAAAAGCCCACCAGATTCAAGGTTTTGCTTTTTTTTTTTTTTTTTTTTTTTTGCGGTACACGGGACTCTGGCCTCTCCCGTTGTGGAGCACAGGCTCCGGACATGCAGGCTCAGCAGCCATGGCTCACGCGCCTAGCCGCTCCGCGGCATGTGGGATCTTCGCGGACCGGGGCACGAACCAGCGTCCCCTGCATCGGCAGGTGGACTCTCAACCACTGCGCCACCAGGGAAGCCCCAAGGTTTTGCCTTTTGATGGGGTAGTGACAAGGTTATGCTCTAGAAGTGCATGTGGTCAGGAACTAGTGTTGCAATCATCTTTGAAAAATATAGCCTGCTGCTGCAGTAGCCAATTCAAAACTTTATTTTAAAAATGAGTTAAACACTGTGTATACAACACTGTGTAAAACATGTCTGTACATAGCAGGAGCCACTGGTTCTAGATCTCTGCTTTAGGGTGTAAGAATTCAGAGATGATTAAGATTTGGCTTCTCTGTTTCAGGAACACAGTCTAGTATTGTGGATTTTCAGAATTTCTATGAATTACATATTCACGTTTTTTGTACCCTTGTTGGAGTCAGAGCAGAGTTGGGGGTGGTTGTGCCAAGACTAAACGGCACTGTGTGTCAGATACCCCCATTCCCAGCCCCAGGAGTTTTACTCTATATTCTGAGGAGGAATATTTGCATTTTTTAAAATGCTTTTGAGGTTCAGGACCATGATCTTCCTCTTGCCCCCCATTGAGAAGTGCTATTCAAAACAGACTTTCACGTTACAATGGGTACTTATGAATTCAGAGATCATTCCTACAAAATGTCACCAAAGTTCATTGGCTTGTAAACATGTAGCTTTAGACCCAGAATAACCCATTCCTCACCTCCCTCTATTTCTCATTCTGTATGTTTGGAAATTGACATGAGGATTCAAAAAAAAACTTAAAAGGTATCCAGTAGCCCAAATAAGGACATATGCTTTATAGTTTTATTATTGTTCCTAGTCCCATTCATAGAAATAATAACTTTGGAAAAATTCTAGAGGACTTTCTTCTCATCTCTTTTTCCCAGCCTCCATGTATATGGAAGGATGGAGCTAAAAACATCTGTCCCTCTTCTTACTTAATAAGGGAAATTTTGTTCTGATAAATACTGCTTCCTGTTGTTATTTTATTTACAGCCTATTCACCGACTCATGTAATATGCCTTTGTGAGGTCTGGTCATTCCGTACGGTGATTCAGAATGTTATGCCTGAAATATACCAGGAATTCTGTGCCTTTCACCATGATCCTGTATTCCAGGGTGTGGTATGTTTGGGAGGTTCAGGTTTATTGTCCAAACGTTAATTGTGTAAATAAGGTGGCAGCCCCAGCAGCCCAATCCTGGGCCCCTCAGCACTGGCGTGTGTCCAGGGAGGTGTGTGATCATAGCCTCTGTCTGAGCTCACCTTTGCAGGTAATGCGACAGGTATGTGGCATTAAAGAGCAGAAAGGCCAGCGAGGGTTGGTAATTGTTTAACTCTTCCAGTGGCACACCTCTGAGTACATGAACCACACCTGCAGACCTGGCAGGACGTGCTGTGCATGACTGGACAGAGGTGCTGGGTACACTCGGAGCCAAGGAATGGCTTTAGGCGGGAGCCCAGGGCTGACAGGGAGCCCAGCCCCTGACCTGCTTGAAATCTCACGACTCAAGATGTCCATGCTTGAGGGAGGCAGCTGCTCATTAGCTAGGTGAAATTAATCAGTTGTGTCACTTTTCAGCACCTCCATTCCCTCTTCTGTAGAGTCAGGGAATTGAGCATATCATCCATACGATATCTTTCAGCTCTGACATGTCCTAGCACAGTGATTCTCAAACTAGAGGATCCATCTGAATCCCTTGGTAAGCTTGATAAAACACAAATTGCTGGGACCCACCCTCAGAGTTACTGATTCAGAAGGTCTGGAGTAGAGACCAAGAGTTTGCATTTCTAACACATTTCCAGAGGTGGCTAAGCTGCTGGTTTGGGGACCACACTTGTAGAACCACTGTTCTTGTCTATGATATCAGCTGTGCTTTGGGGGTTTTCCTGGGCCACCTTACAAAGCTTCAGTGGGGTGTGATGAGGACTCCTTTGCTCAAGGAATGAATAAGGTTTTATTTCCCAAATTTCCCCAACCCTTTGCTGTTGCTTCTCCCACCAGATTGACCATCTTTGGAACAGCAGAGTTTGAAATGAGAAAATAAAATGAGACATAGTTCATTTAGTCAGTCCAAGGAGCTGTATTTTACTGAGCTGTATGTATTATGGCTTGCCTAGTACTATTTCTTAAGCACAAGAAGTACTTGAAAAGTATTTGTTGAATAACAAATAGGCTTAGTGGAAGGGAAGATATTAAAAATAGTGTTCAAAAGAGGTTTATCTGCAGATTACAATCATCAGTGTCAAGGGGTCCCTTATACAAATCATGAAGGGACCGGAGCGGCAATGTAACAGTGTGAATCTGTTGTATGTAAGGCAACAGGGAATGGTGAGGTCTGTGGTGATGAGAAGAGGCCAAGTGTCTTAAAGAACTTTAAAAGCTTTCAACTTTTATTGGCCAAATTGGAGCTCTTGAGTTACCAGGTTGCAGTCTCTAACTGTGCCTTTTCAATGCTCCCACACCATAGAGATAAGAAAGAGGAGGAAGAATTATTGAACATTTACTAAGCTTATTATTCAACTTGTATTGCCTTAATTTATATTGCTTATAGTCTAATTTGAAATACTTTCAGCATCAACAATGTGACATATTCTTGGGAGTTAATTTTTGACTATACTCTAGGAGCTTATGGTATGTTCTTTTTTAAATAGCTCCCAATGATTCCCACCTTCTGGTATTCCTGCTTCATGTGAAACCCTACCTTTCAGTGTGGGCTGAACCAAGTGACTTGCTTCCAACAAATGGAATATGGGAAAGTGATGGGAGTAACTTCTGAGATTAGTTTATAAAACACTGTGACCTCCAGCTTGCTTTCATTCTCTCTCTTCCTGGCACTCTCTCTCTTTCACTGGCATTTTGTCCATGCTGGCTATGCTGAGGAAGCGGGAGAGATCCACATGGCAAGGAACTGTGGGCAGCCTGTCTGTAACTGCTGGCAGGAATTGAGGCCATACTCTCCAGATTGAGCTTGGAAGTGGATCCTTCCCCAGTCAAGCTTTCCAGTGAGACCATGAATAAGACCAATACCTTGATCACAGCCTTTTAAGAGACCCTGAGACAAAGGATTATCAGCTGAGTGTTACCAAGATTTCTGAACCACAAAAACTGAGTTAATAAATGCATTTGGTTTTAAGCTGCTAACTTTTTGGGTAATTTTTTATGCAACATGGGATAATGAACACAAAGCTATTTGTTAACATTGGGTGTTTTTAGGGTAGTCAGAATTTGGAAAACTCAAATCATAAGACCACACTAAGTGGTGTCCAGGTGCTGACTTGAACAAGCTCATAAGAGCTGGTTGTATACATCCCTTTCTAACTCCACATTCAGGGGTGTCACGTTAATAACTTGAAATCAGTGTGGTAACAGTATTTATTCAATGGTGATCAGCAAACACTCCCATTTTGAATTCCAGTTTGCTAGCACACTGCTATACTTCAAAAACCCTCCTATGAGCTCTTAAGCTCTCTCTGTTTTTGGTGAACATCAGAAGCCTGGTAAATTAGCATAATGGGTATCAGAAGTAGTGTCCCATTAGTGGGTTTGGGGTTGTTCAAGCCATGTGGGTTGTGGGGAGATGCTCTGCAGAAGTACCATCTTGCATGAAGAGGATGGATGAGTCCAAGAATCTGCAAACATTTGACTAACATATTCAGCTTAGGAATATGAAATGGTCCTCACTCAGTTGTCTATAGAAGGATTTTTTTTATCTAACTTGGCCTCAGTTCTGCCACTGGAATATTTTTTCCTCTGTTTCAAGTGAACCTTCCACCTAAGGCTCTGTACAAATATCTAGCAGAGTGAAGAACTAAGTCAAGAATTCCTAGCACTTGGTACCTGCTTGCAAATAGATATTTGCACTGGGGTCAAATTTGTCTCTGAGAATTGCTTTTATTGTTGTATAATAACTGGTGGGGAGTTTTAGGGGGAGGTGGTCTTATTTATTTCTAATTACTGATAGCTACCTATATTAATAAAGAAGGAGTTGGTAATTGTGAGAGATAGAATTGACTTAGGTCAGTTGGAAATATCAATCATCAGTGATGCTCTACACTAGCCAAACCGACATCCTCATTTTCCATGTCTTTGATCTATCCAGGTTGTGCCTGCGCTTCCAGCCCTGTTTCTAGCCAAGGTGCTTGGGTCACAGCAACATAGGCTGCTCCAAGGTCTCTGCTCCCCCAGCTGAAGTGACAGCTGACTCTGCAGAGTGCGTGCCTGTGATTTTGAGTCTGCTCCTTTAGACCCTTTTGAAGCATGTTAATAACTGAGGGTATCCTAAGCAACTTGTGGCAAGGGCTTCTGATGACATCTATGGTCTGACAAGCTTGAAACCTTCCCTGATGATTGAACTTCCACTTAGAGGCTGGCTTTCAAACTTCCACTTCCTCTTTTGAAAGACCATGGCAGACTAAGTAATCCCAACTGGATCCATTACCTACTGTTACTTGGCTCCTTTTTTTCTTTCTCTTTTCTTTCGCTCACTCTTTTCTTAAACCTATGAGTCAGCATAGAAAAATTCAAGCCCTGATTTGGTCTTGAACACTATTGGAAATAAAGTGACCAATTACATCTCCCTGGTTGAACTGAACATTTGGAAGTTTGGTTAGTGAGGGATGTTGAAAGACAGACAACACATTCCAAAGAGCTTCCAGCTTTGACTCCTTTCCTTGCATTGATCAATGAGTGGACTGTGAAACCTCTTGCAGCTCTCTGTCCCTCTGCCCCCAGTCACCCTTTTTGTTGACATTCCAAACTGTTAAGCTCACAAATGTACTGGGAAGACAGTAGCTTGAGGACACTTATTCCCTAAGAGAGAATCCTTGACTTTCACGGTATGTGACTTTGTTATTTTCCCATCCTTGTAAGGGCTTGACATTGTTTCAGAAAATAGTGTTGAATTGGGGAATGTCGATTCCAGTTGCTCTCTCACTGACCCATGCCATCCAATGTCTTCATTCTCTTCAAAACCTTTTTTGGAATGAGGCAGGATATAAAAAATAAATAAAATTGCCTCCAGTGTAAAAGGAGGAGTAATTTGAGAATTTCTTCCCCCTCCAACACTTGAAGGAAGATAAAGACTGCCAAGAGCAAAGCTTCTATATTCTCAATATAAACAAGACCACCAAATAAACAAGGATCATTGTGTAAGATATGGTAAATTATGAAGGGTCAGTATTTGATGACTTATGATTGGGTCAGGGCACAAATAAGTATTCATCTCCCCCCCACCACCACATTTTTTTCTAATTGTGTGCAGCATAGAAATTCTAGAGCACTAAGTCTTTATTCCAACTGCCATTTGAGATTCTATAGCAGTTGGATGTATCACCAATGATCCAACCCATATGACCACAAGGGATGCTGAGATCTGCTAAGGAGAGCTAGGATCAAACCAAGAATTATGTGGGTGTGAGTAGAAGGGCAGTGAAGTATGAAAGATAGTTTGGGTCAGAAAATACATCTACTCCCCACAGAATTTTCTGGAAGGTGGCACTTTGTAACCAGTTGGGATCCAGGTTGTAAAACCTTTTGGTTACAATGAACAGAACCATGTCTGTGTCAAGTAATGGAGGTCATGGTAAGTTACTATGGCAACAAGGCTGGCATAAGCTAGTGCCTCCTTTTGTCTAGGACAGTAGTTTTTAATTGGGTAAGATTTTGCCTAGTGGGGGACCCTGGGCAATGTTGTCTGGAGGTACTTTTGGAGATACTTTTGATTGTCACAACTAGGGAGGTTGCTGCTGGTATCTTGCGTGTAGAGGCCAGTGAAGCTGCTAAACATCCTACAATGCACAGGACAGCTTCTAACAATGAGGAATTATCCAGCCCCAAATGTCAATAGTGCTGAGGTTGAGAAACTCTGAACTAAGGAAAGAAGTGCCCTCTCCCTTCTATACCACCCTGTACCAGTGCTCTGGAGGACACTGCATATCAAAGATTAAAAAGCAAAGACCATTATGGGAACATATGTATATGTATAACTGATTCACTTTGTTATAAAGCAAAAATTAACACACCATTGTAAAGCAATTATACTCCAATAAAGATGTTAAAAAAAAAAAAGCAAAGACAATGAATGTTGTTTTGGGTTTTGTTTTTTCCACATTCATAAGAAAGTCTTTTGCCTGATTGAAAAAAAGGGGGTTAACAGACAAGGATGCTAACAAGACAGCCAACAGTGCTGTTGACTATAACACCACTGTGTAGATTCAGAGGACAGACACTGGATTTTAATGGAATTTCACCTGGAAACAATCATGCAAAGGCAGCATTATTAAGCACTATAACTGACAGACAAGGACAAGACTCCCTCATCCCTAAAGATCTGAAGTCCCGTAGAGACCCACCTGCCTGGGACTGTTAGTGGATGCCCACCAGGGTGAGCAAGCAGGAAAGGAGGTCCTGAAGAGATGTCCTCCACTCTGCTGGTGATGTCAGCTCTTGATCCTGTTCACAAGGTTTTAGAAATGACTCAGTAACACACTCTACAGAAAACTAGTGATGCACCATTTTAAAACTCCTCAAAAAACAATACTGCTCATGACGTTATTGCTTACTATAGTATCGTGACCATAATTTTGTAATGCTTGTGTGTACCCTGTCCCTTGCAGATTCATCAGCCACTTTTTCTGCCCTGCTCTGCATCCCTGGGGACTGACCCTTACTGACAAAATCAAGGGAATTCCCTTTTTCTCTAGCTTCTACCTGGCTCAGCTAATGGTGGTGCTGGCAGAACAGTGGTAAGAGGAGAAAGAAATCAGGATATGTATTCCCCTGGCCCCACCCAGCCTTGGCACCCCTTTCCTGGCAGTGGCTCTGAACCTCCATGATTATGGGTCCTTCATGGTTCCAGTTCTCCCTGGGCTTTGCTAACCCTGCTTTCCTTCCTTTGCCCTTCAGTTTAAGGGGTGGTAACAGCTTTTGGCTATTGCTAGTCTGAGTTGCTCGACATCTTTTGTGGCTTCCATTAAAACTACCCACAACTCATAGAGCAATGGGAAACCTCATTGTTGGTGGGAATACAAATAGTACTTTGAAACACAGGTAGTTTCTCACAGAGGTCAACATAATCTTACTGCATAATTCACCAATCATGCTCCTAGATGCTTACTCAAATGAGTTGAAAACTAATGGTCACACAAAAACATGCACATGAATGTTTATAGCAGTTTTATTCATAATTGCCAAAAAATGGAAGCAACCAAGATGTCCTTTATAAGTGAGTGCATAAACAAACTGTGGTACATCTAGACAATGAAGTATTATTCAGTGATTAAAAAAAAGAGCTATCAAGTCATAGAAAGAGATGGAGGAAACTTAACTACATATGAGCTAGGTGAAAGAAGCCAATCTGAAAATGTTGCATACTCTATGATTCTGATTATGTGACATTCTGGAAAAGGCAAAACTATATAGACAGGAAAAAAATCAGTGTTTGTTAGAGGTGCAGAGTAGAGAGGGAAGAATGAACAGGTGGAGCACAGGAGTTTTTAGAGCACTGAACTGTTCTGTAGGCTACTGCAATGGTAGATACACGTCATTATGCAGTTGTGAAAATCCATAGAACGTTCAACACAAACGTGAACCCTAATGTTAACTTTGGACTTTAGCTAATAATGATGCATCAATACTGGTTCATCAGGTATAACAAATGGACCATACTAATGCAAGATGTTAATAATAGGGAAAGCTGTGCCTGGTAGGGGAGGTATACAGGAATTCTCTATACTTTCAGTTCAATTTTTCTGTAATTCTAAGACTGCTCTAAAAAGTGAAGTCTATTAATTAAAAGTATATTAATAGACATGTATATATACATACACATATGTATATATATAATAGAGTGAATATAAAGTGATATTTACAGAGATATATGCATATGTATACACACGTAAATAAAGTAAAAAAAAAAAAAAAACCTACTCATCTCTGTGCATAGCCCTATATTAATTTTTTTTCAGTTAAATGCTTTCCAGAGAAATTCTGTTTCCTACCCACTCCCTGACTATTGTCACTTGCATCAAAAAGGCATTGTGAAAATAAAGAAAACAGATAAAATTATGACATTATCAAAACATTTTTGTTCATAACATGCATGTTAGAATCCAAAATATTGATGGCTCTTCATTTTACCAATGAAGAAATTTTAACAGGTATATAAAATTTTAACAGGTATATAACTCTGTTTCCTTGACAACATCTGGGCTTTAGAAAACAAAGAGTGACCTATTTTCCTACATGAAATTATTAACGGAACTCTCTTTTGCTCTCGGAAGTGCCCTGGTTTGGACAATACATTATATTATTGTTGCACCTCTAAGCCTTTCCTTGGGAGAGAAGAGAAGTTGCAAAGTCCCATGAATGGAGTCAAGTCATATTTACCTCAGTTTGTCTGTTTGGACAATGTCTGGGGCAGATAGACTAGACTGAGAACAAAGTTGTGTCTGCAAGGACCCAATGTTCCCCAAACAAATGACTTTATCAGATGAAACTATAACCTAGATCTTCAAATGATTGAATGTAATTGCTGTGATAAAAAAAAAAAAACAATTAGCTTAAATAAAATAAGGATTTGCTAAAGCTGAACCTCAGGCCATGTGAGATCCTCAAGAACTTGGACCACAGAAGCATGAAGCAGGAGCTGTTGGAGGCCAGCTGTGTGCTACCCTCCCTGTGCATGAGGCCCAGAGCACAGAGGCCTGCCTTCCTTGCCTACATAGCTGCAAGGCGGCCCCAGAAGCCAATTTTCTGACTTCCAGGACAGGGACCGTTCACTTACCCTTTATTTTTATTCACTCATTTAACAAATGCTCTAGCTAGACACTGTATTGAAAATACAGTGGTGGATAAAGCAAGAAAATAATTCTATTCTAGTGGGAAGAGACAACCAATAAACAAGTCATCAGATCAGTGAAATATTCATATGATGATAAATGCTATGAAGGGTGTAGACAGAAAATTTCCCGGACAGGAGAAAGGGAGGGTTTCTCTCAAGAGATGATGGATCAGCTAATTCTGAAGAGGACAGGGAGATAGATAGGCACGTGAAAACTTGGAGGTTCAGCCCACAGCCACACTTGAATGAGTGAAACTACTGAATAAACGGTGTCTCAAGAGGAAATATGATTGTTTGAATGATTTTTTTGATAAGGGAAAAGGAACTCAGCCTTCTAAGTACTATTTGTGGATACCCCAAGCTCTAGAAAAGAACTGCTGTCTTGTTAGCAGTTATTTGTTACTGATTGGTAATTGTCACCATCATAATGCATCTTGAAAATTAAGCTAAATCATGTTGCCTCAACTCCCCCTCTCAAAAGAGCACACTGGGCAAGTGCAGGGAATGGAGAAATGAAAGAAACAGTGGGAAAACCCAAAATCCTCATGGGTGACCAGACAGACAGGAAAGCCTAAAGACTCCTGTGTCTCTGCAATAGGTATTTAATTAAAATGAGTCATTGTCAAATAAGTTTGGAAAACTTTGGTTTAGAGAAAGTAAAATCATTTTCTATGCTTCCCATCTTCTTAGAAACTTTACCATGTGTATGTTCATTCTCTAAGAGGGAGACATCTTAGGACATTTTCCCCATCTTTTTTGCCCATGGAACTCTTTCTTCATGCAATCCTTGGGCAGCTCATGGAACCATTTAGGAAATTCCATTTAGCCAATTTGTCCTAAGACAGCTTACAGTAGACCCACAGAGTGGGACTTTTCATGGATTTATGAGGGGATGGAAAAATTCTTCTCTTCCAGTCTGAAGCTGTGAAAGGAGTGTAATGTCTGCTTTTCAACTCTGGTTGGCAGAATGTTGTACCCTATGGCACCTGAATGAAATAGCTGAGTTAGGTGTGTTCAATAAACATGTTGTTTTTGGTATGCCAGAATTCAAAACCAGAGCCCATTAGCATGAGCACTTCAAGGGGTTGCCACTGATGGAAGCTTTCAGGGGAAAGGCTGGTTCATCCACAAGTGACTCAGGATGTGATCGACAGTAGGAAGCCAAGCTGGTGAGTAAGGAACCTGCATACGCTGCTGACTGAGCTCAGCTTCATGCTGCCTCATTTGATCAAGTTAATTTCCTAAGCGTGGTAAGAGGAGGCAAAGGAGAATGTCCTCCAAGACCACAGAAACACACATAAGGACTGCAGGTTAGAAATCTAGACCGACCACAGGATGCCAAGATTCCATTTAGAGAAAAGGGAAATACATCTGTTGAAATTAATGAGAAACACAGATATTCCATGGGAGTTCGGAACCTGGAAATCAGTGAGGCCAAGGAAAGATCTAGAGGGACATGACAGAGGGCAAATTTCAGAGGAATTCGCAACGTGATATTTGAGTGGAAAGGTGCTTGGTTTGCTTTCAACAGCGGGAGGAAAATCTCCATTCCACACCTACAAAAAGAACATTTTCGCTCTTGGGATCCTGGTGAGGCCTCATCTTTGAATTTGGTGTCTTGCTACCATAGGGGAGTAGGTGGCCCTACTAAAATTTCAACAAGAGACAGAGGAATTCCTTTGGGCCTGGATACACTGATTAAAGAAATCAAATCCTTTGGCCTTCTAGGCATCTTAACTTCCAATGATTGCCTTAGGACACGTTTAGAAGACTATGAAAACCCTGGAAGATTTCAAGGGAAACATTCCTGCCACAAGTATATGAAGACTGAAACATACAAGGAAGGAAGGAGATTTGCTCTTGCAAGAGTGTGGAATTTCATAGACCAGAGGATACATTCCATCCTCAAGATACATTAAGCTTTGTCTGAGGCCTCTCGTGGACTGCTGGGACACATCCCACCTCTGGAAGCTTCACATTAGCTTCAGGACTAGAGTGTTTGCTGATCTTTCAAAAACCATGAATCCTTCCTAATGCTGTCAAGGAAGCTTGGAAAAAATGAGATACCATATGTTATTTAGTGGTGAATGATTGTTAAGTGGTGTTTTCCTTCTTTCAGTTGGATAAGAAAAAAATGTGTTTAAAGAATGGACTGTATAAAACAAAAGTATTTACACTTAGGCAAAAGTTTCCTATTTGGGCAAATCTTCACTGCAATCAGTATATTAATGAGACCTGTAAAATTTCTAACATAAATTAGAAAACCTCCCCAAACAATGAAATAATAAGATGGCTCACTTTTGTCCTCTCTGGATTAGCTCTAAATGACTTATTTTCAACATCTTAGTTTCATATTGCTCAGTTATCGCTCTTCTAATTTCCTACACCCTACTTTCTTGCTTTTTTTCCTTCTTTCTCCTCCTCCTTGCCCTCTTTTTCCTCCTTCTTCTTCTTTTCTTTATACAGTCATCCCTCAGTGTACTCAGGGATTGGTTCCAGTACCCTGTGCTATGGATGCTCCAGTGACACAGTCAGTCCTCCGCTTCCGTGGTTCTGTATACACGATTTCGTACCTGCAGTTTCATATCCGCAGTACAGAGGGCCAGCTGTACTTGTCACCCCCTTCTCTTTTCACTTTCTCCTCCCATTCTAGACTATCTCCTTTTTTTTATTCAGTGTTTTTGCCTTCTAGTTGTTTCCCTTTTTCGTGTCTCCTTGGTTATAAACTACCCTTTATAAGCATGAAATTTCTTCTTCAAAGGGATTTTTTAGCAGTTATCCTCCCATTCTGAATGGATCTTGTGTGTAAGACGAAGTTACCTTCTGAGGCCAGGTATCTTCTCCATGAATTATTTGGTGTTCAGTCTAAATTTTGAAGGAAAAAAATTGAAGTCTATTAATTGATTTATTTAAAAATTACAGAATGCTATGTAGGTGCTAGGAAGAAACATAAAGATTGGTCTCCTTTTCTCTAAGAGCTTGTCAGCTGGCAGAGTTCATTAAACTCAAATGAGAACACAATGAGATGTCTTAAGGACAGATACAGATTACAGCTGTGGTAGACCAGAAGTGAGAAAGATTTTTCCCCATGAGATATCAAGAGATAGGATTTGAAGTATCTTTTAGACAAATGGGACCAGTTTGGAAATTACTGGGCAGGAAGGGAAGGAGAGATGAATGATGTCGGAGAGCATGGCTGGGGCCAGTGGAGAGAACTTTAAGTGTAATAAGAGGTAAAGTACATAGAAATGACAGCATACACTTTGGAATCACTTAGAACTGAATTTAATCCAGGCTTCTTCACATACTGTCTAAGTTACTAAGCTTCAGTTTCTGATTTGAAAATGAGATTAATTAATATCCCCTACATTTCACTGTTGTGAGAACTAACATTTCCAAGTTGTAAAAATTAAATTAGGTGATGAATAAAAAATCCTTTGCATAGTGTCTGATATTTGGTAAAACTTCTAATATGTGATAGCCATTATTAACATTATCACTCATGAAGCTAGAACATTCATTATTGAGAAGAAAGAGTAAGCTTTCAAATCATCTTTAGACAATGTATAGATGTTCCTGGAAGTAAACGAGGTGATACCAGTATACCTAAGCATATATATGTACAGTTGACCCTTGAACAACATGGGGATCAGGGGCACCGACCCCCACGCAGTCAAACTTATATAAAGTTATATAAATATAACTTTATAATCAGCCCTCTGTATCCATGGTTCTGCATTCAAGATTAAACCAATCATGGATCATGTAGTACTGCAGTATTTATTTTTAAAAATCTGCATATAACTGGACCTACACAGCTTTAACCTGTGTGGTTCAAGGTTCAGCTGTATAATAAATTGCATTGTTAGTCCCAATTCTCTACTCTTTTCTACATCCATGCTCTTCACCACATATGCAGTGCCCTCCTATTCAGGATGCTCTTGAGATATGCCATAGCCAATGTGATTGGTGTCAGTTATGACATAAACAGAGTCTTAAAGTGTTTGTGTGTTTGGGTTTGCTTGCTCTTTTCCTTCTACCATTTTCATGAGAAGAACATGCCAGGCAAGCTCAGAAGGTCCCAGGAGGAGGATGAGTCACTTGGTACAGACACTTTCCATAACCCAGTGGAGGCCAAAAGAACTACCCAACCAAATACAGTCTAGATCAACCAACACTTCATCAGCATGTAGACATGTTATAATCCACTGAGTTTGAGTGTGACTTTGTTATGTAGTATTATTGTGTCTGTAGATAGTTGATACATATGAAACATATATGTATATGTTTATACATATATGCAACATGTATGTACATATATATGTATAAGCCTCAAAAACTTTAATTATAATATTTTATTTCCTGCTACAGATAATTACTATACAGTATCATGAACCTTAAAACTTTTTTAAAATATATATTTTCCTGTATGTTTATAGGATCCTTTCTGGTAGGTAGCAAATATTTATACTTCAGTGATTTTTTAAGAGGCATTTATTTGCCTCGGGAAGCTGGGATATTATTTGCATAGCCTTCTACTGGGTCTAGGTCATTGTGTTGTATTCAGTATGATTCAGTGACTATAATGATGATGGTCAAACTGTGCAGTAGCAAATTACCACTGCAAAAAATGTTCTGTTGTAAACCTTTAATTCCTTTCTAAATTCCAATAGAACAGAAATATTGGCATTCAATTCAACAGGGCATCATCTTAATTTCAATTTACTGAGGGAATTCCAGGTGTTGAACCATTACTGCAAGTGTGGCTCCATAATCATCAATATAGTTCCTAGATTTTCTCATCATAGTTCACTCAAAGATACGTAAAAATTGGCAATGTCACGTCATAAATGGTGCAGGAAGTAATAGGGAAAGAAAACATGTGGAGAACAGTTTGAAGCATCAGAGGGAAAGGTGTAAGAGAGGAAAGAAGGGGCTTTGTTAAATTCTGAGCAGTTTTGCAGCAGATCAGATGGGGGCATTGGATGAAGCCTTATAAGAAAGTATTTAGCCATTAAATGAATTTGTATGTGCAAATCATTCAGAATAGTCCCTGGCATAGATTAAGTGCTCAAAAAATGTTGAAACATTTTGTTTCAAATATTTGAAACAAAGCAAAATAAAAATTAAATCCCCTAGAAGATACCCTTGAAAATAAGTACTTTCTCCTTGTATTTTAACATTTGAAATAAGCCTTTATTATATTCACATGCCTTTAAGGGCATGAAACTTTGCAGATTAAACACAAATGCACAGTCATTATCTTTTAGCCACATGATCCTTAGACAATGGAAAGTACACAAAGATATTTTCTATTATTTCTCTTTATTCTTCTCCTCCTTCATGTTTAGCATTTTGACAATTACTACTTGTGGGACACATTGCCATTTCCATGGAAGACAAAAAGGGGTAAAGCTGTTCCCTGCTCTCTTAGAGCTCAGACTCTAATTGAAGTCATAAGATACAGGTGTGTGCTAATCACACAGACAAGAATGTTACAAAGGACAAATGAGTAACAGCGCAATCACTTCCAAATAAAGAGAAATAAATGGGAGGGGTGCTTCTCATATATTATACAAAAAACTCTTTTGGAGGCAGAAAGAAACCAGGTTGGGAGTTAGTTACTTGCTTTCTAATTAAGAATATAGTGGATTGAAGCATGGTTCTCAGCCCTCTTTACTAACTCTTTGCTTCCCGCAAGTATATTAATATGATGGCAGCTCAGGGGTATCTTAGATTTTGTGAAGATTACATTCTGTTTTTGTCACTTGGACACCTAGAACCATATTGTGGCCAAACCCAGCCACTGTTTGGATCCTATTGTATTTATTTTCTATCCTCTTGCCTTATATCTGTAGGTTACCTTAAAGCCTTAGTTGCAAGATATGGAATGAATAACTATCTGATGAAGAATATAAGAAAGTCATTTATCTCCCCCACTTCTCAGTTTTCTCAATTATAAGATGAAAGTCTTGGGTTAAGTTAAACTGAGTTTATTTTTTTCTTGATGCTAATGCTTTAAGATTACATGAATGAAGGCGAGATTGTCCAGGAATGAAGGATAGATTAATTCAGTCCATACTTAAATGTAGTAGGCATGGATACTTCATATGTAAGAGCATAAATAACTTGATTTAAAACCATGAGCAAAGTCCATATATTAGTGGATCTCAATTGTAAACATTTCCTCCAGACTAGAAATTCTCAAAGCAAGACATGTATTTGGTTCTAAGAATGATTGAGCATATAAATGCATAAATAAATAAATGCATACACAATTTAAAATGCCCTTATGTGGTGTGTGTGTGTATATATATATATACATGCATATATATAGTACATCAAATTTATCAAAAATATTTATTGTGGGACATCAAATTAATCAATAATACATTTCAATTGGAGAAGCTTTTATTCAAAAATAACTGGCAGTTTTAAGGTTTTATTGATCATATCTAGCATATAATCTTAGAGAAAAAAAATAATGTGTCTTTATTCCTCACTTAAAAATAAACCAGGGAGATCAGCTCAGTGCTTTGTGACCACCTAGAGGGGTGGGATAGGGAGGGAGGGAGGGAGACACAAGAGGGAGAGGATATGGGGATATATGTATATGTATAGCTGCTTCACTTTGTTATAAAGCAGAAACTAACACACCATTGTAAAGTAATTATAGACCAATAAAAATGTTTAAAAATGATTAATGTTTATCCTATTAAAAACTTAATTAAACCTTTTTTAGCATTAAAAAAAAAAAACGTAAAGGATGTTACAGTCTTGTATCCTTATCTATTGTCATTTGAGAGCCAATAGGGGAAGTTTTGCAAAAGAAAGTATCTGGGTTTTCTTGGTGGTGTTTTTTTGGTAGGACAGAGTTGGGGAGGGATATGAGAGGTGAAGACTGTGGAGAGGAGAAACTTCACCTAATGGTTTAGTAACAACAATAATGATGGCTATTACAAAGAAGTTACTGGGGGCTGCAGGACTACTATGTTTCTGAGCTGTCCTCATAACAACTTTGCTGTACATTCTGGGGGAAGCACATTTCTGACCCTTTAATTTCAATTACACTAAGCCTGATAATCTGAATATAAGACTAAATAGTTGTGTTTTTTTTAATATTGGAGTTAAAATGCAGAATTGCTAAAAAAAATAGGGAGGCATAAATTAAAGGTCATTGGAAGGGAGAGAATCAAGTAGAGGTTTTACTCCAACATCAGACTCCAGCTTGATTTTACTTATAAATGATTTGGATAATCACGTTCTTAGCACAAAATCAAGTTCACAATGACAACAGTCACAACTGGAATTTCTAAATCAACTAAGGAAGCGTACTTCAGAGCAAAGAGTATGGAATTTATTCCTCTAGGCCTTAACTAACTTAGATTATTACAGATAAGAATGTCAAGTGCTACTCTGTTGATAAATATTTTATAACTCCAAATACATCACTTCCTTGAAACAAAAAGGTGATGAAATGTTTGAGACAGGAAAGACTCTATGATTACTTTGAGTAGAAGCCCTGACCTGAGGTTTTGTTAGGTCTGGAAAAAGAATCACCTTTCTGAATAAGAACATTATAGAGAAGAAACAAAGTTTGAACTGCATCAACATTTATGTTGAAAGGGGTTGTGCTTTAGAAACTTTAGTAGATGTTTCCATAGCTTTGGTTCTTAGCAATAAAAGAAAACACTGTTAAGCTGCGTCAATGGGAAGGTGAGCAGTGAAGATATTCTATAACTTTAGTCCTCTTCGGTTTTGGAATTTATTGTAATTTTTTTAGGAAAATTCTCTTTTATTTAATCTAATACTTAAATTTGTTTGCAAGCCTCAGTAAGCAGTGAATGGCAAGTTTCCAGAATTATCAAGGGACAAAGGACAGACAGTATGATATTGCTAAACAGTGTGTTCATAGGTTATAACTAATTAAATATGCTGATTTCAACTACTGAGTACTGGAAACATTCAAGACAGGAAGACATGTATGTGTTTTAAACCAAAATTATACTCGATCCTCATTTTATCTTCAGTGATACCACCATCCTAAGCAATGTTTAAGCAAGGAGTTATTTACTTCCTCTGTATGGCCATAGGTCCATAATACAAAATCCAGGAAATTAAAATTACATCACTATTGTGCAGTGACTCCCATCCCCTGGCAATCCCTCTGAAGTTGACTCTCCTGAACAGTTGGAGATTCTGCTAATACAAGTCATTTGAACCACGTGTGCGGTAAATACCTCCATTTTCCAAACTAACACTTGTTCCCAAGTTGTGACTCTTGTAGCTGTTTCCTGGGGACCCTAATGTGGAGAGTTCATGTGAATGTCTCTTCTACTGAGAAATCAGTGAGGCAGCACGGGGGTCACGTATTCTGACACTCTTCTAGCTGGATGAAAACAAGCCAGAGCCTGGTCACAGTAGACCACACAGAACCACAGGGAAGGGCAGCTGCTTTACTTGAACAAAGCACCATTTCCCGGAGGCTGAAGGGGGGATTTCATCTAAAATTCCCTTGCTGGCCCCACAGCAAAGGCATTAAAAATCACTAGTGGTGGCTGGCTCCTTTTATTCAATCCCTTTGTTTACTTATGATTAACATTTTACATTCTTTTATTTATTTTGGATTGATTTAAAAAATAATAGAGCCATCAGCTGCAACCCTGGAGTCTGACAGGGAAGCAGCAATGGATGTTTTTGATTGCATGCATCTTTGCTCAGGGACACAATCAACACATTCCTAGGAGGTTTTCAGAAGTGTCTGGTGTCATCCAAGATAAAAATGGGTCTCCCTCTTTGGGGACTAAGTGAATTGGAGGCTAGGTAGGTGTTATTCACGTGTAGACTTTTTGAGGTAAAAGCGAGACCCTGGAGTTTACCTTACACGTCTCTTCAAGCTAGTGGACAGACATCTCTTTTCCTCTGTTGCTCTTCTCCAATCTCATACACCCCCACAGTCTGTATTTTTGGCTGTTCTACTTCTCTGCTTTACCTTTCCACAACCATTTCAATGGCTTCCCACTGCAAGTTAGAATAAAATCTCACCTGGCATTGCCCTCCCAAGATTCTATGTGAGCTGGCCCTCACCTATGTCTCCAAACTTATATTCAGTCCCTCCAACTCAATCTTGCCTAGAGACCTTGGACTTGTAGTTTTTTCTTGGAATATTATTTCCCCAATCTTTTAAAGCCACAGCTCCTGTGTCATCTCTTTGGAAACACGTTCTGGTCCCCATCCCTCCTATGTAAAGCATCCACAGCAGCACATCACCTGTTCTATTTCCTTTCCAGCATCTATTGCCATCTGTCATTTTCTTATTTTCTATTTATGTATTCATTTACTTATTTGTTGTCTCTCTCAACAAAGCAGACTATAAGAACTCCAAGATGGCAGGAACCTCTGCTATAAATGGCTGTATCCTCAGTGCTTGAAATACTTCCTGACACAAAGTCATCCCTCGGTAAAGATTTTGAATGACGTAGTAGATGAGTCATTACTGTCATAATATTAGCACATGGTAGACAGAATGCGTGGCTTCAAATAGCCTCTTTTTACCTCTACTTCTATTAAATGCTCTCCTCTTTGCCTGTCGTGTTGTCCCCCTCCCCGTGCTATGCCCACACATTTGTGTCCTTTGTCCAGCTTGCCTTTCAAAACTCCATTTACTGATCATCTCCGTCATCCTTCTTGGCCACCTCAGAAAGGATCGAGGGCTTCCTTGTCTACAGGTTAGAGTCATACTGGGTCATCATGTCTCCTAGAAACAGAAGCGGTTCTATTTCATTTCGTGTGCAGGGTGTGCAGCACGAGGCTTACATCCTTGAGAGGAGGTAATAGCCTTAATGCCTATTTATTGAATACATGAATGTGTAATTAAAATGTTTTCAAAAATATCAACTTTATTTATTACCATTCCATGTGGTACAGAAAACACCCATGGTACCTATTTGTTGATCACATGACCACAAAATTAGAATCAGAAACTGTTTTCTTACATGTCAACTTTATTACCTTTCCATGTTGTACATAAAACACCCTTGATGTTCCACAAGAAAGGCTTAATTCATCAGCCTCTTTCTTTTTTTTTAATTTCCTTGTTTCACCTCGTAATTAATACTCTTAGAGTGCTTATGTTTTGGTAGGCTCAGTTGAGGCCTTTGCTTGGCTAATCTCCTTCACAACTACTCCAGAAAATAGAAAGTTTTGGAACCATTACTGCACATTTGACAAAACTGAAGCTGAATTTCCCACCATCACACAGTCAGTAGATGCTGGGGGTAGGATTTGAACCCAGTCACAGATGGCAGAGCCTTCACTGTTAACCCTACAGCAAGTTTGATGTAAATGTCACCAGTACTTTTTTCTGCCCCTGTAGACTCAATATGGTCACCAATATTTTATGTGAAAAGTCTGATTAGGTTACTCGCCTTTTTAAAAAGCTCTCTGACCCCATGAAGACCTAATGAATAAATGTCAGCTCCCTGTCATAGCCATCGAGCCCTTCTCCAAAGCACACTTTTCCCATCATTCCTCTAAATGAGCACTGTGCTCCAGCTATGCACAGGCTTTTTCCAGTTGTTGAATACACCTTGATTCTTTCTCTCTTTGCTTATTCACCTTCACTAGGTTCTACTCATCCGTCTAGCGCAAGCTCACATATTCTTTATCATCTCCTCTAAGGAGCTGGTTGAATCTTCCTTGATGCATCCACTGCATTTGACCCTTATTAAATCTCTCACCATTGTGAATTCTATGAGTTGTTTTCTTTCTCTGTCCCTTTTAACAGACAAATTTCTAAGATCAGGGTCCAGTTCTTTGTACCAGTCCCAGTGCTTAGGACATGCTTTGGAGCACGCTATATTTGCAGGAACAAAAAACAGACAAAAAACTTTCTGAAAATGAAAGAATGCACACACCAGAACAGCTAATGTGTAAAGATGAAAAACACTGAGCATGCAAGCCCTTTGGAAGACTGCTTGGCTGTATCTACTAAAGCTGAACATACGACATGACTCAGCCATTCTACTCCTGAGTATATACACTAAAGAAATGGGTGTTTATGATTATCAGAAATGCTTGCTCAAGAAAGCTGATCACAGCACTATTTGTAATAGCCAATGATTGGAAATAACTCAAATACCCTTTAATAGTAGAATGCATCAATAGTGGTACATATGTACAAAGGAGTATTATATAGCAATGAGTATGAACAAAACTAGAACTTGGATAACATGGATGAATATTACAAACATAACATTGAACTACAATGATGACAAGCCAGACACAAAAGAGTACATTGGTAGGACTCCATTTATACCGAGTTTAAAAACCAACAAAATGAATCTATGGAGTTGGAATCCTGGAGAATAGTAACGATTAGTGGAAGAAGTAGTGACTGGAAGGGGACCCAAGGGGGTTTCTTGGGTTCGGTTGTCTTTTATTCTTAACCTGGGAACTGGATATACAACTATGTTCACTTTGTGAAAATTAATTAAGATGTCATACATTTCTGTGTCCATTTAGTGGTTCAATAAAAAGTAGAGATAGAGGATATAAGAGCAAAGGAGGAGGGATGAATGAGGGAAGGAGAGAGCAAAAGGGAGAAATTTTAAGAATAAGTGAAGTTTATAAAAAAAAAGTTCTGCATTTTTACAAAGTCCCCAGTCCCATAATTTACTTCAACTGTTTATTCAGAACCAGAAGAACTGCATCAAAGTTGGCACCAAAAAAAAATGACTAAGAAATTGTAACAAGTCTTATTATATCCAAGTGAATTCCCCATGTTTGTAAAGTTCAAGGTGGCACCTCTGAGGACAGATGTGTCCTTCTAAGCATCCATGCAGCCACCCAGGAGCAAATGAGCAGTTCTAACTCATTCAGCTTGAAACGTAGTTTTATTTAGCTTGCCAGGGGATTCCTGATTGTCAGTTGTGCTTGACGGAAGTGGGTGTGACGAGGGACAGACATTTCTCCCTTTGCAGATGGTGGCCCTGGTGCGGGCACACACACCTCCTGCTAATTTGCAGTGACTGGATTCTATTCACAAGGCCTTGGCTCCATCTGGCAATGTTCGCATTGCAGTGGCCAAATTCAGACCATTTCTTTAGTAAGTCATGAGGTAGTATTTCTTCCCCATGTCACACAAGCAGGATTTGATCTGTGTTTGTTGGCGAGGGTAGACACTTGAAGATCAGACGCAAGCTTTGTCAAACAGACGGTAGTCCTCTGCTGAGAAAAATGACTTTTTTTTTCCTTTTCCTAAGGCAAGTAAGTGAGAATTTTAGGAGTTATGCTAGTGTTGAATTTCAGATCAGGTAAACTGACAAAGAGCCCTGCTGTGAATAGGAGTGTTTCATTTTGTACATTTTGGCAGCTCCTTGAAAGCAGATTGTAAGCCTCAGACTGTCAGCCGCTGTCTTTGATATTCCTTGATGTTGATACTGGATATGAAAAAATATTGTGCATTTGGTTTAAAAGCAGTGGGTGTGTGTGTGTGCATGTGCACATGTGTGTAGTTAGCACATTTGAAATAACTTGAGGACAAAGAACCACTAAAAGAATCACAGGTCATAAGTCAGCAAGTAAAAATATCTGAATGACATCCCCCAGCTGCAAACCTTTTCTATAAAGGCACACACCTTTACTTTTATAGAGAGTTAAAAGCAGTTGTGTCTGACCTATATGTTTGTAAGATTTATAATTGTCTTTGGTGTGCGTATGAGACTATGTGTTCATATATAAATTAAATCGTCAGAGCCTCATCTACGTGATGAAAACATATTAATTGATGTTTTATTAGCAGAATACTCAACAATTGACCTGACTCTTTTCCCTTGCTTCTTTGATAAAATTTTACCTATGATATTCAGATTTATTTGAATTCCTTACAGATACAAAATCTATCTCTTTTATCCTGTGCTTTCATGACACTTCAAGTCAAAATGTCCCTGGAATATTTGTTCTCTATGAAATATTAATGCACATACATTTCAGACCTTTCCTCTAGATTGGTTGAATAGCCAGGGAGAAATACTTAGAGGCTTTGGGGATGAGTGGATTGCAAGGAAGAAGGAAGAAGTAGATTGTCAAAGGAGAGGCAGGATGTGTTAGCAGAGCTCTGCATCATGCGAGAAGAGTCACAGGCTCCCTTTAGAATCTGAGAAAGACTACAGTCCTTCCTCATAAAAAAGTGTGCACACATGTATATAAATATCAAATGCTGATGACCATCGTAATTTGGATTCCCCTAGAACCAGAGCCAAGGCAAGGATTTGAGGGCAGGTAGTTTATTTGGACAGAACAAGAAGCTGCACTGAGGTTGACGTGGAGGAGAACAGGCAGGAAATAAAAGACACTTTCCACAAAGGCGACTGAATCTTAAGCCCACAGAGCACTCTGAAAAATGATGCAAAACACACATCTCAGTATTATCCCAGCCCAAAGGCCCCAGCACACATCAGTCATTGGTCAGAGTTGCCCCTGCTAGAAGGTGAATTCACAGGCACATCTATTGGCAGTGTGAGGGGCAAAGTTGGTTCTGGCAGCCCAAGGGCAGACCCATGACAGACATGCAGGAGTTGGCTATGGGAACTCAAACAGGCATGCATGGCAATGGTCAAATAGTCAAGGGAGTATGGGTAGGTAAAGTTTGCTACAGGTATATCTCAGGACCCCCTATCCACTTGCTCTCCTAAAGGCCATCCTGGACCAGTCTCTTAAAGAATTCTGATTGTGAGGAAAAGGACACCTACAAGTGAGATGACCGATTTGGAGATGACTTCCCCTATAAACATCTTTGAGAAGGGTAAGTTATATGCCAATAGTATTTTCAACTTGTAAAATTATTCCAGAAGGAAGGGATTCAGTGAATCAGTGGACACCTTCAGAAAGATTGTGAGGAGTCCTGAGGACTCTTTAAATTCCTCTGACTCGTTGTGTCTCATAGGGCCACTCAGCTGACCTCTGTTTATGATTTTCCATCCAGAGGATGGTATAATAATGGGTTTTATCATCCTGGGGAAGAAGGGTGCCCAGGCCCAGGAAGCCATGAGATGAGTAGCTTCAAAGCCCCTGTGTGACACTCTTCCTATTTGTAATCTCCTTTACCCCAAGCTATGAGTTGAGTCAACAGGGCAATCCTATCTCAGACCTTAGGAAACTGAGTCTTGAATATCACGTTGATGTACCAGAATCATCCAGTGAGTCGCTGTCACAGTAGGAATTAGGTGCTAGAACATCTAAATTCCAGGGCTTTCTTTAGCTGCCCAGGCCTCACCAGCTCCTCCTGGAAATGGGTGTTAATAATAGGCCTGGTCCTCCCAAGAGCCAGACTGACTTATTCACAACCTGGGGACAGGGTTATCCAAAGAGTTGTGTTAACTCTTTCAGGCCATCATTCCATGACAAAGGCCAGCATAACAACCCTGGAAAACAGTAATAGTGCTTGCATTTTTCCTGCGTTCACTGGTCTGGGATCGTGAGTTATCTGATCCGTTTTATACTCGTGTCATTGGCATGTTTCTTCCCATAATGTTTTGACATTAACGGACAGGGTCAGGAACCCTGCTGATGTCTCTTGAAATGTTTCAGTGAGTGAAGAGATGGCATATTTCAGTTTCTTATAACTTTTTATATATTTGTACAGTTAGTGTACAACCCAGAAATCCCACTTCTGGGTATTTATCCAAGAGAAATGAAAACCTAGGTTCACACACAAAAAACTATGTGCGACTGTTTATAGCAGCTTTACTCATAATTGCTAAAATCTAAAAACAATCAACTGGTGAAGAATTCCTGGTATACCATGATATACTCTGGTGCATCCACTCTAAAGGATACTACTCAGAAAAAAAAATTAAAAAAAACCCCTGAACTACTGCCACATGCAACAGCATGGGTGAATCTCCAATACATTATATTATGTGAAAGAAGCAAGACACAAAAGACTATATACTGTATAATTCCATTCCTATGATATAGTCTAGAAAAATCAAAAGTATAAAGTCAGAAAATTTAGATAGGTGGTTGCCAGGGCCTGGGGACTGGGGGAAGAGTTGACTACAAAGGAACAACATAAGAGATTTTTTGGGTGAGGAAACTGTTCTATATCTTGACTCCAGTGATGGTCACGTGACTATATGCATTTGTCAACATTCCTAGAATTTTATACTAAAAAGGGTCAATAAATTATACCTCAGTAAACCTGACACCCCCACCAAATAAGAAAGAAAAAATGGTAGATCCATGCAAGGTCGCAAAGATGGTAGTGACATAGGAGGGGATTGGAAAGAGAAGTGTCATGAGCCATGCAGAGCACAGACAATAATATAATAATATGTCATGGTGTCTCTTTCAGAGACAAAACAGTGGACAAAACACTTGCTATTTCTGAGCCCAGGAGCCCAGAAACCTTGGGCTTGACCCATTCTGGCAACTATTATAACATTATTATATTTTCTTAAAAGCGAGTCTCTCTTTCTCTCACTCTGTCCCACACACACTCACACACAGAGAGAATAACAAGCTTTTTAAAGTGCAAGTATTTCCATTACTGCAAAAGGTCAGGCTGAGGATGAAGCTCGAAGCCTCGAATTTGTCCAGCTGTCATCTCCCAGGCTCAGTCAATACTGTGAATGTCCAGTTCTATCCCGAACATACCTACAAATACATCTACTTGGAAAACACTGGCACATAAATTTAGAGAGGTTTAAAGTGGGAATGAATACCTCAATCTACGGGGTGGAAAAAACCTGGGCCCTGCTCCTTGTGGGCAACCCAACCTGTTTGAACTGCTAAAAACACTCAGGGCAAAACAAGGAGAGCCGAAAAAAATAAGCTTTTAAGAAAACAGTTCTCTCAATATTCCTAAGTTTAATGGCTCAATATTTAGCATGTGTTTCATAACTCCAGCTTTCTTTGGGTGGAGGTAGGTAGGGGAAATGGGAATATAGAAAAGGGTTTTCAAAACACTTGCTATTTCTAAGGCTTCTTTTTTTATGTACCATAACGCATGCAGCCTTCCCCGGCATGGGGTCAGGATGTTTCCTTGCCATGGAATTGATCACTAATGAGGAAAAGTGGGAAACTAGGTTAGACTACCATGGAAAATATGAAGAGCCCTGGCGAACGTCAGCCCAGGTTCTGACGACGGTTCCAGGGTTATTGGAAGAACTCCTTTTCTTTTCCCCTCTTTCCTTCAGGATTCCTGAGCTGTGATGTTCCAATGAATTATCAATAGGTCCTGCACCCAAGAAGCTTACGGTTGAGTGGGAGAAATAGATAGACAGGCAGATCAATAGACAAGTAAACCAATGATCACAGCAAAGTGAGATGAGGGCTGCCACCGAGAGGCAGAGAGGCCAGGAAGCCGACTATAGTGGGCCTAGACTGTCCCTGTTTGTCTTTGGCCCTTTCACTTGCTAGCTGTGTGCCTTTGGGCAAGCTACTCAACCTCTCTGAACCTCAAGTTTTTTATCTGTCAAGTGGAGATAATAATAGCACCACCCAAAAACGTGTTTGAGAATTAAATGAGATATTTATGCAAAGAACTTTGAACAGAGCAGGCACGTAATAAGTGGTCATAAGTGATAGCCATGACCATGATTTCATGGAAAGGGAGGAGGCTGGGCGGAGACTTCACAGCAGCAGGGATGTTTAAGATGAGTCTTCAAGAAAAAGTAAGCACAAGCCATGTAGACACAGAGTACCTGCTTGTGTGGCTAGGATGATATTTTAAACAGGGAAAGAAGGATATGAAAAGGGTTGTGGGTGGGAAAGAACCTGATATCTTCAGGTTAAGACCCAAGTAGGACCTTTGGGGGACCTAAGAGGTGATGGGACCAATGTTCAAAGTCCGTCCCAAATGCAATGTGATATCCGTCAGTGTTAAACCATAAACGAGCTACATTTCTGATTGACCTTTAACAACTGGATCGGATGCTTTATTTTGAAATGTTAAACCTCAAATTTCTTCAGAAGATTGTTGCTTTTGTAGTTATTGCTAAGAATGCTGAATCTCCCAGGGACCTATGGATGGGGTGGTGGCATTTTGGAAGATGAAGATTGAAATGTGGGCAGAGGCAAAACTGGGAAGGGTTGGTCTTTGGAAACGTCCAAGGAGTGGGGCAGGAAAAATTTGGTGAAAAATTTCATGCTGGTTGAGTGACATGTGAAGGTAACTCTGGTGGCCCTGGGGAATGAATTTCAGTGGCAGTGCCAGTTGGGAATGGGGAGTATTGGTGGATCAAACCACCTGAGAAGCCTTTTATAAATACGTGATCACCCTTGGCTCTTAGGAGGATGGGGCTGGGAATGGGTTGGACAATCCAATAAGGAGATAGAGTGAGAAGAATCCTGAGACAGAAATTGTTAGGAAGCTGTTAAAATATTACCTCGTTAACCTTCTTATTTCCCTCTACTCACATTTCTGTCTGGTTTCATTTCACCCTTTGCCACCAATCAAATTAATAGCAGAATGTGTACAAATATTCTAAATGGCTCTTTTACACTTATGCCAACCCATAGGTAACTCTTTGTTCCATTTGAAGCCCACAACTGGGGCCTCATAGAGACTGAATATTGAGGAAAGGCAGGGGCTTTCCCACCCTTCCCGTGCACTCAATGTTATGAGGCTTTCCAGTAGCCTCTGCTCTCAGATGCACTTGCTAAGGGTGTTGCAATCTCATCCTAGTTTGGAGCCAAATCTTTGCTTGTTTTTGATATCTAGAATTTCTACTTCAGTTTTCACACCATGTTTGTTTACTAAGTCAGACACACACACACACTTATAAAACAAGGGTGAAATCAGATTCAAGGGAGTGTGGTCACCTAAAGCTTTCAGGGCTAGTTGGAAGTTACCAGCAACCTACTGTGTGTATGATTTGGTGTGATTGCTGTTACTATTCTTTTTTGCCATTAAACAATACACGATACTATTGTGTCATGTTTAATGATTCTCTATTGAACAAACTTGGATTTTTAAATGGAATTATGATTTAATCAGTGAATATTTTTCAAGAGCCAGGAGCATTTTTTTGGTACCCCAAGAACTTGATCCAAAGCCTACTCCAGACACCAGACATCCTTTCCTATTCCATGACAACTCTTGGAAATTCATGGAGCTTTTGTTGTATGAACTTGCATTTGCTTTGTGTTAACTTTTTGTGAGTGTTAATAACTTCCCTTCCCATTTTCATCATCGCTGATAAATATTTATTTAGTATCCATTACATATAAAACACCATGTAAGTATTCTATGCACTGTGCTCAATTTGGAAAACTTTAATTAAAAAAAAGAGAGAATAGTATAGCGAACCCCCATATAGCAAAATTCCAGAATTAACAAAATTAACATTTTATCATATTTTCTCAAGACAAATAATGAATGTGTCAAACAATGTTATAAATAAACATTGATGATAGAGCTAAATCTCTTTCACTTCATATGTTTTTGTAGGGGGTGAGTGATAGTTTAAGTTCTCAAGAGAAGGATTCCACACTTACATGACTTCCAAAAACACCTAAGTTCACGTGTAGCTCTGTGACTTTTTAGGCAAGTTAATCTTTCTAGGCCCCAGTTTCTTCACGTGTGAAAGGGGAATAAAATCACAGCTACCTCTTAGGGTTTTTGTGGGGTTTATCTGAGCTAACACATGTGCTTGATGTCTAGTAAGTGCTAAGAAAGTATCAGCTACTGTTATTCTTTTTTGTTTTGCTTTGCTTTTAACCAAAACGCTTCCTTGCAGGTTCACAGTCCAGTGCAGAAACAAACAGAAATCTTTACAACATAATGATAAGTGCTGCAATAGAAGTTAGTACAAAGAAGTGGAGATAAGAAAGTGAACAGGGAGCCAAGGAAGGCTTCACAGAGGAGAGGTGAACTTTGATCCATTTCCTGGAGAAGGAATCTGGTTTCATCAAGGGAAGAAAGGAGAAGTCACCGCAGGCAGAGGCCTGTGCAAAAGATGACGGCATGGAGACAGTCTGATTGTGATGGGCCCACAGGATCCGCTGTGCAGTGGGTGGAGGGGAAGAGCTGTGGGTGAGAAAGCGTTGGGGGCACGTACAGTTTCGTGCAAAGGCTAGTAGACCAAAGAGTGTACATCTCCATGTGTTTGTGGATATCTGAGTCTGCTTCTTTCTGGGAACTTCATTCCATTCCATATTTGAACATTATGATGTTATTTATGAAAAGACTTGTAAATAATGTCCCTCCCTCATCACATGCTCATCCCTGTAATGTAAGTAACCCACTGATATGCCTCCAGGGAAACACTCAAACGTGGTTAGGCTACTATAGTTGTGATGCCATTAGCATTGACAACCATGGCTACCTGGACAGCGGCCATGAATTTAGGGCTCCCTAAGCTCCAATGGTCCTGTTATATAGTCTAAAACATGCAGTGCTGCTTTTTATGCATCTATCATCCAGCTGGACCTAGGGAGAAAGTCCAAAGTCTCTGGACTCAAAGAGAGATGTGCTGTAATCCTGGCTCTGCTCTGCTGGTTTTTCTTCATTTGATCCCCAGACCAATCTTCTCTTCTTTTCTGCCCTTCTCTTGCCTCAGAAGGCTGACCCCTATGGACTGCTCTTCCAGGCACCATCACCTTCTGGCTTTTGTTGGGTTCAGGCAAAGGGAGAGTCTAACAAGTTGTGGGAAGGCAGGAAGAGAGAGATATTTATTCCTCTCCCTTCTTCCCAGCTTCTCTCTGCTCCTTGGTAGCTACCCCTCAGCTCTCCCCACTCAGGTGACCCCTGTTCTCTGCATCTGCCCTCAGCAGGCTCCCAGGACATCTGTTTTCTCCCCATGCTCCCTTTAGGTCCCTGCTGTTGCCAGTCCCAGTGCCTGGCCATCCCCCTTTGGTTCCTTTAGCTCTGCCCACACCCCCATAAAGAGCCCCTTTACTAAATTATTCTCAGTTAGACCCTTTTGAACATGCTCTTTTCTGCTGGGACTTTAATCCAGTCAACTCTATACTAGTTGTACATGACTTTGTCCAAGGACCTTAACCTCTTGGAGTCTCAGGTTCCCTACATGCAAAATCAGGATAATAATGTTCTCTACTTCTTAAGGTTGTTTGGAAGAATCATGAGATCATAAGTTTTGATTTAATATTTTTAAAGCCTCTAGCACGGTGCCCGACACACAGAAGGCCCTTAATAAATATTAGCTACTGTTGTCATTGCAGTTACGACTGAAAGTGCGATCACTATGAATATTCAACAGAGTTGTGGGATGTCAGATCTGGAAGGTACCTGGGACATTGCCAAGAACAACCCCATCATTTTATACTGGAGGAAACTGAGGCCCAAAAACCTGGCCCAAATTTACACAGCTAATTAGCAGGAGAGCTAAGGATAGGAGAGTTGAAAGGCAGCCAGCTGTGTTTACAACAATTCTATTTAACTTCTTTAATGAAGGTGTTGATTCCTTCAGTGAAGTCGCCCACTTGTTTTAGAAATGAGTTTCATAAGCCTGACTCCCTCTACTAATTCTTTATTCGCTCCCTCTGAGAAGAGCATCATGCTGTCCCCAAATAAGCAAGAATCCAAGAGAAAACCCCTGCTTCACGGTTCCTACTCCCCACTGCTGACTCATTTGCTCCTGAGCTCTGAGCCCTCTCACATCCATCACCTCTCCGCCAGCCCTCACAGGCTCAGGAGTGGCTGGAGCTCAGCAATGCCGCCCCGGGCGCCCCCCTACACCACCCGCAGGGAAGGCCACTTTCGGGATCTCCCCTCTGTACAGAGTGTGGTACCCAGCTAGTGATCGCATCCAGCTCTTGCTTGTCTGCTTTTGAGAATCCATGTCAGGCAATCCTAGTAGAGACAGACCCCAAGCACATATGCCTTTCACCCACACGCTTTTGAAACAACCACATAAATAGTGAACACATGCTCTAGCATCCTATTACTGGCATTCAGACCTTTTGAAGTTTTAAACAGATACGCAAATAACCATGCATTTCAGTTCATCCCAGGGTAAAGGTGCATTCCCTTCCCAAGGTCAAGTCATAAACGCTTAATTACCTTTTTCTTTTCCCAAACAATCATCAACTTTAAGTTACCTTCTTCCCCTTACTCTCAAAATGTTCTTTGTGCCCAGTCTGCTTGTGTATGCCAGTGCCAAGCTGACATTTCCCGATCTTACTGCACAGAAAGCCTGTGTTTGCAAGACGCCCAAATAAGTGGTTGATTCAGGGAAAAAAATATTAGTCAAACCATTTGTTTCACTGAACTAACGAATCAGTTTGGGTAAAGTAGGCCAGCAGGTAGCCCAGAGCAGGCAAAACTTCGTGTCCTAGGATGATCCCTCTCCTTTGTTTCAGGGGGCTGGGCTCTCGGGGCGATCCTGCAGGAACTGCTTTGGGCTCAAGGCAGCATTTTCTCTCAGCAGCTTGTTCTGCACCATTTCCAGCCATCTGACCCACTTCTCGGGCCACCTTCAGCCCAGCCACAAGCAGGTTTTCACTTATCATACTTGGATGTTGGAAAGAAAAAGCTAAGACCTGAGCTCTCTCTTGTTTCTTATCTGTAATATGTGATCTTTTAAAACAAACCACCTCTTACCCCCACTGCCCGCTAAAAGGTAGGGGAATACTTCCTGTAGTGTGTACAGGACAGGGATTAAGAGAACCTTAAAAAGTAATAAAAGAATATCGAGAAAATCAGTGTTTCAAAAGAAAATTTCAGAAGCAGAGGAAGAAAACTACCACATGTAGCAGCTACTGTGCATCATTCATTTCTGCACACTTAACTTACTCAGTCTTTACAGTAACCTGCGAGGCCTGCAGTACCAGAGACCCATGTGCTGTGGTGCAGATTGTTCACTGTACAAAGGACACTGGGGGTGGGGGGAGCAGAGGTGTTGGAACACAGCCTGTGTTTTGTTCAACACACTGGAGGAGAGGGCATCCTTCTCTAATTTGCACAAAAACGTTATATTAGCTTGGCTTCCACCAAAGCGGGTATTAGGCAAGAATTTGGATGCAGGCAGTTTATTGGGAAGTAATTTCAGGAAGCACATGGGGAAGTGAGGTGAGAAGGGGAAGGGAAGAAGGCCAAGGAAGGGTGAGGTGATACGTGGTTACCCTTATGAACAACCAAGGTTTAATCCCACCATGCAACCTCTGAGAGGCTGTGGGTCAGGCCTCAGAATTGTCCTAATGGGGGGCAAAGATCTGGGATATTTCTTCACCAACACTCATCCCTTACGGAGTAAAGGTTGCTCCTGGGGCATTAATACCTTGAACCTGGGTCAAGCACAGTTGAAGGCTAGAGAGCCTCGGGTGGAGAGGAACACAGGAAGCCATCTGTATGCTTAGGAACTGCCTACAGGTGACCTCAGGAGGGCCACAGGTTGACAGACTGGCTGGACAGCCAGAGTCCTCAGAGAAGCAGGTTCTCTGCATCCAGACATGTTTTGGTCCTCGGGGCATCTGTCTGTCAACTGGTCCTCTTACAGTAAATAAAAGGATCATAAAAGTGTCAATTATCCTGCCTTTGATAGGAAAGTAAATGGCAGAGGATTAATCCCAGAGGCTGGATGTCCAACCGCATTCCAGACATGGGGTCATCACTTTATATCATTTACATGAATTCTCAGTAATGAATAATTCCTTTTAAAATATGAATAGACTTAGTTTCTACTGCATCTGAAAGTCTTACCAGCATTTTTCATCTCCCTGAATTTGTTCAGCACATTTCAATTTGTGAAATGGCTTGGTTGCCTAGAGGTTAAATGAAGACAAGAATGTCTAGAGCTCCCGGCACTCCTCAGATATGTCCATGCTGCCCTGTTTGTCTGTCGTATTAACAAATCACAAGCGCACACATTGCTCATCCTAAAGTCCTAAATAGCCAGAATTGTGGTACAGGTTTGGAGTGTGGTGATGGCTGTGTGTGGGTTTATGCATCTGGATCCTTCCACCATTCACCCACCAGCCCTGCGTGAATTGCCAGCCCTAATGACACCGTGAAGCCCCTGTGCCCTGACGTAAACATTAAGGTTCCGGCTGGGTGCCCCTGGCAGGATCTCCTAGTCATGCAGTAGCTGCGGCTGCTGCTCTGAGGAATCAGGGATTCTCTGTGCCTCACCAGTTCTGTTCCCCAGGCTGCCAAATGGTGACCTAGAAGCTTCCACAGTGTGGTGTTTTTTGTTGTTTCATATTTTTGTGTCCTAAGCATTTTGTATCCAGAGAGAAAAGAAGACAGGAGAGAAATCAACTCCAATTTCAGCAAGGCATTGGTATGCACAGCATCTTTTGGAAAGGCTAAGGATTGTAAGTGTTTGAGGAGCAGTGTCTTATGGTTAAGTCCAATGTCCCACTTTAGAGATGACAAAACCGAGGCCCAGGTAACTGATGTGGCTTGCTCAAGGCCACACAGACTCTGATCTCTCTGTGCCCTGGGGTCTCTCTTCTGTTCAGGGATGTTGTATTCTCTCTCCGCACTGCCAGCAGAAACAACCCCTGCGAGCTCAGGAAAGTCACGTGATGTGCTGGTTATTCTCTGTGTCCCCTCAGATGCATCCTCTGCTCTTCCTTGCCCTGCTCTGTGTCCAGGAGGCTGGAACCACTTCCTTTGCCCCTAGCATCCAGTCAGTGCCAGAGGAAGTTTGGGGGATTTATCCTCCATTTGCCTTCAGGTCAGGTCATGGTTTTCCCAGTGGCTGTGCTCCCCAGGAATGGCTGTGAACTTGGTCAAGCAGCCTCGCTCCAATGGCTGCAGCCCTTACCAGATTCCCGCTACACTGCTCCCTTCTGTCTGCTCTGAGTCTGGGAGTAGCAAAGTTTCCCCCTGTTGCTGCCCCTGGAGACCCATGGCTCTGCTCCTTTATTCCATCCACACTTCTGTACAAAGTCTTTTCTGTTAACCCATTGCAGGGGGCAGGGGGTTCCTACCAGGCCAGAGGATATGCTTAGAGGATGTTCTTTTCCTTTGAGAAATGGGGATAAATCTGTCTACTTGGTTTTGGTGAGGGTCAAATAAGGTCATGTATGTAAACCTGCTATGTCTGGCCCAGATGAGCACTTTTTTAAACCAGCTGTCATGCCAGGGTTTTGGTCCACCCACAGCTTACACCTTAACTAGTTTTCACATTGACATATGACAGTAGCACCCCAACCAGCCTCCTCCATCTCTCAGGTCAGCTAAACTGTTACCTCATGGCAGGGTCTTACAGTCTGTATTTTGAAGGCAGTGAAATTGCAATCTGATGCCTTGATTTGGATGCAAAACAGTGAGACATCCCACACTCCAGCTTTATACCTCAGGCAGCTGCTTGCATTGATCTGTGAAGGATGCCCAGCCTCTCCTGCCTCCACCTTTACTTGAAAGCCCAACCAGAGTGACTCACTGGTAGCCTCATGCAGCAAAGAAGGGAAACTAGTTCTCAACCAGTGGGGTGTCCCCAACCTCTCTCCACTTAGAGTTCTGAGCATAGGAGCCAGGACCAGCCTTGGAGAAAAGACAAATGGAGAAAGTCTACTCCAGGGCCTGCTCCACAGCCCTTACCCTGCTCTACCAATCTCCACCCAGCCACACGGGCCTCCGGCCTCTTCCCTCCCACCCGCCCCCTCCCCAGAATACCAACCCTCAGTCTTCCGGGGACTTTACCAAAGTTCATGCCATGCCCCTTTAACGCCAGTCAGTAGAATTCCACACACATGTGTGGATGCCTACAACAGGCAGGTGTTATCTTAGCTACAGGAAAGACAAAGATGATCAAGACATTGTTTTTCACCTGTGCCAACAAATACTATTGTGAGTATCTGTGAAATTACCTGATGAAGATAAAACTTCCAAACAACCTACAAATCAGAGAGAGCCCTTCTACTTGGTTCTGACTATGCTTCATTAGTGATTAAAAGTGTGGATTTGGGAGCCCGTCTGCCCCGTGTTAGAAATACATTGAGGAGTAATTTAACCCCTCTGTCCAGGGTGTGCTGGAGGCTGCTTGAGAAATCTGACCGTGTGTAACTCTTTTCAACTCTGCATTCACCGACGTCAGGTTGGTACTTTAAGTGAAGATTTAGTCCACAGAAGCTGGGGCTTTTTTGCCTGGACTGTCAGTTGTTAACATTTACCAGCAAACTACTTCCTCTTTCCCTATATTTTGCCTCTGGAATAGAACTAAACAGTCCCTACTGCATTGGGTTGCTGTAAGAATTAAATGATATTGATGACGTATGAGTCACACAGTGTTGGCTAAACATATCTGATCTGCTATTGTGATTATTGAAATAGTCAGTAGAGTTTCTCCTGGGCAACCTTTTGGCTAATGATGCAGCAGCCAGGTATTCTAGAAACTGCAGACTGTGCTGGCCAATAGGGAAGATGTGCCTTCCAAATCCCTATCTAGACTCTTCTAAGACTCTGTTTCCTAAAATAAAGCAAAGCACAAAAGTAATTCTTTGCTCAGGGATGACTCAGCTTCCTTTCAGGGAGGGACAGCTCTGCTCCCCAGGAATCAACAGTGATTAGTGATAGAAGGAATGACCCTCTTGACCCGAGGTGATTATCCTTCCTGGAGAAGGAAGGCAGTTGGTGATAAGTGCTGACCCGCAAAAACCACCAGCACAGGTGTCCAACAGTTTCACTCTTGAAAAGCTGGAGTTGAGTTTCTGGGGTTGCTTGGGAGGGATCAGGACATACTGCAGGGTAATAGGAAGGACATTGGGTGACTAAAATGTTCCTGCCAAGTTACTGAGAGACACATGATAGCTCAACTGGGAATGGAGAGTCAGGTTTAATATTGTTTCTGCTCCACACTTAATAATTGAGGTCCATGGTTTATCAAGTTGTCACTGAGGGCCACAGGGAGGCCAGGCTTCTAAGGGCAGAGAGGGAGCAGTGAAGTCCAAGGCTGCAGGAAATACAGTCAGAGTTCAGAGCACTCACCCTCACCTGCTGATGGGATTGGGAGGCATTCAAAATACCCTTAGATCGTGACTTTTCACGGTGTCAAAGTGCCCACTATGACGTTAGGTCTTGAAGACCCTTTGGAAATTTGTGCTTCACACTGAGATAAGGCAAAGTTGCCAAAAAGACAAATATCCGATTAGCAGACATGCTCCCATCTGATCAGTTCGCATCTGTGGTCCCATATCTGAAAACAGGATCTAGAAAAGGCACACTGGATGGTCATACTCTCCTTAGATGAAATGCGCTTGTGATGTAAAGTGGAAAAAGGCTTGATTTTTTTTTGAATTTTATTTTATTTTTTATACAGCAGGTTCTTATTAGTTATCTATTTTATACATATTAGTGTATATATGTCAATCCCAATCTCCCAATTCATCCCACCACCACCACCCCCCTGCCACTTTCCGCCCTTAGTGTCCATACATTGGTTCTCTACATCTGTGTCTCTATTTCTGGAAAAAGGCTTGATTTAAGGGGCACTTTGGGTCCTGTGGGCAGCCCTAGGAGGGACCCTGGGAAACCAGAGAGTGTGTGTTCTCTTGGGAACAGGGTGCTGGGTGCGGGAGGGCAAAAGGAGGCAGGAGCCTGGCTCATATGTGAGATGGGAGCTTAAGGTCGGGGGGAGTACGCAGGATGCACGAGGGACACAGCTGCTTGCTGGCCCTTTTTCCCATGATCGCTGTTGGGTTAGAAAGCTCAACAGGAAAGAAACTTCTGATAGCCAAAGGGGTCAAAAATGGGAAGGGCACTCAGAGGGCAGCAACCACAACGGGCTCTGCAGACTGGTCGGCAGCAGGGAGAGTGTATTTTTGGCCTGTGGATCTCCTGAGCAGAGAGAAATCAGGAAAGGGAAGCCAAGCATTTAATCCTACATAGATCATGGGCTAATCACACCCTATTTAGTGCTTGTAAGTGAGAAGTTGTCAAGGCTTTTCGACAGCCTTGAAACAGCTGGCGTTAGTAGATAGATGGCCTGAGTCCAGAGGGAGAACATCCCGTCACCTGGAGCTGCCTTGAACACTTACAGCTCTTTAAGACTCCAGAGCAGGAACCAGTTAAGCAGAGGGGCTGGTCATCGAGGCCGGGACTTCTCAAGCTCTTCCTTTTCTCTCAGTCTCTCAATCTCTCTCCCCCTCATCTTGAGGGGCATCTACCATTAGGAGCAGAGGCTTTGAATCTTCCAGAAATCACCTTAGCATGCAGGAGAGAGGCAATCTTTCCTCCATCCAGTAAATGTATATTGAAGACACCGAATGCCAGGCACATGCCTTGTGCTGGGGGTGCAGTGGTGAGAGGCAAGACCTGGAGGGGGGCCTCTCTTCAGGATGACCTTCCGTCTGGCTTTCTCAGTAGACTTCAGAGTTGGTCATCACAACTCCCTGAACTCACCTCCTTCTGTCTTTCTCTTTTGAGCACTGGGCAGCAAAGTAAATTATAATCCAATTAGCCCACTAAAAGTTTCTTTTCTAAGGATTCAGACTTTATTTTTGACCTCTAAATTTGGCCTGCCATCCACTCCACTGTGAATCAACACCCAGGAAACATTATTTTCTCATCTGTAAAATGATGATAGCTCCTGATTTATGCCCAGGGAGATCATGTGAGGAGTCAACGAAACACGCATATAAGGTACTAACATAGTGCTTGGCACTTAGTAAACACCCACTAAACATTAACTATTACTATAGTGGTTGATATTATTTAAAACTGATCAAAATTGTATTGGGTATTGGCCCACAGACTATGTATTAACAGACTAAGTTGATATGCATCTTGTTGAATTTCTGAAGAAAGGTGAACTCTTTCTAGAAAGATTTGCTAATTCCTGATAGACAGGTCTATTCACACTTCAGACTAGATATCAGACAAACTTACATGAAGATTCAGTTTTATCACAAATCTATCACACATGCCTATTTCAAAAAGAAAATGGTACAGTTATTTGCTTTGAGAGAAAGAAGGAATAAGTGAGAATGTACACGTGAATGAATGAATTTATTTCGGTGAGCAACACTTTCTCTGGGTCTTATAATGATATTCTCTTGCTCTTAAAATGTGTGGCAAGATTTGCATCATTTTGTTTTAGAATTTTCAGTTGTTTTTCCTTTTTAAAGTGCACCTTCTGAGGAAACAAATCTTCCTATTGACATCAAAAATGAGTCATAAAAGACATGTTGCTGCTTTCCTTTTGAGGGATTTTTTAGTTTTTTTTTTTTTTCCCATTAAGTTTTAGCAACAGGAAAATATGGACTTTAGTATCCATGGGGATATGATAAAATGGAAATATATGTTCCTTGTTTGTCCATTACTACAAACCATAAGGAAACTCACAAATCACTCCTAGACTTTCCAGAAAGGTTGACTGTCAAATAGCCTCCTGCTCCCTTTATTTTTCTAAAACCAAACAGGTATTAAGGTTTCAAAAAAGTGAGGTTGATAAAAAGCAGATGATGGAAGGTCCAAATTGCACAGGGTCCATTGTTTTTATTGCAGAAGCCCTAGAGGACTGGATGGGTGGGGGGTGGTCCATGAACACAAAGGCTGCCTGCACCTGCCAAAGAGGTCAGTATGCCGGCCATTGATGGAAAATCCCTCCTCACCTTTTCTTCAACCACAGCCACATTTGTGCAAATGAAAATTAATGATTGGACATAGGCAATAATATTTGAGTTAAAGATTCTCAAACCTTTAGAAAATTTCTCAAACCTTTAGAAACTTAGGGATCTTGCCCAACATTGCTGAGAACACTACATAGAAACCAACTTTTAGAATTGATCAGCTTTTTCTTCAGCTCTTTAGCGTAGACAGGGCATATCTAAACCTTTGGATGTATTTTGACAAAATCAAAAAGTCCTTCCTATATCCTCAGCACCTATGGCATCGCCTGATGTTAAGTAGGGAGGGACAAGATAAACACCTGTAGGCTAAAGGGGCTCTATCAGCAACACAGGTGCCCAATTATTTTTTTTTTTTAACGAACTTAATTAGGATGCTCAGCCGTCATGGTCAAGATGCCCACCTTCAGTTAAAGTCCTGTACTTTTAAGAAGTGAAATAATTTGGCCTCCCTGGCCCTCCACTTCCTCCTCTGCAAACAAAGGGACTGGACTTTATCTGGTTATTTTCAGTTCAGGAAAGGAGAGAGGTCAGATTCACTGTATGTTGTCAAGGGATTCCTTTTCTTCTGTGCAAGATACCTAGTTTTTAGTTTTTAATTTCTTTTTAATTTTCCATTTTTTCCTGTTCTTCCTGCTTCCTGCTTCCTCCTGCTGCTTTCCCATTGTTTTCTCCTTACAATCACCCACCTGAACATATGCAAAGGCAAGGGAAAACACATCTCATGCCCTAATTCTCTTCTTGAGTGTAACCCCCAAACTACCTCATCCTAGAAAGGATGCTGTGTTCCCTGTGGGTTTCTATTTTTATTGTTCTCTCTCTGACTTATATTTTTTTGTTTATTGCAAATTTGGCTGTAATTTCTTTTACTAGCCCAGATAAGGTGAAAAATAATACTAATACATGTTATTTTAGCTGGACATTAACAAAAACCACCCAATTTTCCGAGACATATTGCTACACCCACCTTGCAGTGTGGCTATTTTAACTACTTCATGTGACTATCAATCATGTGCCTAAAGGAAATACATAAACCTTGAGACAGAATTCAGCCTAGCAAATGTCTATGCATCATCTCCCATGTGCCTAGCTCTGGAGCTAGGTGTGTTGAGGGTCCAAAGATGAGTACGTCAGAGCCTACAATGGAGAAGGCAGGAGGAACTGAGTGAGAACTTACTCATGTGCAAGTTTACTTCTGTGTCTTAAGAAAGCCCCAAAGTGCTTGGAGGATAAAAGCAAGGAAGAGATTACGTTTGTGTGTGGAGGTGATGTGCTTGGCGAAGTCTTTGGGGTTTGCCAGGGTGAAGTCTTTCCATACTCTTGAGTGCCCTTGGCAATGGGGTGTCGTGGAAGACTTTTATGCCAGGAAACCATGATCCCACCAGTGCTTTGGGAAGATGAATCTGGCGGGAGTGTTTGGGGTAGTCTGTGGATGGGGGATGGGTAGGGGGCTGCCTGGAAGGAGGCTTCTCTGTGTCCTGCTCCTGGTTGTAAGGCTTCTTTGCCAATCCCCACTCCATGTGGTTGGAGCAGCTCATAGCTATAAAAGTGTGTTGACCCAAGAGGTTTAATATTAACCAAAGTTATAGTCAAAGTCAATTTGGAGGATTCAAGAAAAAATCTGATGCTAATAGAGAAATAGAAGTCAATATTTGTAATGTGACTCACAGGCTCAAAATAGAAAAGTAAAACACATTGCTGCTACAGCTCCCAGAGGGCTGTGGGTTACACAGTGCAGCAGATCTGTGAACCAGGCTTGACCACCCGTTAGGGCTATTTTAATATTTCCTCTGGCCCCTTCCTCTAATTCCTACATTCCAGAGCATGATACCCTAGTGGTGAAATATCCAGCCCTGGTGGAGTCATGGCTTGTTTTTAGTGGGTCAATGGAAAAAAAGGTTTGTTTTTTTTTTTTCCCCAGGTGTGTATGACCTTTCTCTCTAGTGACGCAACATGGAACTAAGTTATCATGATTTTATTTTGTAGTCCACACTTCATTCCATATTGGCTATCATTGTTTATGGTCCAATCTCTTGCTTATTGCCTATTTTGGAGAAGGCAAAGAAGTGCAGGAAACAGAAATATCCAGAATAATATATCCTTTTTGTTTTATCAATATTAATATCAAATAGTGGGATTGTCCACTGAGGAGCTCTGATAGGTTGGGGAGCTTCTGGAATTTTCCCTGATAAAATAGTCTTTGTGGGCATTGATGTGGCCTTGTTCTCGCTCTGATTTTGATCTCGGGCTGAGGCTCAAGTGTGCTGTACTGAGAAAGTTTGGAAAACTAGAGGATTAATGAGGATGAAGGAGTAAAGGGGGCAAACTATAGTGAACATCTCTATGAACAGAAGTTACTTTCTTAATCTTACCCAGTTTATGGTGTGGAAGGTGCAACTAGAAAGGCTAAAATTAGCTGCATTTCACCCAATGTATTGGAACATTATGGGGTCAGAGAGCATCTTCTCATTAGTGCCCACAGGAAAAGCAACTCACTCAAAAATGAATCCTCAAGGGCTACAGTGGGTTTGACTGTACTCTGATATTTACAACTCAGATGGTTGAATTAAATTGAATTCTCAGTTCAATTCTTAAATTGAATCCTCAGGAAGACCTGAAAAATGTATTTTATTCAGTTCTCCCCTGATTCCTTTTTATTTGGTCTGCAGGAAGCTCAGCTGATAAAGTTCATCTGGGAAGCTATCTGCTTCCGTGAGGTGCTTATATCACCTGGTGAAGAGACTAAGGATGGTGATAGTGATCATCATCCTGGTTATGATGGATGGAGCCAGGGCAGGGTTGACTGGCAACTGATGAGCAAAGCTGGGCAAGTAGCTTAAATGCTCTGTCTTAGAGCCGGCCATTTTTCCTCCTTCCTAATGCAGACCTGATCAAGATCGGCTGGTTTATTGTAAGTCACTGATTCCTGACCCAGTATCTGCTTCCTCATCTGCATGGTGGTCATAGCCATATCTCCCTCCCAGCATCTTTGGAGAAGTAATTAATGCTTATGATGTGTTTTGAGATCACTGATAAAATACAATCTACTTGCCCAGGGTGTTATTACATTATTTCATTTTCCTCTTCATAGTCAGGACCAAACCAGTGATAATTTAGAAATGAGACAAATTTGTAAACTGTGTAGTGTGAAGACCACCTAAGCAATCGGATTTCTATTGGACTAGACATTGCATTTGAACTATATACATAAGAAGAGGTGCTGAGCTATGCTTGGGAAATCTCGATTGCCTTCAGATTCAACTCTCAGGTTACATTTCATGACTTTACTTAGACCTTCTTAGAAAAAGTAAATCTTTAAGAGCAGAGCACCTGCACACATTATCCATCAAAATAGACTTCATTCCTGGCTTCAGAAATACCCAAACTACACATGACCTTTGGCAGATTTGTTTCTGTTCCTCTAGAAGATTGTGCATCTCTTTGGACAATAGACAGGATGTATAGTAGCTGGTAATTTCAGCTTATTATGTTCATGTGAACATTAGAGAGTCACTAAAACCCTCCAGGAGAGGATCCTCCTCTTACAAACTCAGAACTATGATTCATGTGAGGCACAGATTAAGAAGGCTTTTTTTCCCCCTGCAAGGATGGGGCACTGACCTGAAAGCTTGCATGGTTATTACAGGATACTTCCACCAGATCTTTCGAAAGAAAGGCAGAGATGACCAAAGGGCAGGAGGTCACCTATGTAATAAGAGCCACATGAGACAATAAAAAAAGAATGCTGAAGGAGGATACGTGTATCCTGACCACATAAGTCCCAATAAAATTATTCTAAGTTGATTTTCATCTTCTTTGAGATTTTCCAAAAGGCCACATCCCATTACATCTCCTTTAAAGAAGTTCATGGATGATAAAACTTGGGGGATTGGCAAATGTCTTGAAATGAATGCCAAATGTTACCCACTTGTGCATTTTTTTCTGAAAGGTTAATTTATCCTCCTTTCACTATATATTTTAACATGGTCTGTGACCCTTAGGAACCACTGTGTCATGTGAACTAGTGTAGAGGAATCATGTGTATTTGAGCAAACATCAAGTGAAATTTACATGCAGTATAGATTTGTCTCTACATACAGATTAGGCATTTATTTTCAGATAATATTTAATTGTGTCCTAGATGTCACATCCTGATTTTTTATTGTCCTGTAATCCTCATATAATCACAACTGCTCAACCGAAGTCTTAAGTTGCATACAAAGTATGTGACCTTTTATCCACTCGTGTGAACATAAAAAGCATCCTAAGGGGTGTGTTGATCACAGCTCTTCTCAATAGAGAGCAAAGATCACCTCTTGGAATTTGGCCTAAGGTTGAAGAGGAAGGGGGCAGGAGCAAAGGGTCAGTGTCAAGGTGGGGCTGAACCCATACATTCTAATCAGTTTCCATTTCTCATTTTCCACCCCACACATCATGCCACATAGATGTTTTAACCAAAAAACAGGCTTTAGGGAAAGGATAGGTAATACAGGTTAACACTGTAAATCCTGGAACTGGGCAGGGATACACAGAGTAGGTAAAAAGGAAACTTAAACTTGGAGTTGAGAGAGTTAGTTTAGGAAGGACCCAATTGTCCAGGCCCATGCAAATGTTGCAGGGTGATCCAGATTGCAGATCAGGGCTGGAGATAGGGAGAATGGGGTTCACTCCCCAACACAGTTCTCTTAGGAAATGGTCTGGATGCCTTTGGAAGGCAGAAACTCCAAGTTCCCTGCCCACCACAGGAACAGGGACTGTGCCAGGAGCGAATACACCTGGGGTCGGCCTCAGGCCACACCAAGAGTGGGCTAGGCTGGCAAAGGCATATTAGGTGCCTGGTCTGGGGAAGAGAGATACTGCAATTAGATGGGGCAATAATTGAAGGGCCACCTTACATACCAGCCTGGCAACAGAAGGCAGCTGTTGCCAGCAGTCCAAACCACAGGGTCTTTTGTAGTCTGTCTACAGAGGTGACATTCCATGGCTCCCCCCAAGTCTGCACATTCATGCTGCCCCTCCCATCAAGAGGAGGAGCCAACTTCCTCACCCTTTGAATATGGGCCAACCTAGGGATTTGCTCTGACCTCTTGAATGCCGTAGAAGGGAACATTCTGGGACTTCCAGACTCAGGCCTTAAGAAAGCTTATAACTTTTGCTTTAACTTTCGGAATTCTGCAACACCACTTTGAAAAACCCAGTCTGTCCTGATGGAGAGAGAGGCCCTGGAGGATGAGAGACCATATGGAGGTCTCTTGAGGAGAGGCCACAAATAGGAGAACCAACGTGTTATAGCAAACAGCCAGCACTGGGGCCATTTTGGATCTTCCAGCCCAGCGCAGCCCAGCTGACAGATGAGTATAGCTGCACGAAGGAGTCTGGCCAACCCCACAGGAAGCAGAGACATGCTGTACCACTCAGCCCTGCCTGAATTCCTGACACACAGAATCATGGGCAATAAAATGATGGCTGTTCGAAGCCACTGTGTACTGAGGTGATATGTGACCCATAGCTATAGATAACTGCACAGTATCTGAATGGTCCTAGGACACTCAAGCAGGGTTCACAATTGTAACCTCTCAAATGTACTACCTGAGGTTTGGAAGTGGGAGATTTAGGCAGGAAGTACCAGCATTTTAGTCTTTGTGGTTTAGAATGAAACACCAGAGTTCCCAAAGTACAGCTCTTTGAGGAGAAGACTGGAAAAATGAAGAGTATAAAGGCAGAAGCCCTCAGTACAGACTGCCTTGAGCTTTAGGAGGCCAATCCATTCATTTCCCTGTCTGCTGCTGTTGAGGCTTCTACTAGGCCATCCGTCTTCATCAGAACTGGTGTATGTGGCTCTGTGGGCTGGATGCTGGTGGCGTCACATCTCAACCAGCTGCTGCTGCTCATACCACCAGCTCATGCACCCACTGCCCAGTGAAAGTAGAAGAAGAGCCCATCCCTGTCAACAAGACCCTAAAGGCGGTTTCATGCCAGACATTTGGCTATCATCTTAAAAGAGACAAAAAGATAAATAAGACATAGTCCCTATTTGCAAAAAGTCCACCATCTTGGATTGTACTTCATTATTTGTCTTCCTTTCAAAGCTGCCCTTGGTATTAATTTTAATCAAATCTCTCCTAACTACAGCATGCCAGGGAGATGGAAATCTCCTGGGAGAGCCATTCCAAACTCTGCTGGTGTGTGGAACAAGAACTCAAGCCTGAGTGTGGACTCTATAGCTCTGTTCCCTAGCATAAAAGAGCACAAAGCTGCATGGTTTTGTATTTAATTCTGATACCCATACATTTTTTTTTACAAGCAGAAGATTTATACTGAATGACTCAGTGAATAGAGAAATATTTAAATATTCAGCCAGAACTTATGAGTCTATTTTATATATCCCAAGCTGAGCTGATTGTGGAAGAATAGAGAATGGAGTCATTTTGACTAGTTTGCCTGGGCACAGTATGATAATTCTTCATTTGCTGTTGCTGCTGTTTGTGCTATTTCTAATAGGTTTTGTTATCTCCATTCTTTGTGTTGAATTTCTCAGAAGTATGGAGAAGTTGAGGCAAGAGTTAAAGTTTATATCATCAATGCAGTCTCTAAAAAGCAGGATCTTGGTAAGAGGGGAGAGGGAAGGGTGGAAATAGATTAGTTACAAGCCAATCCCTCTTACTATTCTTAATTGAAACCACGAAGAATGGACCCAAGCTTAACACACTTTCATGTCCTGTATCATGTGTTTGTGTGCGTGACATTCTGAGGTCATAAAGGTGTTGGCATTGTGTGCACCACTGTTCCTTTTAGAACTCAGTGAAATTCCATTAGGTCTCAATTTAACCCACCAAACAGTGCCATAGATTGAGAACAATTCGCCTTCCTGGTTTAACTGGGATGGCCTTTACTCAGATTAAAAAGGGTTAAAGTTCCAAGGGAATCACTAACTCTCTTTTGTTGGGAAAAGTCCTCCTAATCTGACATTTCCTCACATTCCAGCCATACCTTTGCTGGAGGAAGTAGGAGATTTCTGGGTCCATGGTGTATGATTTAATGATTTGTGGAAGGCAAGAATGTTAACTTAGTTGATTGCTCAAAACTGACTGATAAGGTATCAGGAAGGTTAATCTGCTACTTTTCTAACCTCTCCCAGAGAACTTGAACTGAAGCCTCCTTCTCCATAGGTCGTCTTTATTGCATGCCACATGAAAGGCTGAGAATTTATGAAAGAAATGAGCATTTTGTTCCTTGTGCTTTCATTTGCTCCATCATTTCATTCCAAGAGCGATAAGCCTTTATTTGTGATAACTAATCCTTCCCTCAGCAACTAACGGTGATGTCACAATTGGAATATTTTTACCTCAGATGGAAAAAGAACACTGGCAGATAGATCCTGTTTACACTGAGAAAGACTGTTTAGCAATAAGGGTAAAGAGTAAGGCATTCTAGATTGAACTCAAACACCAATTGTTATCAAAGTGTTATCAGAGAGACACACATCCAGGGATCCTGTGATCTACAGAGTTGCTTTTTCCTCTGTCCTCATTCCTTCTAGCCATCTCCTCCATGGAATTCTAGAACCCTAGATCTAGAATAACCACAAAAGAGCAGCTGCAGAGGTTTAGGAATGCTCTGCTCAGCATAGTCTGTGAAACCTATTTAATTTTTTAACTTTTTAATTTTTCTACAATATTATATTAGTTTCAGGAGTACAGCATAGTGATTCAATATTTTTATAGACTATACTCCCTTTAAAGTTATTACAAGACAATGGCTATAATTCCCCATGTTATACAATATATCCTTGTGGATTTCTATTTTATACATAGTAGTTTGTATCTCTTAACCCTGTACCCTATCTTGCCCTTCCTCCTTCCACTATTTTGTTTTCTATATCTGTGAGTCTGTTTCTATTTTTTATATGTATTTATTTGTTTTATTTTTTAGATTCCACATATATATGATAACATATAGTACCTGTCATTCTCTGTCTGACTTATTTCACTCAGTATAATACCCTCTAAATCTGTCCATGTTGTTGCAAATGGCAGAGTTTCATTTTTTTTCTAAGGCTGAGAAATACTCCCTTGTATATATAAACCACATCTTCTTTATCCATTCATCTATTGATGGGCACTTGGGTTCTTTCTATGTCTTGACTGTTGTCACTAATGCTGCTATGCATTAAAAGGATCATACACCATGATCAAGTGGGGTTTATCCCAGGAATGCAAGGATTCTTCAATATATGCAAATCAATCAATGTAATAAACCCTATTGACAAATTGAAGGAGAAAAATCATATGATCATCTCAATAGATGCAGAAAAAGATTTTGACAAAATTCAACACCAATTTATGATAAAAACCCTCCAGAAAGTAGGCATAGAGGAAACTTACCTCAACATAATAAAGACCATATATGACAAACACACAACCAACTTCATACTCAATGGTGAAAAACCGAAACCATTTCCTCTAAGATCAGGAAGAAGACAAGATTGTCGACTCTCACCACTATTATTAAACATAGTTTTGGAAGTTTTAGCCACAGCAATCAGAGAAGAAAAAGAAATAAAAGGAATCCAAATTGGAAAAGAAGAAGTAAAGCTGTCACTGTTTGCAGATGACATGATACTATACATAGAGAATCCTAAAGATGTTACCAGAAAACTACTAGAGCTAATCAATGAATTTGGTAAAGTAGCAAGATACAAAATTAATGCACAGAAATCTCTTGCATTCCTATACAATAATGATGAACAATCTGAAAGAGAAATTAAGGAAACACTCCCATTTACCATTACAACAAAAAGAATAAAATACTTAGGAATAAACCTACCTAAGGAGACAAAAAAACCTGTATGCAGAAAACTATAAGACACTGATGAAAGAAATTAAAGATGATACAAACAGATGGAGAGATATACCATGTTCTTGGATTGGAAGAATCAACATTGTGAAAATGACTATACTACCCAAAGCAATCTACAGAGTCAATGTAATCCCTATTAAACTACCAGTGACGTTTTTCACAGAACTAGAACAAAAAATTTCACAATTCTATGGAACCACAAAAGACTCCGAATAGCCAAAGCAATCTTGAGAAAGAAAAATGGAGCTGAAGGAATCAGGCTCCCTGACTTCAGAGTATACTACAAAGCTATAGTAATCAAGACAGTATGGTACTGGCACAAAAACAGAAATATAGATCAATGGAACAGGATAAAAAGCCCAGAGATAATCCCACACACATATGGTCACCTTATTTTTGATAAAGGAGGCAAGAATATACAATGGAGAAAAGACAGCCTCTTCAATAAGTGGTGCTGGGAAAACTGGACAGCTACATGTAAAAGAGTGAAGTTAGAACACTTCCTAACAAACACCACACACAAAAATAAACTCAAAATGGATTAAAGACCTAAATGTTAGGCCAAAGACTATAAACTCTTAGAGGAAAACATAGGCAGAACACTCCATGACATAAATCACACCAAGATCCTTTTTGATCCACCTCCTAGAGAAATGGAAATAAAAACAAAAATAAATAAATGGGACCTAATGAAACTTAAAAGCTTTGGCACAGCAAAGGAAACCATAAACAAGATGAAAAGACAACCCTCAGAATGGGAGAAAATATTTGCAAATGAAGCAACTGACAAAGAATTAATCTCCAAAACTTACAAGCAGCACATGCAGCTCAATATGAAGAAAACAAACAACCCAATCCAAAAATGGGCAGAAGACCTAAATAGACATTTCTCCAAAGAAGATATACAGATTGCCAACAAACATATGAAAGGATGCTCAACATCACTAATCATTAGAGAAATGTAAATCAGAACTACAATGAGGTATCAGCTCACACCAGTCTGAATAGCCATCATCAAAATATCTACAAACAATAAATGCTGGAGAGGGTGTGGAGAAAAGGGAACTCCCTTGCACTGTTGGTGGGAATGTAAATTGATACAGCCACTATGGACAACAGTATGGAGGTTCCTTAAAAAAGTAAAAATAGAACTACCATACGACCCAGCAATCCCACTACTGGGCATATACCCTGAGAAAACCATAATTCAAAAAGAGTCATGTAGCACAATGTTCATTGCAGCTCTATTTACAATACCCAGGACATGGAAGCAACCTAAGTGTCCATCGACAGATGAATGGATGAAGAAGATGTGGCACATACATACAATGGAATATTACTCAGCCATAAAAGAAACAAAACTGAGTTATTTGTAGTGAGGTGGATGGCCCTAGAGTCTGTCATACAGAGTGAAATAAGTCAGAAAGAGAAAAACAAATACCGTATGCAAACACATATATATGGAATCTAAAAAAAAAAAAGAAAATGATTCTGAAGAACCTAGGGGCAGGGCAGGAATAAAGATGCAGGCATAGAGAGTGGACTTGAGGACACGGGGAAGTTGAAGGGTAAGCTAGTACGAAGTCAGGGAGTGGTATGGACATATATACACTACTAAATGTAAAATAGCTAGTGGGAAGCAGCCACATAACAAAGGGAGATCAGCTCAGTGCTTTGTGGCCACCTAGAGGGGTGGGAGAGGAAGGGTGGGAGGGAAACACAAGAGGGAGGAGATATGGGGATATATGTATATGTATAGCTGATTCACTTTGTTATAAAGCAGAAACTAACACACAATTGTAAAGCAATTATACTCTAATAAAGATGTTTAAAAATAATAATAATGCTGCTATGAACATTAGCGTGCATGTATCTTTTCAAACTAGTGTTTTCATTTTCTTCAGATATAAGCACAGGAGTGGATTTGCTGGATCTTATGGGCTGTTTATATATGTTCGTGAGAAGGCAATATCTCTCTGAAATGAGCAAATAAAAAAGTTTTTGCTTTATACACTTTTATTTCAGGAAATGAGAAGGTTAAAGTCAAAAGCTTTAAACGCGAATCATAAATTGTGATGGTCTCAATTGCACCCTAGAAGCAGTTGGCATTTTGCCAAAGAATGTTTCTAAATGGTAAAATAGCCCTTTGTGAGGGCATATAAAATTCCACAATATGATTCAATCTCATATTAGAGATTAAAAAACTTTACCAATAATAAGATATAAATATATCATTTATACTAGTATATACAGAAAATATACATTCAAGAGTAATTTAACTTAGACCACCAATAAATGTTGAGGCAATTCAAAATCATCAACTCTTCATCTTCTCTGTTAAGGTTTTATTACTATTAATACACACATGTATGTGCATACAAAAACATGTTATTTATAGATTTTTTTTCAATTTAAATGGGTGAGATACTTGTGACAAACGAATGCAGGCTTCACATGTTGGATCAGTGGGAAATAAAATTCAGATTTAAGTACTATCACTTAAAGCATTATGTTATTAACATTTACAACAGGCACAAAAAAATGCCATAACATTGAAGATCAGGGAAAGCTCAATAAAGTTTAGAAATATGAGTGGCCCTAAAAAAGGACATGATAAATCTTTAGCACCAAGTCATGTGGACTTCAGTAAGAATTAGATTGTAATTCTGTGCTTAGTGCAAATATTATTTGTTTACGGACAATGAGAAAAATGAGAATCATTGTGTACTCACTTAAGTCTTTTAAGCCTAATTTCCTCCTAGTTCCAGAGTCTTGAAGCCATCTATAAATAAGGCGGCCCCTGAAGGTATATGGATAAAGTAAGCCATCCACCTGTCACCAGGTAAAGGAGACTTTCATTCCCATTTACTTAGACATGCACAGAGGACTTTCCAACAGGCTTACACAAGCAGGGTATCTAATCCCTTGGCTTTCTAATCAGCCTTGGCCCTGGGTTTTCATTCACTCCCTGTTAAAAGAGAATATGCAGAATTTATTCTACACTAAGGTGTTGCTAGTGACAAAGGAAAAATAGATATGACCGATTAAATTTCAATATTTCTAACTATTCCAAACTGCATGATAGTGAAAACAACCCACAGAATGCCTCACTTCTGTAGCATCCTAATTATCTAAGGCATATAGTGCTAAGTAGCACTTCATTACTTAATGATTATTAAGAAATGAATTTTCTCAACCCTTGGGCTTCTTTGAAACAATCATTACACCCTGTCGATTAGATAGACAGCTATAAAACAGAAGGTCACAATCTTCACAGTGCTCTGAGATGGATGGAGGCAGGGGCGTGCTGAAGCTGCAGAGGCAAGTCAGGCCCAGGAAAAGCAATGCACTTGACAAAGGAGGGAGAGAGACCAGGGACTGGAAAGAGCAGACAGGGGCTAGAAAGGAAGGAATGTGTTCCTCAGGGCATGAATCTCTCAGCCAGCCTGGCTAAGTTTCCTAAAGTAGCTCTGCAACCTCCTGGCTGTGTGACATTGGGTATGTTACTTAACCTCTCTGATTCTCACCTCATCGCCTCTAAAATTATAATGTTATTGCCTTCAGAGTGTGGTCATAAAGACATAATTATATAATGTATGTGAATCATTTAGCAAAGTGCCTAAAACAAACTCAATAAACTGTTGGTGTAATGTCAAAATTATTATTATTAGAATGAGCTTTAAAAGCTAGTCCTGTGATAAAATACATATATGCCCCCAAAATTCTGTGAAATGAAGCCAGTTGTAACCAAGGTGACATGTATGCAAAGTGTTCACTTTATGAGGAATTCCTATTCATTAATTCATTTGTTTAACTAGTATTTATTTCTCAACCACATTACTCCAGGAACTGTTCTAGTCACTTGGAATACAAAAATGAATAAAGCAAAAGTACTTGCCCTCAAAGAGCATCTAGCCTACAAGGGAGATAACACATAAGTAATTATGATAAAATAAGGTTGCTATAGCAACCTTAAAGTGTAGATGGCAACCTGGAAGCAAGGCCACTATCTAGGATTGTGGGAGTCATGAAAGCCTGCTTGGAGGCAGCACCCAATTTCAGTCTTGTAAGATGAGTAGAAGTTCTCCATACTACAAAACAGAGAAAGAATATTCCAGTTAAAGGGACAGCTTCAGCAAAATTACTAAGCCATGAAACAGCATCATGTGTGAGAAGAGTGGAAATCACCAGAATTCCACCCACACAGGGAATTGTGGGAGATGAGGCTAGACAATTACATAAGATAATTACATATAATGAGTTGCAGGTATGGGGGAAGGGGGTGGGAGGGAGGCAGAGTTTGGAGATAAAGAAGCTGGTGCGATCACTGATGTGAGCCTGGAAGAAATGGGATGAGACAGAAGTGATCAGTGCTCAGGTGGTTTGGTCTGGCCTTAGCAGAAGGAGAGACACCTCATCATCTGAGAATGTAGAGGAAGAAGGAAGTAAAGATGGGTGTGGGTAAAGATAAGCTTATAGATGGTGGAAGATAGAAGGAGTTCACCTAGGAGAGCTTCTCTAATTTTAAAGTAATAGAAAGAGCCTATTCATTGAGATTAGGAGCGTGGGCATGAACTGAATTGGAGATTTGAGGAGGGGGTGAAAGTCCGGAAGAGTGGCTCAAGGAACTGAGCAACTATGAATGAATGAATTGTCGAGTTGTGCAAGATCCCGGTTGTGGTGGCACCAGTTGGCACAGTTGGGTAATTTTCTCTAACCATGTTCAGTTTCCCAGGTTTAGGAAAAATAAGGGCAAATGACGGTATTGCTCCAGATGTAGCATGAAAAAAAATGGGAACACAAGGAATTTGAGAACTTGTGAGAGAAAAGTTGGGACAATCATATAGAAGACCCAGGCTATGTACACAAAGACAGGAGGTCAGGAGACAGTGGAGACATCAAGGATGGAGTCACTGAAAGATCAAGGATCAATGCTGGGAGAGCAGAGGGACTTGGAAGGACAGGAGGTCAGAGAGTAGAATATCAGGGTTTAAGTTCTCTGATACACCATTCTGGGTAGTAGCTAAGTCTAGGGCATCGCTCTTGGAATGGGTAGCTGCAATGGAGTGGAAGTAAAGTTCATTTACATTTTTAAAAAATAAGTAAGGAACTGAGAGGGCAGGTACTGGAAAGACTAGCTATATGGACATCTTAGACTGATCACAAGAGGTAGATTGGAAATCATGATTATGCTTCAAGTGCCAATCTTCACCAAATGATGGGATGTATCAGTGCAAATGACAATGACAAGGGCAGGGAGGTGGTGATACAGTCATGTGGCTTGAACTTCAAAGAGGGATGAGCAAGGGTGAAAAAGAAGTTTTGGAGCCATGAAAAGGCTACCGATCACAATGATGTAGAACAGGGGATCTGAGCCAACGGGACATAGGATTGTTAAGTTGTGATGGAGAGTGGAGAGAAGAGGAGCCTTGGCCAGAGAAGACAGTCTGGATGTAGTGGGGAAGGAAACAGCTGGGCGGGGCTGGAGAGTTCTGGAACCAGGCTACTCTAAGTGTGATCTAAGACCATCAGCATCACCTGGGAACTTGTTAACAATGCAGGATCTCAAGCCCCAGCCCCAACCTCCTGAATCAAAATCAGTATATTAACAAGATCCTCAGGTAATTTGTGTGCCAATTAAAATTCTAGAAGCACTCAAGAAATTAAACTTCTCCAAGGAATAATAAAATGGTACTCTCAACTCAGGATATAAAAGCACCATAAGAATACCAGTTCTAATTCCTTGTAGGATCAATGAATCGATCCCTGTCTTACAGTTATTTATGCCCATTGAAAGAGTGTCAGTGACCAATAGGTTTCTTACCTTGACTGCAGAGAGAGGGAAAAGACAAGAAAAAGACATTTCCTAAGGGGTATGTTGCTTTCAGACCTGGAGTTGGTTGGGGAACCAGCAGCCAGGGCCAGGGCGCAGACTCCTCCACCACTCTGCCTTCTAAGCATCGAACCATATTTCCTCCTTAACCAGTCAGTCCCTCCTGGCCAAAGAGCAGGGAAGAAACCATGCCAGGGAACCGGTAATTGTATAGCTTTCCAGTGTACTGCTCCAGATCATGTAACAGACATGTCAAAGCCTACTTTCCCCTCTGAACATTCAGCAGTGACCAAATGGGCTGGAGGAAGAGGGAGAAATACCATGAAAAATCCTGGGCTGCACCTCAGAGACTAATAAATAATTACTAATGAGAAAGAAAACAGAGGAAAGAGAAAAAGCAAAGTAGCAGGAAAGACAGGCAGAATGGACTCTGGTCCACAAGAGAGAAACAAACTGGGGGTTAAGTGCAATTGAAAAAAATCTAACACACCAAAGAGCAGTGACCCAATGACAGCAAAAAAGAAAGACAGAGAATAAAGCTTGTCGGGGAAACTTTCTGTTCTCACATTTGATCCCTCTGCTCACAGCATTTCAATGACTTATTGAAGCTTAGAATTGGACTGTTAAATCATTCAACATACGAGATTTGTCCCAAGTTGAATGGATTGTTTCCCCTTGTAGGTTTTTCGATGTTGGCTTATTTTTAAGGAGAGAATTGGAGGGTTTCTGCTAAATTATTGACGGGCGGGAGACTTTAACCCAGGCAGCAGAGATGACCGAATGGAGAAGCATGGGCAGGTGCCACACTGTAATTTGTCCACCTCTTAAATTATGTAGCATATGTATCACAATATATTGAATTTAAAACCTGAAGTATGACATTCGGTAAATAATTCATACTGGCTCTTTCATTAAGTGTGAGCTGAGGCTTAGGATAATGATATCCAATTTTAGCTTGTGCCTCATTTAAATACAGATGTACAGAAGGGAATTTCTTTAGCACTGCTAGACAAGACATGCATGCTGTGTAGGAAACTGGACCTGAATCTCACACACACACACACACACACACACTCACATGCACACACACACACACAATTTCCCCAGGATAAAAATAAATAATGCATTATTTTTTTAAAAGGATTTCATTCACCCTTCTCCTGCCTAAGTTCTTTAAAATCTATAACTGATAGATAATTATCTCATTAGGGGTACTATTTTCTTCTCACAGTAGATTCTGATCCCAAGAACATGCCTGGGATTTTAGGGATGAGTGATATTCATAGGGTGAAAATCCATAAAACACTTCCTTTAAGTCTTCCTTTTCCAGATCCTACAGGGAATTCACAGCCCAGAGATAAATCTCTGATCTAGTTCTGGGACACTATGCATGCACATTTGAAAATTGGAATAATCATGGAAAAAAACATGCTTGCAACATTTCAAGCAATGTGCATTTTAGCTTCCAGTGACTGATGTTACCAAAATATGTTCTATGATTTTGTAGAAAGGAACGAACTTGGGACTGATGCAGCTACAAGCATCTGAGCTGAAAAACTTGTGTTGGAGATAATGTCTTTCTTATTCCTTCTTACATCTGTTATCACATTGCCTTTTCTAACACCTTTTCTTCATTAGCTGAACAACCACCATGTTAACATCTTACTTTTAATTTTGTAGAACTTTTGGAGAATATGCTCAAAATATGATTCCCTCCTCTCCCCCTTCCCTCCCGTATCATGTTTGAGATAATAAAGGTATAAGCAATGTTAATTGATGCATCTGTCAATAAGATTGAGTTTGGAAAATATGGGCATTGGTCTGTAAAGCCCCAAGGTAAGCTGTTTTTAAGTTTGGTGCACCCAAAACCATGATTTTTTTTTAACCTTTATCTTAATGGATGTATTCATTTAATACATTTTTATAGATAGAGAGAATACAACATATGCACAAAATACTTCAGCCTTGTAATAAGAAATGAATCCCTCAGGTAAAATAACCACTGTGCATGACTCTATGCAAGATCAGGCGTCAACTATATCCAAAGGTTGGGATTGAGAGACAGGAAAGACAATTTCTGGATGGAGCAATTAGGGAAGGGTAATGAAGGAAGACAATCTTGTATGAGTCTTGAAATAAGGCAGGGTTTTATTAGTCAGACATTGAGAGAGGGAGGTGTCATGCACAAAGACACAAAGCCATGGAAAGACAAGGAACGACTGGGAACAAGAAGTTAGAAGATGGGCTTTGCATGGAGCAATGGAAGGAGAAAAACATTACAAATGTAGGTGGAGATCGATTTGGGGGGACTTTGAAGCCATACTGGGGAGGTGAAGGCATTGGGTGAGTAGTGGGGAGCCTTGGAAAAGGTGTGAAGTGGAAAAAGATATAGTCAAAATGCACATTCAAAAGATTACTCTGAGGAGGAATGCAGAATTTGTTGGAGTAGGGAAGGGCAGTGATTAAGCAAGTCCTTTAGGAGATACTGCCATGCATTTCAGGTACAAGTACCTGAACTACCGTGGTGATAATGGGAGCTTGTCATCTCCACCTTCTTGCCTCTAGGTCAATTCTCAACCTACTGTCATCTAGCTTCCTCTACTCAACATAGCCCAAACTGAATTTGTCTTTCTCACAAACCTACCTCTCCCCATATTGTCCACATCTCACTTATGACACCACCTACAGTGCCAGCAGTTAGAAATTTCCAAGTTAAGCCAGCTCTTTCCTCTGCTGAGCCTTCTTTTATCCAATCAACCTCAAGTTCTCTTTATCTATCTACACAAATATTTCCTAAATCTAATCCTTGTGGCAATTCCACTATCCCTATTTAGCTCATCTAACATTTGCAATAGCCTTCTATTTGGTCTCTCCCCATCTAGCCATAACAAATAGTATAGTGGTTCAACATTTGGTCTTTGATATCAAACTGTCAGGGCTCTCAAACTTCTTAGCTATATGGCCAGGAAAAAGTTTCTTCATTTCTTTCTGTCTCTCTTGTTTCATATGTAAAATTGTAAATCATAGTAGCCTATCTACTAAGGCTGTTAGGAGAATTAAATGAGCTAATGTTTGTATAGCACTTAGAATGGCATCTGGCATGTAATAGGTGCTATCTAATGTTTTCTGTTTTAGTTAAAAAATAATCCACCCTCCCTACTAGGAGACATCTAGCCATGCCTCTTTCCCAAATTCTGTAGGCTAAATGCTAAGCTGCATACATCCATGGTGTACAAACTTTCCCATGGTCTAGACCCTGCTTAATTTTCCCGTCTCATCTCCTACCATTCCTAACTTCACAATTTAAGCCCAGATAATATTGAACCACACGTAGGCTCCCCAGATCCACCACACTCAATCACGTCTTCCTGGTTCTCCTCAGAAGAGTTTGTCTGCTAGCTATGTCCCATCCCCCTTTCCCTGATACTGCTTACTCATTCCTGAAATGCCAGCTCAGGCGTCATTTCCCCCAGGCATCCTTCTGAGAATGCCCAGGTTGGGCCATGTGCCTCTCCTCTCCACCAACAAGATAATTTTATCACAGCATGAATTGTATAGTGCTGAAGTCATCTTTATGATCCTACTCCCAGATCAGACTGAAGACTTCTTGAGGGCAGGGGCTGTGTCTTATTCCATTGTAAATCTCACAAAAAGAAGGGCCATGCTAGATCTCTAGTAGGTTTTTATAAACATTTGTTGAAATAAAGGAAAAAATTCAACAGGCTTGGCAGTTAACTAAATATAGAATTAGTGAGAAAGAGAGAGGCTGGAAGCTGATTCCACAGTTTGAAGTCCAAGTTAGCATAAGAACCTATGTCATATTTATAGAAATGGGGAAGTCAGAAGGAGGAAATTCTATGAGAGAAAAGAAAAAGAAAGAAAAACCCCGATAAGTTAATTTTTAAACAAACTAATTTTGAGATGCCAACAAAACAGTCTGAAATATGGGCTGTGTGGTATTGGGAAGAAGCCATAGTAGATTTGAGATTGACTGTGTTTGTCATATTTCACTAGATTATGCTGCACAACAAACATCCCCCAAGTCTCAGTGACTTGTAACAACAGAAGCCTCTTGCTGCTCACCTAACTAACATGTCACCTGTAAGTCAGCTGCAGCTCTGTGGTTCTATTGCTCTGTTCCAGGCTACATGTGGATTTGGTACACACTGTTCTCAAGGTGAAAGCTCAGAGTAAGTGGAGCACAGAGCCAACCACATAAGCACATTTAAAACCTATGCTCAGATGTGACATGTATAATATCTACTCACATTCCATTGGCCAAAGCAAGTCATATGGCCAGGCCTGTAGTCAGTGGTGTGGGGAAGCATGGCAAGGACATGGCAGAGAATGAGATATTATAAACAAATAATGCACTGCAGCACAGTGGGGCTAGCTGGGATTGTGTAGGTAGATCTGATCATGCACTTGATTTCTAATTGGAGGGGAAAGAGAAACCGATGAAGGAAGAAAGGAAGTAACTTAAAGGCAATCTAAGAGATAAAGAAAAGAACCAGAATAATTGATTACAGTGCAATTCAAAGGAGAAAACAGTCCAAGAAGAGGTGGTCACATGGTCCAATACTGCAGATGTCAATGAAAATGAGGATGTCATGTGACTGTGATGAGGAAAATGGGGACATTGGAGAGAAGAGGTTCATTACCTATGCTGAACCTATTTCTTCACATATTCTGAGCAAGTTGGCTAATCTAGGCTTAGGGTGACACTCACAGGAGATGGCCTAGAATGGTTTTGGACACTAAGTTTTACAGCAGCTGAGTCGTGTGGACCAGAAGATAAGAAACTAAAAGCATATAACGTAGCACTCCTAATTCTCATCAAATATTAGGAAGATTGTCACAAGGGGGTGGGGTGACACCTCCAGGTCCTGGGTCAGTCTAGAGAGCAAGATTCCTGACAGCTGCTGGATAATCTAGAGGCAGATTTTTGCTCAGTTAAGAAAACAATGTTCCACAGCCTGGAAAGTCCAACAATGGAATGGTAACATTCATGAAATGACCACCTCCCAACAACAACCACCACTGGAATTTTCAAGCAGAATTTAAATGACCACACAACAAATATGCTGTGGAAAAGCCCATGATGCACGGGATAAAAAGTTAGGCCAATAGATTTTTACTGTCCCTTTAAAGTATAAACTTTATACCTTATGATTTATGATCATCATATGAAATATGTTGGCTCCCTTATATCCACCACTTACTTTTTTGTTTCTCTAACTCCTTGCAAATACATTCAGCTTTATTTTCCCTATTAAATAGGTGTTTTCAGGTATCTGAATGTTATGGTTTGAATTGTGTGTCTGTAAAAGGTATGTTGAAATCCTAATCCCCAGTACTTCAGATGTGAGCTTTTTGAAAATAGGGTCTTTGCACATGTAGTTAAAAAGAGGTCAGACTCGAGTAACCTTGGCCCTTAATCCAATATGGCTTGCATCCTTAAAAGAAGAGAAGAGACAGACTCAGGGAGAAGCCATGTGATGAGAGAGGTGGAGATTAAAGCTGCAAGCCAAGGAATGCCAAGGATTGCTGCAAACTATCAGAAGCTGGGAAGAAACAAGATTCTCCCCTATGGGTTTCAGAGGGAGCATGGCCCTGCCAACAACTTGATTTTGGACTCCTAGCTCCAGAACTATGAGAGAATAAACTTCTATTGTTTTAAGCCACACAGTTTGTAGTACCTCGTTAGGCAGCCCTAGGTAATGAATACACTGAAACAGATTTCTAAAAGCAGCAAAGTATCTTTTGAAATGCCTGCTGATGATTTTGTTGTAATTAATTTTAATTAGAGTAGGATTATCTTTCTTGAAGCTACAAACCTCCATGAGTATGAAAGACAGATAAAATTCTATCTCCTATGAAGATGCAGGAAAAAAAGTATTCAGTATTATAACATCTGCCTTCCTATGACTTGTCATGAATGAAGTAACATTGCTCTAAGAATGCTCTTTGTGAAACTTACTTTGACTCTTATTTGTTTCAAAGATTTGAGCTCTAGCTTGGCGGGAAAACTCTCTTGAGATGTTTAATGGTTGTAATTGTTTTAAGGAGAGAGGGAAAATACAAATTCTCATTTGATTAAATAAAATATTTTTGTTTGTGTTAAATGCAGCTGCAGTGGAAACTTTATATTCCATTATTTACATTTTCCTGGGAAGCACTTGGCTTTGGGAGGTACAAAACAAAGGACATTAGGCTTTCAATCTAATCAAAAGGGTGTGTCTTTCAGACAGGTGATTGGTACTGCAGAATGTGGACTTGGCAGCCATTGTGGAATGCTCATCCAAGTACATATATGGGCACAGACATGGAGATCAAGGTACAGAGATGTCTGGAAGCAGAGCAACCCTTGCAGCCACTAACGCTCAATAAAGCCACTTTAGCTTACAGGGAAGGTCCCGAGATGTGCTCAAGGGCAACCAGACCAAGCATGGACTGGTCTGAATTCTACTGAGCTCATTAAGTGCTCTGTAAGCACCCACTATGTGCATCTGTTGGCCACAGTTACCTGGAGGTTATACATGATATATCCATAGCACTGAAGTACATAGGAATTGTTCTCACCACTTTCTAGATGAGATAAGCAAGTCCAAGACAGGTACTCTTATCTTTCTAGTGTCATATAACCAGTAAATGGCAGAAGGGGGCCTGGGACCCAAGTCTCCTCCTTCCTAGTGACTTACACTTACCCTACAATCAAAAAATATGAACACCATGGTTCATTTTCATATACATTTGTGTAGAAGACACATCACTTCGCACAACTTGTACCCCCTCACTCTCACAGGAGTAAGTCTCAACACAGACTCCGGTCCGCTCAAGATGTTCTCCTAACAGCTTTGTTTTACGTTAAGCCAGGATTTCTCTTCTACTTTGAAATGCCACCAACAAGTATATGATAAGAAGGAAAATCCATTCCAGTCCAACTGTTATCATAAAACCTTAATCATCTCGGCAAGTAGCCATTTTCAAACTGCCTACATTCTGCATCAATACTTCTTTTAGAAACCTACCAAGGCCTTTGTATCCATAGAGAGTACAGAAGTTTGCAAACATTTTGAGAGTTTAGAGACAATCACTGCTGAGTCATAGTCAAGTTCCCTTCCTTGCCCTGATGCCAAGGGTTCTGCCATTTGAGAAAAACAAAAACAAACAAACAAACAAAAAAACTCATTGCTGCTCTATCCTGGTACCATGGAAATCCACTGATTTCCCTTGAATCTTTCAGTTCTACTCAGGAACCCAGTTCAAGAGCCAAGAACCCACGTAGTTGGATTCATGGTCATGAGGGCACCCTAAAAGGAAGGTTTGGCCTGGAAAGAGACCAAGATTTGAACTAACTAGCTAAAGATGTAGTCAACAATAATTAAAAAAATAGAGGTTACTGGTGTGGGACATCCATTATAAGCCAAGAACTGTCTATACATTATTGTTAACATACCCTACCTACCAGGGATGTTTCTCAATATTTTCCAGAAATTGATGTTGTGAGTTTGGCAGAGCTGAGACTGGGAAATAGGACTGTCCAAATTGAAAATTCTATGCTTTTCTTTTTCATACCATAAAAGCCAGCTTTCACATACTGAGTATTAGCAGAATCGGAAGTGCTCAGCATTGTCCTTGCAGCACTGTGCTCACAGCCTTCTGTTCACGGGCAAACATCACCATCTTGTAAATGGAGATGAAACTGGAGAGATCCCTTTCATGGTAGTAAGTGAGGATGCTAGCAGGCAGAGCCAAGTCTCCAGGCCACAAACCCTGGCCTCCTTCCCATCCAGCCAGGCTGTCTCTCAATGGAAAATGGAAAAGAAGCTCCATGCACTAAAGACTGAAATTTCAGTCTCTAGGGTTCAGCAAGTGTCCAGAAACAATGATCTACTCTTACAAGACCCAGATCCCTCTCAACATACCTTCTTTCCACTCTGACTTCCCTAAGCCCCACAGGAATGGGGTGTTGACACCCACACATTGACTGTGTCACCAGATTCCCTACAAGGCCATGAGACCAGTGCCCTGAGAAATCACCCACATCCCAGACGGTTCTTCTGAATATCCAATTAGTACATTTTAAAAGTGATAAAGAAGATGTGGCACATATATACAATGGAATATTACTCAGCCATAAAAAGAAACGAAATTGAGTTAGTTGTAGTGAGGTGGATGGACCTAGAGACTGTCATACAGAGTGAAGTAAGTCAGAAAGAGAAAAACAAATATTGTATGCTAACACATATATATGGAATCTTAAAAAAAAATGGTTCTGAAGAACCTAGGGGCAGGACAGGAATAAAGATGCGGACGTAGAGAATGGACTTGAGGACGTGGGGAGGGGGAAGGGTAAGCTGGGTTGAAGTGAGAGAGTGGCATGGACTTATATATACTACCAAATGTAAAATAGATAGCTAGTGGGAAGCAGCCACATAGCACAGGGAGATCAGCTCAGTGCTTTTTGACCACTTAGAGGGGTGGGATAGGGAGGGTGGGAGGGAGACGCAAGAGGGAGGAGATATGGGGATATATGTATAGGTATAGCTGATTCACTTTGTTATAAAGCAGAAACTGACACATTATTGTAAAGCAATTATACTGCAAAAAAGACGTTAAAAAAAACTGATAAATTTTATGTCTGGCACATGGTTTCATTATAATTATACATCGTCTTATTCATAACAGCATTTCTCCATAGAATTGCCTACCACCCTGTCAATTCCATGTGTTTCTTTTCGTCCAACCTCTTCTTTTAAAAATGATATCTGTTTAAGTGCTCAAAGTTAACAGTAGTAATAAGATATCATCATAACTTACTCAGACATGATACCCTGAAGAGGGCCCAACATCACTTTTTCAATATTCTTAACAAAAATTTGTAACACCAATCTAATCATGAGAAAAAAAATCAGACAGTCCCAAATGGAGAGATATTCTACAAAATAACTGGGCAGTACCGTTCAAAGTTGAAGATGTCATGAAAGACAAGGGAAGACTGAAGAACCATCACAGATGGGGGGAAAGCAAGGGGATGTAATAATTGAATGCAATGTGGGATCCTAGATTAGATCCTGGAACATAAAGGGGACATTATTGGAAAAATGAGTGAAATCCAAAAACATCTGTAGTTGAGTTAATATTGTACCAGTGCCAATTCCTCTGTTTTGATCATTGTATGATCAAAAAGATTTCTTATGTTTTACTTTGTAGGTAGAGAGAGGGCTCAAAGTCAGACAAGAGTTGAAACCAGGCTACTTGTGTTGGAATCCCAGCTCTACTACTTCCAAATGGTATGGCCTCAGACAAGTTCCCCAAACCTCTATAAACTTGGGATTCTCAATTGTCAAATGGGAATAATAACTACCTCATAAGTCTTTTACAAGCATAGTATAAGACAACGCATGTAAAATGTGTGGTACAGTTCTTGGCACATGGTAAATACTCACAACTAGAAGCTATTGCCATTACCTTTAATCAGTATATATCTTTTCACCTCTTAGCTGGATGCCTAATAAACACATTCTCAAAAGGACATTAATGACTGATAATAGTTGATCATATTACCTTTATAGGAATAATTGCGTTTTAGTGAAATTACATTACAGGTGCTCTGAGAGAATTCAGTGACAGATTGTATTTTCTAAAGATGACACCGACAATGTCCCCCACCCAAAGGCATTTCTAAGACCTTGCCACCCTCCATCAAGAGGTAGAGTATATGTACCCACCCTTTGTGTCTGGGCAGCTTTTGTAAGTGCCTTGACCAATAGAATATGATGCAAGTGATGCTTCATGATTTCCAAAGACAGATCTGAAAAATGTCATGTACTGAAAAATTCCTGTTGTCTTAAAATGCTCACTCTTGGAATCTAACCACCATGTCGTGATGAAATCGAAGCAGTTCAAGGAAAGGCTTGTGTGGAGAGAAATAAAAGTCTGTGGCCCACATCCCCCACTGAGCTTCCAGCTAACAGCCGGCACTGACTTGACAACCATGTGAGGGAATCATCTTGAGAGTACATCTTGTACTTGAGAGTACAGCCCTGGTCAAGTCACTCACCTGAAGCTGCATGGAAAAGAGATGGCCTGTCCCCTTCATGCCCTGTCCAAATTAAAATTTTGTAATCAAAAAATACTACTGTTGTTTTAAGCCATTAAGATTTGGGGGGTTCATTATACACCTATAGGGAAGATCTTTTGATGGCAGAAACTTACAAGAGTAGGGAATAGGAACAGAGAATTTTTAAAATGTGGGCGGAGTTGAGAACTGGAGCTGTAAAGGGGCTTGAGTAGCCTTGAAGAACATTCAGTGTACTTGTGTGTCCATCTTTTCCAAAATGCAAGACAAATCAAAAGCTTTTTTTTTGCCCAGCAGACTAGAAAATGGAACAAAGTGGGAACACCTAAGACTGGACAGAGCCCTGCATAGATTCACAGGGAAGTTGGTACCCACCATCAGAGCCAATGTCAAAGTTAGTCCCCGGGCGGGTCTACTGTAGGAGATGAAGTTTGGTGTTCGAGGTGCCAATTCATGATGCCTCTTTCACTTGTGGTTTAAATCAATGGAGAACAAATCCAAGTGACAAGAAAAGAATTCAATCCAGTATCAGAGTTTTGACTTCCAGATGGAGGATTTCTGGTATTTTGTGTCTGAGGAAGACGTGGCTTGGACTTGAAGGCAAAGGGGAACTGCTCACATGCTCCTTCACGCCTTCCTTTATGATGTGCCTGCAGGAAGGCCTGGGTTTGTGGAGCTGGGCAGATGCAGTGGTAGTCACTGCCTGCCTGGCTCACATCTCAGGGAGGAACCCCCAAATTTCTAGGCCTTTCTCTAAAAGGCCAGCCCCACCTGACCTGCAACACATGTACTTGCTCAAAGGAAGCAAAACAAATTCAATGGGCAGCTGTGAGCAGGGACCTGCCAGAGACAGAGTCAGGAGCCCAGTCCACATGGAGAGCTTCCTCTGTCCCAACTCACTATCAACTCAGTCATTCCCTACCTGCGATGGAGGGATTAGGGAGGAGCCAGGGGAGAAAGGCAGAAGTTTCCTCCTCATACTTTCTGAGAAGGCAGAGTATCCTAATTAGAGTCTGAAACAAGACCTTGGGAGACAAGAGCTCTTTTCTAATTAAAAGCAGCCATGTGTCCGAGTAGCAAAGTAGCTCTTAAACTTGACTGACTATCAGAATCACCTGGAGGGCTTGTTCAAACACAGATTCTTGGTCCCCACCACCTGAGTTTCCAATTCAGTAGGTCTGGGATGGGGCCAAGAAATTACATTTCTAACAAATTCCAAGAAATCATGATGTTGCTGGTCCAGTATGAGAGCTCTGATACAGTGCATTTTACAGTTCAGAAGACACCAGCACACAGCTTATCTCAGTTAAGCCTCACATGATTCATCATTGACAGGTGAAGGAACTGAGGCTGGTGAGGACTCAGGATCTCATATAAGCTTACATAACACTGACCTAAGACTGGGGCTTCAAATCCAAGTCTTTTGACACCAACTCAAAAATTCTTTTCACTGAACTATAGTTGTTTACTGGAATAGAAGCAAAACAAAGAGAGAAACCCAGGCATCCTTTAGGTATATAAAAATCAGAGATGAGTATTTTGTGTACTTATTATTTTGGGAGGGTAATTTCTTCAACTAATTTTACGATTCCTTTTGAAAGATTTCAAAAGGTCTTGCATATATTGAGAAAAAGAAGACAGGGAAAGGTTGTGTGTTTGTCTGTTTTATCTCCACCTAGACCAGCAGAGCTAGGAGAGTTGAGTGCCTCTAGAAACAACCATGGTTGTAATAACAGCCACTGTCTTGCCTGGAGACTAGGTAAAATTTGGCACTGTTGGAATAAGGAGTGGGAGTGTTGGCTAGTTATGACTGGTAGTTCTTTTCATAAATGAGCCATTTTTTAAAACAGATAAAAAGTCTTAACTAAAATGAATTAATCTACAAGAGTGCTATTTCAGACAATACCAGAGGAGATGTTTTAAAAAATAAGATCTTTATGTCACCCTTAATATTGCTCCATTTGGATTGGAACCAGGACCACAACCTCTCCATTAGTTCTCCTGACCTCCCCTTAATTAACTTTTTGAAAAACCAGGATGAACAACCAACTGGTGTGAGGGATTAATGGAGATCATGTGCTGACGAGTTCAGTTTTCCATGTCTCCTTTCTAATGCTGCTAAAATGAGGACAAGAACCCTCCTGAGCATTTCCAAGGAGTCACACCAATTTTTATGATACATGATTATTTAGGCATCTCCACTTACAAGTGGGTCTTGATGTGATACCTAGCATACCTCAATCTAGTGTCACAATTACGTTGGCCTTCTTGATAATGACTTGGACTGCCAGGCACCTGCTCCTGCCCCACGACCCCATTTTATGAACCACAGTTGGCAGCATGACTTGCCAACAAGTTCTCAGTTCCTGTAATGTGTGTGAATTTGTGTGAATATGTGTATGTGTGTAAATGAGGGTGAAGGATTAAGAATATAAAAGCTTTCCTAATTTTTGATAGTCTTTATTGAATGATTACAGAAAAAGGACACATTATTAAGTGCAGACATTGATAAATTTTCACAAACTGAACACACCTGGGTAACCAGATCAATAAACAGAACACTACCAGCCCCACGGAAGCTCCTGTCACTACCTCCACAAAGGCACCAACTCGTAACTTCTAACACTATAGATGAGTTTTAGGAATGTATAAAAATGTATGCTATGGTTTGTACTCTTTTGCATCTGGCATCTTTTGCTCAACATAATGTTTATGAAATATACATATGTGTATATATATATATATATATATATATATATATATATAATGCCCACTCTCATTGCTGGGTGGTAGTCTATGATGTAAATATACTGCAATTTACTTTCCCATTCTACTGTTGATGGATACTTAGATAACTTTCTGTTTGGGGTTATTATAAATAGTGCTGATATGGGAATTCAGGTGTATGTCCCTTGGTGCAACATGTATGTGTTTCTACTGTGCATAAACCTCAGAATGGAATTGCCAGATCGTAGGTTTGCATGTGTTAAACTTCAGTGCATCCTGCCAAACAGTGTTCATAAATGGCGGTATCAATTTACACCACTGTAAGCACAGCATGAGAGTTTTGTTTGCTCTACATCCTTGCCAGTACTAGATACTGTCAGCATTTTTCATTTCAGCCGTTCTGGTGAGGGTATGATGGTAATTCATTTTAGTTTTAATTTGCAGATGTTGGATATTTGGATATTGTCTTTGTGAAGAGCGAGCTGTCTTTTGCCTATATTTGTATAACTGTCTTAACCTCCTTCATCTGTCTTCTCTACTCTCTTTTCTCTTTGTAAAACTGTATCCTATTTCTGTTTAAAAACATCCAAATGTCCAACAGCAGGTAAATGGATAAATACACTGTGGCATATTCATACACTGAAATACTACCCATCAATAAAAATAAATGATATCTGGATACCCATTACATCAATGAAACTCAATAACATTGTCTTAGGCAAAAGAAGCCAAATACGAAAGAAAACATACTGTATGATTCTATTTGCATGATATACTAGAAGAGGCAAAACTAATTTATAGTGACAGAAAACAGATCAGTGGTTTTCTGGGGTTGGTAGATAGTACTGACTGAAAAGGGGCCTGAGGGAACATTTTAGGGTGATGGAAATGTTCTGTCTTGACTTCAGTAGTGGTTAGTTAGATGGATGTATACATTTGTCAAAAACTCTTTGCACACTTAAAATGGGTAATTTAATTGTATTAAACTATATCAATACTTCAAGAAAACTGATTAAAAAGAAAACTTTTACTGAGCCCTACCATGTGTAACCCATAGAATAAGGTCAAATTAGGGCTTTTCTTTAGCCATAGTGATCAGTCAAGATGCCCAAAGACCCACATGTACCCCAGTGGAGAGCCATATCTCCCTAGAAGGAAATGCAGAGTTGCCAACATCTTTGAAATAACTATTTTGATTGAAGACATCACAAAAGCCTGGTTCTGGCTACTTCGGCCACCTCATACCCCACAAATTGTTCAGTTTCCTCTCACTTACAGCTGCCTACCAGTCACCCAGGCAGCCAGCCAACCAGCCAGCACACTTAACAAGCTGGCCCATCACCACGTTTAAAATATACAAGGAGAACGCAGGCATGTTCAACCCTGGGCTGAGGAGAGAAGCCTTCCCAGCTAGTTTTCCCAATACTTTACCTTGCAAGAGCCAAACTCTAGTCGTTTTTTTTTTTTGAGTCTCAAGGGAAACCTGACAGGGTCCACATTTCAGAAAGCTCCCCTCCAAGTAGAGAACCAGAGCTGTGATATTTTAATAGCCTTTCTCAGCCCCTCCCCTGGGAACATATTATTATGTGATCATTAGTGATGGGCAAACCTCACTGGGTTTCCAGGTTTGAGTCTGTGCCAGAAGTTGAGAGTTCCTCCTTATTGATGACTTCAAATCGCCCCCATTTTCTCTCATTTTATGTATGGATGTAAGTCTTCTTTACTTGGTTTCTTCTTATGGACCTGGGCTTGATCTCCAACCCTTTACCTACTTTTCACCCCAGAAAGAAAAAAGGGAAGGAGATGAGGCTGGCAGTGTGAGTTCCCTGAATGTTTCTCACCTGGCAAGCATACCATCTCCCTCTGTTGATGTGCCTGCCCTGGGCTGATCAGAATTGCAGTTAGGCCCAAATTATTGGTGTAGCCAGAAAAGAATGACTGGACACTCATTGTGGGTCCACAGCCACATTTCTGGGAGTGCCCAGTGAATCTGTGAGTGAGTAAAGAATGAGGCTTTTCCTCAGAAGGCTAAGAGATGTAACTGACAAAGGCCTGTCAACCTCATACTAAAATAGTACCCTTAGGACTAAGTAGCAAAGACCATAGGAAAGCTGAAAAGGGAGCATTAAGAAGGTGCAAAAAATATGTGAACATTCTTCCTTGCAGGCAACAATTTCTGTTTCTGGAATATAAGAATAATGCATTAAATTCATTCTATCTAAACTCAAGCACTCCTATCAGTTATTCCTGTCTATATTTTTTTTCCTTTAGAAAATAGGAGTGTTGATATTTATTCCATGAACTATTTTGTCAGGTAAGGAGGTAGTGGAGTACTGGATTTATAAATTCGAGATTATATTTAATTCAAATCCATAGACGCTCGATCGCAGGGCTGGAAGTCAAAGCCTATGTTTAAAACTGGACCCACCAGCCAGGGACTCAGAGGGTCATGGGGACAGTGGGGATATGCAGTTTCAAGCCCTTTCCAGCTTCCATTACAAGAATCCCAGAATACACCATGTCCTGTGACCTTGCAGAAGGCTGGGAATGTCCAGGTCAGAGGCAGCAGCTGGCCTAGGAGGGCTGCCAGAATTTCCAGGACACTGATGCATTCAGAATAGGAGAAAAGGGAACATTGGAGGGGGTGCCTGGCAGAAGAAGGAGAGGGGAAGGAAAGAATAGGGAGCCCTGAGCTGATAAATTCAGATTTGTGTGTTACACTCAGTCTGAAAACACCCATGAGTCACTTATGCTAATATGTATTTTCTCTTTAACACATTTTCCCCAGTTGGTCTGAAACTATACTGTGTTTACTATGAGTAATCTCACAGAGTCACAACACAAAATTTGCTTTTCTGCCCAAGGAGCAGCCACTTGTTTTTGGACCACATTCCCCCAGTGTGTAGCTAAATCAGGGAGAGCATTTCTGCCACTGTTAAGGCCTTTCCACTGCTTTCTGTGACGCTGCAGTGACTGTACCTGCTTCTTAAGGAATTTTTCTAACAGACCAAGAAGATCTGTGCCCTATTTATTTTCTTAGTTCTCTTTAGTCAATAATTTTGATTCTCCCTGAGCCTTTGTTTATCATGTTGTATTGCCATCTTTAGATAATTTCAGGTCAAAGAAAAAGAAAAAAAGAACAAAAGGAAATAACTATTCAAAGTATTATCTGTTTTCCAATCTGTCCTTTTACAATTGCACTGATTTTATTTTAGCAGTGGTTTAACAGACAGAAATTGACAAATGTACATAGAACAACGACAATATCAGAAATGCAAAAAATATTTAGGTCAAGCAAGGTAACTAGTTATCATCTCAGGTGACAACTTCATTGATTGGTAGTGACTGTTGACAGTGTTGTACTAAGAAAGAGCCTGAGGCCACTTCCAGGCTTAGCAGGATTAGTAATGTCTGCCACAGTAGTACCTTTGTGATGAGTGGGGACATTATGAATTTGCCATTTCTGGTCTCAGCAAAATGTTCATTCAAGCAATTAACATATCAAATGGAGTTCTCTAGTAACTGATTAAATTGAATAAAGACCTGAGCATTTCATTTGGAGTACATAGTGGATCAAACTACAACTCAGGGCACTTCTAGCCCAATCATGCTTCATCTCCGTAATCATATTTTTACCCTGACACAGAAGTAAGGGGCTCAAAGACTATCTTCTAGTTTAAGTCATAAACTGTGGAAACATATTATAATTTGTTTCTGAAATCGCAAGTCCCTTCCATGTAAACACATTCAATACCTCCCTACTCCTCTGCTCCCTTCAGCATTCTTTCTCCTTCCATGCTTCTCGTGTGTCCCAAACAGAAGTTGTGTGACCGATGCTCAGAGAAAGGTGTTTAAATGAGGAAATGATGGTGTCATCCTTTTTAACTGTTGATTTGCTTCTCTTGTTTACCTAAGAACTAGACAGAGCACTGAGCAAAGAGATCTTTGGTCTTAGCCAGGACTGAGAAACCACACCTAATTGGTGAGTCAAGAGAAATGGCGGCCCCTCTTTTGCAGTGTATAACCCATGAGTGCATGATCCATATGAAAAGTCCTTAGACAAGTCTTAAATCTTTAAGCTTTAATAAATGTGATTGTTGGGCTGAAAAAAATTTTTTTTAGTTTTAAACAGTAACATTTTTTTATATGTGATAAGAACATCAATTTTGCTAGCCACAGAGGATATAGATTACCATTTGGGCTAAAGCAGGCATTATTTACTACATTTGGGATCAGAAATAATAATATGTTGTATTAAATGTTCATAGTAGGTGCTAAAAATGTGCAGATATATACAATTGTGCTAACTAGCAATGTATTTGCTTTTTGGCATTGTGTTAGTCAGTTCTTGCCACCATAGAGCTGCATACCAAAATACTCCAAATCTCCTGTGCTTACAACAGCATTTACGTTTCTCACTCATGGGTCTATAAGTCAGCTAGGACTGTTTGCTTTAGACTGGGGATTGACTAGACTTGGCTTGGGCTTTAGGTTGGGTTCAAATCTATTCCATGTGTCACTTTTGGGGGACTCAGTTATATGAGGCTGTTGCTACCTGGGTAGTGTTTTTCTCATTGTGATCATAGGAGCAGAAGGAAATGAATGAAACCACCTTTTCTGTAGACTGCACACAGTCATTTCCACCCACATTTCACCGATTAAAGTTCATCAGTGGTCAGCTCCATCATCAGTGGATAGAGAAATTAATTCCACTTCTAGGAGACAAAATACAAAGTTACAGGGCAAAGGATGTGAATATCCTGGGTTGGCCACAAGTTCGTTCGGGTTTTTCATATGCTGTTACAGAAAAACCTGAACGAACTTTTTGGCCAATCCAATATAATTCTAAAATAGGAAGGGTATGAGAATTAAGACAATGAACCAATTTACAAAAATACCAGAATGTTCCATCTAAAACATCAAGTAGGAAAGTATTATAATGAGGTTAAAAAAATCAGGCTTTAAGTACCAGGAAGATCTAAGTTTGAATCTTAGCTCCATTCTTTTCTGACTATATGTCTTCAACAACAGGTAGGTCTTGGGAATGCTGGAACGGGTAAAGTGTCCATCAGCAGGGCTTTGTAGATATCTCTCCCTGTGCTCTGCCATGAATGGGACTTCATTTCTTTTTGCTTGTCTATTTTTTTACTTACCTGTCTGCTTTCCATATTTGGCATCAATTTGACTCAGCTAAAAGTCACTGTGCCAGTTAAGGCATATAGTTTTACAGTGAGCCACATCTGGTGCCAGTGGCCAGTATATGAATAGGGCAGGTGCATAGGCAGGCGCATACCCTTGGTTCAATCAGCCATGGCTGATGGGAAGTCACACATACTGAGTCATGCTTTTAGAGCAAAGCTGCTGTTAGGCTGAGATGTCCATTCTTAGAGAGAAGACACAACTCCCAGTCCCTCCTGAGTCTAGGCTGGGCCATGTGACTAAGATTCCCCAATGGAATATAAGCAGAAATTATGTGTATTGCTTCCAAACAAAAAGGTTAAAATGCTGGTGCCTTTTCTACGGTCGAATTTCCTGTCAAAGACTCCAAAAATGGCAGTGCCACAAGATGGAAAGAGCCTGGGTCACTGACTGATAATGTGGAAGGATTCCTGTAAGAAATAAGCATTAAAGGATTAACACTTTGGGGTTGTTTTTATATCAGAAGACTGTCCATTCTGCAGGGCTGGAAGAGAACAGTTGTCCCTAAAAAGGGGCTGATGGTATGCTAGTCATTGAGATTAGGGTGTAGAATGGAGCAAAGCATAAAAGGCTAAACAACTGAGCAAAGACTTCAGCTGGAGAGGTCCAAATGTTCCGGGTAGGATTACCTGGGGTGGCTTCACTGATACACACTCAGCTGAGAAGGTTGAGTTCAATTAGGAGTCAACTGTATCTGTCAGGGAACGTGGCCTATGTGAAGGATAAGCTCCAAATCCAAACAGTTGTCCACACTTTAACTCCTACACATTAAGGAAGGCTTTCATTTAATACAGAGAAGTGAGGATTACCTTTGTGGCTCTGTTGCTCCCCTGGATATGGTTTCTGAAATATCTTTCTTAAGGACTAAGCATCTCTCTCTTTCTTTTAGGGGCTATGCTCACCCAAATCCACCAGTTTTAACAAAATTTGAAAAGTCATCATCTCTTTGGGGAAGGCACACTACCCTCTTAGCCTCCATTAGTAACAAGCATTGGTACCAACTATACTTTCTTAAGCTCACTGATGGTGAGGAAGAGAGGGCGCTGTTCCCTCATTTCTAACCATACCTTGACCCCAGCCTCAAGTTTCAGACCATTGAGGGGGATGATGGTTGCCTGAGTCATATGACTCTGCTAAAGTCCATCTTGGACTGCAGGGTATTCCAAGGCCAAAGAGTAGGAAGAAGAAAGCTCAATCCCTTGCAGCTGTTTGTCTCTCTCTCTCTTTCTACTCTCACTCTTTTTCCTGACACAAATCCAGTTATCCAGTGCTGCCCTCCCCTAGCTGGCACACCACCCATGGCAACTGAATTTACTCCATGCTCTTAACGTTTTCTCTGTGAGCTGCACTACAATTGCTTCTGCTTCTCTGGTTAATGAGGGTTCCGTCTCCCTCGCTGGACCTATGCTTCTCACCTCTCATTAATAGAATCCAACCTCAGTCTGTGCGTTGCCTCCACCCCACTCACCAGTTCCTCTCCTTTCCTCTGACAGATTCACCTTTATCCTGCAGGACTGACTTCCTTTTGGACCCCAAGAGCCTCCTAGCTCAGTAGCTTCCAGTCATGAGAACAAAAGCAGAGACCCCCTTTTAGATCTGCATGGCATCATCATAAACAAGAATCCTGCAACACCAGTACTGGAATGGGGGCCATTCATCTTCAGAAGAAAAGCTTTATTCTGAAGCTTCCTTTCCCAACTGATAACCAGTCTGTCACCGCAAGAGGGAGGGGTGGGGTGGCAAGGCATTGAAGAAAGGGGAGGAGGGTGCAGAGCAGCAAACTTATTAACCTTTCCAGGAGGCTTGTGATTCAAGCTTGTGGAGCTTAACATTTTTTTTCTCTCCCAATTATTTTAATGATGCTGCAGAAAGTCCTAACTTCTGTGCTGAGACTGTGTTGCTGCCACAGTCTGGGCTGATCACATGGTAACATTCCGACCCAGGCTGGGTCACCCCTTAAGAAAAATCAGCTTGGGAAAACCACTCCTCCTGCTGCGTGCATCTCACTCTCTCTCTTAAGGGCTGGGGGCTGGCGACGGCAGTGGGGGGGGGGAAGCCTTCGTTTTAAGAGCTTTGAAGCTTAAGGCTCAGATGTGAGCTTTTGCTTCAGAGTTTATTAGTTATTTTTTATCCCCATCTACCACCCCCCTCCAAAAAGTTTATGTTCACTAAGAATGGCAATTATTTGACTCTAATTCAAACCATTTTCGTGTCATTTAGATCCAGGCACATTGCTTGATCTCAATAATAAGGGAATGTACCAAATATTTTTGTTGCTAGAGGAACTATAGTCATATAAGCCAGTTCATCAATCATGTGTTTTTTCCTTTCACAGTCTTAATGTATTCCTCATTTCATTTTTGAGCAAGAAAATTAATCCTATAACATAAACTTAAAAGCCAACTACTGTAGTCTGTACTTTGAACCCAGATACAAAAGCAAACATTCCTTCTTATTAGGTTTAGATCAAGATGTATTGATTTAGGAGGTTAACTAATACTTAGCAGGAGGCTGATTGGGGGCTGGAAATGTGAGAGGCAGAAGGCAGGGGGAAGCAGAAGAAGTGGCTTTTCTTCTTGTATATGCACATATACACTTATCTGCAGGCATTGCTAGATTTTCAATAATCCACCACGAACATCATCATGACTATGGGGACTGTAAAGATGGAGAACATCTTTCTACAAGGCCAGCCTCCCTTCCCATTTAACAAGAGCAACTAAACATTGCTGGGGATTAGACGTTCCAATCTGGATTGTCACCTTCCATGTATTAATTTTTTAAACTTTTATTGACATATCATCCACATAGGAAGAATTGTGCTTATTGTAAACGTACATTTTGATGGATTTTCACAATCTGAACACACCTGTGTAACAAGAGACCAGATTATAAAATGAAACATCAATAGCACCTAGAAGCCACTCACACACAACCCCACCCAGTTACTATCTCACCAAGGGTATCCACTATCCTAAATTCTAATACCATAGTTTATAGTTTAATCTTTTTCTTTGAAGTTTCTATAAATGGAATAATATAGCATTTATTCTTTTATGTCTGGCTTATTTCACTCAATATTATGCTTGAGAAATTCATCCTTGTTATTGTGTGTAGTTGCAGACTGTCCACCCTCTTTGCTATTGATATTCGTTGTATGAGTACACCAAAAAGTCTATATCCATTCTATTGCTGATGGCTATTAGGGCAATTTCCAGTTGGCTATTATGAATAGTGCTGTTATGAACGTTCTAATACATGTCTTTTGGTGAATATATGTCCACATCTTTGCTGGGCTTATGCCTAGGAGAGGACTTGCTGAATGTGGAGTGTGCATGTGATTAATGTTAGTAGAAACTGCCAAACAGTTTCCACACTGGCTGTAACTAATTTATTCTCGCACTAGCAATGTATGAGAGTTCCAGTTGCTCTATATCCTCACCAGTACTTGATATGTTCAGTGTTTATTTTAGTTATTTTGGGGCGCAGGTAGTGATATTGCATTGTAATTTGACTCTGCATGTTCCACACCCATTTTCATTTCTATGCTTCAGTTAATTTCCAATCATCCCTTAACCTAGCAAAGGCCAAACTGACCAACCAGTCTTCCCTCTGCAAAGACTATCTTTCTTATAATGATATCCCCACATCACCTCCTCCACCCACCAACATGGACTTTTCCTTTTGTCGAGTTCTTATTGAATTTATGCACGGAACCACCCCATTTACGCTTGATTAGCCACTGGGTAGTGTTATGCTCTAAATGTTTCTCCTGTGTTATTCTGTCTTTCCAACTGGTGGCAGAGTCCCTTGAGGACAGAGTCCAACTCAGCAGGTCATGTATACCCACACAAATCCAGCGGGCTGAGTTCACATGAATACAGGCTGTGCCCGGATTGGACTGAACTTTGCACTTTTTGCCCAATCATTATGATGCCCAAGAGCTTTAGCCTAGATGCCTGATATTGATTAAAAAAAACACTCAAGACTTAAGACGTTAAATAGGGCAGGAAGTTGAATAATATGGTTTAAAAAAATGGTTCTTGGAGTTAGAGTTGGATTTGAATCTCACACAGACCAATTTGGTTCTTTGTAATCTTAAGAAGTTATTTTATGATTCTGAACCTCAGTTTCCACATATACAGAAAGAACAGAGCTGTAGTGAGGATTTAACAAGAATAGATAGCTAAGTGTCTGACATGTTGTAGGTGCTGGAAAAGTCCATTCCTTTTTCCATACTCTCCTTCTTTGAAGAGGTCTCAATTTCTTAGTCTTGTAAGAGGATAAAACTCAAACAGCTTTGTAGATCTTTGATTGGCCAAGCCTTCTTTGTCAGCCTCTCTGAAATCAAGCAGTATCCTGAATTAGATGGTGAATTTTGAAATAAATTTAATAACATTTTCCAACAAATAACTTTTTTGAACTAAAATTAAAAAGACTATATTTTCTGAAATCTAACTAGGCCCCTTAACAGCAAAATCTTCTTTGAGGCAAGACTAGTTAACAGCTTTCTATGTAATCTCCATTTTTCTGTCTGCTCAGCCCACTAGATAGAAGTACCTTAAGTGCAGACAATACAATTTTCATCCACCTCTGCTCTTAAGTACGTGATTAAAGTTCCAACATGTCTACTTCCAGAAGGGCTCTTAGGAAAGTGAATAAGGAAAGGATTTGTCTTAGGGCTTTCTTGCTCTTCCCTGTCCTTTTTCAATGGACAGGCAAGTTCTGGAGTCACATATTGACTGTGGCCCTTAAAAGTGACTCAGGGCTTGGAATCGTGGCCTCTATTTTCCTTCTTCTTGAACCTTACTGTGCTGTGCCACGGTGTGTTGGTGTGTCCAAAACTAATTTGGCAGGTCATTCATTTGTTTCCTCTGATAATGCTACACTGGAGGCAGGGTTACAAAATATATTCCAGCTGGCTGGACTTCTGATATGAGTATCTCAGAAAGGTTCCACAGCCTTTAGTTAGATTTAGTGGTCAAGATTCTGGTAGAATCCCCTTTCTCTTTTCTTTTTAATTTCTAGCCAGTTTCAATAGAACCACATTGTAATACAGCTCAGTGCATTATATATGTATTTTTAATGCCACAGGTCAGACCATGAGGTAGGAATCTTAGATGTTAATCCTGTAACCTGATTTGCTTATAAAGAGGTTCCCATATAGATGCTTGCTTTCTGCCCCCAGGAGGAGAGGGATGAGTGGGAATGTTAGAGGTGCATTTGATAACTTTTCCAAGGCTCTGTCACTTAATCATGTGACTACCAAGAGGAAGAGGTATTATTATGTCCATTTTACAGAGATGAGACAACAAAAGCTCAAAGTGGTTTACTATCTTGTTCAAGGTCACAAATTGGAATCAGAATCTTGGGCTTGTCTTTTTCCAAAGTCTGAACTCTTTCTTCTCTCCTACCTAGAATCCATGTAACCTTGACATAAATCTTTCAATATTAGACTTAGACATGATCTAAGAGGTCAACTCATGCCCTATCAAGTACAGGAATTCCCTCTATGAGGTCCACGACAGCTCCCTGTGCTTCAGGTGACCTACAATAATGACTACCTCATTCCTTCACAGGGCAGCTGATAGCCATTTTGGATGGCTCTTCCTCTTATTTAGAAAAATTCTTCTTCCTTGAGACTTCTACCCAATGGTGCACTAGAGTGGGTCCATGCTTATTCACACCAACTCAAGAGCTGACTGTGCACATCTATTCCTAACTCCACACTTGGTGACCTCAAGTTGGCACCTTGAAATCAACTATGGTGGGTGTGTTTACACTACAGAAATTGCCAAAAGCCACAAATCAGGGCTTCTCTCCCCACCCCCTCCCACAGTGAGAGACTATTATTAAATATTTATCACCACAACACTGTTTCTACCCTTTGGGTGTGATTCTGCCCTTTGTCCTCACAGAAAAAAAGTCCAGGTCTTCTACAGCAGCTTCTCAGAGACTTCAGGACAGCTGTCCACTCTGTCTTTCTATGATAGCTTCAGAGAAACCTGAGTTTGAGTCTCAGGTCCATTCTTTAGTTGTTGTGGAACCATAAACAAATTATTTAATTTTTCTAAGTTTCAATTTTCATATATGAAAAATAGGGATGATAAAAAATCTTTACCTCTGGGGTGAATGAGGCTTAAATGGGGCAATGCATATAAAATACACTGCTTGACCTACAAAAACATCTCAATTAACTTTGCTATCAGAATCATTATTACTATTAACCAGAATGCCACAAACATTTAAAGAGTTGCTCAGGACTTCTAGGAAAAGAAATTATATTTTTCAGGATCTGAGCAGGAGCAGGTAGTCCATATACAAAGAGTCTGGTTACAGAGAGTTTAATGCCTAGACCATGTGCAAAAGAGTGAAGATAGTTGGATAGTTAAGGGAAATAATAAGGGATATTGAGATACCCAGAATCCACCAACAGGAAGGAATTTTTACCATCCTAATTCTGAAGGCGCAAGAAAAGCTACACAGGAGCTGTAGCACAGCATAAGATCATATCCACTCTCAGACATGAGGCCCAGAAGGAAGAGAATCCGAGAAAAAATACTGTGATTTCTCTATCTCTGTCTTGCCCTCCAATCTCCTGTCAGTACCTCCCAGAAGCCAAGCCTCAGGACACAGGCATGGGATGATTCCATCCATAGATATCACCTCATGGGGCATAAAGCAGGATAGAACAAAGAGGAATGTGGACTGGGGGTGGGGTGGCAGGGGGTGGGTGTGGGAACAAACAGAATAACCAACCAGCGTTTGAATTTTCAATCTTATATTCAATCTATTGAATCCACCTCTGGCCTCTTTTTCCTGTAGAAGATCCAGACTAAGAAATTGTACAAAAATATAATTGTTAAGAGTGGGGCAAGATCTCAGTGTGAGGAAGTGTGTTTTGTTCTTGGGCTTAATTATGCTTTAAATTCAATGTGATGCACTGAAAAAAAAATCTACACCTGGGATTGGCAGAATGCCTATTATTATAATGTGACTTTAGAGTTCCTTCAACACCCCACCAAGGGAAAAATGTCCGATGTTACCTTATTGATTTATATGATCCTATTTAGATTTTGGTCTTATCCAGTGCTTGCCTTTATTTTCTTTCTCTTCGAAAATGTATCTTTTGGTAAATGCCATTGCTGTTGTCTATGCGTGTGTGTGTTTCATATTTTAAGGGTCTTCAACTGTTCCATTCTAATAGCATTCCCCTCCCCTTTGAACTACCTCTGTAGTCCATTACAAAAAATCTGCAAGACCTGAAATGTATTAAAGTCCTCAGATTTCCGCAGTACAATGTTTCCATCTGTTTTTTAAAAAGAGATATTTTATAGCTTTGGGAGAGTCACTTAAGAATTTCATGTACTGAGGCATCACGTGCCCCTGTGTGCTGAGAAGTCTTGACTGACAAGAACAGCTTCCCTCTCACCTGGGTCTCCCTAATCCTGTCAGATACAAAGAGGTCGATGACTCTTTCCTCAACTCACTCTTTATATACAAAATTCTGTGGTTATTCACACAATTCACTAAGGATAGTAGCATTTACCCTTTAAAAGCTATTTCCAGAAATTATTTTTTTACAAAAATGAAAGTGGAGTTTTCATGGTTCAAATAAATCCTAATGATCTGAGGAGATAAATTCTTGAGCCCAGCCACCTCATACGTTTTTATGTCTAGATCCATATACTGATTACAGAACAAAGATGGAAGTGATAACATTCTCCACAAGTGACCATGTGTGTACCACAGATTGACCACTGTCAAACTCACTGTCATTTTCACCCTTCGAGTATAAATAAGTATAATTTAGACTCTCAAACTCAAATGCCTACAACAGCCATGAGTGAAGTAAAACAGGTATAAGAAAACATTCCTTGGCATTCATAAAGGCTCTCGGTCTGTCTTTTTCTTACAGTTGATAGAGATGTTCATACAAAACATATTTTACTTTTATCTTATTCTATATTTAAATGGAGCAATATGTGAGTGTGTTGATAAATGGCCACAGAGCCCAAGGACAATAGGGAGTAATGGGGTCTGTGGAAAACTGGGGAACACATATCCCCAGAGAGACATCCCACTGCATTGGCCCAGCATGCTAGGGTTATATGGGAATGAAGACTTGGTGTTTTCAAATCTGTCTCTTTCAAAAAGCAGGAATTCTAAGTTTTTATGGAATTTTTTCCAAATTTAGATATTGGCCACAAATTTGCAAAAGTTAATATGTTCTTCATAGGCCAAATCTAACACTTCTTAAGCTAGATATCACCTACTGCTATCAGTTAGCAGCTACTAGACTCAATGAGTCCATGAATGAAAAGCCACTGGGCAGAGTTTTACATGGAGTAAGAAGAGGGCTGGCTGCTCCAATTTCCTTCTACAATGTTAAAAGTACAGAAACTGTAGAATGTTCTAGAAGCCACTAAGAAGTTACTCAACTGCTTTTGGGGGCAATCCTGACTCCTGATCACCTTTTTCCTATGCCTCAGGGTCCCCTCTTCCCCATCATCCTCATGTACAAATACTCCACTCTTACATACACACACACACACACACACACACAGCATCATTATCTAAGGATACCATCCTTGACATCCAGTCTTTGTCTACATGATTTAACTCCTTTCTTGTGCATTTTGCCATTACTGTGTGAAAATATCTCTAGAACTATATTCCCATTTTGCCAAACTCTAATTTATCCTTGATTCAAAGTCATCTAGGCACAGCCATTGAAAACCTCTGGCTCACGTGATCTGTAAGTATTTTCCAGGTGCCTCTTTACTAGCAGTATAAGTCGATGGCTGATTTATAAGCACTCGCCTGGATCTCACTGACAGCAGCATAATGTGTGCTAAACACGAAGGAGAATCTTGGGATTTCACAATCCATTGATCTGGTAAGAAAATCCGTCTAAATGATTGTTTATCATTATAGAGATAAAGGCTCCTCAAATGAGGGATAAGTATAGGGGATTGTGTATGTCAGAAGACATCCTTCAGTACTTTAAGGCTTTCCAGAGCAAGCCTGTGGTTCCTGCTCCTAGGAGGGACATGTCACAACCCTACAGTATCTGAATGCCATAAGGAAATAGGATAACTCTGAAAGTAGCCCATGAGCCAGTCTCTTGCCTCTATTTCCCCTCCCTCTGTGTCTGGACTGTCTGATTGGGGCTGTTATGGTTCTGGCATTGGCCTGCTGGCTGGACTCACATCCTCTGGCTTTCTGAAATTGTCTGCGTCATGTTTGCTGCATTTGCTTTCCTCAGGTTCTGTTGTCAGTTTTTCCAACCAAAGTGCATTAACTTTGAACCCTTGACTTCTTTGCTAACAGGATGCTGTCCTTGACAGTGTGAGGCCAATTTCCCACCCCCTCCAAGGGCATCTACCTCATGGAAGGATACACAAATTTTTTCCCCTGACAACAACCCCTCTTGCCAGACTCCATGCCTTAGAAACCCTGCCTGAACATTGCCCATTGTTGGCACTGAGTTACATTGGCTGACTACTTGTGCACAGGGACATACCAGAGTCACAGCATTGGAAATATTATTTTATGTCTTTCCCTTTGTTTTAAAAAGAATTTTAAAAAACAAACTGGTTCCATAATGAACAGAAAGCATGACGTTATTAACCTGAAAATAAAAAAGGCAAATGCTTATTAAGGCATGTTGGTCACTATGTGTTGGAGGACGGGAATTCCCAGTGATGCAATCTGCCTCATCCAAAAACCGAGCACAGAAAACCTTTTCATATGTGCTAAGTCTGCAGCTGCAATAAAGCCTCTGTGCAAACAGTCAGCTCTGACTGCAGATCGTAGCCTCTCTACTGAGGTTCAGATCCCTGGGGGTGCAGTGGCATTTCCTGATGGAATCCAGCATGCATGTTCTATATTCAGGCCCCCAGATTGATACCTTGCAAGAAAATAAAATGGTTTATGGGGAAGTATTGCTACCAGGTCTTGGTGGTCCTGAGGTCAATAAAAAAATGTTATTTGAGGAAAAGAATCATCAGTGTTAAAGATTAATTATCTGTTAAATCATGGTAGTGAGAGTAGCTTTTTCTAATGGGTGATGAGTTTTTATGCATTACATGACATGCATGAGTTTGACGTACTGCACACTTGACAGAACAGAATGTACAGTGAGGACCCTGTAGAAAGGTAAATTAAAGAGAATTTGATTGCATCTGAGTATATAATTCATTCTCTTGAGCAACTCAACTTTCATGTCCTCTAAATGAGCAACTAGAATTATACGTCCATGTGTATGAAAAACAGCACATTTAGATCAGGAGAAAATAAAAATTAACATGAGTGTCATAACATCCTTAATATAGGCAAATGGTACATTCTGTCTATAAAAATGCCAGGCCCATAAAACAACACTATTCCTGCAAGCTTTATATCAGAAACAATAAAAAACAAACAAACAAACAAAAACTGCTTATGGGTATCTGTGAGAATTCAGTAAGGAAAACTGTAATCATTTTAGGTGTTTCAAACAGAAGGGATTTAATAGAGGAACTCAATGGCAGAGATGAGGAGGAAGTAAGAAGTGCTACAGGGGATAGTGAGGCAATCCAGAGATTAATTGCGAGAAGCAGATACCATCTCTAAGGTTAACAGAAGGAAAAGTGATTCCCAGGACCAGCATCTGGGTTCATCTATTGGAAGCTAGAATTCATGGTGAGGGCTTCCCAGTGAAAGCTGAAATCACAGAGATGATGTAGTCTGAAGCAGTGGAACTAAGGGAGAAATATCCTGGCTTCTCGCATCTACCACACCCCAGTCTTCCATCAAAGCCTCCCTTTGGCTCCCTCTCTTCCTTACCAGGAAGCCAGGGTGCAAGAGAGCCTGGGAAATGTAGTTTCCAGAGCAGAGTGTGGGAAACATTGATGCTGACAAATGACTAGCACATTTGGCATCTCTGAAGACATGTATATTTTCATTAGCTAATTGATCTATATCTTAAGTGGGCTTTGATGAGCAAATTTTAGCTCCCGTTTCATTCATTTTCATTCTGAAAAATGAGCGAAGGAAAACCACAGACGATCAGGCTGTGATGTGTTTGCCAGTAATTTACCCTGCGAGATATCTAGCGAGGTTTCTCTGTACCCATATATCTTCATTTCTCCTTAAATGTTCCTTGCTGTCTCCCAAGTTCCTTTTTTAATTTTAGCTTTGGGATTATCCAGTAAACAAGAATGATGATTTCATTCATTTTTATAACCTAATCCCTCACAGGGAGAGGCAAGCTGTAGAGTGGGGGAGTATATGCTGGTAACTATTTTAGACTTGTAAATTTTATAAGTTCAAATATCTTACTCAGTGCTAGAACATCAGTAGGGAAATACCTGGTTCAATCATGTAAACACGGCAAACATCAGCCTAGAATGTAAGAAGGGAAATACAAGACAAAGAGTTTTTCAGAAGCATCCCTGCTTTTCAGACACTACCATTTTCTTTGGGCTGAATTGCTCAAGTTCATTAGAGCTTTGAACAACCTTTTTACTTGCTACCATGGGGATCCATTCTCTGAAATCCAAATTGCAGAATGATTTGCTTTTGAACTGTATTGAGTACAATCTGCTTCTAAACCTATAAGGCACATTCAAAAGGACGTGTGTGTTTTATTTAACAAATACTACCATTTTTATCTATTATTTGCCAGCACTATTCTAAGCTGTTAAGACATTTGACCCTTTAAACAATTGCTTAAGGTACAGGTAAGAGGACAGGTGTTTTACCCTAGACTATTATTTGTCATCATTTTATGAATGAGGAAACTGAGACAGAGAGATTAAGTAATAGTTCTGAGGTTAAACAGCCAGGTAGAGCCAGGATTTTCAGTTACTGCTTGGCAATTCTGGGCTCCAGGAATGAGTGTTTCAGTGAACAAGGTGGAAGCTACCTGGCCTTTTAGGATTTGGCAACAGAAGTCACCTAGTGAAACTTCTTCTGTCTCTTGTTTGGAGCAGTGACAAGTCCAATCAGATCCAGCAGTGCAGGAGGGGTATCCAAGTGTCAAAGTATTTGCAACCATGCTTTGAAGCCATCACAGTGAGCAAAGTATCAGCAGCAATGACCACAATATATGATGCCCAGATGGTGGGTTGGTTTTTATTTGCTGAAATGACCTTATGGTTTCCTATATTTGGTCCTCATTTATCTACAACAGGAAATGGAAGGAAATAGAGTCTTTCCTTAAGGCAGTTTTCTGTTCCAATTGCTATTCTTCTAACGCCTCCCTTTGCTCTGACAACTTTCTAAATGGCATCGGACAAGACTTCCACTGACTCAAGTTTCATTGATGTAGTTGTACCCAAATAGAAAATGTTCTGTTGCCTATATTCAAAACACATTGCTAAGCCAATTTTCTTTAAATTCTCCTGAATTTCCTCCCCTGAGAGGCCAAGTTTGAGTTTTAAACTTTCAGATACTTTTGAGTAATACTCAGTGGAGAGAATAAAAAGCATTTCGGTAAGGTGATGTTGGTGTGTGTGCGAGTATGCTGTACTCAGAGAAAAATGCAGGTTTTCTATTTTAACTTAACTGTAAAATGCTGAACTAATTTAGCTCAAATCTTTTGAAAACACGTTCGATTTATGGGGCCAGTGACTATCAAAAATTTTAAGCTGAAAAATATTGGAAAAACCACTCAACTCACCAGAATTCTGTTTTTGATTAAAATCTGAGTTTGTGACCAAGTGTTGCTTTTTAAAAAATAGCTCTGGTGAATGCCTCAATTAGAGTATTCAATGACGTTTCTTTATGATGTGTCCTGAGGGAACAATTTGATTGGTATACAGAGAAAATTTTCAGAAGAGGAACATTTCCTTCTGTGCCACGGTCTAAGACAGGAATTGCACATGCAAAGAGGCAAACATTGGAGTGATCTGGCTGGGTCATCTGTCGTGCCTTCACGGACAATGTTAATTCTAATTACATGGCTGGCTGCCAAATCCGTCCTTTTCTCCTTCACCAAGGCATAAGTAGACAAAAGATGGCTCACTGCAGCCTAACAGTTCACTGTTACATTTTCTTTGTCAACCTCTAAATGTGCAGACAAAAAGGAGCTATCAATAAAATTGCTTTTATTGATTAAGGATGAGCCAATATGAAATTGAATCATCCAAACAATTCAATAAGAACTTTGTAAACCCAGCCACCAGGAGTGCTGTACATGGAGTATCTAAATGAACGGATGGAGTTGACTTAATTAGAAAGCTAGCACAGTCTTCTTAGGACAACCAAATTTTTTTTAAGGTCACATGTGCAATACAGAAAGCCTCATGTGACTTGGCAGTATAAAGTAAGTGTTAAAATCACCACTTCTGGGACTGGACCCCCAAGATTTGAGTACTATTTCTACTACTTGGAGCTGGGTAGCTTTAGAAAAATTACTTTACCATCCTGTGCCTTTTATTTTCCCTCTATAAAAGAAAGGATAATTAAAGTGCATATTTTATGGTGCTACTGTGAGGAGCAAATGAGTTCATTCATGCTCAGCACCCAGTAGGGTATCTGGCACATTGTACATGCTCAATAAATATAGCTATCATTTATGCTATTGTCTGCTTCTGATATTCTTACCAATTTATTGACATGTTTTCTCTAGCCACCACAACTGAAAAAGTAGGATAAGTCCTACCTTCAACATAATCATCTGGTGGCCATGGGGAAGTTTTTATTGTCAATGAACTTCGTGGGATTTTAAGGCTATTCTTACGCAGTGGCATCTGCTTTTAAATCAAGCAAATTAAAACACATGACATAGCACATGGTAAATAAATAGTTGATATGCAGAATCTAAAGTAAAATGGCAGAGTGAAACAGAACAATAATAAGTTAAAAAAAAAAAGGAAAATAATTAGAAAAGAAGGAAAGAAATATACCGATAGGGATCAATAAAAGGAAAAGGCACACTACCTAAAGGAACACCTTTGAAATGTAACAGTCAGAATCAGAAAGAAACTAGAAACTCTGGCATCCCCCCACCTCCCAAATGGACCCTTCACTTCTACCCAAGCTCAAACAGATGGAAGAAAGACTATGAGTGGACATCTATCTCAAATTTGTAGTGATGTGCACTCAGAGGGTGTGAAGGCCATCCATGGAAAATGTGAAGAAAACTTCTCATAACGAAGTCATGGGTTGAGGGTCTTGAGCATCACCTCTGGGGAACCCAAAGATCCAGGAGGAGTCAAGCTGTGACTAGACTTCTGATAGACTCATCACAGAAACTGAACCCAACTTGGATCCTGTCTTCTCAGATGCCCAGTGAAGAAGATTCCTGGGGAGTTTCCTCACAACATATCTCAGGAGTATTAATAAAGAAACTTGGTAACTTTCCTCTCAAAAAAAAAAAAAAATCCAATTACAAACTCCCAAGAGATAAACAGGGGGAGCTCCATGTATCAAAGCCCATAGCCTAGTCACTTTTCAGAAGAATGTCTGTGAACTTCAGTTCATTTTAAACAAACGGCTGAAAGCAAGCGAACCATATGCAACTCAAAAAACTAGAAGAAATGAAGATGAACAGCACTTGATCAATAAAAACAAAAAATGGCTGTTAAAAAGGGAGGTTTGGGGCTTCCCTGGTGGCGCAGTGGTTGAGAGTCCGCCTGCCGATGCAGGGCACATGGGTTCGTGCCCCGGTTCGGGAAGATCCCACATGCCGCGGAGTGGCTGGGCCCATGAGCCATGGCCACTGAACCTGCGCGTCCGGAGCCTGTGCTCTGCAATGGGAGAGGCCACAACAGTGAGAGGCCTGCGTACTGGAAAAAAAAAAAAAAAAAAAAAATTAAAAAGGGAGGTTTGCTCAAAGAAAAGATACCAATAGGCCAGGGTTTTGAATCTCACCACTACAATCATTTGGGGCCAGGTGATTCTTTGCTGTGCCCTGTCCCGTGCACGTAAGATGTTTAGCAGCATCCCTGACCTTTTGCACTAGATGCCAGTAGCACCTTCCTCCCCAGTTCTGAGAGTCAAAAATGTCTTCAGATATTACCAAATGTCCTGGGGGGGAGGAGGATAAAATTGTACCTGGTTGAGAACCATTTTAATAGACATTGGAAAGGAGAAAGGGGGCAACAAATAGACAAACTCAATCATGATTATTAAGTAGGACTTTACCACAATCAATTTAGAAGACTCAATAAAATGGTGATCATCCAGGAAGATATAAAATTACAGTCTGAATCAAGAAAGAAAATGGAGCAATAACAATTTAGAAAAACTTCTATGTCAGAGATGTACCCCAAGGTAAATTGTTTATTGTTCAAATATTCACTGTCCTTCCCAGGAGGATTATGCTGCATGGTCCCATCACTGCAGGCTTGGACATGTGACTGGCTCTGCCCAATGGAAGAGGAGCAAAACTGATGAGTCACTGTTAGGCAAATGCTTTTAAGAACCAGTGCCTTGGGAATTCCCTGGTGGTCCAATGGTTAAGACTCCTGTTCGATCCCTGGTACAGGAACTAAGATACTGCAAGCCACTCGGTGTGGCCAAAAACAAACAACAACATAAAAGAGCCAGTGTCTGGTTGGCTACACTTGCTTCTCTTGACCAAGATGACCTGTAACGTTCCAGATCAGGGGTTGTTTGGTTTTTTTTTTTTTTTTTGAAGTATAGTTGATTACAATATTATATATTTCAGGTGTACAACATAGTGATTCACAAGGTTATATTCCACTTATAGTTATTATAAAATATTGGCTTTATTCCCTGTGAAGAGCAGGGGTTCTTTTATTTTTTTTAATAAATTCACTTTATTTATTTAAAAAAAAAAAAGAAGTCATGGGGATGTAATGTACAGCATGGTGACCACAGTTATAGTACTGTATTGCAAATTTGAAAGTTACCAAGACAGTAGCTCTTAAAAGTTCTCATCATAAGGAAAAACAATTTTGTAACTGTGTAAGTGATAGAGGTTAACTAGACTTATTGTGGCGATCATTTTGTGATATATACAAATATTGAATCATTATGTGGTATACCTGAAACTAGCCTCAATTATACCTCAATTATACTTTAATTTTAAAAGTTTAAATTTTTTTTAAAAAAAGAACCTGACAAGTAATCCTAACAGATGGAAGAGAGAAGGGGATTAAGACATACACAGGAGAAAATGTCACCTAAATGAAAATGATTTAAATTAACAAATCTATTAAAGGGGTTATGTAATGTGTTCTAAGATAAACTAATAAATAATGACAAACACAGGCATGTCAGCTAAAATTTGAACGTCAAGGATCAAGATGATTCTCTTCAGGAATACAGATAGAAAAAGCAAGTAAAGTATAAGGGTAAAAGTCAAGCTGGCTTCAGACTTCTTTACAGCAATATCTGTTGTCTTCAAGTTATTTGGGTTGGAGGGGTTGATACAAAAATCCTAAACCAAGCCAAGAGGGTATATAAATTTAAGGTCAATTAAATTATATGCAAAAGTTCAAGAACAATACCTTTTTGTGATTAAGTTACTTAATATCTACAAAGCACATAGAACAGTGCCAGGCAGATAGAAAGCACTATGTAAGTGTTAGTTAATTCATTAAACAAGAATAAAATAAATTTCATGAAACCCATGAGCTCTTTTTAATAAAATCTACCTTAGGAGAAGCCCTAATCAGACTACAGGTGGATGCACTGAACCTATTTACACATAGAACAAAAATTAAATCAACGTGAGAAATATGATTTCAGAAAGTCAATATTCTAAATATTGAAATTTAAAAAATAATAATAGAGCAACAGGAAATCCGGAGATGAAAGGCAGAGCTAAGGAGATGTGTCTGTGTACTAATCTCCCCATTTTTATATAGACAATCAAAAGATTACATCTAAAAGTGATGAATGAAGAAATAGAGCTTTTTATTATTCATGTGTTCAACTAGTATTTTTGAAAACCTACTATGTGTCAGAAACTATTCTAAGTGATGTGGATTTAACTACAAACAAGGCATATAAGATCCCTGCTCCTTCAAAATTTAGTAGGAAAAGACTAGGCCATGCAATTAGATAAGAAAAAAAGAAGTGGATGAACAGATCAATGAAAGATTCTCAAATATAAATGAGAAATTACATGATAAAGATGTCATTTCAAACCAGTAACAATAGATGGATAACTCAATAAATGTTATGGGAAACTGACAAGTCAAAAAAAATTCCAGATGAGTCAAAGATTTAAAGATAAATATTGAAATCCATTAAAATATTATTAGAAAGCATTGGTGAATCTATGATCTTGCAGTATGAAAAGTCCTTTTGAAGTAAGACATACAACACAAAAGTCACTAAATTAAATTTTAATTCATTTAATTACAAAACTATTTGAAATTTCTATACAGAAAAAATGCATCATAAAATCATAAGCCATCAACAGAAGGAATAAATATCTAAACACATTTCTGACAAAAGACTAATTTCTTTAATATGTAAAGAACATGTGAAAATTAATTTAAAAATTTAAGTGTAACAATAGTATTATAATATTTTTCTGTTTGCTTGCTTAAGTTAATGAGAAAGAGACAAACAATCTAGAAAAATAGGTAAAGAGTGTGACCAAAAATTGAAATATAATAGCCAGTAGCATAAGGTAATACTTTCAACCATGCATAATAAGAAATACAAATTGTAATATAGTGTTTGTACCTAATCATTTTACCAACATTTGATGACACACAAGATTCACAAGGATTCTGTTGATGGTAGAATAAATCAGTATATACTTTTTTGAAGGACAGTTCAGCTATACTCTTTCAATTTTTTTTTAATAAACATATTCTGACCGAGAAAATTTATTGTTGGAAATGTACCCTCTGAATATACTTGCCAACTTTTACATGAATTTCTTATTAAAACATTCTTATAAGAGCAAACAAAACAAAACAGAACCTGAAAATATCTAAAATATCAGGAGGGGCAGATTAAAGAAATCATGGCAATAATACTACCTTTATAGTAAGACAGATCTGTGTGCTCTGTCTTATATATATACATATATCTCCATGATATATGTATTTTAAAAATCAAAAGATGTGGATATCAGTGTGTAGGATATCAGTCCTTTGTGCAAAATGTTTTCACACAAATACATATACATGCATACGTGCAAATGTGTATGTATATGTGTAATGTCTTGATTGCCATAAGATTACATATGCATCCATTAACACTGGTTACCTTTAAAAAAGTCATTTTGCGGTAGAAAAGGAGGAGGGAGACCTTTCTTTTCATTTTATGCATTTTGGTAATGTTTAATTTTTTTTATATACATGTGGATCATTTTTTAAGTTAACAGGAGTTATCTGGGTAACAGAATCATCAGTCATCATAAATTTCTTTCTCTGCTTTTCTCTATTAAAAATGGTTTAAAATATTTAAAATAAAATGTGGTATCATCATTATTCAATTTTTAATAGGTAATAAACTTCTCTTATGTTAAAAAGAAAGTGAATTCCATAAATTATTCAGATATTTTGTAAACTGGGAGCAATGCTTTCAGTTTATAGTGTAAGGAGTGATCTGGGGGTTAAACAAGGCTATCATTGGCTCTTGGTATTCTCTTTCTCCCCTGATGGTAACCTGGTCCATATGGCAAGACAATGGCTTCTTCCCCTAGTTCTCCTTCTCCGAAGTGAAATCTTTAAACTCCATTAAAAACAGATATCCCTGGAGGCTTTCCTAGTATGTGGACTTGGAGGAGAGACCACAGAGCTCTGAAAATAGTATAAAGCAGAAAAGGAAAAGCAACTTAGAATACACTTCTGAAAGTGTTCATTAAAGCAGGATTTCATGAAAGAATTAATTAGTCATTCATTTTTAAGATCCGTTCACCTTACTCAAGTTATTTCAAAAACAGAAAGACAACTGAAGAGCTGGTACCATTCAACTTCCATTGTGGCTTAACTGAAAGGTAGAAGCCAAATTGACAAAATGGGAAAAGCATCCAGTTTTGATTTTTAATTACTGACATAGGACATAAAGCAAGAGTCAGCTGATCTGAAAGTTTCTTCCTATCTAAAAGTGCTTCATTTGTTGATTGTTGAAAATGAAGGAGGACATATGGGATTGCAATTCAGACATCTCTTGGTAGTGCCATAATGAAAATCATTCAGTATACATAAATGAAATAAATTATAGAAAATGCACTTAGACTGAAAATAGCCAAATAGTTCTGGTTCTGTCTGATTCTATGTTTGGCACTTTGGGACACTGTATTAACTCTTTAGCTAAAGTCAAGCAAACTTAAATTTACCCTGAATTCAAATAACAAGAACACTCAAACAACCAGAGATCTTTACTCCTTTATACTACTTTCATGACAAATGAATGAATAGCAGGTAGAACTAATTTCTTACCCCCTCCCTCCCTCCTTCCTTCTCTCCCTTCCTTCTTTTCTTCCTACCTCCCTTTTATTCTTCTCTCTTTGCAACACCCACTCCATAGTGTCTCAAATGGTTAAGACAAATATGATGCAATTTCTATATATTATTTTTAGATTAACAGCTGGTACAAGGATAATACTTGGTCATTATCAAGTATTATGGTACTGAGGTTTTCATTATAAAAAACTAAGCAAACTTAAAATTTTCAAAAATAGATTAAATTATGCTCAGAGACATTTTCTTATAATTATATGTAATGTATAAATAAGTAAAATGTAAAATTGCATTTTGAGTTCACTTTTGAAACAATACATATGATAGGTCCATTCATCTGCATATTAAAATAACTAAGTCACCTAAGTCCCCATCTTTTCTGTATGCATTTTCTGTTTACTTGCCTAATAAGATGCTTAAACAGTAATTTGCTGAGTTAGCAAAAATTAATTGTTAGAAGAGGAGGAGGACTACTGTTAACATTAATTTTCAAGGCATGGAATGTAATGATGGCTGTTTTCCTTAATTGTCTTATAACTTTTTCTACCCTGGATTAGACCAAATATTGCCCATCTTTTAGCTACTTCATGCATGCCAATTGGTCTTTTATTAATTGTTCACACACAAAATGGCACACTAATAACTTAAAATTACTAGTTTCACACTGTAAGTAGACTTAGTTTACTGCTGGATATATACTTACTGGCATGAATGACCTTGAGGGAATAAGCTTAAGAACACAATCACTGATAGTTGAATCTTAAGGACATAATCATTGTTAGTTTAAAATTGAAATTTTGGATCCTGGAAGCCACATGAGTTTTATCAAGAATTTTCTCATGTAAGTTGAGCCCTTCCTACACTTTCTACATCTCCTTTTTCATTCCTTGTGGGCAGTTAAGTGCCATCAAATCTTATCTTTTCAATCTCCTATAGCTTTCTCCTTCACCCCATGCATCTGCTGAGTTCAAGGACGCCCCATTTCTTGCTTAAATAATTATAACAACCTTTTAATTTGCTCAGAAGAAAAAATAGCATCATCAGTATGGCGCTTCTCCAAGGCATCATGCTCCCTTCTACCAAAAAGCTTTTTCTCAAAGTAGATTCTATGGGGAAAAGTCCAAATTCCTTTGCCCAGCAAAGTGCTGGCACCTCTCTCTCCTCTTCTGTCCAGCCACAGTAAATTGTCAACCATTTCTCTAATGCATCTTGATGTTTTATGCTTTCCTGCCTTTACCCCTACTGTTCCTCCTGTCTGGAATTCCCTTCCCCCTTTCCTATCTGCTCAACACCTGCTCAGTTTTCATGATTTAACTCAAGTATTATGTCCTCCCAGCAAACCTCTGACCTACAAGGGAAGGTGGTAACTCTATTATTAGTTAACATTCTGGACCTTGTGTAAGCTTCTATTTGATCAATTTGCATAATTCACTGTATTCATCTTTGTAGCCCCAGAAACTTAGCAGTCTGGAAAAGTAAAAGTCATTGAATGAATAAAAGTAAAAGTCATTGAACAAAATGCAGGAGGTAGGTTGCTAAAGCTAACCATTTTATTTCATTCTTGACATAGTGCAATCTGAATCTGAGGTGCTATCTTAGGTCAGTAGAATACCCAGGGTTTATTTGAAGTTCCTCTAGAAGCTGACACTAAGACAAGGGTTTTAGTACAGGTAGTTTACATGAAGGTGGAGAAAACACAATTAGGGAAATGGGGAAGTGAGGAGGGAAAGGGAAGGCCAGTAAAGGATGCATTATCAAGCCAGTTACACTGGGGGTGACAGGGGCTGTGGGAGTTCAGATCACCATGCATCCCAGAGTTATCCCTCCCAGAGATGTGAGGGAGGTGAGGTACTCACTCACTAAGTCCCATTGGTCATTGATTGAGGGCTGTTCCTGGGAGGTATTAACTCCCTAGCACATCTGACCAGCAGCACATGTGGGCAAAGCAAACTCCACCAAATGGGGGAAATTGGCAATCAGGTGTGTACTGGTGTGGTCAGGGCATTGACATGTGGGCTGCATTTGGTCTTTGGTGACACTGAGTGGTCATTGTAAATATGAGAGGATGAAATAATATGATATGATTTTCCAAAATCTCTTAGCCACATATACCCCACATTATTTGCTCAGCAAACAAGTTCTGCAGTAGTTAGGGCAGGAAGCAAAATCTTTCGTGTCTAATTAAGACAATTGTGAAATATGCCCAGCATGAGAATATCCCTTAAGAGTCACCAGTCAGAGTGATTCTCTTGGATTGCTACTATTCATAGCAAAATGAATTTTATCATAATTCTAAAGTCACAGCCCTCAAACCCCTTTTGCCTTTGCAAAATTCTCTTACTGAACTCCTAGGTAACCAAGATGAAAAGGATTTGCGGTGGAGAGATGAACATGACTGACAGTTCAGTGATAACTGTGCCAGGTTTCTCAGGCTTCCTGTACTCCCAGAAACTGTGAAAGAAATATGCAAATAAAGTTTTAAGTAGACGAAGAAGCTCTAGGTATTAATTACAATGTTAAAATACACTATTCCACTAGGAGATTCCTTCTTGTAAAAAGCAAATGACCACACAAAACTCCAACAAAGCCAATTATACAAACTTGTTATTGATTTTGATAAGCCTCCCAGAGAACTTCTACTATTTCATGAACTATTTGGAGATACTTTTCACATACTGCTAAATCCTTCTCTTTCACTCATTTACTCAACCTCCTCAGTACTCCTACCTCAGTTCCATGCAGCCCCCTCCCCACTTCACTCTTCTTCTATACCTGTCATCTAGAAACATCGCCAAGGAGCTCTTGTTAATTCTCAGTCTCTCAGTTGTCCCCCAGACCTCACAAGCATTAGGACTGTGGACATGATTCCTCTTCTGAAAGTTCTTCTCTGATGAATTCTAAGACAAATTACTATTGTCTGTTTTTCACTTCTCTGAAACTTTTCCTTCTACATCTATGCCCTTCCTTGTCAATCTTTTCCTCTCCAAATGGTTAAGCCTTAGCTCAGAAATCTGCAATGCACCTAATCCTTTTCCTGAATTCCAGGCCCACCTGCTCTAGACTTCCACGAGGATATTTGACCAGAGCCTCATAGGTAATTCCAAAAAGAACCACCCCTGCATCTCCCATCTGGCTTCTGCACACACTCCTATCTGTTAAGGGCACCACTAGGTTTTTGTCACCTGGGCTCCTAACCCTATAGATATTGTTGATTCTTCCCCTACCCAACGACATTGTTTTGTTCTTCATGTGGACTTCAGGCCCCCATTACCACCTGAGTGTATAATTACAGAAGCTACTATCCAGTTCCTTCATCTCCAGTCTCTGTCTGTACTCTCTACTCCTACCACTATACTCCACCAAATATGACATTGGTTTTCCTAACATGCACCTCCAACCAGAGCACTCCTCTGGTAAAATCATCTCACAGTGATCCATTTACATGGGATAGAGTTCAAACTCCTTAGACTAGCACTCAAGAGTCTTGAGGTCCTGAAGTGTGCTTATGTTTCAAAATATACTAAATATCGGTACCCAGATCCACTCTTCACCTTGTTCTGTGCCTGAGAGGCTGATCTCTATGGCTGCATGGACTGACATTCCCAGCCTCTACAGGATCCCCTCCCCTTGAGTATGATCTGGATGTACGGATATAATGGAGGGATATTATTCCCCTTATTAGGTTATGTTGTATGGCAAAGAGTGATGGGATTTTTGCAGATGTAATTAAGGTCCCTAAGCAATTTAATTTGAGCTAATCAATGGGGAGATTATGCTGGGTAGGCCTAGTATAATCAGGTAAGTCTTTTTTTTTTTTTTTTTACTTTTTATTTTATATTAGAGTACAGCCGATTAAAAATGTTGTGATAGTTTCAGGTGCACAGCAAAGGGACTCAGCCATACATATACATGTATCCATTCTCCCCCAAACTCCCCTTCCATCCAGCCTGCCACATAACATTGAGCAGAGTTCCCTGTGCTATACAGTAGGTCCTCGTTGGTTATCCATTTTAAATATAGCAGTGTGTACACGTTGATCTCTTTTAGAAGACAGTCTAGTAGTCAGAGATTTCTCCTGCTGGCATTGATGATCATGAGTGAGTTCTGCTGCTGCAAGGTCATGAATTCTGCCAACAACCCCATAAGCTTAAATGAGTACCCTGAGCCTTAAATGAGGCTGCAGTCCTGGCCACCATCTTGACTGTAGCCTTGTGAGATCCTTGGTAGAGAACCAGCTAAATTGCTCTGGATTGCTGACCCACATGAGATAAGAAATGGGCATGAAGCCACTAAGTTTGTGGCAATCTGTTACACAGCAATAGCTAACTAATACCCTTGTCCTTCTGGGCAAATTAGGTCAATAGAATATATCAAGATTGTTCAGAGAGTAGGAGGAAAGAGATCTTGAGATACTTATTCTCCCTGCCAGCTTCTTGCCAGCTGACACCCTACCAGAGCTCCCCACTGCCCCCAACTTCTGCCAATGGCTTCTCTTTAGCTACAGCCATCTCAGGGAGCTAGTAACTGTCCCTCCTGTGCCCCTGTAGACTTAAGGTTGGTAAAGCCTCTGGTTTGGATTCCTAATGTAGGGCCAGAGTACTTCACTATCCCTGGTTATTTTTCCTCAACTCTCCCCACACCTTGAGTAAATGTCCCTTTGTTAAACTTTGTTAAATTCTTTTTTAAAGAATGTTATTACTATTACTTTCATGCTGGGATCCTACCTAAAGAATAAACTTACCTCCTAGTATCCTATCCAAACCCACCTCCAAATCTAAACTACCAGCCATGCTCCACAGAACACAATCCGACATTTTCCCACCTGATGTCTTGCCTTTGGGTTGCTTCTACTGTCTAGAATCTAGAGACTGTTGGCATGATGGGGGAAGAAAATCCAAACAAACAAAAACATGAGTTCTAGAACAAACTACTGACTGTGCTCCTTGCTACCTGTGTGACCTTGGGAAACTGTCTTAACCTCTCTAGGCAGTTTCTTTATCTGTAAGATGGGCGTAATAATACCCACTGAGCAAGAGTCTTGTGATGATTAAATGAAAAAATAAGTGGAAAGCATCTAGTACATGAAACTCAGTAACTAAAGGTGTTGGTGGAAATTCTGCTGCTGCTAATGCTTTCATTCATAAAGACACCTACTGATCTTACTGAAATTTTACACACCCTGAATTTTTCTCTCAAGTTCTCTCACGTCTATGAATTTAGTGAGTCCACTTTTCAGAAATGAGATTGCTCTCCATTAAACCTATAGAAATTGTTTCTCACTTCTCTTATTAAAGTTCTTACTTCATATGTCTTATATTCATTTACCTGCAAACATGTCCCATTGTTAGGGGAAACACTGACTGAAACTGCCCACCCTGGCCAGGCACCACAGTAACCATTTTCACGAGTTATTTTACAATAGGAGGTCCTGGTAAGGAACAGGGAACTAATAAGCCACCACAAACTGGAAGAATTCAGGAAAGTCAAAAGGAGACGCAAGTCCGTATGTCCTACCAACCTCCTGTGTTAATTACGTTATGAAGAGTCAAAGATAATATTTCTCATTATCATCCTCTCTGGAATCCATGTTGGCTGAGCCATGCATGTGCCACCAGGAGGGACCCTGAGTCAGAACAACAGACAAGAGACAAACCAAAAACTAATCTCATCACCATAAAACCTGAGACTGCAAACCACATGGCAGAGCAGTCCTCCTGGTTTCACTTCCCCTGCTGCTCTCCGCCCCTGGGCGCCCCTTCCCAATAAAATCTCTTGCTTTGTCAGCACAAGTGTCTCCTCAGACAATTCATTTCCGAGTGTTAGACAAGATCCCACTCCCGGGCCCTGGAAGGGGTCCCACTTCCTGCAACACCATCTCTTCTGCTGAATTCTAAATACATTATGGGCAGAGATTTTGTATCTTTGTATTTTCTGGGCCCAAAGTGGACAGTTCCATGGCCATAATAGCTGCTCAAGCATATTTGCAGACTGGATATGTAAAGAGAAATATTATCATTGACTCTTCACAATATAATTAACACAGATTTTAATATCATTGACAAGATATGCAAATATATTGATATGAATATAATAAAATAATATTTAATGGATATCTAAAACAACATATTAGGAAGCTTATAATTATTTTTCAGAAGCGTGTGCTCATTTAACATTGATTTTTGCTGTCTGCCAAGTACAAAAGAAAATAACATGAAACAAACCGAATCTTCCAAGAACCACTGACATTAAATTGCATGTGTGTAGTAATTCAAATTGGGCAAATTTTGTTGTCTTGACACATGTATTCTCACTTATTTTTCACTACAGCTCTGTGAGGAGATAAGCAGTTAATCTCTACATATTATTCATGAGGGAGCTGAGACTATCAGAATTTGTTATTGGCTTAATCAACCTCAGTGGTAAACTTTCTGATGATAAAAACTGTTAGAAAAGAAAAAGAAGAAGAAAAGCATACGAAGTCTATCTCAAAATCAGGCCATAAAATTTCAGGCAGAAGGCCAAGAAATACATTTAAAGATAGATAGAGTAAGTAGCAATCGAAACCTTGTGTTTGTATGGCAGTTTTTACTTCTCCAAGTCCACACATGCTAAGCATTTGACCTTTATCATGCCATCTGAGGCAGGTAGAACATATCTATTTACCCCGATTAATAGATGAGGCCAAGAGGTGGCCATTTTAAATTCAGCCATCCAAACCAGAATTAAAATGTAAGTCACCCAACTATGTCTTGGGCCATAAGCAACATGTGTATAGAGCACCTACTATGCGTATCCTACAATACAATACAATCTAGTTAAATGCATAAAATTTATTGTCTCTAAATTTTTAAGGAGTAGTCAGTATTTGCCTGAAAGGAATAACCCAGACTCAGAATACTAGGCCTACTAGTTGGCAAATAAGTCACTTTATCCCACCCATCCTTCCACCACATCTAATTATACATCACATAGGTAAAAGTTAAAAGTTTGATTGACCACATGCTGCTCTTTGCTGTGGCTCCTGGTTCCTGTGAAAGAACTTCATCCAGGTGAAGTAAGTGGAATTGCTGTTAAGTGTCACACTAGTTACAAGGTGACAGGTATGCTAACAAGCCTAGAGGTTTCCCTGAGGAGTTGTTGTAGGTTTCAGTGGAATAACAATTACAAGGTAGATGGATCATTTCATGCCTGCTGTGACCTTTACAATATATGAGAGTCATTATTTTAATGTTAATTTGCATAATGGTAGGTCTGAAAGAACAATGGTGAATGCTAATAGCTGCAGGATGCAATAAAATTAAACATCATCTGGGCTGAACTGCTAAAGGAAAAGCTGCCAAAGTATGACTGTTCAAGCACTTAATTTCATCCCAGGTCATGTCCACATTCAATCAAATGCGATTTCTGGTATCTCTTGAAAAACTGGCAATAAGTGACTGGAAGGGAATAGCAGCAACCTCCTTTATATAGAATCCTAACCTGGTAGGCTTTGCTTTTTTTTTTTTTTTTTTTTTGCGGTACATGGGCCTCTCACTGTTGTGGCCTCTCCCGTTGCGGAGCACAGACTCCGGACGCGCAGGCTCAGTGGCCATGGCTCACGGGCCCAGCCGCTCCGCGGCATGTGGGATCTCTCCCGGACCGGGACATGAACCCGTGTCCCCTGCATCGGCAGGCGGACTCTCAACCACTGCACCACCAGGGAAGCCCGGCTTTGCTTTTTTACATAACTTGTGTGTCCCCTTTGAGGGAGTTGAATTTTCAGCTACCATCACCTTCCCCAAATGACCCTTGACCCCAACTTTCACCACTCCCCACATCTGGCACATACACTAAATTTGATACACCCAGAAAGAATGACTCTCACCTTATGGGCTGAAAAACTTGCAATAAACCTTTGAAGAAGGTAGCATGGACCATGGCTAGCAGCAAGTGATATTTTCAAGGGAAATAGACACTGTCACCTCAAAGTAATAACCCTGCATTCTGAGTTGCAGGTGGGAAGGTAGCTGTGCACAAAGAGAATAAAAAGAGGTCATCTCCATTTAAATTTATTGTTTCAAACTACTCCTAATGCCTAGAAAATGGGTAGGTTCGATCATCCTGTACTTCGCACCCCAAATCAGTCTTTTCAGATTATTTATTTACTTACATATTTACTTCTTTATTTATTGACTTCTTTCTCCCAAGCGTTCAAACTCATTTCCACCACAAGAGGGCAGCCATCTCTAAAAAACAGCCAGAGAGCCTGGATCTTAAGAGAAATAGGGCCAACATTTAGGAAGTTATGCTTGGGCAGGGCATTCAGCAGCCCCTGGGTAATCACATATCACACACAAGAGGTTCTGTGATGGGCAACACTGAAATGGGATAGAGTGTCCAGAAGTGCCAACTTTCCCTCCGATTCTTGATGATCAAAGATTATTTCACAGACTGACAAGGCTCCCAAGTTATGAAAGCCTGCAGCTGTGAGACATCCTTGATGTCAACACCAAAGATTTATTTTTCATCCTTACTTGAGGCACATTCAATAGCTGTCAGCTTTCTCCTCCTCTTTAAAAGCTACACACTGATTTAGGTTTCATATAAGTTTTGTTTTGTTTTTTAAATCTCACTGATGACAGAAACTATTGTTAACTCCTCAATTAAACTTGATAGGGAAGGAAATTGTTTCAGAAGCACAATAAACACTTTCTGACTTAAAGTGTCTGTGAAGAGAACATGTTCTCTTGCCAACTTGTTTGGTGTCCAATGATTCAGAGTGGCAAACAGCTTCCATAGTGCATTTTCAGGGAAAAATAGTACCATGTTCCTGAATATTTTGTTCCTCATTTCCCCCCCCCCCCATTTATTTTCCTAGTAGGCAGTCTTCCTCATAAATACCTTATTTGACCTTTATACTTGCAGAAACAGCGAGTGCCTAATTCCCCTCTGTGAGTTACTAATCCGATTTACGTGAGCGGAACCTAGAATTATTTTAGCTTTCCGACTGAAAAAATAATACACATGGATAATAGATTGTTATGAGTTCCTGCTTCAGGCTTTTCTCTTTCTGCTCTGCAGGCTGAAGGGTCTGTGCAAGAGAACTTGATTTTGCCCATCTGATCTTTTCCAAAACTTTTCTCCCTTTGGGTAAACTTGTTGAGCTGTGCATGGGGGGTCCTGGAATCCTGGAAAGGATTGAAAGCCTTAGCCTTGAAATTTGTGGTGCAGCAGATTTGGGGACTCTCTCAACTGAGGAAGACAAGTCACTTGACCACATGTCACAGATCAGCTGCTGGGGCCTGGTGTAAGTGGGTGGGGCAGAAGGTTCTAAGGTCTCAGACCAGAATTGTCCTGTCTGCTTGGCTCACACTGTGCGTTATTTTACCTTCCTCTGAGTTGCCTCTGAGCTGGGCAAGATAAATATCACAAGGTATGAAGTGATTGCTACCGTAAGAAGAAATAAAATCCCTCTCATCCTCTCTTCTCTCTCTCTCTCTCTCACACACACACACACACACACACACACACACACACGTGGACGTAAACAGAGTCCACAATGCACATGTCACGTATAGCAGGACATCCATTTCACATAGACATAAGTTTACAGAAATGTGTGGTTTCGTTAGTACATATTTACATATATGAATATTTGTGTATTACATATATACTTATTGGAGTAATAGTGCACATTTATATAAATACATTTACATATGTAAATGAATACATCTCTCTGTGTTAAAGTTTAAGTAACACCCAATGTCCAATCTCTAGTTTTGTTTTAATTCTCCTCCCATCCCGGGGAAACACAGAAGTGTGTACCCCAAGCCTATGCCAAGATGCCTTGTAACTTGGTTGAGTTCTTCTTTTAATCGACTATTATTGAACATCTTCAAACTGAAAGTTGAATAACGGGTCGGGAGGGGAAATAAGGCCCGACCCAGCATTCGTCCGGGATTTCGCTCCCGGAGCCCCAGCCAGGGGCCGCCGCTCCCACGGATCTCCCCTCTGAGGGCAGGGGCTGGAGGCGCGAGCGCCCCCTCTGCGGCCGCGAGTCCCCGCCCTCGGCCCCACCCCGCCGCGGCTGTCCCGGCGCGCCGTCCACACCCCTGCTCGCTGCTCCCGCCCGCTCGGGGATCCCCGGCGAGCCGCGCCACCGAGGGGGAGGTGTTCAGCCTCGGCCGGGAGGGAGACGGCGGGCGGCGTCCCCTTTAAAAGCCGCGAGCGCCGCGCCACGGCGCCGCCGCCGCCGCCGTCGCCGCCGGAGTCCTCGCCCCGCCGCGCCGCGCTGCGCCCGGCTCGCGCTGCGCCCGCCGCTCTGCTTCCCACACTCGGCCGGGGATTGGCAGCCGCCGCCGGACATCGGCCGCCACAGGCTCCGCCGCCCACACGGACGACCTAGGCGCTAGCGCCTTGCGGATTACTGCGGGCTCCGAGGCACCCGCGCCCGCAGACCCTGCGCGGGTTGGAGCACCCGGCCGTGCGCGCCGCTGCGCCGTGGCCTCGGCTGCCCGGGCCAAGCCGGAGCCTAAGACCGGCGTGCAGAGCGCCGGGGAGCCGGGAGCCGAGCCCGAGCGCCGCGATGCCGATCACCTCCCGCCGTTGCTCGGGGGCCTGGGACGTGCCGGCCGAGGTGTGATCGTACCCCAGGCTGGCCACAAAGGGCACAGCGGCTTGGCCCGGGGGCGAGGAGAGCGAGGGGAGAGCGCAGCCACCCGCTTCGGCAGCCCGAAACTCGGCTCGACTCTCTGGAGAATGCGCCCGAGGACGCCGGAGCGCCGGAGCCGCGGTGGTTTCAACTGGCTAGCGCTAATGGGGGTGCACTGGAGGAAGGCAGAGTGATGCGGGGGGGCAACTCGCCCGGCACCAAGATCGCCGCTGCGCCCTTCCCCGGACCCGGCGTCTCCCAGGATGGCTGGCCCGAGCCATGGGCCCCGGCGGAGCTAGCGCCGAGCGCCCGACCCTCGCCCCCACAGTCCCGGAGCCAGCCCCCCGCGGGGCCACGCGTCCCGCGGGCTCTGGTTCCTAAGGACGACGACAGCACCAGCTTTTCCTTTCTCCCTTCCCTTCCCTGCTCCGCACTCCTCCCCCTGCTCGCTGTTGTTGTGTGTCAGCACTTGGCTGGAGACTTCTTGAACTTGCAGGGAGAGTAACTTGCGCTCCCCACTTCGCGCCGGTGCCTCTGCCCCAGCGGACCCAGCCTCGCCGCCTGCGAACCCCGCCGCCCCTCCACTCCACCGCTGGGCCCGACCCGAGACGCCTTTCCCTGCGTGCGGAGAGAGACTGCCCGGCCGGCACCCGGGAGGAGAAGGAGGAGGCGAAGGAAGGGAACCCGGTCCCTGCGCCAGGTCCTTCAGCCAGAGCTTTTTCCATGTGGAGGCTCTTTCAATGGACGTGTCCCCGCGTGCTTCTTAGACGGTCTGCGGTCTCCTAAAGGTAGACAACGTGGGCCGAGGCCGGGGCTGTGGGTGGGCGCGGGGCCCCGGCGGATGAGCCCCTCCCGGGGCCAGGTTGGGCCGGACGTAAACAGAGCAGGTCCACGTGCAGCCGAGCTCCTGCGGGGATGCCCCCATCCTACCGCCGCCGGGCGACCGTCGGCTTTGCACTCCCGGCTCGCACTTTTCCGCCCCTCCTCCCTCCCTTCTTTTCGGCATTTTATTAGGGCTGTTAACACTTAGATGATTTTATTTTTAAGGCAAAGAAATCCCTTGGAGAGGGTGGCCCCTGGATTTCACCCGTTAGCTGCCAACCTGTACACCTTGCCGTGGCGATCCCTTCTGACTTTTTCAAGTTTCTCCGGGAGACCTGCACTCTGTACTCAGAGCTGCGTCCCATTTGGGAAAATATTAGAAGTTGGGATTCTCCCTGTTTGTTTCCAGGAATGCGAGGGGGCAGTTCTCTCGTGCCACCTTGTGCTGACACGGGAATTAATAGATATTAGCCATCTACGTAATCCTATGAAGATACCTGCGTATCTTGACTGCATTGGGGGGAGGGGGTTCGGGGATGGAGTGGCCTGCCCTGACACCTCTGAGGTTAGAGACGTGGACCACAGGTTGCAAGTGACTTCGGAAGTTGTGCCCCTGAGTTTACTGGCTCTGGAAGTTATAGACCGTGTGTGTGTATCAGGAAGTTCTATACAGTGCCTCTAAGGAAGTCACATGCACCATTTGTGTTTATATGCCAGCGAGCGCTGTGTGATTGGGTTAGTTTAGGGGACGGAGGGGTGTGAGACCAAACGGTGGTTTCCCCAGGTTCCCTGCACAGGCTGTCAGCGTGTCACAGAAAGAAAAGGTGACAGTCACTGACGCGGGGTGGGGGGTGGGGGTCAAATTTTGTCAGACGGATTGAGAATGGAATGGGAGGGTGAAATCCATCTGGCTCAGGAACTAAGGGTCTTCCATTCTCCTAAACGTTTGAGCTTCAGCTCCTCTGAAGTGTCTCCGCGAGTGTTGTCAGCCGGGTGGGCACCCTGGAGGAGGAAGCAAGGGGACCGAGCGGGAGCCGGGACCGCGGGGGCGGAAGGGGGGAGGGCTGGGCGGAGAACTCCGTGACTCACGTCGGCCCTGTCCTCAGGTCGACCATGGTGGCCGGGACCCGCTGTCTTCTAGCGTTGCTGCTTCCCCAGGTCCTCCTGGGCGTTGCGGCCGGCCTCATTCCCGAGCTGGGCCGGAGGAAGTTCGCGGTGTCTGCTGGCCGGTCTTCGTCCCAGCCCTCGGACGACGTCCTGAGTGAGTTCGAGTTGCGGTTGCTTAGCATGTTCGGCCTGAAGCAGAGACCCACCCCCAGCAGGGGTGCCGTGGTGCCCCCCTACATGCTGGACCTGTACCGCCGGCACTCGGGCCAGCCTGGCGCGCCCGCCCCGGACCACCGGCTGGAGAGGGCAGCCAGCCTCGCCAACACCGTGCGCAGCTTCCACCACGAAGGTGAGGCTTGGAGCCGGGGCGCGGGGGCGGAGACGGGGGCGGGGAGTCGTCCATCCAAGCGCCCCACAGTGGGCAGACAGCAGGCGTCCCTGGAAGGGCAGCTTGGCCGGGGCGCTGCAGACGTTTCCCTGTTTGCCTCTGTAAGAACCTTTACGAACCTGACATTCACTCACTGCCTGTGTGGCGGGAGAGCCAGGGATTCCCCTTTGGTAAATCTGCACCCTTTTCCTGGCTTGCAGCCAGAAGAGCGACTCCTCCTCCAGGAACTGGAGAGAAATCAAGTGATGGGGAAGATGAGGGCAAAAGGCTTGCCCCTAGTCAGCTAAACGTGCAAGAATTCCATAGTAGAAGAATGAGGAGGGGGGCAGATTGGGATCTCTTTAGGTCTGTTTGGAAGCCTTTGCTCTATAAATCTGCTTCTCTTGCTTAAGCCGGGGTTTCAAGCATGACAGAGCCAAGGGCAGAATTTTCAGAGATAGTATTGAAAAATCAAAGCCCAGGACTCCAATGTCTTTCTAATTTACAGTAGATCTGGACCTGGTTTGGAAGATTTCAAATCCCTATCTAATCCTCGTGGGAGATCAATTCCACAATCAATCTTATTGTTTCCACAATGACTTTCTTGTCTTGTGCTTAAATCTGAGATGAACTCCGGAGTAGAGACAAGGCTAGCCTTCAGATAAAAGCTTTTGCAGCAACTGCCTGTTTTCCTTCATGTGCACTGAAATGTGGGGTTTTTTTTTCTTTTATGATACTGGATGCGGTTCTTTTAAGGTAGGATGTTTATACTTGTTTCATCAGAAAGGCATTTAGTGGATTTGAAATGTCTTAGAGCAGCTAGTGAGATCTGTTGTACCCAAGTTCTTAGGGCAATTGGTCAAAAATATTTTCCACTTCAATTCTTTTTCTACACTTTTAAATGCTCCTTTGGCTTAACACATTCTAAATAAGCTCAGGTTCGTTCAAGTTCTAGAGAATGGTCCAAAGATGTATACACAGAGCAGCCACTTGTAGGATATCAGGGAACTGGGATATTGTTCTGGTTTTCTTGCCTTGCCTTGCTGAGGTGGTCAATTTCAAGTGGAAATCTACCCTCTGATATAAACAAATCAGTAGTGTCACAGCCAGGCATTTTCTGCCAGTGTGAAGGAGAACTTATACTTGTGAGAACAGTCAATAGTGGGAAGGGGTCCTAAAGGCCGGTCACATAACAAAAGGGACTTCATCAAGGCAGCTATACATAGTGAAGGGGACATGAATTGAAAAATCAATTCATTTTTCAGCACATTTCTAAGTGAGGTGCTGTCTGCTAGCAGAAATCATATTTGAAAGGAAATAAGATCTCATTTTACTCCTTCAGGATTCATCCACTGAAAGCAGAAGTTGTCTGTTGTCATGCAGAAATGTTCTTGTTCCTGTACATTCTGTCATCACCACCTTGGGGAGATTATAGATCCAGCTCATCATTCCCAGCTGCTGCTGATTAGAATTGTTTCTCTGGATAGAAAAGTAATAAGAATTGCTATTTCAGCCACCTCTCCTGGAGATATAGCATGGAAACCATTCTGAACTTTATTTTTAAGGCCAAGAAGGCACTGTGTGTGTCTCTTAGAACTTTAAAGGAAGATAGATCATTTAAGGCATTTGACACCTAAAAACGTTCAGTTGCATGAGGATTCCATCAGTGAAGTCTGCATATTTCTCCTTCCTCTGGAAGTGGCTCGACCAAAACTAAACAGTCTAGAACTTATTGGAGTGTATAATTTTAACTTAAAGAGCCTGCTTGAGTTTATAAGTCAGAATTTATGTCTTTAAACGTGTAAATGTTATGCACCAAATAGTGCAGAAGTTACCAACTTGCTTAAAATCAAGTTGCAATAATAACTTCAGATCTTTATGAAATTAGATAATTAAAAAAAGCTATGTAATGTTTGCCCCAAATTTCAACAAACCCATTCCTTTTCTTCTTAAGACTAGCATATAATCATTAAGCTACGAATTGCCCTTTTTTGAAGACAGTTTCATTTTTACGTAAACCAGAATTTGGTTTTTGTAAATATTCTTGTTTATAAAACATCCATGCATGGCACTAAAAAATCTTTTAATAAACCATGTGATTAAGGCTGCAGGTTTAAGAGCAGAATTTGGTTCCTAGAGCCTTTGTGGATGTTTTTTTGGTAAAGGACCTGATTACGAGAATTACCTGTTGGTTTTATTTGCGGGTGGGATCTGGGTGATTTGGCGAAATACAAGACAAGAAGTATCATGATGGCATTCTTTCAACCGATGTGTGAAGATAATGGGTCTACATCATAGGTGATCTGACACAGAAATTATCAGTTGTCATTTCTCCTATTAAGTTTTGTCTAGTCCTTTCTCCAGTGGCTTTTATTCGGGAGAGCCCAAGCGCTGGAAAATTTTTCTTTTTTCAAAGTTGTTAAAAAGTGCTTCGGAACTGCCACTGAGGATAGAAAAATCACTTCTTCAACTGGAAACAGTGTTTTGTGTTTTGCTTGTAGTTAAAAACACATTGAAATTGGTTGACTTGATTGGCCTTGCAAAAAATCTTCATTCTTTCCTGTCAGATTGGAATATGGAAGGACCACGCGCTCACTCTCCAGACTCTGAAGGACACAGTTCTCTTTTTGCCCAAAATAACTGAATTATTTGCCTCTATGACTAAAGCTTTGAAATAGAGATTAACCCCGTTCCCACAAATGTAATTTTCTTGAAAATATTCATTTAAAAGGAAAGTTCAAGAAACAACCACTGCTCTGTGATGGAGCACTGGTATCACAAATTCCCAGTGCAACCAAAGGATTTGGACACATACACCCCCCCAAACCAGTGCTCACTTGGGGTGCTTCCCTAGTGTCCCCAGGTATTTCATTGTGATTGTGAAAGGCCCCCTTTAGGTAGAACAGGCATTCTATTTGGAAATGCTCATAGAGTTTGAGGCTTTGGTGCCCAGAGATAGTTCTTGCACTTATGTTTTCCATTTTGCCTCGTTTTTAGTGGTTCCTCTCTGTTCCCCCTTGATCCCTCCTCATTGAGCTATTTTGTCTTTTTAAGACTTTCCCTTTGTGTGTTTCACCAAATAAGCAACAATAAGAGGGCCCTGGATCATTCCAAAGGTGTTGGAGCTAAGAGAGTGGGTAGAGGCCAAATCAGGGTTGGTGACAACGACCATGCTCTTTCTTTTAGCTGCCATCTCCTTTGTTGTCTTTGTTTTTTTAACTGATTCATTTTAACCTTTTGTATTTTATCGTTGTTTTTCTCCTTGATACATCAATTCTCTAACCATTATTTTATATTTTGGAAAATTTTATTTATTATTCTCCACTACTTTCATTTTATTTCAGGGCAGTGATTTCCAACCTTACTGATTTACTAGAACATTCCCAGGTTTTTATTGTTGTTTTCTTAATGGACATTTTTTGTCTAAAGAGTGTTGCAAAATTCTCAAAATGTAATGACAACTCACTTTTTGCTAAAACCCATCAAAACTTGTCCTCATCATACTGTAGGACAAACAGGCAGTCACAAAATATCAGTGGTTCCACACAAGATCTGTATGTCCCAGTGGCCCCTGCCACTTTACCTTTCTGCTTTACTTTTCTGTTCTGTCTGCTTCTTCCACCATTTCTATCCCTTTAACTGGAACAGAACTTGCCCTACCGTTATCACTGTGTTAAATATAAATCTGCCTCTAATGGTTTTGACTTTTGCTTGAGTTTTTGACTCCTCCCCTATGTTAGATGGTGCCGTCTAGTGGCCAGAAACTTGGGAGCTGCAGTAGACTCAAGTTCATAGCTATGTTCTTAGTTTACTAGCTCTGTGACCTTAGGAAAATCACATAACCTCTCTGAGCTCCAACTATTTCATTTACAAAATGGAGCCAGTAACAGTTCCTCTCTAACTGATTTGTCATAAGGTAATTCATATAAAGTTCTTAGTGCCAGACCTGGCACAAACAACCATTCAGCACACCTGCTGTCATTATCGTGATGACTTGTTTCTTTATGTCCTATTCTCCCCTGGTCTAGGGAAGAGGAGGCCAAAGTGGACCTAGGCTAGCTGAGGGAATTCAATCTTGTCTTTTTGAATGTAGGTGAATAATTGACAGCGTAGATGATTAAGTTAGAACTTCACTTTTTGGAGGAGAGGTCAAATGTCATTGTTGCCTTATTTTTCTTTACTTTCCCACATTTTTGTAGCCATAGCTCCATCTATTTGGATAAGAACTTAGAGTTTCAAGAACCCATGTCTAAGATAGGCTGGAATCCTCAGATCCCTTGGCAAGTGCAGCTTATTCAATAAGGGTTATTTACAGAGAATTAATAATTGTATATACCTCCAGAAAAGCATACATTACCTACTTAGGTAAATACTCCATATTTTCAGAATCCCTAGGCTTGTTGTGGTGATTTGCAGATTCTTTACTTCATTTCAAAACGTTCAGATTTTTTTCTGCCTTCTAGAAAAATTTCATGTTCCCTTGAAGATCAAAGGAGAGGGTAGTAGGTGCCCTAACCTTGGTCAGTTGTTTTCCTGGGTTTGGGGGTTCTTATGACTTTCTGACTTATCTCTGTGACCAGAGTCTGCAGTCAGGGATCTTGTCATGGAGGCCTTTGTATTAAGGAGGGATAGTGGTCCTTCAGGGATTAGGCTGACTGAGATGAAACTGCACAGTTGGAGAGGGATCTTCACATTACTTGTTAATGTTTAATAGTGTAATTTTTTCCTTTGCTAAGTGATTATCCTTTTGGCCACTTACCTCCAATGAGATTTTGAAGCACATGAAACTGCTTTTTTATAGGTTAAATCCAGTTGAATGGTGGTAGTTTTGTATAATTCAGTCTCATATTAGTCTTTTGGAGGGTTATTCTATTTAATGCCCCTTTTATACCCATCCTCTTTACTTCATTTACTTGTCTCTCGTGCTTACCTGGGAGATTGTTCCTTCATCCTCCTCCTGGCTGTGTGTGTGTGTGTGTGTGTGTGTGTGTGTGTGTCTCTCTGTGTGTGTGTGTGTGTGTGTGTGTGTGTGTGTGTGTGTGATTTCTCTGGGCACCTTTGTTAATACAGCTATTCCCCAAAGGCCCTGGATAATGTGCCGTTCCTTCCTCTCCTTAAAAGAAGAGAAAGCGCTTTTAGGTGTGCCGGGAGCAGCGAAGTCAGTTGCCCGGGTCCAGGCCTTGGCTTTGTGTCATTGTGTCTGATGGGTGTGCAGATTTTTAGGTCACTCTTCTTTTCTCTGGTAGCTGGTGGCTTCTCTGCTGAAAGAATGCCTTCAGGGAAAACATCAGAGGGCTCCTGAATTGCAGGGAGGAAAGGAAAGAAGGGGCTAAACACAACCCTTGATACTTGTCGGAGCCACAGAGGAGAGCTCTGGTTGATTGGTGGGAGGATTATTTTAAAAATAGTGCCTGGCCAGAAGTACCATTAGCCAGCAACGGGGTTTAGAGCGGCTCCCCAAAGGTATCCGTACGGGTACCGGTTAGCAGGCTTGAGGGGACAGTGGGGGACTCCCTTCTTGGCCTGATGGTCTCCCTGTCCAAGGAGAGGCGATTTAGATCTTTCTGTTCTGAGTCTGGCTGCTCACCCCTGGCCTCAAGTCTTACTCCTTGGCCAACGCTAATGGTTCTTCTATTCATTTCTATATTATTTAACAAAAAGGCACTTTAAAATATGTTCCTGGGGCTTCCCTGGTAGCGCAGTGGTTGAGCGTCTGCCTGCCGATGCAGGGGACACGGGTTCGTGACCCGGTCCGGGAAGATCCCACATGCCGCGGAGCGGCTGGGCCCGTGAGCCACGGCCGCTGAGCCTGCGCGTCCGGAGCCCGTGCTCCGCAACGGGAGAGGCCGCAACAGTGAGAGGCCCGCGTACCGCAAAAAAAAAAAAAAGTTCCTGGCAATTTATACTTGCATGTGAAAAACGTTCTTTAAAACCTTTAGCCTCGAAGGGCAGTTCACCAGCTTCCAGCATTACCTCACCTCGGAGCTGCTAGAAATGCTGCATCTCAGGCCCTACCCCAGACTTACCCACTGAATCAGAATCTGCATTTGAACAGTTAAGGTGTCCTATAGGTGTTTTGCACAGAGGTTGAAGTTTGAGAAACGTCCCATTAAAGCATTCCTCCATAATTTGGTATAAACCACCCCTGTTGACCTTAGCTTGCAGTGATGACTGTTGCTTTGATGATGAAGGTTTACACAGGTAGAATCTTTGAGCGATCTGAAGTGATTATCCTTTGCTAAAATGTCTAAATTTTGTGAACAATGAATAGCCGTTTGGTTCAGGAGAAATACAACCAGAAAATTAATGAAAATATGGTTTCCTCTTATGGTGATGACAGGGCCAAATAGATTTTGTTAGCACTCAGGTTGGATCCTGAATGAAGCAGGTAAAATTTGTTGACAGTGAAATAACAGGATGTGATAAAGCTAGAAGAAAGTAAACCCAAATACCCCAAATTCTAGTGCTGTTTACTATCAATTTAATAATAATGTGCACCTTTGATGATTTGCAGACTATACATTCAAGGTGCTATGTTATATTTTATTGTTTGCTTGACAAGCAGTACTCCTTAAAATTGAAATTCTGGAATTTTAAATCAGGAAGAACTTTTATGAATAGCCCACTTGAATGACTATTTTAAAATAATGATAATAGATATAAAATGATTATTCTGTAATTAGATTATCCCTTACATCATGAATGTCAATAATGACATTTCTGTAGATTTATATAAATTTGGGGGAGATTTATCTGTATCCTGTAGCCTATTATTGGGTAGGTGTATAATTTTAATATGGTTTTTTTTTTTTTAAAGATAAAGGAATTACAAACAGAAGAGAATTATTTTTTTTTCCCAAAAGCATCTGCAATGAGATTTTGCTTTTGAGGTCATAAAGAGGTGAGAGAAGAGACAAAGTTGGGAAGTTATTTCTCTTGAAATCATCCAGCCTTAATTACTACAGTGTCCTAGTACCACCCTTACGTTTCCAAAGAAGTAGATCCCTGTAAATGCCTTTGTCTCTGGACTTTTGAGTAAAATAGTAGGGTGTACTTTGCAAAATGTCATCGTTGATGTTGAGTTTCAGAGTCTTTAATTAGGAAACTGAAATCTGTATATCGAGATTTGTAAATCATCTAAATTGCAGAGTAATGTTTTAGAATACTGCTTAAGGGATTGACATTAAAGCCTTTTTCTTTTTAAGAAATGCAATAATTTCCTCAAATCCTCACTCATTAGACCTCTATTAACTATAGTGCTGACTTTTTTTTTTTTGCCCTAAAGTCTGTGAATTCCAAAGAAATGCTTCACCATTTCCCCCATCATTATAGCCACCTGGAAGCAGTATTCACGTATTAGATTAAACACGTAACAGTGAATTGTGAAATTTTGTTTCATGGTGTGTATATTGACATAAATGTATAGAAAAGGGAGGATCATTTCTTTATCTAAAGGGCAAATTTTAACTTTCTGGCTGCAGATTTTTACATGTGTTAAATCAAACCCTGAAGTGATGTATATAAATCCTTATATACAATCAAATTGTCATACTTGCCTTACTGAATGATTTTTCTTTTTTTCTACTTTTTTCCATTAAATTAGAATCTTTGGAAGAATTGCCAGAAATAAGTGGAAAAACAACCCGTAGATTCTTCTTTAATTTAACTTCTATCCCCACTGAGGAGTTTATCACCTCAGCAGAACTTCAGGTCTTTCGGGAACAGATGCAGGAAACTTTGGAAAACAATAGCAGTTTCCATCACCGAATTAATATTTATGAAATTATAAAACCTGCCACAGCCAACTCCAAGTTCCCTGTGACCAGACTTCTGGACACCAGGTTGGTGACTCAGAATGCCAGCAGGTGGGAGAGCTTTGATGTCACCCCTGCCGTGATGAGGTGGACAGCGCAGGGGCTCGCCAACCACGGGTTTGTGGTGGAGGTGGCCCACCCAGAGGACAGCCACGGGGTCTCCAAGAGGCACGTGCGGATTAGCAGGTCTTTGCACCAAGACAAGCACAGCTGGTCACAGAGAAGGCCTTTGCTGGTCACTTTTGGCCACGATGGGAAAGGACACCCTCTCCACCAAAGAGAAAAGCGTCAGGCAAAACACAAACAGCGGAAACGCCTCAAGTCCAGTTGTAAGAGACACCCTTTGTACGTGGACTTCAGTGACGTGGGGTGGAATGACTGGATCGTCGCCCCCCCGGGGTACCATGCCTTTTACTGCCACGGGGAGTGCCCTTTCCCCCTGGCTGATCACCTGAACTCCACAAACCACGCCATCGTCCAGACGCTGGTCAACTCAGTTAACTCTAAGATTCCCAAGGCGTGCTGTGTCCCAACAGAACTCAGTGCCATCTCCATGCTGTACCTTGACGAGAATGAAAAGGTGGTATTAAAGAACTATCAGGACATGGTTGTCGAGGGTTGTGGGTGTCGTTAGCACAGCAAAATAAAATAAAATAAATAAATAAATATATATATATTTTAGAAAAAAGCAAAAAAAAAAATCAAGTTGACACTTTAATATTTCCCAATGAAGACTTTATTTATGGAATGGAATGGAGAAAAAAAAAACAGCTATTTTGAAAATATATTTATATCTACGAAAAGAAGTTGGGAAAACAAATATTTTAATCAGAGAATTATTCCTTAAAGATTTTAAAATGTATTTAGTTGTACATTTTATATGGGTTCAACCCCAGCACATGAAGTATAATGGTCAGATTTATTTTGTATTTATTTACTATTATAACCACTTTTTAGGAAAAATAGCTAATTTGTATTTATATGTAATCAAAAGAAGTATTGGGTTTGTACATAATTTTCCAAAAATTGTAGTTGTTTTCAGTCGTGTGTATTTAAGATGAAAAGTCTACATGGAAGGTTACTCTGGCAAAGTGCTTAGCACATTTGCTTTTTTTTTTGCAGTGCTACTGTTAAGGTCACAAGTTCATGTCCAGAAAAAAAAAAAAAAGTGGATAATCCACTCTGCTGACTTTCAAGATTATTATATTATTCAATTCTCAGGAATGTTGCAGAGTGGTTGTCCAGTCCATGAGAACTTACATCCTTATTAGGTGGAATATTTGGATAAGAACCAGACATTGCTGATCGAATATAGAAACCCCCCACCCCTTAGTTTGCAGAAAGAGTAAAGCAGGACCAATAGAAATAATTAAGAAAAGATGAACCTGCAGGAAAGTGAATGATGGTTTGTTGTTCTTCTTTCCTAAACTAGTGACCCCTTCAAAGGGGCTGGTCTGGCCAAAGTATTAAATAAAACATAAGATTTCGTCATTATTGATATTGTGGTCATGTATATTTAAAATTGATATCTAGTGGCCCTCATGAAGAGTTGAAAATTGATTTGTATTTTACTTTTACCTCACCTAAGAGCTCTTTATGCTCAAAAGGACTCAATTTTCTAACTGCCTCTCCACAGCAAAATTGTTTTCTGCCTACCCCTGTTCTCTGTTCCATCAGCTTGCTTTTCTTTCCAAGGTTATGTGTTTGAACACATTTCTCCAAATGTTAAACCTATTTCAGATAATAAATATCAAAGCTCTGGCATTTCATTCTATAAAGGCCAACCTGTAAGAGAAAATGGTGCATTTGTACAGCGTTCACAAAGATTACCTTGTGTTTGCATTTTTGCTTCTGAGGCTACTCATTTTGGAGGGAGGTAGGGAGAAGGCAAGGAATAGTTGGAAATTTGCAGGCAAGTCATTGGCTAATTCCTAGGAATTAATCAATGATTTAGTATTTCACATGAACCTCTTTGGGGCAGGAAGATTTAAGAGAAAACCGAAGCAACAAAAATCAAGCCAAACCTGGGGAACCCAAGATAAAGTTTCAGAGATGATATCCCATGCAGTAGAGGCAATGGTGCCAAAAAATTAGAAAGGGAAAGTGTCTGAGATCAAGCTTCTACAAGGACATCTGCCAGTTGGACTGAAGCCCAAGCAGAATGAAGTCGAATTAGGCCACTCAGAATGAACACATACCAGTGGCAGGGCTTCTGTGCTCTGGGTTGAAATCAGACCCAAGGAAGGGTTCGGTGGGTATGCTTGTATGGCCAGGGGACCCACAACCCCACAATTTTACTGGAAGTATTTTAAGGTCAATTTCTAGGACTTTGTGTCACCTCTGATCCTGCTGTGATTGGTGAGGCCTAGTTCTAATTTCCTTTCCTAGCCCTTCCTTGATGCGGCTGAAAAAAAGTGTGTTAGTAAAGGAACAGAGTGTTATCATCAGATTCGTCCCAGGAATTAACTTGCAATGACCCTGTTACATTTTGGGTTATATTTTGGGTGTGATAGATTTAACCCTCGTTTTGAAATTACGTAGATCATATTTTTCTAAAAAATTAGTACAAGTTATCTTTTATTCCTTCCACTGTTAAAATCTTTTAGTTTCTTTTTATCCCTATTCTATTGCTCTTTATGTATCATTGGTGTTAGACACCCCTGTGGAGGGCGGGATCGTCTTTGTCCCTTGGCATTCTTCACCCTCTCTTGCCATGGGTGTGAGGGGCAGGCTGCACAGTCGTAACATCTTAAAAAATAATAACCCACGTTTTCTCATCTCCAAATACTCTAGATAAGAGTTGTAAAAGTACAGCACAAGAATTTCCATACATTTGGCAGTTCCGTCCCTTTTTATTTCTCTGCTTCATTGGGTCTGATTTTCTCGGTTAAAATGATTCTCAAATGTTCTTTTCTCAAACGGTTCTCAAATGGTTCGTGCATAATATATATGTGTAAATATATATAGACATATATATGTGAATATATATAAATATATACACAAATATATGTGTAAATATACATACAAATATATGTGTGAATACATATAAATATATGTGTAAATATATATAGACATATATATGTGAATATATATAAATATATACACAAATATATGGGTAAATATACAAATATATGTGTGAATACATATAAATATATGTGTAAATATATATAGACATATATGTAATATGTATAAATATACATATGAAGATATATGTGATTAGTATTACATATATATAGATGACGGCATTTTCAGTTTAATTTCAGAGATTTTTTAATAGTTGAGGACTCTGACCCTCTTGGCAGCTCATTTGAGAAACATAATATTCTTACATATATTCTACATTCCTATAGACGTTTTGTCTCACATTCTTCATTCTGAGAAGTGTCATAACTAACCCCATGGCACTGAATGTCTTCAGTTTTCAGTCACTATTCTATAGGAAACTGAATCTTTTTAGAGTTGGCTTTTCAAAAAATGTAGTAAGCTTCTGAATTTGGGGAAATCACCTTTCAAAATTAAGTTGTATCATCTCGTTTTGTGCTTGTCTGGGCTGTGTGATCCTCCCTGGCATGGTTTTAACCTGTATGGCAGGTCCAGATTGCTCTGTTCATTTTTTGCCTTCAAAATTGGGGAAGAAGAAGATGAGTCGTTTACAAATTTCTCTGTGCTTCCATTTTTGCGTAATTTCTACTCCATTTGCTGCTTTAAATTGTACCTCAGGAGGCCAAGAGTGGAGAGATGATCTATCAGTCTGGTCTAGGTAGCAGGCTACGTCATTACTGGATAATCTAAGTGTTCCATATCTTTTTCCTCAGCTTTTTATTGGAGGTGGAAAAATCATTTGTGCATTTCACAGCACTTTTTAAAACAGTGTATTTCTATTCTAGAGTCATATTAATGTTAAAATATTGATTCATGGAGTGTTAGATGCCACAGCCCCCCAGTCTGTTATAAGGCAAAAGGAACCTAGCGTTGCAGTAAAGAACAATTTAAGTGTAGAAATAAGTGTGACATGGATAGGCAATCACAAAGAAGTAGGACTGCCCTGGCACTATTCTATTCCTTTTCTGCTTTATTTTTTGCAGGGGGCAGGTAGAGTGAGATGGGATTAATGCAGGTCTGCTTCACTCAGGTAAATTGCTTTTCCTCTTGCCTGCACCCCACTGACATAAGTTATAGCCTTATGGTTTTCTCCATGGCAGAGTTTTCTCACTGTTTCCCTGCCCTGCAAACTTCAAAGTGAACTTCTACTTAACTTGGGGGACCAATGCTCTAAATAAAACTTTTAGATTTTAATGTGCATGCGAATCACCAATACTAGCTCCAGGAGAATGCAGCCTTGATGTGTATACAGACCCCTTGGGATCATGTTATAACATAGGTTCTGTTGCCATGAGTCTGGGGTGGGGCCTGAGATTCTGCATTTCCAACACATTCCCAGGTGTAGCTGCCTTTACCCACCGGCTTAAGGTCTTACACATTGAGTAGCAAGGCTGTAAGAATTCTCAATCACAACAGCAGAAAGCGGGACTAAGTTTAGGCCCCTTGCTAAGAAATAGCACTAAAAGGAAAAACAAAACAAAACAACAAAACCTGTATACAGGATGGCATTTGGATACATTTTATCTGAAATGATGCCCTACATATTTTTTTCAAAGGCATTCTTTTCCCCCACAAGATGACTGGCAATTTTGTGTTCTAGCCACCCTCAGACATGAAAACACTTGGTTGCTTATCTTGTAAAATCTGCTCAGCTTGCTTGCTTGGGCATGTATGTAGTCAGTTTAGTCAAATACGTGTCAGTACATCTATGTGGATGGGGGAGCAGGTGCAAGCCCTTAACGTACTTTTAAAAAGTTTTAACACTTAAGTCAGTCCACTGAGTTGATCCCGTGTGATCTTAGTGCCAAGCGTCTGAGTTAAAAGTTTTCCCTTTGAAGGCAGCAAATAGATGTCATACATTTGAAGCATTTGTTTATACTAAAAATGATGCTTTATTTTTTTTTCAAGTTCTAAGACAGTTCACTCTACAGCACCATTGAGCCTAGAGGGTGATATAAAGCTTCCCAAGCTAGTATTTGACATTTGCTTTAATGGATATTGGAATTTGTGATGCCACGGTTGGCTTCGAAGAAGGTGCTGAAGTGAATGGGCTCTGACTAGAAAAAGTTAAAGGAATTGACTTCCATCTGCAAAGGGGGTCAGCAAAGAAAGAACTTTGTCTTGGCCCCTCTTTTGTAGCAAAACATCTTAGGAAGGTCATCTGTTTAGTAGGCTCATTTTACTTTCTAAGGGAGCACTTTGAAGGTTTCTTACAAGCAACTCAGATTTGAATATTTGTTGAAGAAATGCTGAAATGAATGAATCCTAATCTCAAATACACTCTTTATATACATATATAACGTAGACATATATCGATATAGATATACTCACACAGATATATAGATATATAGATAGATAGATATACCTACGTTTTCTCTTGCAGATATATATACCCCAGGGGAAAAAAAATCTTGGTTTGTTCCTGTCTGGGGTCCAAATGCTGAGTGTAGGGTGCCTAATTTTGTATCCATTGGGTCTATCATTTCGTTTAGGTCTCCACACTTTGGACTGAGTCCTTCTGAGGTGCGTGAGCAGTGTGCCAGATATTGACTTGAACGCCACTTCCAGCCCGTGTTTGCCCTGCCTTCTGGGCCACACTCCAAGCAGTGCCAGGACTGCATTCTCGCTGCAGTGCGTGCCGATGAGCAGCTCTCTCTGCAAACCGCCCATTGCTGAAAGCTCCCCTCGTGAGGAACAGGCTCTCATCTGGTCTGCATTTACACTGGAACTGCTTGGCCACAACACGATGAGAGAATAATTATTGAACTATTTTACTGTACAACTATTTCCAAATTGTTGATTCTTTATTGATTTCAGGAGGCAAGCTAATTGCCCCATGGCAACTTGATGTGAACATTTAATGAAGATCAGGAAACAGAGTTTATGAAAAGCTTTGTATAGTCACTGCAAAGTTTCAAGAACTGTTTTATACTTCCTGACAGTGCTGGGCCGAGCTTAATGGTTTGTTTTTATTACTTAAGAGTGTAAACCTTGCTTTAGCCCGGTGTGTGGAAACTATACCCTCATCCCACATTACGCATTTTCGAGTTGCTTTTTCCTCACTCCCAACTTCCTTTCCTGCCATCTACAATCAGGACTTGTTCTGTTTTAATTGTCTGAAAGCAAGTTTCTATCTTTGCACCCTGAGAACCTTAATACACACACACTCCTAAATAAGTGTCTGCATTGTTTCACTTTGTTTTGGGTGGAGTTTCTTTTCGGCACTTGGTTGCTAGACAACCAACCAGACAAAAGTTAAAGATTGAAAAGGCATTTTTAAAGATGTCGAATCTCGGCTGCTGAGCTGTTTTATCTTTGTCTTTATATGGAAGGCTTAGTTCTCTTACCAGGTTACCCTGGTCTTTTGTTGCCGAGATGGCTGGTAGAAGATTTGTTGAAGTTGAGCTCTTAAAGCATTAGCTGTTTGAGAACTTTCTTAAGTGTTGTTCCCATTTGCTGGAACACGCTTCCCACCTGGGTGGACAAAAAAAAAGCCAGCTTAGTTTCCAAGGGTGTGTTTTAAATCACTAATAAAGTGAGCTCCAGCCCCCAGCTGCTTCAATTGTTGCAAGGCAAAGAGGTAGAGAAAAGATTGGAGGCAACATTCAGAAACACAAGACGTCAGTTTATGGAGAATCCTATCTCCATGAAGCTGCATTTGGTTTTTGGTAGATAACATTGGAAATGCTTTTAAAAATTCTTAAAAGTCTAATTCTAAATCAAAGTCACTTAAACCATCATCATTTCAGTAAGATGTTTCAGGAGCACATTATAAATACCCAATCTTTAAACATCTGCCAAGTTGGACGTGTGTTCACAAGTTCATCTTGCATGTGTACACAATTTGTAGCTGACGTGCTTGTGCTTTGCTCACTTCAGGTCTACCCTTTTCCCTCCTCCATCCTCTGAGATGCTGTCTTTCTGCCTCTCCTCTTCGCAGGGTTCCCTGTGCTGTAATTCAGTCAAATCCATGGAAAACTTTATCAACTTTTCTGAATCATTTACAGGCAGGATTTCCTGGCATGGGAATCAAACAGGGAGCCCTGAAGTTTGTTCGTCGTAGACTGCCTTGGAAATTAGGATCTTCTGAAGCCCATCTGGCCTGTACATACCAATTTGATAAAATGTTCTCCTCTAAAGAAATCTTACTACTGACTTACTTAAACATTGCTCAGTCACTTGGCTTCACCAGTAAACCTACTGTCCTCACTAGCACATTTGTCTTGTCAATATTAGGAGGCATGACAGTAATGATGTTTCAACATCAAGGCCCTGAAATGAATCAGACTGCAAACCTCATGACAATCAAAGGGTGAGCTAAACAAAAATAAGAAAATAGGCCCAGGAGAAAATTCCAATATTTTCTAGTCTCAAAGGATTTGCTGTGTGTTTACCTGAAGATCGCTTGGTTGAATAAAAGAAAATGGGGAGAACTGGAGAAGTTAAGCATTGTTTTGTGGTGAAAAGAAATACATATGTGAGTGAGATCAATGCAGCTTTTATGAGCAGAAGGGTGATTTTCAAATACCACCATTGCACAGTAACTCCTTCCTTGGTGATGCTACAGAGTATTTTACCTGTGCAGAGAAGGCACAGAAGTGACTTTTGATACCTCCCTTTTTATTGAACTGTGGAGAAACTGAAAAAGAGTTTCAGTTTTGTTACCTGAAAAAGAGCTGAGACTAAGAATTCTAGAATCCTCTTACCAACAATAGCAACCCAGAGGAAAATGTGTTTCTGCCTTGCTGGGGAATAACATCTAAGTGAATTCTAGATCCTTTCTCTTTTGTACCTTTTATACCTGAATATCACTTTCACTGACTGGGTCAGGTTGAGGCCTGGATATTCCTTTGTACCTTGGTGTACTCATGAGTTTGCTAAGATACTTTTAAGGGAGTGGCATGAAGGAGCAGAGAGGGGGTTGCCAGATACTCCCAAAATACAGGTGCATTCTCATAACATGGGGAGGGGGGCAGTGTCTCAAGGATCCCCCCTTCCTAGAACCACATATTATGTACCATTTCTAGGAAGTTCAGGGAGATGGTTGTGTTTCAGCCCCAGTGGTGTAAAAATAGGAGCCTCCCTCCATAGCAGCTGTTGCCAAAACACAATTCTCTCAAAGCTCCTGCCAAGTGGATCTGTGGGGGTTTGACTTCTGGGTCCCAAAGGACATCACAGGCTGTCCAGTGATGAGGTAAGTCAAGTGGTGGTCCTTGTTTAGCAGGAGTGGAAATTGATATATTTTGTCCCCATCACTTACATAATCTTCAAAAAACCAATTAGAATTTTCCTATACTTCTGTTTTACATTCAGCTCTCCCTCTGTCTCTCTTTCTCTCTCTCTCTCTTTCTCCCTTCTTCCGGGTACCAGGACAGTCTGGGAGATGAGGAAATGCATTTGGGAAAAAGGAGCAGAAAAGCTAACCTGATCTGACACAAAAGGAGAGGGAATTGGTCCTATGTTGTCACCAATCTGAGAGTTTGCTGAACCGAAGTGTAACTCTGCTGAAGGTCTCTTCTGAGACGCCAGCTTGGACAGGGAACACAATCCTATCGTGATTTCCCTTTTTTCCAGGGTTGTAGGACTGAGTTTGGGGAAAGGAGTAATGCCACAGCCTTTCCTCGTGGAAAATGCTCATGGTGGGAGAGGAATTGCTCTGCTCCTCTCCATAACCCAGCCTATGGGATGCTGGGGGGAAGGGCCAGTCAGGCAGGTGGGGGTGGGGTGAGGTGGGAGGGAGCTGGCAGCCAATTGTCCATCAGCAGAGTATAAGCACAGACCAAAGTGCTTCTGCTTTGCAGGGAGAAGCCATGATTCATTTGATTTTAATTTTGACGTTAGCATTTTTCTCCTGACTCATTGATAATTTCATGTGAAATTTCAAAGGCTGAAACAGTTATTTACTTTTTAGGAACTTAAAACATTCACCAGGTGGAATACACTTTTCCCCCTCTGAAATGGAAGATGGACTAATGCTTCAATTAAAAAAACAAAGGCAAGGGGGCATTTTTCAGACCCTTCTCCTCCTGGGTCCTGCTGGCTCCTCTTCCCCAGCACATCTTCTCTCTAACATTGACCAACTGTCAGGCAGCCTGTCTCATCTTCATGTTTCTCTTATCTTGAATTCCTTTCACCACTATATGGAATGTTACTGTAGGTATTTTTTAAAAGATGTTTCTTTATCAAGTTGAAGAAACCCTTCTATATTCCTGTGTTTTGAGAGTTTTTAACATGCAGAAGAGATGTGTTTTATGCTTCAATTGCTGAGATCACATGATTTTTCTCCTTTCCTCTGTTAATGTGGTAGATTACATTGATTTTCAAAATTTCAAACAGCCTCGCCTCACTGGAATAATCCCTACTTGGTCATTGTATAATACTTTTTATACATTGCTGAATTCTGTCTGCTAATATATTATTAAGGATGTGTGCATCCATATTCATGAGGAATATTGGTCTGCCTTTTTCTCTTTTTGGTACTATTTTTGTCTGGTTTTGTTATAAGGGTAATACTGGCTTCATAGAATGAATTAGGAAGTGTTCTCTCTTCTTGAATTTTCTGGACGAGATTGTACAAAATCGGCATTAATTCTTCTTTGACCATTTGGTAGAATTCTTCAGTGAAACCATCTGGGTTGAAGATTTCTTTTTTGGAGAAGTTTTAAATTATGAATTCAATTTCAATTTTTAAAATAATTATAGGGCTACTCAAATTTTCTACTGCATATTGAGTGATTTATGCTAGTTTATACTTCTCAAGGAATTGGTCCATTTAAATTGTCAACTTTATGTATAGAGTTTCTTGTAATATTCCTTTATTATCCTTTTGAAGTCTGCAGGGTCTGCAGTGATATCTTCTGTTTCATTCCAGATATTTTTAATTGTGTCTTCTCTTTTATTTTCTGTCAGACTTACTTTATAGAGTTTATTGATCTTTTCAAAGAACCAAATTTTTTGTTCATTGATTCTCTATTTTTTTCCTGTTTTCAATTTTTATTAATTTCTGTTCTTTTTTATTTCCTTCCTTCTTCCTATTTGGTTTATTTTTGCTCTTTGTTGTCTATGCTCTTGAGGTGAGAGCTTAGTTTATTGATTTGAGACTTTTCTTCATTCTTCATGTAAGCATCTAGTGCTACAAATTTCCCTCTCAACATTTCTTTATCTGTGTCTCACAAATTTTGATATGTTTTATTTTAACTTTCATTCTATTGTTTTCAATGAGACTTCCTTGTTGACCCGTGGATTATTTAGAAGTATGTTTTTTAGTTTCCAAGTGTTTGAATATTTTCACTTTGTCTTTCTGCCATTGATTTCTAGTTTGATTGCATTATGGTCATAGAACATACTGTATTTGATTTCAAATATTTTAAATTTGTTAGCATTTGTTCTATTGCCAAGATTTGGTCTATCTTGGTATATGCTATGTGAGTACTTGAAAATGTGAATTCTGCTGTCATTGTGTGGAGTGTTCTGTGAATGTCTTTAGATCTTAAACCTTGTTGGTTGATGGTGGTGTTGAATTCTTCTCTGTCTTTGACTTTCTGTCTAGTTATTCTATCAAGTGTTGAGAGACAGGAGTTGAGATATTCAACTATAGTTGTGGATTTGTTGACTTTTCCTTGCAGGTCTACCAATTTTTGCTTTCATGTATATCACAGGCATAAAATATACTGCATCATATATTTTTTCCATCCATCCCTAACTAAAGTGAAGAAATCTTACCTCCCTGAATGTCACTTTACTCATCCCCATTTGTAATACAGATGTTTTAAATATTTCCTCTACAGTCATTGACAATCACATTAGACAATGTTATAATTTTTACTTTAATTATCAAACATAATTCAGAAAAATCAAGGAGGAGGAAAGTCTTGTGCTTAACCCATATACTTCCTCTTTCTGTGGACTTTCTTCCTTACTGATGTTCAAGAGTCCTTTTATCATTTCCCTTCTGTTTACAGTGCTGGCTGGGGAGGGGTCTGGATGCACCTTCACCCTGGGGCTGCTGCTGCCCATGGGGAAGGAGGAGGGGAGCTCCCTGTTGGCCTTTGCAATGGCTGCAAGTCCACCACAGAGCAAGGCAGCCAGGCCAGCACTTGTCCCACACCGCATGAGCAGCCAGCACTCTTCTTTAGCTATTCATTCAAAGTAGATCTGCTGGCAATAAATTCTTAGTTTTTCTTCATCTGAGAATGTCTAAAGTTTCCCCTTCATTCTTAAAGGATATTTTCACTGGGTATAAGATTCAGAGTTGGCAGTTCTATTTTCTTCAGCACTTAAAAAAATCTTCTGCCCCTTCCTTCTGGCTTCCATAGCTTCTGGTGAGAAATACACTGCCATTTGAATTGTTTCTCTCCTCTAAGGGATACCTCATTTATCTCCAGCTACTTTCAAGATTTTGTCTTTAGTTTCAGAAGTTTGACTATGATGTGTCTTGGAATGGATTTCTTTTTCTTTTTTTCTGTTTGAGTTTCACTCAGCTTCTTGAATCTACTGGACCCCACCAACCTCCCTTTTTTTTTGCCAGATTTAGGAAAATTTTTGCCATTATTTGTTTGGGTATGTTCTCATCTTCTTCCTCCTTTTCTTCTAGGATTTTGATGACAGGGTCTTTTGTTATACTTCCACATACCCCTGAGACTGTTCATTTCTTCCAGTCTATTTCCTCTCTGTTTGGATTGGATAATTTCTATTGTTCTATTCAAGTTCATTGATTCTTTCCTCTGCCTTGTTTCTTCTTATGTTGAGCCCATCCACTGAGCTTTTTATATCAGTTATTTTCATTCTTTAGTTCTAAATTTTCCATTTGGTTTTCTCTCATGTCTTCTATTTATTTGCTGAAACTTTCTATTAATCATTTATTTTAGGTATGTTTATAAATGTTCATTGGGGCAGCTTTATGAAGGCTGTTTTAAAATCCTTGTCAGAGAATTCTAACATCTGTATCATCTTGGGGCAGCATCTGATGATTGTCTTTTGTCATTCAGTTTGAGCTCCTCCTTGTTCTTGGTATAAAAAGTGAGTTTTTAAAAATTGAAACCCAGACAGTTTGGGTGTGTTATAAGATTCTAGATCTTATTCAGATCTTGTGTTGTAGCAGCCCTCCTCTGACAGTGCTCTGGTGGGTGAAGGTGGCGGGTGCCACCACCTTACTGCTGGGTGAGATTGGAGTCCAGGTTGTCCCCTCTGCCTCCACTGACACCCAGGGGATGAGGGGATCTTTGTTGCTGTTGGTTGGGGTGGGATTTCAGGGTCCCTGAATGGCTTCCACTAATGCTGTGGGTTGGGGTGTTATTGTTACCACTTAATGTTGGTGAAAATCCTGACTCTCCATTAGGCCTCTTCTGACAAACGCTGGGGGAGAGAGGATTGGAGCCCCTGATTTCAACCTGCCAAGGGTGGATGTCTAAGCTCTCCACTTGGCCTTTGCTGGTGGAGGTAGGGGTTGGGCTGCAGTTTATTTCTGTGTTGCTTAGCTGGTGTAGACTGGTTGTTATCTAAAAGTTTTTTACCTTTCTAGACTACTCTGTTCCTTATCCTTTGGCCAGAGAGAGCAGGCTTCCCTTTGGTTTTTTTTTTTTTTTTTTTTTCCATCTATGGTGTTGGTAGGGTACCACTTCTCCAGTATTCAGTCTGGAATACATGAAGTGCCGAGAAACCTCAGGGAACTTACCACCTATGGTCTTCAGGTCCCAAGGCCTCTAGCTGGCCTGTCTTCCTCTTATCAACTTTAGGATCTTCTTATATTTGTTTTTAGTTTAGTTGTTTTTAGTTGAACTTAGCAGGAGGAGTAAGTAGAAGGATGGCTACTCCATCTTCCTGGAAACAGAAATCCCAGCAGGTAGGTTTCATTCAATCTCTAAATGCCCTTACAAATTTGCAGATCAAAGGTGATACATTATTTCAATTTTCTAGAGGGAAAAATTGAGACACTTAGAGGTAATTTACCTGATCAAAGTTAGTTAGAAAGGTGACCTTGGCTTGAAGTAAAACCTTGGAATTTTAAACAGTTATTATTTTTCTTTTCCTTTTTCTTTCTCTGTTTGTTAGAAAGAAAAACACTGGGAATAGGTGTGGTGGGGGTGAGGTAGGAAGGAATAGTTACCAAAGAGAAGACTAAAGGATTACTTTTTGGCTTGGAAGCAGCAACTGTTTAGAATTACAAAGCTAGGACTTTTCAGGGGGATTCAACTGAACTTTGAAATGTTGTTAATTTCCACAGATTGATTATATGATCTTCATAGTTACTCATTTATGTCTCATCTTTTAAATGAGTGACTTTGATTATTCACACTGTATCCAGAAGTTTAAGAGACACTTAGTAATCACTACTACTTCCTTGATTAAGGATTTGCATAGAAATGGGAAGGATGGGGAAAATCACCACTTTGCAATGATGAAAGTCTGTAATACTTTCGTCTGACCACTTTTGGTCCTGTACATTCTCTAGATTGCCTAGTATTTCAAAAACTATTTTGGATTACTCTCTTAAAACCCATTATCTAGAGTTCTTGAAAGATTTCCAACACAGCAAAGGCAATGATGAGCTCAGAGAATTACCTTTCCTAAGCAAAATTCCCTAATTCTAATATATTTCCTATTAGAGCTTTCAGAGCCCCTCATTCCCTAGTTTAGTTTTGATTGCTACCACCATTCTTCAAAACTTCCTGAGTCTAAAATCAAGAGGGGATAAGAGATGGGAAGAACCTTTTAGGAAAAGTGAAGTGGACTATCTCCTTGATCATTTTGTGGCCATTTTGGTTCATCCAGTTCTTATGGGTTCAGATTGGCATACATTGCAGGAAGAGCAAAAATGCATAAGTCATTTTATTTTATTTTATTTTATTTGGCTGTGCCACGCGGCATGCAAGGTCTTAGTTCCCTGACCAGGGATTGAACCCTTGCCTCCTGCACAGGAAGCACGGACTCTTCACCACTGGACCGCCAGGGAAGTCCGAAAATGCATAAGTGCTTAAAAAGAATATAGGGGCACAGCAGAGGGTGGTTGGCAGGGAAGAATATGTATAGTCATTCCTATGGAAAATTCTCTTTTCTTCCAAGAATACCCAAGAGTTATAACAGTTCTGGTTTAACCCAGAGATTTGGGGTTCTACCTGGGATACTTACTGTTTGTGTCTCTCTTCAATTCTGTCCCCTGGTCTTCCCACAGAATTTGATGGGGAAAATATCTCACTGAAGGCAGCAATTTCTAGGCTTTTGTAGACATTTTAGCTACCGAGATTTTTTTCCCTAAGTTGTTCATGGTGTGTTCCAGCCCCTCAGCTATAGAACTGGCTTCACTGATGCTTTCAAAGTTGTTTCAGTTGGTGCATGATGCTCTTTTTTTCCCTTTCATTGCCAGGGAAAGCAATAGGTCTTGTTCCCTATGCTTCCTTTGTGTGAAGCACAGACCATTTTCTGCTTGAGGAAGGGAAAAATGGATGATAACATTTGTCCCCTGCTTTCTCTTTTCTTATTCCTATATATCCTTCTCTCATGAAAAAAAAAACAGTCATTCATAAACTTCCTGGCCAGAGAATAACCTTCTATCCTATGAGCTTGTCAGGAGGCAGGCTTGGAGTTTAGGGGCAACTGAGAAGTCTCAGTTACAAGTTTGCATTTGTTTCCATGAGGCTAATTGTCACCTCCACAAACCAGTCCCCAGAAGGAATAAATGCATTTCCCCCTGATAAGAGAAGGGGGATAAGAAAATGGGGGTTGGGTATTACCCCTTTCACAGGAACTGACTGGGCCTATGACAGTCATCTGAGATCTACTACCAAGCAGGTGGGGTCCGCGAAGACTTTACATTGGCATTGACTGCTGTGAGGATGGCTGTTATTCCCTCTAACTTCAGAAAAGTTGCTTCATTAGGGTATTAGAGTTGGGAAGTACCAAGGGTCACAAGTCTGAGTGGGTTTTGTTTGGTTGGTTGGTTGGTTGGCTGTTTTTATGTTTTACAGTCTTCCATTTGAAGTTTTTCGTTTGGAGATAATGTTTTCTCTCAAAAGCCATCAGTCTGGGTGAATGCATGGAATTCAGGAAGGCATCGATCCAAGTGGCTTCACTCCTTCTACAGAATGCAGAGCTACTGCTGAGGGCTGCAATCAGAAAGAAACACTTAGAAAGATGTAAAAATATTTCAGAATAACTTCTTAGAAAGTATTAGAAGTCCTTTCAAATCTAAATCACTTGCTCTTATATTTTCTAATGAATCAGAGTATATTGTGTTAACAAAAGAATATCTCATTTCATTTCTATATTTCAATATGAATTTGGATAGTTTGTGTCATTTTTACATGCCACTTACCCTTGTCCCATACGAGAAGGCATGTTAAAAATTTGCAAAGGGATAGTCAAGAGGGCAGAATGGAAAGACCCTGAGCTCACCTCCTCTCATGAGCCCACCAAAATCACAACTATCTGCAGATGACCATCGATGAAAAAGACCAGAACATACCAGAACCTACAACTAAAGACAAAAAGATGGAACCACAACGAGATGGGTAGGAGGGGCAGACTCATGATAAAATCAAATCCCATACCCACAGGTGGGCAACATACAAACTGGAGACTAACTGCAGAGGTTCTCCCACAGGAGAGAGAGAGTTCGGAGCCCCACGTTGGGCTCCCCAGCCCAGGGGTCCTGCACTGGGAAGACAAACCCCCAGAGCATTTGGCTTTGAAGACCTGTGGGGTTTAATTTTGAGAGTCCCAAAGGACTGGGGGAAATAAAGACTTCACTCTTAAAGTGTGCACACAGAATCTCATGCCCACTGGGACCCAGTACAAAAACAGTAATTTGATAGGAGCCTGGGCCGGACCTACCTGCTGGTCTTGGATAGTCTCCCAGAGGGACAGGGTGGGGGGAGGCGGCTGAGACTCACCCTGGTGACATAGACATTGGTGTCAACCATATTTGGGAGGCTTCTACTGTGTAAACACTGGTGCAATTAGGCGCCATCATGGGATCCACCCTCTAGTTCATTAGCACCAAGACCTGGCCCTATTCAACAGCCTATAGGTACCAGTGTTGGGATGCCTCAGGCCATACAACTAATTGGGTAGGGACACAGCCCAACTCAACAGCAGACAGGTTGGCTAAAGACTTCCTAAACGCACAACCATGTCTAGACATGGTCCTACCCACAAGAGGGCCAAGACCCAGCCCCATCCACCAGGGGGCAGGCACTGGCCCTGCCCTCCAGGAAGCCTGCACTAGCCTCTAGACCAACCTCACCCACCAGGGGGCAGACACCAGATGCAAGAAAACCACAATTCCACAGCCTGCTGATCCAGCCCACCCACAGCAGGCCAGAGCTTACCCTGGGACCAACTGGGCCCCAGCCCTGCCCAGTAGCCAGCCAACACAAGCTTTGGGACACCTAAGACCCCATACCCAACTATGTCAGGAACTGGACTCTGCCCTCCCCTCCCCCACCCCCATTGATCTGACACCAGCTGTAAGAACCCTGGGCCCTGCAGCCAGACTCCAGGACCCAGTTCTACCTGCTAGTAGTCTGCCACTAACCCCAGGACCTGCCTCCACCCACCAGTGGGAGGGCAACAGCCCTGGAGTCTTTTGGACCCTGTCTCCACTCACCAGTGAGCCAGCACTAGCCCTGGAGCCCCCTGGGGTTCTGCAATCAGCCATTCATGACCAGTCCCTGCTAACCAACAGCCAGCAGCATCAGCACAAGGCAGGGCCTGGCAACCAACCAGGCTAGGGTCCAAACAAGCCTAACAGATCATGCCCATAGTCATCCCACTACAATAGAAGGACCCATACAGCCCTCTTAGGGGAACCCCTAGAGCATATAGCTTGGGTAACAAGAGGGGAGTGCACTGCTAGGACACATAGGACATCACCTATAGCAGGCCACTTCTACTATCCTTCTCAAACTATTACAAAACAATTACAGAGGAATACTTCTACACTCATTAAACGAGGCCAGAATCACCCTGATACCAAAAGCAGACAAAGATATCATAAAAAAAATTAAAGGCCAATATCAATGAACAATATAGATGTAAAAAGTTCTCAACAAAATGTTATCAAACCAAATCCAACAATACAGTAAAAGGATCATACACCATGATCAAGTGGGATTTATCCCAGGGATATAAGGATGCTTCAATATCTGCAAATCAATCAATGAGATACACCACATTAACAAACTGAAGAATAAAAAACATATGATCTTCTCAATAGATGAAGATTTTGACAAAATTCAACATCCATTTATGATAAAAACTCTCCAGAAAAGTGGGCATAGAAGGAAAATACCTCAACATAATAAAGGCAATGTATGACAAACCCACAGCTAACATCATACTCAATGGTGAAAAGCTGAAATCATGTCCTCTAAGATCAGGAAAAAGATAAGAATACCCACTCTCACCACATTTATTCAACATAGTTTTGGAAGTCCTACCCATAGCAATTAGAGAAGAAAAAAGAAATAAAAGGAATCCAAATTGGAATGAAGTGAAACTGTCACTGTTTGCAGATGACATGATACTATACATAGAAAATCCTAAAGACACCAGCAGAAAACTACTAGAGCTCATCAATAAATTCTGTAAAGTTACAGGATATAACATTAATATACAGAAATGTGTTGCATTTCTATACACTAACAACAAAATATTAGAAGGAGAAATTGAGGAAACAACCCCATTTGTCATCACATCAAAAAGAATAAGATACCTAGGAATAAACCTACCTAAGGAGGTAAAAGACCTGTACTCAGAAAACTACAAGATCCTGATGAAAGAAATTGAAGAATACACAAACAGATGGAAATATATACCATGTTCTTAGAATGGAAGAATTAATATTGTTAAACTCATCCTACTACTCAAAGCAATCCCTATCAAAATACCAATGGAATTTTTCACAGAACTAGAACAAATAATTTTAAAATTTGTATGGAAACACAAAAGACACCAAATAGCAAAAACAGTCTTGAGAAAGAAGAACAGAGCTGGACGAATCATGCTCCCTGACTTCAGACTATGCTACAAAGCTACAGTAATCAAGACAATGGTACTGCCATGAAAACAGACACATAGATCAATGGAACAGAATAGAAAGCCTAGAAATAAACCCACACACTTATGATCAATTAATCTATGACAAATGAGGCAAGAATATAAAGTGGAGAAAAGACAGTCTCTTCAATAAGTGGTGCTGGGAAAACTGGGCAGCTACATGTAAAAGAATGAAATTAGAACACTCTTTAACACCATACACACAAAAAAAAGCTCAAAATGGATTAAAGACCAAAAGGTAAGACTGGATACTATAAAACTCTTAGAGGAAAACATAAGCAGAACACTCCATGACATAAATCACAGCAAGATCCTTTTTGACCCACGTCCTAGAGGAAATAAAAACAAAAATAAACAAATGGGGCCTAATTAAACTTAAATGCTTTTGCACAGCAAAGGAAACCATCCACCTACTGAAGGGGAGAAAAGATTTGCAAATGACATGATCAATAAGGGGTTAATATCTAACATATAGAAACAATTCATTCAACTCAACATCAAAAAGGCAAACAACCTGATTTAAAAATGGGCAAAATAACTGAATAGACATTTTTCCAAAGAGGAAATGTAGATGGCCAACAGTTGCATGAAAAGATGCTCAAGATCACTAATCATTAGGGAAATGCAAATCAAAACCACAATGAGATATCACCTCACACCTGACAGAATGGCTTTCATCAAAAAGAACACAAATAACGAATATTGGCAAGGACATGGAAAAAAGGGAACCCTTGCACACTGTTGGTGAGAAGGTAAATTGGTGCAGTCACTGTGGAACAGTATAGAGGTTTTCCAAAAATTAAAAATAGAACTACCGTATGACCCAGCAATTCCACTCCCGGATATATAGCCAAAAAACCCCAAAACACTAATTTGAAAAGATACATGCACTCCAATGTTCATAGTAGCATTATCTATGACTGCCAGGATATGGAAGAAACCTAAGTGTCTACCAACGGTTGAATGAGTAAAGAAGAGCTAGTATGTATATACAATGGAATACTACTCAGCCATAAAAAGGAATGAAATTTTACCATTTGCAACAACCTGAATAGACTTGGAGGGTATTATGCTAAGTAAAATAAGTCAGACAGAGAAAGACAAATATTGTGTGATATCAGTTGTATGTGGAATCTAAAAAATACAACAAACTAGTGAATATAACAAAAAAGAAGCAGATTCACAGATATGGAGAACAAACTAGTGGTTACCAGTGGGGAAAAGGAAAGGGGGAGGGGCAATATAGGGGTAGGGGATTAAGAGGTACAAACTATTAGGTATAAAGTAAGCCATAAGGATATATTGTACAATATAGCCAATATTTTATAATAACTATAAATGGAGTATAACCTTTAAAACCTGTGGATCACTATAGTGTATACCTGTAACTCATATAATATTGTACAACAACTATACTTCAATTTTTAAAAAGTTTGCAGAAAATAATGCAGTTTTCTTGGAGGCTCAAACATTCAATAATCTTTGTATATAATACTTCTAATTGCAAAATTTTGTGCACCTAGAAAATAGATCCCTCTGTCTAAATATTGATGTCTCAATGGGGTTATTGAGCTGTTCTTATCAAAGTTCTCAAGGAAAGGAGACTTCTGTAACTTTCCAATTTCAAAGTGCAAGTGTTGTATCACTTATTCATTCTGGGCTTTCAGAATTTATTGGGTGTTTTAAGTAATATTGGAAAAGCTCAAAGGTTGACAGTTGTGCTTGGAGAGGGTTAATGGATTAGGAAGATCTGTTACCTGCCTAGCCATCAATTTCCCAGTTTTTTGGAAGATAATTCTTCAAAACTCAACAAATATTTATAGGATACCTATTATGTACTTGGTAGTATTATAGGCCCTGGGAATTCAATGGTGAATAAAAACAAAGTTGCCATCTTCAGGAAGCTTACAGCCCTTCTATATCTAGTCCACATAGCCACTATTCCTCTGTACTCAGAATGTAGGCCTTCAGTGTTTCCTGGGATGCTAGAAATGCAGAATCTCAGATTCCACTCCAAATCTCTTGATTCAGAATCTGCATTTTACCAAGATCCCCACAGGGTTCATGTGTACATGGAACTTTGAGAAGTTTGCCAAGGGTCAGTTTAAAAACCCAGGTTATAGCCAATCAGCATATGGCATTCCTCTGACCAAAGGAATTGGCTCAGAAATGGGTATGTTTTCAAGGAAATGTGGTAATGGGAGTTTTTTCTTTAGTGAGAGAGCCAGAGGAAGTAATAGTCCTTTCCTCCCTCTCTCTGAGATGCTGTGCAGGTATTATTCTTGAAACTGCTGCAGCCTGATGATGAAGGTAAGGATGAGCAGAGGCAAGAACCTCATAGGAAGCCTGATTGAACCACACCTGATCCTCACCCTGATTTTTTCAGTTGTAAGAGCCAATATATCCCTTAACATCCTGATTCACTTGGAGAGGCTATTTCCTAGAGGCTTGGTAAAAAGGCACACATATCAACAAACAGTATACACCAGAGTGGGTAAACTTGGCCAGCCTGGGGAGCACCCTTAGTGCCACCTGCCAAAGTGGATAAATGAGTACAGTTTTCGGAAATCTCTGGGCTTAGTACCAATTTGGGAGGGGCAATCAACTCCAGGTTGTTTATTTTTATTTTATTTTGTAATAAAGTGATATTTTCTAGATTTCTTCCCATCAGTAATCTCTTTGCTGGGATTCCAAAGACACACAATTTTATTCTAGAGTTCAGGGATTCCAGACAGAAGAAGTAAGGAGCAAGGCAAATCCCCTTCCCAGAAAGCAATGATAAAATTGGGCAAAATTGTGAAAACAACTATTTAGAACAAATAAATCTACCAAAGATATAAAAACAAATTTAGAACTTTGGGGTAGAACAGTGAAAATTGATGGCATTTCAGCCTGGGGATGCTTCCATTTCAGTTAGTACAGAAGTTCTGTTGTGGCATGTTAAGATAAGAAGACCAGCAGCTTCACTGCTGGAAGGAATGACTTGATTTGGAACAGAGTGCAAAAAAATCACATCCCTAAGTGTTATTGAAAATAGTGTGATCTTGGTGGCAAACAAAGAAGGCCAATAATTCAACTAGCCTGAAGCTGTGATCTTGCTTGGGGGAAAATTTTTACAGGGAGAGCCAGAGAATAATATAGGCTTGATGGACCTTGATAAGCTCCAAGATATTTCTGGTCATCTGGAAAGCTGTCTGCATGTTTTGGCTATACACATACTCAGGAGAGGTTGGAAAGGTCCCTAGCTATGTATTTTGGCTGATTGTGAGGTTTTGAACACACAGACAGTAAGTCAGGGCAGTTTTGTAAACCACCTAAACTTTAAATACATTTCCCAGTCTACACGTAGCTCTATTGTCAAGTGGTAGAATGGCTCAAGGTGTTTGAGTACAATCTCTGACCAAGCATTAGCTGACCATTAAGCCACGCTTACGCAAGAGCAAATCAAAGGAAGCCAAACTCAACAAATAAAAGCAAGAATGAAGAAAAATCTGAGCAAAGACACTAGTGGTCAAATGCTATGGGGGAGGCAGACTCCACAGAATTGGTCCAGGCAAATTACTAAACAAATAAAGAAACAAACAAAAAAGCAGCAACAATAATAGCTTCCAGGAAAGAAAAATAGGAAACCTTGAGTTGTTGTATCATGTTACACAAAATGTCCAGTTTTAAAGTGTTCAGTTTTTGACAAAAAAAAATTGTAAGGCATACAAAGAAATAGGAAACTATGACCCATGTTCAGGAAAAAAAATGAATACCTATTCTCTCTGAGGAGTCCAGTTGTTGGACTAAACAAAGACTTAAAAACAGCTATTATATATACATTCAAGCAACTAAAAGTAACTTTCAAGGAATTAAAGAACACTATGATAACAATGATTAATCAAATTGAGACTCTTAATAAAGTCTAGATTAATAAAATCTCAATAAATACAAAATAATTAAGTGGAGATTCTTCATTTGAAAAGTAAAATAACTGAAGTGAAGAATCACCATAGGGGCTCTATAGCAGATTTGAGATTGTAGGAGAAAGAGTCAGCAAATTTGAAGGTGAATGAGTAGAAATTATTTAAGCTGGAGAAGAAAGAAAAAAAATCAAGAAAAATGAGGATAACCTCAGAGACCTATGGGATGCTATCAATCATACTAGCATATGTATATTGGGAGTCTCAGAAAAAGAGGAGAGAGAAAACGTCAGAAAAATTTTTTGAAGAAATAATGGCCAAACATTTTCCAAATTTTATTAAAAACTAGTCCACATATCCAACAAACTCAGTGAGTTCCAAGGAAGATAAACACAAAGAGAGTCACACCTGGAGGTGTCATAGTCAAATGGTGGTTGTAAACCAATGACAAAGAAAATCTTGAAAAGAATAAGAAAAAAATGACACATCACATACAGGGGAACAATACTATGATTAACAACAGACTTCTCATTGAAAACAAAGGAAACAAGAAGACAATGGGATGATGTTTTCAAAATGCTGAAAGAGTGTGACTGCTAACTAAGATTTCTAAATCCATTACAAACGGACAATCCCAAACTGACATTCCAAAATTAAAGACATTACCAGATAAATAAAGAATGAATGAATTTGTTGCTATCAGACTTATCTTACAACAAATACTAAAGGAATTCCTTCAGACTGAAAGGAAATCATACTAGATATATTATACTAGATGGTAGCTAGAACCCATGTGAAGAAATAAATAACACTGCAAAATTAAATATACAGGAAAATACATGAAATTGTATAAATATAGTTTCTTCTCTTTTCTCCTCTTAACTGGTTGAAAATATGTAATATTGCATAAAACAATACTCATAAAACTGCATTACTAATCTTATAACACAAAGATGTAATATATATGAAAATAATAGCAAAAAGGAGGGAGGAAGAAATGGAGCTATATTGGACTAAGTGTATATATTTTATAAAAATTAAGTTAGTATTAATTTGAAATAGGTTGAAATAAGCTAAGATCTGTAGTGCAAGTCTTAAACCAACCACTTTAAAAACCCCAAACTATTTAAGAAATAAAATAACAAAGAGATTAAAATGATGCACTAGAAATATCGATTTACCACAAAAAAAAGGAGTAATGCAGGAACAGAGGAAAAAAAGAGACATGAAACAGAAAATAAAAAGTAAAATGGAAGATATATATCAAATGATATCAATAATTACATTAAATGTGAATGGCTTAAAAACTAATCAAATGCAAAGATTATTAGACTGAATAAAACTTCAAGCTCCAGCTGCCTATAAAAGAAACACTTTTGATCCAAATAGGTTAAAATTAAAAGCATGACAATTATATTCTATGCAAACAATAACCGTAAGAGAGTTTGAATGGCTCTATTAATATCAGAAAAAAATAGACTTTAAAAATGTTGCTAGAGACAAAATTTCACATTTTATAATGTAAAAGGGCCAATTAATTAGGAAGATATAATGTATATCAACCAACTTCAACTAACAATCTGTAGAATACTCCACCCAACAACAGAGCACATGGAATATTTTCCAGGAAAGACCATATGTTATGCCATAAAACAAGACTCACTATATTTATAAGAATTGAAATCATACAAATTATTTCCTGTGACCATAACATAGTTAAATTAGAAATCAACAACAGAAACTAATTTAGAAAAACCCCAATTTGGAAATGAACACATTTCCAAATAATATATAGGTCAAGAAAGAAATCACATGGAAATTAGAAAATACTTTAAATAGAATGAAAACCAAAACTTTGTGGGATGCGACCACAGAAGTGCTTAGAGGGAAATTTAAAACTATATTAGAAGTGATGAAAAATCTCAGATCAATAACTGAGGCTTCTACCTTAAGAAACTATGAAAAGAAGAGCAAACTAAACACAAGGCAAGCAGAATAATGGAAGCAATAAAGACTGAAGTAGAAATCAGTAAAACATAAAACAGAAGAGCAATAGAGAATATTAATGAAGCCAAAGGTTGAAAAATCAACAAAATTGACAATTATTTAGCTAGGCTGACTGAGAGAAAAAGAGAGAAGACACACTACTTACCGAAATCAGGAATGAAAGAGAAGGTATTAGTACTAACCCTGAAGAAATAAAAAAGGCTTATAAGGGGAAATATTAGGAAGAATTTTACATAACACATTGGACAACTTAGATGAAATGAAAAAATCCAAGAAAGACAGAAATTACCAAAATTGACTCAAGAAGCAATAGAAAATCAGACTAGCACTCTGACAAGTAGAGAAATTGAATTGGTTATTAAAACTCTCCTATGTAGAAAAGCCCAGGCTCACATGTCTTCTATGGTGAATTCTATCAAATGTTTAAAGAGCCAACATTACCAATCCTTCACAAACTCTTCAAGAAAATAGGGGAGGGAATGCTTTTCACCTCATTCTATGAGGCCATTATTACCCTGATAATAAAGCCAGACAAGGCATTACAAGAAATCTATAGACCAATATCCCTTGAGATTACAGATGAAAAGTTCTAAAATATTAGAAAACCAAATCCAGCAACATATATAAAGGATTATACACCATGACCAACTGGCATTTTTTCTAAGAAAGCACAGTTAGTTTAATACCTGGAAATAGATTAATGTACCACACCATCTAAATGTAAAAAGCTATAAAAATTCCAGAAGAAAACATTCAAGAAATCTTTTTGATCTTAGGATAGGCAAAGAGTTCTTAGATATGTCACCAAAATCAAGATCCATAAAGAAAAATTTCATAAATCTCAATGAAAAGCTTTTGCACTTCAAAGACACAGTTAAGAAAATGAAAAGACAAATCACAACTGGATAAAAATATTTGCAAAACATATATCTGTTAAAGGATTTGTATCCATAACATTGAAAGCATTCTTACAATTCAATACTAGAACAACAAGCAAATTTAAAATTGAACAAATTATTGGATTAGGTATTTTGCCAAGAAGATATACAAATAGCTGATAATACATGAAAAGATGTTCACCATCATTAGTCATTTAGCAAATTCAAATCAAAGCCACAATAAGACAGTCCTGGAAAGTCTATAACAAAAAAAAAATCAGACTGTAGCAAATATTGTTAAGGATGTAGAAAAACTGGAACCCTAATACATTGCTGATGAAAATGTAAATTGGTACAGCCACTTTGGAAAACATTTTGACAGTTTCTTAAAAAGTTAAACATAAGTTTATCATACAACCCAGTAATTCTACTCCTAAGTATTTACTCAAAAGAAATTAAAACTTGTGTTCTCCCAAAGACTTTTATGTGAATGTTTATAGTAGCTTTATGCATAATAGCCCCAAGTGGAAACCACCCAAGGGCCCATCAACTATTGAATGGATAACAAAATGCAGTATATTCGTACAATGGAATACTTTTCAGCAATAAAACTACTGATACATGCTACGGCATGGATCAATTTAAAAAATATTGTGCTAAATGAAAGAAGCCAGAGCCAAAAGACAATATTTATAGTATGATTCCCTTTATATGAAATGCCCAGTAAAGGAAAATCGATAGTGACAGAAAGCAGTTCATTGGTTGTCTGGGGTACACACTGACTGCAAACGGACCTGAGGAATCTTTTTGGGGTGATGGAATTATGCTGACACTGGATTGTGGTGATGGTAGCACAACTCTATAAATTTACTAAAATTCATTTAATTACTTAAAAACGGGTGTTTATGGTATGTAAGTTATACTTCAGTAAAACTGTTTTATTTAAGATATTCTACATAAAACCAATCAACCATCAAGCAAGCAAACCAGATACAAAAAATAGATATTATACCTCCAATTTTTTAACACCAACCTGGCCTTGAGCCTCTTGGTCAATTTTGAAATGGTGTCCCAGAAACAAGGCTAATTTTGCTGTGTAAAAGTAACACAAGTGCCCTTTGAATATATTAGGTGCATCATATACTGTGTATTCCTAAACAGTTGTAAGCTTCTTTAGGTACTTTCTTCTATTTATTTGCTATCACCTTCCTATGGCCCCCTCAGTAATCCACAAACAGAACTCAGTCAAAGTTGACTGGTGCCCTCTCAGTTGGAGCAGAAATTCATGTAATCCTTTCTCAACCTAAATTTTTACAGGAGGAGAGGGAAGGCACAGAGCCATGTAGCCGATCAGGATTGAGCTTCACATATGGGTCGGCAGAGACACTTCTGGTCTGTAACTACAATTGTCACACATTCTTACTTCAGAAGGGGTTTTCAGAGGTCACCTGGCTGTGCTCACTGCTTCCCAGCTGGTGACCACCTGTCTTAGTGACTTTAACACTCTGGATTCAAAGTTGTAGAAATATGTGCTCTTACTTCTCTGGCTCAAGGCAGATTTCAAAGATTTAAAGGGCTCTGGGGTCTTTGGGTAAGGATTTCTCTTTGTAAATATAAAGGATTCTTATCATTACTAAAACATTCTGAAAACAATACTGTTCCTGGCTTTTGACCCAATTTCATATCTGTACACAAAATAACTATGCACTGAAGCCTTGCTATCTTATGTTTTCAAGGTTCCAGAAAGCACGAAAGTGGTAAATAAAGGGGATATTACAAATGGAATTTCTCTAAGCCTCACAATTAGGCTTCTGAGAACACTGTAAGTGAAAATGCTAAGTAAAAGAAGCCTATAAAATCTGCACTGTCTCCACTTTTCTCCTCCCTGTTTCCTCACAGTCCTCAGGCTTAGAGACCCCAGGGAACTGGCAGGTGCAGATTTCCATGGAAACCAACCCTAAAAGAATGAAAACCCGAAGAGAGATTGTGTGAAGTACCTTGGCTCCTGTGTAATTTCCTTGCCAACGGTTTTTGAGGTCAACTTGGCTTATTTCATGAAATTAGAGGCCCTGCTGTCAGGATTTCCCAGGCAAGGAGGGTTTGCTTGGCTCCATTGGTTAGAGGTCCACAGATTATGGCTATTTCTCTGCTTCTAGAGGAACGGCCCTTACTACTTGGCCTGATTTTCAAACACCTTTTATTCTGGCCTCATTCTAGTTAATCAGAACCATGCTTTTTTCATATTTAGAATGCATGTGCTTATTTACTTTAAAATAATTGTTAAAAAAATAAAGAGGAATAGTTTTTAAAAACCACATGACAAGATTTATATATGTATATATATATATGTGTATACATGCACATATGTATGTATATGAATGGTTAAGAAAATTCTAACAGTATAGAAAGTCAAAATGGAAAAAGGAAAATATTTAAGGGCTCCTCTCCCCAGAGGCGAAACGGGTACAAGTTTGAGGAGTGAGACTAGTTCCTCCATCCCTGGCCAGAGCAATACCATCATTAACGTCTCCAGGGTGGAGAAATGGGCTTCAATTTTGGAAAATCTCTGGGCTTGAAATCAGTTTGGGAACCCTTCTGCACCTTGCTTTGTAATTTAATAAAAATATAGCATAGAAGACTTTCTTCGTCAGCTCACAGATCCAACTCATGTAGTAGAGCAGTGGTTCTCAAATTTGAGAGCATATTGGAATCACCTGGAGGCTTGGCACACCCAATGAACCACCCCCAGAGTTCCTGATTTAGGAGGTCTGGGCTGGGGTCCATGAATTTGCATTTCTAACTAGCTCTCAGGTACTGCTGTTGTTGCTAATTGGTGTACCATTGATAGAGTGCTCTGGACACACCACTGTATGAACTTCCCATACGATTTTCAACCAGCCCCATAGCATTAAACATTGTGAAGTTCCTTCTATTATCTCACAGGAATCCTCACAGCAACCTTATAATGCAATAATATGAACAACCACTATTCTTAAGTACTCACTATGGGCCAAACACTGCGAAATTAATTTATCCTCACAGCAATCCTTTCCTCTTTCATTTTGCAGATGAGAAAACTGAGTTTCAGGGAAATTAAGTAATGTGGTTAAGTTCATATAACTAAAAAGTGGTGGAGGCTGGAAATGTAAAGGCAGATTTATCTGATTCCAGAGTCCGTGCTGTTTTCAGAGTCCCTGCCCACAAGGAATGTCCAGACCAGAGGGAGAATTAAGGATGAGACTCAAAGGACTAAGAATAATAGAAAGTGATAGGTGCTATAAGAAAGGCAGAGGAGAGGTGTTCATTTAACCAAAGAAGGGGTCTGGGTGTGCAACTTATGCAGTCATGCAGGACCCTGTGCTCAGAAGGGCTTGCACTTGGTTTAATGCTCTACTGACACCATCTTGAAGTTCTTAATATTTTTTTTCTTTAAATTTTAAATGTTTTATTTATTTATTTATTTATTTATTTTCTTGCGGTACGCGGGTCTCTCACTACCGTGGCCTCTCCCACCGCGGAACACAGGCTCCGGACGCGCAGGCTCAGCGGCCACGGCTCACGGGCCCAGCCGCTCCGCAGCACGTTGGATCCTCCCAGACCGGGGCACGAACCCGCGTCCCCTGCATCGGCAGGCGGACTCCCAACCACTGTGCCACCAGGGAAGCCCTATTTATTTTTTATTGCAGTATAGTTGACTTACAATGTATTAGTTTCAGATTACAGCAAAGTGATTCAGTTAGACATATATATATATATAGTTTTCCAGATTCTTTTCCATTATAGGTTATTACAAGATATTGAATATAGTTCCCTGTGCCATAGGTCTTTGTTGTTTATCTGTTTGAAGTTCTTAATAATATTTTTAACATGGGTCTCATATTTTTATTTTGCACTGGGCCCCACAAATGATACAGCCACTCCTGGAAGGGTTAATTTACTCTTTAAAAGCTTCTGTAATTCCTTAATAACCACTAAACTGCTGTGTCTACACAGTTCACTCTTCACTGTTCACTCACTGTTTACTGCAACTTCAGGGGCATTTTATAAATGATTTGTGCACCTTTTTATCCTATACTGCTTTGTTTTTAATCTCCAAGTGGACACACTCCTGGGATACTTCTTAACCTTGAGTACATTTGGAGAGGCATTCATTTAACAAGAATAAACATCATTAGGAAGATAAATCTAAAGGAAAATAATGCCTTACACAGCTTTCCAAAATTGGCCAAAAATGTTTTTTTAATTTTTTTTGGTGGGAGGTAGGAATTATTTGTTATTCCCCATCTCCTGCCTCGCATTAGTTTATTAATACATGGCTATCTTAACTATAGTTTGTAGCCTCAGACGTGTATCCTTCCTATGTAAAGCAGAGATTCTGAAATGTTGCTACATTAGCTAATTTTCATATTAGTTTTCCAGGGAGAAAGAATTATTTACACTTTTATCCTCTGAAGGTGGGAAAATTCCATTGTGAACAGAGTGCACATCAATTGTGCCCCAGGGGAGTGCTGCCTTGTGTATTTCATATTTCACGCCATAAAAATGTTATCTGATTTTATAATTAACATTAAGATTTTATAGAAAAAAGTACCTTGTTATACTAGTTGTTAACCTTTCGATGTATTTAAAGCTCATTTCATAAGGAGCAATATGCTTCTTCATCACCGCCCTAAATGGGCTCTGTTGCTAAGTGTTATGGGATCTGGTAATGAAAGATACATACACAATGCATTTGCCCAACACCAGGGGCAGAATTAAGGGAGCAGTGGGAACCTTAACTCCTGAATTTCCTGACTTCTGTGGGTTTCATTTGCAATCTCAACGTTCCATTGATATTTCCTTTCTCACACCCATTCTCTTTTATTCTTTCTTCCTCAACATCCCCACCTCCTTTCCAACCCAGTTAAGACCTATTTAAACATTCATACTCATTTTCCTTCCATAGTTGAGTCATCTGTTTAGTTTATAAGGCATTAGTGTCATCTCTCATGGAGCTTAATTATTGCTTCCGTGTTTCCAAACTATTGTCAGTGACACAATCAACCTAGGACAAGGCATGTAATAAGAAAGCACTGGTAAACCTATAGGTATTTGTATAATTTTCCAAAAATGTAAGTAGATAACAGCTTACATAGAATTAGGTTCTCAAGTTTGTATTTAAAGTAAAAATAGAGAATGGTAAAAATGGCCATTGAAAATCTCTTACATCATTCCTCAAGAATATGTGTATGTGTGTGTTTAAAATACAATAATCTTTACTACAGCTAAACTTAAAGGACAACTAAGACCAAAAGAACAGGTTAAAGAAGAATCTTCACACAGACAATCTTGCAGCCAAACCATCTGTGTTTTAACACATTCCTAGTGGTGAAAGTGGAATGGAGGATGAGGCTAATGTGCTCTTCTTGTCTGCTGGTTTACTTCTTTCTATTTTAATATTAAGCATCTTCAATGTTAATTTATGTTAATTGATTGCTTGCTCATGAGGATTCAGAGAAATAAATGGTAGTCTCATCTTACAGAGAGTGAGGTTTTAAAGTCAGCACCTGAGTTAAATTTGCATGAGGTATAAACTTATATTTCTGGCATTAACTTGCATTTTTGTAACATCCATACTTGGAGAGGTGATAGATTCTCACTGCATTATCACCCAACTTCTAGGAGAATGTGGTGATTCAATTAGGTGTTGGTGCAGCCTGAAGGAGAACTTCTCAAACTTCACTGAGTCTATGAATCCCCTGGGGGATCCTGTAGATTTAGTAGGTTTGAGGGGGGTCCTGAGATTCTGTATTTCCAAGTTCCCAAGTCATGCTGCTGCCGTTGGTCTGCAGACTATACATTGAGAAGCCAGAGTGTAACGCAATCAGTATTGGGAACCAAAGAAGGAGTGGTCATGACATGGAATTTCCCCTCTGCCTTTTTGTGCTAATAGCTGAAAATACCTTTATTCCAGTTTCTTCACAAAAATAAAGTGTCAGAGGGTGGTGGGAAACTTCATGTTAATAAGTTCCTTCAATAAATAGGCTTAAGCTAGTTGGAACAGATGTACAAAATACTTCTATGGTGAAAATACTTATGTTGCTCTTTATAATATATACATGTATATTTTCTGGTTTGATATTATAAAAACCCCACAGCGCTGAAACTGTTCATATCAAGGTTTGAGATCTGAGTTGCAGATCTAGAATACTAAACAAACACAGGTAAAAGCATCTCTAGTGAGGAAATCACTTCCTGCTTGGCCACTTTTTATGACTGATGGCTGGTGCTTTGACTTTAAAAGAGCTCCCCCAACCTGAAATTATATAACTTTATTTAACATAGTCTGTTCAGTATTTAATTGCTCTTTTGATTAAAAACCAATTCTTTAGGACTTCCCTGATGGTGCAGTAGTTAAGAATCTGCCTGCCAATGCAGGGGACACCGGTTTGATCCCTGGTCTGGGAAGATCCCACATGCTGTGGAGCAGCTAAGCCCGTGTGCCACAACTACTGAGCCTACGCTCTAGAGCCTGAGAGCCACAACTACTGAGCCCACATGCCTAGAGCCCGTGCTCTGAAAAAAGAGAAACCACCACAATGAGAAGCCCACGTACCACAACGAAGAGTAGCCCCTGCTCGCCACAACTAGAGAAAGCCCACACACAGCAACGAAGACCCAATGCAGCCAATAAATAAATAAATAATTTTTTTTTAAAAAAGCTAACCAAAATATTTTAAAAAAACAACAATTCTTTGTGTCTACTCTGCAATTTAAAAGATTTGTTCCCTAGATTCAGCTGAGTTTGATAATATGTAAATCCACTATCCATTTAAAGAAGTCACAGTAGGATATGATTTATTTCCCATAAGCCATGTCATTTCCTTTCAATATATCAAGGCATTCTTGGATTAAAGATGGATTTTTTTCAATGATGCAAACTCTGTATCAAAAATATTATGGCCTATAATCTTAAGCACTGTCATTTTCCTATAGAATTGGGCATTGTCTTGGACCTCATCTAATAATTAGAGCTTCATCCTCCTCCTTTATTTGGTAAAACAATGTGTAATACTTTGCAATAACAATGTCCTTTGACTGGACTGTCCAAAAGCACAGCATCAACTTTGATAATTCAAAGATTCACATTTTAAAATTTACACTCATTTTTTTAAATTCTAGATTATATTTTCCACCTACTGAGATAACATAGAATAGTACAAATGGTAGGGACGTTTAAAATTTCAATTAACCGTCATAAAAATAAACAGTTCTATCTTTCATGGACAAAATAGACTCAGGAACTCAGGATGTTTCTCTAGAAGGAGCTGCTTTTGAATATTTGGCTTCTCTAGTCTTCTTTTACCAGAAAGATTGGAGGCAAGGTCGTTGGTGAGGGTGGGGTGAGAGCTAAGGGTGTTGGGAGTGGTGACAGTTCAGGGTGAGACCGCTGACCAGGGTGCTGAGACGGTAAATTTTTTTAAAGTGCAACTGCCTGCCCATTCTACTGAACAATGGAGATGAACAAAGCTTTGCACTGACCCCAGTGACAAGGGCAGTTGCTTTTATAGATGAAGCAGCAGTAATTTAGAGGAGAATTCAAATTTATTGTAATCAATGTATAACTTTTCTGTAGGGACTATGAGTTGATATTTTATATTTGTCCAGCTAAATTAAAAAATGCTTTTTTTTCATGCTTTTTCATAATCATGTATTACCTCTCATGGGACTATATGGAAGCTCAGTGAAATATTTCCTTTGGTTCAATTCCTTTGCTATATACACTTAAAGAATCTCCATGCCAACCATGATATTTTTAGGATGCATCATTTGGAAATTGTAGTTTTCATATACTTTTATTTTAAAATCTGTAGGGACTCAAATCATAGGGACTCAAATCATAGGGAATTAAACTAGATAAGAGTTTTGTGTTTGTTTGTTTTTTTAATCTTTCATATAACATGCAATTTGGAAGGAAGCAGTGCAGGGGTGAAGTGGAAAAGCCCTACCAAGGTCATAAGCGTATTCTTTCTTTCTGTTTTGTCATTTTTTAGAATTGAAACATGGCTGCTGCATCACAAGCAATGGAATTGACTCTCTAGGCAGGAAGAAGAAGGAAGAGGAAAAAGACTCCTACCAGTTCAGCCGCCTTTGGGTAACTCTCCCAGATGTCCTACACATGGCGACAACAGCAGCTTCCTCTTCCATCTCATTATCCACAATGATCTTTTAGGGAAGCTGGGAAATGCAGTTTGTAGCTGCCTCCAAGAATAGTAAGAAGTAGTAAGAAGGAAGGATGTAACTGGTAGACTCTTGACACAATGTTTGGCATTTTAGTGAAACATGATGCTATTTCATGATGACACGAGATGTATATTCTCAGAAAAGGCCATTCAAGATGGTGTTATCCATGGGCTGGAAAATGTCCATGTCTACGTTTTCCCTCACATGACCAGAGAAGCTGGACAAACTCCTTACAGCTATTTTAAAAAAGAAAGAAAAAGAAGAAAGAAAGTAACTACTACAATGTGGCAGAGTGAAAGGTGAACAAACACTTAGGTGTCTCAGTTGCAGTATGGTAGATGGGATTGTTCACTCCTTCAGTGCCCCCTTGTGCCCAATATACTGTAACAGGAAAATAAAATTAAACACTGTAGAAAGAGACTAGTTGAAAATCTTCCTTCATTACAGTTACAGTGTAGCAATATGTGGTTTTGGCTATTAGCAAATCAAAAAGAAAAAATATATATGTTCATGACATTGGAACAAAAAGTCACAATGTTCAGACTTATTTTGATAAGAGGTTTTCTTGTCAAAATAATATGTTTTAATTACATTTAGTTTAAATTTATGCCCAGTACTATTATTATTTTTTTTTAATATCTGTTAAATCACCTTCAACCTACCAAACTATGAACTTGGGTTATAATTTACAAGCAAATTTGATCATTTGAAATTTGAGAGGGTTTTGTGGAAATAAAATACTTATTTAGTTTGTGTGGATATCAAACTAATCTTTATTAAAGGGAGTGTAGATCAGAGTCCCTCTGATGGACTGAACAGAAATTGAGTAATTTTTTTCTTTTGGCACTGAACCAAACCATGAAAAACTATGAGCATCGATTTATTACTGTTTATCTTATAATTTACCTTATAGTTTATCTTATTATAAATAAAGATACTTTTTTTTGAGACAAAATGGACCCAAGTCAGACAATTACATCAAGGTGGTAACTTCTCATTCTTGATGTGCTGCTACCAGGCATTTGTACTTGGCTGCAGAGAAAAACAACAGACCTCTGGCGCGGTCTGCCAGAGATAAAGCATCAGCATAAATTCTGAACAATCTTTGACCTCTACCTTTATGAAAACTCAGTTTAAGCTAGATGCAAGAGTGTTTTGTTTGTTTGTTTTTAATTTTCTGTAACTGTTGGAAAAACATTGGAACACATAGTGCAAATTTTACTTGCCACACTGTCATCAAATAATTGATAAAAGAAGTTGGCAAAAATAAAGCTCCCCATGCCTTTGTTATGGGTGGGCACCCATTGAGAACTAACTTGGTCTTGCTGATCTAGATTCTCTAATTGCCCCCAGGTAGATTCTAATAGAAGCAACATTTAGAGCTGTAATCACCAGTAGACAACAACTAATACAATTCCCTCTTTGCACAGCAGAAGCTGAAGTTACAGAGAAACAAATCCTCTCAGAGTAACATGGGCCAATGTAGGAGCTAGAACCAAGGTCTTATCGAGTTCATGTTAACTCCAAACTGCTGCCACCATTTACAGAGACTTACAAGGGTAGCAGCTTCCTACCCATATGTGTGTGACTACTCCGAGGAAGGGCTGAGACAAGATCTTAGAATTTCTGACTCTTTTCTAGTCTCTTTCTTGTCTACTGCTCTGTCACTCTATCTCTCTTCTCTAACACGAAGACTTGACCTATTCCAAACCTCCTTTGGAAGAAAACATGTCAAGACATAAGAATGCCACTGGGTTAACATTGTCAACAGGGAAATTAAAATTAGTCTTCTGCTTGAAATAAACTTTTGTCAGTTTAAAGTACAGTAGAAAAGTAATTCACCATAGGCGAGGAGGAAGGAGAACCTTTGGAATTTATTTTCAATAAAAGATCCTGCAAATAGAAGAAAACCCCTGAAACTCTGGTTTTATTGACACCCATTAACACATGAACTTGAAGTAAGAGTATGAAGGCTCTTAAAATCTGCCCTTTCAAGAACTTTGAACAGTTATGTAGGGAGTTACAAGTACATAAGATGAAAATGAACACCTTTCCTCGGTAAGTGGATTTCAGGAGCGCTGAGAAACCATAAAGAGAAAGTTGAGGGTAATAGGACCTCACCTAGTAATTTTCTAGGGTGAGAAGATGGGGCTAAATGGCCCAGGACTAAAAGGATTGAGAGAAAGAAGGGTAAATCATTGTTAAATTATGTAGAAAAAATTCTGCCCTGAAATTCTCCTTTTGGGTAAGAATTTTTACGTTCTCTGACAATCTGATCAGATTGAACAGTTTGATAAAATGTTTAAATGACTGATTTTTGTGTTTCTGGTCAATGAAAACCTAAATACAAATACAAGTGAAATATCTTTGCTTATTCTATATCAATATAAATAGGTGGAGAGTGGAAAATCAGTGTCTCACCTTACATTCAATCCAATCTTAGTTTCAGCTGGATTGTAGAGGAGATTCTTGGTGTTTCTGCATGCGAGTCTATTCAGTTACCCAGTTATGGGCCTTTTCTCTACCTTAAATCCATCCATAAGTGGCTATTATATCCTGGTCCCAAAGATAGTGAATGGGTGGGGAAGAACAGAACCCTTAACAGCTACTTCTTCGATTTACCATGTGTTTGCTCCTCCAAGTGTGATCTGCAAGCTGCTCACATCAGCATCACCTGGGAGCTTGTTTGAAATGTAAATTTCAAGCCCTCACCCTAAACAGAACCAACAGTTATAAAAGATACTTGGATGCAGTGTACACACATTAACATTTGAGAATCTTATAATACTTCTTCACATGGAAATGTTTATTATGAAGCTGATAAAGCTTAAAATATACCTCACATGACTTAAATGCCTACTCTGGGAAATATTTGGAACTATCCAGGAAATAAAATGAATAAGATTATCTGCTTATATTTCTATTCTCTGCTTGATGTTTCTTTTTCTTCTATTTTATGCCAACACCTATTCTACTGAATCAGCTTGGCTTTTGGTTGGTTAATTGACTTATTCATTGCATAAATATATATTAAACACTCTATGTACCAAACATAATAAAAAGATGATGAAGACATGTTCTTCTCCTTGAGAAATTCAGACTCTGACCAGGGGACCAAAATTAGTGTTTCAAGTAGCCCTAACTCAGATGTTCTTAACTTCAAGTGGGTCACCGGCCCCATTGATAGCATTACGGAAGTTAAGAAAAATTCCTCAGGAAAATGTTCACAATTTTGGATGTTAAAGTAACCAGATCTTAGATGCCTTTTCTACTGTACTTTTCTACTGTACTTTAAACTGACAAAAGTTTATTTCAAGCAGAAGACTAATTTTAATTTCCCTGTTGACAATGTTAACCCAGTGGCATTCTTATGTCTTGACATGTTTTCTTCCAAAGGAGGTTTGGAATAGGTCAAGTCTTCGTGTTAGAGAAGAGAGATAGAGTGACAGAGCAGTAGACAAGAAAGAGACTAGAAAAGAGTCAGAAATTCTAAGATCTTGTCTCAGCCCTTCCTCGGAGTAGTCACACACATATGGGTAGGAAGCTGCTACCCTTGTAAGTCTCTGTAAATGGTGGCAGCAGTTTGGAGTTAACATGAACTCGATAAGACCTTGGTTCTAGGTCATCCAGCACTTGCCTGCTTAGCACAAGTCTCCTGACCTGGTTCCAACACTTCCCTTTACTCCGTATGAGAAAAGTAACCCTGCTTTGACCAGCTAGCAAATGCCTAGTATAACTTCCTTTATCCTGCTCACTTTCTATAAAAATCTCTTACCTTGTACAGCTATTTGGAGCGCCTTACTATCTCTAGATTGGATGCTGCCTGACTCATGAATTGTTGGAAAAAAGCTTACTAGATAACTAAATATTCTATGAAAATTTTTCTTTTAATGTGGGGAATTCATGGTACCCCTGGAGCCCAGCTGCAGATCTCCTCAGATAGTTTTCTTAACCTGGTTCCCTTTGGCTGCAGTGTCTGGGATTCATGAATCTTAGAGACATCCCAAAACTCCAAAATCATATATAAAATTCTTCATCTATGTGCATTTTTCTGGGAAGAGAGACCATAATATTAATTTGCATACCAAAGAAAGCCATTTCCCAGAAAGTAGATAATAATTTTGAAAGTTTATAGATATTTTTACTACTTAGCAAATTCTTCACATGTGTTCTTCTTAGCATCTCAAAAGAATGGGTAAACTGAAGATTCAGAGATGAGGTCTGAAGAAAATGTAAAGGATTTAGCTTAGCTTCACACTCCATTATGATTCCTTGCCTTTTGAGCCCATAAAATCTTGAGGGGCCTTCTCCTCCAAACACCGCATCCGCCATGTTCATGAGTATTTCTGGAGTGTTTCTGGCTCCTAAATCTCAGTCCCTGCTGGGCAGCACCAATCGCCCCAATATCCCAGGAGGCCAACTGTTTTCTTAAACAAGTTTCCCCGGTTTCCTGCAGTGGGCAGGCAGACCTTCGTGACCATGAAGAAAAGGAGAGAGGGAAAGAAGGAAGATAGCTCAGAAGGAAGGGGTGAAGGAAGGACATGCAATGCCATAATAGTCTCTTGCTTGGAGAATACCAAGGCAATAATACTGAAAAACAAAATGTTTGCTTAAAATGCAGCTGAGACATGGGCAAGCTTTCTCTTTGGGCAGGGTGAATTAAAAATGATTTGAGGTTGAATTTAATAAATCTCTTTAAATAAAAAGCCTCAGCTTGCCTGAAGTTACCCAGTTAGGAGAGCTCCAGCTCTATTTCATAGTGTTGGTGTTTAAAAATATAGCTCCTTGTATTCTCTTTTTCTTGAATGATCTTGGACGTTGTCACAAATACGAACAGCTATAATACATTTTCTTTGTAAGATTTTGTGCTTTAAAATATTTATTTTCCTTTTGTCTATAAAGATAAGATACATAAGGTGGGCAATGGGCTACAATATATTCATTTTTTTTTCTTTAATGATAAATTTTTGAACTGTAATCTTAATCATATATACAGAACTAGATTTGACAACCAAGAACATTCTAGATTAGGAAGAGTCAGCATGTTACTTCTTTGGAACTGAATTTCTTTTTAGACCATTAAATTTTGGAAAAACTGTCTTTTGAGTAAAACATTTTGTGGATTGTTTTAGAATGTAGGCAGTGGTTCTTCTTATTTTTTAAAGCTGGAATTCATGTATGAATTATAGTGCCTAGAACAGTCTCATTATTTCGTTTCCATTTGCCTAATAGTAACAATTTACTCTAATTGAATCTTTTAATTGAGAAATACCAGAGTACTTTATAAGCATTAATTAATGCTCCCAACTCTACAGTGAGGGAAGTTAAGTGTTAGCCTTGTTTTATAAATGGAGAACTTAAAGAATAGAGTTAAGTGACTTGCCCAGGGCCACCCAGGAAACCAAGAGATGGAAGGCCCAGAGTTCTTGGCTCTGGGCCAATGCTCATCCCCTTGGTTCTCAAGATGGAGACAGGCCTGTGTTTTGGTTTATGTGGTACAAGAGAGCAAGGATAAAGCATGGAAATCCTTGAATCTTCACTCCTTTGTTTTGTAGATGAGGAAACTAAGTCACAGAGCAGTAGTGAGACTTCACTGCCCAAGATGCATTTGTCCATTCATTCATTCACTCATCATTTATTCATTTAGCAAGGATTCACGGAGCAACTCTCACATGATAAGCATGCTTGAATTCTGGAAACACACTGAGCAAGACAAAGTCCCTGTTCTTGAGGAGCTTATATGACAGTGGGAAGAAGAAAGTCAGTAAGCAAGTAGACAAATTTTATACTGTATCAGGTTGTAATAAGCATAAAAATGCTGCACAAGGGAGAGGAAGTGTGTGTGTGTTGGAGGGAAGCTGTTCCTGTTTTATATATGGCATGCAATGAAGTTCTCATTGATATTAAGACATTTGAGCAGAGACATGGATTGTGGGAGCAAGACATGCAGGTAGCTGGAGGAACAGCTTTCCAAGCAAAGGGAACAGCATATGCAAAAGCCCTAAGGTACAAGAGTGCTTGTCTTATTTAAGGAACAGTGAAGAGGCAAATTTACCCAAGAGAAGCCAGCAAAGGGAAGAGTCTTAGGCAATGAGGTTAGAAGGCAAAAGGGGAAGCATTTCAGAGGACCTGGTCAGACACTGTAAAGACTTAACCTGGCTGACGTATGAAGCCAGGAAATGATTTGGGCAGAGGGATGAGGCACTCTGACTTACATTTGAGAAGGATCACTCTGGCTGTTATGTGGAGAAGAGTCAGGAGTATGTGATGGAAGTGTGCAAGTAGGGAGGTCAGCTAAGTGGTCAAGGGTTATGCTAAAATTGAATATTGACCAAGACAAATGGCAGGGAATAGGAAAAGCTACCGCAAACTAAACAGCTATGGCACTAAATCTCAACTTCAGGGCACAAGCCTTTCTCCTTGTCATGATGGGTATTTAATAAGCTTTAGAAGGTTTAAAATATTCCTCTGGGTGAGTAACAGCAACTGTATCTAAACTTTCTTCAATGTGTGCTTTTTAAGATATAGACAACAGGGGGCTTCCCTGGTGGCGCAGTGGTTGAGAGTCCACCTGCCAATGCAGGGGACACGGCTTCGTGCCCCGGTCCGGGAAGATCCCACATGCCACGGAGTGGCTAGGCCTGTGAGCCATGGCCGTTGAGCCTGCGCATCCGGAGCCTGTGCTCCGCAATGGGAGAGGCCACTACAGTGAGAGGCCCGCGTACCACACACACACACACACACAAAGATATAGACGACAAAAGGCGACGACAGGGGTGGGGGGGAAGATGCACCTCAGGCATGGAAGTACAGTTCGATCAGATGAGAACATTCCAGAGTCTACACATTCTGACTTTGTAGATCAAAAGAGAAGTGAAGGAAGGGAGCTGATGATGGGCTGAGCATTGCTGCTGGAGGTTGGAGGCTGGTACTGGAGTTAAGCTTGTGGATACAAGGTCAATGAACCTGGATTCAAATTCCAGCTCTGTCTTGCAAGCTGGATGACCTTGGGCAAATTCACCTCCCAAAGCCTCGGTTTCCTCATCTGTGAAATGGGGTTAATAATACTGGCTCTTTCATTAGGTCAGATCATTTACAATCGCAGATCATTGAGGTGAAACACTTACTATTTTTCAGTAGTAGTCAGACTCATTAAAAATTCATTTTCATAATTCTTAAATTTATTAAAGAAAGCTTTTCCATGGAAATGCTTATAAAACAAGTTATTTTTATAATTCAGCCTTCATTTGTTACTGCTTAAGATCTTCAAGAAAGTTTAGCAAGAAAATTATAGGCCTCAGTCTTTCTGTTGATTCTTTGTCATCAGGTACTTTGTCATCAAAATACCGTACTTTGTTATCAATGTACGCTATGTTATAGAGTCTAAGATTTTTAATGTGTGAACCATCTCACTTAGCGGGAAGGTTCTTTACGAATAAATTTATCAATTAGGAATGCTTTCCTCTGTGTGTAACAGAAAGACCCAGCCAGCAGGGTCTTAGTGATAAGGATACATAATTATTTTACATGCCAGGGAGTCTAAAGATTTGTAGACCAGGAATGGTGTAGTGGTTCAAAGATCAGAGTCCTGGGCAATTTGTATCTTCCTATTTTATGATTCTGGGGTGTTGTTGGGTTTTTCTTATTTTGCTGCTTATATCATAGTCACAAGATGATTGCTTATCTCATAGCTCTGGACTTACATCCTCATGGCAATCACATTCAGAAAAGTAGTGGAGAAAACGATGCTGTATTCACCAAGGGAAAGGAAGCCCCCAGTAGACATCCCCTCACCTCTCATTACTCAGTTTAGGACAACGTGACATTTCTAGACCCTTTTGCTTCATCCTTGAAAGAAATGGTTACCACGCCTGCTACAGAGCAGCCATGTGTCATCCATGTAGATGAGCGGAGTCCGCGTTCCCTGAAACCAAGATCTCTTTGTTTGCTCTTAAACACAAAATCAGGATTCTTTTGGCAGGTAAGAAGTACATTTGTGTTCGTGTGTGGGGCTGGGGCAGGGATGACAGTTGGGCAGGAGAGTATCTGAATGAGTACTTCAGATAAGGTAGTGTTGGCTGACTTTTCTAGAAATGACATTTAAGCTGTGATCTGAATCCTTCCAACCTGGTATGTTGGAGGAACAGGAACATATCCATGGTGGCTGGTGTGATGGTCATTGAGGTTGACATGTAGGCAGGGCCAGGTTAAGAGTTTAAATCTCACTCTAAATAAAATGGAAAGCCATTGGAGGGTTTGAAGTACATGAATAACAAGATCTGATTTATGTTTTCAAAAAGATAGTTCTAGCTTCTGAGTGGTTAATAAATGGAGATGGCAGGAAGAGAAGCAGGGAGATGGATTAGGAAGCTATTCCAGGCGACTAGGTAGTCGAGGGTAGAAGCGTGGGCTAGTGTGATATGGTAGCAAGCCTCCACATTTGCCCCCAATGATTCTCTCTTCTTCATACAGGTATATCTCATTTTACTGCACTCACTTTATTGCCCTTTGCAGAGATTGCGTTTTTACAGACTCAAGGTTTGTGGCAACTCTGTGTCAAGCAAGTCTATTGGCACCATTTTTCCAACAGCTTTTGCTCATTCTGTGTCTCTGTGTTACATTTTGGTAATTCTTGCAATATTTCAAGCTTTTCATTATTATTACATTTGTTATGGTGATCTGTGATCAGTGGTCTTTGATATTACTATTGTCATTGTTTTGGGGCAACATGAACTGCACCCGTATAAGACAGCGAACTTAATTGAATATGTTTGACTGCTCCACCAGCCAACTGTTCCCCAAATCTATCCCTCTCCTCGGATGTCCCTATTCCCTGAGACACAATAGTATTGAGATTAGGCCAATTAATAACTCTACAATGGCCTCTAGTGTTCAAGTGAAAGGAAGGGTAGTACATTTCTCACTTTAAATCAAAATCTAGCAATGATTAAGCTTAGTGAGGAAGGCATGTTGAAAGCCAAGATAGGCCAAAAGCTACGCCTCTTGCCCCAAACAGTTAGCCAAGCTGTGAATGCAAAAGAAAAGTTCTTGAAGAAAAGTAACAGTGCTACTCCAGTGAACACCCAAATGATAAGAAAGCAAAACAGCCTTATTGCTGATATGGAAAAAGTTTTAGAGGTCTGGATAGAAGATCAAATCAGCCAAAACATTCCCTTAAACCAAAGCGTAATCCAGAGCAAGGCCCTAAATCTCTTCAATTCTGTGAAGGCTGAGAGAGGTGAGGAAGCTGCAGAAGAAAAGTCCAAAGCTAGCAGGGCTTGGTTCATTAGGTTTCAGGAAAGAAGCCATCTCCATAACATAAAAGTGCAAGGTGAAGCAGCAAGGGCTGATGTTAAAGCTGCAGCAAGTTATCCAGAAGATCTAGCTGAGATAATTAATGAAGACAAAACAGCCTTCTATTGGAAGAAGATGCCATGTAGGACTCATAGTTAGAGAAGAGAAGTCAATGCCTGGCTTCAAAGCTTCAAAGGGACAGGGTGACTCTCTTGTTTGGGGCTAATGCAGCTGGTGACTTTAAGTTGAAGTCAACACTTATTTAAGATTCCAAAAACCCTAAGCCCTTTAAGAATTAGGATAAATTGACTCTGCCTGTGCTCTACAAGTGGAACGACGAAGCCTGGATGACAGCACATCTGTTTACAACATGGTTTACTGAATACTTCAAACCCACAGTTGAAACCTATTGCTCAGAAAAAAGGATTTCTTTCAAAATAGTACTTCTCATTGGCAATGCACCTGGTCACCCAGGTGAGCTCTGATGAAGCTGTACAATGAGATTCGTGTTGTTTTCATGTCTGCTAACACAATATCCATTCCACAGCCAGTGGATCAAGGAGTTAGTTCAACTTTCAAATCTTATTATTTGAGAAATATATTTTGTAAGGCTATAGCTGCCGTAGATAGTGATTTCTCTGATGGATCTGGGCAAAGTCAATTGAAAAACCTTCTGGAAAGGATTCACCATTGTAGATACCATGAAGAACATTTGTGTTTCATGGGAAGAGGTCAAACTATCAACATTACCAGGAGTTTGGAAGAAGTTGATTCCAACCCTTATGGATGACTTTGTGGGCTTCAAGACTTCAGTGAAAGAAGTCACTGCAGATGTGGTAGAAATGGCAAGAGAACTAGAATGAGAAGTGGACCCTGAAGATGTGACTGAATTCCTACAATATCATGATAAAGCTTGGGCATATAAGGAGTTGCTTCTTATGGATGAACAAAGAAAATGATTTCTTGAGATGGAATCTACTCCTGGTGAAGATGCTGTGAAGATTGTTGAAATGACAACAAAGGATTTAGAATATGATATAATGTAGTTGATAAAGCAACAACAGGGTTTGGGAAGATTGACTGCAATTTTGAAAGAAGTTCTACTGTGGGTAAATGGCTATCAAACAGCACTGCTTGCTACGGAGAAATCATTGGTGAAAGGAAAAGTCAATCCATGTGGCAAATTTCATTGTCTTCTTTTAAGAAATTGCCTCAGCTACCCCAGCCTTCAGCAACCACCCCCCTATCAGTTAGCAGTCAACATCGAGGCAAGACCTTCCACCAATAAAAAATTACAACTCACTGAAGGCTCAGATGATGGTTAGCATTTTTCAGCAATAGAGTGTTTTTAAATTAAGGTATTTGTATTTTATTTTTAGACCTAATGCTATTGCACACTTAATAGACTACAGGATAGTGTAAACATAACTTTTACATACACTGGGAAACCAAAAATTTCGTGTGACTTGCTTTATTGTGATATTTGCTTTATTACAGTGGTCTGGAATGGAACCCACAAAATCTCCCAGATATGCCTGTACTTACATCCTTTTGTGGTCACCTCCTACATTTTACCAGGATTAGTCAATGTGACCAACAGAATACAGCATAAGTGATATTCTGTTGCTTCTGAGATTAGGTTATAAAAGACTATGGCTTCCATCTTCGTCTCTCTTCCTTGGATCTCTCTCTCTGAGAGAAATAAACTCCCATGTGTTTCTAAGGAGAAACCCATGTAGCCATGGACTTAAACCTCCAGCCAGTAGCCAGCAAAGACCTGAGGCAGGACAACAACCACCTGAGTGACCTCAGACATGGATCTTTCCCCAGCTGACATGATTGCAGCCTGGCTGACAGTTTGCAACCTCATGAGAGACCTGAAGCCAGAACCACCCAGCAAAGCCCTTCCCAGATTTCTGACCCTCAGAAACCCTGTGAGATAATCAATGCTTGTTGTTTTATAGTACTCTGTGCTGGAATCATTCATTATGTCAAATAGATGACTAATATAGGTGGGATCAGTGGAGACAGAGAGAATTAGAATTTTAGAGAATTTGATGCCTAGGGATTTAGCAAGAATTCCTATATAAGCAGTGAGAGTAAAGAGTCTGATCAAAGTTAGCTCCCAGAACTTTTATGTGAGTATCTAGGGAGATTTTAATGTCATTTACTGAGAAGAGGAAATTTAGAGAAAAGAGCAGGTTTGGAGTAACATAATTAAGAGTTTTGCTTGGGGCATGTTAGGTTTGAGGTGCTGGTTACTTCTCAGATGGGCAATTGGCTACGAATCTGGAGCTCTGGGGAGAAATCAGGAATGGGGAAAGAGATGTAAGAATCTCTAGAATATAGGTGGCATTTAAAGGCTGTGGAATTAGACAAGGTAACTTGGAGTGTATACAGAAGAGAAGGGTGCCGGCATGGCCTTGGGCCCCTCATCATTGCTGTTATTACTGTGAACTTGACCAGGGAATGAAAAATAAATATCTATATTAAAACACAACTCAAATTACAAATTAAAACACAAAATACATATAAGTGTTAAGTTGTCCATGCTGGGCCTATTCAATATTAGGCATTCCTACTGAAGAAAGCTTTTAAATCTCTTTATGATGTGCCATTTGTGCACTGGGTGTGTGTTAAGATTGTGAAAGGATCTTAACTCTTGAACTTCCTGATACTTGGCATACTTTCATTTGAAACCTTCTTATTGTATGACCATAAATTTGTAGGTTACACATATATAGCTATGCACAGTAGCTTCCAATGTGTCTGAATTTCCAAGGAAATATGTACCATGGCATTGGCTATTTATGAGTGTGGAGAAACCTAAGGAAAGGTATTTCCATTTCATATTCCTTCGCAAATTATAGCTCAGTATGGGTCTTTAAAAACTAGACTTGCTTTACTTCAAACAACTTGCTTATCCTGAGTCCTCTGGGTGTGTTGGTGCATATACATACTTCTGAGGGCTCTTTTACAAGTGATGTAGTGTGCCAGAACCTTATCACGCTTAGGCTCCTCGGGAACAGAAGAAGTTACCCTTTGCCTTGAGAGTTTGCTTAGGGAAAACTAAAAGCCATCTTTCATTTGAGATCAAGTTCCATTACGTTGAAAACTTTTAGTCTTCAAAATACAAAATTAATATAGCAAGATACAAATAATATCTCCAGTGATCAGAAGGAGGCATGTCCCACGTTACCCTATAGAGAGAAGGATAATGGCAAGCAACTGAGTCTCTTGCATTGGTGACAAAATAGGACAGAAACATAGCAGAACTTCTTGAAAGTTGAGTGTGAATTGGATTTTTTCCCTCTGCTTTCAGGACTGTTCTTTTCCTGTCTCAAGGAAGACTGAGTCTCCAGTGTACGTGGACTCTTGATTTGGCCTTAAGCTTACAGTTTGTACTTCCCATATGAACACCCACACCCTGTACTTCAATCATGCTATGTCACCAGCAGGTGGCAACAACGAGTGCAATAGAACAAAAAAACGTGAGGTCAAGATCTCTGCAGATAAGTAGGAGGGTGGCAGGCCATTGTATGCAAAAGAGAAAAGACTTCCACTTATTTAAAAAGAAATGTATTTTACCACTCTACTTCACCTCTCCAAAAGTCATTTTCTTTCTGCCATCAACATTGATTTGCACCACAGTTCAGTGCTCTATTAATCAGAGGAAGTTCTTTTAACAGCCTGCAGATCTTTTCCTTTACATCAAGGGAAGGGTGGTTTCCCAGCGTTTGTTAAAGAGTTATTTTCTGACTTGCCTGTGAGACCCTTTAAACAACTCTGAAAGCAAGTGGCAAGGAATACTTTATTACTTAGAAGACTTAGCAAGTGCTAACTAATTTGACCTGATAAGTAGAGAACTGGAAAGCTGGGAAGGGGTGACTGGATTATTTGCCAACATGCAAGAACAACAGAATCCATGGTGTTGAAAGCTGACAGCAGCTGTGGTCAGAGGGCTTCACTGGCCCTGACTCCCAGCTGGTTGATAAGGAGTCCCATTTCTTGATGGATACTATCTCAAAGAGAGGGAATTGTAACCCTGCAGTGGCTTCTGTGATTTCAGAGCTACAGTTGTGACAGACAATATGGCAGAATGGACATGCTTGGATTTGTCACACACACAGTGAGTCTCTCAAGCTCTCTTTCAGGTTCAAGGAGGAAGTTTATTTGAGAAAAGGTCAACTGGGAGCATGTGTTCTTGAGGGAACATCTACTCCATAAAGATGCAGACCCTTGGAAGGGCATCCTTTGTAGGCTATGGATGCGACAAGCCATAATGAGTAAGGATGAGTTTGCCCTGTGCTTGGGTCTACTTTGAGCTCCAAATTCTGTTATAGACTTAATAAGTTAGTGAGACATCAACCATCACATTGCACCAAGAGAGATAATATAATACAAAAACGTGAGGTCACGATTGTAGGCACAGCCTTAGCAGGGCACCTCTAAACCATGATCCCTTCATACTCGTCTGAAAGCAGGAGTGTGAGAATTTTGTAGAACTTCTTGCCTCCATCCCACTTAGAATCCAAACTGTTAGTATCTTCCTGAGATGCAATTCCAGTCACCCAGGAGGGCCCTTCCCACTTCACTTGCTCTCAAAGACCAACGACTTGTCATATTTTTAAGAGGGTGGAAGCTGTCTTTACCTCTGCACCTAAAAAAGCTCATTGTAGGAGGTCGAGCTACGGCTTTGGCTTTGCCTATGACTGACATTTAAACTTCTTGTAAGTCACAAAATTTTTGCATTTCCATTCAGTCATCTGTTAAATAGGGTAATGATTCTGCCTAGGAGACACTACAGAATACATGGTAGTAACTAATTATGGCTATTACTTCTTTATGTGCTAATTGCTAGACCTCAAAACATCCCTGAGCTTGATCACAGCTTCTGCTATTCTAGGGAGGACAATTTTGAAGTATAGATTGACCAAGAACCCATCCAAATAGTGTGCAAATCTAGCCAAGAATCAAGCACAAATCTTTGGACACACATGAACAGCTGCGAGGGAAGGCAAATTGAGTGTGTGTATCTACACCAGGGGACTGCACTACTGTAAATAATGATGACTTGAACTCTTAGTTGTGATGCCTTAACTTTTTCAAATAGATCGGAAGCAAGGGACACAGAGGAAGTTTGCTAACCTTGGTCATGTCTTAGATCCTCATTTGACCTCCAGATTCTGGATTGCTTTGAGGACTAGTGAAACACATAGCAATGATTAGCAAAATCATATATATATATTTTTTCTCAGACCCAGATAACAGAATTATCTGAAGGAGATGAAATAGAATAAAACAGGGTAAAAAGAATTATGAAGGAAAATTACCTCTGACTTAAAACTGATTATGGTGACATTTAACATTAAAGAGGATTGTTGCAGAGTGTAGAATTGTTTGGTCATTACAATCATCATTTTCAAAACCACATATTCTGCTTTATCTCTGTAGTAGTTTGGTCTACTAGCAAATGAAGAGAGGGCCCCTGGGTTTTTGGAAATATTCAAACTATTTTATAGAATTACTCATGGGGGTGGGGCAAGAAGGAATGTGCTCCTAAACAAATGGTTATTCACAACTGTCATTGAATTCCTATTAAAAGTATCTGAACGTTTGGATTTCTTTGATGAGCTCAGACTTTTGCTTCTTGCCACTTAAGAACATATTTCCAGAATTTGGGGAATAAATGAGTTCAGTTTCAAAGTTGATGAAATGGTTTGTGAACTTTAGAGGGAAAATCAATGTGGAAGAATATGGTTACAAAAAAGTGATTTATTGTGAATATTTAATCAGAGCAAACAAAATTTGTGCCCTTGGATAAATGTTTAATTAGTGAGGTCTTAATTGAAGGCTTAATTGTAGATGAAGAGTAGCTGAATTTATATTCAAATTGTATATGAAATATATAGCAGCCGATACTGTTATGCAAAAGAGAGAATTATGCATATTCACCAAGTTTTTCTGTGTTTGCCTATTTGAGGTTCCAGGAACTGGTAAACATTAAAATTATGAAATGTACCACATTATTACAAAGACTGTAACTTTTTTGTGTGTGTTTTCCATTTCTTAATGACCTCTGATGATTTGATCAAAGGCACTTGTTAAATAGAAGATGAAAGACATATGACATCTTTGCTGGGCAGTTCCTCATCTCCCTGTACCATACAATTTGAAAACAATATTTATGATTTTTTTCCACTTTCAAATAATATATGCCTTATTATGGAAAACAGGTAAATTTATAAAAAGTATAAAAAAGAGAAACACTGATCCTATTTCTCAAAAATTAACACTATTGGGCTTCCCTGGTGGCGCAGTGGTTGGGAGTCCGCATGCCGATGCAGGGAACATGGGTTCGTGCCCGGGTCTGGGAGGATCCCACATGCCACGGAGCGGCTGGGCCCGTGAGCCATGGCCGCTGAGCCTGCACGCCCGGAGCCTGTTGCTCCGCAACGGGAGAGGCCACAGCGGTGAGAGGCCCGCATACTGAAAAAAAAAAAAAAACAAAAAAAATTATTAATATTTTTTTCTTCTATTTCTACATATCATTTTGTGGTTGACTTTTTACTTCATATTTTTACTTTGCATATCATGAGATTCACATTTTGTTTTGCACATTATGAGTTCTTCCTAAGTATATCTTGCTGTAATATTCAGTCAGAATGGATAATTAATAGCATAAATTACCAAACATTTTTATATTTAAAAAAATATTGTTTAGGAAAAACATACTTTAATGATGAAAAAAACATGAAACCTAAAAGTAAACTTCATTTTTATTGATCACTACTACGAACATATTAAGTGCTTATGAAATGCCTCTTTGCTTCTTGATTCTCCAGCACTCTTGGGACAGTTCTTTAAAACTATCATTTAGATATTGGGAGTAAAGTTTTGAAAGTTGTTTTTCAGACCAGGAGGCCTACTGGAAAATAAAATCCCTAAGAAGTCACAGAAACTCATGGATCTCCTGGAGAAAAGTTATGTATTTTAGGTTCTCCTAAATTAATGTTAGACCTGAAGGTAGGCTGAGAATGATAAACTTCTAAGGACTATTTTTTGTAGTATGATGTTAAGTGAAATAGAAAATATCCCCAATATTTGGAACACACACATACATTGCAGTTTATGAGTTAGAAATATTTAGAAAAGAAAGATGCTATTTTCTGAATTTCTCTTTGTTTATCTCTATGATAATCATTTGCATTCTGATTTAATTTTCTTTGTGGGGATCAGGTGGGGGAACTATTAGTACAGTTTTCCAGTCTGTTGAAACTTTTAAATTAGGCTGAAAACCTTTGAGCACACCAGTACCCTCACCTTTCAAGATATTACATAACCCTTGCTTTTTAATAGGGAAAACAAAACAAAACAAAAATATAAAACCCTCTGATGAAACACAGCACAACAATCTTAGACGGAATATTTATCTTTGCTATTTCTGAATAAGTCAAAGTAACACATGGTTAGTAAAGTGTTTTAGCTGCTGAGGTAGCAATTTTTTGCATCCAGGAATTTGAGACTTGGATTTGCAGATTTTACCCCGACCACTCTGTCCCCTAGGTTGATATCCTAAAGCCTCAAATTCACTTTGAGACAATTGAAGAGGTATTGACACATTGAGAGGTGCATTCATTCCTCTTACTCAGAGTTATGAAAAAAGACACAGGTCATGAGTTCCTGCTTGGAAATTGTACGGTTCCTGATGTAAACATTCGACCTGGAAGACACTTGAGCCAATTCTGTCTTGTCCAAACCAATCTTTATTTTCCAAAGAGTAAAGTCTCAGTTTGCTTAGGACCTTGTTTCAGTTTGCCTAAGTCAGTCCCAATGTATGCCTGTTGTCTCTGTGTAATTATAACAGCATCTCCTCTCACTCTCAAGAGTTTCTGGTTTAAAGGATAAATTATAGAGCTACCTTACTAATGAGGGAACAGAACCTCAAGTTTTGAAAGAGCTGCACGGGGGGCTTTAAGTAGATCAAACTAAGTTTATGGCAGAGTTTAGAGATGAACACTACTAACTTCCAAGCCAGGGTTAAATTTATTATACTGACGCTATTCATGATTTCAGAGGAGTGAAACAAACACAAAAACCGCTAGATTTTTGACTAAGCAGTGCATGCTTCGTGATGTTAGTGATGCTCTCACTTTAAGAACCTCTGACACTCAAAGTTTTAAAATGACGTTTTCATACTGGAAGACGGAGATGGGAGAGTGCACCTCCCCAGCTGCAACCATTCACTTTATCTTCTTAATATATAATTTATTTTATTTATGCCAGAGTTTCTCATAGTAAAAGAGGGGTGGAGTAGAAAATTAGTTTGAAATACAAAATTCACAGAAGAAGGTAGTGTGATGTGGGGTTGGGTTGGTCATTTTTCCCATCAGGGTGCAGGAGATCACTCTGACAGCAAAACTGGAAGGTTATCCAGTTGGAAGGGAGAAATTGCCTCTCCATTTATGCTGAGAACCTTGCTGCTCAAAGTGTGCCCATGAACCTTGAGTGTAGTCTGGAGATTGTTGGAAATGCAGAGTTAGGAGATGCAAGGGCTCCTGTGAGAGCCTCCTAACTCGATCCTGGTCAACTTGCTACAGTGAGTGATTGCAGAAGAAACTGAGTCACTGAAGTGGAGGCAGCACTAAAGTTTACTTTGATATGGAGGAGGCATCAAAAAAGTCTTTCCTATTGAGATATTAGCTTCAGAGAGTCTCTGCTTTCAAGCCATTACGAAGGAAGATTAAAGTGTACCATAAATTGATCTGAACTGTGTTCAGTTCTGTGTTCTAAGCACACGATAAAATCCTGAACCAGAAATCTTCGGCGGGGTGGGAGGGATGACCTGTACACTCTCTTTCACTTTGAGAAATACATAACTGGAAATAGATGGGAAACCAACAACAGGGTGAGAAAATAGAGGAAGGTTAATGAGATTAAAATCATAAGGAATACATCATGTCAGTCAGGAAAGTTTGTCTCAACAATTGCTTAAGCCAAGGTTAGAGGTATCTAGTTGGTAAGAATGAAGTTATGTATTGATAAGCGTCATTGAAATTAGATTCACCAGGACCTTCTGAAGGTGGAGTTAATAAGAACTTCCGGTAGTGTTCTTTCAATTACTTTGAGTTTTCCAGGAATAATTAGATCCAAATAAGACAGTGGATTCTCATTCCCTACTTTTCTTCAACAACAAAATGGGAAAATACATACTAAAAACAGAATTTTGTGTGAGTCAGGTAGAATCACCTGCAGCAATGATGAGTCACCGTTTTAAATTACTTGTCAACTCTTAGAAACCTGTGGTCACTATGAATGAAACTGCCCTTCCTGGAGCGTGCCCCAAAGATAGCCCCAAAGGGCATCGTTTTCTGTCTACCTTTTAAGACACCGAACTTTCTTTCTGCCTTTTAAGAGGCCAAGCATTCAAAATGCACTTTTCCTTTGTGCACCTGCAGTTCTGAGTCAACAAAAATCACCAGCCCAGGGTGATAAGCTCCATATAAATAATTAATGACATGGAACTAATTACTCCTGCATTAGGCCACCTGCACCCTCAAAGCCTGAGAGCCCCAGGTGTGAAAATTGCAGGGGCAACTAATTGTGAGCTGCATTTCATCACGTAAACCCTGCAGAGGAGGCCCTGGCTGTTTCCTGCTCACGTTTTTTCAGGGTTCAGCAGGTCGAGCATGGGTGGGACCTGCAGCATTTGTAACTATCTCAGAAGGCAAACCAGACAACACAGTGGCTCTTGAAAACTGAGCCTTTAGAGACCACCAGGAGGTAATAGGGATTAAGTTTAATTAGAGGAAAATGTTCCTTGAAGGATATGGTTGGAAATTGTCCCTTGAGGTATGTGAAACCTCCTGCCACAGCTCTAGGTGAGAACGCTACACTTAGGGGCCATGCTTATTCAAGTAGATTCAGCTAAAAGAGTTCAGGATTTCACTCTCCAAACATGTGAATTAAATTACTACATATCTATACAACTGAGGTTTTTATTTTGGTGGGGATTTTTTTTAGTGCATTGGTGGTCCACGCACACGTGCTTGTGTGTGTGTGACGTAGACTCCCCCAACAAGATCTTAAAATCTTATTTAAAATAAATCAAAAGCAAAGAACTCTATGCTGACTTAAACACCAGTAGAAGTTCTGAGGCTGTCTTGTACTCACTGTTATTTTGTGTTGACTTTGGAATGAGGAAGAAACAGAAAAAAAAAAAAACATGACTAAAGTTTCTACCACTACCAACTTCAAATTCACGTTTGATTTTGTTTGATGCAAAGCACAGTCTAAAGATTCACCTCCTCATTTAATGATAGTTTCTTACCAATTATTATTTCTATTTCATGGATTGAAGGTGAGTTGAAGAAAGGAACATTTATGAAGTGATAGAAGTAAGGATTCTAAAGGCATTTGGAAAAAAATTTCACCTGGGTTTGTCCAACTATATATTTTCCCTTCTACACACACACACACACCCCCACAATTTTACAAGAATTAGATCATAGAATAGAGTACCTATTGTTTTCCTCTTGTAAGTTTAAAAATTAAAAAAAAACCAACACTTCTTTGGCTTGACTCCCTTATCCATTTCTCTTCTGCCCCTGCAACTGAGGCTGACAACCTATGGTTTTCTCTATGCTCATTATTATATTTAAATTTATATTTAAATAAATAGTGGTCTCTAATCATCTTTTAATTAATAGATTTTTTTGAGTAAATATTGAGTGGAAAGTACAGAGAGATTCCATATACCCTTCAACTCCTTTCCCCTATTGGTAATATCTTGTATTAGTGTAGTACATTTGTTACAATTGATGGGCCAATGTTGATATATTATTATACATTATTATTAACTAAAATCCATAGTTAGGGTTCTCTCTTGTGTTGTACATCCTATGGGGTTTGACAAATATGAAATGACATGTATCCACCATAATGGCGTCAAACAGAAGAGTTTCACTGACCTAAAATTTCTAATCATGTTTTTACAAAAATTGGATATATGTTGCATCTTGCTTTTCTCTCAGTAGCTTCAAGTCAACTGGCTGGGTGGAGCCTCTTCATTCCTTTCAATAGCTGTGTTGTTTTCCACAGTATGACTATGCCACAGTTTATTCAACATTTCCCCTTGTGGAGTAGAATTCACATTATACCCTTGTGCATAATATGCTTTTACATTTACAGGATTAAGTCCTAAGAGTAGGGCTGCAAGATCAAAGGCTATGTGCACTATTAATTTTAATAAGTATTGTCATATGGCTTTTAAAGATAGCTACATCAAGTGACATGGCCATGAGCCATATGTGAGTACTTTTTTGGTCCTGATCTCCATCAGGACCAAGTTTTTTTTTTTTAACAGTTGTTTTTTTGTGTGTGTTTTTTTTTTTTTTTTTTTTTTTTTTCGGTACGTGGGCCTCTCACTGTTGTGGCCTCTCCCGTTGCGGAGCACAGGCTCCGGACGCGCAGGCTCAGCGGCCATGGCTCACGGGCCCAGCCGCTCCGCGGCATGTGGGATCTTCCCGGACCGGGTCACGAACCCGTGTCCCCTGCATCGGCAGGTGGACTCTCAACCACTGCACCACCAGGGAACCCAACAGTTGGTATTTTTAAACACTTGGTAATTTTTGTTTGAGAAGGACACATAACATACTAGTTACTTACGTCGGCTCTGAATCCTGATTGGGGGAGAGTTCTAGCCCTACCACTTTCTGCTCAGTGACTCAGGTAGTTCACTTTTGCCTGCCAGGGTCTCAGTTTCCTCATCTGTAAAATATGGATGCTAATGATTCTGTTTCATTATAGGGTTGATTGAGTGATTAGACAAATGCTGCACATAATAGGCTTAACTTCTGCCTGCCCTAGACAAAGCATTCAATGAATGATAGTTTTTATTATTAGAATGTTACAGATTAATTATCAGACTTTCAGAGCAATAGCCAGGAATATTGATTCATTATGTATATTCCTGGATGGATTGTAGAATTCTACAAAATTTGATGGTAATTAGGTGAGATATAAAGCAGGTGCAAACATTCCCTTAATGCCAAACCACAGAATGTAGTGCCCCCAAACAGAAGGTTCCTTCTGATCCCTCGCTCTGTAAATGTGCAAGAAAAAATGAAATGAAATAAAATGCAGGTTATCATAGAACCTTGTTCTCTACAAGCACAAACCTTTTGAGTGGAAGCTACCATCTTGGCATATTAAATTTATTCAAGTGTTATTTCCTCCTTTTCCATATTTAAAAATAAAAAAGAAGCTGTTACTATTAAATATTCAAGTAGCACATTTATCTTCAGATTTGATTTAAAATCCTTTGTTTAGGCAGTCTGTAGACTGTACCTCAAGTACATTATATGCTCCCTCTGATGATGGTTTCTCTGACTCTCATCCTATCCCATGCTGTTTTTTCTACTCATTTGCCAAAAATTATTCCTTAAGGGAAGCTGGGAGCATCTTTGGGGAGAGAGGGAGTAAGGGGGACGGGAAGGTAGTAGGCAGAGGAATGGGTGTTTGATCTCTATCTTTGAAACGGCAGCATTCTTCTCCAGGACTCCCTAGGCCAGTGGCAGCCAGGTGACAGCTCAATTGCTCTACTCTACTCCCAGCTGAAATGGGACTCAGATGAGAATTCTTATGAAAGGTTAATAAATTGCGAATGCCCTGATAGTACAGCTCCTGGTCTCATGCTGGGCAATGTCTAGTTATGTAGAATGCTGGTTATATTGGATAAAGCCCTGGAAAATCATGAGGATTTTTGGTTGTTTGTCTGGGGGCTTTTGTTCTATTCTTTTTTTTTTTTTTATTCTTGTTGTATGTATCAACAGTTTATTCCTTTTTATTACTGTTATTTTTATTGCTGATTAGTATTCCAGTGAATAGATGTATAACAATTTGTTTATTTTTTCATCTATTAATAGGTATTTGGATTGTTTCCAGTTTTTGGCTGTTAAAAATAAAGCTGCTATTCCTGCACAAGTCTGTATGGACACATGCTAGTTTTTTCTTTTGGGTAGAGACTTTTGTTCTATTCTGAAGCAGGACATATGGTTTATAAGCTGGATGACCACCTGTTAAACATGCCCTGCTACATCGACCCTTATTCATGAACCAAGAGTCAGGGCATGTATTCTGACAAGGGAGTCTTTATTAGCTGCTGTGACTAATGCCAAATATTGAAATTTCCAATATCTTTTCACTATTTCATGGGATTTGTGGAAGAGACTATTTTAATGAAAGTTGGTATTGACTTGAAAAATCAATAAAGTGCACTTTCTGAAAAAAAGAATTGAAAATTAGTTGTTTTTTTTTTTTTTTTTGCTATTTTGGATATTATTATTATTTTAACATTTTTATTGGGGTATAATTGCTTTACAATGGTGTGTTAGTTTCTGCTTTATAACAAAGTGAATCAGTTATACATATACATATGTTCCCATATCTCTTCCCTCTTGCATCTCCCTCCCTCCCACCCTCCCTATCCCACCCCTCCAGGCGGTCACAAAGCACCGAGTCGATATCCCTGTGCCATGCGGCTGCTTCCCACTAGCTACCTACCTTACGTTTGTTAGTGTATATATGTCCATGCCTCTCTCTCGCCCTGTCACAGCTCACCCTTCCCCCTCCCCATATCCTCAAGTCCGTTCTCCAGTAGGTCTGTGTCTTTATTCCTGTCTTACCCCTAGGTTCTTCATGACATTTATTTTTCTTAAATTCCATATATATGTGTTAGCATACGGTATTTGTCTTTCTCTTTCTGACTTACTTCACTCTGTATGACAGACTCTAGGTCTATCCACCTCATTACAAATAGGTCAATTTTGTTTCTTTTTATGGCTGAGTAATATTCCATTGTATATATGTGCCACATCTTCTTTATCCATTCATCCGATGATGGACTTAGGTTGTTTCCATCTCTGGGCTATTGTAAATAGAGCTGCAATGAACATTTTGGTACATGACTCTTTTTGAATTTTGGTTTTCTCAGGGTATATGCCCAGTAGTGGGATTGCTGGGTCATATGGCAGTTCTATTTGTAGTTTTTTAAGGAACCTCCATACTGTTCTCCATAGTGGCTGAACCAATTCACATTCCCACCAGCAGTGCAAGAGTGTTCTTTACCCTTTTCCTCTTTTTGTGAGTGTGTATGCTTCTGTGTGAGATTTTGTCTGTATAGCTTTGCTTCCACCATTTGTCCTAGGGTTCTATCCATCCATCTTTTTTTTTTCTTATTAATTAATTTTAATTTTAATAACTTTATTATACTTTTCTTTCTTTCTTTCTTTCTTTCCTTCTTTCTTTCTTTCTTTCTTTCTTTCTTTCTTTCTTTCTTTCTTTCTTTCTTTCTTTCTTTCTTTCTTTCTTTCCTTCCTTCCTTCCTTCCTTCCTTCCTTCCTTCCTTTAGACAATGAATCATCCCAAATTGAGGAGATGGACTTTGAGAGCAAGATTTATGATTTTTTTCCCCTTTACCTCTTTTTGTGAGGGTGTATGTGTATGCTTCTGTGTAAGATTTTGTCTGTATAGCTTTGCTTCCACCATTTGTCCTAAGGTTCTATCCATCCCTTTTTTTTTCTAAATAATTCTTTTTTAATTTAATAACTTTATTATACTTTATTTTATTTTACTGTATCTTCTTTCTTTCTTTCTTTTTTCCTTCCTTCCCTCCTTCCTTCCTTCATTCCTCCCTCCCTCTCTCCTTTCTTTCCTTCTTTCCTTCTTTTCTTCTTTCTTCCTTCCTTCCTTCCTTCCTTCCTTCCTTCCTTCCTTTCTTTCTTTCTTTCTTCCTACTTCTACTAATTCTTTCTCTCTACTTTTTCTCCCTTTTATTCTGAGCCGTGTGGATGAAAGGCTCTTGGTGCTGCAGCCAGGAGTCAGTGCTCTCCCTCTGAGGTGGGAGAGCCAACTTCAGGACACTGGTCAACAAGAGACTTCCCAGCTCCACATAATATCAAATGGTGAAAATCTCCCAGAGATCTCCATCTCAACACCAGCACCCAGCTTCAATCAACAACCAGCAAGCTACAGTGCTGAACAATCTATGCCAAACAACTAGCAAAACAGGAACACAACCCCACCCATTAGCAGAGGCTGCCTAAAATCATAATAAGTCCACAGACACCCCAAAGTACACCACCAGACATGGACCTGCCCACTAGAGAGACAAGATCCAGCCTCATCCACCAGAACACAGGCACTAGTCCCCTCCACCAGGAAGCCTACACAACCCACTGAAACAACCTTAGCCACTGAGGACAGACATCAAAAACAACGGGAACTACGAACCTGCAGCCTGCAAAAAGGAGACCCCAAACACAGTAAGATAAGCAAAATGAGAAAACAGAAAAACACACAGCAGATGAAGGAGCAAGATAAAAATGCACCAGACCTAACAAATGAAGAGGAAATAGGCAGTCTAGTTGTGTTTTTTTTTTTTTAAATTCTAGCTATTTCATATATGATACCATACCAGAAAGCAATTTATTATATTTTAAATTATTAATTCTGTAATACCTACAGAATTGTTAATTCTGTAATACTTTCATGGTATGTGAAAAATGGGCTACAAATGTCTAAGATCTAACTGATCTAACTCCCCTCTAAGTTTACCATCCAGAATCGGAAATACAATATTTGATAATAATTTCAATAGATAGAAAGCTCTGAGCAAGTGCAACTAACCCTAAGTGAGTGTGAGAAGAAGAAGGATTAACTTTTGCTTGGAAGATCTGCAACAAGCTCATGTGGGCAGAGAAGGGGGCCGGGCTTTGAACGATGGGTATGATTCCAACATCTTCAGTGAGAGGAAGCCTTCTTAAGAAGCAGTGATGAGTGTGAAGCCTGAGTGTGAGAAATGTTCTAGAGAGAGTGAATAGAGTGGTTTGGACCCCAGACATGTGGGGCCAATCTAATTTCGCATATTCTGTTTTGTTGTCTTTTTATCCAAATAAATTTGTGAATCAGTAAAAAGAAAAACCCCTTGTTACACCATGTGTCTCCACCCTGGACCAACAAAGTTTGTTCACCCAATCGAAGAAAAATGATGGGCAGTAACTCTCAAATTGTGGTGCAACTGTAGCGTTGAGCATCTTGAGTAACAGTTGAAAAAGAAAAAAAAAAAAAAAAGGATTTCCATTCTGGAGTCCACAGGGAATTAATGTTTTGAGTGGGCATGGTGGTGGAAGTCAAAGATGAGACAGTCCCCAAGAAATTCAGAGGAAAAACAAGACTTTCCAATCATTTATATGGAAGAGACAATGAAAAGGAAGAAAAAAGGGAGGAATTGAGGTTTTAAACTGTTGTGGGTTGATTGAAAGGTAATATAATGATTAGATGCTGATCTGTAGAATGAATACATATAGTTTGAATCTCACTTTCCTCATTTCCTAGGATTGAAACTTTGGGAAAGTTTCCTTATTTTTCAAATAGAAATCCTAATAGAACCCATATTATAGAGTTGTCAAAACAAATCTGTGCTCCCAAAATTTTGCATTATTAGGAAAATATCTCAGGCAAGAAAGCCTAGATAGTCTCACTAAACTCCCCAAGTCTCTTCCATTTGCTGGAGTCAATATATCGGTGGCAGAAATCAAAATTAGCATGAAAGAGTGGGTAGGATTTTGCCTTGCTTTCCCATTTGTAAATTACCTATAGAATGCCGTGGATGGTTTATAGAAGTTCCGGTAGTGAAGGAAAGAGAGTAAAAAGAAAGGCCAGGAATGCTAGGTGGGACATTCTGAGCCAAGGCAGAGAATTATTACCAGGAAAATGATGTGTGATGGGGGGATGGGAAGCCAGCAGGAGGACACCTGGACCGTGCGTGTACTCGTTACACTGCTTATTTTGGAAAAGATGTGGAAAATTGAATGCAGAGTTCGAACATGACTATGATTCACTGAAGAAGTCACTCTCAGCATCATCGACCTCGACATTTTTTCAGAGGTCATGTTTACACACAATTTATAAAGTTATAACATGCAGTTGAAAGTTTCTCTGGCATTATTTAGAAATGTCAGGGAGGGCAGTTCCTACCATTTCACTTTGCCTGCCTTTGATTTCTGATTATGTTTTAATTCAGTAAGTATTTATTGTGCTTAGAGCAAAGAAGGGCTTTAGTTTTGTGTGCTAGGGAACCGCAAATCTGGAGCCTTCTGGAGATTTAGTTCCTGTTGTGTCTGCCAACTGGTTCTCACCTGGTCAGTTTTCAAAAAATGAAGAAACGTCTATGCTATGGACTCTGAGAACATTGTTCATCTGGTATCTCACACTGGTCCTCTTCATTTTCTGGGTCATAACTGGGGAAAAGTATTTGGTTTTTCAAATGCTTTTAAGAAAAGTCCTTAGGTTGAGTATATTATGAATCCCCACCTGGCTGCTTCTTATCCCTTGTAATTTGATTCCATGAAAGGGAGGTCACTGCTCCAAAGGGAAGGATTCATTCCTAGGCAGTTTCAGTTGTTAACATGCTGTTTCTTAAAATCTGCATCTAGCTAACATTTACTTGTTCCTCCTGGAGCTAATTAGAATAAATCTCTTCCCTTTTCTGTATTAAGAGACATATTTTAAAAATTTATTTTATTGAAGTATAGTTGATTTACAATGTTGTGTTAATTTCTGCTGTACAGCAAAGTGATTCAGTTATGTGTATGTATATATATTCTTTTCATATTCTTTTCCATTATGGTTTATTACAGGATATTGACTATAGTTCCCTGGGTTATACAGTAGGACCTTGTTGTTTATCCATCTATATATACTAGTTCACATCTGCTAATCCCAAACCCCCAATCCATCCCTCCCCTACCCCCACCTCCCCCTTGGCAACCACAAGTCTGTTCTCTATGTCTGTGAGTCTATTTCTGTTTCATAGATAAGTTCTTTAGTGTCATATTTTAGATTCTACATATAAGTGATATCATATGGTATTTGTCTTTCTCTTTCTGACTTAACTTCACTTAGTATGATAATCCCTAGGCCCATCCATGTTGCTACAAATGGCATTTTTCATTATTTTTTATGGTTGAGTAGTATTCCATTATATATAATAGATTACTACTCCTTTATCCATTCATCTGTTGATGGACACTTAGGATGTTTTCATGTCTTGGCTATTGTAAATAGTGATGCTAGGAACATAGGTGGTGCATGTATCTTTTTGAATTATGGTTTTGTCCAGATATATGCTCAGGAGTGGGATTGCTGGATCATATGGCAACTCTATTTTTAGTTTTTTTTTCTTTGTTTTTCTTTGTTTGTTTGGTTTTTGCTTGTTTGTTTTTTGCGGTACGCGGGCCTCTCACTGTTGTGGCCTCTCCCGTTGCGAAGCACAGGCTCTGGATGCGCAGGCTCCGTGGCCATGGCTCACAGGTCCAGCCGCTCCGCAGCATGTGGGATCCTCCTGGACCAGGGCACGAACCCATGTCCCCTGCATCAGCAGGTGGACTCTCAACCACTGCACCACCAGGGAAGCCCTATTTTTAGTATTTTAAGGAACCTCCAGACTGTTTTCCATAGTGGCTGCACCAATTTACATTCCCACCAACAGTGGAGGAGGGTTCCCTTTTCTCCACACCCTCTCCAGCATTATTGGTTGTGAAGAGAGGTTAATTTGGAGGCTATCATGTTTCTCTATCTTTCCTTCCCCCCCCGCTTTTTACAAGCTAAACCTACACCAGTCTCTTCAATAAATTCTCATGTGACATGGTCAAGACTTTTATATATTTCCTCTTTCTAGTACTTGAAGTCTCTGCTATCAGTAATTAACAGTATAGTATTTTATCTTCAGAATAACTTATCTTGTTAAGTATGCTAGGGTTTCACATAGATGAGCAACTAATTTTTAAAATTAGTTTCCTTCTGAAAGTTAACATGTTGACTTGTGGAGCTGATAATTTCAATTTATTGGACCAATTTCCTAAGGAAAACGCTTTGGCATAATTTTGGGAGTTTGCCACTCTGTTTTCCAAAGAGGTTTCTGGTGACCAAGTCAGATTTAAACATACATCAAATTTTATAAAAAGAAGTTTCTAGCTTTGGGGGCAAAATTGTTTTGCATTAACATCAAAGCAAGCTCCTTGGGCTTCCCTGGTGGCGCAGTGGTTGAGAGTCCGTCTGCCGATGCAGGGGACGCGGGTTCGTGTCCCGGTCCGGGAAGATCCCACATGCCGCGGAGTGGCTGGGCCCGTGAGCCATGGCTGCTGAGCCTGCGCGTCCGGAGCCTGTGCTCTGCAACGGGAGAGGCTACAACAGTGAGAGGCCCACGTACAGAAAAAAAAAAAAAAAGCAAGCTCCTTCATTCAACTGTTCATTAAACATTCCCTGAGTGCCTGATATATACTGGGTGAGAAGTGGTGAAAGATGAATCATGTTCCTGTCAGTCACCAAAAGCCCTCTGGGTCTCAGTTGCCTTTGCTCTGCCATTGATACAGCTCATTATTCCATTCAGAGGGCTTCCACGTGCACTATGGCATTTGAACCTCGGACTCTGGAATCTGGAGGAGCAGAGATGATGCGAGTCTCACTTTCAGTTGATAGCTGAGGTACCTTAAACCCAGGTAAAATCATTTGACCTTATCCCACCCTGATCACCAGGCTCTGCTAACAACTTGGTGACTGAAGCCAAAAGTGATGTGAGAAGGTTTAAAAGTGACAAATGAGTTATTATTCATATTTTTGAGTGAAATATGTTACTCTCGGTACATCTGAGAGACTATTTCTGGTGTTAACTAGAGAGAGAAACCTCTCAGGGAAATGTTTTGAGGCCATTATTAAACTTCCTGATACCTCGGAGATAATAGTACATATTTATTATAATTTAGCAACAAATTTATCTGTAGGATATTTTTCTAGCCACCTCAGCTTTGGGAAAAAAGACAAAAACCTAGAGAGAATCATAAAAATTCTTTGAGCAGCCAAACATGTTACAAGTTCTATAATTGAGTTTTAACAAGAGGATTTTGCAAAATCTAGAAAGAGCTAAACGTTTATATGTTATCCTTAAGATGGCAGAGAATAATTTAATCAACTTAGAAAGGTGGCTAACCGATATACCTTTTAATAATACTAAAAGATGGAAGTCTTCAGTTATGTGGGAAAATGACTAATGTAGAATGATTTTGGATACATGAGCTATTACTATGAGTTGTTTAGCACAAAAAATGTTGGATTTGAAATTGAAAACAATTTTGGAAAGAGATTAATACAGGCTCAGGAGGGTTTTTTTTTTAAAAGTAATATTGTTAAGTAAGAGAATGTTTGCACGTAAGCCTTGAGAATGGTCCCCAACCCTTTGAAGCTGTGATTTCGGCTTGTGTCTATGTGATGCATGCCTTTTACCTCCATTTCATTACCATCTCTGGACCCCATCATTAAGCACATTATTTACCACTGTAGGTCAAATTCTTTTCAAACAAATGCCACTAAAATGCAAAAATATTCCCAAATGTCACTAATTTTACATGGAATTGCATACAATAAAATTTTAGAACTATAAAGTAACTTGGTTAAACCTGAGATTTTATTGTATAAGAGAACTTGGACTGTGCCCAAGTGATCTGAAGTGTAATATTGTTATCTACCTGGGTTGAGCCTAACTTCCCATGAGCTTTGGCACTGAGGTAGGGGGGCTTGAGCTAATTAGTCACTTCTTGCCAGAGGCCAGGGATTAAATCATGTTTCCTGAAAACTGTATAATTCTATAGATCTGTTTGCAAAGTCCTGTAACTCTCAACAGTGTCACCCATCTGCAAAATTACATGGTATTTTCCCCCCAGTATTTGACTGCCTGGGTATAAAAGGAGAGAAATTTATGGTTGATCTAGGGTTGGAGGTGCAGTAAAAGCAGAGACAAAAAGGAGTTAATAGGTAAAGTGGAAGCTGAAAGGACAACCCAGGATGGCTAGGCTGCTTGGAAAAGGAAGCCAGAAGGAAGAGGCTCTTGGAATGGAGGGAAAGGGGAGCAGCTAGGACAGGAGGAAAGATGGAGAAGATGGAAGAATGTGTTCCGAAGGAAGGGTGTGTGGAACTAAAATTTCAGAAGTGGAACAATCCTGAAATTCAGAGTATCGTCATGGAAGTAGATTAGCAAAGGCAGTAGAAATTTAAGTCATGGGGTTCAAGCAGACAGAGCATCATGGGTATGTGATAGCGGCAGTGTCATTTACTTGCATGTTGTTAATTGATTTAAGAAGACTGTGGAAGGGAAGGAGAAGATATCAGAGCGTTACGGAGGGTGAGAAAGGCCTGTCGAACGGCGGAAGGAGAGGCATTAAAAAGGATTGGAGGAGAAGGCGGAAGATGGCGGAAGAGTAAGACGCGGAGATCACCTTCCTCCCCACAGATACACCAGAAATACATCTACACGTGGAACAACTCCTACAGAACACCTACTGAAGGCTGGCAGAAGACCTCAGACCTCCCAAAAGGCAAGAAACTCCCCACGTACCTGGGTAGGGCAAAAGAAAAAACAGAGACAAAAGAATAGGGACGGCACCTGCACCAGTGGGAGGGAGCTGTGAAGGAGGAAAAGTTTCCACACTTTAGGAAGCCCCTTCGCGGGCGGAGACTGCGGGAGGCGGAGGGGGGAGCTTCGAGGCTGCGGAGAAGAGCACAGCAACGGGTGCGGAGGGCAAAGCGGGGAGATTCCCGCACAGAGGATCGGTGCCGACCGGCACTCACCAGCCCGAGAGGCTTGTCTGCTCACCCGCCGGGGCGGGCGGGGCTGCGAGCTGAGGCCGGAGCGCAGGGAGAGGACTGGGGTTGGCGGCTTGAACATAGCCTGAAGGGGTTAGTGCACCACAGCTAGCCGGGAGGGAGTCCGGGGAAAAGCCTGCACCTGCAGAAGAGGCAGGAGACTTTTCCTTCCCTCTTTGTTTCCTGGGGCGTGAGGAGAGGGGTTTAAGAACGCTGCTTAAAGGAACTCCAGAGACGGGCGCGAGCCGCGGCTAAAAGCGCGAACCCCAGAGACGGGCGCGAGCCGCGGCTGAAAGCGCGGAATCCAGAGACGGGCGCAAGCCGCGGCTAAAAGCACGGACCCCAGAGGCGGGCGGGAGACGTTAAGGCTGCTGCTGCCGCCACCGAGGGGCCTGTGTGCGAGCACAGGTCACTCTCCACACCCCTCTTCCACGGAGCCTGTGCAGCCCGCCACTGCCGGGTTCCCGGGATCCAGGGACAACTTCCCCGGGAGAACGCACAGCGCGCCTCAGGCTGGTGCAAAGTCACGCCGGCCTTTGCCACCGCAGGCCCGCCCCGCACTCTGTGCCCGTCCGTCCCCGCCGGCCTGAGTGCGCCAGAGCCCCCAATCAGCGGCTCTTTTAACCCCATCCTGTCTGAGCAAAAAACAGACGCCCTCCAGCGATCTACACGCAGTGGCAGGGTCAAATCCAAAGCTTAGCCCTGGGAGCTGTGAGAACAAAGAAGAGAAAGGGAAATCTCTCCCAGCAGCCTCAGAAGCAGCGGATTAAAGCTCCACAATCAACTTGATGTACCCTGCATCTGTGGAATACCTGAATAGACAACCAATCATCCCAAATTAAGGAAGTGGACTTTAGGAGCAAGATCTATGATTTTTTCCCCTTTCCTCTTTTTGTGAATGTGTATGTGTATGCTTCTCTGTGAGATCTTGTCTGTATAGTCTTGCTTCCACCATTTGTCCTAGGGTTCTATCCGTCCATGTTTTTTTTTTTAAATTTTTTTTTCTTAATAATTAATTTTAATAACCTTATTATACTTTACCTTCGTTCTTTCTTTCTTTCCGTCCTTCCTTCCCTCCTTTAGACAACGAATCATCCCAAATTGAGGAGGTGGTCTCTGACAGCAAGATTTAGGATTTTTCCCCATTTACCTCTTTTAGTGAGGGTGTATGTGTATGCTTCTGTGTAAGATTTTGTCGGTATAGCTTTGCTTCCAACATTTGTCCTAAGGTTCTTTCCGTCCCTTTTTTTTTTTTTTCTAAATAAGAAGTTTTTAATTCAATAACTTTATTATACTTTATTTTATTTTTACTGTATCTTCTTTCTTTCTGTCTTTTTTCCTTCTTTCCCTCCTTCCTTCCTTCCTCCCTCCCTCCCTCCCTCCTTTCTTTCCTTCTTGCCTTCTTTCCTTCTTTCTTTCTTTCTTCCTTCATTCCTACCCTCCTTTCCTTCTTTCTTTCCTCATACTTCTACTAATTCCCTCTACTTTTTCTCCCTTTTATCCTGAGCCTGTGGATGAAAAGCTTTTGGTACTCCAGCCAGGAGGCAGGGCTCTGCCTCTGAGGTAGGACAGCCAACTTCAGGACACTGATCAACAAGAGACCTCCCAGCTCCACATAATATCAAACGGCGAAAATCTCCCAGAGACCTCCATCTTAACACCAGCACCCAGCTTCACTCAACGACCAGCAAGCCACAGTGCTGGAAAACCTATGCCAAACAACTAGCAAAACAGGAACACAACCCCACCCATTAGCAGAGAGGCTGCCTAAAATCATAATAAGGCCACAGACACCCCCAAACACACCACCAGACGTGAACCTGCCCACTAGAGAGACAAGATCCAGCCTCATCCACCACAACACAGGCACTAGCCCCCTCCACCAGGAAGCCTACACAACCCACTGAACCAACCTTAGCCACTGGAGACAGACATCAAAAACAGGAGGAACTACAAACCTGCAGCCTGCAAAAAGGAGACCCCAAACACAGTAAGATAAGCAAAATGAGAAGACAGAAAAACACACAGCAGATAAAGGAGCAAGATAAAAATGCACCAGACCTAACAAATGAAGAGGAAATAGGCAGTCTACCTGAAAGAGAATTCAGAATAATGATAGTAAGGTTGATCCGAAATCTTGGAGATAGAATGGACAATAGATTGGACAAAATGCAAGAATCAGTTAACAAGGACCTAGAAGAACTAAAGATGAAACAAGCAATGATGAACAACACAATAAATGAAATTAAAAGTACTCTAGATGGGATCAATAGCAGAATAACTGAGGCAGAAGAACGGATAAGTGACCTGGAAGATAAAATAGTGGAAATAACTACTGCAGAGCAGAATAAAGAAAAAAGAATGAAAAGAACTGAGGACAGTCTCAGAGACCTCTGGGACAACATTAAACGCACCAACATTCAAATTATAGGGGTTCCAGAAGAAGAAGAGAAAAAGAAAGGGACTGAGAAAATATTTGAAGAGATTATAGTTGAAAACTTCCCTAATATGGGAAAGGAAATAGTTAATCAAGTCCAGGAAGCACAGAGAGTCCCATACAAGATAAATACAAGGAGAAATACGCCAAGACACATATTAATCAAACTGTCAAAAATTAAATACAAAGAAAGCATATTAAAAGCAGCAAGGGAAAAACAACAAATAACACATAAGGGAATCCCCATAAGGTTAACAGCTGATCTCTCAGCAGAAACCCTACAAGCCAGAAGGGAGTGGCAGGACATACTGAAAGTGATGAAGGAGAAAAACATGCAGCCAAGACTACTCTACCCAGCAAGGATCTCATTCAGATTTGATGGAGAAATTAAAACCTTTACAGACAAGCAAAAGCTGAGAGAGTTCAGCACCACCAAACCAGCTTTACAACAAATGCTAAAGGATCTTCTCTAGGCAAGAAACACAAGAGAAGGAAAAGACCTACAATAACGAACCCAAAACAATTTAGAAAATGGGAATAGGAACATACATATCGATAATTACCTTAAATGTAAATGGACTAAATGCTCCCACCAAAAGACACAGATTAGCTGAATGGATACAAAAACAAGACCCTTATATATGCTGTCTACAAGAGACCCACTTCAGACCTAGAGACACATACAGACTGAAAGTAAGGGGATGGAAAAAGATATTCCATTCAAATGGAAGCCAAAAGAAAGCTGGAGTAGCAATTCTCATATCAGACAAAATAGACTTTAAAATAAGGACTATTAAAAGAGACAAAGAAGGACACTACATAATGATCAAGGGATCGATCCAAGAAGAAGATATAACAATTGTAAATATTTATGCACCCAACATAGGAGCACCTCAATACATAAGGCAAATACTAACAGCCATAAAAGGGGAAATCGACAGTAACACATTCATAGTAGGGGACTTAAACACCCCACTTTCACCCATGGACAGATCATCCAAAATGAAAATAAATAAGGAAACACAAGCTTTAAATGATACATTAAACAAGATGGACTTAATTGATATTTATAGGACACTCCATCCAAAAACAACAGAATACACATTTTTCTCAAGTGCTCATGGAACATTCTCCAGGATAGATCATATCTTAGGTCACAAATCAAGCCTTGGTAAATTTAAGAAAATTGAAATTGTATCAAGTATCTTTTCTGACCACAATGCCATGAGACTAGATATCAATTACAGGAAAAGATCTGTAAAAAATACAAACACATGGAGGCTAAACAATACACTACTTAATAATGAAGAGATCACTGAAGAAATCAAAGAGGAAATCAAAAAATACCTAGAAACAAATGACAATGGAGACACAACGACCCAAAACCTGTGGGATGCAGCAAAAGCAGTTCTAAGGGGGAATTTTATAGCAATACAAGCCCACCTTAAGAAGCAGGAAACATCTCGAATAAACAACCTAACCTTGCACCTCAAGCAATTAGAGAAAGAAGAACAAAAAAACCCCAAAGCTAGCAGAAGGAAAGAAATCATAAAAATCAGATCAGAAATAAATGAAAAAGAAATGAAGGAAACAATAGCAAAGATCAATAAAACTAAAAGCTGGTTCTTTGAGAAGATAAACAAAATAGATAAACCACTAGCCAGACTCATCAAGAAAAAAAGGGAGAAGACTCAAATCAATAGAATTAGAAATGCAAAAGGAGAGGTAACAACTGACACTGCAGAGATAAAAGAGATCATGAGAGATTACTACAAGCAACTCTATGCGAATAAAATGGACAATCTGGAAGAAATGGACAAATTCTTAGAAATGCACAACCTGCCAAGACTGAATCAGGAAGAAATAGAAAATACGAACAGACCAATCACAAGCACTGAAATTGAAACTGTGATTAAAAATCTTCCAACAAAGAAAAGCCCAGGACCAGATGGCTTCACAGGCGAATTCTATCAAAAATTTAGAGAAGAGCTAACACCTATCCTTCTCAAACTCTTCCAAAATATAGCAGAGGGAGGAACACTCCCTAACTCCTTCTACGAGGCCACCATCACCTTGATACCAAAACCAGACAAGGATGTCACAAAGAAAGAAAACTACAGGCCAATATCACTGATGAACATAGATGCAAAAATCCTCAACAAAATACTAGCAAACAGAATCCAACAGCACATTAAAAGGATCATACACCATGATCAAGTGGGGTTTATTCCAGGAATGCAAGGATTCTTCAATATACGCAAATCTATCAACGTGATAAACCATATTAACAAATTGAAGGAGAAAAACCATATGATCATCTCAATAGATGCAGAGAAAGCTTTTGACAAAATTCAACACCCATTTATGATAAAAACCCTGCAGAAAGTAGGCATAGAGGGAACTTTCCTCAACATAATAAAGGCCATATATGACAAGCCCACAGCAAACATCATCCTCAATGGTGAAAAACTGAAAGCATTTCCACTAAGATCAGGAACAAGACAAGGTTGCCCACTCTCACCACTCTTATTCAACATTGTTTTGGAAGTTTTAGCCACAGCAATCAGAGAAGAAAAGGAAATAAAAGGAATCCAAATCGGAAAAGAAGAAGTAAAGCTGTCACTGTTTGCAGATGACATGATCCTATACATAGAGAACCCTAAAGATGCTACCAGAAAACTACTAGAGCTAATCAATGAATTTGGTAAAGTGGCAGGATACAAAATTAATGCACAGAAATCTCTGGCATTCCTATATACTAATGATGAAAAATCTGAAAGTGAAATCAAGAAAACACTCCCATTTACCATTGCAACAAAAAGAATAAAATATCTAGGAATAAACCTACCTAAGGAGACAAAAGACCTGTATGCAGAAAATTATAAGACACTGATGAAAGAAATTAAAGATGATATAAATAGATGGAGAGATATACCATGTTCTTGGATTGGAAGAATCAACATTGTGAAAATGACTCTACTACCCAAAGCAATCTATAGATTCAATGCAATCCCTATCAAACTACCACTGGCATTTTTCACAGAACTAGAACAAAAAATTTCACAATTTGTATAGAAACACAAAAGACCCCGAATAGCCAAGGCAATCTTGAGAACGAAAGAAGGAACTGGAGGAATCAGGCTCCCTGACTTCAGACTATACTACAAAGCTACAGTCATCAAGACGGTATGGTACTGGCACAAAAACAGAAAGATAGATCAATGGAACAGGATAGAAAGCCCAGAGATAAACCCATGCACATATGGACACCTTATCTTTGATAAAGGTGGCAGTAATGTACAATGGAGAAAGGACAGCCTCTTCAATAAGTGGTGCTGGGAAAACTGGACAGGTACATGTAAAAGTATGAGATTAGATCACTCCCTAACACCATACACAAAAATAAGCTCAAAATGGATTAAAGAACTAAATGTAAGGCCAGAAACTATCAAACTCTTAGAGGAAAACATAGGCAGAACACTCTATGACATAAATCAAAGCAAGATCCTTTCTGACCCACCTCCTAGAGTAATGGAAATAAAAACAAAAATAAACAAATGGGACCTAATGAAACTTCAAAGCTTTTGCACAGCAAAGGAAACCATAAACCAGACCAAAAGACAACCCTCAGAATGGGAGAAAATATTTGCAAATGAAGCAACCGACAAAGGATTAATCTCCAAAATTTACAAGCAGCTCATGCAGCTCAATAACAAGAAAACAAATAACCCAATCTAAAAATGGGCAGAAGACCTAAATAGACATTTCTCCAAAGAAGATATACAGACTGCCAACAAACACATGAAAGAATGCTCAACATCATTAATCATTAGAGAAATGCAAATCAAAACTACAATGAGATATCATCTCACACCAGTCAGAATGGCCATCATCAAAAAATCTAGAAACAATAAATGCTGGAGAGGGTGTGGAGAAAAGGGAACACTCTTGCACTGCTGGTGGGAATGTGAATTGGTTCAGCCACTATGGAGAACAGTATGGAGGTTCCTTAAAAAACTACAAATAGAACTACCATATGACCCAGCAATCCCACTACTGGGCATATACCCTGAGAAAACCAAAATTCAAAAAGAGTCATGTACCAAAATGTTCATTGCAGCTCTATTTACAATAGCCCGGAGATGGAAACAACCTAAGTGCCCGTCATCGGATGAATGGATAAAGAAGATGTGGCACATATATACAATGGAATATTACTCAGCCATAAAAAGAAACGAAATTGAGCTATTTGTAATGAGGTGGATAGACCTAGAGTCTGTCATACAGAGTGAAGTAAGTCAGAAAGAAAAAGACAAATACCGTATGCTAACATATATATGGAATTTAAGAAAAAAATGTCATGAAGAACCTAGGGGTAAAGCAGGAATAAAGACGCAGACCTCTTAGAGAACGGACTTGAGGTTATGGGGAGGGGGAAGGGTGAGCTGTGACAGGGCGAGAGAGAGTCGTGGGCATATACACACTAACAAACGCAGTAAGGTAGATAGCTAGTGGGAAGCAGCCGCATGGCACAGGGATATTGGCTCGGTGCTTTGTGACAGCCTGGAGGGGTGGGATGGGGAGGGTGGGAGGGAGGGAGACGCAACAGGGAAGACATATGGGAACATATGTTTATGTATGACTGATTCACTTTGTTATAAAGCAGAAACTAACACACCATTGTAAAGCAATTATACCCCAATAAAGATGTTAAAAAAAAAAAAAAGAAGACTGTGATCCAGGTACCAAAGTCTTCAGTGGATGGAGGGAGTATTCTAGGAGCCAGTAGGTATCAACCATGAGGAGGGACAGGAAGTGATGGAGTTAGGTGTCATAGGCTTGATGGAGGGGGAGTTTTGTAGGAGGTTGGTAGGTGGTGAGAAGCACAGAGGCAGCTGATGTTGAACTCACCCATGAGTGGCTGGAGATCGAACAGTCTTGCCTTAGGAAAGTGACAAAGGGTTTGAAAGGAGTGAACTTGTAAAATGGCAGCTTTTGCTTAGCAGGGGGACACATGCTTGATCTCGTTTCCTTAATTCTTAAGACTCTTAGGATCTGTTTTCCACATTTAATTTTCTTGCCATCATGTATGGTGGAGTGGCCGATGCTTCAACCTGCAAAGGAAGAGATTCGGTGGCTTGGTTTTAACACCTTCTTTGAAAATCAGCAGCCTGAATCGGCAAGCCTCGTCCTTCCCCAGTAATGTCCCCCAGCTGTGAATTCTCCAGTAATTACATGTTGGGTAATGAAGTTTGCTTTTATCTGTACTAAATTTCAGTTTTAAGCTTTATTAATTGGCTTTCATTTTGGCCCTTGTGGGAAAAGGTAAGTGAAAAGATCTATTAAATTTTCTCTTGGTTTTTATATATCTTCCTTCCTTCCAAATAGAATAAAAATGAGCTTCCTTTCTTCTCCTGTAACATGCTCTTCATCCATTTTAACCCAGATGCCCCCCCCACCATTTCTGAGCACCAGGTGTGCCACTGATTAGTTCTTGAGCTTCTCTGAGCCTGTTTCCTCATTTGTAAATTCATGATAGTGTTATCTACTTCAGAGGGTTGTTATGAGGTATAAGTGAGGTGACGTTTGCAAAGCAGTAAGAATAGTGTTTGGCAATAATAAGCCTGATGAAACGTGTTTGTTAAATTAAAATACTGTGTGGGGATGGGGTGCTTTCTGGGAGTAATTTTTTAGTAGTAAAACTTGCTGGGAACAGCAGCATAAAGCATAAAGCTATTGACTAGTGTTGTCCTCTTTCAAAGATGCAATTCTTTTTCTCAGAGCTCCCCATTGTGGTTCTGCAAACTGGTATATCTCCAGTAGAATCTTGTGAATAGATCCATCCCTCCGTATCAGCTTCATAACTTCCTCTACCTCGGCCACCATGGGCCACTATCTCTTTGCTGTCTCACACTTGTTCCAGCCAAAGATTAGGGATTTCAATCAAAGCATTAATAGTGGATTAGGAAGCCGCCTTCTGCACTGGTGCACTATACCAAAGCCTCCGAAGACTAGTGGTTGGGCCATTAAAGGGCCTGAGTTGAAGTTAATTGTCAACCCACTTCCTAACCAAACCTCTAACTCAATTAGCACTTATTTGACTATCTAAATCTTTGGCTTGAAGCACCCTGCCAGTTTGGGTGGGAGCTTTTGGTATGAAAGGCACCCTTTTCCTGGGAACTCAGCCCAGACAAACCAATTCATTTCACACTTTTTTTCCAACTTACTACAACTGGGAAGCAAATCTTCATTACACTTCATCTATTGGGATTGCAGCCAGCAAGCTGATAGATCCCATCAGCCCATCTCTTCAGTTACCAGGTCTTTTCATGCTTATAGTGGCTTTTGAGTAACCATTTCATGGAGAGGCTTCCTGGGCTCGCTGGCAGTTCCTTTGGGGAGAGCAACATTTTTGAAGATGATATTTGTTTCCCTCTTAATGCCATTTTATAACTTCAGCGTTAAAGATTGTTAAGCAAACAAGTACAGCCTACAGTTTGGTACTAACATTTTATGACTGGTGAATTCAGTGACCTTCTACTTAGGCTTTGATCTTAATTATTTTAAATATCATAGGGTCTGATTCACAAGGCAGTAACTGCAGGTCATTATTTCTGGCATGATTAGTCTAGGTTAGAAATTAGCTTTGAGGCCCCCGGCACTATGCTCTAACACTTTCTGAAATGGAACACCTGTGTAATGGCTGCACAGATCATTTGGTTAAATCAGTCTCTAATTTAATGAGCTCTGACTTCACATTTGTGTTGTGATCTTTAAGAGTTAAATACGTATGCATAGTTTTGAATTTGCCATGTTGTACAATTATCTGCACACTCAACTCATGTAACTTATTGCTACTAATTTGTGCAAGAAGCCTTTGTATAGATAAGCATCTGTAAATTAAAAATCAGCCTTGACTTTTAAAGGAGCAAAATAGAAATCCACAGCAATCTATCTACACATCAACCTACTTACCAAAATGTAAAGAGCAGCAACACAATGTCCTCATGATTTATCCTCAGAAACTTTAGATGAAGTCACAAGTGAACATGAGATTTTTAGCATCTACACCAGAGTTTCAAGATTTTATGTGGCCAATTGCCATTTAGTAAGTTCCTCTTTTATTTTGTGGTCTCTGGACCATCACATCACCTGGGAAAGTAGAAATGTAGAGTCTCAGGCCCCACCCCAAGTCTACTCAATTTGAACCTACATTTTAACAAGACTCTCAGATGATCTGTAGATACAGTGAAATTTGAGAAACACTACTTAGTTCATTCTCCTTAAACTGATATTAAATTCCGCTCCCATTGTTGATATTTTGGGGCAAAATTTCTAAAGAGATCAAATCAAACAATTCTAACAAAAGCCAATATAATGTGGATCTCCAGCAACATCAAAAAAATCCTGAATCTGACCACATCTCACCAGGACCATCCTACCATCTTTTCCCAAGCCCCTATCACCTCTTGCCTAGATTATTGCAAGAACATTTTAAGTACTCTTCCTTTTTCTGCCTTATTCCTGCTGCTCCCTCTAACTTCACCACTTGATCACAATTGATTCTCCACTCTGAATTTTTTAAAACCTGAATTAGATGTATTCCTCTCTGCCTAACAACTTCTCATGGCTCCTCATGCCACTCTGAGAGGATATGCTCAAACATTTCACACTAATGAGCACTCTGCAAATCATGTGAATTCTTCCTGGAATGGGTGGATTTTGGGCATCACATGGTGTCCACATCCCAAGTCATATTTTAATACAGAGGTACTTTTTACTCCTCAAATCTTTGAAACCGCTAGGGTTTGTGTCACTGAGTTTCCTTCACTGAACAAGGGAAGGGATTGCTACTGGCTGCCCAGTTCTCCTTGCTCAAAATTCTAGGAAATCAGCCTTGTGGGACAGAGGGTGGCATGCTTAAAGAGTATGTGTTGGCTGTGTGGAGCCTGGACTTCGGTAGTTGTTCAAAAAACTAGCTGGGGCGCATAGCACAGGGAGATCAGCTCGGTGCTTTGTGACCACCTAGAGGGGTGGGATAGAAGGGTGGGAGGGAGAAGCAAGAGGGAGGGGATATGGGGATCTATGTATACATATAGCTGATTCACTTTGTTTTACAGCAGAAACTAACACGCCATTGTAAAGCAATGATACTCCAATAAAGATGTAAAAAAAATAAAAACCAGATCATGCTGGCACCCTAATCTTGGACTTCCAGCCTCCAGAACTGTGAAAAATAAATGTCTGTTTTTTTAAAAAAACAAACAAACAAACAAAAAAACTAGCTGGGGAAACCTGTGTGATGCTGATAAAATTGCACTTCTTGCCCTTCCCTCTTGCTGCCTTTGTCTCCTTCCCTCTTGCTATATAATTTTTCTTCCTTCTCATTTTCCTTCCTTCTCTTTTTCTTTTTTTAAATTGAAGTATAGTGAATTTACAATGTTGTGCCAATCTCTGCTGTACAGCAAAGTGACTCAGTTTTACACATATGAACATTTGACATTTTCCTTCTTCCCTTCCTTGCTTCCTTCGTTCCTTCATTCCTTCCTCCCTCCCTCCCTCTCTCTCTCCCTTTCTTTCTTTCTCTATCTTTTTCCTTTCTTCCTTTCTTCCTTTCTTCGTTTCTTTCTTTCTTTCTTTCTTTCTTTCTTTCTTTCTTTCTTTCTTTCTTTCTTTCTTTCTTTCTTTCTTTCTTTCTTTCTTTCTTTCTTTTCCTTTTTCTTCTCTGTTTTCCTTCACACCTTCCTAAGTTTCCTCTGAGAACTGAAGCATATCGTGAATTGCTGACTATATTCAAATGTCTTCATATTCCTTTTCTCATGTTAATGATAAATTGAGTTACTGCTCATATTTCTTTACATATATTCCCTAGCACTCAAAGAGCAAGAAGTTTTCTGTAGCAATTTAATGGATCTCAAAAGAGGAAGACCCACATCTCTGCTCTGAATCTTCAACCTCATTTGAGCAATGCTACTCATTTAGTTCGCCTGGAAATACCTGACTGCTATCATGGGCCAAACCATTTGCAATCAGGTTTCATAAAAATCATTTGATATTTGTATAGATTGTATTTTTCATAGATGACAGCACTGATATTTCCCTTCCCACATGTTCTGGAATCTTGAAAATCTGTCATCAGGAAGTGAAGTCTACATCCCCACTCCCTGAACCTGGATGGGGCTTTGTAACTGTCTCAGGGAATAAATAAAATGATAGCATGTACTATGTGACTTCTGAGGCTAGGTCATAAAAATGTGTACTTCAGAGCATCTGGGATGTTCACACTGTAAGGAAGCCCAAGCAGCCATTGGGAGGCCACGTTGAGATGAACCATGGCCCCCAGGTCCCAGCCCCAGCTAGGCTCACAGTCAATATCCAGCCCAAACTGAGCTGGCCATGGGAGTCAGCAACCCCAAAATGCCTCTTCTATACCCCAGCTGAGTCTCACTGAGCAGAGATAAGCAGTCCCCAACAAACCCCATCTCAAGTTGTGTCTTCATGAACAAAATAAATAATTGTTATTGTCTTAAGCTGCTAAATTTTAGGGTGACTTATCAGGAATGAGTAATATAGATATAGATATATATGATATATGATATATATTAGAAATTCACCTTCTTTGGATTTAGCCAAAGAGTTCAAAAAACACTTGATCAAATAGTGCAACCCACTTATTTTAAAACCAGGACCTGGGCTTCCCTGGTGGCGCAGTGGTTGAGAGTCCGCCTGCCGATGCAGGGGACGTGTGTTCGTGCCCCGGTCTGGGAGGATTCCACGTGACGTGGAGCGGCTGGGCCTGTGGGCCATGGCCGCTGGGCCTGCGGGTCCGGAGCCTGTGCTCCGCAGCGGGAGAGGCTACAACAGTGAAAAGCCCACATACCGCAAAAAAAACAAAAAACAAAACCAAAAAAGACTGGGACCCCACAAAGAATAGTCATTTTTTTTTCACCTTTTCTGAAGCATTTACTTTTTCCCAGGGCCATAATTTGAATGCAAAAATCTCTGGAACTCTGCCCAGGATTAGTTTAATTTTCTAACAACTTATCACATTGGGAAATGATGCACTACTGTGCTCAGGCCTGTTTCAGCCTCCTAGAAGCAATGATGGATGACCACTGAGAGGCTTCACATCAGGAATGAAAGTAGCAAGTGTGAATTTCAAGCTCAGTCACAACCATCACCTGGGAAGCTTTAATTTTGTCAAGAGGGAGGAAGTTCTCTAAATAAGACATGATGTAAAAAGGGAATAAGTCTTCAGCAAGGGGTAAGATTGAGGCTAGCAGGACTGAGCTGCTCTCCAGGGCTGGCCCACAAAGAACTTAGAGAGCAATTAAGTCGAGAGAAGGGTGGTATATTAACCATATTGACAGTCCTCAGTACCCCGGGGATCCAATGTGCTAGGAGAGGGTGTTGTTTTAGGGACCTCTGGGCAGAGGCAGTGCTCAATGGCAGGCAACCATAAGCAAAGTCCATACATGTAGAGGTAAAGCCCTCCCAGTGTCTGCAATCCAGCCTTTTTTGGGCAGAGATAAGTCAGGATCAGGAGCCTGTCTGAGCTGTGGTTCAGAACAGCACTCTCCATCTGAAGTGGATCGCCAGCCAGTGAGGAAGCCAGCTAGAACTCCCTCCCCCCAAGGGGGGTAATTTGTGTTATTACTGTAGGTCTATTTGCTGCATAATATTCTTCAGGATATTTCTCAGGTTCTAAAAAGCAAAACAGAAAATACATTTGTCCAAGCACTGTTAGCTACTTCCCAAGGTGTTTGCATTGACTGTCATTTTTTTCTTAATGTTCTTCTGATGACAACATAAGTTCTCAATCACTCATCTATTTGTCCTTGAAAATTGCATGGGCCCACCTTAATTACAGAGCCACAAAAACTTGAGAGGGGCCATCTCTTGGGTAAATGGGTCCTTCTGCCAGTTTGCAGAGGTGGTGGAGGGGAGGAAGCAGGCTAGATGCAGGTGAGCTGTGAAGAGGATTACCTGGTGATTCTAGGCACGAAGAGGCACAGAAGGGGGGCCTGAGAACCCCAGGTTAATGCTGAAACAGCCCTACGAGCAATTTGGCACAGTTTGGTATCCTGTAGATGAAAATGAAAAGTGAAGAAAAAGTTCACATATGTGTCTATTTTCTTTACTGTTGCATCTCCAGAAATTAGGGCAATGCCTGGCAGGTAGTAAATATTCAAAATTATTTACTGGAAGAAAGGAACACATAAAACCCTATAGCGCCCCCAGTACATCTCTGTTTTCAGTCCCTGCAACCATCTTCTAAAGTCTCTTTTACTTCTTTCTTTAAAATTATTAGTGATGATAGAAGAGCATGAGTCCTCTTCATCAGAAATTCTTGTGACTATCAGGGAGGAATAAATTCTTTTGGCCAGCCTCTAACTGATTAATTATCAATTGGTTAATCAATTGATAATTTGAGCAGTGGGCTCAAAACTATACATTCTAAGGCATAAAAGTCAAACAAAATGTTCCCAGTCCCCTGACTCTCCCATAAAGCCCCTTTTACTTCCTGCTCAAAGTAATACAGGTTATGATCAGGTGCTATTAGTTTGGTGGGATCCTTAGCCTCTGCTGGAGAGCCTTCTTCCTCTTGTTTCAAATGTCCAGACTAGAGACCTGCCCCACCCCTCACCCCCTTAAATAAAGAAAAACAGAAGTTAATTCACTGGGGAGATCTGTGGACACGGCCAAGTTACAGCTTCCCGGGGACAGAGGAAACCGGACTCTCTCTTTAATAAGCAGATGGTTGACCTTGGTGACTTCTACTTACCACTTTTCCTTTCTCATTTGAGGCCCTGGGAGGTGGGTTTCCTCTTTTGTCTAGCAGATATATAATGAAATTCCAAGGACACAATTTCAGGACAGAGAGCAAGGTATTAAAATGAAGAAGAACATTCCACGCTTCGGGTTCTTTCACATGTAATATTCATAGATCATCTTCTTGAATGAAATGGCTCTGGCTTTGTAGTTCCATATTCCAGGAATAAGAGCATCCACTTTTTAAGTACATTTTATACCAGGTCCAGGAAGATTCTAATGTGTAGGGATTAGTTTTGTGTCACACAGTCCCTCAGAAGACCTTGGATTTCAGCCACAGCCTGTTCTATGACATTCATTAGCGGGTCCCCACAAGATGGAGCCCCATTGCCCACAGTGTAAACAGATTAATTCACCTGGTAAGTGGCTTCCCTCATTCCTTATTTCATTTTCCTGGGATCATTCTTATTTTCCTATTTTCTCAAATAAATAACTGCACCCAAATCCTATCTCAGGTTATACTTTTGGAAGAACCCAAACAAAGCAAACCATCACATGTGAGGGCACGGATAGTATTGCAACTTTTATATGAACCACACAGGCAGTAGTGTGTTGGTTATCAGCTCTTCCAAGGAAAACTCCTGATTTGTAGCACTTGCCAATTTCTGTGGTGTAAATATTTCCACTGTAGCCAATTTCAACCTACCAACATGATACAAGTAAACTTAGAGTGGCATGAGATGGGCACCATGAGCTCTCTGGAGGCAAGCTGGCTCCAGCACATTCCTGCCAGAGCCCAGATCAATACAATTCACATAACTGAGCACCATCAAGAAATATCAATTAAGAGTGTGGATACTATTAATGTTTTGTTTTCTGTTAGATGCCCTAACACCAGGGTCCCTAACCCCCAGTACTTGCCTGTGGCCTGTTAGGAACCAGGCTGCACAGCAGGCAGGTGAGTGAGTGAAGCTTCATCTATATTTACAGCTGGCCTCCCATCACTCACATTACTGCCTGAGCTCTGCCTCCTGTTAGATCAGTGGTGGCGTTAGATTCTCATAGGAGCATGAACACTACTGTGAACTGCGCATGCAAGTGATTTAGCTTGTGTGCTCCTTATGAGGATCTAATGCCTGATGGCCTGAGGTGGAGCTGAGGCAGTGATGCTAACGCTGGGGAGTGGCTGCAAATACAGATTATCATTAGCAGAGAGGTTTGACTGCACAGAAACCATAATAAATCAATTGCTTGCAGACTTATATCAAAACCCTATCAGTGAGTGGTGGTGAAAATAAGCTCAGGGCTCCCACTGATTCTGCATTATGGTGAGTTGTGTAATTATTTCATTATATATTATATATAATATATTCTGTAATAATAACAGAAATAAAGTGCACTATAAATGTAATGTACGGGCTTCCCTGGTGTCGCAGTGGTTGAGAGTCCGCCTGCCGATGCAGGGGACATGGGTTTGTGCCCCGGTCCGGGAAGATCCCACATGCCGCGGCGGAGCGGCTGGGCCCGTGAGACATGGCCGCTGAGCCTGCGCGTCCGCAGCCTGTGCTCCGCAACGGGAGAGGCCACAGCAGTGAGAGGCCCGCGTACCGCAAAAAAAAAAAAAAAAAAAGTTAGCTATAGGCAAAAAGAATATGCAACAAAATAATAATAATAATGTAATGTACTTGAATCATCCTGAAACCATCCCCCCACCCCGGGTCAGTGGAAAATTGTCTTCCATGAAACCAGTCCCTGGTGCCAAAAAGGTTGGGGACCGCTGCCCTAACACACTGTAATGCATGTCGCTTTATTTATTTTAAGCATTAAAAGTGCATATTTTACCCAGATACCTATATTCAGAATGTAAGTCACTATTTTGTGACTTACTATTTTGTCATTACCTTTGTGTAATCATGTTGCATAAAAAGCAGTTGCTATTTCCCCAGAGGGAAACAGGTGACACACTCACATTGGGATAATTTGAGGTGAGTATAGTGAAAGAGCTATTTACGAAGGAGTAGACAGGGTATAAAGAAAGTAGGATTTGTGTAATATTCTTGGGTCTATGTTATTAATCCTTGGCCTGAAGGGGCAACGGGAAGATGCAGCTATCAGAATGGAGGACAGAGATGGCTGTGCAGAAAGGGTCAGTGGACAGGAGTTGAAAGTTTGAAGAAAACATAGCTAGCCCACAATAACTCACCAGGAGGCTGTAGGGATAATTACTTTGGCAGCTCTCTCCTCCTTTCCAATCTCCTACTCAGGCAATCCATTGGCAAAGCCATCTGTTCCCTTGAGACGCTTCCAGTCTGGTTCTAGTAGGGTCTGAATACTCATTTGAGCCTCACAAGATTCACTGTGTTGGCATTAGAGCACATTTTCACAAAATGAAGAGCCAACTGAGGCCATAAATAACTAGGCTGCAATAAAGTTAGGTGGCAATATGAAATACTAATAGCACTTGGGCTGTTTGGAATGATCGGGGAACGCGGAATCAAATGCAACGCTGATCTGTTTGCTGGGAAAGCTGTACTTTAACTAATGAAAGTACCACAATCGAAGTTGGAAGAGTGGAAATTTATGAGGCAAGTATGCCAGGGAACATTCTGAAGGAAATCCAAGGGAAAGGTGTCTAGACAATATTAAGGAGTGGCTGGACAATGCCGTCAGTTGGTGACACAAATAACTATCTGTAAAGTTAGTAGCTCAAAAAGGTTGCCATAGATACTTCTGGAATGGAACAATAGGGTTTCTAGCAATGCCTTCTTTCCAACATATTAAAATTTTGAAGGAAATATTCTTGATTTTATTTTTTTAATTCTTGACTGCTGACCCGTGGAAAGCCCCATGTTTTAGAATATGGGACTGGGAGCAGTATTCTACCCTGACCTAGATTTTGACCTCATTTTACTTTTTGATCTTTGGTCAAAAGGTTTCAGAGAAATTATAAAGACCAAGACTTGGATTTTAATCTTTAGTATTGCTTTCCAGTAGTGAGAATTTGGGGGTAGGGTGAGGTGGAGGAAGTGTTGCTTTCAGTAAGAATTTTTTGAAAGATAGAGAAATGAACTAGTGCCGGAGATCTCTTACTTGAAGGTCATTGGACTCCTGGTAGCTGAAAATTCTATTTGAGTTTCAATCAGTGTTGCTTATAGAGCATACAACATCCTGCACCTTTAATGGTGCATGCCTGGCTATCACACAGCACAGCCCTGCTTTCCTGGGACCACAACTTTAGTGTAACTTTTTTCTAGGTGGTGCTTGGAATGTGATTTAAGCTCATCTTTATAAAAAAGAAGGAAGGGGGAGGATGACGATATGCTGAACAAAAGAGCAAGAGAGTTTATCAGGATGCTTTCCATTACAATTAAGAGAGAAGACCCACCCCAAACTGGCCTTAACAATATGGTATTGGTTTTCACATCTGGAAAGTTTATAAGCTTCAAGTCTGGTTTGTTCACTGCTCAAGCTCTTCTTCTCAGTGATTCTCAGTCTTCTTCTGTGTGTTGTTTTTGTATTCATGGTACCAAAAGAGCTACCATGGCACCACATTCACATCCTGCATCATCACCCAGAGCATAAGAGGAACTATCCCAGAATTCTCAGAGAATTCCCAGAAGTCACTATGATTTGATTGACACCCCCACCCCCCCAGATCAATCGTGTTGTCAGCACAATAGAGAGGGTGTATCTTCTCTACCCTCAGTCTGTGCCTCTGGAACCACATTCACTTGAAGGGAGGCATGAAATAGGTGGTAGAGGGGTTACCATGGCACACTTGTGAAGAGGGAACGTGTAAGAGAAAGAAGAAAGAGAGGCCCAAAGGAGAGTTTGACAATAACAAGGTTAATTTTATTCTGCAACAGGTTCAGGCAATACCAAAACTATTTGAATCAGAGGCAGTACCACTGAAATACATTAGAGTGGTTGTATCAAATAATAAGAAAAATTTTAGTCCCATCACTTATAAATTATGAGGTTTTGGTGGGTAGGTTTATTTTTCTGAGTCTCAGTTTTTTCAACTGTAAGATATGGTAATAATTACTATTGTGCAGGGTTGTGTTAATAATTAACTAAAATAGTGTTTCTAAAGTCCTTACTATGGGATTTTGTGTAAAATAGGCACAAAATATATGTTAGAATTAATGTGGCTAAAATGATAACAATAATTTATTGCTACTATATTTAGTTCATTTTATGCACTCCCACCATGGTAGTTACTATATTTTAGAGTTGTTCTGATAATTTTAAAAGATAGTGTCTTTAAAGGATTTGAAGTGGGGAGATAATTAATATTAGAATAATAATATATTTTATTTAATATTAAATAACATATAATTAATACTAATTTTATATTTTATATAATTCCAAGGTACTAATTGGAAAGACAGAACTCCCTTGCATATTTATATGTAATAATGGTAGCTTGTAAGATTTGTCTTATTACTATATGGCTCCATAGCATAGTCATTGTGAAAGGCCAATCAATAAACAGTGCTACAGTGATGGTTTTGATTCACTAATTTGTAGTAGTTGTTACTAAAAGGTTAACTCTATATGTATTCATTTGTTTACCATGCTGTAATTTTCAGAAAACAAGGTAGAGATGGCCATGACTGGATTCAGGGGGTGAGGTCCACTGATGGCCAAGCCTTACTGGGCTGTACTTTCAATTACATGCTCAATGGCTTGTCTTCAGCAATTTTGTTCTCATAAGCTACTTTTATAAACTCAGGGGTCTTTATAGGCAGTAGGTCAGATGAAAGCTGTACATCATGGCGATATTTAGTGTATGTATTTATGTTTTGAATTGTCTTGATTATTCATCCCTGGTACTTTTATTATTTAATTCCTATGGCAGTCTTGTTTTTAGCTTCAAGTGTTGTCTTCCTTCAAAAGTTTGTGTCCTAATCACTGGTTAATTTCAGTTTTTATGATCCGTATGATTTTTCCTTCTCATCTTTCCGAAGCATGTCTTCCATTACTTCTCTGGGTTCTTTTCCAACTTTTAACCATTTTAATACATACTAAAACATTTAAAACTTTGCTAAAGTCTCAGAAACACATATAATTATTTGATCAAGTAAATAAATGATTAGAAACTCATAGGATTCTTAAAAACATTTTATGTGCTACATAAAATTTCAAATGAGAGACACAAGTTTGCTATTAGACAACATTAGAAATTCTAACTTACTTTTTCCATCTTTATTAGAGTATAATTGCTTTACAATGCTGTATTAGTTTCTGCTGTACAACAAAGTGAATCAGCTATATGTATACATTTATCCCCATATCCCCTCCCTCTTGAACCTCCCTCCCACCCTCCCTATCCCACCCTTCTAGGTCATCACAAAGCATTGAGCTGATCTCCCTGTGCTATGCAGCAGCTTCCCACTAGCCATCTTTTCTACATTTGGTTGTATATATATGTCGATGCTACTCTCTAACTTACCTTTAAAGATTGAGTAAATCCATGTTTAGAAATGCATACAATTCTTATTAAATGCCATTACCTGTCACCGTTAAGCATTAACATCTATCAATTAACAGACTTGTTTCATCAAGCAATCACTGTATGCTTGGACATCCTTTTGCTGGCATCTTCATGTAAGAATCACTCCTACTAAATCTTAAGGATATATACATACATGTACCCATAATCCCCTTCTAGGTTATAGTTGAGATGACAAATTATTTGTATTTAGATTTACATAATCAAGTGCATTTACTTTTCTTGGAATTTGATCACCAATTAAATGAAACTTCGGGGGGGGGGTTGATACTAGGAAGTAATAAAATGTGTTATCAAAGGATGATAAGTTCTTTGCAAAGAATAAATTTTAGAATGAGGTATGCCTTCATCAGTTTAGATGCATCTTAGAATACTTACACTTAGAGCATGTAAGTACCATATTTATGATTATTGGCATTTGGTCTTTGACCTCAGACCCCTTACTACATTAGTGTTTCATGGGAAAATAAATTGTGCTTTACAAGCTTGCCCTGCCCAGTACCATTTTAAGGAATGTAATGTGCTTTGTAGTTACTCATTCACATCTTCTGCTATCAAATGTGTGTTGATCAGTTTATAAATACTGAGAAGTTTTGTCTCTTGGAGGTTCACATAAACTACATAAATGGCAAGTTTGTGGAAATCTTATGTTGTTTCTTCCATTTGCCAGTGAGTTGAGCAGAGAGACTACTGAAAGGTCCTGAGTTTTTTGCTGTGTGACTGTGGGCAAATTCTTTGCCTCCCTGAATCTCAGTCACTTCATCTGTAAAAACGAGAGAGTTGAAGCACATATTCTTTAAAATGTTCTTCTATTTCAAATTTTAATCTCACAGGGTGAATCAGGAAAGTAGAAGTTACTCATTAGTACCACATTAATATGGTACCAATAGGTCTTTTTGGAGCCTTCTCCAAGTGAATGATAGTTCCTGGGTATCCCTGTGAGCGGATAACAAAAAGGGCAGAAAACCCAATTAACTTTGGACCCCTCTTCCTCAGGCAACCTTCACTCTCAGCCCAAGATTCACCACTTTAGCTATTTGATTGAAATTTTACAAATGCTTTTAGATTTTCAGAGCTTTTCTTTAATGTTAACCTCAGCCAATATATCTATATCTCTCTATATAGATCTATATATCTATATATAATATATTTCTGACAATTTTTATATATAAATTACTGGAACTCCTACTCAATTTTTATTCATCCCAGAACATTTCTGAGGATTTCCCCACCTATTTTTCTCTGTCCCAATCGTGACTTTTTCCTTTATAATGCTTGCATTTATTTTATTTAGGTGTGTTCACTCATTTTTCAGTTTTCCGCAGTAGAAAAGAATTTCCATGAAGATAGAACCTTAGCCGTTTTGTTATTTTTATATACCAAGGCCTGACACTTAAAGAAACATAATATATGTCGAATAAATAAACAAAATAAAGTTTATTGTGTGCAATGTTCCAGGAAAACACTGTTTAAGGATTATCTAATATCCTCCCATAATTTTGAGGTAGGTTATATTATGCTCTCCTTTTTGACAAGTGAAGGAACTAAAGGTCCAGAATAAATGCAAGTAGGTTAAACTATCCTATATAAAATTATTAGCTTGACTATTCAAAATGAGTATATAACAACAATAAAAACCAGCCAAGTTAGTAATACATCTTGTCTCTATAAGATAGACAAACAAAGTGAAATGATGAAACAGGTAGAAAAACTAAGAGATGAGAAAACATCCCCTGGAGACTACAAGGAGAAAATGGACAAACCCATAATCATAAAAGGATATTTTTACACACTTCTTTCAGAAACTGACAAATCAAGCCAACAAAAGATGATTATAGATACAAAATTTTCAACAATTAAGAAGCTTGATATTAGCTTTACCCTCCGACTTGGCTGCTGTTTCTCCTCTGTTATTCTTTTCCTTTAAATAGACTTTATTGAAGGATACTCAGAGTAAAATGCATATATCTTAATGGTACTGTTTGATGCACTTTGACAAATGTAGGCACCCATCCCATGTAACAGATTAGAGCATTTCCATTACCAGAAGGTTCTCTTGTGACTTCTTCCAGTCACCTCCCGAACCCCACCCTCCAAGGCAACCCTAATCAGATTTCTAGCACTAGAAATTAGTTTTTTCTGTTCTTGAACTTCAATAAATGAACTCATAGTATATATTTTTTATCAGTTTGGCTTCTTTCACTAAGTATAGTGTTTTTGAGATTCACTGATGCTGAATGTATCAGTAGTTCATTCTTTTTCATGGCTAAGTGGGCTAGTATGGATTTACCATAGTTCTTTTGTTCTCTCACTTGCTGATCAACATTTGGATTGTTTCTAGGTCTTGGTTATTATGAATAAAGTCTCTATGAACACGTACATACAAGTTTTTTTTTGTAGACAGAGGCTTTTATTTCTTCTGGAGCTGCTAGATCATAAGACAAGTGTAAGTTTAACATTGTAAGGAACTGCCAAACTGTGTTTCAAAGTGATTTAATTATTTTACATTTTGACCAGCAATATATGAGGGTTGTATTATTCTACCTTCTCACCAGTCTTGTATTAATCATTATAGTGGATGTGAGGTGGCATGTAGAGTAGTATCTCAGTGTAGCTACACTTTACATTTCTCTAATCGTCATGATTCTGATGATGCTTCCATGTGTTTATTTCAAAGGACTTGAGCCTTTTGCCCTTTTAAATAGCCTGGGTTGTTGTTTTATTAAGTAGTATGTGATTTTTATATATTCTGGATACAAGTCTATGGTAGGCAGAATGCCCCACCCCCAGGATGTCCATGCTCTAAATCCCTGGATTCTATGCATATGTTACATGATATGGCAAAAGGGATTTTGCGGATAGAATTAAGGTTAGGGACCTGAAAATAGGGAGATTATTTTAGATTATTTGGGTGGGCCAATCTCATCACAGGAGCCCTTAAAAGCTGAGAACTTTCTCTGGCTGGAGGCAGAAGAGATGAAGCAGAAGGAAAAATCAGAGAGATTTGAAGCATGAGAAGGATTTGACACCTCCTTGCTGGCTTACAGATAAAGGGGACGATGTGACAGAGAATAGAGGCAGTCTGACAGAGCTGAAAGAGGCTCCCGGCTGACAGCCAGCCAGGAAATGAGGACTTCAGCTTAATAGTCTCAAGGAACTGAGAGTTGCCAGTGACCTGAATGAGTTTGGAAGTGGATTCTCCCTGAGAGCTGCCAGTAAGAGCCCTGGATGGCTGTCACCTTGATCTGGGGCTTGTGAGAGCCAGAGGGGAGGAACTAGTCCAGCCCACCTGGACATCCAACTCACAGAGCTGTGAGATGATACGTTCATGTTGTTTTAACAAGCTAAGTTTGTGGTAATTTGTTAAGGCGTCAATAGAAAACTAATGCAAGTCTCAAGTCCTTTGTCAAATAAATCCACTATGAATACGTTCTTGCAATCTTTGGTTTGGCTTTTTACTTTCTTAATGGTGTCTTTTGATGAGCAGCAGTTTTAAATTCAGATGAAGTCCAATTTATCATTTTTAAATTTCATCTTTAGTGCTCCTTATTTTGTTCTTGGGAACTTATCTCTTATTGATACATTAGATTCCCTCTTCCAGGGGATTTTGGACTTTTCCAAAATTGTTAAGATTTGTCCTTCAGCTCCCAGTATTTCCCAAGAACAATTAAAATGTATCAACTCACTGTTTAACCAGGGATCCTAAATATCTTACCCACATTTATGGTCCACGGCTTCCCTATACACAGAACCATTCATCCTTATTTTATTAAACTGATTTTGATCCCTTTTCCCTTAAAAATTACCTTCCTGTATAGTTTTATAATGGGATGTTTAATTCTAATGGAAAGTAAAGTATCTTCAATACATATTTTCGTTAGCTCCAATTTACTGAGCCTTGTAATGTACTCTCCGGGGAACATAATATAGCTCGAATTTTCACAAAGTTAGGTATTTTTTTTAACATCTTTACTGGATTATAATTGCTTTACAGTGAGTGTTGTGTTAGTTTCTGCTGTATAACAAAGTGAATCAGCTATATGCGTATGAATATCCCCATATCCCCTCCCTCTTGCATCTCCCTCCCACCATCCTTATCCCAACCCTCTATGTGGTTGGAAATCACCGAGCTTCTCTTCCTTTGCTATGTGGCTGCTTCCTGCTAGCTATCTATTTTACATTGGGTAGTATATATATGCCCATGACACTCCCTGACTTCGTCCAAGCTTACCCTTCCCCTCTCCATGTCCTCAAGTCCATTCTCTACATCTGCATCATTATTCCTGTCCTGCCCCTAGGTCCATCAGAACCTTTTTTTTTTTTTAGATTCCATATATATGTGTTAGCATACGGTAACTGTTTTTCTCTTTCTGACTTACTTCACTCTGTATGACAGTCTCTAGGTCCATCCACCTCACTACAAATAACTCACTCAATTTCGTTTCTTTTTATGACTGAGTAATATTCCATTATATATACATGCCACATCTTCTTTATCCATTCATCTGTCAGTGGACACTTAGGTTGCTTCCATGTCCTGGCTATTGTAAATAGTGCTGCAATGAACACTGTGGTACATGACTCTTTTTGAATTATGCTTTTCTCAGGGTATATCCAACAGTGGCATTGCTGGGTCATATGGTAGTTATATTTTTAGTTTTTTAGGGGACCTCCATACTGTTGTCCATAGTGTCTGTATCAATTTACATTCCCAACAACAGTGCGAGAGAGTTCTCTTTTCTCCACACCCTCTCCAGCATATATTATCTGTAGATTTTTTGATGATAGCCACTCTGACACGTGTGAGGTGATACCTCATTGTAGTTTTGATTTGCATTTCTCTAATGATTAGTGATGTTGAGCATCTTTTCATGTGTTTGTTGGCAATCTGTATATCTTCTTTGGAGAAATGTCTATTTAGGTCTTCTGCCCATTTTTGAACTGGGTTGTTCATTTTTTTGATATTGAGCTTCATGGGCTGCTTGTATATTTTGGAGATTAATTCTTTGTCAGTTGCTATGTTTGCAAATATTTTCTCCCATTCTGAGGGTTGTCTTTTTGTCTTGTTTATGGTTTCCTTTGCTGTGCAAAAGCTTTTAAGTTTCATTAGGTCCCATTTGTTTATTTTACTGTTTATTTCAATTTCTCTAGGAGGTGGGTCAAAAAGGATCTTGGTGTGATTTACGTCACAGAGTTTTCTGCCTATGTTTTCCTCCAAGAGTTTTATAGTGTCTAGCCTTACATTTAGGTCTTTAATCCATTTTGAGTTTATTTTTGTGTATGATGTTAGGGAGTGTTCTAAATTCATTCTTTTACATGTAGCTGTCCAGTTTTCCCAGCACCATTATTGAAGAGGCTGTCTTTTCTCCATTGTATACTCTTGTCTCCTTTATCAAAGATAAGGTGACCATAGGTGCGTGGGTTTATCTCTGGGCTTTCTATCCTGTTCCATTGATCTATATTTCTGTTTTGGTGCCAGTCCATACTGTCTTAGTTAATGTAGCTTTGTAGTGTAGTCTGAAGTCTGGGAGCCTGATTCCTCTAGCACCATTTTTCTTTCTCAGTGGTGTTTGGCTATTCAGGGTCTTTTGTGTTTCCATAAAAATTGTGAAATTTTTTTTCTACTTCTGTGAAAAATGTCAGTGGTAGTTTGATAGGGATTGCATTGAATCTGTAGATTGCTTTGGGTAATATAGTCATTTTCACAATGTTGATTCTTCCAATCCAAGAACATGGTATATCTCTCTATCTGTTTGTATCATCTGTAATTTTCTTCATCAGTGTCTTATAGTTTCTGAATACAGGTGTTCCTAGGTATTTTATTCTTTTTGTTGTAATGGTAAATGGGAGTGTTTCCTTAATTTCTCTTTCAGATTGTTCATCATTAGTGTATAAGAATGCAAGATATTTCTGTGCATTAATTTTGTATCCTGCTACTCTACCAAATTCATTGATTAGCTCTAGTAGTTTTCTGGTAGCATCTTTAGGATTCTCTATGTGTAGTGTCATGTCATCTGCAAACAGTGACAGTTTTATTTCTTTTCTGATTTGGATTCCTTTTATTTCTTTTTCTTCTCTGATTGCTGTGGCTAAAACTTCCAAAACTAGGGGCTTCCCTGGTGGCACAGTGGTTGAGAGTCCGCCTGCCAATGCAGGGGACACGGGTTCGTGCCCCGGTCTGGGAAGATCCCACACGCCGCGGAGCAGCTGTGCCCACGAGACATGGCCACTGAGCCTGTGTGTCCAGAGCCTGTGCTCCGCAATGGGAGAGGCCACAACAGTGAGAGGCCCACGTACCGCAAAAACAACAACAACAAAAACTTCCAGAACTATGTTGAATAATAGCAGTGAGAGTGGCAAGCTTGTCTTGCTCCTGATCTTAGAGGAAATGGTTTCAGTTTTTCACCATTGAGAATGATGTTGGCTGTGGGTTTGCATATGTGGTTTTTAATATGTTGAGGTAGGTTCCCTCTGTGCCTACTTTCTGGAGAGTTTTTATCATAAATCTGTGTTGAATTTTGTCAAAAGTTTTTTCTGCATCTATTGAGATTATCATATGGTTTTTCTCCTTCACTTTGTTAATATGGTGTATCACATTGATTGATTTGTGTATATTGAAGAATCCTTGCATTACTGGGATAAACCCCACTCGATCATGGTGTATGATACTTTTAATGTACTGTTGGATTCTGTTTGCTAATATTTGTTGAGGATTTTTGCATCTATGTTCATCAGCGATAGTGGCCTGTAGTTTTCTTTTTTTGTGACATCTTTGTCTGTTTTTGGTATCAGGGTGATAGTGGCCTCATAGAATGAGTTTGGGAGTGTTCCTCCCTCTGCTATATTTTGGAAGAGTTTGAGAAGGATAGGTGTTAGCTCTTCTCTAAATGTTTGATAGAATTCACCTGTGAAGCCATTTGGTCCTGGGCTTTTGTTTGTTGGAAGACATTTAATCACAATTTCGATTTCAGTGCTTGTGATTGGTCTGTTTATATTTTCTATTTCTTCTTGGTTCAGTCTCATAAGGTTGTGCTTTTCTAAGAATTTGTCCATTTCTTCCAGGTTGTCCATTTTATTGGCATACAGTTGCTTGTAGTAACCTCACATGATCCTTTGTATTTCTGCAGTGTCAGTTGTTACTTGTCCATTTTCATTTCTAATTCTGTTGATTTGAGTTTTCTTGCTTCTTTTCTTGATGAATCTGGCTAATGGTTTTCCAATTTTGTTTACCTTCTCAAAGAACCAGCTTTTAGTTTTATTGATCTTTGCTATTATTTCCTTCATTTCTTTTTCATTTATTTCTGATCTGATTTTTATGGTGTCTTTTCTCTGCTAACTTTGGGGATTTTTTGTTGTTGTTGTTGTTGTTCTTTCTCTACTTGCTTTAGGTGTAAGGTTAGGTTTTTTATTTCAGATGTGTCTTGTTTCTTGAGGTAGGATTGTATTGCTATAAACTTCCCTCTTAGAACTGCTTTTGCTGCATCCCATAGATTTGGAGGCTTCATCTTTTTTTTTTTTTTTTTTTTTGCGGTATGCAGGCCTCTCACTGCTGTGGCCTCTACTGTTGCGAAGCACAGGCTCTGGACACGCAGGTTCTGCAGCCATGGCTTACACGCTCAGCCACTCCGCAGCATGTGGGATCCTCCTGGACCAGGGCATGAACCTGTGTCCCCTGCATCAGCAGGCGGACTCTCAACCACTGCACCACCAGGGAAGCCCCGGGGCTTTGTCTTTTCATTGTCGTTTTTTCTAGGTATTTTTTGATTTCCTCTTTGATTTCTTCAGTGATCTCTTGGTTATTAAGTACTATATTGTTTAGCCTCCATGTGTTTGTATTTTTTACAAAATTTTTCTGTAATTGATATCTAGTCTCATAACACTGTGGTCAGAAAAGTTACCTGATACGATTTCAATTTTCTTAAATTTACCAAGGATTGATCTGTGATGCAAGATATGATCTATCCTTCAGAATGTTCCATGAGCACTTGAGAAGAAAGTGTATTCTGTTGTTTTTGGATGGAATGTCCTATAAATATCCAATAAATCCATCTTGCTTAATGTGTCATTTAAAGCTTGTGTTTCCTGATTTATTTTCATTTTGGATGATCTGTCCATTGGTGAAAGTGGGGTGTTAAAGTCCCCTACCGTTATTCTGTTACTGTCCATTTCCCCTTTTATGGCTGTTAGCATTTACCTTATTTATTGAGGTGCTCCTATGTTGGGTGCATAAATATTTAAAATTGTTATATCTTCTTCTTGGATTGATCCCTTGATCATTATGTAGTGTACTTCTTTGTCTCTTGTAACAGTCTTTATTTTAAAGTCTATTTTGTCTGACATGAGAATTGCTACTCCAGCTTTCTTTTGATTTGCATGGAATATGTTTTTCCATCCCCTCACTTTCAGTCTGTATGTGTCCCTAGGTCTGAAGTGGGTCTCTTGCAGACAGCATAGGTACAGGTCTTGTTTTTTGTATCCATTCAGCCAGTCTATGTCTTTTGGTTGGAGTATTTAATCCATTTACATTTAAGGTAATTATCGATATGTATGTTCCTATTACCATTTTCTTAATTGTTTTGGGTTTGTTATTTTAGGTCTTTTCCTTCTCTTGTGTTTCCTGCCTAGAGAAGTTCCTTTAGCATTTGTTGTAAAGCTGGTTTGTTGGTGCTGAATTCTCTTAACTTTTGCTTATCTGTAAAGGTTTTAATTTGTCCATACAATCTGAATGAGATCCTTGCTGGGTAGAATAATCTTGGTTGTAGGTTTTTCCCTTTCTTCACTTTAAATATGCCCTGCCACTCCCTTCTGGCTTGCAGAGTTCCTGCTGAAATATCAGCTGTTAACCTCATGGGGATTCCCTTGTATGTTATTTGTTTCTTTTCCCTTGCTGCTTTTAATATTTTTCTTTGTATTTAATTTTTGATAGTTTGATTAATATGTGTCTCGGCATGTTTCTCTTTGGGTTTATCCTGTATTGTACTCTCTGTGCTTCCTGGAGTTGACTGACTATTTCCTTTCCCATGTTAGGGAAGTTTTTGACTATAATCTATTCAAATATTTTCTCAGACCCTTTCTTTTTCTCTTCTTTTTCTGGGACCCCTAAAATTTGAATGTTGGTGCATTTAATGTTGTCCCCGAGGTCTCTGAGACTGTCCACAATTCTTTTCATTCTTTTTTCTTAGTTCTGCTCTGCAGTAGTTATTTCTATTATTTTATCTTCTAGGTCACTTATCTGTTCTTCTGCCTCAGTTATTCTGTTACTGATTCCTTCTAGAGTATTTTTAATTTCAGTAATTGTGTTGTTCATTGCTGTTTGTTTGCTCTTTAGTTCTTCTAGATCCTTGTTTAATGTTTCTTGTATTTTCTCTATTTTGTTTCTGAGATTTTGGATCATCTTTACTACTACTACTCAATTCTTTTTCAGGGAGGTTGCCTATTTCATCTTCATTTATTTGGTCTCGTAGGTTTTTACCTTGCTCCTTCATCTTTAACATATTTTTTGGTTGTTTCCTTTTTTGTTTGGTAGTTGGTGCTGTATTCCTGTCTTACTGGTTGTTTGGTCTGTGCACTGGATTTTGCAGGCAGTTAGATAGAGCTGGGTCTTGGTGCTGAGAAGAGGACCTCTGGGAGGCCTCACTCCGATTGATATTCCCTGGGGTCTGAGGTTCTCTTTTAGTCCAGTGGTTTGGATTTGGGGCTCCCACTACAGGAACTTGGGCCCAACCTCTGGCCTGGGAAGAAAGATCCCACAGGCTTCATGGCACAGTAAAAAAAAAGAAGGAAGAAAGAAATAAAAAATGGAGCAGTACAATATCAAAGAATAAAAAACCAAATAAAATTAGAAAGATAAAAAAATACATTAGGAAAAATAAAAGTGTAATTGAAACAACAGCAATGAGGTAAAATAAAACTACAGCAGAGAAAAGAAAAAAAAGAGGGAGGGTGGGCAACAAGCCAAAAGAAGAAATCACTAACAAAGTATAAGGAATAAAATAAAATTAGCAAAATAAAAGATTTATTAAGAAAAATAAAAATAAAGAATCAACAATAATGAATCGAGGTAAAATAGAACGTCAATCTAAAAGAGGAAATTTTTTTTTTTAAAAAAGGAAAAAGACCTCGGCTATGGGGACGGAGTTTAGACAGGCGTTGGAACTTAGACAAGTGCGGGGTTTAGGATGGGTTGGGACCTAGGCAGGTGCGGAATGACATTGGAGAATGCGGCAGTGCCTAGGTGGGGCGACGTTCAAGCGTGGGATGGGGCCTCTGCTTGTGGAAGGGGAGAGGCAGCACATGGAAGGGAGGGCCTCTGGAGTGTGGAGTTCGGGAGTTTGGAGGTAGGGCCCTGAGTGAGGGTGTGTAGGTGGGGTTTAGGCCCAGCGCATTGGATGGTGTCTCCGAGTGTACAGGTAGGGCCCTGGGTGGAGGTGTAGGGGAGGGGCTTGGATTCGGCGGGGCAGGAGGAAGGCTCTGAGGGCAGAGGATTAGTCCTGGGAGCTCAGCAGGCTCTCCGGTGCCTAAGTGGACAGGGAAAGCACTGGCCCTGTTCCCTTCCATTCCTTAATGCCCGTCCCCCACCATCTCCTCCAGGATCTCCCACATCCACTCTGGACCCCTAACGCCCTAACCATGGGTGGGTCCCACTGGGTGTAGGAACTCCTTCCCTCCCCCAGCCACCCCTCAGGGGTGCTGGTCCTGGATGTCCAGCCTTTACTTTTGCTCCCCCTTCCCTCCCTCCTGCTCCCTCAGGACCCATGTGGCTGGAGGGGGCCGCGGTGTGCAGAGGATCAGGCCCGAGATCTCAACAGGTTCCTGGGGGTCCAAGTGGGCAGGAGAAACCTTGCCACTCTCCCTTTTGATCCTCTGCTCTACCAGTGTTTCCCTAATTTCCCCCTTTGGGCATGGGAATCCCTTCCCCTCCCCCAGCCGCCCCTCAGGGGGCCAGTCACATCCTACCTCCACTTCTCCTCCCCCTTCACTCCCCCCACACCCCACGTCCTACCGGGTCACTGAGGTTTCCTCCCAGCCCCTTACGTGTCCATGGTCCCCCACTTGTGCCTGGTAGGTGCCCTAGTTGTGAGGAGATGCGAATCCGTGTCCTACTGGTAAGGCATCCTGACTCTGCCCCCAAAAGTTAGGTATTGTTGACACCACTTTTAAAAACAATATTGTAGCTTAGTATTTAAAGGAAAACACAAACATACTGAAAATCTACTGCTTTGGGTTTTGCCACTTTTAAACTCTGATTCCCATTAGGATATTAATCTATATCCACACATTTCTTTTCGGAGTAGAACCTTACCAGTTTTTATACTTTAAACAATTCTGATAAAAAATTTCTTTTGGATTCCAAGATCTTTCTGTTTAAATATTTAAGCCTAAAAGCTATTGGGGAAAGTTAATGAGGAGGAGAAGGATAGTAATGTAGTCTTAAAGTGTCTTTTCTTTAGGTAAAGAGAAAAATATTAAGTACAGAGTGGAGAACTCAGTTACCACCTTGGTGAAGGGATCAAAAATAATATCGTAAATGTAGGCAGATGGGCATTGTATGTCTTCCAGGTGTGATATCCTGAAAAAGACATACATCGTCTGCAATATTCCAGCTGGGGCTGCATAAACTGAATCTAAATGTGAAGGAAAACAGAGAAGCCCCAAAGGAGGAACAGTAAATTTTTTTTCAGGACTATATTCTTTAAAAATGTCAGTCCTAAAAGATAAAGACTGAGGAACCGTTTCAGATTAAAGCAAATTAACAGGGCTTTCAGTCAGCTGGTGCTCGTCTGAAAGAGCCAAGCTTGCACAGCTCTTTCCACCTGTACGTTCAGTGATACCATTTTGATAACTTGAAATTGGTTACAGTGAGAGTGTTCATATCACAGCAGTGACAGTTGTTACAAATGGAGAAATTTATCCACCAGAGCACTGATTGTTAAACATTTACCAGTACAACACTGAAGGCTTGACAACTAAGCACAATATGGGATCTGAGACTGAATCCTGAACTGGAGGGAAAAATATGCTACAAAGGCCATGACTAGGTCAGTTGACAAAAACTGGAATAGAGACAGTGGAAGAGGAAGAGTACGGTATCGATATTAAATTCACTGAAGTTGGTAATTGACTGTGCTTATGTCAGAGAATATTTTTATTCTTAGGAAATACACATTGAAGTAGTATTTAGGAGTAAAGGGCCAGGATGTATGCAACTTACTGATGCAAGAAAGAAAAGAGGGGGACTAAAAACCATGTCTATAAAAAAGCAAATGATAAAGCAAGTGAGACGAAATAGTAACAATGCATAAACTGGATAAAGATTATATGGGTTTTTAAAAACTCTTCCTGCAACTTTTCCATGAGCTTACACTTATTTTTAAATAAAAGTTTTAAAATATCCTAAAATATATTTTTTAAAAAGGCACGACCATGAGACTAAGTTTAAAAATCAGAAGACCTGAATATGCATTTGGTTTCATAACATCTCTTTTTAAAGTCAAAGAATTATTCTCCTAAGCCACACATGGAAAAGAAAGGGAATTTTACCACCTGGAAATTTTACCTCCCTTGGTAAATTCCTTATTTTGGCAGGTTTAGGAACTAATGAGATATGTAGCCTAGCTGTTGTGGTTTTTGTGTTCTATGCCACTTGGATCAAAGATGGCTCAGAATTTCACCTGCATTGGGCAAACACTGCTACATGAAACTCGATCCACTGTAATTCATTCTCTTGAAATTTTATAAAGAAGTTGCAAGGGAAATGCATGGATAATTACTGTTTATGCTCAAGAACCAAATTTACCCCTTTTATTGGGTTTGAAGGAGCTGGTAATGAGCTTCTTTTGTGGCCCTGCCATTCACCAGAAGACAGCTCTTTCAAGCTGAAGCCTGATTTAATTCTTTCTCACTGAATAGCATTTCAGCAAGGTTGCCAGGGGAATTTTATTTTTGTTATTTTTTCAGTACAAATACTACATACAAACGTTAAAAACATCAAGCTGTACAGAAAGGAACAAGATGAAAAATAACAATCATACCCACTCCTTTTGCCCCTAACCCCATAGTCATCACGAACCATTTCTTGTATACTTCTGGGGGAAGAGAATATACACGCACACATCTATGCATGCTCTTTAAAAGAATACAAATGATTCTTTATATATAGTACTTTACATTTTTCTCTATAATAATATATATATTATTAATATCTATCTATTATTATTAATATATATCTATATCTAATATATCTAATATATCTATTCCCCCATCCAATAATACATCTGGGACATCTTTTCTATTAGATTGAACTATATGAAATTAGGTTTCACCTAATATCTCAGGATGTAAATGTAGCTCATTTTTCAGACCAGTGCTGCCATGGCCTTAATGCAACAGATACACAGAAATGTTATCTAGTCAGTCCCAGTTACTGCACATTCGATTTGGCTACATTTTTTTGCTATTATATACAATGCTAAAACGAACATACATATTGATAGGTATGTATATATGGATACTTTTGTGACTTTATCTGTTTGATAAGTTCTTAGTAAGAGAATTTCTAGGTTGAAAAAAAATGCACATTTAGAGGGAATTTGTTAAATTGCCCCAAAAAATGTTGTACCCCTTACATGGACCCCAGCAGTGTAGGACAGGAATTTTAATTTTTGCTAAACTTATAGTAAAAATCTTAGCTTTTAGTTTATTGTCTTCATTGACTTTTTAAAAAATAAGTGATTTTGAGCATCTTCTTACAGCTTTATTTGCTCTTTGTATTTCTTTTTCTACAAAAGTTGACTTATTTGTATCTTTTTATTCTGGACACGCAGGCCCAGCTGCTATGGCCCATGGGCCCAGCCGCTCCACGGCACGTAGGATCCTCCCGGACCAGGGCACGAACCTGTGTCCCCTGCATCGGCAGGCGGACTCCCAACCACTACGCCACCAGGGAAGCCCTTTCTTTGTATCTTTTAAAGATCATTGTTTGACTCATTCCTATTGATTTGTGGGAGAATGTAGTTCAAGAAATTAGCTATTTGTCACATGTTTTGCAATATTGAATGAAACTGAGGAGTCTGAATAAAATGTTAACATGGTGACAGTAATTTTGAGACTATGTCACAGCTTACGTATAAGATTTTTTCCTTTTGCCATTTGATTTTAATTTTTTAATTTAATAAAAATTTTATTAATTCTGTAAACAATTTTTACTTGTTTAAGATTTAACAATTTTTTTCCTTTATGGCTTCTGTATTCTTTGTCAGAATGACTTTCCTGCTCCAAAATTATTAAAAGTTCATCCCTGTTTTCTTCTAAGAGCTCTAGGATTTCCTTGTTTACATATGTCTCTTTCCCAGGAAAGTTCTGATTATAAATATTCCATCTTAGTATCAGACTATTCCACCAGAATTCAATTTAGAAAAAAGCATAACTATTGCCAATAATTCTAGTTACTACAACATAGCTGTGTCATGGTCTGAATTAATTAAGCATCCCTCAAAACTGTTTCTACTGTTTTTCCTCCCACTCCTTCCTGATTCATGCTTCCATATCAACTTTCCAATCACTATTTCAGTGTTTTGGAAGGTGACTCTCTGGAATAAGAACACAGCTTGAATCCGACCTATAAATGATGAATTTGTATTCTGATACAGCGCAGTGGTTCCTGAAAGCAAGGCTTCCCCTTGGCACTCCAGACTTGAAGAGATGAGACCTAGCTTACTCTGGAAACTGGAGGTAAGAGTGACTTGGAATTACTGATTAAGGAAGGGGTTTGAGTCGTTCCTAATTTAGGTTCCCATCTGAAAGATGGCTCGGATACTTGTTCCATATAAGCCAAAAAAAAAGTGTCCAGGTAAAAAGACCTTCCCTGGGGCAAGCAAAAGTTCAGGAGATAAAGTCGGGGGGTGGGGGTGGAGGTTGTTTCTGTGCATTTGGTTTGCTTGCTGGCTGTGTTTCCCCAGGAGCTTATTGAATGTAGGCAGCCCCGCTTTCATTTAAGGAAAGGTTCGTGGGCGTTTGTGGGCTTCAATCCATGTGCCTCTGCACTACATCTATGACTTGCAAAAACAACCTTGTGGGATGCTAATTCAGTCTTGGGTTTCTTTTTCATATCAAATACTGCCAACTTGGCCTTAAATGTGTGCCAGATGCACTATGGTATGTTTTTGTGATGTGATACCATTAGGAAGTCTGGGTTAAGTATGGATGCAAGCTGGCTTCTGCTCCTGGAGTGGTTTCTGTCACTTATGACTGAGACATAAGCTTGGGAGCTGCAGAGCTTGCTGGGGACCTTGGCCAGAAGTGCCTGGCAGCAGAGGGTCATTGAATCCCTGGTGACAACTGCAGGTTCTCTGGTTTGCCTCTCCTCTCTGATGGCTGGATTTCTGAATCCTATGAGAACTAGAAGAGTGCTTGCCTGGGGTAGGGAGGAGAAAATGTCACCAGAGCGCAGCATGCTCTGTAGAAGGCTTGTCACAAGCATCCCAGGGTAATCTTCTGATATGCACACCTAGGGTGCTGTTTCCTTTCAAATTTCAAGATGTTGTCATTGCTGATGGGCCCAGAAACTAGAACATATTTAACTTTTCATTAAGAATTGAAAACAAAATGAGAGAGAGAGAGAGAGGGATACCCAGTGGGGGAAAAATGAATAACTGGGAAGTTTAAGGAAAGAGAGAGATGATTTAAACTGAAATGGATTCTTTTGGGGACAAAAATACATGGACAATTTTCCCATATATAGATTTTACAAGAAGCATATTCTAAACATTATGATGCATGTTATCATTTTTTACATCTTTTTTCTTTTCCTTCCTTTGCTTGCAATCAAGTGAAACAATGATTACAATTTGTGCTCTGTTTCTGACTGAATTTGACCAAAACTGATGTCTCTCATGCAAAACTGTGGTCAAAGATATACTACCCAGTGATTTTAAAATTTTGTACACTTTCGAAGACTAAACAATGTTATGAATCAATGAAATTCTAACATTTTTAAATCTTGAAAATCCAGGTTCTGTTGGTCACTGAGCAGACTTGAATAGTTTATTTCTGAAACCTGTTTGCTTCCTTTGCAAGTATTCAGGGTGAATTAGTTAGCACCATAATATTCAGTGGTGCCGATAATAATAATTACAGGTGGAAGAAAAGCATAGAGGAAGGCAGCGATGTATCTTGGCCATTATTTCCCTAATAAGGTATTTACAAAAATGCAGAGCAATGAAAGGGATTTTTACATTGAATAGAAATGAGGTGCTGAAACCCAGTTTGTTTTCAGGATATGGCCAGCAGCGACAACCTTTGCTGTCTAGGATGTATTTGGTAAAGAGAGCATGTACTTGTAAACTTGGGATAGAGGTAAAGAAGATAATCCATTTCCTTCATTTCCGTTTCCATTTTTTCAGACATTTGTCCTAGGGCAGAGCTATTTGCCATGATGGAATTGTTCTATATCTGCCCTAATATGGTAGCCAGTGGCCACATGTGCCTATTGAGCACTTGAAATGTGCCTAGTGTGATTAGAAAACTGCCTTTTAAATTTTATGAAATGTTAACTTACATTTAGATAGGTACATGTGGCTGGTGGATGCTGCTTTGGCCAGTGCAGACCTAGGCTAGAGCTTAAATGATTTTCCCAGTGAGGATTGACTTGGGAAAAACATCACTAACCAGAGCTTCCTAAATAACATCACAGGTGAAAAAAAATTCAAGTAAATGTTTACATTTTCCAGAATTTAACTTAGGTAAGATTTCATAGGACCCTAGTGGCTTTAGGGAAAGTCCTTGATTACAGACAAAAAGAAGCTCTAATACCACTTTTTAAAATGTTCAAACAAAAATGCACAATTTGATAAATAAATCTATCACTTAGATCTTTAGGATTTTCTTCCTCTTTGAAACACATTTAAGTTATTCTGATGTGACCTTATATCAGGTCAGATGTTAATTTGGAAGCCTCTTGTATTTCTTCCAGACTACCTCAATAGAAAGCTTACGTAAGAAAGTTTATGGCGGAGGCATCTTTCTTTGATGTTTTGGTGCTTTACACTGGTCTTCTTTTAAATCACGGAGAGATGGGATAAGTGCATGAAATTGTTCTCAGAAAAATTTTTGCAGTTGGCTTTGCTCCACAGCTCTGTGAAGAGCTAAGCTTTTGTTTGTGTGTGATCACCAAAAGTAACCTTCTATTTCTAAATGAGGGATTTTTAAACATATAAACTAGCAGTAACCAAGGAGCATGATCTGTGTCATGATTTTTCTGTAAGGGACATAATATGATAAAAGGTAATACTGAGGCATAGAGATTAAGAGATATCAAATGACTCTGAGAAAGTTGGCATGCAATAAATTAAGTTTAACTTCTTGGGAACTGATTTTATTCATGAACCTACTTTGTCATATGGACATGCTCTTCTTTTGGGGGTAATCGTTGTTCAAACACCATTTCCAAGGTGTGTATGTATGTATCAAAAACACTGGGCTTTATATGTGACTTCTTAGCTGTGTGACAAGTTTCTTCACTCTTCAGTTCTCCAGGCATGTATTTAATAATGTGAGTATCTATCTATCTTTAATATTTTAAATTTACTAAACAAATTTAATGTCTTCTTTAATATTCTTTTAGGAATAATAATGTAGCAGGAATACATGAAAAAAATAATTGACCACATAATTTTAAATGTTAGGTAATGGCTGGGGTTTGGGTGAAAGTCGTTTATTTGGGAGGTGCAGGAATCAGTGGGAGGGAAGTGGGGAAGCCACGAGGGAAAGAAAGTGAATACCAGGCAAGGTGATGAACAGGTACCCACTGCGGGCAACTGGAGCTCCTTCCTGCTGGGCCATCTGGGAAACTGTGTAGAATATGCCTCAAAGTTGTCCCATCTGAGGAGTGAGGAAGCCAATATATTTATCAGCCAACTCTTGCTCATCAATGCTGAGCACTTCTTCCCAGTCTGTTAATTTCCAAGCACCACAATTAAAGGCAAATAATGAGCAGAGTGGTCTTCCATGGCTTTGGAAAATGCCTGTAAGCAAAGAGATGCAAATATTGCAGTTAGAAATAAGAAGGTGCTCAATGACTTGATAAAGCTGAAGAATATAGGTGGAGAAACAGCATCATTTGCTACATGGGAAGAGAAGTGTCCAAAAGTCCAAAGAAGAGTCTTGTCGGGTTTCCTGTTAATGGTCCCTGGTCATACTTGAGATCAGTGCTGCCATTCACTTCTGGGGGACCTTGGACTTACAGCTTCATATTCCTGGGCCTCAGTTTCCTCTTCTGTAAGATTCAGTGATTGACTTAAAAAGCTATAAAGGTGTTTCTTTTTATGCTAATGCTGTTTGATCACTATCATTGTCCTCTAGGACCTTGCTGTTTAAAGTGTGGTCACAGACTAGCAACCTCAGCATTACCTGGGAGCTTGTTAGAAATACAGGATCTTAGACCCCAGTCCAGAACCAATGAGTTAGAATCTTCATTTTAGCGAGATCCCAGGGAGATTCATACGCACAGGGAACTTTGAGGAGCAGTGGGCTAAGGTATTGTTTCCCATGCTCCTTTCCTTCGGAGTAGGCCAGGAGTGGGAATTCTTAGATGGACTGGCTGTACTGCTGGAGCCAAGCAGGTGGTCTGCCACTCACAGCCTTCATCCCAGCAGCCCCAGATAGAGCAGACTGTCTTGTCACTCAGCTGGCTCATCCATCTGGAGACAAGAGAGTGTGTTCTCTCCCAGGACTTTGTTCAGTTTGATGATTCCACAATTATAAGAGCAGACAATGAAGGGAGCAACTGAACACGCAGAAGATATGGCAGCTTGGGACCAGCACTTTTCATTGGAAACTTGACTTTCTCCCCAACTTGTTGGCAAAAACTGTGGAGTTTGAAAATGGTAAATGGCAGGATGCAAAAATAAATCTACATTATGAATTCAGTAATATAAGAATCACTTCTATGAGTAGACATAAAATTTAATTCAATTTCTGGGATTAGTAAAATTATGGGTGAACATTTTCAGCTAGCAGCCGTTATTACATATGCATTTATTTGATTCATTGCGATATTGTTCACTCTTTCAAAAAAAATCTTTTTGAACAACAACCCCTCATAAGCAGAGTCCCTAGATTTGAAGCAATAGGGTAAATATGCAATAGTCCGGTAAGAGAGACAGATGAAAAAGGGTGGTATCTATAATATGAGGTGATAATATCACTAGTTAATTATGTCAGTTACCCTTTGAAAAATGATTATGATATCTGGAAATCTCAATGAAAATCTTAGGAAGTTAAACTTTTCTAGATAGTATATGACTTAATAGGAAAAGATTCTACCAAATTCTAGATATTACTTGATGCTATGAAGCAAGGTTTGGTAACTATGGCAAACTATGGCCATGTTGAACCCACACTTTGCTTTTATAAATAAAGTTTAATTGAAACACAGACATGTTCATTTGTTAATGTGTTGTCTGTGGCTAAGTTGAGTAATTGTGACTAAGACCATATGGCCTGAAAAGCCTAAAATAATTACTATTTGATTCTTCACAGAAAAATTTTGTCGATCCCTGTTCTATAAATGTAACCATACTAGAAGGTCACCATAACAAACTCTTGTTGGAGACCAGCTCCCCAGGAGTCATCAAGAAGAGCCCAAGAAGGAGAAACCTTTGACCGCAGTTGAGTGTTTTGAAGAAACTGGTCCTTCTCAATCACCTGCCTTTTTCTTGGCATGATCTAGGTTCCTGCTCATTGTTGCCATGTAACTGATATCACAGAACCTCACAGGAAGAACTCTCTTCTTGTGTCTATTCAGAAGCAGTGCAGGTACTCGTTTATATATTAAGGAAAGCACTTATCAGGACTCCAGTTTTATTCTTACTTGGAATCTTAGTGGTGTCAGGCCTGATCGGTGCCTCTGTGCAGCTTCAGGAAGACTCAGTCCACTTGCCTTTGGAATGGGGCCCCTGGTTCCAGGGGTGGCATCTTCCCGACACCAGTGGCCCTATTGCTTTGTACCCATTTACAAAGCAAACACTTGGTATGGCTTTTCAGCCCCATTACTGGCATGAAAAGCTTCCTCCAGCCTTTTCTCTAGTGACAAAAATAACAAAAATGCATTTGTTTGGTTTCAGGGAATACTAATTAGCAGCTCTCTCAAATATATGAAATATTTTCCCCATTCTATGTTTCATTTGTTACAGCTTGACCTCTTCCCCTCTGAACAATTTCTGCCACCATTTGTGCTGCCTCTTTTTCTTTGCTTCAGCAAAATGCAGAGGTTATACCCATTGGATTTTTTTTTTCTTTTTTTTTGCGGTACGCAGGCCTCTCACTGCTGTGGCCTCTCCCGTTGTGGAGTACAGGCTCTGGACGCACAGGCTCAGCGGCCATGGCTCATGGGGCCCAGCCGCTCTGCGGCACATGGGATCTTCCCAGACTGGGGCACGAACCCGTGTCCCCTGCATTGGCAGGCAGATTCTCAACCACTGCGCTACCAGGGAAGCCCCCCATTGGATTTTTAAGGCAATAAGCATTGGCCTTCAGGTTCTAGAACTGTCTTATATTTTTCACTTGACAATATTCAACAGAACTGTAGCCTGGCACAGCCTGTCAAACCATAAAGCTAGCTTTCTAGTTTGGAAGGACTCCCCTTCACAGCGGGAAAGACTTACAGCATCCTTAACTCCACTCATTGCTGAATTTGAGCTTCTCTGAAGCTGGAGACAGACGTGACCACCAAGGATGCCTATAAGTTAAAAGTCTGAACATCAATGTGAACCACAGAGAGAATGGAAAGATACATAAGAGGCTACAACTTATGGTTGTGGGTCCCTAAATGATAAAATCAGATATTTTATTTTCCCTCCTTCTTAGTTTTTTACTCTATTATAATAACAGCCTTGCTGTGTTTCCTTGCATATATTATGCTGTTTCATCTCTCACTGGCATTGATCAGTCTGTTTCAATCCATCCATCCATTCAGCTAGTAACCCCAATGTGCTACATACTCTAAAGAGAGCCTGTTGGTTTTGATTACTTACCATGTCCAAGGCACTGTGCTAAGCACTTTACCTGTATTGACTCATTTCTTTTGGAGAACTATCGTGTGAGATACATAGTCTAAGTGTCTGCATGTTTCAGGTAAGGAGACCAAGGCTCAGGGGTTAAGAAACCTGCTCAGAGTCATTCACATGGTGGGTTCAGGACCCACTAGTTTCAGGTCACATTACTAATTATGCCCCTCACCTTCCTTCCCGATATATCATTCATTCTAGGCCCTAAAAACATGAAGTATTCTAATAGAAGACACAGTCCATGAGAAGAATAAACATACGTATGATCAAAAATGTTAAATATGACAACAAAGACATGCACAGAAATGAGAGGAAGAGAGTGGGGAGGTAGGTGGCACAAAAGGAGGTGAAAACAGGGAACACAGATCAGAGAGACCCTGGAGAAAAAAATGTCTCTATTGAGTTTCTCGGCATGGTTAAGAACTGACCAAAGGGAAATGGGGTGGGAGGAAGGCATTTAGGACAGAGGAAACCTCAAGAGCATAGAACAAAGATAAGAAATACTTTGCAAGGAATAAGTTCAGTACTGCCAGAATGTAGAGAGCACTGCAGGGAGAGGTGGGAAACAGAACTTCAAGATCAGTGGAGGTAATTTCTGGAGGGTGTTGTGGGCCTTGCTAAGATGCTCACAGTTAATGGGAAGCCATGAAGTGCTTTAAGTAAAGGAGCTGAATGTCTGATTTGGATTTCAGATAAATCACACTAAAAGCTGGGTTGGTGATGAATGTGAGGAAGGGGGCTGCTGTGATCAGTGCAGAAGTGTGAGAAACGATGAAGAGTGGGGTTGAAGAAGCTGCGGTTGTGATGGGAAGCAAGAGGGGAAGCTGGTAGATTTTCATGAGTCAAAGTTAGCAGGACTTGTGGACTGACTGGATGTGAGGGCAATGGGAGGAAAAGCAGAGATAAAAATGGGATTCTGTGTTCTAATTTGGGTGACTGGGCAGATACTGGTGTTGATGACTGATCTGTGAACTGTGAGGCATAAACCAGACTGAGGGAAAGATAATGGGCTTGAAGCGCTCTTGAAATATATCCTCAGGAAACTATCCAGAAGGCGGTGAGACATGCAAGTCGAGGTTAGAGAAGATGTCCTTGTAGGAAAGACAGATTTAAGAATAATCAAAGTTCTGGCAAGTTACCCATGTATGGGCAGTAATGGGCTAGAATCATCAACTTATAAAATAAATCAAATAAAAAGGAGTCTGTGAAGGACATAGAGAAAGAATAGGGTCGGGGGGAAGGAGGAGCAACAAGAGTATCATATCTTGGAAAAGAAAGAGGTAGTTTTTAGAAGGTCAACACAGTAAATATAGAAGGTAGTAGAGACTGAGGCTGTCCTGTAGATATATACACATGATGAGCATCTAACCCCTCTGTTCACTGTTCCTCTCTCTGACTCCTCACCATGCTGTACCACTGTATATTCTCCCATGCATTCTTCAAAACTCAATTTAGAGGCATTGCCCCTGTAGGCAGGCAAACTTTCTCCCCATCTAAGCTACAGGAGGTGCTTCTCTATTTGACCTCTCTCATTGAACACACAATACCTACATGCTTACTTCCTCTCTAGACTGCAAGTTCTTCAACGTTATTGTGGTAAACTGATTTGCTCTAAGGACCCCACTTTTTCACGCTTCTCTGTATTCATTCCCTTTGGTAGTGGCCTCCCACACTTGGACTTGACTGTGTGTCTCCATTGCATTTTATTCAGGCCAATGGGATAGTACCAAACTTGATGTAAGCAGAGGCCTGAAAAGTTCTTGTGCATTTTTACTTTCTCTTTTAGATTCCTGCTACTACAGGGTGACAAGTCCAGGCCAACCTGCTGGAGCAAAAAAGATTGCTTGGAGCAGAACCAAGTTGTCCTAACTAAAACCATCCTCTACCATCCAGCCCCTAGCTGGCCCAATGGCTGACTTCCCAAACACTGTTTTGGGGTGATTTGTTACACAGCAATACCTGATATTAAAAATTACGTCCTATGCAACTTTTTACTCTAGCACATTAGCAAGGTACTTAACATATAATGAGTGGTCTGTAAACATATGTTGAACTGAAAAGCGTAGAAGAAATGGAAGGAAAATTCCAATCTATTGCAAAGTGTTTTTTCTTTCCTCTCATTCTACCAAACATCATGACTGCCCCAAATTTCTCACTTACTTTTCCCTCTGAGATCTCAGGAGCTAAGACTGTAGGGGCAGCTGTGGGAATTCCAGCAGGCACACTGTGGTTTGAAATCCACAGACAAGGGAGCATGGCTTCCTTCCTTGGCCTACTGCCCCACGCGCGGCAAGCAGAGCAGCCAAGCCCAAGTGGCAGCCGCAGTGTGGGAGCCCAGCTCTGCTGCCATAAATTACCCAGGGGCAGGAAGGAGCAGTGAGAGTCAGCGGTTTCAACTACCTAGTAGTTCATTTTTGTTCTTGTTTTTCAGTTCGCAGTCTGTAAAATTTATTGCAAAATTAAGCTACCTGCTCCAGAGTCAATAATATTCCTGGTGCCAGCTGGTGTAATAACTCACAAAAAGGGCAGGAGATGGAGGGAGTGAGACTGATTTAGGAAGTAGACTTCCAAGCCCTATTTGCTCCTGCCTACTCCCTGCTGCTAAAGGTCAGGTAAGTAGAGGGCTAAGATTACAGCCTCATAACATCCTTGGAGGGCTAGAATTTCTATTGGGTTTGAAATTTAAAACAAAAACTGTTTCTTTTGCATGATGGATTCCTTTTATCCTTCCCACCTCTGTTTCCATAAAAGTAGAAACATTCAATTTCATATTTTGTTTCTGGCATTGCAAGGAAGAGGTACTGTACAAAGCTTGACCCTGTGCAAACTTCCTATGGTGCTTTCTAATAGCCTAACATCAGTCTGGAGGGGCTGTGGAGATTGCTCTTACTGCAATGTCTTCATTTACAGATGCAAACACCAAGTCTTGGTGTAATTAATGATTGTTCATGTCCTGCTCAGCTACCTACCTGGGATTAGAACCGAGATCTGATGCCCAGGTCATAGTCGAGTGCTGCTTCACTCGACATTCTGCTACTGAAAGGACTTCAATTTACAACTTCAGTCTTTCTCGAATATACATAGTTTCTTTAAAAATTGTCTCTTCATCTCCTTTTTTGTGTGTGTGTGCAAAGATCAGCACAATAAGTCTATTTATTATTATCGTTATTATAATAAGTTATTATTAAGTCCTACTTTTTCTTAAAGAGTCTAAATTATGTACCTGATTATCCAAAAGGACCATACAGCCACATTTTCATTCCAGCTGCAAGGCACTAGATGTTATCATTAATTTGTTTGTAGTTAATTATCTTTACAAAATAATGCTCTGAAAGACAATGATTGAAAGGTTATATTTGGTAATTCCTCATGGTGTCTTCCTTGAAATGCCTACAATATCATCTTTGCCATCTGGGGTGTAAGCTTAGTATTTCTTGAAGGACATTTAGCAGTTGGAAATTAAACTCTGCAAGTTAAGTGTCTATTTCTTGATCAATATCCCATTTGCTCTTTTAGAAAATTTAGATGGAATTTCTTTCTTTCAAATCCTTGGTTCTTCTTTATTGGTTGTTGGAGCTTTAGCTACTGCTCAGGCCTGGCTATAAGGCTTAGATTAGAAGGAATTGCTTTGATGTTTTTCAAAGTCAAGAAAGAATTTTACACCTCTCTGAGTATCCCTTGACTGCAGGTAAAGAATGTACCTCTCTGGAGAGGTACCAATTAAAGTTAATTGTATATGACCTGATTGATCCATAGAGAACTTAGAGTTTCTAACTGAATTTGCTATTGTCTTCATAAAATGAAGATTTGGTTTAGTTACAAATTGTGGATTGGAGAACCTGGCTGCATTATCTATCTGAACACAATGGTACTGTCAATAGAATGAACAGTATTCATTCATTTAGGAGAATGACAGCTGTACAAATCCACCCTTGTCACAGAATTCCTGTTCTATTCCCCTTGTAAATCAAGGGTGGTTTAGGAGAACTGTTTCCCGGCTTCTGGGAGGGAATGCCAGTTCTACCACTCAAGAGCTGATATTTTCCCCCAGTTCTTACATGGGGGGTAGGGGTGAGAGGGGTATGTGAAACTTTTGTAATTTGACCTGGGACTGGGCAAGAGGAACCTGGCTTTAAACTTCACCAAGACCTTGAAACTCAGCCCAAGCTGATTAAAACCCCCGAGTATGTGAGTCTTTTCAAGTGCACTAATTGTGTTATGTTGTGGATGGAAACCATGAAAAATGGGTATTTTGAAAGTCTCCAGCTTGGGGTGCATTTTACTTCTAAGATGATTAAACATCTGTTTCATTCTGAGATTTGGGTAAAAGCTCAAGTGAATGAACAGTTGGAAAACAAATTAAATAGGCAGAGTTAAGTAGTCAATAAAATGGATATATACTCTGGTGATGTTTGTTCTGATCTAGTTTAACTCAAATGCCTAAAGTAGGTATAATCTTTACAGTTCTTCTACCAGTATGTTAAAAAAAATAACGGTTTCACTTTGCTGTACACCTGAAACTAACACAATATTGTAAATCAACTATACTTCAATTAAAAAAAAAAACTCTGTTTTTTTTTTTAAATTGAGTATGATTGATTTCAAAATAGGAATTTATATGAAGAGATACTTTCTTAAGTTTACTCTCTCTTTGTATATGTATATATTGAACATTCCATGATCTCTATGGGAAGCAAAACTAAATGTAAGGCTATCATCCCCCTCACAAGATAGTGTACCATTTCATACTCAGTTGCCTTCCTTACCTCCTACACACCGACACTATTCATTCGCCCACCTACAAAGCACCCTAGACATTAAGTTTCAGAGTCAGCCTTTCAGAATCCATGTTATACAACGAAGAGCAAAAGAGAAAAAAGGAAGCATTTCCTCAATTCATCATTTGCCCCTCAATTTGTGTAACAACAAATTATCTGCAGCCTGTACGCTGAGCAGATGTACAGGCTGTAGATAATGTGGTGAAAGTATGGACTTTGAAACTCGACTGCCTGAGTTCAGATTCCTGCTCTGCCACTTATTAGCTATATGACCTAGGGCCAGTTATTTAAACTGCTTGAGCCCCAGTTGTCTCATCTACAAAGTGGGATAATAATTCCACCCATCTCAAGGGATATGGATGAAAGAAATCAGTCTACATAAAGCCCTTAAGGTAGTGCCTGTGTGCTTTTACACTTATGTATACAATATACACATGTTTCTCTTAAAATACTCTACGTGTCTTAGGAATCTCCTATTTGTGAATTCAAGCAGTCATGAAATGAATTGTTTTTTGGTTATGCAAGATTTACCTAATTAAAGGCCTCCAATTTGAGGTCATTTTGTACCCATATGCCATCCTCCCCTTGAAATCAGGATATTTTCCTTGTAGCTTAGAGCCCTCCTGCTTGTAGAGCACACATTGCAAAGACCCAGAGTTCCACTTTGGAGATTTTAAAATAGTTTTTTTCCTGCTTTTTCTCAGGCTTATATACATTTTATTATTGTTGTCATCACGAAGGAGAAGAAAGGCTGATGTGCTTGGTGGAATAGTTTTAGTTACGGAATGAATGGAAGTCGGCTGGCTTTAGCTGACTTGCCTCTCCGACATCTGCTCACCCTTCAAAAAACCCCTTAAAAATAGCACGATTCTATTTTTCTAGACTTCTTCTCATTAGGAAAAGTTTCTAAAGATCCTTTTGGAAGCTCATTTGAAAGCTTATGGTACTCAGGATGATGAGGTTTTCCTGGGGTGGGGATTTGTTTCAGAGTGAGCCATAAATCAACAAGTGTGCTGCTTTCTCTGGTCCCCTTTATGATCCTGATGGATATGAGCCATTCCTTAACTTAAAGCTTAAATAAGGTAAAAAAAAAGAGAAAGGAAGGAAAGAAAGGAAAGGAAAGAAAAGAAAAAAAAGTAAACCCTCAGATTTTAAAGAAACACATCTACCCAGGCTCTACTTTATCTAAGACAGATGAACTTTGATTAAGGTGCCTCTCTGCCAGGCAACAGGGTGAATAAATTCACAGATTTCCGTGTCATGGAACTTTAAAATTTTTACATAATACAAAGTGGATGAATGCTCTCCTAGCCCTTTTTTAATGTGTGAACTTTTAAATTTTGATCTAAAACATTGTTTTTTTCTCTTTATGGATCATGGCTCCATTTGTTGCCTCCATTTTGAAATTTGTCCTCTGTAAATCCAGTATTATTGATTCTATCTTATTTCAATAGCCTTTGGCAATTTCATCAGTTCATTGGAATACTTGAGATATACGACAATAAAATTCAGAATAAGAGCCTTTTATTCCTGGTTTGCTTTCCCTTCTACAGCATAAAACTAGAAACTTGTAATCAAGAAGGTGTCAAAACATCACTAGGCATGAGATAACCAGTTATAGTAATGATAGTTCAGGAAGAGACCATTTACATGCATAAGAAAAGAGAAAAATATAGTGTAAGATGAAAAGATTTTAAGAGTTTATAATGTCTTCCCCCAACCGATGTCCTCTCCAAAATCTTTCCCATCTGACTCTCCCCTGCGGGCCATTCTTTCTTAGAAGGCAGAGAGAAATTCCCAATGGCTGCTGACTTTTGGGACAATGTGCCTTTCCACTGCCTGACTTTTGGGACAATGTGCCTTTCCACTGCCTGAATCTTGACTTCCTGAAAGCTGCCCCAACCTAAGGATCCAAAATAATCTATGTGTGGAACACATTTACAGAAAATCCTCTGGCTTTGTGCCTCAACACTGGGTGGGCCATTAGTAGAGTGACTCTGTAATTTATCACTGAAACCAGGGCATTTTTGAGAGTGAAAGGAAATGCTACTGATAATTATCCAGGACAGCATAAACTGAGATTATCTCATACAAATTTGTCGAATTATTAACTGAACAGTAAATTTAAAAACTCACTCAAAAGAAAGGAGGAAAGTCATAGAACTATTTTCTTTCTATAATGTTTAGAAACTATACTATATACTTTGTATCTATTAACTCATCACAGTAACTGTCTTAGATAGTTGTCATTATTTCCATTTTATGGATGAGAAAACTGAGGATCCAGGAAATATAGTCATTTGCCTAAGGCCACAACATATTATATGTTGGGGGTAGTACTGACTTTAGAGAGGTTAGAAATTATGAAAGGAACTGACCAAATGAATGAATGAATGAATGAATTATTAAACAGAATGATAAAAGGCCCAGAACATCTCATTCATGAGATGAAGAGAATCCTGTGTATATTACCATCTGGGTTTTCAGAACTCTGACAATTTGAAAAATATTCTTAGCTAATTTACACTTCCTGCACCTATTTTACTTTTATGACATCATAAAGATAACAATTTCCAAAAAGTAAGAAAGCTCAGGAGCACTGCTGTGGATAACTTCTCCAAGTGGGAAAATATGTGTAGCTTCCCAGTCATATATTTGACTGGCTGAAAAGAGTTCTTACATTTTTACTTAGTAATTTCACTTCCAATAATGTATTTTATGGAAATATAGCTGGGCCTTGTACCCTTTGCATGGACCAGTCGTTGGATGCAGGCCGCCCTGGGGAGGGGTTGAGACCTTTGGCTGGAGGTTTTTACAGCCAACAGCAATCCCCAGGCAAGGGCTCAGGTAGCTGTATGACCTTGAGCAAGTTATCTTATCCTCTTTGGTTCTCTGCTTTCTTATGTTAAAATGGGGATTAGTAATAAACGTTGTTTAATATGCATGGTTATTGGGGAGATCAATGAAATGCCACTGTATCTCAAAGCACCTCAAAACACCAAACATGAAATATGAGAGGAGTCATGGCCGTTCTTACAACCTTGAGTGGATTTGCCTTCCAGTTGGCAGTCAGTGAGGACCTGATCTTTTTAAAGGAGGTCCTTCAGTGGCACACTTTGGCTCTGGAAATGTTCATAACGACAGGTCATGTTGAACACATTTCTTCTCTTTATGTTCTGTGAGACATTATCTTTAGAAGGATAAATATGATGGTTGATTCCTAGCCATCATACACTGGGTGTGGCGAACAGATTCTAAAATGGCCGGCAATTATCTCCACCTCCTGGTCTTTATGTGATATGTAATTTCCTCTCCTTGAATATAGGCAGGAACTGTGATTTGCTCCTAACCAATAGAATATGGCAAAGAGGATTGTTTGCCACTTAAATGATTGTGTTACATTAGATTGTAACTTCCATCTTGTTTGCAGACTTTCTCCATTGATTCTCTTCCTTTCTGGCATCACGAAGTCAGATGCCCTGTTGGAAGAGGCCACATAGCAAGGAACCGAAGACAGCCACTGTCTAATAGCCAGCAAGAAACTGAGGCCCTCAGTTTGATAGCCCACAAGAAACAGAAGGTTGTTCTGTCAACAACCATGTGAATTTAGAAGCAGTTCCTTCCCCAGTTGAACCTTGATGAGAATGCAACCCTAGCTGCTACTTGGACTGCAGCCTTGCAGAGGACCCGGTCAGGCCATGGATGTCTGACCACCAGAAACTGAGATAATAAATATGTGTTGTTGTAAGTTGTTGTGTTTGTGATAACATGGTTATGTAGCAATAGATGACTAGGTTACAGTAATATACAAGGTAATACAAATAATATACTTTCAAAGACATATATTCCTAAATTATTTCTCAGAAACGGGCATTTTATAAACTAAGCCAATTATTTATTCACTCTTAAATTGTGAGCACATCACTGACCACCAACCAGTACAAAAGAGTTCACTCCAAGAGTTTTGGGAAAAGGTGCAATGAACTCAAACCTGGGAGTGGATTCCATGTCCAATACTTACTAGCTGTGTAACTCTGAGAAAGTCACATAACTCTTCTGGGCTACAGCTCCTTTATGTTTACAGTGAGATAATATTTCCCTTACAGGATTTTGTGAGAATTAAATGTGATGATTAATGGAATTTAATTGAACTGACACAAACTCAATAGACAATGCAGAGGAACAGCATTTATTCATGAAAGTGAGAGAAACTAACTTCAGCAGAGGTTGATATTGCCCTTATTTTACTGTGATTAGATTAACCAAGTTAGCTAGATTGGTTTTGTCTTTTAAAATCAGATCTTGCTGATAAAACTGATAAAATGTGCCTGGACTTGAAATTCTGGGAGCCGCTCAGGCTTCTGAAAGGTCTAATGGGATAACATGTTAGTGACTCTAGTATGCATATTGTCTAAATAAAATATGTTTTTTATTCATTTAACAAATATTTATTGAGTGCCCATTAAATACCAGGCACTCTCTGTGATGTTAAAGTTTTAACTTTATTTATCTAAATAGATAATTCTTCATTGAAGATCAACAGATTTAAATTTTCGGGACAGGTTTTCATTAGCTCTGGTTTCATGAGATGATTTTTTTAAAAGTCGGGATTATTGAGGTGTCTATATAGAATGGTGTACTATTCAGCAATAAAAAGGACAAACCAGTGATACATGTAACAACCTGGATGAATCACAACATCATTGTGCTGAGTGAAATAAGCCACACAAAAATGTATGATTCCATTCATATAAAATTCTGGAAAGTGTGAAAAAACTGAGAGTGGTTACTTGGGAACAAGGGTGGAAAGAGAGATGGATTGAACTGGGTTTGAAGAAATTCTGGGAAGCAGTAGAAATATTTGGTATCTTGATTGACTGTGCTAATGGCTTCACATATGTACAGATATGTCAAAAATCATCACATTGCACACTTTATGGGCATACCTTGATTTATTGTGCTTTATTACGTTTCACAGATATTGCATTTTTTGCAACATATAGGTTTATGGCAACCCTGCATCAAGCAAGTCTCTTGGCGCTCTTTTCCAACAGCACTTGCTCACTTTGTGTCTCTGTGTCACATTTTGGTAATTCTTGCAATATTTCAAACTTTTTCATGATTATTGTATTTGTAATGGTGATCTGTGATCCGTGATCTTTGATGTTATTATTGTAATTATTTGGGGGCACCAGGAGCCATACCATAAAAGACAGCAAATTTAATCGATAAATTTGTGTGTGTTCTGACTGCTCCACCAGCTGGCTGTTTCCTGTCTCTCTCCCTCTCCTCATGCCTCCTTACTCCCTTGAGACAAAACAATATTGAAATTAGACCAATTAATAACCCTACAATAGCCTCTAAGTGTTCAAGTGAAAGGAAGAGTTGCATGTCTCTCACTTTAAATCAAAAGCTACAAATAATTAAGCTTAGTGAGGAAGACAGGTCGAAAGCCAAGACAGACTGAAAGCTATGCCTCTTGCACCAATTAGCCAAGTTGTGAAAGCAAAGGAAAAGTTCTTGAAGGAAATTAACAGTGCTACTCCAGTGAACATACAAATGATAAGAAAGCAAAACAACCTTATTGCTTATACGCAGAAAGTTTTAGAGGTCTGGATGGAAGATCAAATCAGCTACAACAATTAAGCCAAAGCTTAATCCAGAGCAAGGCCCTTCAATTCTATGAAGGCTAAGAGAGGTGAGGAAGCTGCAGAAGAAAAGTCCAAACCTAGCAGGGTTTGGTTCATGAAGTTTAAGGAAAGAAGCCATCTCCATAACATAAAAGTGCAAGGTGAAGCAGCAAGGGCTGATGTAGAAGCTGCAGCAAGTTATCCAGAACATCTAGCTAAGATAATTAATAAAGGTGGCTCTACTGAACAACAGATTTTCAATTTAAATGAAACAGCCTTCTATTGGAAGAAGATGCCATGTAGGACTTTCATAGCTAGAGAGGAGAAGTCAATGCCTGCCTTTAAAGCTTCAAAAGAGAGGCCAAATCTCTTGTTAGGGGTTAATGCAGGTGGTGACTCTAAGTTGAAGCCAGTGCTCATTTAACATTCTGAAAACCTTAAGCCCTTTAAGAATTAGGCTAATTTGACTCTGCCTGTGCTCTACAAATGGAACAGCAAAGCCTGGATGACAGCACATCTGTTTACAGCATGGTTTACTGAATACTTCAAACCCAGAGTTGAGACCTATTGCTCAGAAAAAAGGATTCCTTTCAAAATAGTACTTCTCATTGGCAATGCACCTGGTCACCCAGGAGTTCTGATGGAGCTGTATAATGAGATTCATGTTGTTTTCATGTCTGCTAACACAACACCCATTCCACAGCCAGTGAACAAAGGAGTCATTTCAACTTTCAAGTCTTATTAAAGAAATATTTTTGTAAGGCTATAGCTGTCATAGGAGTTTGGAAGAAGTTGATTCCAATGCTCATGGATGACTTTGTGGGCTTCAAGACCTCAGTGAAGAAAATCACTGCAGATATGGTAGAAATGGCAAGAGAACTAGAATGAGAAGTGGAGCCTGAAGATGTGACTGAATTGCTGCAATATCATGACAAAGCTTGAATGAATGAGGAGTTGCTTCCTGTGGATGAGCAAAGAAAGTGATTTCTTGAGATAGAATCTACTCCTGATGAAGATGCTGTAAAGATTGTTGAAATGACACCAGAGGATTTAGAATATTACATACATGTAGTTAATAAAGCAGTGGCAGGGTTTGAGAGGATTGACTCCAATCTTGAAAGAAGTTCTAATGTGGGTAAAGGGCTATCAAATAGTGTTAGACTTTTTTTAGACCTAATGGTATTGCACATTAATAGACTACAGTATAGTATAAACATAACTTTTATATGCATTGGGAAACAAAAAATATGTGTGACTTGCTTTATTGCAATATACACTTTATTTTAGTGGTCTGGAATGGAACTCACTCAGAGTTATGCCTGCAAGTATGTAGTTTATCATTATCAATAACACCTTAATAAATTAAAAAAAAATCTTTTCTAGATCATTTTAGGGATATGTGAAATAAAGTTCATTAAGCTAACTGATATATAATCTCTATATAATTTAGTCTAATACCACTTTTATAGTGGAATTTCAGCACAATGTAGGACAGGGAAGGAAAATACAAATACCTGTTTTTGACTGCAAATCACATAAACTACTAAGGAATTTGTTATGAACACAGTGTGCAAAGCCACCAAAAGACATGAAGTCTTTCTACTGGGAAGAGACGTTTCTCATAGACGTTTAAAATATTTCTCTTGATTTTAGGAAATGAAATGTCCTACCATTGGACTTTGGCTTGTTACTGAATGGAATCTGTAGCAATTATAAACCAATTTTAAATCTATGCTACCATGATTCTTCTGGGGAAATTTGCAGGAAATAAATGCAAAAAATAACACCTTTTTAATGTCCAATTCAGTAAATTTCTTTGTCTAAACATAATTTGAGTTTACAGTTGGGATTAAGTAGATTTGTGGACATTTGGGTGGACTAATAACCTAATAAATGCAAACAGTAGGCACTAAAAATTTAAATACTCTTCACCCAAATGTTTGGTATGTATTTATATTTCTACTTTTGATTACTTCTTTTTTTTTCTTTTTTCTTTTGGATGTGTAATATTTTATAGAAATATTTTTTCCAGTAGGGAAATCACCCATCTGATGTGACTACTTGAGTTCAGAGAAGAAAGCATCTAGATACCTTAGAAATAGTCATTGCTCATTATTTATGCCATTCACAATGACTTATTTTTTTCCCTTCTATTTTTCTTTCATGATTTCCATTTCTTTATCCTTCCTTTAATGTTATGGGAGAATGTCTTAGGACTATCTTCTCATTTGGTCAGTTGATTTTCTATGATATACAACCTGCTCTTCACTGTTTTCAGTGACTTTTTCTGATCCTGAAGAACCCTCTACTGTCTTCAGAGTGATACCTTTTCATGACTACTGATTCTTGTCTAATGAGCATATTACTCTTAGAGATACAATTAGGTTACAAGTTCAAGACCTATAAGATTTTCTCCCTTTCTTGCATTACGTTTTATAAAGTGGTCTTTATTCTGCTTTCTGAGGTTCAACATTTTCCTTCTAGGTCTGATTTATTTATTCTTCTTCTGATCTATGAATGCATCACAATATATTTCTCCATTTTATTATTGGTGTACCTTTAAGTTTCTTCTAGTTTGGGGCTGTTTTGGCTGTTCTTTTAGTGTTTATTCTGGTTCACACAAGCTACCTTATTTTGGTTACATAAAAAGGAGTAGAATTTTGGGGTCATGTGTATGCACATCTCGAAGTAGACTAGATAATACCCAAGTGTTTTCCAAAGCAGTTGTACCAATTTACATTCACACCAGTCAATGTATGTCTTCAATTGTCAGACTCTGTAGCAGACATTTGTTGGGGCCCCACCCATATACTCTGGCACTCACTGCTTTCTTGCATGGCCAAAACCAGGGTTTTCAATTGCAAACACCTGCAACTGTTTTCCTGAAGGCTTTTTTTTTTTTTTTCCCTGCCAGAGCCCACCTAGGTCCCCAGTGGAGCAGCCTAGAAATACCCAAGAGTTAAGCTTCTCCTCACCTACCCCTGGAAGCTGCCCTCAAGAAATCCTCACCAACGCTCCCTCTTCCCACTGAGAAGAAATAACTCAGAGGTGGATTTACTACCTCTGAGTGTTTTTCAGAGGATAAAGCTCTATTTGGTCATGGCGATAGATTACTCAATAACAATACTTTTTTGACTTTCTTCTCTTTCTTCTCTCACTTTCTATATTAGTGTTTCCTAGTATCATCTCCCATATAAACTACAGGCACTTGAATCCTTTACTGACACTTTTCTACATTTATGGCATACACGAACCTTCCTCCTGTCTTCCTACACAGCCCTGCAGCCTTGCTCCAAACATTTCTAACGCTGCCTTGTCTTCTGTGAGGAATGTAAGCTCAGTGAGGGAAGGGACTTGATGTATTTCCTTCCCAGCTCTGTCCCTAGTATCTAGCAAAGTGTCTGGTACAAAGAAAGTGCTCAGTATTTCATAGAGGAGGGACTGTCTCTGGCAGAATCAGAAGGTTAAAGGTGCCATGATAAAAAAATAAAGCAGGGACAGGAGATGGTGAATACACAGAGGTGGGGATATTGGAATGTCTCAGACAATATCTCTAAGGAAGAACATTGGACCATGATGAAGTACAGGAGCGAGCTCTGCAGATATCTGGGAGGAGAGCATTCCAGAAGCTAAGAGGAGTATATGCAAAGGCTCTGAAATGGAAACATGCTTGAAATATTCGAAGATAAACTTACAGGCTTGTGTGGCTAGAGGAGAACAAGGAGAGAATGACAGGAAATGAGGCAGGAGAAGCAGAGAGTTATAAACACAAAGTGATAAATGCAGGAATCATAAATATATAAATGCATGGGATAAATATCTGAATGCATATGTGTGTGAGAAGCAGCAAGGTACAGTGAAAAAATCACATGTTTGAGTTAGACAGGTTTAGATCTTCTTGTAAAAAAATTTCCTGATTTGTAATTTGGGAATATTAATGCTTAATGTAGAGGGGTTGAGGATTAAAGGAAAAGCACTGTGCACACTGCCTCATCAGAATCGGCTCCCAACGAGAACATTTTAGTAGTAGTGGTAGTAATAGTCAAAGTAGTAGTACTCATTCTAGCACAGAGGTAGTATCAAAGTGCTCTCCTAATTGTGGCAGGAATAATTAAGGGAGGGTCAAGGGCAGCTACTGAGAGCAACTAATATTTGAGTTCAGTTAGAATGAATGCAAAGAAATTATGAAAATATATCAGCCAAAATAAAAAGAGTGGCATCCTAGAGATTAAATTCTCCCCTTTGTAAATAACTAAAGTCGTTTCTGTTTTCCTAACTCGATACAAAGTGACTGAATCACTTGGATTCCATGAGCAAGTCTGAGATATTTCAAATATATTTCCTCAAGTTGGAATCTTTCTTTCAACATAATGACTTAGTTAATGCATAAATTTTACAACAGAAGTCAAGAATGGAAACTGGTAAATGAATTACAACATAATAGGCCCTAAGGAAAAAACTGTCAGGAAATATTAAAAAAAAAATTGATAACATCTAGCCCAAATATTTTATATAAATGGCTCAGAAAATTAGGAATCTCTCTCTTTCCTACTCACTTTTCTCCTGTCTGCCTCCTATTATATCCACTCCAGTTATTGGATTTTATAAATACCTTACTCAAAGCATTACCTTTGCATTGCACACATTTTATTGACATTGTTAAGGTGAGCGGCTGATTCTGAATGTTTATCTGCAGTCTGTGCTGACAGAGAAGTACATTGACAAAGAATGTCAAATCAAAACCACTTGAGTTTCAAGCAAGAGAAAGACAGGATAATGAATTGTGTATAAGTTAATACTTAAGGAGTCCATATATCATAAAACCTATGACATTTGGAAGACATCATTATTCTAGAAGTTTAAAAAATCCTGCACCCATCATTATCTATTGCTTATAATCCAGATTAACATATCAGTGAAAAAACAAGTCACACAGATCATGGAAAAGCCAAGAAGCTAAACATTGGATATTGAAATAACCCAGATAATAGCAACAACAGGAAGCCATTATCATCCCAAAGGCTGGAAGAACAAAGAGTATTATCAGAACCCAGGGACCAGGTTCACCCAGTAGAAGCTAGAACCATAGTACGCTTGCCTTATAGGGGCTGAGGTCAGAGTGGAGATATAGCCACTGCCAGAGATGTCACCTGGGGCAGGAGGAGTGGGCATGAGAAGGGAGAGATACCCTGGTTTCTCCATCACACTCTCCTCCATTTTTCCACCAGTGCCTCCTGTTGTCTGAACCCAGAAGGGAAAGTGCTGATATGGAATGCTAGGATACAGATTCCAAGGCAGTCAGCCTCACCATGATGCAGAGCAAAGAAAGAACATAACAAGTATAAGGAATGGATCTGAAGACAAGCCCAGGACTAGTATACCGGGACTAGTTGGACAACCAAAGTTCAAGGACCTTAGAGAGAGGGAACCTCTTTTGAGGACCCTGCTCTGAATAAATGTCAGCCCCGAACTCTAAGTCACTGAGCCTCATCAGTCAGTCTGATTCGCAAGAGAGAGAATCGCATTTGTTTCAAGCCTTCATTCTGATTCAATCACCCGTAGTCATACAAATGTGTCAGCCTGGAACTTCACCCCAGGAGATTCAACTTCTAAGCAAGGGGTGGCTCAAGGCTGGGCATACATCCCACACTTTGCCTGTCTGTAGATTTCAATCGGCCAGTACTTTTTTTAGGGTTTTTGAATCTGTATTATTCTTAAGTGAGATTGGCCTATTTGGGGCCATATTTGTCTGATTTGGATATCAGCATTATGCTAACAATATGCTATTAATTGGCTAGCTTTGCATATTTTTGGATTAGAGGATAAGTGTAGGAATTATCTCCTATAATTGTTTAGTGGAACCCCACAGTAAAATAACTAATCAGAACCCCATGTTAGAAGCAAATCTTTAATAACTCCTCAATTTTACTCTTATTTTTGGTGCTTCACTTGCCAACATTTTTATCTTCCCCCACATTATTTGTCATATAAATATTTTCAAATTTTACATATGGCCATGTGATTTCTCTTTTAAATGTAAAAATATTCTGTCTCAGTTATAGCTATGTGTTCATTTCTTCAAGTTTTAACATTTATTAAGAGTCCTTAGAATTAAAAAGAAATCAATTCTGCAATTTTTTTCTACTTTCTAGCTCACTAAAATTCATTCCCTGAATTTTTCTTCCTGTTTAGGCATTTGTTTGACTTGTTTGCCAGGTATGTCTGTGTATCAGTCTCTTTTCACTAAACTTGGTGAATTGTTTCAATTTACTTGCTTAGTTTTCCCCCAAATCTACACATTTTTAAAATGCTTTTTGTGATTGCTTATGTTACAATTTTACCAATTTTTCTCTTGAGAATACACTTAAGTCATTGGTTGGATCATCATTCCTTTATTTTTCCTTTCCTTTTCTTCTTGCCCTCCACATTGAGGTAAACTGCAAATTTGTCTTCCATTTGGGTGACCAGTTGTCCCAATTAGCCCTAGATTGACAGGTTCCTGAGACATGGAACTTTCAGTACTGAAACTGGAAAAATCCAGGGGAATCTGAGGCAATCTGGATACCCTAACTGAATATTACTAACTCAGTCTCTCACAGCATCAAGTCAGTACTTTACTCTTTCCAGCCTTCCAATGTGAGTTTTACTTATTCAGTTTTTTAGAAATATTTTCCTCCTATTGTTCCTTACCTGGATGCCCTCCCTTTTTATCCTATCCTAGAGTCTTTGAATTCAGTCTGTCAAATTCTTCATCTTCTCTCACTTTTTTTTTTTTTTTAAATTTAATTGATTTATTTTTTTGTGTGTGTGTGAGTGGTATCCGGGCCTCTCACTGTTGTGGCCTCTCCCGTTGCGGAGTACAGGCTCCGGACGCGCAGGCTCAGCAGCCATGGCTCACGGGCCCAGCCGCTCTGCAGCATGTGGGATCTTCCTGGACCGGGGCATGAACCTGTGTCCCCTGCATCGGCAGGCGGACTCTCAACCACTGCGCCACCAGGGAAGCCCTTCTGCTCATTTTTTAACAGTCTTTTCTTTGATCTAGTAGAGATGCCACCAGTTTTGTTTAAATGCTATTTTAGTTTTTATAGTAAGTAATTCTCAGGGAGAGTATCTTTTGAAATTCCAGTCTGATGTTTCTTTTCTATTAGTATGAATCATACAAAATGATCATTTTTAAGACCAAAAAATAGTCAAATATCCACATTTCCATTAGATTCAACCCGAATATTTATTATCACAGTCATTTTCATAGACCACGTTCATTCCTTTTATTCATTCTTGATAGGCACAATTAATGTTTGCTTTTACCAAAGACAAGGAATGTGGCTTTCCTTTGATTTTACCTATTGTCTATTTGGGTACTGTCCATTCTCAGACACAAAGGTAGAGGTTTATCCGTACATGGTCTAGGCCAAGGTATTCTGTTTCCTCTTCCCAGGGTCTAGGCTTTGCTGTACTGCTCTCTTTTATGACTACAGAAAAACATTTATAACCCCAGCATGTAGTCCTTCCAGTGCCTCTAATAACTTACTTTTGTGAATTATCTTTCTGCCTTCCTTCCCCTTTTATCCATTCCTTTATACCAACTTCTATTTTGTTTGCTGGGAACCAGAAATAAATGCAAAAATATAAGAGTTGTACTAAACTTAGTCTAGCTTCCTTAAGTACCAGCAACAATGTAATAACAACAATAATAACAACAGCAACATTCACTGAGCACTTGCTATGTGTTAGACATTGTGGTAAATGCTTTACATGGGTGATCATTTTATCTACTGAGTGGCCCAACTTTCTTATCAGTAAAGAAATCTTGGGTATCTCTAAACTAGGTGCAAATGGTAAGGCAGGGTAGGATTTATTTCTACCTTTTGTTCAGGTAAGCAGATCACTTATTCCTTTCATCTAACCAACTTCATCAACATTTCAGTCAGTGACAATTCCTTTTTACATTCTACATTCTAAATTGCCCATCAATTTTCATTATCGATGTTTTTGAGAGGAGTAATATCTTCAACTGTCTTTATAAATATTTTGAAGAGAAATTTAAAAAATTATTCTGTAGTATTTGTAATTATATAACTGTTTTATTTATAAACTGGGACCCTAGGAACTTTTAACACATATAAATACTGTGTTTTTTTTATTGCAAGTAGTAGAAGATATAATTCATGAATAATAAAAGGGTTTATTAGTTCGTTATTGAAAGGTCAAAGTTAGGATGGGCATCAGGTGAAGTTTCACCATGGTTTCATTTCTGTGTGATTCTCTTGCTTTCTCCTCACTTATGTTTATTTCTTGTTTTCAGACTTGCTTCTGTAATATTGGAAAATTTGTGTATTAAATTCTGAATATTAAGTCATGCAGAAAGAAAGGGTTGTTCTGTCAAATCCTTGAAAAAATGTCTTAAGCTGTGTTCTACTTCTGCAACTCCTGAATTACTCTTTGTTTCTGGGATGGATCACCCAGGTTTACCCTGGGATTGTAACTGTGGTCAGTCGTTCCCAAACCTCTTGGCTGCTACCTACACAAGGCAAGGGGAGGAGACTGTCCCTAGGAAGACAAGTTCACGGTTAAAGATTTATCCACATTCTCTCAAAGTAGGAAATATACCATATATCTTCCTTCTGAAACAAATATCCAATAGGTGGTTTGCACTTAAAAACTTTTATCAAAATGTTACTGGGGTGAGAATATATTGTTCTTTGACTTGGAAAACTCTTCCTTCTTTGACTTTGGGTGCTCAGTTCTTCCTTATCTGGGGAGTCCCACCACGTCGAGGACTCTTTCTTGGTCTCACCGAATCTATGATGAAATAAACCATATTGCTTTTATTTTCTATGTTTCTTAGTTTTAATTCTAGGATATTTACTATATGTCTCTTTGTACTGTTATTAGAACAAGACATGATCTCACACAATGTTTTCAAAAGCTTTACGTGACTACTCAGTATGTTATCCTCATCCTTCCTGTTAAATTAAAACCGTGTAGTACATAAGGAGTGAATCTGATAGATTCTTGCTCTCGTCCCTCAGCACCTATTGTTTTGTGCACACAGCATAAGCTAAATAAAAACCCATTAAATAAAAGAAATAAAAATATTTCCCTGAAATGGAAAAATTTGCTCCAACACAATCACTACCTACATAAGAGTCTCCTATCTACTCTCTCATCTCCATCCAAATTACATACTCAGCCTTATCTCTTCCCTCTAATTACACCCCCTCTTGACCTGTAAATGATGGGAATACCTCGCTGACCTTTGCTGAACTGGTTTTAAATTTCTCTCCTGTTTGCAAATCTAATGCATTGAGGGTTTTTTTCTCTCTAAGCTCTTGGAGGGCTGTGTCAAAGTCTATACCCTTTGAGTTATAATATACCTTAGAATGATTTTAAGCCCAATTTTGTTCATAAAAATTGGTTAATGATTATATGGTTATTTATTATTTATATGGTGTGATTATATAGTGTGGCTCTGAATAAAGTCACATAAAGTGGAAGTACATAATATCAAGGAATGCACCTAAAAAACCTGCATTAATTTGAACCTTATGTAAAAGAGCAGAAATACAGAGAGTACTAAAATCGATTTAACATGCACTTCAATATTTTGAAAGGAAAAACAGATTCTTCCTTTTTATAAACTGTATATGTATACATCCAGATCATTATTGAATAAAAACAAAATTTTAATTCAAACATGAATATTTTTGCATGCTTAGAAAAAGCTGCCTCTTAAATCTCATTCCTGAAACTAGTCTTCTCATTTCAAATTGGAAAGATCTGTGTGTTTTTATTAAAGTTTTAAATGCTTTGGAATAATAAATAGCATTTTTGGAGATTGATTTAATCTTTTAGCTTTTACCCCCGTAGCAACAAGACTGTTGATTTGCAGTAGTCATCAGTTATTCCCCCCTCTCCCAACAGACCAACAAACTAAAGTATTCTGGTGTATTTTAGAAAAACGAGCTATAATATGAAGTGTGCTGACTGTCTTCTCTTCCATTTACCTTCAGGGCAAAATGCAGTGAAACAAAATATAATTAAATTACGTAAAGGAGTTAAACTACAACCATGTAAAAACTTTTTATATTTGTCTTAATATTGAAATGAATGAGAAACTTCAATGATTTAAGCTGTCCAGAGGAAATACTAGTGTTTTGAATTTAAGAGAATTGAAGTCTTTTAAATCCTGAAGTGCTAACAAGTAAATGTTAACCCAAACAAGAGGAAATTATTTATTTATTTAAAAAAAATTATTGGAGTATACTTGCTTTGCAATGTTGTGTTAGTTTCTGCTGTACAGCAAAGTGAATCAGCTATATGTATACAATATCCCCTCTTTTTTTGGATTTCCTTCCCGTTTAGGTCACCACAGAGCACTGAGTAAAGTTCCCTGTGCTATACAGTAGGTTCTCATTAGTTATCTATTTTATACATAGTATCAGTATTGTATATATGTCAGTCCCTATCTCCTAATTCATCCCCTCCCCTTGGTGTCCACACGTTTATTCTCTACATCTGTGTCTCTATGTCTGCTTTGCAAATAAGATCATCTATACCATTTTTTTCTTTAGATTACACATATATGCGTCAATATACAATATTTGTTTTTCTCTTTCTGACTTACTTCACTCTGTATGACAGTCTCTAGTTCCATCCACATCTCTACAAATGATCCAGTTTTGTTCCTTTTTATGGCTGAATAATATTCCATTGTATATATGTACCAAATCTTCTTTATACATTCCTCTGCTGATGGACATTTAGGTTGCTTCCATGTCCTGGCTATTGTAAATAGTGCTGCAACGAACATTGGGGTGCATGTGTCTTTGAATTATGCAAAGCAGAGGAAACTAAATAGAAGCCGGATAATTCTCAAACCTTGTTCTATCTCTGAATGTTGGGTGAGAATTAATTGATGATATATTTTTTCCTTCAGGTTCTATCAATATAGGTGTTTTGAAAATTAACTAATTTTTATAAAAACTGCACTGAAAGCTAATCTAGACTGATTACCTAGTAGAATAGGTAGAGATATCACACATTCTCAAATGAAACTGACAGACTATCCAGTTGCAAACAGCGTTACCACTCTGAACACAGAAAGTTGATGCTTAGCCTCAAGGAATGAAGTAAGTGATCGAGGAAAGGCTATTTATGGCTGATCTGCTCTTCTGTCACTAAACTAATACTGAGCTCAAGTTCATTCCTTATACTCTCTGAAATGATGTTAATTAGACAATGTACAGGTCATAGTCCATTTACAATATGGCAGTTAATTTCACTTTATTTACAAACCACAAAATGAATCCCCAAACTTAGTCTTTGCAAATGTTAATCTGAAACAATAAAGTGTGCAAATCTACCACTATTGTTTTTTTCTTGAAGCTTAAAGTCTATGATATGGATCAATAGGGTTAATTCAGATTTAACAGTTTAAGTAATTTTTTTATGTGATTTTTTTATCAGTCGGCTGATTCCCTGGGCTGGTAGTGGGGTGATGTATGTGGGAAACACAGAATAGGTACTATTGTCTAAAGAACGCTCATTATCAATTCGGGAGGTCACTTTCTCAATTTAATGAGTTGTAGTGGGAGAAAAATAAGCAGTTTTGAGGGACGAAAGGAAGTCTGTTAACAATAAACAACATTTATCCAGCATTTACTTGCTTTAAATACTGTGCTTTATGTGGCTTCATTCTTACACCCCTGTGGCTGAGGAACAGTAGTTGCCCCACTTTGTGGAGGAGGAAACTGGGTTGTAGATTGTGCACATCTACAGAACTAGTGCATGGCAGAGATAGGATTCAGACCCAGGCTGTCTGACTCCAGAGCATTTTCCTTACATACTGGTGTTTCAGGAAAGGCTACCTTATTTCCAAAGAATGGAATGTACACTAATTTACACAAGGACAGAAAGCCCAGCTGGGGTTAACTGAAAACTAAAATAGAGAGCTGGAAAGCTGTTAGGAGCCAAAATCTCTTTCATTATAACAAGTAACTCTCTCCAGCTCTTTCTTCTTTCTTACTTCCTTCAATTAGTTTTCTCTGCTTTCAAATTTCCACATGGTCCAGCATTAGCTCACAACAGTCTATGTGTTTCTTAATTAAAATTCTCAAGAGCCATAACCCAAGTTGATTCAGCTCATCACTCCTAAGTTGCTAGATAGACAATGACTTGTTAAAATGTCCAATGTCAATCAATAAATGAGAGAAGGAAAGAGACACTTAAACTAGATTAGAGCAGCCTTGGATCAGGAAGAGGATAGCGATCCTGCAGACATACAGCCATCCTCTTCCTCTCAGATGCTCAGTCAGCTCCTAATGCCTTGGTTCTCTGCAGCTCGGAGGTTGCCCTTATCAATTGTATAAAGACCAAAGCCAAGGAAGGAGCTACCTAAGTCCCCATTTCATGCCTTTGTATATTATGGGGGCTCATTAAATGTTATATTGCCTGGAACTATAGTCACTTTTATTTAGTTAGTCTTGGCAAGAGAAAAGTCATGTTCCCATTATTCTTTCTTTATATTTGGGTGAAAGAGCTGGCCCTAGAAGGTGAGTGGGAAATGGAAAGAATAGCTCTTAAACCTCTCAGTGAAAGAAGAAATTTCTTGTTGGGTTCATACATGGGGATTCTAAAGGATTCAAGTATTGCAATGAGATCTCTTCCCCTCTTATTCTATCTATTGCCCCTTTTCAGGGAGCTCTACTCACCTTCATTCTAAGGCAATACCCTTCATGGAGGCCCCTCAAGGGGGTTCACATTTCTTCTTTTGTCTCTGTTCTTCTTCAGCAAAACCTTTGTCAGTTGCTAAGAGTTCTCCATTATTCTAGAAACACCATTGCCTCAAAGATGCAAGCTTAAAAGCTATTGTTCATTTTTGCTGGCATCATGAGGAAACCCTTCCTATATAGTTTAGATTCCTCCTAGTATAGCATTATTGTATTATGGTCCTGAAAATCAATCTCTATGTCTTCATTCTGGCATATGGCCTGGCTGGCAGAAAAATACTGGTAACGTTATAGAGCCTCAACATTCTTTATACATAATTGAGGAAATATTGTAGTCACTCCTTTGTCACCTTCAGTTAGCTTTTTTCATTTGGCTTTAGAATTTGTTGGCTTGGCCCCTGAAGAATGAAGGAGTTGAGAAAGTTTGACCTTGCCTACAGTGAACTTTCTCAAGACATGAAGTTTAAAGCCAGACCCCAGCTTCTCACCACAGTACCCTTAGCCGGCTCACAGCCCAGTGGAAGCACCAGTGTTGGCAAAGAAAAACCAATTCTTGACATAGCAAGGTCAGAGCTAGGATCCTAGGAAGGAAGTTTGGCTATACACGGTCTCTAATTTTAAAGGAAAGCAATGAAAGGAGACAGCTTGGTAGTTGTTTTATTTTCTCTAGAGTGGACTTATGTTGTCAATGGCAGAAAGCCATGAACCACGAAGATAAAATAATGCTAACCAGAGTGCTAAGTAAAGAAAACAAAGATGGCTCCACAATTAGTAGCATTATATATGTTAGTGCTAAGTAACAACAGATGTGTCTACAGGGATTGAAGCATTCCTTGCAATCCATCAGAAACCAAAGCCCTCTGATACCACAAGCCATTATGGCTTATCTTGGGCTTGGAGGAATGATGGCTGAGTCCACTGATTTGGCAAAGTGGGGATGTTGTCAAGGGTGTTCCAATCTACCTGTGTCACCCTTATCATGCTGCACACTTGTGCTGAGTTAACAGGGAGACATGTGCTGTAAAATCCAGTTCTGTAAAGACATGTACTTGCCATGAGTCATTAGCAAGCATGCGGAGCTAATTGGCAAAATACTCATAAAAGATTTTGAAGGTGGGTTAATTACAATTCATTACACCGTAAACTGTCCCCAGGCTATTGTTAAAAAATGCAGGAGTTTCAGGGCTCATTATTTTATGATTCATTTTGCCATGTTGTGAAAAACAGACTCTAAATCAAACTACATTTATTATAGGTCAGACCACAAAATCTTTATTGGTTTTTCCAACATTCCACCCTCGTTATATGAATTCATATGGACTGCACATTTCTGTCAATTGGCAAGAAAGCATGAAATAAAATTTATGATATTTTCTTACCTTATCCTCAGTACAGCCTTAAAAATCACAAGATCTAATTGCTTCCCCTATTTCCCGAAGTTCAGGAGAAAAATAAGTATTTTGAAATCAACCCCAAAGTTGTGATGATTGAAAGCAACTAAAGGATAATGAAGTCTGTCTTCTAAAGGAAGCATTTTAAAGAAAAACCTAAGAAGCATCATTCAGATGAAATATATTAAAACTGTTATTTGCCCCACCTAGAAAAATGACTAGAATGCACTTTTCAGTTGGAAGATAATTTGAAGTTCATTGGCTTCCTAAGTGTTAATCTTATTCTCCTCGTCCCCACCTTCAAAAGTATCTGAAAGAAAAAAGACACTGTTTATTTCTCAAAAACCTGTGATACAGTTGCTTGCCTCCTGTTCTTACCACAGACAGACTTGCTCAGAATCATGTAAGGGCCCACACTTAGTCATTCTGTACCATTATATGTAATTGTTCGTTGATTAATGCTTTCAATTACGTCCATTTTCACTGTGTGACCCAAACCACCTTGACAGCGACAGCCTGCTATACTCATTACTGAGGATGAGTGAAAAATAAAATGCTAGGTTCACTTCCAGCCCTCGAGAGTTCAGCAGCTTATTTGAACCTTATCTGAACTATCAAAAGTTTTGACTCTGCAAAAACCCATGTTTGAGGAAGGGGAGGGAATGTGTGGTGCAGAAGGCTTTGGGTGGAAGGGAAAGGGGGTTGTTGGAAATTGTGCGAGAATGAGTTTCCTTGAGAGTGATCCAGTACTTCCTGATTCTGGCTGGGCCAGAAATACCGCACAAGTCTTTCTTGAAACTTCCAAGATCTTGGGAAGGCCTTCCTCCAAGAAGTTTGCCACTTCTGTATGCCTGGGTTTTGGCCAGGCCCGGAGACAGAAATATGTGCAAGAGGAAACAGTTTAATAGAAAGTTACCTGGATACTTGAGAATTGTCAAAAGAGGTTTACCTCTAATGAAATTGAACCTGAACAGTTTGGCCAGGGTCAATGATCATAACCCCTTCCATCCCTTATAGAAAGAGGGACCTGGAAGGTGACCTTAGAAACTTCTAGGGCAATCCACTTATTTTATAGAGGAATTCAGGATATCAAGAGGAGCCAAATGACTGAACCGATACAGATGTGGACCAGAGTGAAGTCTAGAAAGCCAGTAGAAGAGGCAGAGGAAAGATGGAGTCAGACAAGCAGATTTCCCAAGGCTTGAGTTCTGGCTTCACTCTGCCGCTAATGAGTGGTATCATCTTGGGCAAGTCATTTCACTTATCTGACCCTCTGTGGATGATTTCAACCACAAAGTACTAAATTAACCATTTCTGTGGGATGAGAGAGCTAAAAAGGGATGATTTAGAAGCGGGACCCAGCTGGACGGCAAGAGTGTCACATAAGGAAGAGAAAGCATGCCACCCAGGAAGGACTGGTGAATAAAGAGAAGACTTTGAATGAAAATATAAAGAACCTGATAAGGAGTGTTCATTTTGCACTGGGTAACAGACAGATAGTTACTTTTTAAAAAGCTTGGAAAGGAAGTAAAATTGTTGCATGTATTTTTTCTTCTAAAAGTCATAATAAATTAAAGTTTCACAAAATAAACAAAACAATCTAAAGAGGGGTGCATAAGAGGAAGAAGTGCCCCAAAGAGGGAGACACTGGGACAGATTAGTTTCTCAAATTGTGCTTCATGGGACATAAGGCAAAATGTATGGACTTCCTCAACCAGGGCGATCCCTGGTTTATCTCTTGAGAGTAACTTTTTGTTTAAAGAAGATTTTTCTGATGCTAAAAAGAAGCTTGCTAGTTGCTGAGCTTGCAAGAAATCAAGAAAATTAGTGGTACTTTTATGAGTCTATATACTATGACTCTTTAAAAGGTAAAATTCTAGGGCCTCCAGTGGGTGAAGTTCTGAAGTGACTGTCCCATATGGAATACAGTTGAAATTTGTACCATGGCCATTCTGACTGGCAGGTACTTTTGGCACTAGACATCTCCGAGCTGGCCTCTCTAAAGGAAGAGGGGCCAGTTTTCTTCCAGGGATTGACACTTCAATTTGGGTCATGGTCTCTCTCTTTTTTTTTTTTTTCCTTAAAGATAAAGTTCTTTATCTTTTTTTTTTTTATAATATAGTTGTTTTACAGTGTTGTGTGGGTGATGGTCTCTTGACCAAAGGTGTTCACTGTGTGAGGGCAAAAGTCAAAGACTAGGATCCACTGCCCTCCCGCCTGCCCTGCAGTTACAATGACCTCCAGAGGAATCTGATTACAGTGAAGGAGTTGGGGAAAGGCAACCGTAATCAGTAACTCAAGAGTATAAACATTGAGAAGGAAGAATAGGCAAAAAAAGAGAAACAACTAACAAGCATAATGTCATGATAGAGAATCATGCATAGGGACCAAGGCAAAACTGGTGGGATGGCAGGGGGCAATATTGACACTGGAATCTGTTGGACAATCCTTCCCATGTTGATCTTGTAACTGCATGATGGGAGCAAGAGAGAAGGGAAAGTTGTGCAGAGCACCACTAATATTAAGATCCTTCTCTTTGCCAGGCATGGAGATCATTTTTTTAAAGCATTAAGAGACAAGATCATCTTCTTTTCTGACCAAAGGCCTTCCTATTTCCAGGAAGGAAATTGCGTCCTCAGTAAGCTCTTACTCTGAGGCATGAAGGTTTTAGCTACTACCTCAACCGGCTCCCTGCTGGGGACGCCACGGCTGAGTACAGCAGAGACCTGCACGTTTCAGAGCCAAGTACAGAAAGCAGCTGGCTCCCAACCTGTTGTCCAAGGGAGTCAAGCAGAGCAGAGCTGACAATTGCCTTGGCGATGGGAGTGAGAGCCAGGCATCTGTCAAATGCTGCACTGCCCACTTTCCTGCGCCCCCTTTCCAGTACTCCTGCTAAGAGAATGATGGTTCACACTACTGTGTTCTCCCTCCACAGAGCCAGCTGCCAGCATCCCCCTAAATTCCTTCTCCAGCAAATATTTTGATCCCTAAGCAAGTTTATTTCTCTCTCTCTCTCTCTCTGGCAGAAAAAAAAAAAAAAAAAAAGTGCCCAGAAGCAGAAGTGATGATGTCTTTATTTTCTTCTTAAGTGAGGCTGTTAATCACCACATGCCCACTCTTTTGTTTTGGGAAAGAGGGCAGGCCCGTGGTGTGGACTGTGTGCGTGAGGTGTGCTGAGGAAAGGGATTGGAATGTGTGTATTTATCTGTCATCTGGGTCTTGAGAAACTTGAAATCTGCACGCAGAAGCGCTGGCCCTCTTCTCTCCTCAGTCCTGAGTTAAAACGTTACTATGTCGATTCTTTCATTTCTGGGTGTGCTGGGTCCAGGCTGACCCCAGTGAGAAGGCACTGGAAAATGGACCCCGAAGCTCTGGGAATGAGTTGAAATGGGCGTTTCACAGGACCCGGATGAAAAGCTTTATCAGCAATCTGGCCTCCCTGCCTCCGGCACCGCTGCCTGTTGGATTGGCCCTTTGGCTGGAGACATAGGCACTGGCTTGGGAGTCAAAAGAACTAAGTTCAACATGGACTCTGTTGCTAACTCATTTGGGCCTCCAGCATGATTTTTCCTTTGCTGAGTTTCAGTGCCCTCATTTGTAAAATGAGAGGGCTAGACATCACCTCCAAAATGCTATGATTTCCCTGAATTTGGCCATACTTACATGGGGGAGCCAGCAGCTCTAACCTGAAGCCTAGGACCCAGGGAAACCTATCTCAAGTTCGTTTCTTTCTTCACACAGGAAACAAAAAGCGCACAGTGTTGCAAAGAGCCCAGGGAATAGGTCTTGTTTTTAGAGACGGGCCTGGAGATGACAGTGGCTTGCATGCCAGGCACATTCCTTCACCAGAACCACAAAGAGCCTGCATAGATTTGTTGTTGTTTTTAATTGCAAACTTTTCTAACAATCTGCCCTTTAGAAATGATTGCCCCTCTCTGAGGATCAGATCACAGCCTAGCCAGTTCTCAGAGAAAATTAAATGAAGAATGCTGAGCATGGAATCTATGATTAGGATGCCTGGCTAAGTAAAGATGATCACGTACTTTCCCAGACGGGTCAGCTGTGGCCCGGGGGATCCACAACAGGGCAGCAAGTGATTCATGCTGGCTTGATAGCTTCTCTAATGCTAGATTTACAGCTGGGTTTAGGGTTGAATGTTGGAGGTAAATCTGAAGGAGCAGAAAGAGGCTAGAGGGAATGGGTAGTCAAGGGAATTTCCATCCAAGATTTTCAGAAGCAGGAATCCATTCCACCTTTGTCGATGACTGTGGTTTGCTAGGATCAAGATCAAAGGACGCCCCGTAGACAGAGCCATGACTACGGGCTCAAATACAAGGCTCAGTCTGGTGAAACCTAGCATTAGCCCCTCTTAGGCTGCCGTCTAGACTGGAAGTGGGTGCTCGTGCCAGACCAGGCTGTGTGGTTGAAGGTGCTCCTCCATGACGGGGCAGAGGAGGGGTACAAGCTCTTCATGATCCCCACAGGGAAGTCGGCAGCCAGGGCCAGCTTAGCGAGGCACAACATGGCTAGAGTGCCAATCAGAAGGGGAGATCTTGTGGGAAAATGGGGGACAGGGCATAGGCATGGAGCTAAGTGGTTGACAGAGATGCAGAACTGTTTGTTAGCAAGATCCAACTGCCTTGAGTTGGGCATCTTCCCCTCTCCTCCCTGATGGCTTTGGAAGGCCGCTTCTAAACTCTGCTAGAAAGTTGTTCATTTGCAGGCCCAAGACAACTACAGGCATTTGAACCGACATCCACCAAGAAGAACAACTATTGGGTTTTGTTTTTTGTTTGTTTTTTTTTGATGGTTCCCATAGTTTCTCAGAGCTTCAGCTAATGTTCTTTTAAATAGCTGATGAGGGGATATTCTGGACTCTGAATGAGCAATGGCACTTTCCACATTGTCTGCTACATAGCACAACAGCACTAGCCACTGGTTAAATCTTTATTTGCCTCTTGAGAACACCAGCATAGGAAAACCACCACCACCAAAAAAAAAAAAAAAAAAAAAAAAAAATAGATAGCAATGACATTCTTCCAGTTTTAGTGCATGCATCATCTCATGAGACATTTAGATCAACCTGGCGAGGTGGGCAGCGTGTTCCTACTGCACTTTTTAAGAGTGGAGCTGTTACTAACCAGGGTTCTTGGCCTCCTTAAACAATGGAAATTGATCAGAGGCCAGACAAGAAATTCAGGCAAGGCTTTATTGGGACCCCTGCTTCAGCAGGGGGGAGCGAGAACAAACAGCAGATTCCCTTGCTTGCTCTACTCCCTGAGGTGGGGGGAGCTGGTTCCTTACATGGGGTGAGGATAGGGGTGTGTCCAGGGGTCGGGCCAGAAGGGTGGCTTAGGTTGTTTGCCTATCCCTTTGGTGGTGTTGTAAGCAGGGGTGCATGCGCAGTACCTTGCTTTTTCTCCAGACTCTTCAGAAGTGGCAGTGGGTTTTCTTGGTCGTTCTGTATCTTGCTGTCCATAATTTGCCCCAACTGCACATGCATGAAGTATTTTTAGTCCTTTATAGCTTCTTTGTATTTTGTTGCTGGAGGAGACATTTGTCCAGGTGCAAGCACTGCAGCTAAGGGTCCTGGGTCCCAGGTCCCAGCCTGTCTCAGAGCTAAGAGAACTAGCAGAGGAATCAAGGTTTCAATTTTGCTTCTGGCAATAATTCAAGTGTCATTCTAGGCAAATCTCACTTTTCTTGTCGATGAACTTGTCTGTAAATTGGGTGTGCTGGGAGTAGGATAGGGTAGTAGTATTCTAACCTCTAAAATGGTTATGCTTATCGTGGTGTAGTCATCAGATAGAAGAATTTCTGGGGCCTTGAAAAATGATGGTTATGGATATAATGCAAAAATCATCATGATATAGTGCTAAATAACATGTCAAACACAAGATTCTTTGCATACTGAGTTTACAGCTTTGTAAAACAATGTATGGGGAAAGGGGAAAAGGAAACAATGCAAATTTTAGCCAAAGTTACAATAGCATAACATTTTATGTATTTTCATATTTTCTATAATGTGACTAGCTATATCATTTCTTGCAGATCTAAATGGAAATGAATCTGTGAATTGAAAAAGAGAGACCACACCCCCGCAACAATACCCAGCCCTACAAATGGATTTGCCACTTTAACTAAAGTCTTGAGCAAATTATCAACTCTAAGCTTCAAATTCCTTAACTGTAAAAAGACTATTAAGATCTTACTTATAAGTATTAAGTCCTTACTTTGTGTCAGACAATTATCCTGAGCATTTTCACTTGTACTAACACATTTAATCCTTATTATAACCCAAGAAGTAGGTTTTATTATCATCCACGCTTTACAGATCAGGAAACTGAGGCATAGGAGGTTAAATCAGGTCACTGAGCCATGGGTGGACGTTCTCAGAGCAAAACAGGACAGAATAATTCCAAAGCCCATAGCATGCCCACCAAGCCAGGCTACTTCAAGGGATGATTTCAAAATTGTATCTTATTTCTTGGAAACGCCTCTATTGCAGAGCTCTCACATCACAGGCACTAAAAAGATCTAGTTCTGTCCTAGATTCATTCACTTCTAAGGCTCACACCTATATCTGTTAAGTTACAAAGCTGAAGACTGAAAAACTGGGTGCTCAGAACATCAGTGTCGATTCATCATTTGGTTGCCAACTCCATTGGGCTTAGCCAACTCGGGTTAATGATAACAAATATGTACTTTGGGAATCACATGGTTAAGTTTAGAAATGTGTGTTTTTGTATAAAGTGAAGTCATCATGAACATGTTTTCATATTATCTCTAATATTCCTAATTTTTTTCATAAACATCTGGGGCTCAAAGAAAACCCGAGCCTGCAATGCCCAGAAGGTCTTTCAATCTTTTTCTCCTTCAATGATCTTTCAGAACAAGGTTTGATAGGGAACAGGGAGGTAATACTATACATAGAAAACTGAATCCCTATAGTTCTGATTCCTTTTCTTGCAGAACATTGTTTTGTGTGAGCTACTTGCGGCCCATGGTATCTTTTTTTTAATTATTGAAGTATAATTGACATAACATTTTATTAATTTCAGGTGTTACAACATGATATGACATTTGCGTGCATTGCAAAATGATCACAACAATAAGTCTAGTTACCAACTGTCAATTTTTTTTTCTTGTGACGAGAAATTTTTAAATTTATTTTCTTATCAACTTTCAAATTTACAATAAGTACAATATTATTGACTATAGTCACCATCCTGTACATTAAATCCCCATGACTTATTTTATAACTGAAAGTTTGCACTTCTTCATCCCCTTTACCCATTTTGCCCAGCTCCCAAACCCACCTCCACTCTGGCAACCACCAGTCTGTTCTCTGTATCTATGAGTTTCATTTTGTTTTGTTTTGTTTGCTCCTTTGTTTTGTTTTTTAAATTCCACATATAGATGAAATCATAAGGTATTTGTCTTTCTCTGATTTATTTCACTTAGAATAATACCCTCAAGGACTATCCATGTTATTGCAAATGACAAGATTTTATTATTTTTTATGACTGAGTAGTATTCCATCATATATATATATAAAACATCACATCTTTATCTATTCATCAATTGATGAACACTTAGGTTGCTTCTATATCATAATTTTACAATGAACTTAGGGATGCATTTTTAAAAATTATTTTGTTTGTTTTTCATCAGATAAATTCCCAGAATTGGAATTCTTGGATCATATGGCAGTTCTAGTTTTAATTTTTTGAGGAAACTCTATACTGTTTTCCATAGTGGCTGCACCAATTTACATCCCCACCAACAGTGCACAAGGGTTCCCTTTTCTCCACATCCTCTCCAACACTTGTTATTTTTTGTCCTTTTTATAATAGCCAGTCTGACAGGGGTGATTAGTGATGTTGAGCATATTTTCATGTGCTTGTTGGCCAACTGTATGTCTTCTTTGGAAAAAATGTCTATTCAGATCCTCTACCTATTTTTTAATTGATTGTTTCCATTATTAAATTGTATGAGTTCTTTATATATTTTATATTAACCCCTTATTGGATATATAACTTGTAAATATCTTCTCCCATTCAGTAGGTTGTCTTTGTATCTCACTGATGATTTTCTTCACTGTGTGGTATTTTTAAATTTGATATAGTCCTGTTTGTTTATTTTTGCTTTTGCCTTTGGAATCAGATCCAAAAATATATCACCAAGAGTGATGTTGAGGACCTATGTTTCCTTCTAGGAGTTTTATGGTTTCTGGTCTTACATTCAAGTCTTTAATCCATTTTGAGTTAATTTTTGTGTATGGTGTAAGATAGTGGTCCAGTTTCATTATTTTGCATGTGGCTGTTGAGTTTTCCTAACACCATTTATTGAAAAGACTGTCCTTTCCCCACTGCATATTTTTGCATCCTTTGTTGTAAATTAATTGACCACATATGCATGAGTTTATTTCTGGACTCTCTATTCTGTTCCATTGATCTATGTATTTGTTTTCATGACAATACAATACTGTTTTGATTACTGTAGCTGTGTAATATAACTTGAAATCAGGGAGCATGATGCCCCCAGCATCTTTTTCCTCAAGACTGCTTTGGCTATTTGGAATGTTTTGTGGTTCTGCACAAGTTTTAGGATTGTTTGTTTTATTTCTATGAACAATGCCTTTGGAATTTTGATAAGGATTGTATTGAATCTGTATTATTTGGGGTAATATGGACATTTTAACAATAATAATTCTTCCAATCCATGAGAATGGAATATCTTTCTATTTATTTCTGTTTTCTTCAATTTCTTTCATCAATGTCTTATAGTTTTTAAGTGTACAGGTCTTTCGACTCCTTGGTTAAATTTATTCCTAGGTATTTTATTCTTTTTGGTGCAACTGTAAATGGGATTGTTTTCTTAATTTGTCTTCATTGTTAGTGTGTAAAAACACAAAAGATTTTTGTGTATTGATTTTGTATTCTGCAACTTCACTGAATTTGTTTATTAGTTCTAATAGTTTTTTGGTGGAGTATTTAGGATTTTCTATATATATAGTCATGCCATCTGCAAATAGTGACAGTTTAACTTCTTCCATTCCAATCTGGATGCCTTTTATTTGTTTTTCCTGCTTAATTGCTCCGTCTAGGACTTTCAATACTGTGTTGAATAAAAGTGGCAAGAGTGTGCATCCTTGTTTTGTCCCTAATCTTAAGGGAAAAGCTTTCAGCTTTTTGCCACTGAGTATGATGTTAGCTGTGGGCTTGTCATATATTCCATCTACACCCACTTTGTTGAGAGTTTTTATTATAAAAGGATGTTGAATTTTGTCAAGTACTTTTTCTGCATCTATTGGATGATAATATGATTTTTATTCTTCATTTTGTTAATGTGGTGTATCACACTGATTGAATTGCAGTTGCTGAATCATCTTTGCATACCTGGAATAAATCCCGCTTGGAAAGGGTGTATGATCCTTTCAATGTATTGTCAAATTTTGTTTGGTAATTTTTTAAGGATTTTTGCATCTATGTTCATCAGAGATATTGGCCTGTAATTTTCCTTTTTTTGTGGTGTCTTTGTCTGGTTTCTGGAATGCCCATAGAATCTTGAGAGCCCTTTTATATGAGCTTTATAGCCCCACTCAGTGACTTAGATACTTAGTGTTTAGAAGCTGCATGTTGTCAAGCTAACTTTTGACACCAAGAGGTTTAAGTTCAAGTGAAATCTCCAAACCCAACTAGACACGAGTTTTAGCTACTTATGTTTTCTCACATGGATGGCTCATATAGCAGTTGACAAGCATCACCTCCCACTGAATTAGGCATTTTGATATTTAAGTTTTGTATGGGGACCACTTCCAACTGACCATGTGAATCTGGGCAGGTTTTTACCTTCTCTGGACCTCTTATCCCTCTGGAAACTGAGTGGATTATATTGATTAAACACTAAACTTTCTCCCTTAGAAAATTTTAAGATTAGGTTAAATTATTTTCATTCAAGTAGAAAGATAATTACTACTACCCATTCAAAAATAACTACTATGCTGTCCACCTGAAACTAATACAACATTGTTAATCAACTATAAAATTAAAATTAAAGGAAATAACTACTTTGTTGTACATCTCTCATTTAAAAGGAAGCCAGAAACTCAGCAGCAAAGTGGGAGGTGCAGTGGTTGTTCGCCAGGATGTCTCCTATGGTACAGTCCATGATCTCATAACTCCTGCTCCTGGTGCTACCCTCCACTCTCTTTGACAGGTTTTTAACTAGAGAATGAGAGTTTAGGTGCTCAACTACATAATCAACATGTGTTGGAATTCTGGAGAGGTGGAGTCCCAGCTTCTTGGCAGGAAGCAGGAAATCTTCATGAAGGGTAAGAAGTGGAAACCTTACCCAGTACAAGTCTTGTTTACTAGACATTGCTCTATTAGGTTCCCTTAATTATTTGAAAAGTCCTCTTCCTCCTTACTCCAGCTTTCCTCCCTTTAGGTTGAACCTTCCATGAGTTTTATGACTCATCCATTTCATTCAATCTAAATGATTAAAGCAAGTGTTGACACCCTCTCAGGACCAGCTTGTGAAGTGTTCATTTATTCACTGTAATTTGAGGCTTCCTCTTCCTCTTCCTCTTCCCTCAGACCACTCTGGCTGCAGAACCTCAGTGCCAACCTGGGGCAAGGGAAGAAAGAAAGGAAAATAGAGGTGAGTATAATTGCTCATAGATTTGTGAATATTTTGCTGTGGAAGGTTCTGACACTGGGAAAACGTGCACTGACCTTCAGGCCACTGTTTAGGGAAGGTAATCCTGGAAAAAGAAAAGAGGGTTTGTGGTTTTGAAGCATCTCAACCTTAAGAAATAGAAAAAGGGTTAAAAGAAAAAAACAATGAAAATGAGGAGCAGCTTGAAGAACAGACCTAGACAAAAGAGTGTATCAGGAAAGAGGATGAGGGGCTGTTCTTTCTTTCTAACCTCTTTCTTTCCCTTCTTTTTTATTCTCAATCTTCATTGGGTACATGCACATGTGGGTGAAGAACCAGTGAATAAGTCAATTTTTGAATGAATAAATGAATGAATGAAGCATAGGTCAATGTTTCCTAAATCTGGTTCATCTTCAGAATCAATTGGAAGCCCTTTCTTATAATACAGTTTCCTGGGCTGTCCCCCTGGTGATTCTCATCCATTAGGTCACAAATGGATCCTGGGGATTTGTAGTTTTCAACCACTTCCCGAGATTACAATGGTCAACCAGGTTTGGAAACCTGAGGCCTAGAGCACAGCTGTAATCTAGATTCTATTCCTCCTCATTTCTACAATAAATGAGGGCCCCATTCTGAATGGGAGCCCACACTGATTGGCCCCGCATTGAATTTAGCTGCAAATGAATTAATCAGCTGCTATTCCCTTCTTGATAAACTAGCTGATTCCCCTGCCTGCCATCCTTGTATGTTGCCAGTGAAACTTGATGATATTTTGCAAAAATTTTTCTTAGAAAGTTTTAAATTAAAATAATGAGAAGATTTCCCATCCCGTTCTATTTCAGCTCTTCTGGAATTGTCCATCCACAAACAAACCAAGAGTCCCCTTTCTTGGTTTACTTGTTCATTTATGGTTAGAAACAAGGATGCTTCTGAAATCCATGGCTTTAGAAATGCCTGAACTCATCTCCCTCTCCCTGCTTCATCATTTTTATTATTCAATAAATAGGTATTGAACATCTCTAGATTGCTAGGAACACTAGGGATACAGAGTTGAAAAATATCATCCCTGGTTTATGGAATTTACAGACTAGTACATAAGTTGAATAAGAAAATGGTTGTTCTACAATCCAGGCATGGTAAATGTATGCATAGGTTAGGAAAGTTGGGGTATATGTTGGGTCAGGGGTATGATAAGTACTGATGAAGAAAGGGAAAATCAAGGTTTAGATGATGAAGGAGGACTAAAGCATTGTGTCTATAGCTGTAGAGGTGATGATGTTAAAACCTTGGAGAACTCAAATCAGAGCTGTGTGTGTTGGCTGGGGTGATGGGAGATGACATTGGAAATGTAGGGGCCATATTATGACATACCTTGAAGGTCTTCCTAAAATTTTGGATTTTAGACTGAAGCACCAGGAATCCCATAAGGGACTTGAGCATGGGATGGACATAAACAGATATACATGTTTGAAGAATTGCTCTCATCATTGTGCGGGCTTTGCCTGACCTGAAATTCGCCGGACTGGTGACTTCAGGGGAACTAAAGAGAGGGGACAGAGGAAAATATTGAAGTAGTAGAAATCATTGCTAAACTTTGGTGATGCATGGGTGTGTTTGCATGTGGCAGGGGGAGCAGTGACAAAATAGGGGAACCGTAGAATGATTCTCAGGTTTTTAAACCTTAACCACCTAGAGAATAGTGGTGCCATTCGTGGAAGCAATCGTTTGATTGATTTTTATTCATTTTCCTGTGGTATCTGAAGAAAATACGAAGAGCATCATAATGTGAATACCCCAATCCAAGCACTTGAGCAAGTAATTTTTTTTTCGAGTTCTTATCAAGGCTGAAAAATCTTCTAAGCACTCATGAAAGAAACAGCAGGACCAAGATGACTTTGAACTCACTGCACATGATTCCTTTTATAAAAGACATGCTTGACAAACATTAATTAAATCTCCCAGCACCTCTTTGAAGTAATGTAGAAAATATGTGCAGGTGGGTAAACTGAGGCCCTGGGAACTAGAAGGAGAGCCTGAGGACATACTAGGGCAGGTGCAGCATTTGAAGAGACACTCGTAAGAGGCCCCTGTTTCTCTGATGAGACCAGATATAGGTGCTTGTTTACAAGCAGAGGTCTTCCAGCAAGTTCTGTAAACTAGGCAGGATGAGGCAGGTTGGTTATTGACTCCAAGGGCCACATTCTCTGACCTTAGACCTTGCAGCCTTGGGCCTAAGAGCATATCCTGTCTACTCATAACCCAGACCCACCATCTCCCTTCTGAAATCTACAGCTGTGTCATACCCGTTCCAATGCTTCCTTTGTCCTTGTAACTGACTGGTAGTCATGAGTATCAGAAGGTGAAGGTGCTTGACTTCATGGCCAAAAGAAGGAACCTGAGTCATTTTTGTCCCTGAGTTTCTGCTTGTCAGCTTTTCTGTGTTTTTGCAAATTGGACTCTTTGGTTCAGTGTGCAGGATGCTTATTGCAGAGAAAGAGTCCAGCTATGCTACAGGCCCGTCAGCAGCTTTGATCAAGCTCACAGGGGGCTCTGGAGTTAAATGACCCTTCGAAGCCGTCCCAAGTTGGTTACGATGCCTGGCCTTTGTACGTCCACATACCAGTCACTGGACCTGGCTACCCTGGGTAGGGCTGCAGCTAAGCCAACACTTGAAGAGGCTGTTGGCTGAGGGCTGTGCACAGTACAGATTAAAAGCCTCATTTTCTGCTTGCGAAACTAGATGCATCCAAAAAGATGGTCCTTGACCAGTTATAGCTGCTGCCCAACTATTGATTCATTCTACTCAATTAGTTATTCTATCTATCTATCTGTTTTACCTATAGCACCTATGGTGCTAGATGGAATTAGGTGCATTTATGACAAAAGATAGTCAAAGTCCCTGTGCTCAGGAAGCTCAGTCTAGTGAGGGAGACAAAAAATTAATAGATGAACATAGAAACAAAATCAGCTCAGAAATAGCTAAATGCTTCAGGAAATAAGGGAATCAGATAGAGAGGAAATAACAAAAAAATAAACATATGCACATATGTTGTTGACAAAAAAAGATGGGAAGCACTTGCACCCTTATCCAGTGAGATAAAAGGTCTTCTTTCTGATAATTTAACAAGATATGCAGATCACCAGCAATTTAAGAGTTTACAAAATTTAGGAGTTTACTATTTCTTATGGTAACTAATTGAAAACTTGATTTTATAGTGCAATTGGCCTTCTTCTGGGCAAAGGGAGTGAATTAAAAATAATTACTCAGAGAAAACAACATGTTTTTTTAAAAGGAAGATTTGGAATTGGATTGTAAACAATACGTTTTCTGTGTAACACATTGGTAACATCAAGTAACTATTTTTGCCCTTTTCACTAACTCTCTCTTTTTATTTTTGACATGTTCTTCCGAATCCATTGTCCTTTATTTTCTTAATAGAAGTTTTAAATTTTTTTTCCAGAAGCATTTCTCAAAGAAATCTTTGACTATGAACATATTCAATTACTTTACTGAATGTAATGGCCCCTTGAAAATCCTGTTCTAGTTAAAATTTCTAAGGAATCCATTCAGAGATGAGAGACATCTAGGCATTTTGTTCATTAGCTTGGTTAACCATTGGTTTTCCATTTTATTTACTATATTTTCCTTATTCTCTATGATTTAAGTCTCTAAAACATTTGGGCGGTTTGCATGAAAGGGGCTGTATCATAAATGCTTTTAAGGTCTATATGATTTATACATACAGCACTCATGATTCATGTCTCAAATGGCCGTGTTGGTAGATTTTTTTATTAAATTCTTGATTTATGTGAAATAGATAAATATACGGATCATTCTGAACAAGGGTGTCTGTGTCTGGGGGTGGGGAGGGGAAGGACGAGAGGGATTTGGATGCATGAATAACTCCCTATTGGTTCTAATGCGATTTGCACAAGGAAGACTCCTGTATTCCAAGATACAATCTTTCTTCATTCTAACATGTGGTTAGGTATATGTTATTGATATCATAACTTTAATTTCTGAGCCATGTTAAATCGATACATGTTTTAGATGTTCTTCTTATGGAATGAAACATAAAAGAGCATGCCTTTCTTCTTCTCCCTCTCCCCATGTTGTGTTTGGCAAAATACCTTGACATTCTAAAATGTCTTATCTACCTCTGATTTTAAATCATTTGAGGGCTACACAATCCCCCATGTTTAATCAGTATTTACCATCATAATAGCAGAAAATGAAACGAAGAGTGCTTCTTAACAATGAGAGCATTTCATAAAAGATGATACTTAAATTGGATTTCCTGTAATAGTAATAAAACATTTTCAAGCTCACTCCCAGCTGAAGGAAAGAACTTTTACCCTGCTCAAATCTGGATTTGTGTGAGAATGTGCATGTGCGTGTTTCAAATAACCAAACCAATAAGTTCTATTTCTCTGCTTATTATAATCAAGGGAATAACCCTTCTAATAAAATTGTGTTCAACAGTTCCTAAATTCCCTCCCTCATTCTAGCTCCACTTGGTATAATATAAAAGGCAATATATTTTGGAGGTATTTTTAATAAAACTTTTTCAGATGACTCTGTGTGGCAACACAAATTCATTTATGGTTTCCTATTAGTTTACCTTTATAGAGGTTTTAGTCTGTCCTATCTCGTGGGGTAAAAAGTCACCTTTTTTTTTTTTTTTCCACGATCAACATTTGTGTTTCTATTGACTTAATCTCTCCATTTCTTACTGTTTCACACATAAGAACAAGGTTGGGGCAGAGGGAAAATTAGATTGCTCATACCCCTGTGATATTAAGATTGACATTTTGTATGAATCTTACTATGCCCTGATATTTTTTATTATAAAGCCCTATATTAACTCTGGTGTTTATAAAGGTGGAGACAAAGTAGAGACAGGAGCTAACTCATGATTTGTTCATACTAAAATAACTTCACGATTATTCTGTGTTATTCATGCAAAATGACTTCTTACGTAGATAAGTTGTTTCATGGATCACAACAGTGTTCTTCATTCAAGATGACGTATTATGTAGATAAGATGCTTCTAGGATGGTGAGAATTTGGAATAACTTCATTGCAAGATAGACTTGTGGGAAGAATGACGTAAGCCTGAGAGAAGGAATAGCCAAATTAAGAAGCAATAGGATGAAACCCAACTGCAGTCAATTTATGTTTCACCCTTTCTATTCTTTAAGGGCATGACATAGTCCAAGAGAGGGGAAAATGAGTTATTCAGGGAAGCTTATTGCTTCTTAGACTTTCCACTAATTCTTCCACCTTTAGCCCCAACCTCAACCCAGAGTTAGTGGGGCTGGATTTGCATGGAGGTACCATTGGATCTGTTTGAGTCATGACTGTGCTTCAATTCTCCTCTTAATATTCTGCTTCTTGGGCTTGTGGACTACTGGAGGCACTAGATATCTGCACAAGACAGGCTATGGAGTTTGCAAGTTCAGTGAAAAATGCAAGAGCAGAGCCTTTTGTTAAAAAAAATTATTAAGGATTTAAAGATGGTGACAATAAAGCATTAAGCTACACATGGGGACCTTCTAAGTGTGGGGCCCTGTGTCTCTGTACAGGTTGTATACCCATGAAATCGGCCCTGCCTTCAGATACTTCTAGATGTGAGAGTGAAAGTAAGGGTAGAAAAAGGAATTTTGGCTAAATGTGTGTGTAAGGAGAAGTTGGACACCAAATTTCCATGCCTATCAGTACAGCTGAGCTGCTGTTCATCTCCCTCCCAAGTGGAAGCCTCAAGTTGAGCATTCAGGATCATGGCCTTTGATATCCTACTCGTTTGCTGCATGTGATGAATTGGTAAATTTATTTCTCAAAGCTCCAGATGTCTCATATCTGAAATAATAGTTTAAAACAAACTTCCAAGATACCTAAAAACTAAGTTTAATATTTATAAAGCTATTCCAAAGCAAGAAAAAAAAAATTAAAGCAATCATTTTAGGGTTTGAGGTAGCTTCTTAGAAAATTTTGGGCAAGAAGAAGTTCTTGGAATGTCTTATCATTAACATTTTTCTCTAATGATGGTTTTGATTTCTCTCAAAAGGTAGCAGTGTATGGCAAAGCATGGCAGTTTGGAACACTCTGAGGTGCCACAGATCTGAAATGAATGCAGGCTCTGTCTACTATTAGCTGTGTGATCTTGGGCAAGCAACTTACTTCACCGAACCTCCTGTAAATTGTGGTCAGTAATAGTACTTACATCAGAGGGTTATTGATGTGTTCAATAAGATAATACACAGATGGTACTTCTTGGGGTGTCTGGCACATAGTAAACATTCAGTAAATGTAATTTGATGTGGAGGAAGAAGGAGGAGGAGGAGGAGGGGAAAGTGGTGGTGTAATTATGGAAGCCAGAGTTGATAAAAAGATGAGAGCTGAATTGAAACCAATCTGTGCTGGAATCTTCTTCCTCTACTACCTGTGAGAACTCGGGCAAGTAACTTAACCTCTTAGTGCCTGTATCAGTTAGTTATCACTGAGTAACAAACCCACCCAATACTCAGTGACTTAAAATAACAATCATTTATTTTTGCTCATGTGACTACACAGGACTCAGCAGATCTAGGCCAGGCAGCTGGGCTTCGAGTTGAAGATCTAGCTGACATGGGTTACATGTTGACAGTTGGACTCTGGTCTGCTTTCCATGTCTGTTATACCACTTGGATTAGTAGTCTGGCTGGAGCATAATATTTTCATGGCAACGGTGGCAGCATGAGAAAAAAAGCTCCCTGTGCAAATCCATTTCAAGACTTTGCTCACTATGGATGTGAATATCCCATTGACCAAAGCAAGTCACATGGCTGAGCGTAAAGACAAATGTCAAGGAAAACACACTCCATCTCTAGTGGGGAGAACTCATATGGTTAAGGGTATGGAGAGAGAGAAGGAAAAGTCCTAGGGCCAATAACTTTCTTATATGTAATATGTAGTTAATAAAATGACCTCCCTCATAGACTTGTTTTGAGGAATAAATGAGCTAATCCATGTAAAGTATTTAGCACAGTGCAGGCATATACTTAGCACTTAATAAATGTCAGCTATGTTGGTAATGACGACTCTGAACATTCTTTGACCCAAATACAAGGAAAGATTTTAGATGAGAGAGGCAGGTGTAGGTGTGGGTAGTTGGGAAAGAGTTAGTGACAGAGCTTTCAGCTAGATCTTAGAAGATAGCAAACTTTGCAAGGAAAAAAAGGGAGGAGGATGTTCCTGGATGGGGCAGAACAAAAGCAAATAGCCTAAGGACAAAATAATGTGGATTTACAATGTTGATTTTGTTTAGTTTTAGGTGAATTACCCACCCTTTTGCTCCAACACTCAAATCCTTGAGATGACTTGTCAGTCCCAATTTCACTGTTTGTTCGGAAAGAGAACAGAGCATGCGTATATAATAAACCAACTGTAAACCTGTGTTCTCTGCTTGGAACTTCCTCAAGCATTTCCCTTCCCTGGGCAGGTGCTGCTTCCCATGGGTCTGCTTCCATTCTGAGTGGAAGGCTTATCCACAGGAATCCAGGCTGCCAGAAACTGTGAAATACTCCTTGTGGGCTCAGTCCTGCCTTGGAGCCTTTGAGAACGGCTATTGCTTATGCGTAAGGTTCCGGGGAGGGCCTTGAGTCTCTGTGAACTCTGTTCTTCATGACAGTGGAGATTTGAGACACAAGACCCTGTGAGCAATTAATACTGTGAGCTCTTCGATTCAAGCTTCCTGCATATGCCATCCCTGTCCCTCCAGCCCCACCAGCCTGCTGCCTTGATTGCTAATGGGGTCCTGAGGAACAAGCAGGGGCAGAGAGCCTGCTGCTGACACAGCCAAATTGTCCAGGCCTGTTAGCGTCCTCCTCAGTAGCCACAGCCTGAAGAAAAATGAAGGCCTTTCCTCCCATCCTGGGTAACATATGTGAACTTGGAGGGTGCTCTTTGGAAGACAAATCTTTAGAAAAACCATACATAAAATCAAGCATGGAGCTGGAGCTTGGAACTCTTCATCAATGAGAAGAACATCTCTCCTCTGATCTCTCCCCACCCTATTCTAAGAAGGATGGTTTGAGAACCTCTCTTCAAGTGCCGATGGCTTTTACCTCTAGCCTTGCAAATCAATTTTGAGAAATCACTACCCAAAAAGCCATTTTATCTGGTTATCCCAGTTGATATTGGTGCTCTCCAGAGGTATCCTGCCCTCACACTCCTTAAGAGATGCAAATTAAAGGAGCCGATGGGGGTAGCCAGTGGCTAGTTAATGCTCACGGCAGTGGATAGTGTGGCGTCCTGCCTAGACGCCCCTTCCAGGACCCAGGCATTCATCCCCCAGCTGCCGGAAGTGTTGGCAGCTAACTTCCCTCAGCTTCGTACCTCTCTGGTCTTTTTGCCTGCAGATGGAGAGTAGCCTCACACCCAAGTTATGTCCCCTTCCTCAGGGGAGCCCATATCCATGACTGGTGGATGTCAGCATAAGATGGACAGCACCTCCAAGTGGGACAACGCAGAAGGACTGACTGTTTCAGCTTCAGAGCTGCCCTCAGGGCTGGCTAAGGCTTTTGCCGCATCTTATCTCCCTGTGCAGTCCTGTGCTCCCTCCCCGACATGTGTTAATACTGAGAACACTCTGCAATGACTCTACACAGATATCTTTCGAGAGTGGATTTCCTCAGAAGTCTGACCTATGACCTCTGCACAGTGCCATGTGACTCTTGGCATGTTTTCACACCTTGGCTCATTTAATTTCCACAACAGTATCCTGAGCCATTGAGGAAACTGAGTTGGACAGTAACTTGCCCAAGATTCCTCTCTCAGTAATTGACAAAAATGTCTACATTTCTCCAAATTCTGTAATCTGTGTGCTCCCTGACAGTTAAGAAGAGCACAGGCAGCTTAAAGTACAAAAAAATGTGGATCATTTATCGAATGAATGACTAAATAAATACAATGTCAAAGTAGACAGAAAGGAGGGTGGTCAAAATCTCTTTGTAGGAGGACCAGGGGTGAGTAGCAGATCTGCCGTGGACTCAGACGTATCTGGGTGTGTCTGATGCATGGATACACGCTTCTATCCCTGGAGGAGGAAGCGAAGGCACACTCACATGGGGGGTATTTGAGGAGAGTTTAGGGAAGGGGATACTTACAAAAGCGTGGGCAGATTATAAGAGACCAAAAAGGAATGGCAAGTTCCTTAGTTCTAAGCAGGGCAGAGAGCCACTGCCGTTTGCAGGACTGAAGAGGCCGGGAAGAAGAGCCCAAGTGCTGGGAGGGGGCTGCCTGACAGGAGCCGTTAGTGGAGGACTGTTCAAACCACAGACTGATGGAGAGCGAGCCGGGAAAGGAATACTCCCGTTTCTCCTCTCTCCTGCCCTTCCATAGCCCACTGAGCAAGGAGTACCAGCTGGAGGGTATGGGAGCTAATTTTTCAGTCCACACACACTGGGGTCTTGGGACACAAAGCAGGGTGGGCTGTGGAGGAGTCCGGTGGGGGAGGTAGAAATTTCTGGCACAGCACTGAAATGAAGACGCTGATTTCTAGAGACACTGAGATGTGGGCACCAAGCAACACTTACTTGATGGTCAGATGCCAAAACATGCCCCAAAGATGGGGACACTGCCTCCTCTCCATCTCAGTAAGAATGTTCACGAAAGAGACTGAGGCCTCGCCACAGCCCCTGAGGGCTGACAAGTTAGGGAGTGCTGGGAAGCATCACCCTCGCCATGAATATCAGCTCCGGCAGACGCTAAATGTCACGGTCCTCAGTGGCTTCTCCAGCTGTGTTTATCAACAAGAGGGGCCAGGGAGGAAGACAGGTTCAGGCTATTTCTGAGTTTAAGTGAAACAAATGTGGGGACTCAGAAATGACTGAGGAAAACTTGAGATGGAGTCTGCTATATACTGGGTTGCACAGGGGCACGAAAATTTGCCAGTAAAAGGTGACATTACAATTAATGTAATGCTTTTACACCCACAAGCTGGAGAAACCTGGGGAACAGTTTAAGCATAAAATCATGGAAATTTAGAGAAAGAGCAATCTGAAATCCAGGCCAGAAGCTCATTCATTCAGCACATACAAAGAGAGGCAGCTCATTCAGCAAATACATTTGGACACCTTTTCTTAGCCAGGTACACGCTGCTAGCGTGCTTCCTAACCTGGGGTCCACTGAACCACACGGGGTCTATGGATACAAGTCTTTCTTTGTGTCATGGACTGAGAAGGAAACATTGCACATTTATTTTTACTAACCTCTACCTGAACATTGTTTCCTTCAATTATAAATATAGGCAATAAAACACATTAGCAGTAATACAAGGATATATTCTTATATCACATTATGATTATTTATTAATATTATTGTATATATTCATCACTACATACTTGAAAACACAGTAGTTTGTTTAATGTATTAATAAAGAAGCACATATATTGCTATACCACACTTTTTGGAAAATATTTTAATAATTATATTTCGATATAATTTGTTTCCTTTATAATCTCATGCATTTTAGTTTATGCATTTAAAACATTATTTGGAGATGGGGTTCAAGGCTTCACCAGACTGCCAAAGGGATTCATGGCACCCAGACACTAAGAAGCCCTGTGCAAGGTGCTACTTCAAGGGCTCTCTGCAATGTGGTGGACTCAGTCAGAATTACACACGTGACACACTGGGGGCATAAAACATAACAGGGTTAACTTACATGAGGGGTGGAGAAAGATTTGATGGGGGAGGTGATATAAAAACTAGTTTCAGAGGACAAGAACATGTCCACCAAGTGGGCAAAGAGCTCGGGTAAGGGGACGAGAGGGCCAGGGAGGGACGAGCAAAGAAAGGGAGGATTCTCGGCAGAGAATGCAAGGTGCTGAGGATTAAAAAAGCACCGTGTGGAAGTGGCGGTGGTGAGGGGGTGGGCAGGAGGTACAGAGAGAGCTGGGCAGGAGCCCGCCGAGAGAGTTTGAAGCATTTCTCTGAGCCCTTGGAGAGCTGTTAAAGACTCCGTGATGGGCAGGACATGATCACATCCACATTTTGTGTTCAGAATCATCCCCGGCTGCTGTGTGGAGGTTGAAGAGGAATTGCAAGGATGGGGGATAAGGAGATACATTAGGTCCCCCTTGCCAGAATCTAGGCCTGACATCATGAGAGCCCTAGGTAAGGGTGTAGAGACCAGCATGATACACTCACTCGGAAGGCAGTGAATAATGTTCCAGATCACACCAAAGGCTTCCTCTGACTCTCTTCTGAAGACTTTCTCTGACAGAAAGAGGATGCTTGGCCAGCGTGCAGAGTCTGAAGGTGCTGAGAGAGATAATGTCCGAGGAATAAGCCTCAGTGAGGGATGGGAGTTGGTGGAAAGATACTCCTGCACCTTCACCTCCAGGTGGGATATTCTGAGGTATATTCAGCACAGCCTGTCAGAGGGCACTGATGGATGTGAGCTCCAGCTGCCCACAGCGGTAACTTGCTTCCTCCTTCCCCATACCCTCACTGTTCTTCCAGGGGTCACCTCTCAGATAAACTACTTGTCCCTAAACCTGGTCTCAAGGAAGCTTTAAGGGAACTCCAAACTAACAGAGACTTTCTCTCCAGACCCCAAACTAACAGTAGGTCTGGAGAGAAAGAACTGTGAAAGGAGGTGGTATTACAGAAACTGATCATTTATCCAATGTGAAAATGAAAGAGTAGGCGGTATCAAGGATGAGGTCAATTTTCCTTTCTGCCTTGTGTGACTAATAGAAAGACCTGCAATTCTCTGAGATTGGGATGGGCAGGAGGAAGAACAACTTGGGGGGGAAGGGCATCATTAATTCAAGGTGGACATGATGACTTTGAATACTCTTGGAGCACTGGACATAAATGTCGAATAGGTGGTTGGAAATGCAGAGGCAGAGTTTATAGAAAGAGTTGGGTTGGTGGTGATGGCTTACTTGGAGTCATCAAGGATTTGGAGGAGATTTTGCTGAGAAAGTTTAGGAAACTAGAACCTTGATCTTTTGAACAGGACATTTGTGGAAGCTGCTATCTTCCAGGCTGGCCTTCTCCATCTTCTAATTCTGCTTCTGCCACCTGTGTCTAAGCACTGGCTGCTCTCACTTAGTGGAAAGCAGTTTCCTGCCAAAACTTCCTTCCAGTAATAGAAAGTCAAATTTTTTAAAAATTTTTTTCTGGAAGATGATCAACTGTAGGTATGTTGACAAAAGTGTATACCTCCCTGTTCCCTGTTTCAGTTTCTACAAAAGCAAATATTATTTGTAGGATGATCATATTATTTATCACCCAAATCAAGACACTTTTGAGAGTAAAGTGAAGCACTGTTTATAACTGTACCTTAGCAGTAGGTATAAATTGAGACGGTCTCAGACAAATGAAGACATATGGGTGCACTGATTATCTCATTACAACCACATATCTTTCTAGAAGTATGTAGAAGTATCTAGAATGAGAGATAAAGAGGCAAGGACAGAAAGGGACAGAGAGAAGGAGAGGAAAAAAGAGGGAGAGAGGGAAGGAGAGAGAGAGAATGAGGATCAGTCACACATCTGTTTTGAGAGTCTTTTTTTGACACAACTATCTGGAACATTCTTCCCTTTCTCTGCCTTTTTCTTTTGTATACATGTAGGGTTTATATTTTATCTTATTCAGCTTTTTATCTCCAGCCTATAGTCCAGTGCCCAGTATACACCAGTCAATAAATTATTTTTAAATACATGAATTAGCAAATTTTTCTTTTGAAAAATACTCCTAAAAATTCCATTTCACAACCAGTCTGGCCCACATGGAAGTTTTCTTCCACAGTCATTTCTAGTTTTATTGCTCAATTGAATAGTTGAATCAATGTTCTGTTGATCGGTTTAGGTATGGAAATTTGATCTCTGTTATTCTATTATACTGATCCTATTAAAATGTCTTAATATTGGTACTTTTTTCTGTAAAATGGGATAATTACAGTGCTCACCTCATATGATTATTGTGACGATTAAATGAGCTAATAAGTACAAAGAACCTGGCCCATAGTAAGGGCTCATTTCATGATAATTATTGTTGTTGCTGTTTTTATTATATCTTCTAAAACAAGGATGGGGCCTTTACACTTATTGCTATTTGGGCAAAATATAGGGACTCCACTTTTTAATGACTTACAAACATGTTAACCCATATTCAATAAAATAGTTTCACTGAAGTAACTCAATTCTTCATATCTGGTACACTCATAAATAGCATTCAGTGAGTGAGCAGCGATATCAGATTTAAAAACTATTTTTTTCCTGAAACACTCTAATTTCAATATTTGAAGCTATGTTTCTGGAGTATTCAGTTATCTCTTCCCCTTAATATGAGAGAACATTGGCTGTAGCAAGATGGGTGAGAAAAAAAATGCCTGGAATTTAAATCAAAAAACTTCATCCAAACATATCTTCCATGAGTTTTTGAGAGTGAGGAAAACTCCTTTCATCATCATTATTAAGGTCCTTTTCTAGGTTTCATAGCATAAGGTTTAAAGTTAAAATGTGTCCTTCAATAGGTTGTATTGGCAGAATTTCTAACTTATCTAGAAAGGTGAAGCTTAATTTAGGCAAGCGTGTCAAAAGGACACCTATAGTGGGGGTTATCTCCCTTCTTGAAGGAACTCTCTCCCGCTCATGTCAGAGCTTGAACTTAAAGACCTTGCATTCCTTGGTCTCTAGTTGAAAGTCCCTCAGACTAACTTTCTGCCCTTTCCCCTTTGAAGAGATTCTGAAACACATTCATCACCCGTCCCAGTCCTCTCATCTATAATGGAGGCAAATGCTGCATCCTGTTTTTTTTTTCTGACCCTTGCCATCCTTTCTTCTCCCTCCTGACTTCCTGGAATGGGGGAAATATTTTAATACCTGGGACATTGCTTCACTTTTGGTTCACTTAATCATGTCTTCTCATGGACATAGGATTCTCTTAGACTAGAGCTATCAGACAGAACTATTGTATAAGGATGGAAATGTTCTACATCTACAGTGTCCAAAATGGTAGCCACTAGGCACGTGTGCTGCTGAGCATGTGAAATGTGGTTAGTGAAACTGAAAAGTTGAATTCTTAACCTAATTTTATTTTAATTTAATTAATTGAAATAACCATAGGGAGCTAGTGACTACCATATTGGACTGTGAACTTAGGATATATTTTCCTTCAGAGATTTCATCCAAATTATAGTTCCTGGGGAAAACAAAAACAAACCCAAAAGTGAACAAAAATGCTATTTATTTATAGTCACAAGCACTGTTTAAACCATGTGTCTAGATAACCACAAAGAGACATTTACTGGAATTGTGAGGCATGCTGGGATTTTGGCTTAATTCAAAGTTTTCCCTTGACTTTGGTGATGCTGTTAATCTCTTGCCTTTTCTTCCACTTCTGTCATCTCTCCTTAGATAAATATCGCTAAGTTTTTTAATGTTGGAAGTCCTCAGGAGTGAGTCAGACTCTCCTTTTTTAGCTCCATATTCTGTTTCTAGGTTATTTTACTATGCCTATAACTTCAGTAATCTCTACATCAGTGACTCCTAAATTTATATCTCCAATGCACACTTCTCTTTGGGGCTTTCTCAGATAGAGCATGTTCAAAACTGAATATGTGACTTCATCACCGAATGACACCAGTCTAGCTGGGCAACCCAGAAATCCCCAAACCATCCTTGACACCTTCATCTCCTTGTATGAATGCCTGCATCTAAGCCATCTCCAAGCCTAATTGATTTAACTTGGAAAATAGCTTTCAAATTCATTCACCTCCCTTCATCACCACTGTTGCCATCGTGATCCAAGTCCTGGATCTTTTGCTAGAGGTTTCCACATGACCATAGTTACATAGACTTTCTTTTGCGTTTTATAAGTGAATCATGCTCCTTTCAGTCATGGAGCCATTACAGTGTCTCTAGAATTAATACTGCCTGGAGTGCTCCCCAACTTCACCCCCAGCCACCCTGTCCTGCTCAATACCTGGTTGATCTCCCTGAGATTTTATTCAGGCCTTAGTTCAAATGTCACTTTTTAAGGATAATTTTTCTGATGCCCTTGGCTATATCTGGACCACATTATACACTTTCATATCACCAGGTACTTCCCCTTCTGAACATTTACCACAATTGTAATTAATTGTCTTTAATGTTGTCTCTGCTGCTAAAAAAAAAAATGTAACTTCCATGATGTCAGGAACCCGTTGGTCTTATTCATCACTCTATTCTTAGTGCTTGACTCAGGAGGTACACATAATAGTTGCTCAATCAATATATGTTGATTCCTTAGTTACACAACTGGAAGTTAAATATACACTCTTGTTGCCTGGGGTTAGTAAGCTGAAACATCACTCAGTATCTGGATCAGGAAATTGATGGGGAAATGAGTTTGGTAACTTGTCATTTGTATGTGATGTGAATTCTCAAAACAGTGAGTTTCTCTGTGAATAAAACAATAAGAAACTGGAATCTTGGAGTTTTCAAAACAAACTCTTGATGTAAACCTTTACACTTGTGTTATCGCAGCTGCAAACTTTCCAGCTGTTCTATAATATTTTAAATGTGTTTCAAATTATTCATTTACTTCTTTGAGTAGTTCTTCTTGAGTACATTTTTGCTTTTTAAAAATTTTCAGTTAACTTACTAACATGACTCTAATTGTTATTATTCTGTAGAATAATGTTCTTTCAAGAGTTCTTGCCAGAGACTCTCAACAAAGCCATTAACTGACCATGGTTACTGATTTCCAAAGAGTCATCCATACTTCAGGAATAATCTTTGGAATCAATTGTCTTTATTTACCTAGCATGACACCAATCTACTAACTCTATTATTCAAAAGTGGCACCTTTTCTATTTCCTTTGTTATAGCTCCCAAGCATGAATTTGACAGTTTTCATGCAGGAAAGGAAAATGAACGTTTCTGGACTTTTATGAGACTTCTTGTATTTGCTTATTAATTGCTCCACTGACCTTGTAACTAGCTTCCTCTCTTTGATCTGATACTTTCTTATTTTGTGCTTGCAGATGTTTTAAAATGTTCCAATATTTTTCCCCCTGGGTAAACTGGATGCTTTGTGGTAGCGGCTGACGTAGTTTGCTTGGCCACCAAGGCTTAATTTGATAACTTCTCCTAACAAGTAGGACATTTAAACGAGGATGAGAAGGATTACCAGGCTACGCTAATCTAAATTTGAGATAGTCTTCAATGGATTGCCTAGCTAGTGAGTTACATCTTTTTTTGGAAGGAAGGGATTGCCGTGTATAACCTGCCAAACTCCTGATTTTACAAGTTCACAGTAAGTATTTGTACAAATTAAAGTCAATTTAAAATATAAATTACTGAAAGGAAACATAGGCTTTTAAAGAGCCAGATAATTGATTTAAAAAACTTAAATGCCTGCTTTCTTCAGAATATTTGAAACAAGTCATAAGAAAGTTTGAAAAGTTAACCATGGAGTAAGCATCCAAGAAATTATTGAAGTATATAATTTTATTGAACTTAATAATTAAAATTATGAAAAGGTCATAAAATATTTACACTCCTCAGTAATCAGTAACTATTTTGAATAGTCGTTTTCTAAGGCCATGGAAAGCTATGGTTCTCTTTAATTAACTAATTAAACTAAATAGTGTTTAACTTTTGTTTTTAGAAACACATCTTGTTTTTTTCATTTCTTAAAGAAAATTGTAATTTACTGTACTTTTATCAAGGGTCAGACTTTAATTATCACTGTTAAGCAACAATAGAGAAATACAATAAAATGATTTTTTGCATTGAGGAGCAACTATTTATAGATGATAATAATACCAATAATAAGTAGTCACACATACCTTCTGTAGGCAGAAGAAAAAATGTGAAATAAGACCAAATTATATCTGAAGCAAAGGTATAGGTTTTATATGCGCATGCTAAATAAAGAACTTCCCAGATACTAACCCAAATGGGCACCAAGGTCATAATCACAGGAATATTACAGTGTGAAGGTGGGAGGATTCAGGGCACCACATGGTGCAGCCACTCCGGAGCCTTCTCTGGAGGTGAGTGTTAGGTATCAAAGCTGTACACCCCAAAAGAGTAATTATTAAATTTGGGAACTTGATAGAAGGGACCATTCAAATTCTATGCCATAGTAACTTGAGCTGTTGTAAATTTTTGTGTTGTTTTTTGAGATGAATTTTATTTTTATTTCGTATTGGACTATAGTTGTTTCACAATATGTTAGTTTCAGGTGTACAGCAAAGTGTTTTAATTATACATATACATATATTTATTCTTTTTCAAATTCTTTTCCCATTTAGGTTATTATAGAATATTGAGCTGAGTTCCCTGTGTTATGCAATAGGTCCTTGTTGTAAATTTTGAATGGCTATAAAAAGTCGGTTATGATTTATTTTCTCTATAAAATGTACCTGATCATGTCTCTGGGCACACCTTGTCCCCATTCAAGCAGATCTGTTCTACTACACACCATCCGGAAGACTGCTTTCCTACACAGGGATGGAGAACTCAGCTTTGCCTCTGGCGACATCTCAGCTTGTCCCTTATGACCTTGGGCAGGTCACTTAACCTCTCTGAAGTTTAACTTCCACATCTGTAAACCATAAAGATAATTACACCCAATTCTTCAGGTTCCTGTGTGGATTAAATGAGATACTGCATGATAGTGCCCCGTGAGTGCTGGATAAATGCTAACTGCTGTTACCTCCAGTATTCCCTCCGTAGACTTCGAGTGAGCCTTCTTGGTCAGGCCTTTCAACCTTTACATCTCTTATTGCAATATTGTCACTAGAAAGGAGTGGAATGTTAGCTTCAATAAGTCTGCATTTGCCGCTGTGAGGGTCCTGTGTGCACAGCACCTGGATTTCTCTGAAGAAAAGCCATTAGAACCAGATTTGCTGCTTCCGCCAGCAGAAGCAAAGCACTTTAACTGCATTAGCACAGCCCTGCCTGTCAATAGCTTTTCAAATGGTCAGGACAGTAAAAGTTCTTTTCAGCTTGGGGCTATTTTGCATTATCTTTAAGGGACACTTTCTCCCTGGAGAGGCCACCTGCCTCTTAAAAGTTGAGAGGGTCTCTCTGCTCAGTCCTGAGCTTTCACACAGCTGCTGAAGGCAGACACACATTCCTAGCATTTGGCATCACAAAGGGGGCTCAAAGGCTGGGCAAGAACCTTGCTGTCATTTTGTCAACCTCTTGCCTATTTTTCCCCAGACGTCCCCCAGATTTTCATTAGGGCTCAAGATGGAACAAGGAAACACAATACTATCAGAATAAGCAGTAGTATTTTTTTTTATTAAGCTTTTTATTTGAGATGACTGCAGATTCACATGCAGTCATCAGAAATAATAGAAATCCTGTGTACTGCCTAACTTGCAACTTTGACTCAGTTTCCCCCAATGGTAACATCTTGAAAAACGAAAGTACAATATCCTGAATATTGACATTGAAAAAAAGATACAGAAAAATTCCATCACCACCTCCCTGTCCTACTTCACCCCTCCTCCATCCCTGACCTCTGGCAACCGCTACTCTGTTTTCTATTTCTATAATTTTGTCATTTCAAGAATATTACAAAGATGGACTCATACAGTGTATAACCTTTTGGTATTGTCTTTTTCCATTCAGCATAATGCCCTGGAGATTCATCCACTAGATTGTGTATCTGTACCTTGTTCCTTTTCATTGCTGAGTAGTATTCCCTTGTATGAATATATCATGGTTTGTTTAATCATTCACCCACTGAAGTACATCTGGGTTGTTTCCAATTTTAAGCTAATATGAATAAATCTTCCTTGAATAGCCATATACTGTTTTTACGTGACTCTTAGTTTTAATTTCCCTGCAATAAATGTCCAATTGCAGGCTTGTATTGTAGTTGCATGTTTAGCTTTATAAGAAACTGCCTACCTGTTTTCCACAGTGACTCTACCATGGTATATTCTACGAACAGTGTAGAATGGATCTAGTATAATCTGCCTCCTCTCCAGTATTTGGTATTGTTACTGTTATTTAGTTTGGCTATTCTGACAGGTGTGAAGTGATATCTCACTGTGGTTTTAATTTGCATTTCCTCAATGGCTAATGACGTTGAATATTATTTTGCAATAGTCTTTTGCAGATGGTATAATTTAAGAGCTGGAAAGAATTGGACAGATTCATTTCAGTGATTGAGCCCAAAATTAGTGTATTTGGTTGAGAGTCAGGTCCCAGTGAGAGAGAGAGAGAGAGAGAGGCACTTGGCTCTGAACTCAGGTCTCCTAAATCCCAGCCCAGTGATGTTTACACCAGATCCTATCTCTAGGACACATCAGGGACGATTTGCTTGCTCTGATTAGGTGGTAAGGCTGATTAAGAATGTATATAAGTAGGGCTTCCCTGGTGGCGCAGTGGTTGACAATCTGCCTGCCAATGCAGGGGACACAGGTTCAAGCCCTGGTTTGGGAAGATCCCACATGCCGCGGAGCAACTGGGCCTGTGAGCCACAACTACTGAGCCTGCGCATCTAGAGCTTGTGCTCCACAACAAGACAGGCTGCGACAGTGAGAGTCCTGCACACCGCGATGAAGAGTGGCCCCTGCTCGCCACAACTAGAGAAAGCCCACGCACAGAAACGAAGACCCAACACAGCCAAAAATAAATAAATAAATAAGTTTTTTTAAAAAAAGAATGTATATAAGTAAAAAAAACAAAACAAAAGAATGTATACAAGTAATCCAGCAATTGCAACTGTGTAGTATTTAGCACATATCTGCCATCTACTAAGAACTCAATAAATAAGTGAATTTATGTCTATATCTATGTCTATATCTCACCTTATTGTGGGAGCTAACATTTTTCCTTTCTTTAAAGTAGGCATGTTATTTCCTGCCTTACCCTTTCAGAGCAGGAAATAAAGAAAATAGGATTTAAAAAAATAAAAACAGAAACATTTCAAATATTGTCAAAAATAGAGAAAAAGAACAAACATGTCTGTTCAATCTATCCTGTAGGTCTCATTGTGGGTTACTAGGGTTAGTAATGGGGAGAGGGGGGATCTTGGGGACCCAGGAGTTCATCCTCCTGATTTGCAGATGAGGACACAGGAGCTCACAGAAATGAAGTCCCCTCTCAGGCGCTGCTCGGGAGGGGCTTAGAGGAGCTGGGACTGAAGGTGTTTCCCAGCAGGGAGCCCAGTGCCCCTGACTGAGCCCCTGCCATGTTCTCGTACAGGACAGGGACACTGGAGACCCAGGGTTCTGTTTACCATGAAGGCCTTTTGGGGGTGGGAAGGGAGGTGAAGAGAGCTGGGAAACTGTAGTCACTCCCTGGGGTCAAAATTAGCCCGTGTAGCTTGACTCCTTCTAGCCCAAGGAATGTCATCACTTGTTCAGCTTTGCTGAGAGAACAACCCTTTTCATTTGGATATAAAAATGCTCAGCACTCTGATGACCGCATCTAAAGCCAGTTACCACCCAGGCCCCAGGCTGTGCCGATCCAGATGGCAGATGGAGTAAAAGGAATTCAAAACTGTGCTTAAGACAGAAAGAAAGGGGTAAACAAGGCATGCATGTAATTCAGAAAGAAGGTGCTTCGAAGTTAGGAGGTGATCGCCACAGGGAAAGAAGCAAGCTTTCGCCCTGGGAGGGGGTTTCCAGCCTCAAGCTTTGTGAAATACTTCACAGAAGCAGCAACAACCCAAGGAAATGAGGGATGGCCAGAGGCCGAGGGAAATGTCCTTGTTTGGGGATCTCTGAAAGATGTGGTTTTGAGCATCTGTATCTGACTCTGAGCCAGTGCGGACTTTCTCCGGGTGCTGCTGGAGGAGGTGGTATGAGTCCCGGAGAATCACCTGCCATCAATATCTTCCTGGAGAAAGCAGCACCGCAAAGCTCTTATCCCACACAATTCATTCCTTGATAACAATTGTGTTTGTCCCTTCATGTCCTGAAGCAAAAGTAGCAGATGTAATAGCTGTTGAAAAAAAAATTAACTGGTATGATGACTGACTTATAGCTTCATCATACTATAAATTATAACAGGAGACGGAGGGAAGGGCTTTTTGGAAGCACTGCTTTTCTGCAGAAGTACAAAGCCCTTGCTTCTTTTCCAGTTATTGTTAATTTGCTAAAAATAAGGTCTGTGAAATATGTAAACATCACCCTCCCCCCCATATGGAAACCGTGAATTATTCAGATAGTGGCTCTAGGTAGGCAGGACAGAGTTGGATGTTGGCCTAAGGCCTTATGTTCCTGTCCCTGACAGGCTCTGAGCTTGTCAAAACCGCTCTTCAATCACCTGGCTAATAGTACAGTGTATTTCAGTAACTGAACTGGTCACATAATTAGAAGCATTCTCCTCTAGCTGGAAAGAAGTCTGCTGGTACATTCTTCTAAATGAAAGAAACCCGACTAGTTGTGCCAGGTTATATAATTTAATGGAGAAACTGTAGAAGGAGTCCTTGAAAAAGTATGATGGTGCATTCATTTTTGGTACAATATTAAGCACTCGAGCAGAAAGTTTCTCTTTTAACTCCCAGCCAAGGCTCATTGCTGTTGTGTAAATGAACTCAGTGCAGCCAAAAGCCCCAGCTGGTTGACAGGACGGAGCCAGTGGCGACCTGAATGCGTGGGGTCTATTTGCACTTGCTCGTCACATCTTGGGCAAACCAGCACTGACGTCCAATGCGGTAGGCGAACATTTCTGCTCTCATCATTGTTATAAGCCCAGTTTTTTTAAAACCTGTTCTTTATTTGCTCTTTAAACAACAACAACAAAAATCTGATGGTAGATCCCTCTGACCTCATGGAATCCAAAACGGCATCTCCCTCCCTTGTTCTCTCTCCTTGGCCGCTCCTTTATTTTTCCTCTTCTCTTTTTCTCTTTCATCTGGCTTCTCCACCCAAAAAGCCAAGGGAAGTGAGGTAACAATAACTTTGTTGCATTTCACCTGGCCCACCCAGAGAAAAGCTATTTCTAGGCAAGTGCGGAAAACCCAAACCTTGTGGAACTCACCCGGCCCTCTAATCTAACATCCTCTGTGTGCTGCAGAGTCTAATGTTTAATTTGAAAAACAATCCGAAAATAGCATGAAAGGAAACGTGGAATTTGCATAGCTATATATATGTTTAAGATAGTCTTTTCCAAAAACACTGTGTTTGAGAGCTGGCCCTCAAACTTGAAGTTGCCCGAATTTCATAGACTCCTCTGAGATAAGGAGTGTAATTTTCACTTGAGTGTTGGTTGATTTTCTGCACAGTCCTCTTCGTCCTCTTCATACTAGGGAGACTGATCTCAAACCCTGTCCTGCTGCAAAGCTAAAAGCTGACATTCAGAACTGTGTGCTGACTAATGCTAAGTAACAATGACAATGAAGACAGGGCGATTTCTAATGTTGGATTGTCATATTTTAAGAGTCTTATTAAAATCTCCTTGTTTTTCTTTCCTTTTATTTCTACCTTTCTCTCTCTCTCTCTTTCTCTCTCTCTGGCTTTCTCTCTTTCTCTTTGCTATTTTCTTGACCTTTTCTTTTCCCTTTTTCTGAAAAAAAATTTTTTCTTTTTTTTTTTTTTTGTGGTACGCGGACCTCTCACTGCTGTGGCCTCTCCTGTTGCGGAGCACAGGCTCCGGACGCGCAGGCTCAGCGGCCGTGGCTCACGGGCCCAGCTGCTCTGCAGCATGTGAGATCTTCCCGGACCGGGGCACAAACCCGTGTCCCAAACCCGTGTCCCCTGCACCGGCAGGCGGACTCTCAACCACTGTGCCACCAGGGAAGCCCCAACACCTCATTTTTGTAGGCAAAGCCTTGGTTTGGTTTAATCCAGCTACCTGCAGATGGACTTTTTTCACTGTCAAGCCCTTTGGAGGCTGACTTCTATTTCCAAGACTCTAAGTTTAATAGCTGGAGAAGAATAACAAAAATTTGCCATTTCAGGTTTCCTAGAGATTCAGTCATAATCAATTCAGTCATAATCAATGGTAAAGATTGTTTTAAAACAATCTTACTGACAGGTGCTAGAAATCCAGGTGTGAAGCATAAGCTCCTCACTTAGAAAGGGTTGCTCTTCAGGTCAAGGTGCAGGGCAGAGAGGCTGCAGAACTCATGCGGTGAAAACATTTAAGGGAGAGTAATAACCAGTGTGTAGATCTTTACAAAAGGGGTTCTTATCTTGGGATCCATCAGCATATCCATGGGTAGCAGTTAGAGTGTCCGTGAACTTAGATAGGAAAAAAATTACTTCTTTCTGTTTCCTACGCTTTAGTTGAAATATAACTTTTCCATCAATTATAAATATGGACAAATCCCCATGGTATGATAATATCAGCCCTCTGTCACACATCACATTACAGCTAGTTGTCACAGGTATCTCAAACTTCTTTATGCTCGTATCACTACTTTGAAATTGTGGTAAAGATTAGACCCACTACTAGATCTTTCTATTTAACAATTACTTTACCACAATTATAAATATTATTATAACTATTTCAATATAATTGTTTTCCTTAATAATCTTATGCATTTTACTCAATGCATTCAAAATCATTGTTCTGAGAAGCAGTCAGTGAATTATCAAATGACTCCCTGGCACAATAAATGTTAAGAATCTTGGTTTGGAGATTAAATGATTCTTCCAACTAGATATTTTGTGGTTCTAGACTTTGGGCAAGTGGGGGGCTATAGAAAGTAGGAGAGAGGGGAACTTGGAATTTGTCTTGGGCCTAGAAGAGCTGCTGCTTACCTCTGTTGGGCCAGTGTCCAGAGCTAAACATCCAAATAACCCTCCTAAAATGTAGAGAAACAGAAAACAGCCCGTGCTAGGCAGCAGATGTGGGGAAAATAAGAAAACAAAGCAAAACACAACTAAAAACCCCACTGAGGGATTAACAGATACACACTACTACATATAAAATAGATGAATAACAGAGGCCTACTGTATAGCACAGAGAACTATATTCAGTATCTTGTAATAACCTATAATGGAAAAGAATCTTGAAAAGAATATATATATTTGTATATATATAAAATACATATATATGTATTATATAATAATGTATATAATATATATATATAACTGAATCACTTTGTTGTAAACCTGAAACTAATACAACATCATGGATCAACTATACTTCAATAAAAAAAGGGTGAGAAAACCCACTGAAAATCTTGTAGCACAAAGTGTTTCTTATCATTTCTTCCCTTTTTTGCACATATTTTTCCTTGTGTTAATCCCCAAACTCCCCTTTTTTAAGCAGTTTTAGATTCCAGAAGATACCCATCCCCTTTGATGTTACTTTGCATAAGCATATGTAGGCAAAGCAGCATTTACAGAACTCTCACTCACAAGTTGTCCTGCCTGACTCTTTACTAATATTGCAACAATGACAAAAGGCCAGCTTGCTGCAAGAGTTAGTATTATCTGCAGGTATGAGGTTGGTTTATTTGCAAGACCTACCTCAGCAGGGGCCAGGGATGTAAGCTGATAGCCATTGTGTGTGTTAAATTAACTCAGGGAGTTACTGATTGACATAAAGTGAGTTTAATGAGACTTAAAGTTTCCCCAGAGTTTCTGTTAAAAAATTCTCATCAGAATAAAATTGAGAAGAGGAGGTCTTGTCAGGAAAAGCTATTTTTTTTTTTTTTTTTGCTTCTATTATACCTTCTGATTCTGGAAAGTGGTGGAAAGGAGAGCAAGGAAGGAAGAATGTGGGCAGCAAAGGTGGGCAGTGAAGTTTATGGGGGTCAAGGGACAGGAACAAACTTTGCAGTCACAGAATAGGTTCAAATCCCAGCTCTGCAACTTTACTGGCTGTGTGATCTTGGGCTTGTTGCTTAACTTCTCTGAGCTTCAGTTCTCCATCTATAAAATAGACAAAATTATGGCCCCAGCTTATAGAGTTATTGTGAGAATTCGATGACATAGGATGTACAAGATGTTTGGCGCCGTGCCTGGCATATGTAATGAGAACTTAATAGCGGATAGCTCCCGCAGGGGTGGTGCTGAGATGGGGTGAGTATATCAGCAGGAAGGAGAGACAAGTGTATGAGCAGCTGCTATCTTGACCCACCTGCTGGGTTTGTCTGTAATCAACCAGCCAGTCCTGTTCCACTGGGAAGGGGTGTTCTCTACACTGGACTGCCAGCAGCCTGGCCTCCTTCCTTTACTATTAATAATCTTGGTTGCCTTATTGAATGACTGGCTTGTCTCAGTTTTTCTAACTTCAAAATCAGGGTCTTAATGATAGTTAATATCTACCTATCTCACAAGATGGATGAACTAGTATACATGTGAAGTCATGGTATTTTTCAAAGACAAGATAGTGACTCCACTACTCCCATAATGAGGGTGTGAGCAGTGAGGTAAATGTATATATAGATGCCTATCTGTACCTGGTTTTTTTCTATGTAGACTACCTAGTTAATGCTTTAAATGGGATAATCATTTAACTGATAAATAAGTCATGTGAAAGTCTTTGTAAACAGTAAGAATTATTTAAGCCAGCACTTTATAATTTTTATTAGTGTTGTTCAAAATAAAAATAATTTGGTCATTGGGAAATTGCCCTCTGTAATCCTTTGGCCCTCTGTCAGGGAAGAACTTAAGTCTGTCAAAGGGTATGAGAACTCTAAGTTCTCATCCTGGATGATAACTAAGGAACCAGGGATGTTCCTGAATGATTTAGAATCTCATCTTCCTCTTCTGTGGGATAAGAATATCCTGGACTTGACCTATGATTAGCATTCTTAATAACCATTCTTGGAATATGGTGTTAAAAAGTGGTTGATGGAGGGTATAGCAGATAAAATTTTGAGTAGTCCTGCAAATACTCCTTGCTTCTTCCAATACCCAGTGATATAAACCTCATTCGTTAAAAAAAACAGACAAAAAAAACACCTCTCTTAAATCTATTTATGTCTTAGTTAGGACTTTTTAAAAAGTTCAGAGGGTGGTTAGAAACACTCATAATGGTCTCTCACCTCCTACAGTGGTAGGTTTGGACCTGGAAAAACTTAAAAATGAAGGCTGCCTTGTCTCTAAACCTGTGTGCTTATTTAAGCCAATAAATATTTTACACATGTTATCATTTAGAGCCTAGGTTACGCTGTTCTTTATTTATTAAAAGAGTTCATCAACAAAAAGCGTAGCTCATCTACTCTGGGACTGAATCATTCATCTTGTTTGATTGTGGGGAGAGAAACATCATAGGGAGATTCGATTTGCCATATTACTGTGTGCAAAACTGGCTAAAGGACTGGAAGGAAAACAAAGGGAATTAAGATATGATTCTGTCTTTAGGAAGAAAATGATCACTGTTGTCTAAAAGGCTGTCAGTACCTCCTCCAACCAGTGAGAAGAAACCAACTGGCTGCTGATGCTGTGATCTTCACTTGCCTGCATCCGTGCTGGCCTCTGGAGCAGCAGTGCGGCATAGGTATCCAGGCCCGTGGGATGATTCACCCAGTACTAATTTCATGATGGTTATTATTAATAGTACTAGGCTAATTTGCATTGATGATTCTTGATTCAAAGTGATATTGTGCCTGTTTTAAAAATAGAGTGATAACTTATTGGCAGAGTAACCCTTGAGAAGTCACGAAGGCAGAGCTCTTTACAAAATTGGTGGCCAATATCCAGGCTTGGTTTGAAAACCATGCTTTGAGGGAGGCTCATTTCTTGTGCTTGGCCAGAACAGCTCAGAGATGCTGAATTATAATTTGCTGCTTTTCAATCCAAGATTTGGCTATACATTTAGATTAATTTATGCAAAATTGGCAGAGGTTGAATTCTAGCTTTTTTTAGTGTCTTAAGTCTGATCATTTCCCTCTGGTTAGTGTGGAGAGAACTAAAGCCTTCTGTTCTGACCAAACAACCACAACCTAAATAGGCCAAGACACTAGGAAAATACCAGGGCAAGTGAAATGAAGAGTGCCGTTTAGAGCAGCCAAGCTGAGGCATGGAGCTCAAACCGATGCTGGGACAGCCTGAGCAATGTCTCCAGAGGCCTGACGCACTTTGCATATGAAGCTCTAAAGTAGGGGTGGTTTACATAAGTCAGGAAAAATTCAAGTACTAAATAGCTCTGTTTCTTATGATCTACTGTTATCTTTGCTTCTGTGTACCACTTTGGGAACTGTGTTATTCTTCCCTGGGGACCCATTCCTTCCTCCCTTTCAGTCCCTGAGGTTCGGATGGAACTGACTTGCTTTCCACCTCCACCAGCCCATACCTGGGCTGGGATGGCTACATAACACATACCTGACCCATTAGACCAATAATCAGATCGATCATGATCTACCATCCAATTAGGGAGTGTTAGACCTAGGTGTTTTGCTAGAGATTTTAGAAAAGAGGTCCTGTCCTTCTTCTAGATATGTAGATATCTAGAAGTAGAAATACCGGTACCAATGTGGATATACTGGTAGAAAGCAAACCTAGCACTTCTGGAGACCATCTTTGTTACCACATGGAGGGAGCTTGTCTGAGAATGAAGCCAAGCCAGAGGAAAGCAGAGTTGAGAGACAGTAAAAGTATACCATTTGAATATCATTAAATGAGGATCTAAGTCAAGCTTTACCTAAAGTGACAGGTGTAATTAACTGATTTATTTTTACACAGGACAATTTGAGTTAGGTTTCTGTTATTTGCAATGGAAAGTGCTCTGATTAGTATACTGTCTTTTGTAGATCCTGTGTATCAGTCAGCTATTGCCACAATAACGCTGCATAACAAAATACCTAAAAAACTAAGAGACATCCAACAATAATCATTTCTTTTTCTTTTTTTTTAGTCATTTCTTTCTTATGTATTTGTGAGTTAGCTGGTATTGGGTTAGTCTAAACTGGGTTGGATTGGGCTTTGTTCCAAGCTTCAGGATGGATCAAGTCTACCCCATGAATCTCTCATTCTCTTTGGACAGGTGGCTATTTAGGGTATATTGCTCTTCTCATGGTGACTGACAAAAATGCCAGATAGCAGTCCCAACGTAAGTACAGTTTGAGCCTCTGGTTATGTCCTGTTCACTAACATTGCACTGGCCAAAACAAGTAATTTGATCAAATCCAATGTCAAAGTGGGGAAAGGCAATTCCATTGGAGGTGCAAAGGAGAGAGTGAATATTTAGTGAACAATAATCTAAACTACTACAGTCTGAATTAGGACTGCCTATTATAAAATCATGTGATTTAAAAACTACAGGGCTATAAATATAGTGATAAATGAATGATATACAACATTTTAAATAAGTTAATGTAACAAATGGTGATTGATTTTTTTAACACTGAGCACTGTGTATTTCTGAAAGATTCAATCTTCTGATTTGTTTCTAATATGGAGGATGTTGATATTGGTTTTGAAATGAGTAGAACATCATACGGGTGCCTCTTTCTGACCAAGATATTATTTCAGTCATATATGATACATGTAGCTATCAAATGACTTAGGAATTCAATAAGAATTTAGTTTAATTTTGAAATTTTACATCACACAGTGTGCAAATATTGTGAACCCCAGCAGTCTACAATTAAAGGGCAATATCTGAATGCATAATAATAATGGCTGTCATTCTTTTAAGTATCTCCTAGTTTCAAGTACTTTGCTAAATGAGGCTCACTGATGTTAAGTAATGTGACCAAATTCTGATAAGGGCCAGAGAAAAGACATCTACCTGGGTCTCTGTTGCGTTAGGACTTGAGCCTTTATTTTACTACATTATAGGAAGTCTAGGTTAGACAATGAAGATGAGTTGGCGGCAATTCTAGAAAATGCCATTGCACTGATAAATGAAACCATTGCTCCACTCCTGCTTCGAGGCAGGAGGTCAGATTAGGCAAAGAGAGGTTTGGTTAGAGAAGATGACTGAGGGCAGCAGCTTGGTACGATGGTGAAAGGCATAAGATCTTAGGAGGCTTGCCTGGGGTAGTTTTCTGCCTTGTACCAGGCGGAAGACAGTTGTCCTGACCTACAGATTCATTGTGGGGAGTTAATGTTGTACTGCATGAAAAGATCTTTATATAACCTGTGGCCAAGGGAACACAGTTGTAAAATCCAGTCAAAAACAAAAACAGACTAGCTCTCCATCCTGGTGATTCTAAAACTTTCTTGGGTAAAACAGAGTCTGAACCTGGTAATCTCTTGAAGTCACTTTTGATCCTTGTGGTGATATTTAGATTTGGGGACTTTTCTAACCACCTGAAAAAAATTTAATGGGTGGCAACATCCTTGGTTTTGTGTGAGTAACAACAGTTGGTATCCAGGCTGCCTAAATGATCACAGTTGGGTAGAAAAATTTCCTGAGAAAGCAGAAACTTTGTCAAATTCCACTTCACTATCTTGATGCAAAGTTTTATAGTTAAAATCTTTGGATGGAAAATAGGATTTTTTTTTTTATCATTACTTTGAGTCGGGACGACATTGGACTGAGGGTGGAGTGTGAAGTAGTTGGAGTCGGTAATAGAGTCTCCTTCCCTCAAGAAGATGAAGAGGAAAAAATATCTCCTCAGAATTTGTCATGTCTGCTCTACTATATAACAGTTTATCGGTGATAAAGTGGTTGATGGCCATGATAACATATAGGATGCAGTTAATACACGACTATGATTCTGTTTATAAGGCACTTTTCAAACTAGGTAAGCCCAACTTGAAAATAAATGCATAGGAGGGGTGGTTCCAGACACGTGGAGGCACAATTCTCCATTCTCATTTGAGCGTGGAGACAACTAGGTCTAGGGCATGTGCCCACTTCTCTCGGGCTGTGAAGGGGGAGGAAATCTTGATGTATTTCTGTAAGTCTTCTACTTCTCTTCTATTTTTAGGGTGGGAGGGTGGCTTCCCTGCTGGATAGAGATCTGAGCAAACATACAGGATTGGGAAAGGCCCAGAAAACAGAGTCAGACACCTCCCTCTGGCAAAATCCTGCGTGAATAGATGGGGACCTGAGTGGCAGCAAGCATGTGACCTGTCAGAACATGAAATGAGAGGACTTCCAAAGTCCTGGCCTCACCCAGAGAATATCTTGCCTCCCATTTCTAAACGTTAATTCTAAGGACCCAGAAGGGGAGTGGTGCATTACTCCCGAGAGATCTGCTTACAAAGGGAGCAAGGAGGTTCAGCCCTCAACTATTTTGAGTTTCACAGGCACCGTGACATGACCGTACCATGCTATTATTTTTGTGACTCCAGGAACTCATTTGACCTAGCTTTCTCTCAGGTTTTTTTTTTTTTTTCATTTGAAGAAATATAGGTGATGGGTTAAATCAGTAGCTTTAAAATTGTGAGCCTCAGAGCTCTGGCAGTCCTTAGAAACCTCAGAAGATCTCAACAGCCCCCTCAGTTTTGGCAGACAAGTAGGGAAAGCGAGAAGGACTCCACTCCCTACACAGCCCCCTTCACTTAGAATTCTTTCTCACTTGGGGTTTTGTAGATGACTCTGAACAACTGCTGTCCTTAACCATTTGGAAGCCACTGTACTAACTGGTCCTGAAACTCCCCTCTAGCTCTGTGGTCCTTCATGACTCTGAGCATCGGAGTCAGGTTCAGAGTTTATTCGTTCTCAGGAGAATGTTCTCAGGAGTTCTCATACTCCAGTGTTATGAGTATCACAAGTGGCCCTGGGATAAAAGAAACAAAAAGATAAGATACCTGCCCTCAAGGATTTTACTGTCTAATGAAGAGAAAGAGAGGTAAATCCATCATTGATTAAATGGAGTCTTAAGCCAAGAAGAGAGAGAACAGAGAGTGGATTGCTCAAGTCTAGCTGAGAGGGCCAGAGGAAGCTTCAAAGAGAAGAAGGCCTCTGAGCTGGACTTGACAGGTAGAGAGGCATTGTACAGGAAGATGTGTATGATCTGACAGTGTAATTCAGATCTGTCCATTCTCTTCTTGAAATATTATGAGTGATTCCCAATGTACCTAGAATACAAGCCAAACCCTTTCGTAGGGGTACCAGGCCATTACGATGTGCTCCCTGACTTCCTCAGACTCTGCTCCTGGTCTCCTCCAGGCTCATCATCCTCTCATCTCCACTCTTCAACACTCCATGCTCATTCCCACCAGTGACTTTCACCTTTGCTATTCCCTCTGGCTGAAATGCTTTTCCCTCAGAGTCTTCAGTAATGACTCCTCCTTATACTCTGGTGTCAGAATAAGTGCAGCAGCCCCTTGTCAACATTTCCAGTTTTCGTTCTCTGATTCCTTCTGGGATTGATCATAACTTGCTGACCCCTTGTGGTTAGAGAACACTGGGTAACGTGCTTTGGTGAATGCAATGGAAGTGGAAGTAACACTTGCAACTTCCAGGAAGAATCATTTTCTTTCCAGTTTGAAGCTTTACAATGTTTTATTCTTCTGTGATTGGGACACCGAGAGAATCTCCTAGACCCATGCGAGACTCTGCCTAAGTGAGAAATTCTAAATGTTTATTGATTTTAGCCATTGACATTTTAGGGATTGCTATCCTGACTGATATAGATCCTTCCTAACTGCCACTCTTAAAGTTGCCCCTCCCCCTTGACTACAAATTACTTTCTATCTATGTTTACTTTTTTCATTGCACTTATCTGAAATTATGCTGCTTGCACATTTATTTGTTATTGATCTCTCTCCATGAAAATATAAAATTCATGAGAAGAGTGTCTTACATGTCTTATTCTATATCCTCAGTCATTAGACAAGTCCCTGGTACAAAGTCCCTCAAGAACAAATGAACACAAAGTGTATCTGTGCCACAAGGGGACAGTGTGACTAACCTCCAGAGAAAGGAAACATATTTAGAAAGGCATGTATGAGAAAGCTTGAATCAATGGACCCTCTCCCCAAATTAAGAAAACATGTATAAGGAATATAGTTATTTATATGGTCTTTGTCAATCTCAATTTTCTAAATCTTAGACTCCAAAACATTAACAATTATGAAAGAATATGGGATTTAACCTAAAATCTTATTATTTATTGGTAAAGAAGTTAGATGTAAATTTTCTGCTGGGTTACAATGCAGAATTCTAGTAGAGTGAACACCAGAGCTTTTTATTATTTGTTTTGAAAGTAAGCTTTATTAAAGTTTACTATTCTAGGTAATGCAGCAGAAAAACTGTGATGGTAACAGGTATTATATGATTTTTCTTTAAGATCTGAGAATTGAAAAATAAATCTTGTTTTTTTTCAGAGAACTGAAACCTAAATCTTAGTTTGTTTCACTTTCATTGGCATTATCTCCAATATATTCCCTGAAAAATGAATTACGTATAAGAGTACATAAATAGGAGAGCTGAGAAGTTCAGCTGGGTAAAATATTGGTTATAAAAATTTCAAAACTCATTGAGTAACCTATAGATGTAGGAGAAATTTTATTTTAAGAAGTGTTAAATTGTCTATATGACAAAAAAATTATTTTGAAATGAAGTATTTTGCTCAGATGATATTGAATTACTAACTTTTCTGAAACTATAAGGACATTTTGAAGTCTGTTAAGATGATTAGAACTTCTAATGCAGCACAAAATTGTTTCTAGCTGATTTCTCAACAGTAAGTTTTGGATGAAGATCTTAAAGATGACCCTTCCCTCTTAGGAAGATGTACTGGAGCTGTTAACTTCGGATTATCTGACTTTACAAGCTGAGTTCCCTTTAGATCATTGTCTTCCATTGGGGGCCTAATAACATAAGAGACAACCCACTTTCACTTGTATTAAGAAATTTTGAGATGATTAAAACCCTGTGGAGTCAATGAAATTAAATAATTTGCACCATTGCCCAGGGAAAGCTCAATATTATTGAGATGATTGTCTTAAGAGGAAGTCTTAAACCCAGGGTCAAGAAGGATGTCATTGTACTTTTCATAACTGCAAGCCCTCCCAAGGGAGCTCCTTTGTTCCAGTACAAACTTTGGGTATCTTTGGCATGTCTTTCTCTCATATCATCATTCTCATTTGTCAACAAGAAGCTGTATAACATGACACTGCTGTCAGTTTCTGTTGATAGTCAGACCTGCTTATGTTTTTACCCATAACAGAGGTAAACTGTGGAAATTATCTCCTCTTTGCTTATCTGATCCTCCTTCTGCACTAGTGAAATTTCTAGTCTTTTTTTCCATCAAACATGTAAACCACTGCTGAAAAGAGTGAAATTGACTTTAGGCACTTTAAAATATCCAAGGGCATGGGGAAGGTCCATATGCATATTGGACAGGAATGGATTCAGGGCTTGGCTCAAAGACAGTGGTCAAACTTACTATTTTCTTTTATAGGATTCTTTTTTTTGGGGGGGGGGAAGGTGTTGTTTTTCTTTAAGATGATCTTTGCCCAAGGGAACTTAGATTCTGAGAGCTTCACAAGAGAGTGTGTAGCCATGCACGTGAGTAATTACACAGGCTGTGCAGAGCGTAGGCAGATCATTTCATGAGAATATTGCCTTGTTTGTGAAGGCAGGTATGGATGTTCTCTGTGGTAACTTGACAACCAAAGAGATAAAGAGGGGGTAAAACATGAGCTAGTTATGGCGGCTGAGGGTGTTGTATTCTTAGACACATTCGGAAGTTTTCCCAGGGTTTTTCACCTTCGTTGGTGGTGGCCCAAAGCCACTGCTGAAGGGATAAGCCTATGTGCACATGTTCTTATCAAATGACCTTGCTCCAGTGGCTAACATTCATTGGACCGAAAAGGACCTATAATCCAAGCTGAGCCAATCATATTTTCCTCAAATCTGAACTAAGATACACAGAAACTAAAAGCAGTGAATATCAGATGCTGTCATGTGCTATCCAAAGCCCTGGGACCTTGCCATGGCAGAGAACTATGGCTACCTGTCCCAAAGTTTGAAGGTTTTTCTAGTAGCCAAAGGCAGCTTTGTCCATGGTCACAGCAGGCCAGAAGCATCAGACAATTGTTGCCCTGAGGAAGTGCTCTTGCCCAATAACTTATAGGAGTTGATGTATAAACATTTCAGCATTTTTGCCCTTTGGCTGGAGCAGCTCTGACGTGCATGTTTTACGCTGATTTCCAGAGTTTCCCAGCAAGACTAAGTTCTAGTCACCCACGATAGCGACTGGCTTGATACACATGCCATTGGTTGTCTTCTCTTTCCCGTCTCGCTTCCACACATCCTCATCAATATTTTTGGGGATCACCTCTCAAATAAAATACTGTTTCAGAGTCCACCTCTGAGGAAACCTAAATTAAGAAAGAAGCAATAAGTTCAGGTAGATTGAGCTCAGTGTTGGGTTATAGCAACCCCAAGTCACATATGTTCAAGTTGAAGTTCTGGGGGAAATAAAATTTAAAAAAAATTCCCAAACTAGTTTTCATAGCTGAGAGATGAGTAGAGATTGAGATGAGAGACCATACAATAAAAAGGAGAGAGCCTTCCAGTCAGCCAGAAGACTGTCTGATAACCTCTTAACATTTGAGTTCTGTGAGGTTCTAAATACCTTCTTTTCTTGAGATAGCTTGAGGCATATCTGTTTCTTGCTGTCTAAATATCTCTGAATGCGACAAAAATCAACAATCAACTATGGGGGAAGATGCTGGGTCACGAAAATGTGTTTGTGAGGAAATGCTGGTATGACGTCCATGTACTGAATGCAAGGAGTATACAAAACACTAGTGCTAAGAGCTTAATGGGGAAGGACCCAGATCTGAAGGAACTGGTGCAGGAGGTGAGAAAATTAATCTGTGATAGGAAAAATAATGATTTATTATAAACATGGAATATATAATGGAGAAAAAAAAGCTAACCATGCTTTAAAAAGAGGTACTAGTTAGTATTCTTAGAGCCTAAGTCAAAAGTGGACTAGAGATGCAATCAAGAACGCTGGTGTCCCCTGGAGTCTCATGTTGGGGTCTTTTAATCCCTTCTTTTCAGTTTCTACAAGAGGTGGGGTTGTGCAGTGTTCTGAGTTTTGTATTTTTTATTTTTGCTTTTTAAACAGATGCTCACACTCTCAGCCTAGTGAGAGGAGGACATTAAGAAGATGGAGTTAGAGGACAGGCTTGAGCAGGACCTCGTTCAGCCAGTGTGGGGCTGGAACAATTCTAGTGCTAAATGGAAGTTATCAATTCAGTGAGTATCATGGATGATTGGGAAAAAATGATTGAAGCCTCTGGGTGATCAGCAATAGGGGGAAAATTAGGGGCAAGCCTGTCACCACAAGGGGGTTCCCCTGAAGATAAACGATACTTGAATTAAATAAGTAAAAATTGAAGGACATCTGGGGAAAGAAAAGGAAAAGTGTGGGCTTCCCTGGTGGCACAGTGTTTGAGAGTCCGCCTGCCGATGCAGGGGACACGGGTTCGTGCCCCGGTCTGGGAAGATCCCACATGCCGTGGAGCGGCTGAGCCTGTGAGCCATGGCTGCTGAGCCTGCGCGTCCGGAGCCTGTGCTCTGCAAAGGGAGAGGCCACAACAGTGAGAGGCCCACGTACCGCAAAAAAAAAAAAAAAAGGAAAAGTGCAAGAATGTGAGAATGGCAGAGAAAAATCAAATATGGAACGTCCTTGGTTAAGTTCTTTAATAGAACTTTCCAAAAACCGGTTGGTCATGACAGATTTTTCCCTTTATCAATTCTTCCTTTGCCTTTGCCCATCCCATGCCTCCTCCCCAACATGTCCATTTAGAATTTAAAATTTTTTCAAAATTTTTCCAAAGACAGCATTTTATAGAATTTTTCCTTTAGAATACACAAATAGATTTAAAAACCCTTCAAAAAGAACTAAATTAAGGGGTCCTGATGAGTAGTCCTATTGGTCTGTTTCCAGAGGAGAGTAAGAGGAAAAGAAGAGAGAGTGACAAAGGCTACTTTTGGTATCTGATGCCAGTTAGCCCAATGCCATAGCCAACCTTACAATGTCTTAAGAAGAAGAGGAGGAAACGATACTTTCCTTTTTTTAATTTCTAATTTTCATTTTGAAATGAGTATATATTCACAGGAAGTTGCAAGGAAATGTACAGGAGGGGTCCCGTGCACCCTTTACCCAGCCTCTCCCAGTGTTAACATCTTATATAACTATAGTAAATATCAAAGCCAGGAAACTGACATTTCATCAGTTGTACATGCATTTGTGGGGTGTGTGTGTGTGTGTGTGTGTGTGTGTGTGTATGTGTGTGTAGTTCTATGCAGTTTTAACACATGTGTAGCTTCTTGTAATCACCACCAGAATCAAGATACACAGGTCTTTCTTCCTTGTGCTTTCCCTTTATAACCATCTCTCCTACCCCCATTCCAAACCCCTGGCAACCACTAATCTGTTCTTCATTTCTATCAGTTTTTTATTTCAAGAATGTTATATAAATGGAATCTTATAGTAACTAACCTTTATATGATTGACTGTTTTCTTTCAGTATAATTTCCTGAGGTGGATCCAAGTTGTTGGCTGTGTTAGTAGTATGTCTTCCTTTATTTTGCTGAATAATATTCCATAGTATGGGTGTATCACACTTTGTTTAACCAGTCACCCATTAAAAGATATCTATTTATTTTATGAATAAAGTCTCTATGAACTTTAATATACAAATTTCTGCAAGAACATAATTTTCCATTTCTCTGGGATAAACACAAGATTGCAATTGCTAGGGTGCATGGTAAGACCATTTTTAGTTTCTAATAGGTGTTTATTGATATCTCATTCTAGTTTTAATTTGCATTTATCTAATGGCTAATGATGTTGAATTTTCTTTTCATGTGCATATTTGTTATCTGTATATCCTTTTATATAAAAATTCTGTTCATGTCTCTTTCCCATTTTCTAATTGGGTTATTTGGTTTTGAATATTTTACTTTAAAATGAGATTTTTATGACTTCACCATTGTTTGTGTCCATTTCCCCCGCTTTATTCTAAGTTCAACCACTCTGTGAAATGAGTAAGAATGTCTGTCCTCATTTCAGAGATAGATTAAACCCCAATGAGTCTTCTTTATGTATCTAAAAACTGTGATGTAATGAGTTAAAAGGGAGCCCTGTTGTATATTGAATTCATTCAAACTCTAATGTTTGACTAAGCAGGGAAAGTCTAGAATTAACTGGATGTACCAGATTGAAAAGTAAATGACTAAGAACAACAATAAAGCTGAGGAAAACTAGCAATGCCTTTTGGGATATCTCTTGTAAAAAACTTGTATTGAAATGTGAAAAAATACATTCTGAGATATCTGCCATTTTACAAGGAAGTTTCATATATGGTGACCACTGCTATATTTTGATTAACTTCTACCAACTAATGTTAAGTTTTCTCTTTATCTTGAATATTTTTTGTTATTCCTTGATTTCTATCAGGATTACTGAGATTTCTTCATTTCTATAATTGACTTCTTCATTTATTTCCTCTTCCTTTAGTTTGGATGTTATACTTTTTTTTTTTGCTGTGGTTACCCTTGTATTTTGCACATGTTTTATTCATGTGATAAGTTAGAGTTACCAATATCTCAAATTGCCATCCAGAACAACACAAGGAACTAAGAACAATACTGATCAACTCACTCCCATCTTCCCTGTCTTTGTTGTTTAGTCCCTCCTTGAGTTCAAGTGCCTTTAAGTTAGAAAGTGTATAATTATTGGGTTTTGCATTGTTATATGTTTACCAATTTGTATCTTGCATCCTGCTTTTTATGAGTTCATTGCCCTTTTCTATTTCTAGCGTTTCCATTTAGTGCTTCTTAAAGTATATGTGTTCTTTATTCATAGAATGTCTCTTTTTTCAGGATACTTATTTGCTGTTTCTACTTCTGGCTCTTTAAACATTTTAAACACATTTATTCTGTAGACTTTTAGATTGTTTTATAATTTTTTTCACTTTTAGGGTGCTAATTGTCTTGTATGCTAATTCCAGTGACTCTGCCAAATAATGCTTAATTTCCTCTTATGATTTATACTTTTTAATAGTGAACCCATCTTTCAGAGACACCATGGGTTGTAGATGTTTCCTTATGTCAGCCAGGGGCCCAGTAGCTTCATGGTTTGGGCCAGTACCCTGGACTGGATTCTACCAATTTGCCTGGGATATAAATTGAAATCTTACACTTGCACATGTCCTAGATTTGTGGTTTTAATATCACCTTGAGCCTTGATATCCACTAAGAGCCTAAGATAGACAAAAAAATTTTATTACCATTTTTCTAGGCTAGCAGACGGAATTTTTCTAGTATTCTGTTCATTTAAAAAGTGATAAATGAATATCAACTTATCATGGTGTACTTAAGAAGGCAGATATGAAAATAAGCAGTAGACCATTTGATTAATACCTTGTATTTATATAACATTTATTTATGCTCTCTGAGTTCAGAGGCAAAATCTTATTTTCTTTCTGTATAAATAATTATCACCAATTGAGGGCCTATTTTGTTTCAGATATTATTCTGGGTACATTACATATATTGATGTTCACCTTTATATCATATACTCAAAATGGTTGTACTTCTCCTTATTTAGTAGATTAAAAAATTGTAATTCAGAAGGACATATATCATGCCTACGTGCACATACTTTGCTCACTTCTCACAGAAAATGTACTGAGCAATGGAAACAGCATATCACAGCATTTTAAGTAAAAATTTGTCATACATTATATTACTTCGGTATTATCCAACTGAAGATCTACACAACAGGAGTTTTGTAAGATGCTGTATAAGAATAAAAATGATTCCCTGTTCAAAAAAATGTGGAAAGGCTAAAACTACCATTATTTGTTTGATTTTCTGAATTCTTATGCATCTTTTGTAGATTTCTGATGTGCACATTAAGTGCAGCAACCCCAAATTTCCTAATTTTTTCAAAATGTAACACTTATAACATTTCCTGAATGTAACACTTTATAGAACTCATTATGCTACGTTTTCCCCATTCTTTCTATTCTCAAAACTACCTTGTTCTGAAAGCACAAGCTGATATTTGGTAGACAAATTATAAAAATGAGGGTAAAAGATGCAAGATTAGACAACGATAGTCCTTGAATGAAAATCTAGGGCTCCAGACAACTAATTCAGTGCTAATTATGCTGTCTAATGCTTATCAATAATATCTATGAATATATGACATAAAAATGTCAGCTTTTTAAAATGTTCCACTGAGTTTTCCTTATATATTATGAGGATTTAGGATAGTTGTGGGGAATTACAGATTAAAGTTTGAAGAGATTGTGGTTGACTATATTTCCAAATTTGGCCACCACATTATGCTGCTTTATAATGTGACTTTGAGCAGTGGGGTCTATGTTTCTTCCCCTTGAATCTATGAGCATTTGACTAAGGTGAAAGTGATGATCTGTGACTTCTAAGGCTTGATCATAAAGGTGATAGAACTTTTTCTTGGTTCCACTGGGATGCTTGCTCTTGGATTCCAGCTGCCATTGCAACAGCATGAAAAACCCTCACCAGGCACTTCCTACTGAGAACAGTCAACCCTCAGAACCGTAAGAGGATAACAAAATGATTTTTGTTGTTTTCTGCTACCAGGTTTGGGATAGTTTGTCACACATTAACAGGTAACTAATAAAAATATCAAAATCATCAATGTAGATGGTTGCATAGATCAACCGAGAAGCTACTCTAATAAGATCCTCATACCACTTAGGACCTTGGGAAATAGGGAGCATATAAGTAGATTATAGAATTAAATAAGAGACATTTTGAAACTTTTCCCCTTGATTCTAAAAATGGTACACATGTTTAATGTAGAAGACATGAAAAATTCAGGAATGTACATGAAGAAATTTTTTTTAATTTAAATATTGACAATATTATAGGTATCAGTTTATATTGTGATTTCCTCACTTACTATTTCTCTGATCTTCAATAATCTCCTACAGTATCATGTGTAATGGCTATTCATAGTTATGTATGTCCTAAAATGACAATATCATGTTTAATATTCTTATAGATTTCTTCTTTCAACAAACATGTTTGAGCTCTTTCTATGGGGCAGGTGATAGTGGATACCAGGTACAATTTAATGGATATGGTCCTGGCCATCACGGAGGAATTGGGCAATAAACACTCAAACAAAAACATAAATAAGCAACTACAATGGGCAAAATTATTGTGAAGTGACTGCACTGAATGTTGGGTTGAATAATTAATGGGGAAAGCATACGGTGACATAAAGCTGAGTTTGATGGATGAGAAGGAAGGGCTATTTGAAGTTATGGGACAAAGCGTTTGAGGAAGAGGTACTTGGAAATGTGAAGGTTCTAACGTGACCCATGAAGTGGATGAAGTTAGTGGGCAGGGTGGCTACTGTGGGGGAGGAAGAGTGGGCAGGGGCTTATAGCATAGTTCAGTTATGTTGGACATCCAACAATAGTCACTATTTTAACAATGCTGCAGGAAACATTATTATACATAAATTATGTATCTGTTTCCTGCATATTCCTGTTTCTATAGCATAAGTTACTGGAGGTGAAACTGATGAGGCAAAGAGCTTGCCTTGTTTATGGCTTTGATGCATGGGGTCCTCCAGAACTTTTATCCAAATTTAACTTTAGCTTCCTTCCCTCCTTCTTTCCTTTGCTTCATTCCTTCCTTTCTATCTCTTTTTTCCTCTTCCTCTGCCTATTCATCATCTTTATGTTTTAGCCTTCATTAGAAGAAATTTTAATAAGATTAACTTCACAGTTCATTTAAAAGGAGGAAAGGGGTTTGATTTTCAGTCACAGCGATATTGACATCTTTTAAATTTCCTTCTTTAAAATACCAGCCCTGTATTTAACATATATGAAACTTATCTACTGATGTCCTTGGCCCTTTCTCCTACATTTTTTTGGTCTTTGTCTTCATTTTTGTTTCTCCTGGTTTATTTCCTGTTGACAATGAATTGTGGGTGTCTTTGAATAGAAATGTCTTGGGGACCTTGGGGGCTGTGGGTTCTCAATGCCACACACATGGACTTGGGTTGTGCTTTTTCAACTGATCCCTAGAGGTTATAGTTTTATAGGCCATGCACATATTTTTGGAGATGGCCTGGACAGTCCTGCCTGTGCAAAAGATATGTAAATGCGTCTTAGAGACCCCACAAGAATATGTGCTAAAATTCCAGAAAGGAACATCTCAAGGAGATAGGAAAGAAGAACAGGAGGCTTTTGAGTCACAGTTGATCTGTTGGCATGTTTGCAAAATTGTCTGCTATCTAGTTAAGCTTCCTCTCAAACAAATTATTGCGTCTCCACAATGAATGGGATAAACATTTCACATTGGAAATGTTTGCAGGTGAAGCAAACAATACTTGGAAGGGAGTAGACAAACTTAGGGACTGTTTGCTGAAATGTTTGGAAAGCATTTGCCATTGTAGGCAAATTCAGTGTCTGACCTGTATTGTTGATTCTTGTGAGCAGATAGGGGAGGAGCAGAGGCTTCTAAATGCGAAGTCAAAGAAACAGAAAGGGGAGGTGTGTATTCTGTTGAGCATTGCACCCATGTAATGGATTCCTTCAAAATTGTTTAATTCTGAGGTGAAGGTTTTGTTTCGTTTTTGGTTTTGTTTTTTAAATAAATTCAGGAGTTGTATGTCAATGTGAAAACCCCTGATGTTTCCTATGATTATATACTGGGATTTATTAATAAATAGTGTTTTCACTTGACAGAAAAATATTCTTTGCTGAAAATTCAGGCCAGTGAAAAATTAATGGGTCAGCATTGACTTAGGTCAAATTCATGAATTAGAAATCAGGGCCCTTTCCTCAAGACACTTTACTGCCATCTGCCGGAAAATCAACAAAGTAAAAATACAAACCAATGATGACTGTCATGGATGGAGCCCTCTATGGTTGTGCAAAGCATAACTTGCATGGTCATACACAGTAGCCCTGTAGGGGATATTCCAGACTTAATTAAATCATCTGGTAGAAGTTGATGTTCAACAAATAATGACAGGAATACTGTCTATTGATATGAATTTTGAATTAAGAGGGTTGGATTTCCCTGCAGATCCAGCCTGTAGGTAACATCATTCCATTTTTGTGGGGTGCTAATGATTTGAAATGAATTGCTCATATTTTTTTCATATTAAAATATCGACTGCTATGAAAACTACTGTGAGAAAGAGTAAAGGATTATTAGGGGTCTGGCAGCAGTTGTCTCTGTCAACACCCCTGCAGAAGCTTTGGGTTGTGCTGGCCAATGTCTGTGCTAAGAATATATAAACTGTAGTGTCGGCAGCAGGATGGGAAGTCTCCAGGAAGACAGCCTCGGCTAACCATTTTTTTTTCCTCTACCAAATGCTGGGCTCCAGGTAGATCTGAAAATGAGGCCTGGTTTAATTAGGCAGAACTTTCAGGAAGCCAAGTAACAAATGACAACTTAATTAAATATAATTAAGACCTTTTAGACCTTCTTGAGGCCTCCTTAAGCAGGGCGATGATTGCAGCACAGAGAGGCCACAAGGAAAAGAGAGGCAAGGTGCTTTCATTTTCTTTTTCTTACTTTTAAGTCTCAGCTCTTTTTTTCCTCTTCACTATTAGAAATGCAGCTGGATCCCATTTATAATCCATTTTCGCATTTGTTTGAATTAAAATCCCAGATTGTTGTGCTTTCAAGGTTAAATGTGTGCGGCAGCTAATGTTTCTCCAGCCATTTCAGGAGTTACTGGATAACTGGACTCCAGGAAGGGAAACTACACCACGCGTTTGAGCCACAGGGAGGAGAGAGAGAAAATAGACCTAAACCAAAAACTTCTGACATCACTGTTGTTTGGATTGTTCTGCTCAGAACATGTGCTGCCTACTTAAGACTCTAATTATTCTAAATAATTAGAATAAATTGGCTCTAATACCTATGTTTTATTATTTGATATTAAAGAGCAAGCCATTTTAAAAAGAAATTCATAATGCAATCAAAATATTGGCAACAAACTCTATCCGTAGAAAGCCTTGGGCTTGGAAATACCTATGCTTTCTACTCTTCCACCTGAATTCTAATCTGAGTGCTGCCGTGTGCGCTCCCCAGGTCTTTTCCAGTATCCTGTTTATGTCTAAATCCAATAGTCCAGCCATGCCAGCTTGTTACCACATGGAAAACTCCATTGCTCAGAGAAAGTTATGAATCCCTATATTCTTTATGCTTTAAGATCCACCATGACATCTCAAAGTAATTGCCAGGTAAACCCACCAGATGGTTTTGGGGGAACAAGCAATAGACTTATAATTTCCATTAGCATAACATTTTTATTATAAAGATTTAGTGGCCTCACCAATGCAGTGTCCTGTCTTCGTGGAAAGTTTATGAGCCAGAAATAAAATAATACTTATGGGGACCCATGAAGACATTTGAAAAAGTACTAGCGAAGTTAATGAGATCTCAGGTCTCTTCAGCTCCTAACAGAAATGTTCTTACTTCAGCTGAGCTCAGAGGTCTGGGATGGCATATGGCAGACACAAAGCAGACTGAAGAGGGAGAAAGAAAGGTTCATTTCCAGTCCCAGCTCTGCTGCTACACTTCAAATTAGGATTGAGGCTCTGAGCTGGTTTCAGATTGCCTGAGTTTTGGTTCTGGTTCCATTCTTTACTTGCTGGAGGACCTTGGGCATGTTACTTAAGCTCTCTATGCTCCAGTTTTTTCATCTGCAAAATGGATATAATAACAGTACCTCAATCAATGGCTGTCATGAAGGATGAGGTAGTTCTCACAAAAGTGATTAGAATAGTGCCAGATGTAGTAAACACACAGTGAATATTAACAATTATTATTTCTATTTTTAGGATTATATGATGTTAAACAAGTCATCTGACTGTGCTAGACCTCAGCTTCCTTGACAGTCAAATGAGAGAGGTTGGCTTAACTCTGGAATTCTGTGATTCTATGAGCTATAATCTTGATAAAGTTAAAAACCACTCTGTTTTGAAATATGAATGTGAGTTTTGCTCTTTGAGACCTATCATCAGACTTTGGAAATCAAATGTATTGTACAATAGGTATTAACTATTTGAGCAAGAGTTCAGAGGAAAGGTTATTGAGAAGAAGAGGCTTCTATGTAGGGGACAGAAGAGGTGGTGGGTCTCTTTGCCTGGTACTAACATGCTTGGGAGTTTGTTAGGTCTTGCTTGTCTGGGGGTCATAGAGAGGAGAAGAGGTGATTAGTTTTTAACGGGGCTTAAAATGGATTGTTCAAATTGATCATCTTTAGTCATGAGAGGCAAGAACACATCCATCTCCTTCAACATGGAAGTAGTATCTTTCATTTTGATCTTTTGTCTGCAGAAAAGGGGAGGATCTCTTGGAAATACCGGGAAATAAATCAGGTGGTTGCTACTCCTGGGCTGGATAAATCTTTTGAGCCCTGCCAGTTGCCTGTATCTTGTAGTGCAAGTAACATATGCCCCTTGTTTGCACAAGGATTATTTTAGTTTCTAGTTGTCCGACCATAATCAATCACAGTAGTTGATTATGCTCTGGGGATGCAATTGAACAATCCATTAGGCATTGACTCCTCTGTCTTCTACCCACAGAGCAATTGTTCTTTTCTCCTTTAAGGAAGAGAAAGTGCCCTTTTGCCTCTCATGTCACTTCAATACACAAGTTCTCTGTCCTGTTATTTGTAGTTACCCTGGTGAAGAACATAAACAGTCTTGCCCTTTGCATTAGAGCAGCCATCTTGAGGAAGACTTTGAGCTTCAAATCTTTACACTGTTGGGATGGATGGAGCCAAACCCCCTTGCAAAAAAGTCTCTTGGTATTGGGGTAATAACACAATTGATATCCCTGTTCTCTGTCAAAATTGCCCTTCTCCTCTTGTCCAGTGGCCTGACTCTGTAGGGACATGGCATGTCACAGCCAACACATAAAGAACTTTCCTCCAAAACCCCAATTCCCAGGAAAGAAACTCATTTATATATGAGGTAAAAGTCATTAAAGTTTCTTTTAAGCACACTGCCTGGTTTCTTTAAGGGCAACGTTGATCACCTCTTATTTTATGTATAGGCCATATGTAATTCATGTGGATAACTTACATAACTTTAAACCAGCTAATTTGGTATAAATTGTATTTCTGTCTTTAGCTACAAGTGCAATACTCAAGAATCTCCTATTTTGAGTCACCGTCAGCTTTTCAGGATTTGCAGTTAGTCCATGTGGTTCCATTCAGGTTTAACACTCAGCCCCATGAAATTCAAGCAGTTCATTTCCTATTCAAACAAGCTAAATACAAGAGACAAAATGAAGATAAATTCCTCAATGGACCAAGATAAGCTGGTTGGGTAAGGGCAAAGATAATTAGTCAGTCTTAAGCCAACTCTGACTCCTCCAGGTTTTATCTTTGCAGCTCTTGATGATGGACCTCTGTCTCTGAAGCTTAGTGATATCTATCTTTCTCCCACACCTGGGGCATTTCAGTAACAAGGTGATGGTGGCTGTAAATGCCCACCTAATAGTCTTTTCATTGTGTGCACATCCCTGGGTATGATGGGAGGAAGCACAAAAGGTGTGAAAAAATTGGCCTTAGGGAGAAGCAAGATGGGGGTTCTCTTTGTGAGAAAACACTAACAACATGAAAGTTTCTAACTGAAATGCTTGGTGGGAAGCAGACTTAAAACCAATGCCCTCCAACGTTTCACATGAGGGTATTGCTACATAGGTTTTGAAGGATGACAGTAAATCAATTCTTCTTTTAAAATGTACAAAATATATAAATTTCAGTTTCATGGCTCCCTTCCTTTTTTATGTTACACAATGAAATCTTCAAGTGGAAGGGGCCTCTTGATTGACTTGTAAGAAAGAATGGTCCAAATAATTGAAGAAATAGAAACTGCATCCACAGTGTGTAGTCTCCTCAAAGAATGACTCAAGACCAGGAGATTTTAAATGTTTTTGTTTCCAGAAGGACTGTTGATATGTGCAGGTAGACATGGTAAAAACATGGCTGAAATTTGAAATACTTAGGGCTAGATAATTGAGTATATTCCAGAATCTGAGGCCTAAGACTTCCAGCTGCATCCTTCATATATTTTGCAAAATATAAATCTTGTGACAAAGCACAAAGTCCCATGTTTCCAGATGTGGGAAGGTAAGCAAGTTATATACATATATAATTACATTTCAGAAAATTTGCATCCTTCATAGAATCTAAGAAGACATGCTTTCCATGAAGCTGGCATATAGCCTGATAATTAAAAGCAACTGTTATAAGGAAAGGGATGTATGATAAGGTAGAATTACAAATCAAAACAAAGCAGATAAGAAGTATATTGAGGATGAGAGTTTCCAGAACAATAGAAATCATCATTTTCCTTCTCATGAATAACTATCATGTTCTGGGAAAAATCAGTGCAAAGGGGCCCACACTAGTTTCACCCTGTCAAATGTTAGAGGACTTTAAAGAATTCTTCAAGCATCCAGATATGGAAAAGATATAAAAGGACAAGTTTATATAAAATTATAAAATTCAAGATTGTGTCAGTCATCTGATTGTTACACTAAATGCCAGAAGATAATTGTGAGCAATAGATAGCTTATACAAGAAGAAAGTAAAATTATGAAAATAGGTCTATTATTACTTTAAAATAATCAAATAACTTAAAATTAAGGTAAGTTAGCTGTAGTATAGCCATCTGAAATCTATTTTATGGCATGGGAGAAAGAAAAGCAATGCTGAGATTTTTAAAAGCTTGTTGCAGCATAAAAGCCATTTATGTAAAAATTGAAAACATAAAATAATACAATATATGGTTTTGAATTCATATACATGAGATAAAAATAGAAAAACATACATCAAATACATACTAATTTACAACAATACTTCCACCTGAGAAAGGGGGAAGAGGAGGAGAGGATTGAGTAGGGGGGTAAAAAGGACTTCACTTTTGACTGTAATGTTTTATTTTTAAAAAGATCTAAAGGGGCTTCCCTGGTGGCGCAGTGGTTGGGAGTCCGCCTGCCGATGCAGGGGACACAGGTTCATGCCCCGGTCTGGGAAGATCCCACATCCCACATGCCACGGAGCAGCTGGGCCCGTGAGCCATGGCTGCTGAGCCTGTGCTCCGCAGCGGGAGAGGCCACAGCAGTGAGAGTCCTGCGTACCAAAAAAAAAAAAAAAAAAAAAAATCTAAAGCACATATGACCCAATTGTGTTCATTTTAGGATGGCAGATAAACAAAATTTGTTACAAATTTTGTAATCGTTTGTAATTTTTTATATTTGTTCTTAATTTGAAAAAGAAAAACACATAAAATTGAGATATCACTTACCACACTACAAGCTAATAGTATATGTGTGTGTGCGTAAACATGTATTTGTATGTACTGTACACACGAAGATGACATAACATTCAATATTAATGAGGGTTAGGTTAAGGAAGCTATGGTCTCCAACACTTTGAGAGAGTCTATCTTGGCAGAGGAGATCTCGGAAGTCTTAATCCCCAGGACTTTAGGCCTTTATCTTAAGGAAATAGTAAATGTTTAGCAGAAACAAAATTTTTCATTGTATTTTAATTAATGCTTCTTTTGCCCGTACAGCAGATATTAATTGAGCATCTACTATGTTCACGGAACTATCTCAATATGCAAAGTCAGTCCCAGCTCTCAGAAAGTTAATGTCATGTCTATAACAAGGAAAAATTTGAATTCGAAACTCAGAAATTACTGAACAATAATTGGTTGGCTTACTACAGTGTGACTCTATATATTAGAAAATAACTTTGACATTTAAAATAATTTTACAAATAAAAAAATTTAAAGATATTTATGATGACGTCGCTAGTTAATTCTATGAAATAGTTTATATCCTGGGACCATTCTGGTCAATTTAGCATATCTACTAATACATGTACTTGTATGTTTACTAAGTATGTGTAGAAAACATGCTACTGGTGGTTATTTGGTAGGATGTTGTGAAATTTCTGTGTTTTTTTTACATCTACGTTTTCTAATTTCTTTGATAATAAACATAAATGTTATAATAATAAATACCTTTTCAAAATTAAATGCAGAATTATTATAGTACATGATTTTTAAGCAGGAATATATCTGTAATTAATAATAGCCATACTTCATCTTTAAATAATAAATTTAAACCTATGGAATCAATTTCCAGAAAAATGCTCAATTTAATATCTGCCATACAAATTGTATATTTAATCATTTTATCTTATTTGGCGGCAATAAATATAAAAGTTTTGAATTATACACATCCTTTGCCCCAGTTTTTACATCTTTAAGGATTTACCCAACATATACACTTGCATGTGCATGTAAATGGTCTTCATTTCAGCACTGTTTCTTATCAAGTTAAGCATTGTTTTTATTGACATAAATTATGTGAAATTAAACAGGAGTTTCTAAGTATATTTTTTTACTGCAGAAGTTGTAACTTTATAATTTAACTTTCTTTCATAAAATACTATATATTTAAGGTGTATGACATGATTTTATGTATCTCTCTCTCTATACATATATAGTGAAATAATTACTATGGTCAAGCTAATTAACATATAATCCTCCCACATTGTTACCATTTGTGTGTGTGTGTGTGTGTGTGTGTGTGTGTGTGTGTTTGTGATGAGAGTACCTGAAATTTACTATCTTAGCAAATCTCCAGGATTCAGTAATTATTAACTACAGTCATCATGCTGTACATGCGATCTATAGACTTATGCATCCTTCATAACTACAACTTTGTACCATTTGACCAACATCTCCCCATTTCCCCCACCTCCCTGCCACCCATCCTTGGTAATCACTGTTCTACTCTCTGCTTCTATGTATTTGACTTTTTTAGATTCCACATATAAGTTTGATCATGCAGTTTTTTACTTTCTGCATGGCTTGTTTCACTTAGTATAATGACTTCCAGGTTCAACCATGTTGTGTTCTTCTATTTTTAACATTTCATTAGACATACATGTATGCACACATATATACATACCATTATATACACATACATATATAATGTCTTTATCCATTCATCTGTCAATGGACACAGATTGTTTCCATAATATCTTGGCCATTGTGATTAACATTTCAGCATTATTTGAAATAGCAAAAGCTAAAAATAATATAAATATCCATTGATTAAGGGATTAATTAAATACAATCCTTATAATGGAATATTTTGCATCAATACAGTGAATGAGGCAGTTCCATATCAACTGATATGGAAGTGAAAAAAAGCAAGATACAGAACAATATATTCATGATGATATAGTGTATTAACTTGCTTGTCTTATGTATGTATGCAAGAAGGATTCATAAGAATCTGTTTTTGGTGAGAATGAGGTAAAGAGATTTTATACTTTATATTTTGTACCATACGGTATCATTAAATTCAGTTTTTGTTTTCATGGTTTACAATGAAAATCTTTTAAAATATATTTGAAAAATAATCTGAAATAAAAAATACAATTAGTCTCTCTTTTCCCATGTATTGATGGCTTAAGACACATATACATTTCATTTTAAATTATAAATAGTACTAAAACTCCATTCAAAGCTATTTTGCAATTAACCACTTTCACTTTGTGTAATAAACACTCTGAGACAGCAATCGGACAACATTCATAAGGATAATTAATACCTTTTCCTCTGGAAATTTGAGAATAGGAACTATTTACACATTTGAATTCTAACCTGTGACATTTTTGTTCCCTTGGTTCACCTTTGAGACGAGTGCATGAGCCTTTTGAAAAGCTGATTTATTCAACAATTTGGGGTGAAATTCAACAGAAAATTCTGTTTATATCACTCCTCAGCAGCTTCTTGTGCACAGCTGAGTGTGCAAACTAGAAATCTTTGGGCCATACATAGCTTACATATGGCTCTACTTTTTGGCTCAGCACAGTGCTTAACATAAAACTGAAAGAAATTGCAGTTCATTGCCAATGAGGTAACATTTTATAATTGGGAGTTTTCTCATAAAAATCTGTTGTTTTCTCTCATCCTGAAAAATTAAATCTTATATACTGGACCCATATTCCCACTGGGAAGCAGTTGGCTGGAGGTGAAGAGCAGCTATTTCCTTTAGCTTGGACATGCAGAAAACTCTCCTATTTTCCATAGTCTCCACGACTCCCTATTACTTAAACTCTGTCAGTATCATTCATTTGTGTTTTTTTCTTGGCCCTTTATGTAGCCCAAGTTTACAGCCCATGGATTCAAAGAAGAATCTGGACACAAGGGGAAAGTAGCCCTGACAGGAGTTAAAAAAATACTTGTAAAACTTAGAAAATTAAAATAGTGTGGTACCGAAGCATGAATAGACAAATTACCCAATGGAAAAGAATAGTAAGCATGGAACAGACCCAGGTACATATGGAAATTTAATGCCTTATTGCTACTTAGGAAAAATATATATGTATACTAACCCATATATACAAAAACATGTGTATCTATTTCTGTATCTACCCATCTGTATATGTTTATGTAAAACCATGAACTTATACTGATATCTCTGATTTCACACACCACCACAGTGTTCATTCTGGCAACTTTTAAAAAACTTAACAAAATAAAAAGTTGAAAACCACTCAAATTAATCAGCCTCTTGAAAGTTGGTTTTTTAAACTATGTTTAAAAAATTCAGGAAAGGAGTTATTGATGGGAAAGGATAGTAATATAAAATCAGAAAGAATGCATTGCTGGTATTTTTTAAAAAATGAGTAAATTGAAATTATCTTTCAAATCACAAGGGAAAATAACTTAGTTATTTAAATAAAATCAGGTGGAGGAAAGGTGAGCAAAAGAAAAGACTAGAATACTAAGAGTTTCTCAAGTTGAAAGGGATAAAAAAATAGGTGTAAATATGACTGATTTGAAGGATTTATTTTGAATGATAAAGTTCAACTGGGCTGAAGAAATTGGTTTCTGTATTTTCCAAAAAGCTGTCTTGTCATCTCTCTTATTGAAGTGGACATAAAGCTAAATAAAAATAAAGATCAGTGTTTGTTTGATAAAATTCCGAAACGGCGGCTGGATCCCAGAACCACATGATATTTTAAAGATGTCAGAGTTTGGCCTTCGTGCGTGGCTGTTGGCTGTGAATGTTCACCTTTAACTCTGGGGCTGTAATTAGATCACAAAGTTCATTTTTATTGTTTAAATTTCTTTCATTCCTCTATTGCTGCTCAATTGTGTAAGTAAAGCAGGTTTTATCACACTTTGCAAGTTCATCACTTTTAATTCTATTCCTACCACGCTAGATTAAATTTAAGGGTCACTGAAGTCAGAAGCCACTGACCTTTGCCCTCTTAATGGTTCTCACCATTAATACTTGACCCTAAAAGCTATGTATACAATAAACTATATTTATAGGTGTGGAGGGAAGGGAAAAGCAGAAACAAAAGTGGGTCGAATGATTATTTATTTTGCCATGCTCTTCAGAGATTAGGAATGTTCACACAGTCTGTATACTTCAGCTGGTGAACTTGGACTGGCTGCCTTTTATGGTGTCTGAATAGAAAATTGGGATGAATGCATATGGGGGTAACACTCAAAATGACACCCTTGCTTATCTCAATCACTCTGGGATTGCTGACCCCTTACCTTCATTAGGTACTAACTTTAGATCTCTCTTTCTGGTTTTCTTTGCGTATGACAGAAGGAAAATAAAAGACATATATTTAAGATGATCCTTCTCAGAAAGAAAAAAATATTCAAACAGTTTATTTTGGAAGATTAGAATTGTGAAAGCTCTGAGAATATTAGGAATTTTGTGAAATGTCTGTCATTATTCCATCTGATGGAAGAGAACGCAAAGAAAAAGTCTTTATGATGGAAATCTCCAGCATTCCGTTCCCATTAACTTTGGATATTTTTCTCCATTCAGAAATGTTTAGAGTTGGTTTTCTTTTCCTGAAAATTTGGAGAAATTGAATGATTTTTTTTTTTTTTGCTTCTTTTGCTTTCTTTCCTTTACTTTTTAACATATCTAGTTTCCAGGACATTTTGTTATTTGCATGATCAATTAAAAGCTGTTTTTTTGTTTTTTGTTTTTTTTGGTGAGCATAACATCTGGACTGAGCAAGAGAATTCATTTCCTGAAAACAGAACTTTCAGGGCATCCATGCTGCCTTTCAGTTCTCAGATTTACAGAAAACTTGGCTTTCAATGGCCCATGTGTGTGTGCACATGTGTGTGCACATAAATACACATAAAATAGTGCAGTATTAAGAGTTACTTAAAAATACACGTACAAATATTATGAAAGAGGACAAAGTTCAATATTAATTTATGAACAGGAGCAGTCTACTACCCAACCGTTAAAACTTTTGGGGGAGTGACCATTCAAAATCTTTTCTTAAGCTTGGGATAATTACTTTGGCAACATAACAAGCTATCCGATAGGAATGTATGGTGATTAAGGCAAAGAATTTTCCTTGGTCACAGATTGACGGAGAGTCCTGGGCTTATAAAATACTCTATTTCCTCCATTAATTGGACCCGTGTGGAGTTGTAACCAAGTAGCTGAAACAAATAAAACATAAGGAATATTGTTTCCTTTTAAAATATTTCACTTAATTTGTGGAAGAGGTTTGAACTCCTGAAACATGCACAAACCCCCCCAACCCCCACCCCGATCCACGCCCCGGAGTTCCTTTGCCCTGTGCCCAGCCCCTTCCTCCTCTGAAACATTCTTGCAAAAATGCCCACAGCAATGCTATCACCTCTTCCCAGTAAGGGAGGCTCCTCTAGCTACCCTCTAATTTGGGTGTGTAGGTAGAAAGGAAAGCAGAGAATGCAAATCTAGTCTGAGGCCCTGTAAACCTCTCCTCTTTTACCTAGAAGTAAAGCTAGGAGTTGATTCCTTCTTATTGTGGTCTCTGTGATCACTGTCACCTTTACATGCCTCAGAATATTTCAGTGAGCGCTCCTCATGCTTTGATGAGGATTCTTTACATGAAAGAAAGGTTTTATGAGAGGGTATATGTTCCCTGCACACTAAAGCAGGCAATCAATGGATTAGTACAGAAAAGCTGCAGAGCAAGCAGAAGGAGGAAAAACGGCAAGAGAGAGTGAATGTGTGGGCATGTGTGTGAGTGGAAGGTTTGGACATTGCCTTGTGCTGGTTTATTGCCTCTGTCCATTCGCCAGGGTATTGAAGTCTGCTCTGAAGCAAATCCCCTTAAATCACATACACAGGGAGCAAAGTTTTCTACCCACTTCCTTTTTTTTCTTTTCCATTTTGTGAGAGAAGCCACAGAAAAGGATATTTACTGTTCCCTTTATTGGGGACACAAAAAATATGCTAGGAGGTGAAACAGGTCACAGATCAGTTTTAGTACATTATTTTCTCCCATCATTATGTATATTGTACAACCACATTGAGTCAAAAGACATGCAGTTATTTAGGGCCTTTGGGCAGTGTTACAAAGCAAGCTAAAAACCTTGATGAGTGGAATTACCTCTGGGTCCTATAAATTCTGGTTGGAAATTATTTAAGACTATTTCTTAAGTAACACTGCATATTTTCAGCTCCTCCAAATATCAACATAGTGATGGATTCACTCATTTTTTCCTTTCACTACATGTTGGGTGTGTGAGATCATTCTCCATCTATTCTTTTCTTCTAGGGAATCAACATATCAAGGATTTGCCTCCAAACACCTTCTGTAAGAGTCAGGGTTTTGAGTTTAATGAGTCAGGCTTTTCCTGTTGAGTCAAACTTTATTTCTGTCACCATACAGTCCTTTGGGTTTAGCTCTTCAAATTTAAGGATGCGTGGAAAATAAGGCTATTTACTTTCAATGTGATTCGTTTCTAAGTTTTTCTCAATATCTCTCTCTCCTTCTCTCTCTCTCTCCAGTGTGCTGTGAAGGAAGAACCTAGTTAGAAATGTGTTATGCCCAGTGCATACTGAATGAATCTATTTTTAGGGTATAATATTTCCTTTTCATGGTAACGTTATAATCTTAATGTACAGAGAACAAGCAAGGAGACTGTATGAGGTAGATCAAGACTTCTTTATTCAGTAAAGAGCTGAACTTCTCACCTAGAAGTATGGTGGCCATTTATATGGCCAGAATTTTTAAAAATAATAAGCTTATGAATTAGAGGATATAATTTTGATTATTTAAAAGAAAGCTTTGAACAAATATTCACCATTAATTCTTTATTTTTATTGTGATACAATATAAAATTCGTAATATAAAATTTACCATTTTAAGCATTTTTAAGTATACGATCAGTAGTATTAAAGTACATTCACAAAGCTGTGCAACTATCACTGTTATCCATTTCCAGAACTTTTTCCTCATTTCTAAAAAGAAACTTTGTACCCATTAAATGATAAACCCTTACATCCCCATGCCCTTGGAAATGGGCAACCACCCTTCTACTTTTTCCCTCTGAATTTGCCCATTCTAGATACCTTGTATAAGTGGAATTTACAGTGCAATAAGTCCCCTACATACGAATGAGTTCCATTCCTAGACAGTATTTGTAAGTCCAACAAAGTTAGCCTAGGTACCCAACTAACACAATAGGCTATGTGGTACTGTACTGTAATAGGTTTATAATACTTTTCACAGAAATAATACATAAAAGCAAACACAAAAAATAAAGAAAACATTTTTTATCTTACAGTACAGTACCTTGAAATGTACAGTAGTACAGTACAACAGCTGACATACAGGGGCTGACTCCGAGTGAACAGGCAAGAAGAGTTACTGACTGGAGGAGGGAGAGGAGGTGGCAGATGGTAGAGCTGAAGGATCATTAGCAATAGGAAATGGAGGGCAAGCTGCAGTTTCACTCATGCCTGACATTGATGGAACGCACGTTCGCATCTTTGAAAGTTTGCAACTTGAAGGTTCGTATGTAGGGGACTTACTGCATTTATTTTCTGACTTATTTCACTTATAATATTTTCACAGTTCATCCATACTGTATCATGTATCAGAACTTCTTTTCTTTTATGGCTAAATAATATTCCATTGTATGCATATACCACACTGTGTGCATATACATCCATTCTGTTGATAGATATTTGGGTTGTTTTACCTTTCGGTTATTGTAATAATTCTGATATGAACATTGGTATACAAGTACTTGAGTCCCTACTTTCACTTCTTTTGGGCATACAGTATACCCAAAAGTGGAAATGATGTATCATATGATATTTCTATGTTTAATTTTTTTGAGAAAACCCCAAACTCTTTTACACAGCAACTGTACCATTTTACATTCCCACCAGCGGTGCACAAGTGTTCATCTTTGTCAATACTTACTGTTTTCTGCTTTTGTTTGTATAGTAGCTCTCCTAATGGGTATGAAATGGTGTCTCATCAAGATTTTGATTTTGATTTCTCTAATCACTAGAGATGTCAAGGATCTTTTCATGTGTTTATTGACCATTTGTATATCAACTTTGGAAAAAGGTCTGTTCAGGTCCTTTGCCCATTTTTGAATTGGGTTGCTTGTTTCTTTATTTTTTGAGTTGTAGGTGTTCTTTATGTATTCTGACCTTTGATTCTTCCTAGTCATAAGTTTCCATGCTACATCTAAATGCATTTTTTAAAGAAGTTATTTTACTATGTCTTTAGGTTATTTTATATATGTATATTTATAGGTAAATTTTGTATATATATGCACATACATGTATCTATACATAAAACACACATATATACACACAGATGCATATAAATTCAAAAGATTTAGTGAGTTTGAAGCTTAAATAATTGCAAATTTAACCAAAAACATCATTTAGACATTTAATTATTTAAATTTCATTTATACATGTTTATTTCATGAATTTCAGAAAATTAATTTTAAATTTAATTTTTCGTTTCATTTTACCATCCTCAATTAGAGTACATAAAGCAAAAATACATAAACAACGAGAAGCAAATTTCTCCTTTCTTGGGTTAACTCTTGGCCATTTCCAATATGTTCCAAAGTGAAAAGTGCAGTAATTTGTATTAACCTTAATCCAGATGGAACTCAGTAGTTAGTCTCTTGGTATCTGGAAGCAGCCTGCTTGTGCTGGAATGACCCTGCCATTTACTATGTGTGATTCTGGCTTGTTTAACCTCTCTAAACCTCACTTTCCTTATGCGAAGTAGGAATAATAATAGGCTGTTGTTGGGATCAAAAAGTGATCTGCACAGTTCTTAGTCCTTAAGAAGAGCCCAGTTGGTGTTGGAGAGTGCTTTGATTCTCAAAAGGAGTTCACAACTCCCAGAGATGATTTCCTAGACTTGAAGATGGAAGGCATAGCTTGGATTTTACTGGGGTATTGCTAGTTGATCATCAGAATCCCCTAGAGGTCAAGAAGTGAGTAAGCAATTTCCATGGTTTGAGACCCCTATACATTTGAAAATGAGGCAATGCCAATTCAGGGTCACAGAAATTATGGGATATTTAAATGTTTTTGTTTAAGAAATTAACACAACACACATACACCTGGGCACACACAAGCACAATGGCTATACATGACTTCACTTGATGATAATTTCAAAAGTCTAAATTTATAGGCATTAATAAATGGGAGTCATAGGCCAAGGGCCCTCCTTGAAAGCTCCTTTTGCCTGCTACCACCGTTCCCAGATGATACCTAGTAATCATATAAAAATAAAAGATCTTGAGAGTTTAAAGCCCAAAGAAATATGACTATTACTTAGGTCAGTGGATTCTACACTCTGATATTCATCTGTTTTCATCAATTTGAGAACAGATGAAAGTGGAACTTCTGTGGTTGGGGTAGGAGGGGGGCCTTGAGACTGCCTTGCCCACCAGCCTCTCTCTTGGAGGCTTTGGAGACCCAAGAATAATGCATGGCTTCATAGAACAAGCTTGGAAACCATTTCTTTAGTCTGATTTTATTTTATAGATGTCCTTCTCTGTCCCACATTGTAAAAACTGGGTATTGAGAAGGAGTGGTGCAAAAAGGGAGAAACTGTGAATTAATGACAATATACAATGTGTGGCCCTAGAGAATAAACTGAAATTAAATTGAAACACTAAGCACAGAGAGTGACCAGTTGTAGTGCTTTATGTAAATTAATCATAAAACACATCTAAAGTCAAACATGTCTGAAAGAGAATGAACATGTGCCCACTAACATGGATAGGTCTGTAGTACACAATTATTTTAAATAGTTTTAAATTGTTCTTTTCCATTTCTTTCTCCTTCTCCTTCTCCTTCTCCTCCTCCTTCCCCTCTCCTCTTTTCCTTTCTTCTTCTTTTTCTCCTCTTTCTTTAAATATTCTTTTACAAACTATCCAGGTCAGATTTTATTACCTTTAGCTAAAGTTGGTTGTAAGAATACAGAGCAAAGAGAAAATACACTTATCTTCAGGCTGTGTAACAGCATATAACAACATCATAAGAAATCTACAGATGGAGTTATCATAGCTGTGAAAAACTTCACAGACTACATTTTCCTTAGGCATTTATTCATTTTTGTATGATGAATGGGTGTGAGAAGTCATTCTTAGAGAACATAATGGTCTCTGATGATGTATTTATGACACAGAAAGATGTCATGTGATGAAGTGTTTACAACATGTAATGAGGTTGTGTAACAATCTCTTTACAGCCCGCCATTACATTGACTAATTCCTTATAAAAATCTTCAACAATATGCTTTCCCCATGCATGCACTTGATATCACAGCAGTTTACCCACCGATGCCTCTAAGCTGCAAAATCAAGAAGCTTGGATGACTCAATACTGTTTGCTCTCTAAGGCATGTATAAAAGATCCTGGGTGTTGAGTTAGAACCCTGCATGAATCGCCTCTTATTGGAGGTGACTGAGGTAACTAATATAAAGCATATGTGTCAAATATTCTTATGGGTTGGAGAACTTGAGAGGCAGATTTACACCTAAAATAAGCATTCTTAATATATATACACTTTTGTTGTAGTGAAGGAAGAAGTGCACACCTGTGCTCTCACATCCAGAGCAATGTTAGTACCTGCTCTTCCACTTCAGTCCTTTAATGATCTAGAATGACCCCTCCTCTTATTTCAATAATTAATGAGGAATATGACTCAAATGAGGTCCCCCAGTATTGAATCTGGGAAGAACGCACCTGTGAATAATCTGTATTATATGCAACTACAAAGATTAATTCGGCTTCTGGGAGCAGGAGCTGTTAACGGGCTGGGGGTTGGGGTGTAGACTCTGAAATGAGACCCTGAACCTCTTGCCAGGAAATGAGCTCCTAGATGTGAGTGAGCAAATGCTGTATCTATCCTGCAGGTATGTGAGACTATGAGGGAAAATGAGGAAATAGGATCAGGAAGAGAGAAAGAGAAATGTGATGTAGAAATATCAACTACTGAATTTTCATCAGAGTGTGAATGAGCAGTTGAAAGGGCTTCTAATCTAAGGAAACTGAATGGTTCTTAGACTAACAGAAATATTGGTTTAAGTACATTAAACAGAAAGAAAGACAAAGCAGGGTTGAAATACTTAGTTTATAAATATTTTATGTATGTTGTAGAGACAAATTTCAGAGTGAGTAAAAACTATTCAGAATTTGCTGAAATTTCATGATGTCAGAAAAGGGCTTGCTTCTTTCAGATAGTGAATTCTAATGGGATTTTAACATCACGAGAATATGGCTGACCCCTTGTAAGAAGACTAAATAATGTAACATTGACAGGAAGTGAATATGACCAGGTGATATCATCATTTCTTCTATTTACATAAATCTTTATAATTTCTAAAACATTCTACATAACTCAATCAAACTTCACAACAGTCCAGCACATGGGCTGGAGGAAACGTGTTTGATTTTATTTTCCAAAGTTAGAATGTAAGGCTCTGAGAAGTTAAATAATCACTTCAGGGTCTTAGAATGAATTAACAAGGAAGTCATGGACTCTCTTTCCTCATCCAAAACAATTCCTGAGAAAAAAAATCATCATTTCCTCATGGCTGGTGAGGCCTACGGCCAACCTAACATACAAAGTGGAGGCACACATGGAGATGCTGCGACACAGAGCGTTAGGGCTTTGTTGTTCTCATCTTGCTCTACAGCCAAAATAGTTAATATGGAAGCAAAACCACAGAACTGAAAGAGAAGACCTGCCACCAAAACAACATTGAAGCTGAATGCCAGGGTCAAGAGCCTGCCAGCTATGTGTGTCTTTTTAGGTGGTTTCATGAAACAGAAACTTCTCATTGGCCTCCTCACTTGACACAGGTTTAAGTCTTCGCGAGGAAAGAATTTATTTCAACAATGCCAGAGATGTAATTGCTTATTTAAAGAGTGATTACCCTACTCCTCTGTGTCCTGCTGGTTTCCTCTGGTCTCAAACCTCCAAAAATCTTTAAAAAGAACTCTGCATAAAGGGGAGCAACTGGATTTGAAAGATAAATTGGATTTGAAGACTAACAAGTTTCTGTCAGGGCAATTTAGTTGAAATGCTCTGGCTATTAGTTTGTCTGTTTCTGCCATGAAGGTTTTATTAAGTCATTTTACTTTGGTTAGTTCCAAGAAATGAGCAATAGAATTCACACAGAAGGAACCATAGAGGGACCACTGGTGGTTCCCTGACCAAGTTGTCATCATGTATTTTAATCTGGGTTATATGCTTCATAATAAATGAGTGGATGGGTCTTGTTGGCATCTTATGGGAGGTGGGACAGTGTCTTAGATGGGGAAGGAAGGGATACCAGTGCTCTAGGTTTAGATTTGCTTCCTGATACTCCAGGTCACAGTAATAGTATCAGCCTTTGGTTTGCTGAGAGGAAGCAGGAATTTTTTAACTAGTTTCTTGTTTTCTGTTGCCAAGAAATGAGGAGCAGTGAGATTTGCTGCAGTGACCAATTATCCAACATGGTGGTAGAGAAAACTTCATGAGAAGAGAAATAAAATTCAAAGAGCATTGATGGTATCTGTGGTTAACAAGGCAATGGAGAGAAAAGATTCACTGATTCACTGACAAACTCACATTCTAGAAAATAATTTCTTTCTAGCAAAAACTCAAGTAGGCTCTTCCTGATTTTAAATGTCATCTCAAATTTGTTTTATTTTCCATTTGAATCTCAAAGGAAATTAATAGAACTTCTCTTTTCCATTTATATTGGAGTATAAGGAATTAAAAACAACATATTTGACATTGACTTTTGACTGTCACCCTCATCTTAAACGTCAAAAGGATATTCAATTTCCTCTTCAAAGTCAACATCCAATTCTGACAACTGCAGGATGTTTCACTATCACTGCACCATATCCAGTAAATGTTGTGGAATTTTGAGTTATGAAAACAATAGTTTTCTATGGTTACATTTGTAGCACCCTTAAAAGGAATAAATGTGGCAAAACTTTGAACCCATATGAATTATGAGAGTCTCAAATATGGCCCTGCCTTAAGAATGTCAAGATAGAAAGTAGAAGAAAAAAAGATGACTCAAATTAATAGAAATTACTATTAAAAAACAATATTTAAGATTGGATTTTAATTTGTCCAAAACCTTTATTAAGAATCTTTTTGCATACCAGATGATAGATGCCAATTAAAAACAATCAAAAAGCAGCGATTGAGAACTGCAGTCTATACTGCCAATACACAGGGAAATATGATTACATCATTTATTTTTCCCTTAACTGGAATGATATAAACCAAGATCTGCTTCTTTATCTCTGTGGCGCCGCCAAGGTCAAACTGAGTATTGAGTGACTTCTATAATGTACTTGCAGAATCCAGTATTTTCATGATAGACACAAGAAGAATCTGTTTTGTCTTGACTTTGCATAGTGAAGTGTGTCTCCGGGGCCTGAGTTGCTGTTGGGCCATTTAAAATTATCCTCCATTGTCAGGGCCTTACTGTTGGGCTCACAATACTTTCCAATTCCAGCAAATAAAATTCTTATACTGCTTTACCACAGTGTAAAACATGCAGAATGCTTTTCTCATTATCTTATTTTACATTTATGTTTGTTATTATTTCCTTGTTATGCAAGAGTAACTGAGGTTCAAAAAAACTAAGTAATTTCTTTAAAAATTCACAATTAACACATGGTATACCGAGGAGTGGAGTGCATTTATGCTTTTGGACTTCCTACATACCTCTTTGCATGCACATAATACAAGTGTACCCTATTCTTTATTTCTATGTCAGCTTGCTCTCATTATTTTTTTATTATTCACCTTATTAAGAAATGCCGCTTTGAGAAACAGATAAAAGCAACATTGTTGTGGTAGAACATTTGACTGGCTGAAGAAGTAATGTTAAATTCATCTTAACTGAATCTTGAATCAATGATCTGTAACATAACAGATATTTTCCTTGGAAGAGGTTTCAGAATTTAAAAACTTACTTTTGATCATTCACATCAGGGTAAGTAGAATAGCTGAGAGGGTTTTCTTCTTTTGTTTGTTTGTCATAAAGGCAATAAAATTGTATTCCATCATGTTTTTCTGTTTTATTCCAGAAAAAAAAAATGATTAGAGGAAAAAAGGAAATGGTTTGTGTTTCAAAGGTGGATAAGAACTTGGATCTTAGAGCAAATTAAACCTCCAACACTGGTGAAGGAAAGAGGTCTCCTCACTTCTGGTGGACATTGTTTGTCAGCCTTATTTTCCAACCTCAGGGCATGGCCTCTCGATGTGACCTGCTGAAGATGGGGGCAGTGGGGGAGAGATAGGCCAGAGGGCAGAGAAAACACACACCCAGGACGTGAAGTGAAATGAAGCTTTCTAAGTCCAGGGGTCTGCCTTTTTTACAGGTCACTGAGCACAGGGCAGTTGCCACAAGGAACATAAAATTTGCATCAGGCACAACGTAAGTATTTTTAATTAAAAAAAAAAGTAGAAGACAAAAAAGAGGCTAGAATCCAGAGTTCTAAGTAGCATCAAGAGTGTAACTTTTTTCAGTTTAATATTTTCATGCATTTTATTTTAAGCTGAATGCTTGTTTGAGTATTAAAAGTGTTACCATAGTTAGTGTCTATCAGTCCACAAAAAATAGGTAAAAAGTCATCAAGATTTTTGTGAGACATTTAAGGCAAACTCAGTTTGGAATGACTTCCTGACTTTTTTATTACTTTTGAGGAAGTAGACTCTAATCAGACAGGTATTGCCCTAATAGAAAGAAACATGTACCACTGGAGTATGAAAGCATATATATATATATTTTTTTTTTTCCCCCAGGCTTTATTGCAATAATTAGATTTACCATAATCAATAAAATGTGTGAGCCAAGTTCACTGAAGTGTCAATTTCCCATTGCATAATTTCCCTTGGGAACTTTTATTTTATTTTATTTATTTATTTATTTTATTTTTTTTTTTTTTGCGGTACGCGGGCCTCTCACTGTTGCGGCCTCTCCCGTTGCGGAGCACAAGCTCCGGACGCGCAGGCTCAGTGGCCATGGCTCACGGGCCCAGCCGCTCCACGGCATTGTGGGATCTTCCCAGACCGGGGCACGAACCCGTGTCCCCTGCATCGGCAGGCGGACTCTCAACCACTGCGCCACCAGGGAAGCCCAATTTTTAATTCAAAAAGAAAAATGGAAGATTTACCATACAGACACCAATGAATGTGTGAGGTTAAGGAAAGCACAAGACTCCTTACAGAAATCAAAGTGGGGCTTAGAACAATTCCCTTACCACTCCTTCCCACATCCCTTGGCTGACCATTAATTTTATAGAAGACTGAGATCTTGAAATGGTCAGGATATAGAGATCTTCGCCTAGTTTGCAGAGAGATATATTGGACAGTAAGATTTGATGACTTTTACTCCATCATCTCCACCAGTCAAGAGCACTCAGGGGTGGAGAATATTATGGTTAGCTTACAAAGGTTGAACAATAAAAGGAAGTGAGTCCATGAGTTTGACTTTGGGCAGTTTACAACCATACATACCCCAGTATTTGGAATGGAATGTGAGTCCTCATGGACTTAAAAAACGAGGCTGGAAACCCTATTAATGAAGATGAAGACATTTACTGGCAGCATGCAGATTTTTTTTTGTAATGGTTGTATGATGCATGGGTTAAACTGATTGCAAAAATACCCTTGATTCTCCACCCTTCCTTACATCCAGGTGTTTCACAACATGAATTTGTAGCTCCTCACATCAAGAGAGGAGTCTATTTTCCCAACCTTTGAGTCTGGATTGACTTTGTGACTTGTTTTGAACAAAAGAATGCAGTGGAAGTGAGGGTGTGCCAGTTCCAAGGCTAGGCTTCAAAAGACCTTGTGAACTTTCACAAAATGAAGGATTACAATGCAGTATTCACTGGGCTTAAGGGCCAGAGAGAAACTTAGAGATGTCAAAATAGGGCCATGATGACATTTCTTTGGGGCTTGTGGCGTCCTGTCTTAAAGAACCACATGCAGTTTTCCCCACATGCTCGCTTCCTGTTCTGACGGCACTGAGCTGATATATCCTTAGAGCTAGAAGAGATCGTAAAGGTGATCTAATCTGATCCAACACCCTCATTTTACAGATGAGGAAATAGATGGAAAGCATTTATAAAGTTTTCTTAAGTTCATGTGGAAACTGGTTTATCTTGGCTGTGTTCGTGCAGGTGCACGTTGCACGTGTGCGTGTGGATGAGTGATATGAAATATGAGATGCTGCTGATTAAAACAAATAATAAATAAAATAAAAATAATAAATAAAAACAGAAACCTAATCCTCTGAGAGCTGTTGATCCATCCTATCCTGGATTTTGTTGAACTTCAGGTGGTACTTTATCTAGAAACGCCAAGTGTTAGATCTTGAGTCTAATTTACCTCTTTGGTAAAAATGGAAATGGAGAGTTATTCCCAAGGGTATCCTAGTTGCCAGTGCCATAGCCCCGTCATGCTACCAAGAAGGAGCAACCAGCCTATAGGTTGACCATTCACAGAAGATACCAGAGTCCAGCGGCTCCAAATGCCACCTGCTTCCACTGTGATAAATTATTTTTTGTTTCTAATCCTGTTTCCCATTTCTTCTTCGATGGAGAACAGGATCAGCTGCTTGCTGATCACTATGGGGAAAGCACTTTAGGTTATAAAAGCTTTTCATTTTCCTTTAAATATTCCCTTCTCCAAGCTAAAAAGGACAAGCTGGACATGTTATTTTCTTTCTCTTTAGAGTCACATCCTTGGTAGCATCTCTCTAACATTGATCTGTGTGGGAATCAGCAAGAATTAAATAAGAATCTGACTTACACCAAGTACACTCAGAGGAATGTTCCATGATTCCCATGTGCATATTTTAATATGCTATTTCTTTTTAAAGTGCAGAAACATGGCTGACATATGTTTCACTTATGGAAATACCTTTTAGTTTGCAACTGAAAGATAAGTTCATGAATTTAAGACACCATTGAGGTTTGTGTCTACAAATAAATTTTTTCTCTGTTCACCACTGTACATCTTATTTATTGTTAAAATTTAAATTTATGAGCTTTTGATCCTTACCATTAATTCAGACTAAACTTAAAAGTCATCTTAAATTTAATTCTTTGTGCAGATATTATAACCACAGCAGAGAATTATAAACAAAGCAATTACCACTGTAATACATAAGGTGATTTTTTTTTTCACATCCTGGGCAAAGGCATGCATAATTTTTTGCCTAGCTGTAATCATGCTGCCGTTTAAAATCTAACAGAGGGACAGGTGTTTTCCCATGATTGTGGTTGGGAAATAGGGATCTCAAGCTAGTTTCATTGAGTGCCCAGTATCCTCAAATGAAGACAAAATGAAACTTTTCCTTCCACATTCCCTCTCTCACTCTAGAAGCTCAAGGCTCGAGTATTCAGGTACAGGCCAGGTGGCATGCTGGCCTCTGTCAAAGGGAAATTCTCATTTGGCATCCATGAAAAGTTCAGCAGGACTTGGTGCTGATGAGATGCACCACTGAGAAATCCAGTGCAGCACAGACTGTGGGTCTGTGGACACTGATTCAGCTCTCCCATAGATCCTGGGGTCTTGAACAATGTTTTCTCATCCATGTTTTGTTTTTTGAATATATGAAATATTTCTTAAAAATATGTACAAGTGAGGTGGAATCAGAATGTAAATTATTAAGAGCTGAGAAAGCAAAAAAAGAAAAAGAAAATAAATCAGTGGAAAATCAATGGAATGTATGGGTCATCCAGGAATGACACTAATTTAATAAAATGTAACAACTTCTTCCCAAATGCAAAGCAATTGATCAAGAAAATAACAATTCTTGATACATATCCAAAACAAATTATCTCAAGAGCCCCCCGAAAAAATTGAAATGCCTAATTTCAGGAACAACATAATTTCTTATAGACCCTTGTCACCCGAAGTGTGTTTCTTGTACCAACAGCACTGACCTCACCTCAGAGCTTGTTAAAAATGCAGAATCACATTTTTTAAAGTGTGAGATGCCCTGGACCAGAGCATCCCTAAATTAGATACACTTCTACCTGAGACTTGATTCTCTCAGCAACTTTTGGAGGCATATGCTGATGGAACCTTGATGAAAACCACTTTATGAATTTTGTTGGTGTGGCTTCCTCCACGGGTCAAAGGTGAACCATTTCTGTGAATGGTCTGCCAGTCCTTCAGACAATCTCCACAAAGACAGCTTCTCACAGGCAAGATTTTATATATTAAACAACAGTGATTTTCCACCTGCATTTTCTGTTAAGGGCCTGGATTGTACTTACACTTTTGGGGTCCTAATCATAATGGAGAGCCTAATGAGGACATGAGTGTATAAAGGACTTTCCAACTCCAACACAGAGGAAGGAAGGGCCAAGATTCTTCTTAGAGAAGTGTTTCCCAAAATCTGGATGAGGAACCATGGATGGTTCATAAAATTAATATAGTGGGTCATAACCAACATGCGAAAATAAAACAGAATAAGAACAGAAATAAATGGAGTGGAATAGATAATATTATACTTGTAATGAAGGGAAGTTTTGTTTTGTTAAACTTATGTTTCAATTATACATATACATGTATGTGTGTACCAAATGTCAAAGTAAAATGCAGGGGTTTTGTTTTGTTTTGTTTTTGTTTTTTTGCATTGGCTACCAGTCAAAAGTTTGAAAATCATTGCTTTAGAATACACCTTAGAATACACTCTTAAGGAAAAACACACAAGGGAGGTTCACTCCCTGTGAAATGTCAAGAGGAAAAATGTCTTAACTTCCAGTAGTCCTAGGCTATATTTTATATCAAAATTTGAGATGAAAATTCATGATATTATGTGTTATGATTTCTACACAAAAACAAATATTCACAATTTATACAAGGATCACAAAAGGAAATCCACCATTAGCACGTTTCCTCTGGCACGTGGGTACCTGGTTTAGTTTTTGGAAATATGAGATTTTGAGTATAAAATAGAATTTTGGAAATGTTGCCCTTGATTCCTGAACTGCAATAGCCATCCATTATTTGGACATTCTTCTGACAAAAGTGTCATGTCCAATTTCTAAGGAGAAAGTCAGATTTAAGACTTCCCCCATAAAACCTCTTGGGCATGAAATCTCTTCTACAAATCAACATTTTATTAATTGAGTGTAAACGGATAGGAAACATACTTATTGAGTTTACCATCTGATTCACATGGGCTTGCCACATTTGGCAAAAGCCAAAATTTGAAGAGAACAGGGCAGAGAATTCCCTTTTACCATACTGAGGTTCTTTCTCATAAAAATAAAGTGGAATAACTTAAGCCTACAGCTTTGAATTCTTATATCAAAATATCCTAAGATATGCAATTTGTTCGGATTTTCATTCTGTTCACTTTAAAAGAGCACTTTTACAGAAATATTTATGGGCCAAGAGCCCATGAGGTACTACGTTTATAACTAGGAGCTTGTGCATAAAATGTTGTTTTCAAAAATAAAGTAATAATATATTAGGTATTATCAGAATCAGTCATTATGCTCTAACTTACCTGAGCATAACTTAAGCTTCATTGGCTCTTCCCTAAGCTATAATATTTGCAGTAGTCTTTTTCTTTCCTTTTCTCAAAAACTCATTGGTTTTGTTTTTGTGAACATTCTATATTAATATACATGAATGTATTTTACATATGTCCTTACACATATCTAAAATCATTCCTAAAATAATTCATATATATTTTCAATTGGTCAAAATTAGTAGAGATATTTTATAGATTTGATTTTTTTAACAGTTAATAACTTTAGAACAGTTTCCAGAGGTTACATAATATAGTCAAGTCTTTTTTTTTTTTGCATTATATGTAGCAATGTGACATCAGAACAATTTTTATGGAAGATACATACAAGTGATATTAAAACAGTTTCAATCATTATTGATCAGTTAAACTAAATGTGCCAGAAGGAACTTTCCTGATGGCTCATGGGAGGGGACACTTTGGCTGAACTATGAGTGATGCAAAAACACAACCAGTTAAAAAGAGGAACATTAAAACAATCTGATTTGGGATTTACATGATACAGAAATTCCAAGAGAACCAAAGACTAATTGAACACCTAGAACAGAGAAGGCTGTCTGATTATCTGGTCACTGTGTAAAATTATTTAAGCTACTTACAGTAGCTTTTTTTGGGATGGATCTAGAGATTATCATACTAAGTGAAGTAAGCCAGACAGAGAAAGACAAATATCATATGCTATTGCTTATATGTGGAATCTTAAAAAAAATGATACAAATGAACTTATATACAAAACAGAAATAGACCCACAGACATAGAAAACAAACTTACAGTTACCAAAGGGGAAAGGGGGGGAAGGAGGGATAAATTAGGAGTTTGGGATTAACATATACACACTACTATATATAAAATAGATAACCAACACGGACACATTGTACAGTGCAGAGAACTATACTCAATATTTTGTAATAACCTATAAGGGAAAAGAATCTGAAAAAAATAATATATGTATGTAAAGCTGAATCACTTTGCTGTACACCTGAAACTAATACAACATTGTAAATCATCTATAATTCAATTTTAAAAAAACACATGCATCAGAACTTTAGCATCTAGGCAAAGAACATACAAACACTTCTGTACTTTGGCAGGACAAAAAAGTTATGGTACTACAAAACTTCGTGAAGTCAGAAGCCTAAAATAGCTGTAATCCCTTCTAGTAGATTTGCAAATAAATTATGTTTACTATATTAGAAGAAAAATTACCTTTCTGATTAGGAGTGAAGGGAGTGTTATGCAATAAGGATGAAGAGTTGACTCAAGATAAATGCCAGTTGTTTTTTTAGTGTAGGGTGTGTGTGTGTGTGCGTGTGCGTGTGTGTGTGTGTGTGTGTGTGTGTGTGTGTCAAAGGACCACACGGTCTTCTGGGTTTCCCCTAAAGAGAAGTTTAATTTAGTTAAGTGTCTGAGTTAAATTGGGATGCCTATACTTCATGGACCAATGAGATATAATTGTGCCTGGGTCACAGTGGATAATTTTCAGGTTTAAGTCTCCTTTTGAGTGTTTGGATGCATTGGTGATTATAATTTCCTCTCACAGCTGAAAGGTTGAAAGTTCCGATGAACAATTCATTCATTGTCTTGTTCACATCTGGGTTAATGTTTCCTTCTTGGAAAACTCTGTACCATTCTGTTCTTTGCTTCTTGCCACAAGATAGCCATGCCAATTTCCCTCTGTTTACTTGGAAGCTCTTGAGGCTGATGTACTGATGCTAGCCACAAATTAATGGAATTCTTTCCAGCTGCAATGTTTTCAGATAGTCAAACAATAAGCCAAAAGCACTGAACTGTTTTGGCTGTTTCTCTCTGAACTGTGTGCCATTCTCAGAGATGATGTAAACACAATTACTAGTTAGCATTTAAAATATTTCAAAAGATATTAGATAAAACTGTTATGGAAAACAGTGGGTCAAAAAAACCTTTTTTTTTTTTTTGTAATCTGAAGCCAGAGGGCATGTCATCTCAGAAGAGGGAGTATTTGAGAAGGAAAAACACAAGTAAGTGCTCATACTAAACAAAATGGCACAGAGGTCAAGATCTCAAGTTGGGAATCCAGTTTCCTTCTTGGGTTTATCTCTGTGTTGGCAGAGTTACCAGCCCCCTTTCAGATCTGCTGTGAGGTTACCCTTTGGGAAAGGGCTCTGGGTTGAGGGGATGCTGTGACAGGCTTCCAGTGTCCATCTTGAAATGGAGGGTTGAGTCTAATACCAGATCACCTGGTTAATCTGAAAACACATTTTGTTCAGATGTAAAGGAGTCAGAAAAATACATGGGCAGCTGAATAGTCTGGATGTTATGGCCTTAAGTTGAAAGAACAGTGGACTGCTATGGCCGAAGTGGTAAACTCTTTGGAATAATAGTTTTTGACCCTTGGGTCTTAAAATTCCTGTTGGCTCTCTCCATATCTTGTGCCTAATTGGCAATTCTCACTATATTCTTCAAATCATATTGAGCCTAAAATTAATTTGACTATCAATTAGGTTTCTTTGAATAAATCAAAACCTTTACTATTTTTGGAGAAGTCTGATTCAATAAGTATGACTTTGACCCTACAACTGCCTGAGGAGATGTGTGAAATACTCATGATGGATCCTACCCCCATAGATACAGATTTAATTGCTTTGGGGTGAGACTTGAGTTATGGGTATTTTAATAGCTTCTCAGATGATTGTAATGTCCAGAAAAGATTAGAAACTATTGGTCTAAAGAGAACCAGAAACAACTGAAATATAGATGTAGTTGAAAGACCATTTAAACAAAGAGCTTTAACTTACTTTCCTTGTACGTATGCTGTGTGTATATTTTAAAATTTTATTTTAGCCTCTCTTTGCATCCGTCAAGAAATAACGTAAGATTTAGGTGCAAATGTACCTGGCAAATGATTTTTACTGTAGAAATTTAAGTTGAAAACTTTACTAAAATGTTGAAAATGCAAGATATATGGATATAAATATTTTAGAAGAGCAAAGAGATTGGAGTGTACATGAGTTTCTCCAGATTCATCAACTTCACTAAATTACATAGCTTAGTGCTATATATGTCTGTTAGCAGAAGTAGGGAATGGGACAAAAAGACAAAACATGTATGTGCTTCGGCTCTGCATTGAAAGAAATAATTAACCTTTTGCAAGGAGGAGATAAGATATACACATGAAATAATTAGGCAGAAATCAAATATAAATCCTCTAGAATAGAAATGAAATTGTAGCAAAATTTATAATTTGTAGCACAATTTAAAATTTGGTCTTGTATTCATATTCTTTCCATTAGTGTTATTGATTGAGGAGGGAAGCAAAATATGCTTGACTCTATGAAAAACCGGAAGTTTAGGAAATTCAAATTTCTACATTAACAGAAGAAAATAATCACCATAAAAAAGCTCTAGGAAAAGGAAAAAAAAAAAAAAACAGTGGGCATATGCAAAGCATGGATGAATATGATAGTTGGTGGAAAGTGTAACAATCTTGAAATTTGATGATGTCCGTCAATCTGGTCCTGTCTAAAATATCTGCCTGGCAGAAATTCTCCTCTCAAGCCCAAATCTGATGAAATCATATGGTTATAAATCCAGAATAAGTCCAGAAATGGAAATCAGTCAATGGACCACATCCTCCCAATGGTTTTAAAAAACTCTATCCTGCCTTCCCAAGAAAAAATGTCTTGCTTATGAGAGAGCTGTCATTTTCAAATCTAAAGCATTATTCAAATCAACAGTCTTTTCAGTAGCTACCTCAGCTTTTTTTTTTTTCTTTTGTGGTAAGCGGGCCTCTCACTGTTGTGTCCTCTCCCGTTGCGGAGCACAGGCTCCAGACGTGCAGATTCAGCAGCCATGGCTCATGGGCCTAGCCGCTCCGCGGTATGTGGGATCCTCCAGGACCGGGGCACGAACCCGTGTCCCTTGCATCGGCAGGCGGACTCTCAACCACTGCGCCACCACGGAAGCCTGCTACCTCAGCTTTTTAAGGCTGAGTCAAACCTTTAGTTAAGGACCGTGAAAAAGTGAACGCAATTTACAACTATTTCCTCAATAGCATAATCTAAGATCCTTCACTTCCTCTGAATAAAACACATTCTTCTTTCCTTCAGTGGTGCCTCCTGAATGACAAACATGTACTGATGTGATGACTTAAGTACATTCTAGTGAGAATTCATAAACGTATTCAAGTCTTCCTCAGTTCCTCAATCTCACTAAAGGTTTTGAATAATGACGGAAATGTGAACTGTCCTCCTTTCTACATCCTTAACTGTTTGTGACCTCTACAAAGGATTACCCTCCACCGGGAACACACCCTCCCTGCCCTTCCTCCCCGTGGCAAGCTCCCACATGTCCTTCCAGATTTAGATCCTATAGAATCTCCTCTGTCAAGTTTCCCTCGGACTCGCCCTCCCCAGGACCGAGTTAGGTTCTTTGTACTTGGTACACAGCAAGCTATCATGATCCAAATTACACTTTACATTTTAACTATTTGTTAATGTGTCCATTGGCAACCCTGATTTTTCTGTTTTAGTGATAATCAAACTATGATATCAAGTTGCATTGGATTAGTCATCTTTTTAATTTAATTCATTTTTATGTAAATAGCCCCTAGTCACTGTAGACAAAATAGAAACCAACAGAAACAAGAAGAAAAATATCATCTCTAATCCTACCAACCAGAGATAGCTACTTTTGATACTTGGTGTATTTCCTTCCAGAAGTTCATTGGATACTAATGAATTTAGGCTGTTTTCCTATATTTGCTCTTTTGAACAACATTTGATCAATATCCCTGTATGTACACCTGGGTATACTTCTTCAGTTATTTTCTTAAATGAAATGTTGAGATGAAAAGTGGTTGTGTCAAATCATATGAACTTTTTTTTCAAAACTTCCTATTTATATTCCAAACTAACATCCAGAAAAATTGTTCCAATTTACTCTCCCTTTAGTGTATGAAAGTTCCCACATGCTACGAAGATATTGTTCATGTTTTATCTGAAGGGCAGATAACATTTTTTATTCATTTTACATTTCCAGTGCCTGCAGCACTGTTTGGCCCAGTAGGCTGACATTTGTCAGAAGGATGGATGAATGGAAGGATGGATGGAAGGAAGAAAGGTGAATTTATTTTCACTGTCAAAGTATGTACCTCATCTCAGATTTTCAAATCAAAGTTTACTTAGAGAGCAACCTCTTAGAGAGCAGAATGAATATCTCGCTCTATTTCTTTACCTTTCTTGCAACTCTGCCTTGAGGTCACCTCACTGAGGACATAGTCCACTTTTTCTCCCTTTGGTTTGGGACTCAGCCCTGGTTTTGTTCAATGTCCTACAGGTGGAAGTAACAATGAGGTCTCTGGCCTTGGCCTTCAGGCTCACGACATTTGCCTTCCTCCATTTCCTACGCTGTCATAAGAAGCACATCCCTAAATCACAACTGCCCCTTTAGCTTGAGCTATGGAATAAGACAGAGGGAAAAGATCTGAGTAAGCCAGACTCTCATCCTGTAGCTGAATTGCCTCCATTGAACTGCCTCTGAAGCAGAATCTCCCCTGATACCACAGGCTAAAGACATTTCTGCCTCAACCAAACCCAGCCTAGATTAGCCAAGTCCCGACTGATCTGCACTTCTGTGTGAGCTGTGATCAATTATTGTTGCTTTAAGCTACTGAGCTTTGGGGTGGTTTGTTACACAGTATTGTTGTAGTTTTCCTGACACAATGCCCTCTTTGGCTACAGACCTCTCTCAAATCTGTTTTCCTTCCGAATTATCCAACTATGCAAAAATGAAGAAGACATCAGGGATGACATTTTCTATTCTGTCAGTTGGACTCATGAACTCATGATGTCATTCGGATGTCAAGACATATGGACTACATAGTGGAAAGAGCAGTGAGCTTTGTGAAAGATATTGGTTCAAATCCTGCCTCCGTCCATGATAGCTGTGTGACACGCATTTCACTTAATGTGTGTGTGTCTGAATTTTAGTTTCCTCTTCTCTAAAGTGAAGATAATAAGAGACCTGTCTCACGGTGCTATAGTGAAAATCAAAATATATCATACACAAAAAAGTTTCCTTAAATACTAGTCAATCCATCTGGAATTTCAAGCTTTCCTTGAAATTTGGTATTTAGTAATGTGTACTTAGTGCAGTTACACATTTGCATAATAGGTGAAATCATTTCTCACTCTCTTTTTCATTTTTTTAGGACTGTTCCCATGACTCTTCTATATCTCAAGACATTTTCTTGGCTTCATCCCAGAATATTCATCAACCAAAATATTGGTCAAACATTGGCTACTGACTTTAGTGACAGAGCCTAAATAATATAAAAGACAAGTAGTTATTGTAATTTTTATCTTGTACACAGCTAAGAAGTATCACTTGCTAGTTTAAAAAGTTTTTTAAGTGTTGAATGTTCTTAAGGTGTTCAAAAATAAATTCAACCACAAGAGACACCTGCAAAAAAAAATCTCATCTTTCATAAAATCCTGCTATTAAAAAAATGCAAAAGTAATTCACTTGAGTCTTAAGACAAGTTGGGGGAGAAAAATCTTAAAGTATCAAAAATGTGGCTTAAAAGTCATAGAATGTATTTCAAAAATTTAAATGTCTAAAAGGTGTTAAGTTATAGATGAACTGGTATTAGGGAAAGTGGCTTTTAGAAAAAGCAACCTAGAGCCAGGGCAAAGGGCATCACAGGCTAAGGTGTCTACAGCTTTGGTAATTCCACAGGCTAGAGAGCAGGAGGGACCTGTGTTCAGGGGTCTGTAAATAGCCCAACAGGAGTTGAGCACACAGATTATATTGGGCAAAACAGGAAGTGAAATCAAAGAAGGAGTTAAGGTATTGTAATTCATCCAGAGAGGAAATGGGAAACCTCTTAGGAATTTTGGGCAGAGAAGTGGCTGAGACCATTGCGGCCATGCTGTGGAAAGTGGCCTAGAGAAGTGAGTCAGAGGTGGGAGCTGTGTGCAAGATTTCCTGATCGATCAGGTAACAGATGATGGTGCTGTGCTGGAGAATGTGGTCCAAAGGAAACCATTCAGGCTGAACAGGGACCTCTGCTGACTGTCTAAGAAATCTATCAAGAATGGAGACACTGAAAGAGGACCTTAACTAGTGCATGGAGCAGGGTGCCACCTCTAAAGAAATGGGGCTGAAAAGAGCTGGATAGGATAATCACTAAGCTCCAGAGAGAAATCCAGGCTGTGCCCACTGACTGGGGAAGGGACTCTTGGTTTACCACTAGGAGGGCTGAGTAAAGCAGGTTGCAGTCTTCAGGTCTCAGGCTGGGACAGGCGGGCATGAGAGCAAAGTGGCCGGTCTTCCCCATCTTCTGAGAGTCTTCCTGAGGCAGCAGGGTTGTCCTGTGCTTCTGGCAGCATGCTGGGGTAGGCAGTACTGAGTAGCCATTAGGTTCAGAGAGAGATGGTTTATGGTACAATCAAGAACTAAACCATTTCCATTGTAACACAACTCCTTTATCATTTTAAAATAATATTCTTCCTCTCTTCTTCACATTGGATTTTTAGTTCGTCTATATTTTCTTAACTGAGTTTCAATTCAGAACTTTAATGATAGACCACATTTTCCAAAAATCTGATCCAGATTCTGGCTCAGGCAGGCAGCTGAATGATTTTGGATCCAGTGATTTTTATCCAACTATGAAGTGCATGGTGTAGTCTTACATTCAACAAATTATTCTTTGGATTTGAATCATTATAATTGTAAGTGTTCTTTTAAACAGGCACACATTTAAAATACACAACCAGGTCTCTGTTTAAATGTGTAACCAAATTTAATTACTTTTACCCCAGCAGTTTCAAAGAGTGTAAAATATAACATTCAAGCTATCAGGCATTTTTACAAATAAATTTGGTTTAATTAAAATATGTTTAATGTTATTGAGTGGGAATTATAGATATCAAGAAATAGATGATTTTTACATTTAAGTATCTAGTTTAATGTGAAAAAAATCTTGGAGTTGTAAGCTCAACTATACCATAAAGAATATTTTATGTGGAAGATCTCATGGCTGATAAATAAGAGATTAAGCCAAGCCCAGATTAGCCTCTTAATTCTCCCAGTTCTTTCAACAGCGTTTTTAAAAAACACTTTATTATTTCATGCCTCAGTTTGTCCATTCAAAAAAGTAAAATTACTCCACAATGGTATTCTGAGGGCTAATTATAAATCTATAAATTAATGAAAGCAACTGTTAGATCTATTTAATAATATAGACTATATCTTAATTCATTTTTTTATTACTGACACTATGGGATGCATAATTTGCCTTGTATGATTTTCAAAGCAATGGATAAAATGCATAATTGTGATAGATGGAAATGAAGTCTATTTTTATCGTTAAACTTATCCCAGAAACTTGTACTCAGACCAATTGAGGCCTGCTTGGTTTGCTAGAACTCACTGAGCATCCATACTGTAGCTCCACTCTGCATTTCTAGAAGTTTAAAATGCCAAGGGAAAATTTGTGGGAATCAGTGCAGTGTTTAACGGGTGACCGGTCAGGCTGCATATCCAGTAATCTCTTTTTTTCCTGCCCTCCTTTGAGTAATTTGTTGTCAGTAGTGTTGTGTTCATCTTCCTATTTTCAATCTATATTGATGTTATTTATCATCAAGGTAAAGAAATAGACATAACTTCAAAAGTTGGGGGCAATTTGGAGTAAATAGAGAAAAAACTCAGCTTAATCCTATTTGAGGAAATAAGGAACCAAATGTTGTTTCAATCTGAGAATTAAGTTTCAAAGATGGGACTTAGAGAAAAAAACTGGGTCTCTAAAAGTTTGTGGGTGGTGATGGGCCAGGCTATCTTGCTGGAAAAAAGAAAGTGAAGAGTATAAAAATGGTCTTGAAAGATAAGCGAGAAAGGGCTTGGGCCTGAGTAAATGAGAGCTTTTATGTACAAAGGTGGAATAAATAAAGCATTTTCTGGCATCTTCTTCTCTAGACTTTCTCAAAAAGAAAAAAAAATAGAGGGAGGGAAACTCAATTTTTGAATAAATTGGGACTTCTGGAACCCTAAATAGGTAGTAGGCAGAGAAAAAGGCAAATGTTTGCATGTAGCAGATAGTAAGTGTATGAAGTAGGTGGAAATGACTTAGAAAAGAGGAAAATTAAATCAACATGACTTTGGGGCCAGGACTGGGAGATGGTTGTATGGAAGTTGATGTCCAATTTCTTTGCAAATCAGAAAAGGGCCAAGGAATTGGTAGGAGAAGAGAAGGAAGTGTGAATTCGGGAGCTGGAAAGGATAAGATTTGCTTGAAAATAAGTTAAAGAAGTGGGCAATCTCAGAGATTAGGAATAAGGGGTCCAGAGGAGGATGAGCTTATAGTGTTCTATTGATCATAATAGGTAAGTAAAAGTCTGCAAACCAAAAGGTGAGAAACAGCTTTCCTGCCTCTAGTCCTGGCCTTAGATATACCCCTTCCCAGACAGAATATTGGGAGCCAAGCAATCCCCAGGAAGACCAGCAGATACATATATTTGGCCTTCCAGATGATCTAGCCATCTTTTTGTCTGGTCACCTTAGAGTCAACCTTACAAGTGCATAAACCCCATAAAAACACATAAAGCTTCTATTCAACTATTTCGTGTTTTGCTGTAAAAAACATCAACCATTTCAGAAAATCCTATTACAGAGAAGATAAAACCCAAAACAAACAGGAAAAAAGAAATCAGAGGAAGAAGAGGCAATACAGGTAAGAGAAGAAAACATTAAAGAAATTATTATTAATCATCTCAAAAAGATATATGGAGATATTGTAACCACTGCATTTTAAAATGTTAAAAATAGAACAAAGAATAAGATCTAATGGAAATTAAAAATAGGATAACTGAAGTTTTAAACATTCAGTTGAAGTGTTGGAAGATGAAATTGAGGAAAATACCAAGAAAATAGAAATAAAAAGACAAGGAGATAAGTGATGGGGCAAAAATTGTAAGAATATTGTCAGATTATTCCAGGTGATTTAACATTCAGCTAGTAAGTGTTTGAGAAAATGAGAACAGAGAAAATAGTGGAGACATTATTAATCAAATAGTATAAAATCATTTCTGAGAACTAAGGGCATTGAATTATCCCTCAAAGTATTCAGCACAATATACAAAAAGATTCACACCAGAGCCACATCATTATGATATTTTGAGAAACCAGAGATAAGGGGAAAATGGTCAAAGCTTCAAGAAGTGAAAAAAAAAAGAGATCATATAAAATAATTAGTCATAGGAATGGTATCAGATAGCAATAATGGAACCTAGAATGCAATGGGAAAACCCTTTAAAATTGTGAGCAAATATTATTTTCAAACCATACTACTATACCCAGCAAACTTATTCAATTGTCAGGACAGAATAAAGTCAATTTTAGACATGCAATGTGAAGACAAAGCAAGGAGAGATGCAGCCACAAGCCAGGGAATGCTGGCAGCCACCAGAAGCTGGAAGGGGCAAGGAACAGATTCCCTTCTACAATCTTCAGGGGCAGTGTGGCCCTGCAAACACCTTGATTTTCTATTTATGGCCTAAAGAACTGTGAAAAAATAAATTTCTGTTGTTGTAAGAAATAAAGATTGTTGTCATTCATTAGGCAGACCTAGGAAATTGACATACATAATATGCACAATATTTTCTGTTGACTACCAAAAAAGGATTGATTAATTCTCTCTGGGCCAGCTATGGGAACTCAGGAAATATTTCACAAAGGTAGTAATGTTCAAAATGAATTTTGAAGAATTTTATGAGTTAAAAGAGTAAATAAGGACATTCAAGAAGAAGCAGAAAAGAGGGAGGGGATATGGGGATATATGTATACATATAGCTGATTCACTTTGTTATTATACAGCAGAAACTAACACAACATTGTAAAGCAATTATACTCCAATAAAGATGTTAAAAAAAAAAAAAGAAGAAGAAGAAGCACAAATAAAGGCATAGGAAAGTGAAATGTAGTGGTTTCAGGGAACAGAAGGGAGTTCAGTGTCCCTGAGATGGAGACATTGAAAGGAATCCTGATGGATGGGTCTGGAAAGTAAGATGCACATGCCATGAACACCATGCTAGAACCCTTGATGTTGTCTGATAGACAATGTTGATTAACCAAGGCTTTCTGGGCTAGGGATGGATGATGGCATATAGTCATATGGGGCCCTGTAGGGACACAACTGGGAACTAGGAAGCCAGTTAAGAGAAGTTGGAAGTAGTCTGGCAAAAAGAGAGGATGAATGTGTCCATGGGTATAGAAAAAAGTTTAGGGTGAAGCTTGGTTGAATGTTGGCAGCGAGCGAGAAAACATTCAAGAATGACTTGGAAGATTAATTTCAGGGCCTGGGTGGAGAGAGAGTGATGTCGTAAAGACAGTTTGCAAATGTAGGAGAAGGAGTCATTCTTGATGAGACATAAAGTCATCCCTATCACGCAGGGGGGATGGGTAAGACCTGGGAAGCTGAACAGTGGGTATCTCTGCAATTTATCAACTCAGTGACCTTGAGCACTTCACCTTTATGAGCTTCAGCCTCCTTTGCTGCAAATGGGGGTGGGGAGGAAGCAGTATTATTTACTTCACAAGGATGTTGTGAAGATTTAAAGAGATAATGTCTGTGAGAGCACCGTCTAAAGGTTTCTTTTTGAAAACTAGATGAAGGTCAGCTATTTTTATAATAGGCTTCATTTGGGAAATGATAAACTTCTGGACATGCATGTGGCTAGTGCCACATAGATCTGGAACCAGGAGAGATGGCAGAGCTGCAGGCCCAGATTTGGGAGAATTTAGCAGCCAGGCTGGGGGTAAAGAAGTCCTTGGAAATTCTGTAGGGAAGGGAAGGGAAGGGAAGGGAAGAGGGCTCTTGCAGAGCCCGAGGGATGCCAGCTCTTTAGGTGTAGTCAGAAAATGAAAGGAAGTGAAGAAAAGCAGCACAATGTGGGAATACAATCAGAGGCTGGTGGAAAAATCTTCAAGAAGGGGGAGGGATGGTCATTGAGTCTTTATAGAGACAGAAGCAAGAGGTCTAAATAGAAGTAGGCAACTGTGATTACGTAATAATGTGTAAGAAATCATTGCATGCCCTCTGTTTCTTTCAGAAGATAGGCTCTGGGGCTCATTTTTTAGGGAAGCTCAATACACCGATAGACTTGCCCTGAGTGGGGCTTGCAAGCCATATGTCCAGCAAGCCCATGACGAAGACCCAGTTTCTTCTCTTTTTGATGGAGGTGTAATTCACATACACAAAATTAACCATTTTTAAATGTACAGTTCAGTAGGATTTATTTAGTACACTCACAATGTTGGGTCTAGTTCCAAAACATTTTCATCACTGCCAAAAGAAACCCCATGAAGCAGTCACTCTCCTTTCTCCTTCCCCCCAGCACCTGGCAACCACAAATCCACAAATCTGTCTTCTATCTCTATGCATTTATCTAGATGATGTACCCAGAAAAACTGAAAACAGATACTCAAACACATTGTTATATATGAATGAAGATCTGATTTTGAATGGGCAACTTTTAAGGCTCTAGATAATTCACCTTAAAAAGTGAGTCCTATAAAGATAAAGGCTGAGTGACCACAATTCCAGTTGAATTTATTAAGCTTGGTTTTTACTGAATCCCATAGTTCAAACTGCTCCCAGTGCCAAAAAAAGAATCAGAGGATGGCAATTATTTCTGTAAATTAGCTGAATGAATGTGAAAGGTGAGTTCTGGGTTAGCTGTAGCATCACTTTTAAGAAGAGAAGCACAGAATCTAAACTTCATTGTTTTCAGGTTTTCCTTTTACACTTTTATAATCAGGGAAATTTTGCCCCTAAATGAACACTATCTGTAAATAATCCTCTCTAATTGTAGGCTTAAAATGTCTGGGCAAACCCAAAAATGACTCCCTACCCAAGGTTTAGTAACAGTTAAGGTATTTAAACAGGAGCAGCCTGAAGAATGGTCCTCAGGTTTGATCTTAGTAAACCTGCAATTACTCATCTTCCCAGCTAGACTTTCCCTGGGCAAAGCAAAGGGCAACCAAAGTGCAATAATCGCTCAGTGATGACTCAATATAAACAAAAACCTTATAATCTTTCTTTCAAATAGTGTGTGCTGTAGATAGAAAAAAGAAAGTCCCTCTTTGCTGGTGAATAAGAGTTTGCCCATCAGGTCTTCTCCAAGTCCAAGTTCCATTGCCTATGTCAAGCTTCTGAAAATGCATATAAAACAAACAAAGCTTTACAAACTTTAGTGGAATAGTATGAAATACTAATTTTACAGGTGCATAAGAGCAAACTGCAATTCCAAATACCAGAATGCCATTAAACATAATGTACTCCATATGCAGGGGCAGTTAATTTAATATTAAACCAATAAAACATTTACTAATGCCAGCGAAGGTTTTGGTTGTTGACATCAGGCTAGGTGTCCCACAGACATGTCGTCTTTCTGTTTGCAGGCCAATTTTACACAGCCGCTTTCTTCTGGAAATCATGCCTCATTTGAAGACTTTGCAAGTATGACAAATAGCCTCTCTAAGCCTTAGTGATGGTGGGGAAGCTTGAAAATATTTAGAAGCATTTATTAGCTAGAATATGAAACAAGATTTAGTTCCACTACAGCCTTTGACTGTGTGGAGTCCTCATTATTAGAGGAAGCACTACCTGCTCTTGTGTGTGTATCTTTTGCAGGACATTATATAAAATTATCACCCTGAGGGCAATCAGTGCTAAGTTCAAATTGCACTGCATAGAAATTCTAACACCAATCCATAAAATGGACAAAATTAGAATATAATCGACACTTTTAACTCAGTCACCTGGTGACATTGCTTATCTATTCTTGGCTACCATTCTAGGCATAGCAGATGTAAAGACAGAGGTCCTCATTCAAGGAGATTTGAATCACAGGAATTCAGGATTCATAGGAAAAGGTAAAGCAATACAAGAAAAGAAAAGCTAAGGGTTTCCCTGGTGGCGCAGTGGTTGAGAGTCCGCTGGCCGATGCAGGGGACGCGGGTACGTGCCCCGGTTTGGGAGGATCCCACATGCCGCGGAGCGGCTGGGCCTGTGAGCCATGGTCACTGAGCCTGCGCGTCCGGAGCCTGTGCTCCGCCACGGGAGAGGCCACGACAGTGAGAGGCCCGCGTACCGCAAAAACAAACAAACAAACAAACAAAAAGAAAAGAAAAGCTAAGTGCTAACTGCATTGTTCAAATAAGACTTTAGGTGTACAAAGCATACTGGGGCAAAATTAGTCAAGGAAGCCTACCCAGAAGCTGGAGTTTGGGTTGGGTAACAGAGGAATGTAAGGCATAGGAAACTCACAGCACATGGAGGTGGGGTGAGGTGTTCGGTGCACACAAAGATGATGGCATGTTTTGAGAAAACGTGGACCAGCGTGGCTGAAGTGGAGAATTCACGGAGGTAGGTTGAAGGAGGCAAGTTTGGATAGAGAGAATGTTTCTCATTACAGAGTCTCTTGAATGGGATTATAGATTTTTTTTTTTTTTTTTTTTTTTGCTGTAGGAAATGACAGTATGATGGGGGCTTTAGGAACATGAAGGTGACTTAAGAAGGAAAAGTTTGGGGAAATTCCATTATGGTAGCCTCCTGGATTAACTGACATGGAGAGAATTGAAAAAGGCAAAATATGCTTAGAAGATTAAGTAATGAGAGACCTACACTGAGTTGGAATTGGCAATGATAAAAAAGAATGGAATGTTTAGAGGAACATGTTGAAGGAAGTATTTATAGGACCTGAGAACTTACTGGGTGTAGAGAGTGACTGTGGGCAGGTCCAGGCCGATTCTAGGACTTTGAGCCTAGGTAATTTGAAGAACAAAATAAGAAACCCAAAGAGGAAACTGACCTAGGTGAGGAAAAGATGAGATCAGTTTTAGACATGTTGAGAAAATCCATGTGGAGATTTCCAGTAGGCCTTCGGGAAAGCAGACTGAAACTTAAAGTAAAAATAGATTTGGGTATTTTTACCCACAGGAGAGGTATTTGCTGAAGCTATGAAACTAGATGAGGTTTCTGAGGAAGACTGCAGAGAGAAAGCTGTAGCATATTAGAGGCAGAACTCCGTTTTGGTTTTTAGATGTTTGTTGGTAGAAGGACAAATGAAGCCAGGGAAATAAAATGGTGAGCCAGGAGCCAGGGGGAAACCAAAGGTTTTGCTTCAGAGCATCTAATCAATAGAAATCACTGCATTGAGAACTGAGAAGTCATTGAACTTCCCAAGAAAATACCTCTGGGACACCATTGCTAGAATGGTGGGGAAAGGAACCAGTTTCTGGAGGTTGAGGAATGAGTGGCTGCTTTGATCATGGAATGAATATAAACTCCACTTTTGAGGGGTGAAAGTCAAAGAGAGAAATGACAGGCATTTTGTTGTAGTGGAAGCACCAAGGGTAACTGTTTTTGAGATAGGAGACAGGAACTTATTTTTAGATAAGGGAGAAAGAAATTTTAAAAAAGAAAATATTGAAGACATTAAATAGGATGGGTATCATCTTAGAAGGTAAAGAATCTAATATTAATAAAGTAGAATATAACTTCTACCAAGACAGGAGATAATTAAAAATGATGATTGAAAACTACAGGAAGAAATGGGTATATCCCAATTAACAAGGTTATTTGGAAGAAGGAACCATATGAACTAAATTTTCTCAGGAATATAGAAAGTATGATTGTCTATTAGCATTAAAAGGTGGTAAAAACTTAATCTCTGGTGAGGTTTAGTATAATCATTTTGGGAGATTTATTTGAACCAGGAGAGACAGTTTCCTCTCTACTGGGATTTGTTAGTAGCTGCCTGGTTCATGCCGTGTTGAGAAAGGTTTTGAGGTTTCATCCAGACTTGGCCTTCAGGATTGCCACGATGAATCATTGATGTCTGCTTTGAACATGGGGTTGGGGAGTGGCAGCTCCAGTGCCGAGAAGCAGGAAGACAACCATGAATGTGAAGAGTCCAGTTCCTTGGCAGATTTTGTTTCTTTGGATGACAGAGAGTTGGAAATGAGCAAAGGGGAAAGTTAAGGTGAGGAAGACTAGGGTGATGTTATTCAGAGTGTGGACCAGCAGTGTGGGTATCACCTGGGAGCTCATTAGAAATGCATATCCCCAGGCTCCACTCCAGACCCATTGATTCCAACTCTTCATTTGAACAATATCCCAACTGATTCATATGCATGGATTTTGTAAAGGGCATTTCTGGGTCCATGCTGAAATGACCAGCTGTGGGGTTCAGGTAGGTAGGCAGAAGAGTTCCTAAAGTCTAGGTTAGTGGTTCTCAAAGTGTGTTCCCCAGACAAGCTGCATCCTTAGCACCTAGGAACTTGTTACAGATGCAAATTCTCTGGCCCCACCCCAGACCTACTGCATCAGAAACTCTGGGATTAGGACACAGGAATCTGTGTTTAACAAGTCCTCTAGATGATTCCAGGTGCCCTAAAGTTTAAGAACCTACTTTCTAGGTAATCTTGTGCTTAACATGGGTCAAGAATAGATGGAAGAGATAAAGTTAGTTTAAAAGGTTGGAATCAAGGAGGTTGCTACAAGTTTATGGAACAAAAAATGAAAAAAAAGTAAAGTCACCAACAATACTATATACTACTAAGAGCTCAACCAAATCAACCAAGAAAGAAGACAGTGGCCGTAGACAAAGCAAGCAGTTGTCCAGATGAATTTTCAGCAATCAGTGGGCAAAGCCTTCCCTTGAAGAAGTGCGTAGTATGAGAGAAGCTGGCTTATGAGAACATAAAAGTACCATACAAGGCCATTTGTGTATAGACACTGAAACTGCAAGGTAAGCAAGGCAGGTCCAGTTTGGGGTGTTTAAAAGGCTAATTGCAAATAATAACGATCCTGTTATCAAAGCAGGACTAGACCTTTAGCAAACTGGCTACCTTTGTGTCAGTTATCGTATATCAAAGTAATATGATTACATTGTTTTAGAAAATCTATTGCAATTCTAACTAATTCTTTCATCTACTACTGGTGAGCCCTTCCTTACTAATCCAGAGGTGTTTAAAATGGGGCTGATGGGTGTTGGTATCTTTGGAGTTGACACTATCAAAGAGAGCCAGCTGGTGTCCTCTGCTTCTGCATTGTCCCATGTAGCAGCCCCTAGCCACGTGCAGCTATTTCCATTTCAATTAGTACAATTAAATAACATTAAGAATTTTTCAGACAGACCAGCCGCATTCCACATACTCAATAGTCACCTGTGCTAAGTGGCTGCCATATTGGGCAACAAGGTTTACAAGACATTTCCATCATTACAGAAAGTTCTGTTGGTCAGGCTTTGAGCTTTTGATTCAAGATTCATAATACAGCCTTTTTCAGAATCTGGTTTTCCAAGGAGATGCTTTTCACTGGGGCTAAAAGCAGATCACAGATGGGAAAAGGGTGGGATTTTGGGCTAAAACTCTAGCTATCTCCACTTGCTCTGAATACGTAAATGTTTTCTAGTTTTAACCTCAACTACTAGAATGTGGAGGCCTTCCTAACGGAGCAAGAGATGACAGTTTTTATTCATTTTCTTTATTTTTGTCATGGCAGAGGGAGGCAAAAAAATCACCAGAACTAGATGATTTTGGCTAACATCCCAGCACTCTTTTCATAATTTTATTTGCACAGTTTTGTTCTATTTTGTTTTCATCAATGCCTGTCATCAAGAAGGTGGTGTACTTACTTTTGTTTGTCTGTCTATCTGCCTATCTGTCTATCTATCTATCTATCTATCATCTACATCTTTTGCTGGAGCTCTAACAAGACAAATGAATTATAAGCAGTGACCCTGGTGAGTAGCCAGCAGAGGCCGGTGCCTGGCTGATGTTGGCTTTTCAGGTTTGATTTGAGGCCCTTGGAAATTTTCAGTTATTTTTAACTTGCCTTTCTTGAAAGCAGGCTAGAAAGAGAACAGTATTCACCCACTGTTGCTACATAAATCTCTTTTGGGGGGGTTGTTTGGTACCTTTCCTTTGAGTGAGGTAAATATGCCAGAAAAGGGGAGTGGGAAAGACAAGAAATTATTGATTTGAAGCTAAAAACAGTGCCACCACCTTGAGCTAAGGGAGTCAGAGCTTAGGTGAAGAAACTTGTATTAACAAGAATGTCTCTGGAAATATTGCTGCCTCCTGGTAAGATAGAGATACAAACCTCAGGGCTCAAACCTGTAAATCTAATGTTCTGAATTTATAATAAGAATGCACTTGATATCTATAGACATATTTTTTTAAGCCATAACAATGCCACATTTATAATACAGAGATATTGAGCGGTGAATAATCTGAAGTTATTCAGACTACAAATATATATATATATATATGGATAGATAGATGGATAGATAGATAGAAAGTTAGATAGATAGATAGATAGACAGATAGATAGATATCAAAGAAGTTTAAGATTAGAAGAAAGATGTTGCCTTTGGAGGACTCTGAGCTGCCCAAGAAGTTTAAGTCAAGGGTTTACGGCAGCATTTCTTGTTTATCCTTCAGTGCTGTTCCCTTTGGGAAAACCTCTGTGCCCGCTCTTTCCTATGTTCCCTGGAATAATTTTTTTCTCACCCTTGTCCTGGGAAGATAAAGTTCTAAACCTTTCTGATGAGACTTCCAGCATCTTCTCTATGAATCACTGTGAAGAGCTAAGAGGTTTTTTCCGGGCAATTAGCCACATATAATTTTCCAAATTGCATGTTTAGCTCTGACATGTGTCTCTCCAAAGTTGGTACACTATTTGTTTATTTGGTTCTGGACTCAGGGTAGAAAGGAGTCTGTCCTGATGCAGGTGACCCCTGTGAGTCACGTTGTGACCAAATGTAGCCCAGAGAGATGCTGCTTCACTGGCAGGTCCTGCCCGGGCACTTTTCAAAACTTTATGAGAAATGGAAAGCTAGTTTTCTTCCTTTCTTCTTAATTCTCATCATTATTCTTTTCTTTATAATATAAATGTGAAATTGATACTGGACAAAGATTTTTTTTTTAATGACATCCTCTCCAATTTCTTGCCTTTACTAACATCAGTTGGTTTCAAGTCAGAGCCAGTGTAAGGCCATGCATGGGCAGAGTCCTTTTGAAGCTTGTTTGGCTCAGAATTTCTAGCCTCCATTTGGAGCACACTTGAATAAAACTTAATCCTGCTACCCAGCAAAATCTGGTCAGAGTCTGGGAAGCCCATTAAGCTTCTCTCTCTTTCTTCTAATTAAACATTTACTTAGTTTTTATTTTTCAGTGTCCTGATCCTCCTGGTGACAATGGCTTCATCAAAGATTAATTAGATAAACTAATCCATGCTGATGCGGTAGCCAACTAACCTCTTAAATCCTGCCCCATAAATCTTAACTCAGTTCACACATCCATGTTTCAAAGAACCCTTAGGATTACCAGCAAGAGCAGGAGTCCCACCTAGCAGGTCATGGGAGGAGACAGGAGTGATGGCCAGGGAGCTCACCATTCTTTGCCAGGGAAATCCTACTGGTGGCTGCCTCCCTTACCCCAAGGCATCCAGGGACATCAGGAAGAGTTCATACCTGCTTGAGTGACTAACTGAAGATGGGGAAGGGAAATCAAGAGAACTTGATTTTTAGCCAATTAAAGATAACCCACATATTTTAGGCAAAAAAAAAAAAAAAAAAAAAAATCACATTTGTCCAAATTTGCTCTTCACCCCATTAAAAATATCCAATCTCTCATCATTCAGACCCAAAACCTCTCAGTCATTTTTAGTTCTACCACCTCTATATAACACTGCAAGGTTAGGTTCTTTAGACCGTACATCTGGTGATACCCTTTTTTAAAAATGATTCCCTTCATCATATTCTTTTAAAGTCCAAATTTCTTGGCGTGATGGATAAGCATGCTTAATGCCATATCTCAAATACTCTTCTCAGCCTTTCTTCTCTTTGTGCCTGTTGTGTATGCCCCTCACACACTCTCTTCCAAGAAGAGCTTTCTGAACTTGTCCTTTCAGGGCTGAATTTACTGACCTTTTTTCTCTTTCAGGAGCACCTTCACCCTCTCTGCCTCCTGAGTCCTACCCCTCATTTAAGGTTCAGTTTAAATTTCATTTCCTTCATGAAGCTTTTTCCCAAGCCCTATGGCTAGAAATCTTCCCTCTCTCATCTACTTATATCATTTGTTTAATTTTGCCTTTCACTGAATTTTTACCAAGCTGACAGCTTACTTACTCCATTACCTATTAGGAAAGAAATTAAGTCTGGTTTGTTTTTGTTTCTACATGGTGTATCTAGACACACTGCATATGGCTTCTATAAAAAAAATATTTATTGAATTCAGTGCATCCAACAATTTTTTGTTGAACACCTATAGCACGTCTTTCTATGTGACACATCAAATCACAACATTGCATCACAAAGAAAAAGATGAAAGAAACAAGGACTAGGTTTAGAAATCCGTGGTTGTAAGAATCCTAAAAGGAAATAAGTCTGGTAGAGTATGCATCAGGTGACCAATGATATAGGCTATTGAGTGGTGTCCCCTCTATGGGGCCCTGGGCATGGCTCTGTTATCCACACCACAGCTTCATTTCCCTGTATGTTACCCTAGAGTTCTCCTTATGGACCCAGCCATACATTCCTCATGACTACCTGCAAACTAGCCATGGCTGAATGGTGCTTTGAGAAGCAGCTAAACTAAATGCAGAAACAGAGGCACCTCTGGTATCTAATTCTTGTATTATTGCTTCCATCTGGGTCTAAACACAGCAACAGAGTTTTTTGTTTGTTTGTCTGTTTTTAATAACTGGAAGTTTGTACCTTTTGATCTCCTTCACCCATTTTGCCTACCCTCACTCCTCCACTTCTGGCAACCACCAATATGTTCTCTGTATCTATGAGTTTTTTAAGATTCTACATGTAGTGAGATCATAGTTTTGTCTCTTTATCTGACTTACTTCGCTCAGCATAATGCTCTCAATGTACATTCATGTTGTCACAAATAGCAGTGTTTCCATCTTTTTTATGGCTGAATTATATATTATAAATGTATATATGTGTGGGTGTGTGCATATATATCACATTGTCTTTATCTATTCATCCATTGATGGATACTTAGGTTTTTTTCCAAATCTTGGCTATTGTGAATAATGTTGCAAGGAACATGAGAATGAAGATAATCTCTTCGAAGATAGTGTTTTCATCTCCTTTGAGTATATACCCAGAAGTGGAATTGCTGGATCATATGGTAGTCCTATTTTTAATTTTTTGAGGAAACTCTGTACTGTTTTCCATAATAGCTGCACCAATTTACATTCCCACCAACAGTGCACACAGGTTCCTTTTTCTCCATATCCTCACCAACACTTGCTATTGCTTGTCTTTTTGATGATGGCCTTTCTGAAAGGTGTGAGGTGGTATCTCATTGTGGTTTTGATTTTCATTTCCCTGATAATTAGTGATATTGAGCATCCTTTCATGCACCTATTAGCCATCTATATGTCTTCTTTGGAAAAATGTCTATTCACGTTCTCTGCCCATTTTAAAATCTGATTATTTGTTTTGTTGTTATTGAGTTGTACGAGTTCTTTATATATTTGCAGAACTATAATATAGCATCACAATCAGGCTATTGACATTGATATAATCCACCGAATTTATTCAGACTTCTTAGTTTTACTTGTAATAATGTGTAATAAGGTATGTATAAGTGTGTACGTGTGCACATGCATGTGTATGAAGGTGTAAAGACTTGTGCCTTCACCATTGCAGCCAAGGTACAGGGCAACTTACATGTGGAACCTAAAAATTAATACAAACAAACTTATTTACAAAGCAGAAACAGACTCACAGACATAGAAAACAAATGTATGGTTACCAAAAGGGAAGGGGGAGGAGGGATAAATTAGGGGTATGGGATTAACAGATACACACTACTACATATAAAACAGATAAACAAACAGATTTACTGTATAGCAGGGAAGTATATTTACTATCTTAACCTATAGTGGAAAAGAATATGAAAACAAATATACATATATATATATATATATATATATAACTAAATCTGAAACTAGTGCAATATTGTAAACCAACTATAGTTCAATAAAAAAGTAAATAAATAAAAATAAACTTTAAAATTTGTACAGGATAGCTCCATCACTATAGGGTTCCTCATGTTGTTCATGTTCTTAGATGATTGTTTGCTTTTTACTGTTGAGTTTTGAGAATTCTTTATATATTCTAGACACTGGCCCTTTGTTAATCCATAGTTTGCAAATATTCTCTCCCAATCTGTAGCTTGTTTCCATGCTCTTAACTGGATCTTTTGTAGAGCAAAAGTTTTTAATTTTGATGAGGTCCTGTTTATCAAATTTTTTTCTTTCATGGATTGTGATTTTGGTGTCATGTAACTATTTTTTGCCTAGTCCTAGATCCTAAAGATTTTCTCCAATGTTCTTTTCTAAAAGTTTTATAGCTTTATGTTTTACACTTAAGTCTATGATTCAGTTTTAGTTAATTTTTGTGTAAAGTCTGAAGTTTAGGTTGACTTCATTTATTGCCAACAGATGTCCAATTGCTCCATTGCTGTTTGTTGTAAATACCATCCTATGAATTGTTTTCATACTTTGTAAGAATTTAGATTTATTTGTGTGAATCTATTTCTGGATTCTCTACTTTGTTTTACTGGCCCACATGTCTATCCTGCTGTTAGAGCCACATTGTCTTGATTGCTGTGGTTCCAGAGTAAACAGTGTGTCCAGTGGTTGCTTCCACTTAACTCTCCTTTGCCAAGACTGTTTTAGCCATTCTAGGATCTGTGCCATTTCACACAAATTTTAGAATATCCTTACCTTTATCTACAAAATATCTTGCAGGGATTTTGATGGGAATTCCATTAAACCTACATATCATTTGTGAAGAATTGACATCTTTACTATGTTGAGTTATCAAATCCATGAACATTTATTTAAACTATATTTTATTTCTTTTTATCAGCTTTTTGTAATTTTCAGCATACTGCTTCTGTATATGTTTTGTTAACTTTATACATAAACATTTAATTTTCTTTGAAGTGATTGCAAATGGGATTGTGTTTTTAATTCCTATTTCCATGTATTCATTGGTACTATATAGAAATAGGATTGATTTGTGAATTTTGTGTATTGATCTTATGTTCAGTGGTCTCACTGAAGTCATTAGTTCTAGGAAATTTTTGTAGATTCTTTCTGATTTTCTATGTAGATAATCATGTCATCTGCAAAGAGGAACAGTTTCATTTCTTCCTTTCCAATCTATATACTTTATTTATTTATTTTTGTTTTCTTATTTCACTGTCTAGAACTTCCAGTACTGTGTTGAGTAAGAATAATGGGGGCTGACATCTTTGCCTTGTTCCTGATTTTAGGAAGAACTTGCAGTCTTTTTTTTTTTTTTTAACTTTTATTGGAGTATAGTTGATTTACAATGGTGTGTGAATTTCAGGTATACAGTAAAGTGAGTCAGTCTTTCACCATTAAATATCATATTAATGGTAAGTTGTTTTGTAGATGCTTTTTTTCAAGTTGAGGTAATTCCCCTGTATTCCTAACTTGCTGAGAATTTTTATCATGAATGAATGTTAGAGTTCATAAGATGCATTTTCTATGTTAATTGATGTGATCTCATATGATTTTTCTTTAACCTGTTCATATTGTGGACTACATTGGTCTCCAAATGAATGATGAAACAGCCTTGTATACCTAGAGTAAATTCCACTTGGTCATAAAGTACAATTCTTTTTATACATTTTTGGGTTTAATTTGCTGATATTTTGTTGAGGATTTTTGCTATATTCGTGAAGGCTATTGGTCTATAGTTTTTTTGTTTTGTTTGGCTTTTGTTTTTCTTATTGTTTTTGTCCAGTTTTGATATCAATTTTGTTCATAATGTCTTATAAAAGGACTTGGAAAATATTTCTTCTTTTATTTTCTGGAAGGTATTATATAAATTTGATGTTAATTCTTTAAATGGTAACATTCTCCAGTAAAATCACATGAGTCTGAAGATTTTCTTCAGGAGCTTTTCAATAAGAAATTTAATTTCTTTAGTGGTTATAATACTATTGAAATGAACTACTTTGTTTTTGTTAAGTTTTGGTATTAGTGTTTTGTGAGGAATTGGTCAATTTCTTCTAAGGTGTCAAATTTATCAGAGTAAAGTTCCATATAATATCCTCTTATTATCCTTTTAAGAACTACAGGATCACTATAGGATCTATAGTTGTATTCCCTATTTCATCCCTGATATGGGTAGTGTGTATTTTCTCTCATTTTATTTCTGGCAGTCTTCCTAAAGGTTTATCAATTTTTAAATATTTTTGAAGAACCGTTTTTGTTTCATCTTTTCTATAATTGTCCCTATTTTCAATTTCATTAATTTTTATTCTTATCTTTATTACTTCCTTCCTTATGCTTGCTTTGGGTATATTTTTATCATCTCTTTCTAGGTTCTTGATGTGAAAACTTAATGATTTGAGATCTTTTTTCTTTCCTTATGAAAGCATTTAGTGGTATAAATTTGCCTCACAACACTGTACTAGGAGTATCTCACATTTTTATATATTTTATTTTCATGTCAACTCAGTTCTATATATTTTTAATTTCCTTTGAGACTTCCTCCTTGACCCATGGATTATTTAGAAGTATGTTATTTAGTATCTAAGTATTTATAGACTTTTTCTGTTGTCATTCTATTATTTCTAGTTTTATTCCATTATCTTACAACATATTCTGTATGATTTCAATTTCTTTTAACTTGTTGAGGAGTAATTTATTACTTGGGATGAACTATCTTGGTGAATATTCTATCTGTGCTTGAAAAAAATATATAGTATGCTGTTGGGTAGATTGTGCCCTGTATTTCACTTAGATTCTGTTATTCATTTCTTCCATATCCTTACTGATTTTTTGTATAATAGTTCTACCAGTTTCAGCTATATCAGTTTTTGCTTCATGTATTTCGAAACGCTGCTATTTGGTGGGTTCACATTTAGGATTGTTTTTTCTTCCTAGTGTATTGATTCTTCTATCATTGTGTAATGTCCTTTTGTGTCATTAGTAATTTTCTTTGGTCTAAAGTAAAATTCATCTCCTCCTACTTTAAAAAAAAATATTTGATTAGTATTTGCATGGCATATCTTTTTCCATCCTTTTACTAAAATCTAACTATGTCATCACTTTTGAAGTGAGTTTTTTTAGACATTATGTTGTTGGATCATGATTTTTTTAAATCCACTCTGCCGATCTCTGCCTTTTAATTGGTTTTAAGACTATTTACATTTAAGGTAATTATTGATATGTTAAAGCTCAAGCCTGACACTTTTTTTTCGCCATTTGTTTCTTCTGTTTCTTGTTCCTCTGCCTCACATTTCTTGCCTTCCTATGGGTTACTTAAGCATTCCATTTTGATTTATTTATGGTGTTTTGAGTTTGGCTGTATCTCTTTGAGTAGTTTTGTTACTGACCTGGGTTCTTGGACTCTTTAAGCAACAGAAATTCATAAGAGGCCAGATGAGAAATTCAGGCAAGTCTTTATTTATTGGGACTCGCGCTGCAGCATGACGGAGCAAGAACAAGTAACAGATGCCCTTGCTCACTCCCAGAGGTGGAGGGGTGAAGTGGTCTCTTAAATGAGATAAAGGTGGAGGCAGATCAATGGGTGAGGCTGGAGGGGAGGCTTGGGTGGTCTGCCCACCCCCTTGGTGGTGCTCTGTGCAGGGATCATGTGCAGTTTTTGCTCCTGACACCTCAGAAGTGGCAGTTGGGTTTTGGCCTTTTTATATCTTATTGCTCATAATTTGCTCCAACTGGGCACACATGCAGTTATTTTTAGCCCCTTATAGTTTCTTTGCATTTCGTTGCTTGTGGAGACATTTGTCCAGGTGCAAGCATTCTAGTAAAGGATCCCAAGTCCTAGGTCCCAGCCTATCTCAGTTTTCTTAGTGATGTTCTAGGAACTACAACATATGTGACTTAACCAAAATCTACTGATAGCAACATTTTACCACTTCAAGTGAAGTTTGGAAAACTTTCTTGCATTTCCTTTTCTATTCTCAATATTGTCTTGAGTATCAAATGGTATTACAGACTTTGATTCAATTATCAGATATCATTTGTAAAAGTCATAAACAGGAGGGTACTCTACATGCCCATGCTTCCACTCTTTCTGTACTTTTTTGTTCCTTCTTCATCTCCAAGATTCCTTCTTTCATGCTTGCCTTTCTTCTGGAAAAACTTCTGTTATCAATCTTTAAGGATACAGCCTGCTAGTGACAAATTATTTTAGTTTTCCTTCGCCTGAGAATGTTTTTATTTTCTCTTCATTTCTGAAAACAAAAAAAAGTTTCACTGGGTATAGCATTTGTGGTTAATAGTTTTTTCCTTTAGCACTTGAAAAATGTTACATCACTTCCTTCTGGACTCCATGATTTCATGTAAGAAATTTGTCATTCAACTTGGTATTTCTACAGGTAATACATCATTTCTCTCTGGATGCTTTCAAGATCTTTTACTTTCTCTTAATTTTCACAAGTTAAATTGTTTTGTCTTGGTGTGGATTTCTTAGGTTTTATCTTCTTTGGTGAGTCACTCACCTTCTTAAATCTGTACATGTGTCTTTCATCAAATTTGGACATTTTCAGCCTTTGTTTCTTCAAATGCTCTTTTAGCTCCACTTTCATTCCCTTCTCATTTTGCAGCTCTGATGATATGAATGTTGTTTCATTTTTGTTGTTCCACAGGTCCCTGATATTCTGTTCTTTATTTTTTGAGTGGGGGGGAGTCTAGCTCGTTTCTCTGTTTTTTGGATTGGGTAAATTTTATTGATTTGTCCTCATGTTCATAGATTCTGTCTTCTTCCATCTTCTCTCCTACTGAACCAATCCAGCCAGTTGTTTTTATTGTTGTAACTTCAATTACTGTGCTTTTCAGTTCTATAAGTTCCACTGTTTTTTTTTTTTAACTTCTTTTCTTTGTTGACATTTTTTTTTTGCTTTGTTTTAAGAGAATTTGTAAGTGCTTGTTGAAGCATTTTTATGACAGCATATCAGATAATCCCAACATGTGCTTCATCTCAGTGTTGGCATCTGTTGGTTGTATTTTCTAATTTAAGTTGTGATTTTTCTGATTCTTCGTATGACAGATGAGATTTGCATTGTGATCTGGATATTTTGGCTGTTATGTTTGGAGAATCTGGGCCCTATTTACATATTTTATTTTAGTAGGCAGTCATCTTCTTTAGGTTTAACATATAGGTCCACCTACTTTTGTGGGTTGTGGTTGCAATGATAATTTAATTTCCAGAGTCTTTGCAATCCTATTTTGGCTTGCTTGGTTTATCTGGTGCTTCTGGGGAACTGTCCCTTCTGGTACCTCAGGGTTATCCCCAGGCCAGGACACCTGGTCCCCTAGGTATGGAAAAGAAATTAAGCCTGAGGGACCAAGAGGTTTCCTGGTCAGGCACTTGTGAGACCTTCCTTACTGCTAATGTCCAGTTACCCCATTGTCTCCCTGAGGGGCAGGGGACTCTCAGGCCCATGAGACAAAGGTGTTATCCAGCTAGACCACTTGTGGTTAGCTTCTCTTTGCTAGTAATGCACCTGACCTCCCAATGTCTCTGGATGAATGAGGTGAGTCTCAAGGGACAAAGAGTCTTCCCAGACCAGGTGCTTGACGTACTGGGATACTCTTGTGCTGGTACCCTCCCTGTAGGGGACTGGGCTCTCCAGTCCAGTGGAGAAGGAGCTTGGTTCCTGGGCCAGGCCATTAGTTTTGAGCAGGGCTTTCTTTGTACTTTTCTTACCAGTGGTGTTGGGTTTACATCATTTTATTGGAAGGCTTCCTGTTCAATCTGGTGGAGGAATGATTCTATGTGGGGGGACCTTCTGTTATTAGGTTGGGGGCTGAGAAATAGCAGACTTTGGTTGCCTTCTTCTCTTGGGTCAGTGGGGCAGGTGTATCTAAGAGACGCCTTGCTGTTGTGCTGTCCCTTTCGTGATCGGGTTTCTCACCGGTCTTCCCTTCTCATTTCACCTCTCAGGGATCTCCTTATGTGTTACCTTGCATTATTTTCAGGGTTTATACCTGTATTTAGCAGGGAGGAACAGGTAGAAACAAGTCTATTTCCTTTTGTCCAGACTAGAACAGTCTCAGTATTTGCTGTAATATCTTAAGTAAAATACAAAAGTATTCCCTGCCCAAATAATCTATATGGTTTTTTATTGCTTTACATTAGAAGTTTCTTTCTAATTTTTCTTTAGATAGGGTCACTTCTAAATGAAAATTTGTGACAAACAAGATTGAAGCTCTTTTGAATATTCATCAATTTTATACAGCCAATGCATATCCACTTTTCTCCCAATCGACACAGCAGTTATGATATCACTTTGAAAAGAGGGAAATGGCAGAAAAAAAAAATTCCCAGTAATGGTCTCCTTCCTTTTTCTTCTCCAAGCTGCAAATGTATAGATGATGTTCCTCACAGTCTACGTGGACTGAAAGGCACGCTTCCAGCCACACTGACAAAACTCACAATCAACTACAAATGGTCCTCTCATTTTGATCCCTTCTTTGTTACAGTTTCTCTCTTCTCCATTTCCTGATCCTCCTAATCTTAGTAGAGCAGTTTCTTATCAGGAAGAGCTTAAGGAAGAGCTTGCTTCAGGAGAAAGGATGCAGACAGAGCCTTGAGTGTCAGCTGAGAACTAGCTCAAGCCAGTTGTGTGGACGTCAGCCTGCTGTAAGACAAAAGGTTCTGCAGGTGAGGAAATGCCATGGACTTTACAGTTCAACTTTATGGGACAGATTTGAAGTTCTCCTTCTTTATAGATTCCACAGTCAAAGGTCTGATTTGTTTGTTTGTTTAAGTACTAAGAACTTAAAGGAAAGTTTAAATTATTGTTACCGTGCCTTTGTGCTGCAATCAAAATGGCCTTTTTCCTCCTGCCACCTTTATTTATTTATTTCTTAAATTTATTGAATATTTATTTATTCTTTTTCAGATTCTTTTCCATTATAGATTATTACAAGATATTGAATATAGTTCCCTGTGCTATACAGCAGGTCCTTGTTTTTTTTATCTATTTTATACGTAGTGCTGTGTATATCTTAATCCCAAACTCCTAATTTATCCCTCCCTGCCCTTTTCCCTTTGGTAACCATAAGATTGTTTTTCATGTCTGTGAGTCTGTTCCCATTTTGCAAATAAGTTCATTTGCATCATTTTTTTTAGATTCCACAAATAAGTGACATCATATGATATTTGTCTTTCTCTGTCTGACTTACTTCACTTAGTATGATAATCTCTAGGTCCATCCATGTTGCTGCAAATGCTGGCCACCTTTAGATAACTAATGTTCATTGAGCACCTATCATTTATCAACCAGAATTCTAACCACTACTCTACTATGCAGTGTAGGTCTGCCCATAATAACAATGGTGGTGGCAGGAATCATAATGATATTGTGTTAATAATAGCCAGTGTTTATTCAGCACTTATACTATTCTAAATAATTGCTTTTTATGAATAAACTCATTTCATCTGCCTAACAATGCTAAGAGGTGATAACTACTATTATGCCTATTTTACAAATTAGGAAACTGAGGCAGTGATATTAATTAAGTTGACCAAGGTCACACAGCTGGTAGGCAGAAGGGCTGGGATTCAAACTTGGGCAGTGTGATATCAGAACATGCTCTCTCTTGGTCATTACTCTTCTGTAAAATAAAGGAGTCTGACCACACAACAACCACAGCAATAACAGTACAACAACAACACAGCAATAACTATGGCAACACTAGAAAGGACAATTAACTGAGTGCTTATTGTGGTTCAAAATTTGTGCCATTTGTTTGGTGTGCATTTCTGCATATAAACTTCATCACAGCCTATACAGGAAGAACTATTCTTATCCTTACTTTATAGTGCTGCAGAGATGTCACGTGACTTGCTGAATATCATTACTACCAATAAGTGGTGGAATCAAGATGGAGGTCTAGGCATTGTGCTTTTCTATGAGTTGGCAAAGCAAAATAAAACTGAACCTCTAAAATAATTATTACTATTTGTGGAACTTTTGCCATAATTGAAATATGTATATTTTAAACCTCTACTTAGGAATATATTCCTAAAGATTGAAGGATCATTACCTCCTGAGCCATTTATCCAAAATTAGGACCATGGAAACAGAAGGCGGCACCTTGTAAGATAATCAGAGATAGAGGTTGGTAGACTGCACTGAGCTTGTCTTTCCCCAGATGCAAGATGGATTTGTTAGACTGTCAACTTAATGGAAGTTTGACACTTACATTAACCTGCCTCTGAACCTCGATCAAACCTTTAGAAAACCTTAGACAGCAATTTTACTTTTAGGGTGAATTTTTCTTTATAAGTGGTTTATTTAAACTGGATTGCTCTTTCACTGAGGGTTTTAAAAAGAAAAAGAAAACTGACGTAAATGATAGCACTATATCCACAAATACATACTTTCAAATCTTTCTATTCTAATTGCCAGAAAAAAACAGAGGCCTAAGGTAATTAACAGAAAACATCGTTCTATCATTCAAAGGTAACACAGTTAATGATCTGCTGAAGTGATTCACCTTTTCTCTTGAACCCCAAAGAGAACATTTTTAAATGAACTTTTCTAAAATTGCAAGTTTTGAAAACCTGTTTGTAAGTTTATATTTTATAAACAGAATGTTTGTCTGACTGAAGAAATATGCAGTTGAAACTTCAACACAGCACAGTTTTTCTGTTAGATATGACATAGTTCACAAGCAGTGTTTAGGTATTCAGACTTAATTATATGCACCAATCCAAACATGAAATTTCTTCTTCCTTTTTGAGATTTGGTTTAAAGTTATGATAAAATTAGCTAATTTTTAATATTTTGGTGCCTTTCAATCACACAGTGAATTTTGATTATGTGTCACACTTTTAAAAGTTGCTTTTAATCACATCTACCAAATCTATTCCTAAAAGAGATTTATATTTCAATTTCAAAAGAACAATAATAATAGCCTGGAATGAATGGGGACCTTTCATCATGTGATTCTTTAAAATCTCATGAGTAGGGGATCAAACTTTTAGTGACTAGTCTGTAATGGAAATTTTATAAAAGGTCTTTAAACTCTAGGCTTTCCATGTAGCTGCTTGCTCTTTGCCCAGCAAATATTTACTGTGTTCCTACTATGTGTAAAACACTGGGAGGCTTTCAATGTGAATGAATCAGACAGGATCTAATCTCACAACCTGGTTAAAGAGAAGAGGCAATAAGGTGCATTCACAAGCAAATGTATTAGAGAGAGGAATGTGATAAATCCCATCAGAAAGATACAGATAAAATACTAACTAGGAGTCTTGAGAAGGGAGATCAGCCTTTGTGACTAGAGCAGAATTCCATCGAGAAGCAGATATTAGAAATGGGGCTTAAGAATGGCCTGGATTTCATGAAGTAGAGATGCATTTCAGGTGGAGGTATTTGGAATTGAAGTCCCAGCACAGGGGAGGGAAAAGACAAATTGTATTTGGGAAGGAAAAGTGTCATCAATCTACACTAGAGAGTTGGGTAAAAAGAGGTGATAATAGAGAATTGGGTGGGAAAGAGTAGTTAAAGGCTTTGAAGCTTTGTCTGTAGGCAATGGAGAACTACTGAAGTGTCAGATCTTAAGACTGGCATATCTCAACCATGATTTAGGAAGAATGGTTTTTCTAAGAGAATCTCAGAGAGAATGAGAGCTGGAGAGATTAGAGATGATGAGACCAGTTAAATGGCTATTAACAATAGAGTGATGGCCCTGGAAACAGGATGTGAAGGGCAGCTATAGGTGATATAACAAAAAGAAGTATAACTACAACTTGGCAAAATATTTGTTGGTGTGTGTATTGGTGCTGATTAGGGGAGGGCAGACTTAATAAGGGAGATGGATAGCACTCCCTGGGGGACAGCTTGTTGTGGTGCAAGGAAAGATGGTGATTTAGATTATAGTGGTGATTAGATTAGATTTAGATTATAGTGGTGTTGAATTTGAACTAATGGGAAATAGGGATGCTGAGGAACTAGATGTGTAGAAAGAGAACTGAAGAGACCAAATCTGATTAGAAATAGAGCCTTAGATACTTCAGCTCTCAGACCACGAGTTATGCAGGTGACTGATTAAATTTAAGTGTATTTCCAATTAGGGCTAAATGTATATTTCAGAACCTGCCAATGAAAAGAACATTAGCACTCCAATTAGAAAGCAGAGGGCCATAACTACAATTTGTATTATACCAACTGCAAGAATGAAGCCCCAAATTACATATACCATATAGGATCATTGATGAAATCAAATGAGCCTTGGGCTCTCATTCTTAGTATGTACGAATGGATATATTGTTAGTCTCCCCTGAAAATCTGGCATGTTTTTCATGGATTGAAACAAAGCCATCAGCTCTTACACACTCCTACTTCTTGCTTGCTTCCATCTACCTCCTTTGCATTTACTTGTTTGTTGAGAGTCTTTATTTACAGATTATTTTTTTTTATTTACAGAGTTTATTTTAGAGACTTCATTTTTAGAGCAGTTTTAAGATTTCAGCAAAATTGAGGGGAAGGTAGAGAGATTTCCCATATACTACCTGCCCCCACACATGCACAGCTTCCTCCTTCCAACATCACTCACCAGAATGACCTTTTTTTTTTTTTTACCGAAGATGACCCTACATTGACACATCATAATCACCCAAAGTCCACAGTTTTTCTTAGGATTCATTCTTGTTGTTGTATATTCTTTGGGTTTGGAGAATGTATAATGATATATACTCATCATTATAATATCATACAGAGTATTTTCATAGTCCTAAAATTCTCTGTGCTCTGCCTATTCATCTCTCCTCCTACATCCCAACCATGGCAACCACTGATCTTTTTACTGTCTCCATAGTTTTGCCTTTTCTGGAATGTCATATTGTTAGAATCAAAGTATAGCCTTTTCAGATTAGCTTGTTTCACTTAATAATATGCATTTATGTTTCAGTATTTATTCACTTAGGAAATTAACAACATATTTGAATTCTAGTCCACACCACTCTTGATACTAGGGATATTTACATACTCTTTTCTTAAACTATAAATAATCTTATGTTGAATTTAGTAAAATAGAAATATCATAATATTTTTAATATTTAAAAAGTAAATTGTTTTTAAAATTTGCTTTAGTAGGACAAATTTTCAACACAATATCCTTTTATTTGCAGAGATAAATGAAAACTGACTTTGTAACTTTGAAAAGTGTCTTACAAAAAAATGTAGATTTTTGGCAACCTCAGGTAAACAGTGATACACTAACTTTTTAACGTAAGCCTTATCAATTTGGTCTCAAATGGGTAAAGTTTTTTTTTTTTTCTATGACAGAATTAGATTTCAGGATTTCTAACCTCTCCCCTCAAGTTTACCCCATGCCATTCCTTCTTTTTTCCTTCCCATTATATCAGGTTTTCATTTTGTGATCTGTGTACCCATGGTTGTTTAAGAAACAGTCCACACCTCTAGCTCATAAACATCACTTCCTCTGTCTCCTGATTTATTCAAATGGCTGATACTTGAGCCCATTGGATTGTTTACACTAACAGCGTGGAGTCAAGAGTACTCATTACCTCCACCTCAAGCTATCCATAGGTCAGCAGCATGAGGCGAGACACTTCATATTTCATTACTTCAAGACCAGATCTCCTTACTTAATCCTTTATTTCCCAAGCTTTATGCTTTTGGCCCTCATTCACCCACTTTGTTGATGAGTTGATCGAAATCAAAAGGATGTTTCTTTTTCCTTCCAGATCACTATATTCACTTCCATGTTCTCTGTCATCATGGAAATAATAAATTCGCATTGATTTCTTGTTTAACTAACTCTGAAAATCTGTGTGCTTTCCTACTGCAAAGAGAGAGTCACCAATCATCCATGTCTTTGACAGGTGGAAAAATGTATTGAGTACAAGTTGGATGGAATCATTTTTCTAATTTAAAGAAAAAATAGCTTTTATTTGCAGACTAAGTAGATATGAAAGCCAAAGCCACATGGTAGTCTCTGCATCACATTATCAGCTGATGATACTCTCCACATGACAGATGACTTTTTTTAAGTTAAAAAATAACATTAAACTCTATTTAACTCAGGTAACTGATTATCATGAAAAATGTTTCTTAGGCCATTTAATTTTCAACAGACTTTTTCTTCTCACTGGCCAATAATGTCTATCATTACTCATTTTGGCTTTGGAAATGTTTCTCTTAAATTTCATCTGCTCCAAGTCAAAGAGTTCCTGAACTACAGAGATCTTATGATAGAAACTATCAATGGTGTTACAAGTAGAGTTTGTATTCTAGTTCATCACTGGTACGCTTTGCCCTTGGGGTAGAAGCACAGCTTGCTGTATGGAGGTTTTCCTAACAGTTGCAAAGAATTCAGTCCTTCTTGGAGGCCATTTCTACCCCCAGACATGCCAGTCCCTACCAGTGGTTCCCGCCACATAGGATCTATCAGTTGACCTGCTGGCATGATCTTGGACTCTTAGGGTTTTTCCTAATTCCTGATTTCCTGCCAAGGATGTGCTGGTCTTTTATGCTCCAGTCCAATGTCTCATGTAGGAACAGGACTGATTGCTTTTCAGAGATTAAGGCTGAAGAGAGATCAAGTCTCAGAATTTACCCATGAAGAGTGTAGGCCAAGTGGAAAGCCAACTCCCAATATGTTACTTAGAAGGGTTGGGTCCTCCTGGTCTTGCCCTTGTTCTCCTGTCTCATTTATGACTCAAAATAAATAATAAAAAAGTAGTTTCTATCTCACTCATCCTTACACCCCTCCCCAACTGAGTGGATGGTAAGTGAGAGATGAAAGAGTGAGCATCGTTGGGGATACACAGCCTCACGTGTGTCATGGGTGGTTCTCGTAGGAAAACTTGACATTGTTAATTCAGAGAATTACAGCTACCTTTATTGAGTCCCTGAAATGCATCTATTCAGGTACTTGTCACACTACAGGAAGGGCTTGCATGTCTGCACACCCACCATCCTACACACACACACACACACACTTTTAAACACTTATTCCTTTTTAAAATCCCATTGTATATCTAGTACTGGCATCATGGTATGTGCTTTACAAATATTTGTTGAATAAATAAAAGCATGAATGCATAACATTGTAAAGATGTCTCAGCTACTTCTAGGCTGGTTGATTGGTTTTCAAAATGTTGTTGATGCACAGAATTGGAATAGACTTAGGGACCAGGGCTAAAGAGCCAAACCCTTGCCAAGGGCTTACTTTCACTACATGACTCAGACTCTTCTTATCTATTTTGAAGGTGTAACCATCTCATACATTCAAAAGATTCTAATTTTAAATGTGTAACAGTTGGGCTTTGAAAGATTTTCAATTACCTGAGCTAACTAAGAATGCAAAAGAGGTTAGAAGGGTCATTGTAAATTTCCCTGACTCTAATATCTGGTAAGAGATTGGCTTTCCATTAACTTTTTTTTTTTTTAATTAAAGAATGAGTGAAACAGAATTCAAGGGCTAATGAACAAGGTAATGAGAACCAACCATTTTCAAACACATTCATATACTTCGAAGCACCACTTTACATGTTAGAATAATTAGTAACTACTCTTACTTAAACTAGGATAATTACTAGGCAATTTTTTTTTTTTTTGGTTTTTGGTTTAGTTATTAGTAGTATTTGAAAAAAATAACAAAATTGCATTTACAAAAGTTTCCATCCTTTAGCCTGTTCATTACTTCAGAACACTTTCTGTGTCAGGTAATGTGAACTAGTGAGTTTGGGCTAGAACAGGTACAGAGGTGGCACTCAGTGGGACATTGTAGGCTGTTCTTCAGCTGATCCGGTCTAATCTTTTAAGGATGCTTTCCTTTCCTATGTCTTGGTCTCATGTTTGATATAAACAAAATTGTTGTCACTACCTTGCTAAGATCAAGAGATTTCTGAGGCTCATCCCTCAGCTCTAGTTCTAAGCACTTGCATTCATGTCTAGCTGATCTACTTTCAAATTGGATAGACACCCACTCAGAGAATGTGCACCTGGCCTTATAAACCACTAGTGGGAGAGTGAGAAAAAAATAGCTTATTTAAGCAAACTCTACTTTACTAATTTTTATCCCACCTGGAACAATTTGTTTGCAGTCTTTCAAATGCTAGAAAACTGTGGCTGTGTAAGTATGAGTGTGTGTTGGAGAAGCACTGGTCTCACTGAGCAGAAGGCAATCCTGATAGAAAGTCTTTCACATTAATCTGATGAGGACTGAGCTAACCTATGTAAAGTGTGAGACTCAAATCAGCTTCTTCGCCCCAGGATCGTGAAGGACCACCACTTAAGCTCAGAAATTAAAATTAATAGCTTCAATTATTTTCAAATCAGAGGAGTCATTGACTATCCACTTGCTTCTTCTCGGCTCTTAAATTCCACTCTATTAGGTACACAACTGCTTTTCGCCTCTATGTGGGCAACATTTAATGCACATTGAAAGTTAGAATGGACTGTGGAAAATACTACTTACTGTGTGGAGGACTCAGTGGACCCATGCAATATGCTGGGTTTTATGCCACATAAATAATGACTAACAATTGAAATAATTTAAATCTTTATTAATTGCTATCATCTACCGTAAGCATAACTAATGCATAGGGAAACTGAGAACTTATATATATAATATTAGTAATGTGCATAATTTTTAAAGTTTTAAGCACCAAAACAAACTCATAAGTGTATTATAGAAGGATATATTTATGCATGTATTTATGTATGTGTGTATATACATATTACATAATATATGTAACACACATATGTGTATATAATGAGAGAGAGAATTTGGAGGACACAAATTATAAGCATAAATTCATAATATTAGCTGAAAAGCTGCCAAATCATAAATAAGGGTCAATGCCTGCTTTAAACTCTGAGTACAATCTTGGGAACCAGATTCTCCTTGTACTGACTGCAATGCAGTCACACTTCTATGAGAATTTCCTCCTAAGAGTCTCAGTGTAAATTTTGATGCATAGCTTGTGTTTTCTTCTTATATTTAAAGAAGCTTTTATAAAAAAGAGGAAATGTTGCATCAATTTACGCAACAGGTAGATAGAGCAGTGCTTATAAGTGATAATTATGCTGCAAATAAAACATAAAAATGCCACACAAATAATTTGGCACCTTCAAAATAGCTTGACTCGTTTGAAAGTGCCTATTGACAAGATCATACAATTTCAATTATTCATATCTGAGACTCTTTCCTCTGAGGTGCCTATTATTTTTTCTTAATGGGATCCCCATTGTCCTGTTGTTGTACTATTCTGATTTTTTTTTTTTTCTCTCTTCAAGTGTCTGGGGGTTTTTCTCCTTTTCTCCAAGTTAATGCATATCAAAGTTCCAGACATGTTCACAGCTTAATTACAGACTTTCTAATTAAGTATTAAATCGTGCATGAACTCTTGTTTATTGGGTAAAGCTTATTCATTCCTCTAGATATGCTCCTGCATATCCTTCAGTGGAGAAACATAGCCACCTGCCAAGATATTCCATTTAATTTTTTCCCCAAAACCTTTTGCCTAATGATATATTTCAGAGAACACTTTAACTTATTTGAACTAGATGTTGAGGTCTAACACTAGTCATGAAAATAACTTAGAGAGTGACCCTATAGGAAGAGTATTGTTAAAAAATAGACATGGACTAGGCTCTCTGGACACTAACAAAAATGATGATTGGGTGAATCTGTTCCAAGACACAGTTTCTTTTATTAGTGAATGCTATTGAGTTTTATTAGTGAATACTATTAGAAATTAGTCATTTAGAACTCAATTGATAGGTATTTTTGTTCATTATATTTTGTTTTTAATTTAATTTAAAAGGACAAGAGTGTACTTGAACAGTTCTTCAAGCTTGAACAGCTTTTGTCCTATTTATGAACCAGGCAGAAAAACAAGTAACAGTAATAAAGGCTTTCCTGTCCAAGAAAAATGACATCCAAGAGTCCTGACCAGAGTCATAGACTGCATCATTCAATAGCTGCTAGCAATCTCTGGAGAACTGCAAAGGAAAGGCCGCAAATGATTGGTGAGTTTGTACTGTGGTTTCAGTCGATGCACTAGCAAATTTTGCATTGAATTTAAAAAGCAGTGACTATGCAGATGGCTATTAGGTATCACAAGCCACCAGGTGCAATGGGGCTTTATAGTAGAAAAATAATGTCTACCACTGACGACACAACATAAACCAGAAGTGCATCGTTTTTGACCTGCACTAATCCTTATAACAAGGTTACCCATTACCATACTCATTTTTACCAACCAATGAAGAGTAAAATGCACTCACTTTAACTAATTTGCAAGACAGCATCTAAACAGAAAGTGATCTAGCTAGGAATCAGACCCTACCTTCCCAAAGTATTTCCAACATTCACATATACACCCTTCATTGATACTTTAAAAGTTTAAATTATATAATATGTGCTTACATAGATCATACAATAATAGTATTTGTAATAATGTTACATACTTTCAATTAAAGAATATATTAATTATGATTGCATACTTTAAAAATTTCAAGGGGTGCAGACATATATAGAATAAGAAGCCTAATAAAAAAGTTAAAAGTAGTTGATTGGCATTGTTTTTAAACTTGTAAATAGTGAGAAAAAACTATTCCATATCTGCATGAAACTAGCCCCATCTTTGATAGCATATTTCTCAGTGTGATAAGAGGATCACTGGTGGCTCTCCCAAAAAGCAATCGGAAAGCATTATTCTATCAAGTGGTTCTATAAGGCATCATATCAAACCAATAGCACAAATATAGGAGGGCAATGAACTGTTGTGCGTGCTCAAATATGCAGGGTTGAGAAATATATAAGGTAAATGGTGAGAGCAGAATATTCTGCTGTAAGTTCATTTTATGGGAGAAGGGATTTTTAAATGGTTCTTACAGGATCCTTTTGAAAAACTGTTTTGTAGGTTGGTATATATCCTGACAGGACCCTGGTGATGGGTGAAGCAAGGCCGATGCATTGATTACATGGAAAAACTAAGCAAAAGCAAAACATATACCTCATTTCTATCAGCTGATCAGTCCATCACTTTCAGTAATATGTCTCTTGATCTTGATTTAATATTGAGGGAAACAGCTAAATGTGGAAATAAATATGGAATATAATCAGATGTCTATCATTTTGAACCTGTAACTTTAGGGCCAAAATACCATGACTTTTATAAAAGAGTCTAAAATTGCAGTTTTTCTTAAGAATACTGAATACTGATAAGATGGCTGTGGCCCTGTGAATTTAACTTTTTCCCAGGACTTTATTTTCTTTGTTCATCAAATAAAACTATAGATTCTATACTATTGGCCACACTTCAAAAACCATGAGCAAGTGTTACAACAGAACTTCAAGAAACATTTTTCAGTGACAATTAAAACTAACTTGAAGATTAGGATTCAATTTGCTGTTTTCTCCTAAGAAGATATATTTTGGTCCTCCAGCTTTTCACTGGACTTCACATCTCAGGAGTGCTTGAAGCATTAACAGACCTAATAACGTTCCAAATTGGTCTTGGAGAAAGAGAAGATAGCACAATGAAGTTGACAAATGCATGTCCAGTGATATAATTTGTGTTTTGTGCTTACTTTTCCTTCCTTTCTTTCTTGTGTATGGTGGGGGAAGGAGGCCACCGATGGGTAGGATGTGTGATCAGCTGTTACCAATCAACTTTGGAAACTCCCTTGTGGTTTGACATTTTTGAGGATTGGCTTGGTCTTCCTGTTGGAAATCATCCAAACCCCAGAGGAGGGCTCTTTGTCTCAATAGTAGTTACTAATAAACAGAAATACACATGATATTTTTGTCTTTCTTATTCTTGGATAAGGTTAATTGGGTGGCTCTATGTTTATAACCATGTTCTCTCCTAAAAAGTATACTGGAATATACAGTAGTTACTGATATTTGTTAGATTTTGTTTTGCACGACTGATTTTGAGAATGGAGTACATCACTAAGTCACTACATTGAATTTAAGTACATCTTATTATTTTTTTTTTTTTTGGCCACACTGCATGTCATGTGGGATCTTAGTACCCTGACTAGGGATGGACCTGCATCCACTACGGTGGAAGCATGGAGTCTTAACTACTTAACTACCCCAATTCAAGAACATCTTGATTTAAAACTGTAGAGTTGGAGAAACTGCTCACAATCAGTTGAGAGTCTCATGGTTGATTTCCCTCCCTAAATTTAAAACTAAATATCAGTTTTGGGGTGAAGTCAGTATATGATTTAAATCCTATGCCTCTTCTATGAAGTACACACTCCTGTCAATACTATTCTGTAGTTGGGGAAACTGAGCCTTAGGAAGATTATTGAGATGACTGGCCCAAGATCGCACAGCTAGGAATGAGAAGATTCAGAATTTAAACCCAGGACCACTTGACCCCAGATTTCTGCCTCTCATTTTGACATCAAACATCGTCATCCTCCCCAGTTTTTAACCTGCTGTCTGTGGCAGTAATGATTACCAATTATCTGATTTTTTTCCTTAGCTTTTATACACATGACTCTTACTTAAGCCACTTACTTACATGAAGAAAAAGTCATAGAGGTAGGTGCAAAACTTCAAAGTTTCAAGGAAACAAATGACATGAAGGAAGCCAGAGCAACTGTTGAAAGTACACAAGACAAAGGCAACCTGACGGACATCTTTATCTGCTATTAAAAGGTAAAAAGAACATAGGCTTAGCCATTGCCAAACATCCACCCCTAATATTTAATCTAAGTCATTTTTAGTTATGCAAAATTGGCACAAGCCAATGATTGCCTATGGATAGAGTTTATAGAGTGGAGAGATTGCCAAAATACTATTATGGACTTTTTCTCTGATTTCTTACCTTCTCACCTTCCAGAAAAATGTTTAAGTGGTCTTAAGGTATGAACCATCTGACCTCCTTCCCTTTTCAAGTGTGTGTGTGTGTGTGTGTGTGTGTGTGTGTGTGTGTGTGTGGTGTTTGCTATGAGGTACCACCTTTAGGGATTAGGTTTTCATAGGGTCAGATGTAGGACTTTCAGAATGTGATAACTCCTGTGAAAATTATGAAAAGGTTTTATTTTTCCCTTCCTCTCCTCTTTATTTTAAGCATTGGAGATTATGTCTTGAGACATTTCACTTTATTGGTTTTTCCTCCATTGTGATCAAGAAACTGATCTATGTCAAAGTCAGAATGAGTCAGACAATAAGAAACCAAACTGTCTTTGGACCAGTGAGTATGGATGTACTGAAAAGAAACTCAGCAAACTCCCTCTCTTTCTGGGTGTTTAACCACATGCAAGCAGGATGGCATGGTGGTTTCACAGTGGGTGCGGTTCTTCTACCTCTCCTCCCACAGACTCCTCTTCCTCTCTTCCCCTGCATGTGTTTCAAATTGGAGCAATAGTGGGTGGGAGAAGCAAGAGCTTCCCTGAGACTATAAATAGTAAAGCCGAGAATCTGAGTGTTCCAGAGGGGAGGTAGAGTGAGATAGAGTGGGAGAGGTGGGAAACTCCCCACATTTAATCAGTTGCATTGCTTCAAACCAAACCAACTTCTATAGTATATTAGGAGTATTGAGAAAATATGTGCTGAGCCTCAAACCCAACCCGAAAACAAACAAACCAAACCAAACAACAGTAACAAAAGAAGCCATAATAGAGATGGTCCCTGATAGATAGTTACCTCCCTTAACTTTTCAGAAAAATACAGTTATAGTCAGGACTAATGTGGACCAAAAGCCATGGAAAGATTGACGGAAATTCATTTTAAAAAGCCACACACATGAAAATAATTTACACAGGAGGTTTTTCTGCACCACAGCTGTGCTGGTTATTTATTTTGGACCAGTTTATGCAAAAAGTGGTACCAAAAATGGACTCAGTTCTTGCTTGATAACCTTAAAAAAGTCAAACTAGTCCCCTGAACTCAACACTCCCTTTCCTGAATAGGCTGCTTTTTAAAGGCAGATGGTCTTCTGAGTCTCCAGGTATTCATTTCTTTAGCTTTTACTTTAAAACTCCAACCCTGGATCTCATCATTTCTAGTCTATATATCTCTTTTACATAGATTTCTCCTACAACTTACATATACCCAGAATATATAGAGTGGAAGACAGAAGACTGAATAGGGTCACTGTTTAGTGTGTGAGCCTGTATCTGCCTCGGGGTGGGAAAGATGCTTGTAAAGAGTACTTCCAAACCCATAAAACTTACACAAAAGAATACTCTAGAGCACTGTCGCCCCACCCCAGACCTTAGACATCAGAGGATAGAGTTGCACCTGCTTTGATGCTTGCCGATTTTCCTCTAAACTCCTCAGCCAGGATGAGGCAAGTGGTTTATGGAGTCCCAATGCACCTTGCAGGGTGGGATCTCCACCACACCTTGAATTCAGTAGGCCTTGGTGCCTCAAAGCCAGCCAACACTTGTGCAAATGTGTGACATTTATTTAAGGGATTTGGAAACCAAGGTCTCATGCACATACAATCAGAGGTTTCTGGTGTCAGTAGTCATTGAATTATCCCTGGCAAAGAAGGAGCTGGGGATTGATATATGAAAACTCTGCCTTTGTGAAAAGGGATTGTTTGTATAGTTCTGATCTGGTTCATAATAATATTCATTATTTGGATTTATACAGTATCTTTCTTCCATGTTGCCAAAGTACTTCTTGGACAATCTAGAATTATAGTGAATTAACTCTTTTAGGTCAAAGCAAGGTTCATCTCTTAGGCCACCTCCCAATAGGATGGATTCGTTTTCGAGAAGAACTCATTCCCTGAAGAGAAGCACTTGTCATTCATAACTAGAGCCTTTGTTATATTTCTGAAGGGAGGGGTCCTTGTTGATGTTATTTCCCAGTGCCTAACATGTAGCCTTGGACATAAAGGCTTTTGGCTGACATCTTCTTTTATAGATCAATCTATTAAAGCACAAGGAATCAAAGTTATGCTCCAAGTGTCATAGTCTATCCGAAATAAACTTTCAAACAATGCTAAATCCATTCAGAAACCCCATCCTTTCTTCACTGAAAATGCTGCATGCCACTGAAAATCAATTTTGGCAGGCATTGAAATTCTCACTGACCCAAACTAACATATTTAATTCAGAAAGGATGTTTCCCCAATTTTTTATTTCCTTTCTTTTGCCAGGTTTGTATTAAAATGACTAGAAGCCATAAAAATTAAAATCTTCCAAAGCAAGGATTTTTTTCTTTCACATTAATCTACCAATATACAGATGTCAAGTTCCATTTCATGAGCAGAACCCATGATAGTACAAAAAGAAAAGAGTCAGTTTGTTGTCAGCTCTTAATTTTTTTTAGTGAACCTGACATTTGATAGGTTCAGCTTTACCACAACTGGAACAGTGGCCTTGATTTTTTTCTGAATTTACTAGAACATCCTTTTTTAAAGAAAGAGAATAGAGTTGGTCTAATGAGACCCATGAAATTTCCTGTCGGTTCTTATGAGCGTATTTTTAATTTTGTAATTAAAAAATGAGAACATAGACATTGGATCAAAACTGGACCTTAATTTTATTCTTGATTCAAAGACATGAACATGTCAAACACGTCACCTTTCTAACTGAAGAAAATCAGCATAATCTTTTCACAAAAGAAGCAATGCCTTAATTTACTCTAGCTTGATTTTTTCCTGGCAGAAAAACAAACAAACAAACAAAAAAAAAAAAACGACATCCTTCTGTCGGCTCCTTGACAGAGTTGATATAGAACAGTCCTGAAAATAAGTCCTAGCTCCAAGTATAAGCCTGAAATACAGGCTGAAAGAAATAGGTTATCTTGCCACTAGGGGGCGTTAGATGCTCCAATTGAGATATCCCCCAAAGAAAGGGTTTGGGTGTGCTGCCATTTCTCTTGTATTCTTTCTTGTTAGTGTCCTTGGGACACTTTGTATCCGTGGGAAAGCATTGCCCTTCCTCATGGAATGATACAGTAAAGAGAAATAAAAGCTACAAAAAAGACCTTGGGATGGAAAGAGGGGAAGAGGCTGAAGGCTGTTGGTCCCATTGGAAGGGTTAGGAAATTCAACCAGCTTGCAAATTATGTGATCTTGGAAAGCCCTGTGTGCATATCAAGAAGGATACATTTGAATCCCTTTGTATCATGATTCTTGTGTTCACTATTTACTATGTACTAAACATTTGTGTTCCCTCCCAAAGTTCATATATTGAAGCCCTAAATTCTATTATGATGGTACTTGGAGGTATATGGAGGTAAGGCATTTGGTAGGTCATGAAAGTGGAGTGCTAATGTATGGGATTATTACTCTTATAAGAAAAGACCTGAGAGAGATGATCTCTGTCTTTCTGCATAAGAGGATACAGCTAAAAGTTATCTATGCACAAACCAGGAAGAGGATTCTCATATGAACTCAGTTGACTGGTACCTAGATCTTGGACTTCCCAGCTTCCAGAACTTCTCAGCTTCCAGAAATAAGTGCTGTTTAAGCCACCCAGTCTATGGTATTTGTTAAAGCAGCCCTAAAACACGATTGATACTTCTTAACCTTTAAGTTTTTCTATTCTTTATTTGGATGTGTAACACTTGCCTTCTAATTTTCTGCTCTAAAACCATAACCAGGTTTTTTTCTTTTTAAACCAAGAATTCTAGGCATATTTCCCTAGTTTAATTATATGTCATTCATTGACTGAATTAGTCTGAATGGAGTTAAATAAAAAGAGTACACATTAGGGAGAAAAAACATAGGTAAATAGTTATTCTTTTAAATTTATTTATTTATGTTCTGATCAGTAGTTTTTAACTGGGGCAATCCCACCACCCCCAACTGTGGGACATTTGGCCATATCTGGATACATTTTTGATTGTCCTGGCTTGGGAGGGCATTGTAGCTACTGGTATCTAGCACCTAGAGACCCGGAATATCGCTAAACATCTTATATTGCATGGGACATCTTCCCACAATGAATTATCTGATTCAAACTGTCAGTAGTGCTGAAATTGAGAAACCCTGATTCAGAGCAAGACATATAAGGGAATGCATCTTTATTTTCCTTTGGGATGAGTATTACTGGTTTAAAATATGATGCTCAGCTAAGCTCTCCTGATCCAACATGAAAAAAATTGTCATTCAGGGAAAGAATAAAGACATGGTAATTTCAAGTGAGGAAAGACCCATTATATTAAGAGAACATGGAGGCAAGCTGGCAGAAATGCTGCCAGTAAACTTTGCCAAATAATGGAGACCTGGAGAAAAGTTAGAATTCTACAGATATACCAGTTTTCAAAACAAAAAGGCAAATTCTGAGAACTGTTCTTAGTGATATCAAGTGAGGAGCTAGTCAGATGTTTTGACTAGCTGTGTTATCTTATCTTGACTAGACTTTATCTTCCTTTACTTGGCCCAACTGGACAGGTGTAATATAAGTAGATTTGAGTGAACCTATTTCTAGCAATTCATGTAGGCTAGGTGATCACTTTTAGATATATAAATGTATCTAACATTTGAGTGACCAATGTAGATATAATAACATTTGAGTGACCAATGGATTAATTGCATTTTTGAAAAGGAGTGTCTTGTACCCAGTTCAAAGTTTTATATTTAGTCTTTTTCTATCTAATATTTTATCCAGTCTTAGAGGAAGACTTCTGATCAAATTTAAGTTGACCTGAAACTGGAAAGGTAGCAGAATTAAGATCAAAAAGACTATTGCCAGGGGGAAAAAAAAAAAAAAAGAAGTGACACTGGTAACGAGATAAACTTTACTGTAAGTCCTGAAAATCAACAACACAGGAAGAGGCTGGAGAAGTTTGGGGTGAGCAGAAGTTTAGACAAAAATTATTTCAATAATTTAGTGGAGGGACTTCCCTGGCAGTTCAGTGGTTAAGACTCCACACTCCCAATGCAGGGGGCATGGGTTCAATCCCTGGTTGGGGACCTAAGATCCGGCATGTTGCACGGAGTGGCCCCACCAAAAATAATAATAATAATTTAGTGGTATTGGATCCAAATTAACCCAAATGGCTTTTGTCTGTGCTAAGAAATGCATAATGTTCAGAATTTGGAACATTATAATCTTAGCTCAGACCACACTGGGAAGGATGCATGTCAACTATCTCATGTCAAGAGACACAGTGACAATGTGAAGTATCCAGGGATGAATTACCAGGCTGATGAGGGCCTAGAAACTATGCCATGTGGTGGATAATTGGAAGAACTAGGAAAAAAGAAATGAGATAATTGATTCAAAGTACATAAAGGGCTTTTGGGTAGGAGAAGGTTCAGGCTTTTAGTGATTGCTCCCAAAGAAGGACCTAGCAAGCTTAAGAAGGCAAATTTGGGCTCAACATAATAAACTGCTTGAAAAATAGATGGGTTCCTTCAGTTTACCTCCCTGTCACCAGAGGCTGGACAATTAAATAGTGTGGCTTTTTTAGAGGCTGTTCAAGCATCAGGTAGCACCAGATAGACTCCAAATTATCTTCCAACTTTGGATTTGGTCATTTTTATATCATCTATAACAAGTGTAAACCCCAAATACTTTTTAGGCTGGTCTGATTCTGTTGATAAATATTACTGCTCTCACATTGTGAAGCAGTTTCAAATTCCCTAAAATAGGGTTTCCCTAAGTGTAATTCACAGATGGTCAGGGTCATTTTGTACCTCATACCCAAAATTTCATGAAGCAAAAAATTGAGATTATGGCATGCTACATTCTCAGAGAGTCACAATACACATTTGCCTGTTAGAGGCTCTGAAAAGTACTGCACTTAAAAATAAAAACAATTTTTAAATTACTAAGTGGAGCATTCCAAGTCCTCTACTTTATCTTCTTTGACTTTGCAGCCTCAATGTCCATAACCATTCTATGAACCCTTCACTCTGGCCATCCAATAAGTTCTCCCTTACTTTTCCCACCCTTTGGCTCTTGCCATTTTCCTTCATTTGGAAGATTTTAGTTCTTGCATCTGCCTTCAGTTCTTGTGTCTTGGGTCACCCTTCCTGAAAGCAAAGCCTAAAGGAAACCCCACTTTTGCACTCATCTCACAGTCTAAAAGTGGCCACATTTCATGTAGCTTACTTATTAGCTCCTGATGGTACATTAGAACCTAATATATTCTGTTGTAACACCTGGTATAGTGTCTCTCACCAAATAGATGTTCAATAACTCTTCCTGGAATTATTAAAGGAAACATGAGGCAGCTGGAACTCTACTGACCTATGCTCAAGTCAATGTAAATATGATAATTTAAGGTTCTAGTCTTTTATAATCTTGAAGATCAAATAAGAACAAATAGTGTCAAACACTGACAGCCTTTTCTTGGGCAAAGCATCAATGTAGTCCACATTGATTTTTTAAACCAAATTACTCTCACTTAGTCACTCTTGTTCTCTTGATGATAACCTTCCAGATGGAACGATGGCTTTGTAGATATCACTATATTTCAATGAATAAGCTGTGTTTTCTATTTTCATTATTTCATTTCCAATATTGTGTTTTTATTGAGTGCGTGGTTATACCTTTGCCTGGTTTCACATCACAGACTGGACTAACTTGGTGATTCGGCTTTCTAGATAAATCAAATAATATATTCTAGGTCTTTTTGTCAACTCGATCCAGGAGAAAATGGTTTTTGACTCAGATTGTTGCAGGTCTTGCCCTGTAAACCTACATAAGGCTCTCTATACACCTTAAGTGACAGGATCTAAGGCAAACAATGATTGTCCCTTTATGAATCAGCAAGCAAGGGAGACTTTTTTAAAAAACAAGTAGTGCCCTCCCTATAAACCCCAGCTCTTTTCTTTCCAGGAAAATGTAATGAAAACCTCCCAAACTGGGTAGTTCCAACACCTGATCCAAAAGTCATAAATGGAATTGCCCCAGCCAAATTTAAGTAGGAAGTTCATCCAAAGGGAAGTTGAATTATTTCGGGTAGGGATGGATTGTTTTAAAATAAGGGCAATTGACATGCTTTATCAAATGAGATCTGTGAGTAATAATAATTTCCTTCCCTACAGAATTTTATGTCTACTACTTCTCTCAAAATTTTATCCTCCAAATTTAATAACTTACAGCTCAATGACAGTAATTAAGAAGGAGATTAGTTTTCTAAAGATCAATGGTTATTATTAGCTAAAGTTATTCTAAAGTTTACATAAAGAGAGTGATGAAGATATTTACTTAGAAATTACTTAAATTAGAAAATATTTAGAAATTAGAGAAATTAGAAAGTAGAAAATATTTCGTCCATCCTAAGAAGTTTTTCTCTGATTGGAATGAAGTTAGAAAATAATTGAAGTTTAAAAAAGTACTCAAGTAGTTTGTGCATACAGAGTATATACATCGTGCCCTATCTTCAAGATGAAGTCACTGAATAATTTCTTAGATCTTATTTTTCCTTCTATCTTCTTTATCTATAGCATTGACATTAGGATTAAGGAGCAAAATTGTACTTAGCCTACCATTTCTTAGCTTTTTAGTGGTTAACATCAAATCCCAGAAAAGCTGTGATTCAGTATCCTGAGATGTCTAGTCAAATGCCAAGTGCACCAAAGGTAAACAGAAGTAGAAAGAAAATTACCTTTTTTTCATTGAATAATGAAATAAATCTTCTACAAGGATGTGCAGATGAAGAAACTCAAGTGTTCAGTTCTAACTCGTTGAAGGACTTTACTATCTATTTCTGCCCTGACGATCTTACAGCCAGACTCCTAATTTAGAACTTCATTTGTCTTCCAGAGGAGGAATGAAGATGTTCGTTGCTCTATTAAATTGTTATTATCAAATGATCAAGTTCTAGTTAAGGATTTTAGATAAAGAATGCTCAAGCATCTGGAATAAGTAGGGGACTCTCATCAAGATATTTGCCTTTCAATACACAACACCTAAGGCAGTTGCTACTTAGATCATTCTGGCTTTGCCTCTTTACCTCAATTGGATGATGGGTTACTCACCCTTATATTCTCTTTCTCCTTCAGTAGCCTGAGGGACTGGCCATCCTAAAAGTCTTCCCTGTGTTTCTGTGACTACTTCTAGAATCTTCCTTTAAGGGACTTATTAATCATGCTTCACATCTGGCCTTCTTTCTGCTTTTCCTTGGTGAACACATACATTCCAAGTACAGGAGAGATAAAACTTTAACCTTTATCCTCTTGGGTTCAATCCCTAGGGATTTGCAAATTAAACTGACAAAATACAGATTAACAGGAGAAAAATGGATCAAAGACTTGAACATAAGACCTGGTACCATAAAACTTATAGAAGAAGATGTAGGGAAGAAGCTCCTCAACATTGGTCTTGAAAATAATTTTTTGGATATGATACCAAAAGCTCAAACAACAAAAGCAAGAATCAAGAAGTGAGACTAAAATAAATAAATAAATAAATAAAAGAAGTGGGACTACATTAAACTAAAAAGCTGTACAGCAAAAGAAATAATCAAGAAAATGAAAAGGCAGCCCATGGAATGGGAGAAGATATTTGCAAATCATGTATCTGATTAGGGGTCAATATCCAAGATATATAAAATGTGCTCAACATTACTAATCATCAACATTATTATCACAAAGTGATATCACCTCAGACCTGTTAGAATAGCTACTATCAGAAAACAAGTGATTACAAGTACTGGTGAGGAAATGGAGAAGAGGGAACCCTTGGGTACTGTTAGTGAGAATGTAAACTGGTGCAGCTACTATGGAAAACAGTATGGAGTTTCCTCAAAAAATGAAAAGTACAGCCACCATATATATCACTTCTGGATATATATCCTTAGGAGTAAAGACACTATCTCAAGGAGATATCTGCACCTAAGTGCATGGAAACAACCTAAGCACTCATGATGGAGGAATAGATAAAGAATATGTTATGCATATAAATATATGTATATGCATATAAATATACATATATATGTGTATATTTATATATATGTGTGTGTGTGTGTGTATATATATATATATATATATATATATATAATACAATATTATTCAGCCATAAGAAAGAAGGAAATTCTGCCATTTGCTACAATGTGGATGAAATTTGAGGGCATTATGCTAAGTGAAACAAATCAGACACAGACAGACATATACTGTATGATCTTACATGTGGAATCTTAAAAAAAATATGAATTAAAACAACACCAGGGCTTCCCTGGTGGCGCAGTGGTTGAGAGTCCACCTGCCGATGCAGGCGACACGGGTTCGTGCCCCGGTCTGGGATGATCCCACATGCCGCGGAGCGGCTGGGCCCGTGAGTCATGGCTGCTGAGCCTGCGCGTCCGGAGCCTGTGCTCTGCAACGGGAGAGGACACAACAGTGAGAGGCCCGCGTACCACAAAACAAACAAACAAAAAAACACACAAAAAAACAACACCAGCACATCTATTTTCCTCTTGAAATGACATAGGTAGATTGTACTAATATTAAACCTTTCCAAAGCACACTTGATTGGAGGGAAAAGCAACCAACAAGTCTAATAGATAGTATCTGAGAGTGAGCAGAGGTTATTGGGTTTTAACCTGGTTTAATTTGGGAAGTTAACTTATACAGATCTGAAAATAGGAGTAGATAATGGAAAGACAAGCACACTTACACTGTGAAACATCTTGGGTATGATTCTTCCCTGTTCTGCCCTGGGAAGTCCCTCTGAAGTCACAGGCAGGTCCCTGAACTCAGCTGGGACAGGAGCAGCCTCGAGACTTCCATGAAGACATTCACTTGGATGGCTGTAAAGTGGGGCTAGTGAACTTCTTCCTAATAACCAGTCAGCTCCTTTTAGTTCACTTTCCAGGGCAAGATTAGATCATGTTGGAAACCTCACCAAAGAACCTTATAAAAAGAGATGAACTCACTCACAATTTTCATCAGGATTTGAAGCAAAACCATAAAAACCACTATCCCACCTCAGCCTACTGGAAACAAATTTGCATTTCATTCTCAGGAACAGAAATATCTCTAGGCAAATATTTCAGTGAGAGTGCCTGTATTTCTTTCCTTGTTAAGAAACCTACCTTATTGGGCACTTGTTCTGGAGACCAGGCAGCCCATTGCTATGCAGGCCAGATGATATTTAAAAGAAACTTGGGGATTTGTAGTCTCAGTTTTGAGAAGAGTCATAGCTCTTTAAACTCTTTCTTCCAATAAGGAGTTGATATGACTGGGTTACATTGCAGTCAGTTGTTCAGTTAGCCCATATGCTAGCTCTTCTTCTTTAATAAACAATAGTAACTATTTTCCAATGGAAACTTCTTGTAAATGTAGCATTTCCTTAAATTACTAGGCAAGTAAGTGTCTGATAAACTCTCTTGTTTGCTAAGTGTCATGAAGACACTTGAGTCTAAGGGATGAAGAACATGTGGCTAGATATCCACAGGTTTTTATTCATGCTAACAGCACTTTATTGACATTTAATTTTCATTCAGGAAATGAATAAATCTTAAGCATACAGCTTGATGAGTTTTGACAATGTACATTTTGACATGTACATTCCTGTCACACATATCATAAGGAACATTTCCATCACCTCAGAAAGTTCCTTTGTGCTCTTTCCAATCAATGCATTCATCTTCCCTCCAAATAAATCAGTTCTGAATTTTTATCACCATGAATTATTTTTCTTGAATTTCATGTAATACACTATATCCTCTTTTATTTTACTTTTTTGGCACAGCACAATATTTGTGAGATTTATCTGTGTCACTGCGTATATTCATTTGTTGGTCATTCATTCTTTAATGCCCAGTCATATTTCACTATATGAACATGCCACAATTAGTTGATGCATTTTCCTGTTATTGGACATGTTTTCCAGTTTGGGGCTTTTATGAATAGTTATGCTATAAATATTCATGTATGTATAACTCAGTTTGTAGAACATATGCACTTATTTCTCTGGGGTAAGTGCTTAGGAGTGCAATAACTAAGTCATAAAATAAGTGTATATATAACTTTACCAGAAACTCCCAAACAATTTTCCAAAGTGATTGTATTATTTTACTTTTTAAAAATTTTTTTACTGGAGTATAGTTGATTTACAATGTTGTGTTAGTTTCAGCAAAGTGAATCAGTTATACATATATCTATATCTATATATAGATATCCACTCTTTTTTTAGATTCTTTTCCCATATAGGCCATTATAGAGTATTGAGTAGAGTTCCCTGTGCTATATAGTAAGTTCTTATTAGTTATCTATTTTATATATAGTAGTGTGCATTGTCAATATATGTCAATTCCAATCTCCCAATTTATCCCTCCCCCTCACCGTATCCCCTGATAACAATAAGATTGTTTTCTACATCCGTGACTCCACTTCTGTTTTTTAAATAAGTTCATTTGTAACTTTTTATTTAGATTCCACATATAAGTGATATCATATGATATATGTCTTTCTGTGTCTGACTTCACTCAGAGGAATGGATAAAAAAGATGTGATACATATATATATATATAATGAAATATTACTTGGCCATAAAAAAGAACAAAATCATGCCATTTGCAGCAACATGGATGGACCTAGAGATTGTCATTTTATTTTACTTTCTTGAACCAATAATGCATGAGTTCTGGTTGCTCCACATCCTCAACACCACTTGGTATTATCAATTTCTCCTTGAAGGATATACAAAATGATTTAATAAATCTCCAGTGTCCGTTCTATTTTAGTTAGTCTTATCTATGGACAAAGAGAAGGAAATTGGGAAAGGAATTTTTAAAACATATTTAGATAGGGTGAACTTCTCATTTGCCTGACTCATCTTGTACACTTAAAACATGTTTTTCTATTGAACTATAGTGGATTTGCCTTACTATATTAGTTTCAGGTACAGCATATAGATTCAGTATTTTTACAGATTATACTCCATCAAAAGTTATAACGGGGGTGGAGTCAAGATGGCATAGTAGGAGAACGCAAAATTCACGTCTCCTCACAGCTAGGACACCTACCAGGTAATGGTAGACACTTAAGGGGACGGAAGGAACCCCCGTGACCAGGTAGGATGTGGGGTGTGGGGGGAGTGAAGGGGGAGGAGAAGTGGAGGCAAGACAGGACTGGTGCCTCTGAGGGGTGGCTGGTGGAGAGGAAGGGATCCTACACCTGAAGGGGGAGATTGGGGAACCATTGGGAGGGCAGAGGATCAAAAGGGAGCATGGCCAGGTTTCCCCTGCCCACTTAGACCCCCAGGAACCTGTTGAGATCCTGGGCCTGATCCTCAGCCCACCTAGGCCCCCTCCAGCCACAGGGGTTCTGAGGGAGTGGGAGGGAAGGGGGAGCAAAAGTAAAGGCCAGACATCCAGGACTGGCACCCCTAAGGAGTGGCTGGTGCAGGGGAGGAGATCCTACACCCAGCAGGACCCACCCACAGTTAGGGGTCCAGTGGGGATAGGGGAGACCCTGAGGGAAGTGGTGGGGAGGGGTATGAGGAATGGAAGGGAACTTGGCTCCAACAAAAAGGCATAGACCAGCTGAATTGATACACAAACAACACCCATACATATGCTGTCTAAAACAGACCCAATTCAGATCTAGGGACACATACAGGCTGAAAGTGAGGGGATGGAAAAAGATATTCCATGCAAATGGAAATCAAAAGAAAGCTGGAGTAGCAATACCCATATCAGATAAAATAGACTTTAAAATAAAGAATGTTTCAAGAGACAAGGAAGGACACTACATAATGATCAAGGGATCAGTCCAAAGAGAAATATAACAATTATAAATATATATGCACCAAACATAGGAGCACCTCAATACATAAGGCAACTGCTAACAGCTATAAAAGAGGAAATCGACAGTAACACAATAATAGTGAGAGACTTTAACACCTCTCTTACACCAATGGACCGATCATCCAAAATGAAAGTAAATAAGGAAAAAGAAGCTTTAAATGACACAATAGAACAGATAGATTTAATTGACATTTATAGGATATTCCATCTCAAAAAACACATTACACTTTCTTCTCAAGTGAGCATAGAACATTCTCCAGGATAGATCACATCTTCAGTCACAAATCAAGCCTCAGTAAATTTAAGAAAATTGAAATCATATCAAGCATCTTTGCTGGCCACAACGTTATGAGATTAGAAATGAATTACAGGGGAAAAAAACGTAAAAAACACAAACGCATGGAGGCCAAACAATAGGTTACTAAATAACCAAGAGATCACTGAAGAAATCAAAGAGGAAATCAAAAAATACCTAGAGACAAATGACAATGGAAAAACAATGAAAAAAAACTGTGGAATGCAGCAAAAGCAGTTCTAAGAGGGAAGTTTATAGCTATACAAGCCTATCTCAAGAAACAGGAAACATCTCAAATAAACGATCTAAACTTACACCAAAAGGAACTAGAGGAAGAACAACAAACAAAACCCCAAAATTAGCAGAAGGAAAGAATCACAAAGATCAGATCAGAAATAAATGAAAAAGAAATGAAGGAAACAATAGCAAAGATCAATAAAACTAAAAGCTGTTTCTTTGAGAAGATAAACAAAATTGATAAACCATTAGCCAGACTCATCAAGAAAAAATGGGAGAGACTCAAATCAATAGAATTAGAAATGAAAAAGGAGAAGTAACAACTGACACTGCAGAAATACATGGGATCATGAGAGATTATTACAAGCAACTATTTGCCAATGAGATGGACAACCTGGAAGAAAAGAACAAATTCTGAGAAAAGCACAACCTTCCAAGACTGAACCAGGAAGAAATAGAAAATATTAAAAAAAAAAATCATAAGCACTGAAATTCAAACTGTGATTAAAAATCTTCCAACAAACAAAAGCCCAGGACAGGATGGCTTCACAGGCGAATTCTAACAAACATTTAGAGAAGAGCTAACGTCTATCCTTCTCAAACTCTTCCAAAATATAGCAGAGGGATGAACACTCTCAAACTCATTTTACGAGGCCACCATCACCCGGATACCAAAACCAGACAAAGATGTCACACAAAAAGAAAACTACAAGCCAATATCTCTGATGAACATAGATGCAAAAATCTTTAACAAAATACAAGCAAACAGAATCCAACAGCATACTAAAAGCATCATAGACCATGATCAAGTGGGGTTTATCCCAGGAATGCAAGGATTCTTCAATATATGCAAATCAATCAATGTGATACACCATATTAACAAATTGAAGGATAAAAACCATATGATAATCTCAATAGATGCAGAAAAAGCTTTTGACAAAATTCAACACCCATTTATGATAAAAACTCTCCAGAAAGTAGGCAGAGAGGGAACCTACCTCAACATAATAAAGGCCATATATGAAAAACCCACAGCCAACATCATTCTCCATGGTGAAAAACTGAAACCATTTCCTCTAAGATCAGGAACAAGACAAGGTTGCCCACTCTCACCACTCTTATTCAACATAGTTTTGGAAGTTTCAGCCACAGCATTCAGCAAAGAAAAAGAAATAAAAGGAATCCAAATCAGAAAAAAAGAAGTAAAGCTGTCACTGTTTGCAGATGACATGATATTATACATAGAGAACTCTAAAGATGTTACCAGAAAACTACCAGAGCTAATCAATGAATTTGGTAGAGTAGCAGGATACAAAATTAACACCCAGAAATATCTTGCATTCCTATACATTAATGATGAAAAATATGAAAAAGAAATTAAAGAAACACTCCCATTTTCCATTGTAGCAAAAATAATAAAATACCTCAGAATAAACCTACCTAAGGAAACAAAAGACCTGTATGCAGAAAACTATAAGTCACTGATGAAGAAAATTAAAGATGATACAAATAGATGGAGAGATATACTATATTCTTGGACTGGAAGAATCAACATTGTGAAAATGACTATACTACCCAAAGCAATCTACAGATTCAATGCAATCCCTATCCAACTACCAATGGCAATTTTCACAGAACTGGAATAAAAATTGCACAATTTGTATGGAAACAAAAAAGACCCCAAAAAGCAAAAACAATATTGAGAAAGAAAAACGGAGCTGGAGGAATCAGGGTCCTGGACTTCAGACTATACTACAAAGCTACAGTAATCAAGACAGTATGGTACTGGCACAAAAATAGAAATATAGATCAGTGGAACAGGATAGAAAGCCCAGAGATAAACCCACGCACATATGATCACCTTTTCTTTGATGCAAGAATATACAATGGAGAAAAGATAGCCTCTTCAATAAGTGGTGCTGGGAAAACTGGACAGCTATATGTAAAAGAATGAAATTAGAACACTCCTGAACATGATACACAAAGATAAACTCAAAGTGGATTAAAGACCTAAATGTAAGGCCAGACACTATAAAACTCTTAGAGGAAAACATAGGTAGAACACTCTATGACATAAATCACAGCAAGATACTTTTTGACACAACTCCTAGAAAAATGAAAATAAAACCAAAAATAAACAAATGGGACCTAATGAAACTTAAAAGTTTTTGCACAGCAAAGGAAACCATAAACAAGACAAAAAGACAACCCTCAGAATGGGAGAAAATATTTACAAACGAAGCAACCGACAAAGGATTAATCTCCAAAATATACAAACAGCTCATGCAGCTCAATATCAAAAGAACATACAACCGAACCCAAAAATGGGCAGAAGACCTAAATAGACATTTCTCCAAAGAAGATATACAGATTGCCAACAAACACATGAAAGAATGCTCAACACCACTAATCATTAGAGAAATGCAATTCAAAACTACAATAAGGTATCACATCACACCAGTCAGAATGGACATCATCAAAAAATCTACAAAAAATAAATTCTGGAGAGGGTGTGGAGAAAAGGGAACCCTCTTTGCACTGTTGGTGGGAATGTAAATTGGTACAGCCACTATGGAGAACAGTATGAAGTTTCCTTAAAAAACTAAAACTAGAACTACCATATGACTCACCAATCCCACTACTGGGCATATACCTTGAGAAAACCATAATTCAAAATGTGTCATGTACCACAATGTTCACTGCAATACTATTTACAATAGCCAGGACATGGAAGCAACCTAAGTGTCCGTTAACAGATGAATGGATAAAGAAGATGCAGTACATATATACAATGGAATATTACTCAGCCATTAAAAGAAACGAAATTGAGTTATTTGTAGTGAGGTGGATGGACTTAGAGTCTGTCATACAGAGTGAAGTAAGTCAGAAAGAGTAAAACAAATACCGTATGCTAACACATATATATGGAATCTAAAAGAAAAATTTTGTTTTGATGAACATGAATTTGCTGAATTGGCATGGATGCAAGTCACATCTTTCGTCACAGTGTGTTGGCAGTTATTACCTCTGTCAGGGGTACTCCTAGAAATGGAGGAGATTGAGGTGGAGCTGGGTGTGAGGCAGCACTTCCTCTCTGCTCAGTGGCTGTCACCACCCTACTGGGGATAGGGTCTGATCCCAGGTTGCTGGAGCAAAAGCCCTTAGGGTCAGACCCAGGATGGCTCTTTTCCCTTTAAGTGTGTATTTTCCTCTCTCCCTGCACTGGGACCCTTGCTCCAGAAGGGGGAAATGCTGAAGCAAGTGGGGCTTGCTTAGGTTCTCAGCTTGTGTTGGCTGCAAACAGAATTTCGAGCTGTCTCTAATGTGCTGCCTGTGCAGGTGCTTGCAATTGTTTTCATCACTCCTGTCAGATGCAGCCTCAGGTGCAAGTCCCCTGTGCTACACCACAGGGCAAGTGGGGCTCATGTGGACTCTTGGCATTGCGGGAGGCAAGCTGTGATGGATCGGGTGCCTTTAGAGATCTGGGCTTTTTCTGATGCACTTACCTGAGTAAGCACCAAGAATGCCTCCGCCTTCCCACCCAGAATCTTCCCCAGGACAGGGTCACCTCTGTGTCTCTGTCTCCCTGGTCGTGGCTGTTCCATATCCAGTGCCACATTGTGATGTGGAGTGAGTGGGGCTGGAATGTTCATTTAGCTCAGGCTGGAGTGCATGCTGAGGCAGTTGTGGGAAACCTGGTAGCTGCTAGAGGAGGCTCCTCTCTGTCTTCCTTTGGGGCAAGCCAGGGGGCATGCACTCCTTATAAGCAGAGTCCAGGCTTCCGACCACCCTCCTGTTAGTCTCAGCCATCCTGCAACCAGTCAAGGGGGCTCATCTAGCCTGCGTAGGACCCCAGGACAGGGATGCCCAATCTGTGGTGCTCACTGCTCACTCCTCAAGCGGGTGTCTGCCAACATATTCTCCCTTTTCTTGAGTCACGTCTCAGGGGCACAAGTCTCCACCAAATTTCTTTTCTTCACTTCCTACCTGATTACATGTGTATCTTTCTTACAGCCTTGGTTGTAAAGGAGTCCTTCTGCCAGTTTTCAGTTAGTTTCCAGTGAGAATTGTTCCTCATGTTGATGTACTTTTGATTTGTTCATAGGTGGAGTGAGCTCCATGTCCCCTTACTCTCCCATCTTAATCAATCATTTACACTTTGTGTTAATTGACATTTCCTGGTTTCCTTAAATTGTAAACTTAAAGATGGTTGTTGTTTGGTAAACATTGATTTCTGTTCCAACTCTAGAGCAGATTTATAACTCTCACTCTGCTCTTTCTGTTCACAGCCCATCAACTTGCTTTGTTACCAAATGGATCCATTTTGTTCTTCTTCCCTTAAAAACATTCTTAGATACATGACATTAAATGTATGTATTATATGTTGCTATATAAAAGATAGAAGATTTTTGACTAAATGTTTTTTTCAATCAATTCTCATTGATAAGATTCCAGTTGCTAATTAAAAGATGATCTATCTTTAATTCTGAGTATATCACACAAATGATACTTATTTCAAATTATAATTCTATAGAGTGAAAGTAACAATTAACTTCTTTAATGATTTAATTTTTAATTTTGATTTTAAAATAATTTGAATCTTACATAAACCTTGAAACCTTAGAAAAAATTTTCTATATCACATTTAGTCAGATTCTCTAAATTTTAATATTTTAAAACATTTGTTTTACCATTTTATTTAGCTATCTACATGTATATTAATATTTTTTCTGAATAATTTGAGAGTAATACATAACATTTATTTACTTCTAAATATATGTGTATTGTTTCCTAAAATGAAGATATTGTTTTATACAACTACAGTACAATTATCAAAATAAAGAACTAACATTAATATAATAGTCTCTAATATACAGACATTATTCAAGTTTTGCCAATTGTTTCAATACTTTCTCTTATTGCAAAATAAATGAGTTTTTCTTTTCAGGATCCAACCCAGGATAACTTGTTGCAATGGTTGGTCTTGTCTTTTCCTTTTCTTTTAATCTGGAGCAGTTCTGCTATCTTTCTTTATCACCATGGCATTTCTGAAGAGTGTGGACCATTAATTTTATCTCCCAATTTGTATGTGTTTATTGCTTCCTCATAATTAAATTTATGTTATGATTTGTGGGGAAAATGCCACAGATAGAATACTTTGTCCTTCTCAGAGCATCATTTCTAGAGGCATGAGATGCACATTTTCCCAAATATTGGTGATGATACCTTTGATCATTTGCTTAAGGTGATGACTGACAATTTTCTTTATACTCAAGTTACTCTTTCCCCTTTGTAGTTAACTAATGTCTTGAGGGGAGACACTTGAGAATTTATAAATATCCTATTGTTCATTACCCAATAGATTTAACACCCATTCATGGTATTTCCCTGAAACTATTACTACTAGTTTATTACCACATATTGAATTCCTGTATAACTTATATCTTCTGCATTCATTACTTGGCATTCTGCTCAAAGTAAGGGCTCGTGGGATTAGGAACCAAGATGGTGGAGTAGAAGGACATGCCCTCACTCCCTCTTGCGAGAACACCAGAATCACAACTAGCTGCTGGACAATCATCGACAGGAAGACACTGGAACTCACCAAAAAAGATACCCCACATCCAAAGAAAAAGGAGAAGTCACAATAAGACAGTAGGAGAGGCACAATCACAGTAAAATCAAATCCCATAACTGCTGGGTGGGTGACTCACACACTGGAGAACACTTATACCACAGAAGGCCACCCACTGGAGTGAAGGTTCTGAGCCCCACGCCAGGTTAACCAACCTGGGGGTCCGGAAACGGGAGGAGGAATTCCTAGAGAATCAGACTTTGAAGTCTAGTGGGATTTGATTGCAGGACTTCGAGAGGACTGGGGGCAAGAGAGACTCCACTCTTGGAGGGCACACACAAATTAGTGTGTGCATCAGGACCTAGGGGAAGGAGCAGTGATGCCATAGGAGACTGAACCAGACCTACCTGCTAGTGTTGGAGGGTCTCCTGCAGAGGTGGGGGGTGGCTGTGGCTCACCGTGGGGACAAGGACACTGGCAGCAGAAGTTCTGGAAAGTACTCCTTGGCGCCAGCTCTCCCAGAGTCCACCATTAGCCTCACAAAAGAGCCCAGGTAAGCTCCAGTGCTGGGCTGCCTCAGGCCAAACAACCAACAGAGAGGGAACCCAGCCCCACCCATCCACAGTCAAGCAGATTAAAGTTTTACTAAGCTCTGCCCAACAGAGCAACAGTCAGCTCTACCCACCACCAGTCCCTCCCATCAGGAAACTTGCAGAAGCCTCTTAGATAGCCTCATCCACCAGAGGGCAGACAACAGAAGCAAGAAGAACTACAATCCTGCAGCCTGCAGAACAAAAACCACATTCACAGAAAGACAGACAAGATGAAAAGACAGAGGGCTATGTACCAGATGAAAGAACAAGATAAAACACCAGAAAAACAACTAAATAAAGTGGAGATAGTCAACCTTCCAGAAAAAAGAATTCAGAATAATGATGGTGAAGATGATCCAGGACCTCGGAAGAAGAATGGAGGCAAAGATCGAGAAGATGCAAGAAATGTTTAAAAAAGACCTAGAAAAATTAAAGAACAAACAAACAGAGATGAAAACTACAATAACTGAAATGAAAACTACACTAGAAGGAATCAATAGCAGAATAACTGAGGCAGAAGAACAGATAAGTGACCTAGAAGACAGAATGGTGGAATTCACTGCTGTGGAACAGAATAAAGAGAAAAGAATGAAAAGAAATGAAGGCAGCCTAAGAGACCTCTGGGACAACATTAAATGCAACAACAGTCACACTATAGGGGTCCCAGAAGGAGAAGAGAGAGAGAAAGGACCAGAGAAAATATTTGAAGAGATTATAGTCAAAATTTTCCTTAACATGGGAAAGCAAATAGCCACCCAAGTCCAGGAAGTGCAGAGAGTCCCATACAGGATAAACCCAGGAGAAACACACCGAGACACATAGTAATCAAATTGGCAAAAATTAAAGACAAATTATTGAAAGCAGCAAGGGGAAAATGACAAATAACATACAAGAGAACTCCCATAAGGTTAACAGCTGATTTCTCAGCAGAAACTCTACAAGCCAGAAGGGAGTGGCATGATATACTTAAAGTAATGAAAGGGAAGAACCTACAGCCAACATTACTCTACCTGGCAAGGATCTCATTCAGAGTTGATGGAGAAATCAAAAGCTTTACAGGGCTTCCCTGGTGGCACAGTGTTTGAGAGTCCGCCTGCCGATGCAGGGGGCACGGGTTCGTGCCCCGGTCTGGGAGGATCCCACATGCCATGGAACGGCTAGGCCTGTGAGCCATGGCAGCTGAGCCTGCACATCCGGAGCCTGTGCTCTGCAACGGGAGAAGCCACAACAGTGAGAGGCCCACGTACCGCAAAAAAAAAAAAAGCTTTACAGACTAGCAAAAGCTAAGAGAATCCAGCACCACAAAACCAACTCTACAACAAATGCTAAAGGAACTCCTCTAAGTGGGAAACACAAGAGAAGAAAAGGACCTACAAAAACAACCCCAAAACAATTTAAAAAATGGTCATAGGAAACATACATATCAATAATTACCTTAAACATGAATGGATTAAATGCTCCAACAAAAAGACGCAGACTGGCTGAATGGAAACAAAAACAAGACCCATCTATATGCTGTCTACAAGAGACCCACTTCAGATCTAGCAGAAGGAAATAAATCATAAAGATCACTGCAGAAATAAGTGAACTAGAAACAAAGAAAACAATAGCAAAGATCAATAAAACTAAAAGCTGGTTCTTTAAGAATATAAACAAAATTGATAAACCATTAGCCAGACTCATCAAGAAAAAGAGGGAGAGGGGCTTCCCTGGTGGCTCAGTGGTTGAGAGTCCTCCTGCCGATGCAGGGGACACAGGTTCGTGCCCCGGTCAGGGAAGATCCCACATGCTGCAGAGCGGCTGGGCCAGTGAGCCATGGCCACTGAGCCTGCACGTCCAGAGCCTGTGCTCTGCAACGGGAGAGGCCACAACAGTGAGAGGCCTGTGTCCCTTAAAAAAAAAAAAAAAAAAAAAGAGGGAGAGGACTCAAATCAGTAAAATTAGAAATGAAAAAGGAGAAGTTACAGCAGACACTGGAAAAATACAAAGCATCCTAAGAGACTACTACAAGCAACTCTATGCGAATAAAATGGACAACTGGAAGAAATGGACAAATTCTTAGAAAGGTATAACCTTCCAAGACTGAACCAGGGAGAAATAGAAAATATGAAGAGACCAATCACAAGTAATGAAATTGAAACTGTGATGAAAAATCTTCCAACAAACAAAACTCCAGGACCAGATGGCTTCACAGGTGAATTCTATCAAACATTTAGGGAAGAGCTAACACCCATCCTTCTCATACTCTTCCAAAAATTGTGGAGGAAGGAACACTCCCAAACTCATTCTATGAGGCCACCATCACCCTGATACCAAAACCAGACAAAGATACTACAAAAAAAGAAAATTACAGATCAATATCACTGATTAATATAGATGCAAAAATCCTCAACGAAATACAAGCAAACAGAACCCAACAATATATTAAAAGGATCATACACCATGATCAAGTGGGATTTATCCCAGGGATGCAAGGATGCTTCAATATACGTAAATCAATCAATGTGATAAACCGTATTAATTAATTGAAGAATAAAAACCATATGATTATCTCAGTAGATGCAGAAAAAGCTTTTGACAAAATTCAACACCCATTTATGATGAAAACCCTCCAGAAAGTGGGCATAGAGGGAACCTATCTCAACATAATAAAGGCCATATATGAGAAACCCACAGCCAATATCATTCTCAATGGTGAAAAACTGAAAGCATTTCCTCTAAGATCATGAACAAGACAAGGATGTCCACTCTCACCACTATTATTCAACATAGTTTTGGAAGTCCTAGCCATGGCAATCAGAGAAGAAAAAAGAAATAAAAGGAATACAAATTGGAAAAGAAGAAGTAAAACTGTCACTGTTTGCAGATGACATGATACCATACATAGAGAATCCTAAAGATGCCACCCGAAAACTACTAGAGCTAATCAATGAATTTGGTAAAGTTGCAGGATACGAAATTAATGCACAGAAATCTCTTGCATTCCTATACACTAATGATGAAAAATCTGAAAGAGAAATTAAGGAAACACTCCCATTTACTATTTCAACAAAAATAATAAAATACCTAGGAATAAACCTAGCTAGGGAGACAAAAGACCTGTATGCAGAGAACTATAAGACACTGCTGAAAGATATCAAAGATGATACCAACAGATGGAGAGATATACCATTGGAATGGAAATATTGTGAAATATTGTGAAAATGATGATACTACCCAAAGCAATGTACAGATTCAATGCAATCCCTATCAAATTACCAATGACCTTTTTTACAGAACTAGAACAAAAAATCTTAGAATTTGTATGGAGACAAAAAAGAGGCCAAATAGCAAAAGATGTCTTGAAGGAATGAAACGGAGATGGTGGAATCAGACTCCCTGGCTTCAGACTATACTACAAAGCTACAGTAATCAAGACAATATGGTACTGGTGCAAAAACAGAAACAAAGATCAATGGAACAGGATAGAAAGCCTAGAGATAAACCCATGCACCTATGGTCAACTAATCTATGACAAAGGAGACAAGGATATACAATGGAGAAAAGACAGTCTCTTCAAAAGTGGTGCTGGGAAAACTGGACAGCTACATGTAAAAGAATTAAATTAGAACACTCCCTAACACCATACACAAAAATAAACTCAAAATGAATTAGAGACCTAAATGTAAGACTGAACATAAAACTCTTAGAGGAAAACATAGGAAGAACACTCTTTGACATAAATCTCAGCAAGATGTTTTTTGATCCACCTCCTAGAGTAATGGAAATAAAAACAAAAATAAACAAATGGGACCTAATGAAACTTAAAAGCTTTTGCACTGTAAAGGAAACCATAAAGAAGATGAAAAGACAACCCTCAGAATGGGAGAAAATATTTACAAATGAATCAATGGACAAAGGATTAATCTCCAAAACATATAAACAGTTCATACAGCTCAATATTAAAAAAGCAAACAACCCAATCCAAAAATGGGCAGAAGACCTAAATAGACATTTCTCCCAAGAAGACATACAGATGGCCATGAAGCCCATGAAAAGCTGCTCAACATCACTAATTATTAGAGAAATGCAAATCAAAACTACAATGAGGTATCACCTCACACCAGTTAGAATGGACATCATCAGAAAATCTACAAACAACAAATGCTTGAGAGGGTGTGGAGAAAAGGGAACACTATTGCACTGTTGGTGGGAATGTAAATGGATACAGCCACAATGGAGAACAGTATGGAGGTTCCTTAAAAAACTAAAATTAGAATTACCATAGGATCCAGCAATCCCACTACTGGGCATATACCCACAGAAAACCATAATTCAAAAAGACACATGCACCCCAATGTTCACTGCAGCACTCTTTATTACAGCCAGGTCATGGAAGCAACCTAAATGCCCATCGACAGATGAATGGATAAAGAAGTTGTGATACATATATACAATGGAATATTACTCAGTCATAGAAAGGAATGAAATCGGGTCATTTGTTGAGACATGGGTGGATCTAAAGAGTGTTATACAGAGTGAAGTAAGTCAGAAAGAGAAAAACAAATATTGTATATTAACACATATATGTGGAACCTAGAAAAATGGTACAGATTAACCTGTTTGCAGGGCTGAAATTCAGCCACAGATGTAGAGAACAAATGTATGGACACCAAGGGGGAAAGTGGCAGGGGAGTGGGGGTGGTGGTATGATGAATTGGGTGATTGGGTTTGACATGTATACAGTGATGTGTATAAAATTGTTGACTATTAAGGACCTGCTGTATAAAAAAGTATATAAAATAAAATTTAAATTTTTTTTTAAAAAGTAAGGACTCATTCTCATCTTTCATTTATTTGTTTATTTATTTATTTTTGTATGGACTCATAGATTCTCATCTTATGCTATGTATTATGATTATTAATTATTAATAATTATGATTATTACCATTATTTACTTTGATGATCCAATTATCTTAAGTCCTTTGATGATTTTTACTCTTGGAACCATTGTGAAGTCATTATGCTTTGCATTAAACTGTCATCATTAGATGCTGGGTAGTAAGGTCCATTTAGGGGAATGAAAAAATAGATCAATACATCATGTATATATAGATAAAAACAAATAGATTTTATATACATATTCTATTAAAATAGACTCTGTTAGGCAGAATAAAGTCCCTCACAGATATCCATGCCCTAATATCCTAAACTTGGAAACATGTTAACATAACATGACAACAGAGACTTTGCTGGTGGGATTAAATATGCTCATCAGCTCACCCCAAAAAGGAAGATTATTCTGGATTATATGAATGAGTCCATGGGTCATAGGCCTTTAAAACAGAGTAGGAGAGAGCTAAAGAGTCTGAGACAGACGAGACGTTGGAAGGAATCATCTCGCGGTTGCTACAGTTGCTACCTTTGAAGGTGAAGGAAGCCACAAGCTGAGGAATGTGGGTGGCCTGTAAGAAGCTGGAGACAGCCTGTCAGCTAGCAAGGAAACAGGGACCTCAGACTTAAAATCACAATATACAGATTTCTGCCAAATCATGAATGAAGAAGGAAACAGATTCTCCCCTAGAGCTGCCAGAAGTAATCAGAGGCCCACCAACACTTTGATTTTAGCCTGGTGACAACATGTCAGACTTCTAAACTACCGAAACATAAAATTATGTATATATGTGTATGTATGTATGTATATTGTTTTAGGCCACTGAGTTTGTGATGTTGCTTATCACAGCAATAGCAAACTAATAGATAGACTATGTATGTGTATATGCATATGGGCTATTGTCCATGTAAACACAATTTATTATGTATTTTCTCATTCTTTCTCACTCTTTCACTCTGTCTCTTCCAGCATTTTCTCTGCCTCCTTTTTGTTTTATTCCATATCTACTGTGTCTTGCTTTTGCCTCTCTCTAATGTGTGTATATATATATATATATATATATATATATATATATATATATATATATATATATTCTGATTCTGGAGGCTCATGGGTAACTTAAACTCATCCCATGCAAGCCAAGAAGAGTGACATGGCAGTAGGAAGCCAATAAATGCAAATTAGCAGCAGCCAATCTTTGAACTTTTGAAAACTGAACTCCTAACCTTTCTGCTTTTTGCAATGTGTTTTTGCTGCTTCCTTAGAGAAATCACCTAAAATTATTTTGACTTGAGTATTACATAAAATATCTCCAAAGAGTTATTTTGCCAAGCCACACATAACATGTTAATATTTTCTCAAAAGACTTCTAATATAGCAATCAGTCTTCTTAAAAAATAGCATATTTCCCCCTATAACTTGGCTTCATCATTGAAGCTTGTGGTAAACATAATTAAAAAGTCTGGAGCAGGTTTGAATGCTTAATGGCATGCTGGACACAAGCCAGTATTTCAACTTCTAGGTGAGATTGGATGGTTGGGCAGGTATCTCTAACTTCATGTAATTACCAGATTCTGGAGAAGTTGTGGTCAAATTATATTTTCATAAATAAAACCACATTTTAGAGTGATGAGTAGAGTTTGCTATGTGAAGAAATCTTATGATGAATTATTTGTTAACCATCAGTTCATAAGGGGTGTGTGTGTGTGTGTGTGTGTGTGTGTGTGTGTGTGTTCTTTTCTCTGTGGATAAATCTCTGCTGCCACTATTGTGTTTATTTAAAGTAGAGCACAGTTATAGTTTAGAAATCTTTAAAAGACCTTATTTTCAATGACCTGCTGAGGTAGGAAGTGGTTGTTAAAAATGGAGAAGTTTAATTTTACCTTATTTATTTATCTTTTAAAATTGTTTAATTGAAGAATAGTTGATGTATAATATTATATTAGTTTCAGGTGAACTGCACAGTGATTCAATATTTTTATAAATAATATTCCATTTAAAATTACTACAAAATAATGCCTATATATCCATATGCTGTATAATATATCCATGTTGCTTATTTATGTTATACATAAGAGTTTGTGTCTCTTAATCCCATATACCTATTTTGCCCTTCCCCCTTCCATTTCCCCACTGGTAACCACCAGTTTCTTTTCTATATCTGTGAGTTTATTTCTGTTTTGTTATATGCATTCTTTTTTTTTATTTTTAGATTCCACATATAAGTAATATCATACAGTATCTGTCTTTATCTGACTTATTTCACTAAGCATAATACTCCCTAGGTCCATTCATGTTGTTGCAAATGGCAGAATTTCATTCTTTTTTATGGATGAGTAGTATTACATGGTATATACGTATATCTCATCTTCTTTATCCATTCATCTGTGGATGGACACTTAGGTTGCTTCCATATCTTGGCTATTGTAAATAATGCTGCTATGAACATTGGGGTGCATGTACTTTTTGAGTTAGTGTTTTCATTTTCTTTAGATATATACCTAGCAGTGGAAATTCTGGATCATATGGTAGTTTTATTTTTAGTTTTTTGAGGTATCTCCATACCTAGCTCCATAGTAGCTCTACAAATTTAGAATCCCACCAACAGTGTACTAGGGTTTCCCTTTCTGCACATCCTCATCAGCATTTGTTATTTGTAGGCTTTTTGATGATAGCCATTCTGATAGATGTGAGGTATATCTGATTTTGATTTTTATTTCTCTGTTGATTAGTGATGTTGAGCATTTTTTCATGTGCCTGTTGGCCATCTGTATGTCTTCTTTTGGAAAAATGTCTATTTAGGATTTCTGCACATGTTTTGATGGGGTTGTTTGTTTTTTTGATATTGAGTTGTATGAGCTGTTTACATATTTTGGATAGTAACCCCTATCAGTCATATCATTTGCAAATATTTTATCCCATTCTGTAGGTTGTCTTTTTGTTTTGTTGATAGTTTGATGTGAAGAAGATTTTAAGTTTAATTACATCCAATTTTGTTCTTTTTGCTTTTATTTCTTTTGCATTGCATCCAAAAAATATTGCTATGATTTATGTCAAAGAGTATTCTGTCTATGGTGTCTTCTAGAAGTTTTATGGTTTCCAGTTTTACATTTGGGTCTTTAATTCATTTTGAGTTTATTTTTGTATATGGTGTTAGGGAATGTTCTAATTTCATTCTTTTACACATAGCTGTTCAGTTTTTCCAGCACCACGTATTGAAGAGACTGTCTTTTCTCCATTGTATATTCTTGCCTTCTTTTTCATAAATTAACTGACTATAGGTGCATGGGTTTTTGTCTGGGCTCTATCTTCTGTTCTATTGATCTATGTGTCTGTTTTTGTGCCAGTATCATGCTGTTTTGATTATTGTAGCTTTGTAGTATAGTCTGAGGTCTGGGATGGTGATACCTTCAGCTTCATTACTTTTTCTCAAGATTGCTTTGGCAATTTGGAGTCTTTTGTGGCTCCATATGAATTTTAGGATTATTTGTTCTAGTTCTGTGAAAAATGTCATGGGTATTTTGATAAGGATTGCATTAAATCTGTAAATTTCTTGAGTAGCATGGATATTTTAACAATATTAGTACTTCCAATCCAATAGCATAGAATATCTTTCCATTTCTGGAAAGATATCCATCTTCAATTTCCTTCACTGATCTTTTATATTTTTCATAGTATAGGTCTTTCACCTCCTTGGTTAAGTGTATTCCTAGGTATTTTATTCTTTTTGATGCAATTTTAAATGAGATTGCCTTTCTTTATTTTACTTTCTCTTTCCAATAGTTCACTATTAGTGTATAGAAAGCAACAGATTTCTGTATATTAATCTTGTATCCTGGAAATTTACTGAATTTATTTCTTAGTTCTAAAGCTTTATGGTGGAGAATTTTGGTTTTTCTATATATAGTATTGTCATCTGCAAATAATGATAGTTTTACTTATTCCCTTCCAATTTGAATGTCTTTTATTTCTTGTTTGATTGCTGTAGCTAGGACTTCTAATACTATGTTAAATAGAAGTGGTGAGAGTGGGCATTCTTGTCTTTTTCCTGATTTTGAAGGAAGGGCTTTTGGTTTTTCACTGTTGAGTATGTTGTTAGTTCTAGGTTTGTTATAAGTGGCCTTTATTATGTTGAGGTATGTTCCCTCTATACCCATTTTGATGAGGGTTTTTAGTTGCTGAATTTTGTCAAATTCTTTTCTGCATTAATTGAGATGATTAAGTGTTTTTTATCCTCCCTTTTTTTAATGTATTTTATCACAGTGATTTATTTGTGAGTATTGATCCATCCTTGCAGCCCTGGAATAAATCCCACTTGATCATGTTCTATGATCCTTTTTATATATTGTTGTATTCAGTCTGCTAATATATTGTTGAGGGTTTCTGCATCTATATTCATCAAAGGTATTGGCCTTTCTTTTATAATTATAATTTTTTTTGTCATGTCTTTCATACCAAGCCTACCCTAAAAGAAATGTTAAAGAGTTTTCTTTAAGTGGAAAAATAAAAGTCTATAACAAGGAGTAAGAAGCTATAAGAAAGGAAAGATCCACTAAGAAAGGCAAATATATATTAAAGGCTGAGGATCACTTAAATAAGCTAGTACAAAGATTAAAAGACAAAAAATTGAAAAATTTTTATTATGTTTCTAGTAGTAAAATTGAATTTGTAATTTAAAAACTCCCAGCAAACAAAAGTCCAGGACTAGATGGCTTCACAGAAGAACTCTACAAAGATAAAATGAAGAGCTAATACCTATCCTTCTCAAACTATTCCAAATATTTGAAGAGGATGGAGCACTTCCAAATTCATTTTATGAGACCACATTACACTGATACTATAACATTTTCTTTTAACTTAAGGGAATATTTTGGTCTTCAGTTTTAAATCACAAATGTTTCAAAGCTCTTTAAAAATCTCTAATTACCATGCAAATTAAAAAAAAAAAAAAGAGAATTTAATACTCCCTTATCTCTGAATCATTGTTCACTTAGCCTTTTGTTGTGCAACTGAAGTCATGTGAATTTGACATATCACTTTTGATATATTATTACACTATCTCGATATACATCAAGTAACTGTGTTCCTGTAATCTTAACATGCTTCAAGTTGTTTCTTTTCAGTCACTTTTTCATTATTCAATCATTTACCATGGAATACACCATATTGATTTTTTATTTAATGTGGAAATTATGACCTTTGAGTTCCAAGAAGTTCAGAATTCAAGGCTGCTGGGCAAAGAAATAAACGTGTTAAAAGAAATGTATGAGAGGTAATAGGTTCTGTGATAGATACACAATGAGAAGATATCTTGGTGAGGAGAAGAGTATCCTTAGGAGATATCAATAAAGGTGATTATTCAAGCATATGCAGAATTTTTCCAGGTGGGAAATGGTGGAGAGAACAGCAGAGAGAACATCAAGTGCTAAAGCAGAGATGAGTGAAGATGGTATCATATTTGCAAATAGTCAGCAGTTTGAGGCCATTGACCACAGGGCTCACTGTGGAAATGTAGAAATTATAGAGTGTAGGCATTCTGCTTGCCTTTTCTGAACAGTCCAAACAGACTGATGCCACCAGCTCCTTTATCACAATCCTAATTTCCTGTTTAGTATCCTTTCCATTTCCCACCGTACATGTCCATGGGAAATAAGCACACAAATAATGGCTGTCTAGATTATTTCCCTGATATTTTTATTAAAGTAAAATTTCTATACAGAAAACTTCACTCTTATTAGTGTAGTGTTCTGTGAGTTTTGACAAACATGTATAGTGATGCAACCACCACCACCACCACAATCAAGATATATTACATTTCAATTGTACCAAATAATTCTTCATGTCTTCATGCATCTTGCAATTCACCCTTTACTGTCACCCCTAAATTCCAGCAAACAGTGTTTTTCTCCTTTCCTATAGTTTTGCCTTTTCTAGAATGTCCTATTAATAGATTCCCAGTCTTCTGAGTCTGACTCCTTGCACTTAGCATTAATGCATTTGAATTCATTCATCCTGTTATTTTATCAATAGTTCATCATTTATATTACTGGGCAGTATTCCATTCTATGGATATACAATTTGTTTACCCATTCTCCAGTTGAGGGATATTTGCATTATTTACAGTTTTTGGCGATCGTGGATAAAGCTATTCTCGCACAGGTTTTATGTGTGGACATAGGATTACATTTCACTTTCATAAATACCAAGGAGTGGAGTTACTGTGTGATATGTTAAGTATATGTTTAACTTTATAAGAATCTACTGAACTATTTTACAATGCGGTTGTATCATTTTGCATTCCTACCTGCAATATATGAGTATTCTAGTTGCTTTGATTTCTTGATACCATTTCATATTTTATTTTATTTTTTTTTAGCCATTCTGGTAGATTGTATTGATTTCTCATTATGGTTTTAATCTTAGGTTAATTTTACTAATGATGGACCTTTTCATTTGATTATTTCCAATCCATATAGCTTATTTGGTGAAGTGTGCCTTCAAATCTTTTGCCCATTTTTAGAATTGGGTTGTTGGTTTTATTGTGTTTTAAGAGTCCTTTATATATTCCAGAAAAAAGTCTTTGTCAGATGTGTCATTTGCAAATAGTCTGTGTATTGTTTCTTAGTCTAGCTTTTTTTGTAGTTTTATAGTCATCCTTAAATGCATTTTAGTCTTTTTTTTTAACTGAATGCTTTTAAAAACAATTTTAATTGAAGTAAAACATGTGTGTATGTGTGTATAGTTATGGTTTAAAGTATGTCCATAAATATTTGATAGTCCCTTCAGGAGGTGGAGTTTAATTCTCTTCCTTTTGAGAGTGGGCTGGACTTATTGACTCTCTTCTAAAGAATTCACAGGAAAAATTGACAGTGTATGACTTCTAAGACAAAGGCGTAAGAAGCACTGCAGTTTCCTCTTTGCTCTCTTGCATCACTCACTCTCAGGGAAGTCAGCTGTCATTTTGTGTGTACATTCCAGCAGCCCTATGGGACAGGCCATGGAACAAGGAACTGAGGCCTCCTATTGGTGAGGCTACCAATAGGCAGTGAGTTGAGAGCTCTAGCCAACTGCCAGGAGAGTAAGCCATCTTGGTACGGAGTTTCCAATCTCAGTCAAGCCTTTAGATGACTGCAGCATTGGCTGTCATGGTGACTGCAAACCCAAGAGAGATCCTGAGCCACCAGTCACCCAACTAAGTGGCTCTCAGACTCCAGACCCTCAGAAACTATGTGAAATGATACATATTCGTTGTTTTAAGCTTCTAAGTTTTGGAGGCATTTTTTGCATAATGATAAATTTTATATCTCCATCATCTATCTATCTATCAACTTTATAAGTATCTACCAAACTGTTTTACAAAATGGTTGTATCATTTTGTATTTCTACAAGCAATATGTCAGTATTCCAGCTGCTTTGATTCCTTGATAGCATGTTATTGTAATTTTATACATACACACACATATATATAAAACCTCCAGATTATAAATTTACAAGTCCACAAATTTCCACACAGTGAACACACCTTTGTAAATTCCACTAGTTCAGGAAATAACACAGTACTAGCACCTCAGAAGAGTGCCACCTGACCTCTCTCAGTAACTATTCCCACTGCTCCTCATGGATAACTACTTTATTCACAAGATAATTCAGTTTTACCTGATTTTATACTTTGTATAAATGGAACCATATAATATGGTCTCTTTTGCATCTGGCCTCCTTCACACAATATTATGTTTCTGATACTCTTCCAAGTTGTTTTGTGAACTAGTAGTTTCATTATCTCCCATTGCCATATGGTATTTTATATAAATACATCACAATTTATTGCTACTTTATTGTGGATGAGGATTTGTATTTTTTTTAGTTTGAGTTTTCTGCAAATATACTTTTTTGCACATTTCCGTACCTATCTTTTGATGAGCATTTCTCTATGATGTATACTTATAAGTGGAATTGTTTGGTCATAGTTCTGCCGGTATTGCATATATTCAAATAATTTTCTGAGGCAGTTTTATCAACCTAGTCTTCCACCAATGATGGATGTACATTCTACTTGCCCTGCATTCTTGTCAACACACAGGATGGTCAGAGTTTTTAATTTTAGATATTCTGAAGAATATATAATAGTATTGCATTATGGTTTTAAAATGTATTTCCCTAATGACCGGTGAGGTTGAACATATGTTTATTGAACATTTGGATGTCCTCTTTTATAAAGTGCCTCCCTTGAACATTTTTGTTTTAGGTGGTCTGTATTTTTCCTATAGATTGGTAGGAACTCACTATACATTTCATATATAAGTCCTTTGTTTATTATATGTATTGTATGCATCTTCTCCCACTCTGCAGCTTTTGTTTTCATGCTTTTTTAATGAGGAGTTTTTAACTTTAATGTAGTGTAAAAGTTCTATGTTTTTCCCTCTATGGTTAGTGTTTTTGCATCTTATTTAAGACATTTTTATCTATTACACTTCAAGATCACACATATATTCTGTTATAGCTTCTTCTAAAAGTGTTATTACTTTACATTTCATATTTAGATTTAAAATCTATCTGGAATTCATTGTTAAATAGTGTGGAATAGAAGTCAAAATTCACTTTCTTCCATATAAATATCCAGTTAATCCAATGCAACTAATTGAAAAGACGATCCTTTTCCCACTCTTTTGCCTTTCTCTTGATCAAGTGTCCATATACATGGATGTCTTTTTCCGGATACTCTGTTGTGTTGCATTAGTCTATTTTTATGTCCTTGTATCAATGCCACTCTATGCTATATATTGTATCTTAGTAATGTCTTTAAGTCCAGTAATGTAAGGATTTCAAAATTTTTTCTTCTTTCAGGCTGTCTTACATATTCTTGAACTTTTGCATTTTGATATATATTTTAGAATATTTCTTACACACTCACATACACAAATGCACACAAACAAGTTAAGGGGATTTTGATTAGGACTGAATTGAATCTGTAGAATAATTTGAGTGGTCCAATATGTAAATATCGCATATTTTTCCATTTACTGTTTGCAATATTTATTTTTACTGTGAATAGGAGCTGCTTATTTTGCACTAGCTTTATTCTAATTTATTTGCCTTTAAGCCTTTTATAAATGTTATCTTTTATAGACTTAATTTTATCAATTTGTTGCTGATAAATTGAAAACACTTAATTTTTGTAAATTGATCTTATACCTGGCAGTCATGATCAATTTACTTATTAATAATTATTATGTAGTTTCTAAATAAAGACAATATTATTACTTTCCCCAATCCTCATGCCTTTTACTTATTTTCTTGTTTGGTTTATTCTCTGTAGGGTCTTTAGCACAATGTTCAATAGAAATGGGCATAGTAATTTCTTTTTTGTTCCTGGTCTCAATGAACATCTTTCAGTATTTAATTATGACATATATATAAGCATATACTTGCTGTAAGATTTTGTATCATCTTTTGAAATGATCACATTTCTTTCTTATCTTGTTAATATGATATGTTTCATTGGTTGATTTCTACTCATAAACCGCATATTCCTAGAAAAAAGCCAGCTTGATCATAAACTATTTTCTGAATTTGGATCTCACTGAATATGAATTTTTAATGTTTTGTTTAGATTTTTGAAATATGCTTATGAGACAGATTGTCTTGTAATTTTCCTTTCTTATAATTGTTCTTAGCAGGTTTTGTTATTAAATTTATGCTTGCCTCTTAAAACTGCTTAGGAAATATCATTTTGTTTATTCTTTTAATGAGTTTGTCTAGAATTGGACTTATTTCTTCCTTATATGTTTATAACTTTTCCCGGTAAAAGTATCTGACACTGGAGTTTCTTTGTGGGAGGGTTTTAAAATACAGATGTAATTTATTTAACAGACACAGGAGTATTTAGATTTTTTAATTTCTTTTTAGGTATTTTCATATGTTGTATTTTTCTAGAGATTATTATATTTCATGTAAATTTTCAAATGTATTATAATAATACTTTTTTTTTTTTCGTGGTACACGGGCCTCTCACTGTTGTGGCCTCTCCCCTTGTGGAGCACAGGCTCCGGACGTGCAGGCTCAGCAGCCATGGCTCACGGGCCCAGCCGCTCTGTGGCATGTGGGATCTTCCAGGACCGGGGCACGAACCCGTGTCCCCTGCATCGGCAGGCGGACTCTCAACCACTGCACCACCAGGGAAGCCCTGGGCCCAGTTTTTAACCTTGAGAGAATTTCCATGTTCTGGCACAGAATTCTGTCCTATGAGTAAGTAGTCTTTTAAAAAACATCAAAATAAAAGTATTTTGGACAAAGCCAGAGATTAAAATTTAAACAATTTAGGAAAATTATGCAGAAGAATTTTGCCCTATCAGTAAGGATTGCTGAACTCCACACCTGCAGAGTAAGACAGGTTCCTGAGTGCAAGAGTTGCGTGATTTCTAATGGTCTTTCATTGCTAATTTGCCATCCTACATATCTTTCCCACACTACTTTTTCCTTCCTTGTACCATATGGAATTGACTCTTACAGTCTTCATCACTTGCGTTTTCTTTTCTTTTCAAATTTATTTAAATTGAGGTATCATTGACATATAACAATGATAGTAATTTCACGCACACAATGCAATGGTTTAACATTTGTATATATTGCAAAATGATCACCACAATAAGTCTAGTTAACATTCATCACTATACATATGTACAATTTATTTATTTATTTTTCTTGTGATGAGAATCAATTGGGTTTTCTTCCTTTTTGGCTTCCCATTGGTTCAACCAATGAGATTCTACTAGGACATAAAAGAATAGGTGAAGAAGGAACTTGAGTTTCTTTCTTCCCATGGACCTTGGGAAGCAGGTTCAGAAGTTCTGGTAGTAGTATGTCCCTCTATGACTATAGCTTCAAATTTCTGTGACTCCAGTATCATAAATTCCTCCCCTTGTCCCTTGACAGTTCCTTGGGTGTTTACATATCCTCTCATTTATTGACTGATTATTATCCACAACCTAATTGATATTCCTTTCACTAAGGCCTCTTCTAATACAAGGAGGAGGGGGCACACAAGAGGATTCCAGGCAAAAAGATCAAGAACAAAGGTGTTGAGAGTTGAAAGAGCTTGGCACATTCCAGAAGGAAGTATAAACCAGTGCGTTTGAGCAGTGGAAGCAAAAGGGGAAGTGGCAGGACATGTGCTTGAAGGAACAATCAGGTACAAAATCATACAGATGGGTAGGTCAGAATAAAGAGCATGAATTTAAGTGCAATGGGAGGCCACTGTAGGTGACATCTGGGTTGGTCGAGGACAGGACTGAAGCAGGCAGATTACTCTGAGAAGCACTACAATATTTTCAGAAATGGTGTTTTGAAACATGTTGGAGATGGAAATGGAGATAGTGGAAGGACATAAACTTCAGAGGTAGAACTGACAGGAGTTGCAGTTCCAGGTTTATTCATTTATTTATCCATTCAATTTATATATGCTAATTAAATGCCAAATTAGCATATGCCTTGTGCTATGCCTTGTGTTAAGATATGACAATGGATGTTACAGATACTAAACAAATAATTACACAAAGAATTATATTATTGCCTTGTTATCAGTGCTATAGAAGAAAAAGTAAATGATCTTATGAAAATTTGTACCAGGGACTCCTAACCAGCATGGATGTTTAGAGATGTCCTCAATGAAGGAATGATCTCTAAGATAAGAAGTGAAGGATAAGTATATGTTACAAAAGCAGTAAAGGGTATCTAAATTTGGGTTTCCCCCAAAGTTTACCCTAAGAAAAGGATTCAAGTGCTAGCAGGTTTTTTTGGGGAGGCAGGTGATGCCACAAAATACCAAGAGAAGAGTGGGGAATAGGATGGGGAGGGAAGACAGCCAATACAGGGTGTGGAATCAAGTAGCTATCTGTGGACAATTGGGGCCCAGTCCTATGGGAGAAATCTGGAAGTGGAGTAGAACACGGGCCTCAGGATTACCCCACCAGGGAGTGAGAGAGTTGAGGTGTTTATAACCAACTCTCATCAGTTATTCGTTGGGGACTGTGTCTGGAGCCTTAACTCTCCAGATCTGAGAGGCAGAGTAGAATTTCCTGGTTTTGAAGAAAGTCTTCATGTGGAGACGCACAGGCTGGCAGTTGGCAATCATTTGTGTGCAAATGAGTTGCCTCTGTAAATATGTATAACTGAATCACTTTGTCGTACACCTGAAGCTAACACAGCATTGTTAATCAACTGTACACCAATATAAAATAAAAAGTTAAAAAAATTTAAATATACAAATGTATGACATACATTTTAGTTCTCAACTTTTTTTACGTTCTCTAATATGTATTACAAATGTAGCCATTGCTTTAAAATGTATCATGTAAATATAAACAAATTGCTGGAAAAAAAATATCCAGAGAAACATGGTTAAGTCACCAACAGAAACTGCCACAAGGGTTCAAAGAGACTCATGGAACAAGAGTGGCCAAGACTTTGGGTTAAGACAAAGCTTGCTATAGTCTTGGAACAACAAAAAGGCTGTCCTTTAGAAGGCGAAAAGATAGAGACTCAGGGGAACAGAATGGAGGGCAGTTAATATTTGGAATCAGAGAAGGTACTATTGGAACAACCATTATGATTCAACAATGTTTGAGCTACAGATTGGAAACGCAGTTGCTATACAAGAGATACCAAGAAACTAAAATCTTACCAAGGGAAGTAGGGCATCTGCACAGGTAAATAACAAAACAAGGTAGTTCACACTGGCAAAGTGGGAGCCATGCAGGGAGGAGTGGATTGTCATCAGGAGATGAGAAGGCTGGAAAGGATTTTGAGAGTCAAATGGTCCTTTATCTGGGCTTTGAGGGATAAGAAATGCAAAGCATGTTTCCAGAAAGGGAATGTCATGAACAAACGTTCTGTCAAAGAAATAGATGTGGCATTCCTGACACAGTTACAGGCATCTGAATGCAAACTTCACTAATGAATAAGCAAATATTGATACATGGTTTGCTCACCTCCTCCTGCTGTCCCAGGAGAGGCCCCCTCTGTTTCTTGTGTCAGGATTAGCATTAAAACATGAAGGTGTTTGGAGACAGCTAAGTAGCAAGGCAGAAGAGAGTCAGGAAATATCAGATCCCACCCCACAAATATTATTGGAGAAAGAAAAATTGAATGGCATTAGTGGTGGCAAAGTTTTAGAGAAAAAGAAAACTGTTCCCAGGGCTTCCCAGGTCATAGGAAATGATAGAAGAGAATGTCTGAGACTTCACAATTTAGTTTCTTGACAAGTTTAGTAAGCCCAGTTTGGTAGGTACTACCAGACAAGGTAGTAAATAGAGTTCGTCTTGCATAACAGCTCTTATCAGTTTGTTGCCTGTCTCTAGACTACTATGTTATAAAGATTCAGAGGGCTCACTTAAAATCAGCTGGAAGGAGATCTGGGATCCATTGCTGATGTCTGTCATGGGCATGGGGTATAGGGTGTAGGCATTATGTTTGTAAAGACTTAGTGCATATTTTAGGAATGTGTTCAGCTGCACGTGGCAGAGATCCAATACCAGTGACCGAATATGGGTTTATTTTTCTCACATAGAGAAAAGACTGGAGCTAGAGAGCTTAATTTTTTTTTTCTTTAATGCTCATTCCCTATTGCTATCAAGGATCCAAGCCCATTTTTCCTTCCTGTCTTTCCTTCCTAAATTATGCTAGTAATTTAGCTGTGATGATGAATTAATTTTATGTGTCAGCTTGACAGGGCCATGGGTCCCTAGATATCTGATCTAATATTATTTTGGGTATATCTCTGAGAATGTTTCTGGATGGGCAGCCAGTCTCTAAATGTGCATGGGCCAGCTGCTTGGCTGACCATGGACATGGGCCTTTTCTGACATTACATTGTGATCCCCGGTTGTGAGGCGTATGTGACTATTGAGAAGTCAGCCGTGCAGGCAGGTACCCAGAAGTCTGGTTCACAGAAACTGGACTGGAGAAGTGTGCCTTTTCATGTCATCCCCATTGTCCTCTTGCCAGGGAAGACCTGGCAAGGGCTCTATTCTTTGTTGCAAAGGACATAAGCTCTTCCTGTGTTAGACCTATGGACAATGTCTATTATTGCCCTCTCTTTCCTCATGATGTAGATCTTTCTGGGTCAGTTGCATTGCTTTTGGGCTTAGCTTCTCCAATGTTACTAGCATATGCTGTGGGGATGGTAGCTTCCCCTGCAGCTCCAGCCTGGCTTCTGGAGAGGAGCCATGGGATTCTGAGGGTGGTGTCCATGTTCTCCCATACAAGAGCATTGCTGGGCTCTAGGTGAGAACTTGGAGCCCGAATGAACTCCATGCCCAAAGTAAAGCTTAGAGAAAGAGATAAGTCCATTCCTGTATTTTTGGATCCCTAGAAAGCATCAGGGTGGACAGGAAACTCATTCCAGCATTTTTTCTTCAGTCTGGAGCCTTAACTTTCAAGAGTAAAAGCTGAGAATTTGATAACTAAAGACCAGCTGCTAAATTCAATCTTGGACCAACCTAGGCTGAAGGCTGGGAGAAAGGATTATGATCATAAATCAGATGGGTAGGTTTTGTTGACCATTCATCTGTTATTTTCCCTTAGCTTACCAGACTCAAGTACTTTGAAATGCTATCTTTTGGTTCTCTACCTCTATCCAAAGAAATTAGATGTGGTATCCCAGGTAGGATTGCCAGATAAAATACAGGATGTACATTTAAATTGAATGTCAGATAAACAATCAATAAATAGTATATGTTTATCCCAAATATTACATGGGGTATTCTTATACTAAAGAATTATTCACTTTTTTTTAACATCTTTATTGGAGTGTAATTGCTTTACAATTTTGTGTTAGTTTCTGCTGTATAACAAAGTGAATCAGCTATATGTAAGCATATATACCCATATCCCTTCCTTTTTGCATCTCCCTCCCACCCTCCCTATCCCACCCCTCTAGGTGATCACACAGCACTGAGCTGATCTCCCTGTGTGATGCAGTTGCTTCCCACTAGCAATCTATTTTACATTTGGTAGTGTATATATGTCAATGCTAATTTCTCACTTTGTCCCAGCTTACCCTTCTCCCTCCCCATGTCCTCAAGTCCATTCTCTAAGTCTGTGTCTTTATTCCTGTGCTGCCCCTAGGTTCTCCAGAACCATTTTTTTTTTAGATTCCATATATATGTGTTAGCATACGGTATTTGTTTTTCTCTTTCTGACTTACTTCACTCTATATGACAGACTCTAGGTCCATCCACCTCACTACAAATAACTCAATTTCATTTCTTTTTATGGCCGAGTAATATTTCATTGTGTATATGTGCCACATCTTCTTTACCCATTCATCTGTCGATGGACACTTAGCTTGCTTCCATGTCCTGGCTATTGTAAATAGTGCTTCAGTGAACATTGTGGTTCATGTCTGTTTTTGAATTATGGTTTTCTCAGGGTATATGCTCAGTACTGGGATTGTTGGGTCATATGGTAGTTCTATTTTTAGTTTCTTAAGGAACCTCCATGCTGTTCTCCATAGTGACTGTATCAATTTACATTCCCATCAACAGTGCAAGAGGGTTCCCTTTTCTCCACACCCTCTCCAGAATTTGTTGTTTGTAGATTTTTGATGATGGCCATTCTGACCAGTGTGAGGTGATATCTCATTGTAGTTTTGATTTGCATTTCTCTAATGATTAGTGATGTTGACCATCCTTTCATCTGTTTGTTGGCAATCTGTATATCTTCCTTGGAGAAATATCTATTTAGGTCTCCTGCCTGTTTTTTGGATTGGGTTTTTTTTTTTGGTTTTTTTTTGTTTTTTTTTTTTGTTTTTTTTTTGATGTTGAGCTGCATGAGCTGCTTGTATATTTTGGAGATTAATCCTTTGTCACTTGCTTCGTTTGCAAATATTTTCTCCCATTCTGAGGGTTGTCTTTTCATCTTGTTTATGGTTTCCTTTGCTGTGCAAACTTTTAAGTTTCATTAGGTCCTATTTGTTTCTTTTTGTTTTTATTTCTATTTCTCTAGAAGTTGGGTCAAAAAGGATCTTGCTGTGATTTATGTCATAGAGTGTTCTGTCTATGTTTTCCTCGAAGAGTTTTAAAGTGTCTGGCCTTACATTTAGGTCTTTAATTCATTTTGAGTTTATTTTTGTATATGGTGTTAGGGAGGGTTCTAATTTCATTCTTTTACATATAGCTGTCCAGTTTTCCCAGCACCACTTATTGAAGAGGCTGTCTTTTCTTCGTTGTATATTCTGCCTCCTTTATCAAAGATAAGGTGACCATATGTGCATGGGTTTATCTCTGGGCTTTCTATCCTGTTCCATTGATCTATATTTCTATGCCGATACCATACTGTCTTGATGACTGTAGCTTTGTAGTATAGTCTGAAATCAGGGAGCCTGATTCCTCCAGCTCCTTTTTTCTTTCTCAAGATTGCTTTGGCTATTCAGGGTCTTCTGTTTTTCCATACAAATTGTGAAATTTTTGTTCAAATTGTGAAAAATCCCATTGGTATTTTGATAGGGTTTGCTTTGAATCTGTAGATTGCTTTGGGTAGTATGGGTCATTTTCACATTAATGATTCTTCCAACCCAGGAATATGGTATATCTCTCCATCTGTTTGTATCATCTTTAATTTCTTTCATCAGTGTCTTATAGTTTTCTGCTTACAGGTCTTTTGTCTCCTTAGGTAGGTTTATTCCTAAGTATTTTAAAGAATTATTCATTTTTTATCTGAAATTCAAATTTAACTGGCATCCTGTTTTTTTTAACATTTTACTTTGAAATTATATCTTCTCAGAAAGTTGTAAAGATAGTATATAGAGGTCCCATGTATACTTCACCCCCTATAGTATATAGAGGTCCCATGTACGGTTTGCCCTAATGATTGCTCTTATACTGTTATAGTACAATATCAAAACCAGGAATTTTATATTGGTACATTGTGTGCATGGTTCTATGTCATTTTATAACGTGTAAACTTATGTAACCACTACAAAGATCTTCCTCATGCTATCCCTTTATCATTGTACTCTCCTCTCTTTGCCCACCTCAAAATATCTAACTCCTGGTAATCACTAATCTATTTCCCATCTCTCTAACTTTGTCATTTGAGGATGTTATATAAATGGAATCATATATTATATGACTTTTTGAGATTGGCTTTCTTCACTGAGTATAATGTCCTTAAGGTTCATCCAATTTGTCCCATGTATTAGATAACAAAATATGTGAAGCAAAACTGATTGAAGGGAGAAAAGAAATAGACAAATTCACAATTATGGCTAGGGACTTCGACACCCAGTTTTCAATAATTGATAGAACAACCAGACAGAAAATCTAAGATATAGAAGAATTCAAACCCTGCCAGCAGCCAATAGGATTTAAACAATATTTTTCAAATGTTCCACTCAACCACAGTGGGCTACACATTCTTTCCAAGCACCAGTGGGACACATACCAAGATAGAACATATCCTGGGCCATAAAACAACCTTCAACAAATTTAAAAGAATTGAAATCATACAGACTACATTCTCTGACCACAATGGAATCAAACTAGAAATCAATCACAAAAAGATAATCTCCAAATATTTAGAAATGAAATGACACATTTCTAAGTAATCTTTGAGTCAAAGAGAAGTTTCAAGAGAAAGAAGCTCAAAAAATAAAGTCAAAATAAACCCAAAGCAAGAAGGAAGAAGGAGCAAACAAAACAAGAGCAGGACTCAATGTAATTGAACACCCCTATATATATATATATATATATATATATATATATATATATATATATATATATATATATATATATATAAAATCAATGCAACAAAACTAAATTTCTTTTAAAAGATTGTTAAAGTTGACAAGCCTCTAGCAAGAATGACAAAGATAAACAAAAGAGAGAAGACACAAATTACTAATAACAGGAAAGAAGCAGGGAATATCACTACAGATTCTGCAGACATCAAAATAATAAGGAGAATATCATAAAAACATCTGTATACACATGAATTTGACAACTTAGATGAAATGGGCCAGTTTTTCATAAAGTACAACCTATCACAGCTCACCTAATGTAAAATAGATAATTTTAACAGCCCTTTATAAAATATAAAAATTATATAATATAAAGGAAGTGAGCATTTTTAACTGAGAACATTGCCACTAAATAAGAAAGTGGAGAATGTGACAGTGTGTAGCAAGCAGCAGTGTCATCCACATCTCTTTAAACATGGTAATGACTTAACTGAAGAAATTGCTGAGAGGCCATGAATATCCTATGCTCTAAATTCCAAGAAATTGCATTAATCTACAGGTTGCTCTTATTGTTTATTCCCCCTCAGGACCTGCATCATACTCACCTGTTTTTGCCTCTGACAGTGATGGAGGCAAAACATCAATATGGTTTTATCCGTCTTGTGAGGATGGACCTTAGAAATGGAGGCTTTGCTCTCTTCTGTGGATGATGACAAAGTAAGACTTGACTCATGCTTTCTCTTGGTTCCCACAGCAAAGCTACTGAAACAGTATCAGGAAATTGTAAGAATCTTGAAGGGTCAAGAGTCAACAAGCATTTGTTGTTTCTCACTTTCTACTTAACTCTTAATATTTTCTCATCTGTCAAATAGCTTTAGTTTGTCTTATTCATCAGGAGTAAAAGGCTCACAGTGGTTGTGAAATGGTCTTTGGACTGTGTGTCAGTCACTTTAATCCTGGGAAAAGGCATTATATTTCATTTTTTCTTATTCCCTCTTAAAGGACAAAACAAACCCTTTTCCAATTAGAACCTCTAACAGTAGTTTTGAGAGAGTATTTCAGACACAGCTCTCATGATGTCCCCCTGGTTGGTAGAGAAGATTGTGTGGGAATGAAAGCTATGGAAGCTGCAAACAATTAGTATAATGCTTTTGTCTAGAAATGTACATGTATCTCAGTAAAACACTGAATTTGTTATTATTGTATTGTGTATTATTACTATTGTCTTTTGTTGTTACTATCATTATGATTATCTTCATTATCATTTTAGAATACAAGTTCTTTGTTATTACAATAAAATGTCCCTAGTGACACAACTAAAATGTCACTTATTCCTGTTTTCAAATGTGTATATATGCATAGATGTGTGTAGGTGTAGTTTACACATTCTTGTATTTCTCTAGATTACCTTTTTGTTGGCTTAGAAAGGCTAAGTATGAATGTAGCTAGCCTAAGACTGTAGAAAGTTCCTCTTTGAAAGAGAATTTTTTCTCAATTTTGAATTTCCTTTGCCAGTCATTAGAATTTGGTGGGAAATTCCAGTCCTATGAGAAATGCTGACATTAAATTTCTGTAAAATATCTAGAACAATTGATGTTACCTGAACCAGGCCTAATCAATTCTTAATATAAAAAGCTCTTCAGAACAAGGGGGGGATGGACAGGCTTATGGTAAAAGGAAGTTAATCCAATGTTTTCTCTTTTAAGCTAGGAGTTTCCAAAGAAATAAGATCATGAGAATGTCAGGGACTACTTTGGAATAGAAAGGCAAGACAGACATTTATTTTCCTCATCCTTTGGAACTGATATGTCCCAGATCTCCAGTCCAAGGCCACCTTCAGCCACCTTCCCTGGCCAGCCTGTGTCTCTCTTCAACAGTGGCTTTCTGCCACCCCACCTCACCCTGGCACATTTTAAAAAATTTATCTCATTTTTGAGCCACTGAGATAATGATAGAGAATAAACCTAATCAGCCCTGTTTAGAGAGCCTAATTTGTGAAAATTTACAAAAATATATTATATCAGCTAAGGATATATACACAAATACATTCCACTCAAATCACAATTTACCTACTGTACTTATAATGATAGGTATTCTCTGTCTAGTCGAAGTTGATTTTCAAAAAGATAAGCTTTAATTTCATGGATTCCCTTAACTAGCTGCACTGCTTGCTCTGTTTCCTTGATTCTTTATGTAACATAATGAGTAACTTGATATCTGCCTCATATTTTATGGACGCATAATTCATCTCAATTCCAGATGCAGGAAGTTATTTCTGCTTGAGTTCCCAATGTTTTATCCACAGCCTCAATTAGATGATTATTTAACAGCCAGTTGAATTCCCAGACCAAACCATCAAGGCCTAGGTCTTTAATTGCCTAAAAACTGTTTGTTCTGGGCTTCCCTGGTGGCGCAGTGGTTGAGAGTCCGCCTTCCGATGCAGAGGACACGGGTTCGTGCCCCGGTCTGGGAGGATCCCACATGCTGCGGAGCGGCTAGGACCGTGAGCCATGGCCGCTGAGCCTGCGCGTCTGGAGCCTGTGCTCCGCAACGAGAGAGGCCACAGCATTGAGGGGACTGCGTACCGCAAAACACAAACAACAACAAAAAAAACTTTTTGTTCTAACATTTGGCTTTCAAATATCCTGCTGGGTCAAGTTTCATTGGAAAAAGATGGCTTTCCTAGCCTAAGAAGATTTTAGAGGATAGAATATAAGCAGTGCCTCAATAAGATAACAAAACATATCTAAAATATTTTTACCTAAAATTCGTATTTATTAAGCCTTGTGTATGTGTGTATACTAAGAAAAAAAAAAAAACCTAGATTTTCTCCATATTAAAAGTATCGGGAATTTAGTTTCCTTCAATGCCAAAATCTACCTTTAATCATAACTAAAGGTGATGAAGAGGCAAATAGGTATATAGTGCATTAAGGGATTAATACTTTCTCGTAGGAAACAGTAAACTCAACTTGATGTTGTTGCAGCCAGTAATTTTTAAATCCTCCATTAAGTATCCAATTATCCCTAAGACGTGTGTTGGCATAACAGACACAGAGCATCATGGGGTGTATTATTTTTATGATGGAAGAGTAAATATTTAATAGAATCTTACTTCTTTAGGAAGTGATAATATCAATACCAGGATATGGTACATCAAATGAAAATGTTACATAGTTAGAATGCTGTAACAGACACACTTATGAAAGTGCTGGAACACTCCCAAAAAGCATTTGAGAAAAGATAAACACAAAAGGACATTAAATAATGTCATTCAGTTATCCTTTTATGTAAGAAGAGCCAAATAAGTGGAAATGAAACCATTGCAAAGTCATTTGAACTTAAATCTCAAAAAACATAAGAAGAGTGCTTTAATCCTAGCATTGACCAGACTTCCTTTGCAAACCTGAGCAAATGCCATTGTCTTTAACCTCATTTCTCCATTTCTGAAATGAGAAAGATTGGATTTTGTTTCTTCAAGGATCCTTGAAGTGATTAATTGCCTAATGGTTTCTAAAGATCTTTGAAAACCAAAGGGCTGAGATTTAACATATTATGGTGCATCCCCCCCTTGATCATGGCATTTCTGAAATTTCTTTGTAATTAAGTTTCCATTCTCTCTCTCTCTACTTTTTAAAATCTTACTGATTATTTTTCTTGAGATACGTTTTACTGAGAAAAGGGCCAATAGAGCCACTGACAAGCATTTGGATAAGACAAGTTGTTTCGGGTTTATTTTCTAAAATGTGACACTGCCTTCTCTCTTTTTAAAATTTCTTTTTTTCTCTCTTCTCTTTATTTTCCTTTATATTCCTTCCTCTTTATTTTTTTCTTCTCTTTCCCTCATTCCATGACATATTGCAAACATATAGAAAAGTGCAGAGAATAATGTAAGACTTCCAAGGCATGCAGCCATGACACAGATGTCATAAAGAAAAATGGTATAGATGATCTTCTTTGCAAAGCAGAAATAGGGACACAGATGTAGAGTACAAATGTATGGATACCAAGGAGGAAGGGGGTGGGGTGGGATGAATTGGGAGATTGGGATTGACATATATACACTACTATGTATAAAATAGATAACTAATGAGAACTTACTGTAACTTACTTACTGTAAAGAACACAGGGAACTTTACTCAGTGATCTGTGGTGACCTAAATGGGAAGGAAATCCATAAAAGAGAGGATATATGTATACATATGTATGATTCACTTTGCTGTACAGCAGAAACTGACGCAACAGTGTAAAGCAGCTATACTCCCCCTGCAAAAAAAAATCCATCCAGAGTTCTAACACAAACATGTTTTAGTTTCCCATCTGTCAATTGTAGGAACAAATCATGTCAAATATATTGAGATAAAGAAATATGATGGATAGAATAAGTGGAGAATATTGGGTAAGATGGTATTTTTTTCACAAAATATTGACCATCACAGACCCAGAGGAAACTGAGAAGGGCTATCTTAATTTTTTCTGATAAAAAATTGAAACCCGAATAAGCCACAAATTGCTTGCAAAGAACTTCAAAGTAAAAGTAGGCTTGGCAGCGAGATTTTGCCCATTGCCTCAAGAGCTATCACAGTTCATTCTTCTCCATGGCTGGTATGAATGTTTCAGCTCATTTCTTAGCATTATAAATAATTCATTAGACACTATATGTAATTCACAATCTTCCCTAAATATTGGAAGTCACAAGCATGCCCATGCCTCATGGTTCTAGCTATTTGTGAGTGTTGCTTTTAAGTGCCAGGGATATGGTTCAGTAAATTATTAGAAGCATATTAATTAGCTGTTTTTCATTAGGCAGTATTGCAAGAAAGATCAACAACAAAATGTTAACAGGTGGAAGATCTGATTTATTGCATATCTCATAAAACAACACCAAACAAACTTTGGTACAAGTTCATAGTCTCTGTTGCATTAGTTAATTCTGTTATTCACTAATGAACTCTAATATTAATAAATTAACTTATTCATAAAAAAGGATAATGTTGGGGCTTCCCTGGTGGCGCAGTGGTTGAGAGTCTGCCTGCCGATGCAGGGGACACCGGTTCGTGCCCCGGTCCGGGAAGATCCCATATGCCGCGGAGGGGCTAGGCCCGTGAGCCATGGTCGCTGAGCCTGCGCGTCCTGAGCCTGTGCTCCGCAACGGGAGAGGCCAAAACAGTGAGAGGCCCGCATACCGCAAAAAAAAAAAAAAAAAAAAGAATAATGTTTAGCTTCCTTATAGTTTTAATAGAAATAAAATTTTACTTATGGGTGAAGTTTCAAATGTGCCCCTCCCCAGCTCCACTGGCTTCTCTCCTTCTATGAGTTAACCACTGTCTTCAAGATTTTTGTGTCCCTACCAGTATCTTTTTCCATGTGGATGGACGTTTATGTTGTTTTCAAGATTTACTATTTAAAAAAATTGTAATGAACATTTGTGTACTTATTTCTTTTTGGACTGGTATAAGATTTTCTAGTCTGGACCCTCACAGGGAAATTTTTGAGTCATAGATAATTTTATATTCAACTAACTTCAGTATTTTCAAATTGTTTTCTAGATTGGTTATAATGCCAACAGCAGATAGATTATGAGGCTCGTTAGGTCCCTGGATCATCTTTAATTCTGGAGATTGTCAGTCTTAAACATTTCTCATGTGATAGGTATTAAATCATATCTTATTTTTCATGTATGTTTTTTGAGGTATAATTTGCATATAGTAAAATTCACCCTTTTGAGTGTACAGTACAGTATTAGAAATTTTAACAAATTCATACAGTTGTGTAACCACCACCACAATCAATATATAGAACATTTCCATCACCTCCCCAGAATTCCTTTATTTCTCTTTATAGCCAGATCCTTTTTAATTCTCACAAATAGAGCTTCATGGATGCAAGCTGACTGACACACATCCAGGCAACACATCTGTAATCAAGGCACTGGGTTTGGGAATGCCAGCTGAATCTATCTCTTTTATTGAGAAAGCAATTTTTTAAAAAAAGGCATCAGCAGGTATCTCTTTAAGTCTACTTGGTCAGAATTAATTGGGTGTGTTTTTGGGCAGGATGCAGGGAGCATCTTCTGGGAGTTTGCTTGGAAATGCATAGAATTTATAGATTAATGTAGAAAATAAATATGGTCTAACACTGCATGTAGTTGGGCCTTTTTATGTATTTTGATCAAATTTTATATTTTCTCCATAGTCAAAAAAAAGTGAAAAATTCTTGCACATTTTATTAGATTTATTCCTATATACTTCAAATTTATTTTTCAATTGCCAATTAATTTCTAATGATCCTATTTTATAAATGTTATTTTTATTTACTGAACTCTGTATAAATTTTCTAAACTTTTTCTAATTATAAATTCAGAATCTTCTAAATTTTTATTTAGATGAATATTTAATCTATGAATGATGACAATTTGGACTCTTCTTTTGCAATTCTTATAGTTTTCTTTCACATTTTCCTTTCTTCATTCCCATTTTTCTTCCTGGTTTGCTCCCTTTTGCATATTTGTTTTAACATTTATGACCTATAAATGTATCTGTTCTTAGTATTCTTTTTTGAAGTAGTTTAACATCTGTCTGTTTTTCTCATGAATTAAACTCTTAAGCAAACATTTATTTTTATATTTGTAAGAGAGTCATGATTTTACATTTTTTTTAACATTATCATTTAACTGTTTTCACTCTTAGAATTTCTGTTTGGTAAGTATTCAAATCTGATTTTTGTTCCTCCATATTGTTTTAGTTTTTTTCTCACGTTTTCTGATTTTTTTTAACTGTAATAAGAATATTTCTGATTGCCTTAACTTTTCTAGCTCTTAGCAGTGCTGTTATCTCCTGCTTGTTGCTTTTCCTGCCTTTCCTCTTGGGAATATGATTCCTGGTATGGTTTGGAACTTTTAAAGTCCTATTGCCTTTAGCACAATTTGCTTTTATTGTGGAATTTCTATCTGCCATGGGTTGTGGAGGGTTCCCTATAGAATAATTTTTGCTTTTGCTAGGGCATGGGTGTGAATGAGCTGTGTTGTTAAAGTTCTGACCTGGTGTTCCTACATATGAGTATGGTGCTGGCTCAGTTTCCATTTTTCACAGGGGAACATTATGGTCCTATCTTGTTTGTATGTTTTCTTATTGTTTCTCTGGCATATCAATCAGAGTTCAATGTAAGGTATAGAAAAGGGTTTAATAGAATGAATTAGGCTTGACAAATTGAAGAAGTGGATTCTAGAAATCACTCCCAGACTAAAAAACTCATCCTACCCTCAGTCAGAAATCACCATAGGTTCTGTGGTAGAAACATGAAGCTACTGCTGGCACCCCTGCCACTACCACCAGTGCCTCTCTAATCCCAGAAAGTCTAAAGAACAGGCACTAGACAGATGTAGCTGAAAACACAATTCTACAGCTTTGCTTACAAAAGTCATTGAAAAATGAGCCCAACTCTTTTCCACCTTCCAGTCTCATGTGAGGGCAATGATTGGTAAACCATTTCCCAGTTCCCTTGCTGTGTGGAATCTAGGACATGTAGTCGATTTCAGTTTTGTTTCTAATTTATTTTCTTTTGATTTGCTTTCAACACCTCCAGTCAGAATGAGGGTGTAATGAAGCTTGAGTAATTCAATCAATAATGGCCACACCTAGACTAAAGGGGGATGTTCCTTTCAGGGAAATGGTTTTTGTTCCCCACTTCTCAGGTACTGATGGTCAAGTGTCCGCTGAGTCCTACAGGAAGCAGATGCTAAGGTGGAGTCAGGACTGTAAACAATTTACTGGGGAATAACACTTGGGAAATGAAAAGGGTGGACTCCAACTGGGAGAAGGAGGCATCTGACTCCAGTACAGATCTAATCGAGTCCACTAGTCCAACAGGGGGCTTCAGGACAAAGGTGGCCCATTAAAGGACTCCCACGTGGTATGGAAATGGCCAGGCCCTTGGACCAAAGGCTTGCGCAGTCATTGGCTGCAGCAACTCTAGGCCGTAAAGCTGAGGGGAGCCTGATGAATTCAATAACACCTGAAGGCTCTCAGCTCATGACACTCCTTGCAGCAGGGCAATGTGCTCTTTCCTAAAGGGAGATCTTGGCAGGGTCTCACTATGCCTGCCAGAGATCACTTGGCCTGTCACTAGGTTTGTGTCAACCCTTGCTGCCACCTATAAGGGCCTGCCTCTGCTCTAATACCCAAATGCATTGCCACAGCATCAGCTCTTATTTGCTTCCTTGGTTGCTTCTTCATTCTGGGCACAGAAAAATTGTCTTTTTTTTTTTTCCTTCAAGCTTGGCTACATCATCAGAATTTCTACGTGTTAACCATAGGCATACAGCTGTTTCTTGTCATCTCAATCTGTCTTTTTGCATCACTAAATTTATTTGCCTCCAAGACATCACTTACTAGAGACTTGCTGGAGTCAGTCATCACGTTTGATGCAATTATGAATGTCACTGAGACAATAAGGAAGAATGATCCTCTAGTTGCCACAGATTCACCTGTAAATTGTCCTGGTTACTGTGACTTCATGGTTCAATATTGTCCTGCTTCTAGCCGAGTCAACTGACAACTACTTGACAATTTTAATGATCATTATGCTAGGAGATGGAGGAAATAGAAAATGGAAAAGAAATTGTTTGTATATTTAAGTAGCTCTTAGTTGGATGTACTAATACACAAGGAAGAGTTGAAAAACAATTAGTGTGAAATTATATGGCTTGAACCCTTCCTACTCAAAGTGTGGACTGTGGACTACCAGCAATGGCCGCACCACAAACGCATAATAAATGCAGATTCTGAGGCCATACTCCAAACCTATTGAGTCATAATCTGCACTTTAACAAGATCCCCAATGATTCATATGTACTTTAAGGTTTGGAAAGTACTCATTTATACAAAAATGCCATTGTTGATGGATTTGGGAGAAAGAAACTCAACAGGAACAGAGAGAAACAGGGCCCTTAAATGGTTGTATGTGATCTCACCTTAAAAGAGAATAAATAGAGTTATATGGAAGGGATTTCAGTTCTGTGGAACAAAATGTGATAATTCAATTTTAAAACCTTTCAGAGAAACCTCCAATATTAACCTAAGAATCCACTATAAAATTTTATGGGACATCTAATAAAAGATTATTTTAATTGATATTGACATTTATGTTGTATGTCTTCTATGCTGTAGGAATTTTCATGAAATACATGAAGCCCTTTTGATAATTCATTAACTAGAGCTAGAATGGTCTGAATTTATATTGAATTTCAATATATAGCAAATTTTGCTATTATAAGGCACTTTGTGGCCAAAAAGTGTAGTTTTATTCTAAAGTAATCTTAGTAAATTCTATCACAGGTATTCTCTGGATTATAGAGAGACTGACATTTTTATGAAGTGGGTTTTGCCAACAATATTTTTGGTGTCTTTCCCCTGTATTCCTACCTCTTCTATGAAGTGGAAACTGTAACTTCACAAAGCAGATCCACATGCTCTGAAACAGTGGAAAGGCGGCTTTTGTTATAAATTAAAATATGTCTTCTTTGATTTCTTCTCACATTATTAAGACAGGTAAATTGTATTTTCATGAAATGTTTCCATGTAGAAAAAAACTCTGCTGATAGATAATATTATTTCAGAGGGTCTCACTGCAGCTGCCATCCTTTTATTTCTAACTCCAAATCAGAGAGAGGGGACAAACAACACTTGTCTGACACAACTGATTCCAAATCTCAGTGTTATAGAGAGAAGAAAAACACTTCTAGGTATGACTTCAATGCAATTTTTAAAAATTGTCCTCAGGGACTCTGGTTTTTATAGCTTGAGTTAGAAGACATATTAGTGACAGCTGAGAGGGAAGTACAAGGAGGAATCTCAGTTGTGAAGATTGTAGTTTATGTTCAATGTATTAGGAATGAGGACATTGGTTTAATTCCAGTTTATTTATTAAGTGGTTCTTATCTCCCTGTTTTGCTCTCAGTTTCCTAATTTATAGGCAAGTTCAGATATTAATACTGAAAAAAAGACAAGCGGTAGATTAACCAATTTAGTGACTAAACAATCAGGCTTCATTTTATTTATTTATTTATTTATTTTTCGCGGTACGCGGGCCTCTCACTGTTTTGGCCTCTCCCGTTGCAGAGCACAGGCTCCGGACGCGCAGACTCAGCGGCCATGGCTCACGGGCCTAGCCTCTCCGCGGCATGTGGGATCTTCCCGGACCGGGGCACGAACCGGTGTCCCCTGCATCGGCAGGCGGACTCTCAACCACTGCACCACCAGGGAAGCCCCAGGCTTCATTTTAACAACTTCATTGAGATATAATTCACATACCATAAAATTCACCCATTTAAAGCATACAGTGCAGTGGTCTTTAGTACATTTAGCATATTAATTGTGTAACTATCTCCACAATCAATTTTAAAGAACTTTAATCATCCCAAAAAGAAAGCCGGTACCCTTTCGCAGTCATGACATATTCCTTCTCACCTCAGCCCTGGCAAACACTAGTCTACTTCCTGTCTCTATGGATTTGCCTATTTTGGACATTTAATATGACTAGAATCACACAACATGTGATCTTTTTGTGACAAGCTTCTTTCATTTAGCATGTTTTTAAGGTTTGTCTATATGTTGGCATGTGCCAGCACTTCATCCCTTCCTATTGCTGTGTAATTGAATGGACACAACAATTAGTTTATCCATTCATTCGTTGATGGACATTTTTGTCATTTCCTCTTTTCAGCTATTATGAATAATTTTGCTATGAATATTGGTGTAAAAATTTTCTGTGAAGTCACATTTCATTTCTCTTAGGAGTGAAATTGCTGGGTCATATGGTAAATCTACTTTTAACCTTTTTAAGGAACTGTCAAAACTATTTTCCAAAGTGTCTGCAACATTCTCACAGCAGTGCATGAAGGTTCCAAGTTCTCCACATCCTTGCCAACACTGTTATTGCCTGTCTTTTTTATTACAGCCATCTTAGTGGGTGTGAAATTGTCCCTCATTGTGGTTTCAGCATGCATTTCCCTGATGGCTAATGACATTGAGCACCTTTTTGTATGTGTGTTGATCATGTGTATATATTCCTTGGAGAAGTAGCTATTGAAGCCCCTTGTCCATTATTACAGACTACTGGATGAAGATTGAAGGAGAGCGTCAGGAGCCTGATTGTCGTTGTTATTATATAATTGAACAATTTTCAATATTTCTGTACTGCCTTGTAATATATTAAGATTTATCTTGGATTATCATTCACACACACAAAGTTAACGTAACTTTCTTTATCTAAGAAAAATGATAGTTTTTTTGCAGATTAAATTCTTCCCTCAAGATTTGAGGAGGTCTTATTTCAAGTGTTTATTTCATATAAGGGGGTATCTCCAGGGTGTGTGTGTGTTTGTGTGTGTGTGTGTGTGAGTATGGATATGTGTATCTATGTGTGTCCGTGCATGCCATCATTGGGAATTTACCCTTTTACTGAGTTTGTTGAGTTTTAATGAAGCCTGATATTGTCCCCCAGGGATCTACTCTCTCTCTACTGGGTTCCTTGGTGAACCAAATGATGTCTCAAAATATGATGTTCATGTCTGAGGACCTGGAGTTGTCTGGTTATGTCCACTTATCAGTAGAGTTTGGGGCAATAGCAATATTTGTGGGCTGATCCAAACCACTCCAATCATTTATGGGAAAGAACTGATATTTATACAAATTAATTAGATACTTTGCATTAGTCCTTGCCGTCTTTTTCTTCTTAGTTTCCTGGATATTTGCATTATCTTACTTAGTTGTCTATGATAAATGTACACAATGGCTTAGTCTTAAACAACATCAGGAAAAGGATTTCATGCAAACTAGTAAGAACAAGGAAAAAGTAATTATTTAAGAGAAAGTTAAACAACTGAGGACTTAGGAACGGGAATCAGCTACCCAAGGGTAGCTATAATATCAGCTTTAAAAATGTTTTTGGTTACCTAAAAGTCACAGGAAAAAGGCGAAAAATATTTTTAGAAATCAAAGTATTTTAAGAAAGCAGTTATTTAGTCTGAATTTTAGTTAAGGACATTTTGCTCTTCCTATTTAATTTTAAGAATCGATGCTTGATTTTTTTAATTGATCAAAGATGTTTGGATTTACAAATAATTGTATGAACGAATTTAGCATAGCAGGGTTCTTCATGTGTCTTGTATAATGAACATATTGCAGCAACTATCTTTACTTTCTCATTTCCCATTCACCATCCATTCTTTCAAGTGCATTTGCATTGTCTACACTGAATTATGCAAATAAATGAATTTTATCAAATAAGAGACACATAAAGGTAAGAAGGTCTGACTGAAACATGATGAGTCTGAAATTATTTTCCTTATTCTTCTCCTTGATACTGTACATTCCTGTGTCTCTACAAGCCTTCTGCATTTACTTACATATTTGGCACATATTCATTTAAACTTGCTACTTTTATTTAGAGGGATTCTCCATCTTCTTCATTTGAATTTGTCTTGTCTCTTTCATTAAGCTGGAAACTACTCCAGGGGACTTGGTTTTCCTATGGCTGAGAGAACCAGCACTTTTTTGAGTCCCGGGCTGCTTCTGTGTTGTACAATGATTGACAAGTAGATCATACATCATTGTTGTCATTTTTGCTAGAATTCCAGAAGTTATTATCCTATGTGGGAAATCTTCCTCCCCACCCTATCCCCAAGTCTCCCATCTCTGTTGCTCTCGGATAGGAAGAGCATCAGGCAATCCTGCACTGAGTAGCTGAGTCATCCACCTCAGATGGAGAATGGGACCACAGAAGAGATACTGTGCAGTTTGTTGAGGGCAAAAAGGTTTTAGATTAATGTAAACAGGAGGGAGGAACCAATGTCAGTCTAAGGTCAAAGGCTGAGACTCCTGTTCCAGTGTAAACATAGTATTTTTGCAAAATCTTTGCAAGCACTCAACACGCGAACGTGTCTTTACGCAAAATCAAATGATTGTGGAGTTGGGCTGCATTTATGTATTGCATTCTCAAGCTCCTCATTGTTAAGGCAGTGTAAATATGACTCTTACCTTACAAGCATCTTTAGAAAACATGGAGAAGAAATAGGTGACGTGAAAATGGGAAGATTTCTTGAAGACAATTCAGAGCCAATGGAAGCTACACTGTTTGAAAATCTTAAACTCTCCCACCTTTACTAATATGAAGTGCAGCATATTTTAAATTTTAATTTATGTTTTTATTCTTGGGAATTTGTACCCTCCCTCAGCCAAACCCTCATTTATTTGTTTGCTCTCATCTTTCCTAGAACATCCATATTTTATAGCAAGTAAAAGGCCTGGTTAACCAAAGTTACTAATCCAGGAGGAAGAGTTCCAGCAGGAAGCATTTCTAGACCAGGTCAGTAACAGACAAAATGAGCAAAGAAGCAGACTTGCTGAGCAACTTTTTGGCTAATACTATTGGAAGCAACACTCAAAAGCAATTTACAGCTTTGCAAAGTTTGGGTTTTAAAGCAATCCTTGTCTCCTCATTCATTAGTAAGGTTGCAGGGTTAGTGACTGGGTGATCCTGCCAGGTTCATGTGTATCAGTCCCAGAGGCAAGACTCTGTGTGCTGAGAGCATCCACCAATATGACATAAAAAGTATAATTGTTAACATTTTAACTTGCTTCTCTTTAATTTGTAATAGCTACTAACTGTCTCAGTCACGGACATTCTAAAAAGAAGTGTATAGGGGCTGAGCCTGTTGTAATGGACTATTATTTCTCAAGTTAATGGCAGGAGAGCTTTTTCGGAGCAGGGTAAATTGAGATATCCCCAAATAAATTTAAAAGATTTCATTTCATGATAAACTTCACTTTCAATGTTTTTAATTATTTTTTATTGTGGTAAAATATACATAACAAAAATCTTACCATGTGCAAGTATACAGTTCAGTGATATTAAGGACATTCACATTTTGTGCTACCATGAGCACCATCCAACTCCAGAACTCTTTTCATCTTGCAAAACTGAAACTCTGTCTCATTAAACAACTCCCTGTTCCTCCCTACCCCCAGTCCCTGACAACAACCATTCCACTTTCTACTTTCTGCTCTATGGATTTGACTACTCTAAGTACCTCATATAAGTGGAATCATACAGTATTTGTTCTTTAGTAATTGACTTACTTCACTTAGCATGATGTCTTCAATGTTCATAGCATGTACCAGTACTTCCTTCCTTTTAAAGGCTGGATAATATTATACTGTGTGTGTGTGTATGTATGTATGTATCTATATCTATATCTATATATACATATATATATATTACATTTTGTTTATCCATTCATCTGCCTATGGCCCCTTGGCTTTTCCACTTTGGGCTATAGTGAATAATGATTATCAACTTCATTTTAAAAGGAGAAGTTCTCTGCACTCAAAGTGTTAATGTTTTGTCACAATGTTTCATGTTGGATTTGAAGATAGCAAAATCCATTGAAAAACTGAGATCCATATGCACTGTATAGAAATCATAGATATTATTTATTTATTTTTCTGTCCAGGAATAAAATATTCCTGGAAACCTTTATATTGTGCAGAATAGCCAGTCTTTCAAGCTCAGTGCCTCTGTCCACTAACTGTGTTTACAAGAGAAAGGTGACTGCATTATCTTCCGGAATGGAGGGATACATGCTCCTTTTGCCTGTGATATTTATGGTAAGGACTCTGTTCCAGGGATTTGGGGCTTTATGAGGTTCTCCTCAGTGGGATGCCTTTTAATTGCTTAAGTTATATTAGTCCTTGAGGTAAGATCATTTTCTCAAGTGTCCAACTAAGTCCCCTGATCAACCCTCCTCAAAGCCACAGTAAAATTGGCATGCTTCAGTAGGGCAGGAATGCTAACATCCCAGATCTGAGAGAGGTAATTTCGTCCAAAATGCACTCCAGTGATGTTTATGTTTCAGATAAAGTGCTTACAACACTGTCGCTGCCCTTTTGACCCCTGTTTCCTTGTTCCTGTGCTTCTAGGAGAAAGTGATAATTAAATTCAAATCTTTACTTTTATTAGCTCCCAGAGTGAACTAGGATTTCAGTCCAATCTTATCTCTGGTATAAACATCCTGTTACCATTCATATCTTGGAGATATCTTGGGGAAAACGATTAAATACATTCCATCAAGGGAACATATGAAAACTCCTCAGAATCTGTTCCTTTCTTTCTTTCTTTCTTTTCTTTTCTTTCTTTTTTTCTTTCTTTCTTTTTTCTTTTTTTCTTTTTTCTTTCTTTCTTTCTTTCTTTCTCTCTCTCTCTTTCTTTCTCTCTCTCTCTCTCTTTCTTTCTCTCTCTCTTTCTTTTCAAATTCATGACCATATATATGACAAACTCAAGGCAAAGCATTTTCAGAACAAAAAGGCACACTCTGCAGTGGCTGTTGTGGGGAGGGGCAGCCTGTGAGGTGTGAGTGAGGGAAAGGGGGTGAGGGCTGGAGTTACAGCCATACGCTGAAGTTGTTTCTCAGGTTGGACCCTCTTGTGTGGACAGCATCTTCAGCTGACCTATAGGGGTTGAAAAATAACACTTTAACCTGTTGCAAAACACAGCAGTGAAGATGCACTTCCCAGTTCTCTTAAAAGCAAAACCTGCATGAGCCTTTAGAGATTTTTGACTTCAAATAAGTAGGATCCCACTTCCCGTGGTTGGCTCTATTCTCCTAAACCTCATCTCTTCAAATATAACAAGTGAAGGGAGTAAACAGAGAGGGAGGAGAGCTTCAGGTCACTTAGCTGATGTAGCCTCTGAAGGTATGATGAGAAATCATACGTTGAAACTGAGGCCAAAAGACAGCTAAACCTTAATATCTGGGAGAAGGCTTGTGCAGACCAATTGAATGGCGAACCATTTTATTTACTGAGGATATTATAATGGTTTAGACAAGTAGATTAAACAGCTCTATAAAACAGAATTCTGCTCATAATCAAATCTCCATTTTGCAATAAAACTTATCTGTCAGTTTGACAGAAATCAATGAGCTAGTAAATATGAAGACATGGAGTGAACTGAAGCAAAATGCCATAGGAATAATTGTCAGCACCTTGAATTCAGTTGGTGTTTTCACATGAGAAGTATGAGATGTGGAGCCAGGAGCCTCACCACGAGTGTGGATCCTAACAAAACACTATCGACCCAGAGTGCTGCGCAAATCCCACAAGAGCCAGTCACATATAAGGAAGACTGCCTGGATCTTGCTGTGACTTTCCGGGGGTGCCTTATTTTTTCTTATTAAGTAGTTTTTCTTGAATGAAGGGAGAATCATATGTTCAGATTCTGGCAGCACGGAAGTTTCTTGTAGAACCAGAACTACCCTATTTTTTCTAATTGTGAATATGTATTATGTTAAAATCTGTATGTCATCTTTGCATATTTAAATTGTTTTTATTGTTTATATATAAAAAAATATTAAAAAACTAAAATAAAAAAATATATAAAAAATATAATATTGTTTACATAAAAATATATATGTTTTATGTATATATAAAAAATTGTTTTTATTGTTTATATATAATAAAAAATGTCTAGGCAGTGGAAAAAACAAAAAATGAAATTAAGAACATAAATTGGAATGTAGTAGAGACGTAGAGGAAAAACAAAGATCGTGTAAAACTTGTTTGTAGAATTGAGGAGAGCCATACTTAATACAGGTGAGGTGGCTTTGGACTTTCAGAGTGCCATCGAGCTGAGTATATCTAACCTGAGAACAGTTTTAAAACAGCGGCTCCATTTATAAGAATGCTTGTTACATGAAACCTTCTTTATTATCAGAATCACATCAGCATATCAGCATATCAGAATATCAGTATGCTCCTTGAATGCTCCTGTCTAAACCCCTTACAGGCTTTCACCTGTTCTTGGCATAATGACAGCTTCTGGAAACTGCCATTTACTCATGTAAAGAACTCAACTACTTGCTATCTGTGTGTATATGTCCAATTTAACTTCCCAATGATGATTAGTGTCCAAAGCAGAGAAGAAATATTCAGTAATGAATTATTTCTCTGTTTATATATCTATTCCTGAGGTGAGTTGTTTAGGAAGGTTTCTTCTTAGATTATCAATCTTTGCCAAAGAATATCATCAGCTGTTTGAACTTTGCATTTCATACCAGAAAACCAGACACATCAAAAATTGCTTGAAATAGACATCAAATTTGAAGTAAATGAGCACTCGTAGATGTTTTATTTATGTATTGTTACGTAACAAATTACCTTGAAATTTGTTTTTAGTTTAAAGGAACAAGAGTTATTGAATATCTCTTACCGTTTCCTTGGGTCAGGAATTCAAGAATGGCTTGGCTGAGTGGTTCTGTGTCAGTCTCTCATGAGTTTACATTCAGGGTGTCGGCCAGGCTGCAGTCAACTGAAGGCTTCACCGGCTGGAGGGTCAGCCATTCATGTGGCTGATAAGGGCTGGCTGTTAATGGGACGCTCCAGTGCCTCATAATGAGGGCTTCTCCAGAGGGCTGTTTGAGTGGCCTCACAGCATGGTGACTGGTTATCCCAGAGAAAGTGATCCAAGAGACCACAGTGGAAGTTATAATGCTTTATATGACCTACCTCAGAAGTGACAGTCACTTCCTCCATATTCTGTTGATAACATGACCAGCCCTGACTGAATGTGGGATAGGACCACACAAGGGCATGAAGACCTAGCACCAGGGGCTACTGGAAACCATCTAGGAGGGTGACTACCATTTTAGGTATTTTTTTCAATAATTAATACATGTATATGATGCATGCTCATCATATATATGTCCTGAGAAAGAACTTCACACATAATAGGCTTATTGTAAATATATGTTGAAGGACTTCATGAGATATTTATTTGAATATTTAATCCATGAAGAGTAAAAGTGGATACTTTGTTACTCATAGTTATTTATTATTAGAGCCTGAGTTTGACTCCATGTATAAATTAAACCTATATAAGCATGTTTAAGAAACTGGAGGGCTGGGAAGCCACTCATGCAAGACTGAGGAAGACTTGGAAAACTTACTCAGAGAGATGGGCCTGACCAAAGAAATAAACAAGAGCACTGAGGGACACCTGGCTCTGGAATTGATTTCCATACTGAACTCCACTAGACGTTTTTCTTTTATATTTTTAATCCCAAATGCAAACAATATGGTCGTGTTGCGTTATTTTGCATTTACTTGATTACTATTGAAGTGGATTATTTTCATCATGAATTTATTGGTCCTATCTAGCTCCTCTTCTGTGAAATTTCTGATCGTAGTTTTTGGCCCATTTTAAAAATTCAGTTGTTTGTCTTTTTACATCAGTTTCTTATTTATGATTTTTGCACACTCTTCTTTAAATTTATTATTTATTTATACAAATACTTCTTTAGATGCATTTGGTTGTTCATATTTTGTTAAAAGTAATCCATTTTTAGATTTATTAACATAAGGTTATATATTCTATTCCAATTTGTTCTAATCTTATAAATATCTCTCATTCTATTTATCAAGTCCAAAATACTTTATATTTTATTAATTCTCCTTTCAAATTTCTTTCTTCTATCTTTTAAAAACTTAATTTTGCTTTTCCTAGATTCTTATTTATTTATTAGTATTTTTTTCTAATGAATGTGTTAAAGGTTCTAAATGCCTCTGAGTGTTGCTCTGGCCATGCCTACAATGTTTTAGTATGTATTGCACTCACTGACATTTATTTCTAAATGATAATTGATTTCCATTTTTAATTTTCTCCTTACATCTAAAATTATACACAGAAGAATTTTATTGTCGAGTGGATAGATTTGAAACCTATTCTTCTAATAACTTCTAGTTTCATAGCATTGTAAATAGAATATGGCCTCTATAATTTCTATTACTTGGCACTAGGCAATATTTTCTCTGTGGATTAACTAATGGTTGGTCTTTTAAAATGTCTAACAAATATTTAAAATATGATGTGTCCTTTTCCTTAAAACATTGATTGTAGTCTCTCCTCTCTGCAGTCTCAAATTCTTCAGTATAGAACTAAAGAGCCTCTTGAAGTTTCCCAAATATTTCATGCTCTTTGGGCCTTTGCTCATGACATTTCGTATTCCTGGAGTATCCTCTTTCTTTACCTTAAATTGGCTAAAATCTACTTTTTTTTTTTTACATTCATTTTAGAAAATGTATCCTGTGCACTTTCTATAAACTATTATCTTCAAATGCCATTTTCTCTACAAAAGATTCTCTAATCTCCCTCAAGACTGTACCAAGTTTAATATGTGGGGCTTTCCACTAATACTCTACCCTGCCTCTTCTGAGTATGGCACTTGCCTATTTATTGACTTTCTGTCATTAGTGTACAGACCACTTTGAGGCAGGGGTTGTATGCTGTTCCCTAGTATATATCCAATTCCTAGCAGGGTGACTGGCATCTAGGAGGTGATAAGTAAATACGTGTTGAATGACTCAGGAAGAAAAGTAACTGTACAAATCATGAAGGGGACCTGATATTACCAGGTAATGGGGAGCTGTGGAACTTCTTTGTGCTAAATATTGTGCTAAATGTCATAAAAATATAACTTCTAATTCTCAAAACCCTGAAAGGAAAACTGAGACTCAAAGGTACATATGTGTTGGCTTAAAGAGGCAAAATGAAAATAATTGAGAATAATTTGAACATTGTAAAGAGTAAAGCTAGCTCACTGGTAGAGTGACATCAAAGAAACTGATGGAGAACACCAAACAATTGAGCAAAAACTTTCACAATCAACTTTATCAGACCTCTGGAAAATTGTCAGAAGCTTACATCAGTGAAACAAACACTGAATAAAGAAAAAAGCAACTCATAGCTAGGGTCAAATCTTGGCATGCTTCAGGGCGACAATTAGACAGGTTTTTCCTGTAACCTGGGAAACAGAAGCGAGAATTTGCTAACATGTATTGGCAGAAACCTGGGGAAATGTGTGGGAAAGATCTCCAAAGGTGTTGGACCAAAAAGGAAGGAATATAAAACTGGATTAGACTGAATTAATTGATATGGGAATACAGCCCCATTCTGGGCTTATCCTGAAGAACAGTGGTGAAGAAAAATCCTCCTAGGAGGCAGAAGTCTATTTTATGGAGTACACTGGTTGCCCACTATGTCTGAAGTGAATGCTGGCCAAAATGAAGATCTATACTGATTTATGGGGCACTTGTTGATAGTTCAGTTCAATGGTTAGGGACTTTGAAAAAACAAGATGGGAAGATTGGTAACAAATATGCTTCTGGATGAAGTATATGGGTGGACCTTTCAGAATGGACACAGAATGTGAAGTTTTTTTTGTCTTATGTTAACACTAATCAAAGGATATCCACTGCAGAGCAGATGCTTAATAAGTATACAAAACAATGCATTTGTGGATATCAGTCAGTCTCTTTCCCCAGCCAACCCAGTTCTTGCTCAATAGACCCATGAACAAGAAGTCCACAATGGTAGAAATATAGGCTATGCATAGACCCAACATAAACTTCCTCTTACTAAGGCTGAACTGGCTACCCCGAATCTATAGCCTAATCTGCCAACATTGGAGATCAGCATTGAAATCCCAATATGGCACCATTCCTGGGTACCACCCTACCACCTAGTGGCAGGTTAATTACACTGGCCCTCTTCCATTATGGAAGCATAAGAGATTTGTCCTCATTGGAATAGACAAATATTCTGGATATGAATTTGTCTCCCTGTCGGTAATATTTCTTTTAACATTACCACCCGTGGATTCACAGAATGCCTGGTCCACCATCATGGTGTTCCCCATAGCATTGCATCAGATCAAGAAATGTATTTCACAGCAAGGAAGGTACAGCAAGCTCCTGCCTGGGAATCAACTGACCTTACCATGTACCTCATCACCCCAAAGCAGTTGGCCTAATTGAAAGATGAAATGGCTTGTTAAAGACTCAGTTATGGTGTCAGTTGGGAAATAACACTATGAAAAGGTGAGGTTCTGTTTTACAGAGTGGAGTTTATTCTTTAAATCAGAGACCATTGCACAGCAGTTTTTTTCCTATAGCCAGAATCAAGGGGTGGAAGTGAAAGTGGCTACTGTCACTATTATACCTAGTAACCCCTTGCAAATTTGTTGCTTCCCATCCTGGCAACTTTGAGGTCTGCTGGACTGGTGATTTTAAACCACAAGGGTGTTTGGCTCCACCAAATTGGAAGATGAGAATTCCACCTGGACATTTTGGGTTCCCTATGCCACCAATCCAAGAAAGGAAAAAGGGAGGTGGGCTAAAAAGGAGGAAACCTAGTAGTTGATTTTGATTACTAAGGGTAAGGGGTAAATCTGGTTACTGCTGTACAATAAAGACAAAGAGAACTATGTCTGAAATTCACAGGATCTCCAAGGAACCACTTAGCATTTCCACCTCCAGCTGTAAAAGTTTATGGAAAACTGTATCAACTGATATTAGGCAGGATGACTAAGGACCCAGACCCTTAAGAAATGAAGATTTGGGTCACTCCATCAAGTAAAGAACCCAGAACAGCTGAGGTTCTGGCTGAGGTCGAGGGAAATATGGGGATGGTAGATGAAGTTGCCATAGATATCAGTTATGACCTTGTAGCCATTTACAGAAATGAGGGCTGTAGTAACTTTGCAAAAGTGCTTTATGCTTGTTACATGCATATGTTTACTTGCATATATGACTCATTCTCTTCTTTCTCCTTGTTGTATATGAAAAAATTCATATACAAGTTATAGGAAGTTAATACATTTATTGGAGATAATAAATAATTGGAGTTATTGGAGGTAATAAATAATTATAATTTAAATTTGAGTTACAGAATATTTTGAGACAAATATGTGACTGAATATGAGGAGTAATTAATACAGCTTACAACACACTGTCATTGCATCCACGTTGGGACTGTGTGTCTTCCTATATGGGGGAAGAATGAGACCTTCACTTGTAAAAAGGAAAGTTGCGTTTTGTTGCAGGAGAGATCGTGTGTAGAAGAGAACAAATGGAAGCTGAGTATCCAAGGGTGGGAACTGTTTTCAATTATTTGTCTCTCATCAATGAATATACCCTTCAATATGTGTTCTGTGATGAACAGGATTTGTTCAAGCATTTCCCCTTCAAAGTGAGTATGATGCTAAATTTCTCGGCAGAGTGTGCTGGGGAGACACTGCAGGAAGAAGAGGGTACCTGCAGTTTCCCCAGAGGAGGTGGTAGCGGATGGGTGTGTGAGGACATCCAGTGGAGCCTGCTCCAGCCATGATCCCTCTGTGACCTGGTACCTCTGCCTCGTGATCACTTTCCTGCAGTCTTCTCAACACAGAAACCAAAGTCCCCACAGTGTCTGCATGCAGCACCTGTGATGCAGAGGGTCATATCCCAGGCAGCCTTTCCTTTGAGTCCACACGTAGCCTGTGTGTGCAGCCAGGGGGGTGGGGAGTCCACCAAGAGCTTCCACTCCCTCTGCAAGTCCCTGTGCACCTGGATTCCTACTGCGTGCTCACGCACCCAGTTCCTCATCACCTCCTCCCTCACGTGCCCTCCAGAGGGTTACCTATTGTTTACCCAGAATCTCCAGACCTGTTGTGGTTTAGCTGAACTACTGAATTTCTCTGTTATCTGGTGGCTGAATCATACCTTCTCCTCTAAGGTTTAAACTCCTTCCACGTTTGTCCTTCTTGGGGTACTCTCCCTTAGCCCTACAGTATCTTGTAGACTTCCCTTAGATCTTATACTTACTCCTTTACTATAGTTAGTGTTTTTAATTTTTTTAATCTGTATACTGGATATATATATATATATATATATATATATATACACACACACACATACATTCTTTTTCATATTTTTATCCATTATGCTTTATTACAGAATACTGAATATAGGTCCCTGTGCTATACAGTAGGATCTTGTTGTTTATCCATCCTATATACTAGTTTGCGTCTGCTAATCCCAAACTCCCACTCCATTCCTCCTCTACCCCCTCCTCACCCTTGGCAACCACAAGTCTTTTCTCTATTCTGTGAGTTTGTTTCTGTTTCATAGATAAGTTCATTTGTGTCATATTTTAGATTCCACATATAAGTAATATCATATGGTATTTGTCTTTCTCTTTCTGACTTACTTTACTTGCCATGATAATCTCTAGGTCCATCCATGTTGCTGCAAATGGCATTATTTCATTCTTTTTTATGGCTGAGTAGTATTCTAGTTAGTGTTTTTATATCAAGCTTTCCCTATTTAACCTACTGTGTTGTTTCTATATTCTGATTGGACCCAGATACTAAAATAATCTTCTTGATTCAATATTAAATTCTTTGGATGTAATAATGATAAAAAAACAAGAAATCAAATAAACAAAGCTATGATACTCATTACCTTTGGGTAGGAACATGAGATTAGGGTAGGAGGCTTAGGGTATTATCTCATTTTTTGTAATACTTGAAATTTCCATATGGAAAATATTTCACATAAGTTACACAATTAATAAAAAGTGAGAAGTTGTTCCTTTTGAAATGTTAAAATATTTTATTAATTTGTACATATATAGTTATTCTGAACCTAGTTATAAAGGGCTACAGTTTATTAATAAATTCAGCAAAACTTATTTATTTTTATATATCAATTTTATTTCTGGATATGTCATATCACTGGTCTGGTCTACCAGTAACTAGCTTCTAAGGAAAGATCACAACTCAGCACCTCATTTTAGTATAATGCCACTGGGAGGGGCAAATCTGACTTAGAGGAACACTGTTAGTTGTCACTTCTCTATCTATGTGCCTATATTAAACTTTTCTCAAGACTTGGGTAGCAAAAGTTTAAAAAATGTAACTTTTTTTTTTTTTTTTTTTGCGGTACGCGGGCCTCACTGCTGTGGCCTCTCCGGCTGCGGAGCACAGGCTCCGGACGCGCAGGCCCAGCGGCAACGGCCCACGGGCCCAGCCGCTCCGCGGCATGCGGGATCCCCCCAGACCGGGGCACGAACCCGCGCCCCCCGCATCGGCAGGCGGACTCCCAACCACTGCGCCACCAGGGAGGCCCTAAAAAAAATGTAACTTTTTATCACTCTCCGAATAGAATATTATCTTGGAAAATACTGGATTCATGATTATTAATGTGGTTTCAAAGATATTATCATAATTTTAAAGAGTTCATAATTTTTTTCTATATTTAATACTTGTGCTGGTTGCAAAATTATTATAAAAAATTAATATTTCATCTCTGGAATAGTTCCTTCTTTACATAGGCACACAGACACACACACACACGTACACAGGAATGCATTGATGTATCATCATACTAGGTTAAAAGTTTGGAAGTCTGGAAATTCTAGATTGCCAACAAGATATTGTGTTTCCTAAGATGTTTTAAGGAATCCACAAATTGAGATTCACTTTAAAATGAATCCCCAAGTAAGTTTGTCCAAGAGAAGATTAAGAAGGAAAATGGAGGAGGAGGCTTAGGTATGGTGGAAAGTGTTCAATTCTCTAGATTTTTTAACCCAAAATCACCAGCTAATAAGGCATCTAATTAAAATGTAGAATTCACAGCAATCACTATTTTGCATCTGATTTTTACATACCTTGAAATGGAAATAAGTTAAAATATTCCTGTTAAAATGACGACTGAACAATATGAAGACTTAGACTTGACCACCTGCTCATGCAGTGAAATCTCAGCCTGTTTTGTTGTCTCTTTGTTGGATGTTTAATCAAAGATGATAATGTGGAATTAAAGACATATGCAAAAAGAAATCATTTTTTGAAAGGCTCATTATGATTTGCCTTGCTACATCAGAGAGTTAACTTTGAAAGTAGATATTGCACGCCCATAATCTGGTAACTGAATTTGGAAAGAAGGAAGGAAGGAAGGGAGGGAGGGAAAGGGGAAGGGAAAAGAAAGAAAGAAAAGAAAGAAAGAAAAAGAAAGAAAGAAAGGAAGGAAGGAAGAAAGAAAGAAAGAAAGAAAGAAAGAAAGAAAGAAAGAAAGAAAGAAAGAAAGAAAGAAAGAAAGAAAGAAAGAAAATAAACTGCTACTTATCTTTCTTAAAAGGAAACTAAAGGAATGAGGAGTGTTATTTGTGAATGAAGATGTGGGCTCATGTTGACCGTTCCTTTCTGAATTTGGCCAGAGAACTATGTATCCCACTTAGGGTTTTGGAATTCAAGAAGTATCACTAAAGGAAAAAGAAACTTTCTGGACATGAGATGGTAAAAAGTGTATGAAATAGGATCCAACTTATATTTGAGGATATCTGAGTTATCCTCAAATGAAATGAAAATGTATTGAATATTAGTTATATTGAAAATGTAATATTGAAAATGTAATTGAATATTAGTCAAGGCACAGTGAGTGCTAAAATTAATTTCAAAAGTTTGGAATTGTTAGAACTCACAAAACAGTACTATCAAAGAAATGGGAAGTTCTGAACTCTTCATTGCAGACACTGGATTTGAGATGGACTAATAAACGTGGTAATCAGATAGGTAAGAGGTATGGAGGTAGGGGATGTGAAAGCATGCTCCGTGGAAGAGACAGAATAAAGAAAGGCAAAGGAAAAAAATATACATAAAGAAAAAGAGACAACATATAATGGCATGTTAATCTTGTTCCATGTATTAAGATATATTTATTATTTATTTTACACAAACTAAATCATTTTCAGTGTAATCAACAACCACTTCTGCATAAACATTGATTGATGAAAATGGATGCTGTCTATTGAAAGTAACATTACAGCTTATACTCTTCTCATCTGCAAAATGGTTCAGTAATATTTGTCTCCCCTGGTAGTTTGAGGGTGAAATGGACCCAGTATTAATTAAATGAGGCAAGGAAGTCATGCTTCAGCTTCATAGCATGTGAGACTCCATCCCATAACTTAGCAAACATGAATTATCACACAACAAGGTGTCACTGCACACCCACCCGAGGCTAATTTGGTTTAGAATGTGGAGTATCTGGAACTCTCATATACTGCCAACCAGAGTATGAAAAGGTACAATGCCTTTGATAAACTAACAGAGTAACTATACTTACCCTATGACCCAGCAGTTCCATTCCTACATGTATACCAAAGAGAAAGGAGTTCATGCACCCACTAATAACATACAAAAATGTTCATAACAGCCTTAGTCATAATAGCCAAGTAGTAAGGAAACATCCATCAATAAACAAGTATCCATTAACAGAAGAATGGAAGGATAAACTGATATATTCTTATAATAGATGCACCAGAGCAATAAAAAGAACAAACTGATAGATACAACAACATGGATAAATAAATCTTAAAAAAAATGAACATTGACTGACAAGTAAGCCAGTCACAAAAGTTGGCATCCTGAATGGTTCCGCCTGTATGAAGTGGAAAAGCCGGCCAACATTAATCTACTGGAGACAGAATAACAGTTGCCTAATTCTGAGAGTGGGATGGGGATTGACTGGGAAGGGGCACAAGGAAACCTTGTGGGGACCTAAAAGTCTTCTATATCTTGACCAAAGTGACAGTTACAAGGGTGTATACATTTGTGGCAAATAATAGAGTTATAGATTTGAGTTTTGCTGTATGTAAGTTATACTTCAATAAAGTACTATTATCTAAATAAATGAATGACTGAATAGCTAAATTAATGAACACATAGCATCAATTTAAAAATGCTTGCCAATTGTACTATTACTTACTATTGTTGTTGTTGTTGTTGTTACTACTAGTGTTTTTCTATACTGGACACCAAATGGCTATGTCATATCTGCAAGGGTGGTGGGGATGGCTTAGGGTGAAAAAAAAGTAATAGTCTGTTGTATTATATTAAATCATATTAGATGAGCTCTGGAGGCTCAATTCTTTGTTGGCTCTGGAAGTTAGGCAAGTCTGAGTTCTCTAAACTTTCATCCCTATTCTTAATACATGGGTAATAATTGTACCTCTCACAGTTTTGTAAGAATTGAAACATTTGTAAGGTAACGTAACACATATGAAACAATATGTGATATGAATGTAACATGTAATATGAAACATGTTATCTATCCTTTTTATTTTCACCATTAAAATCCTAGCTAATTTTTGGTAGGTTATGTTGCAAATGTAGTTTAACTACATTTACCAAAGTTTAACTTAGTTTTTGGTATTATACTTGCTAAAGTACTTTTTATTGTTTTTTACTTAAGAGATTTATAAAAAATCACTTTCATATTAATTCATGTTATGTTTTGATTACTATTTATGGTTAATCACTCTGGTGACTGGATGGCTTTTCTGAAGGTTATTGTTACCATAATCAACAGGATTAATATAACCTCCTAGGAAGTTAAATGCTTATTGTAGTAAAATGTAAGCTGCTTGAGAGCAGACACTTCGCTGTATCTGTGGCTACTGACATCTATTATGTACATGGCCTAGCATACAGTAAACGTTTAATAAATATTTGCTGAATCCATAATTAATATATTTGGTAAACAAAAACCTATTTCTTAGAACTGAACATGCCCAAACTCTCTCTTTGTGAAAATCCTGAAGGTTGAAATTTTGAAAAGCTGCTAGTATATATATTTCATGCAATGCACCAAGAGTTTCTAAAATAGAAGTCTCAAAATATGATAGACTTTGCTTCCAGGAAAGTGTTTTGCACCTAGGTTAGAAATGATTTTCTTTGGATGTATGGGACTTTGGATGATCACAAGACACAGCAAGCAGCCTTGTGTCGGCATGACACGGTGACTGGAGAGATGCAAGCAGGATCTAAGAAAGCTGTTAAATAGAGAAAAGAAAACTCTATTACCAGTGGCAGCAGGCCAGAAAAGGGTGTTGGACCAACTTCTGGGCTCCTACAAATTTCTGTGAAGTTTGTCAGATTATTTTCCCACAAATATTGTAGTTTTTTGAATGGAGCTCAAAGTCAAAACCACCCCATCGCCCCTCTGACACCTTTGCTTTTCTTTACTTCTTTCCCTGTTTTGACGTTCATGGAATTGTATCCAGTGCTTTACTTCCATAACAGATGACAAAATCCAGACAACCGCTGATTAATGTGGAAGAGTTCTGGATTAAATATCCTGACAAAAAGCGTAATTGAAATGTTAATTCTATAGAAGTATTTGAACCAATGCGTCACAAGGAAAATAGGCTGAGTTGTGAGATATGTTAAAATAAAAAAAAAAGGTTAATTTTCACTGACTGGAAAATAGAATGTAAAGGAAAATAAATGTAAAGTAGTTTTAAGAAGTAAATATTTGAGAAATTCATTTTTATGCTGTAAATTGTGAAAAATAGTTACAAAATCAGATTCTGTCTGTACCTATCTGCCTGATTGTTCATTCAGGGAAGTAGTGCCTGCCCACCCCCAGTGATATTTGAGAATGTGTGGAGGTGTTTATTACTTAACAAAATGGGAACTACTGGGATTGAGGATGATACACATACATATATTTTATATCCGTTAAATATCATATGTTATATGTTATAACATGTTTTATAATGTATATGCTATATAATGTTATCTTATGTATATAAATATGCATATATATTTTTCATATATATAAATAAATTATCCTTTGGAAATGCTATATTCTTCTGGAGAGACATGGTATTATGGGAAACAGTGTTATGCATAGCTTTGAAAATGATATTGGATGTAATCACAGGGAAACTAGTAAACAAGTCTAATTTGAAAGTCATTCTACAAAACAATGGGTACATCCTCTTTCAAACCATCAATTTGATGAAAGACAAGGAAAAGTAAGGACGGATGCAGATTGAGGGAGAATAAAAAGACTTATCAGCTACTTGAAATGTATGATCCTGGGCTGGATTCTGGACCATTTGAAAAAAAAAAAAGACAATATTGGGACAATTGGTAAAAATTGAATTTGCATTGTGTATAAAATAATAGTATTGTAACAATGCCAAGTTTCTTAAATTTGACCATTGTATCATGATTGTGTAAGAAAATGCCCTTGTTCTTAAAAATACATGCTGAAGTATTTAAAGATGAAGAGTCATGGTGAATGCAACTCTCAAATCGTTCAGCACACCAAACAGAAGAAGAATAGGTATATGATAAATGTGTACCCACGTTGGTGCTGCTATCCATATCCATAAGCATGTCCATATCATATCCATATCATATCCATGTCCATATCCATATCATATCTATATCTGTTTATACAGAGAAAAGTAGAAAAAAATTTGATAAAAGAGTAACAATTTCAACTCTAGGTGAAAAGTAGATGGTAATTCATTGTACTTTTCTTACAACTTAAAACAATTTTTAATAAATAATTTTTTAAAGGAATAGATTGGGAGATAATAGCTTTGTTGAAGGGCCACTGGCACACCTAAAGAGTAAATCTGCTTCTGCAAAGGGACAATTGCAATGTCATATGTGATATATGATGATTTTAATTAAAGACCCTTTTGGAATGTACTATTAACTAGAGCAGTGATATCTTTGAGACTGAGGGAAATAAATCATTATTTAAAATTTTTCTTAAAAGACAAGTCTATATGATCTTACCACATGTCATTAAAACTCAATTTTAAAATAATCAATGTGATTGTCTTCCACTTTAACCAAAATAACAGCAGCTTGATTGAATTTTTTAGTCTCTAGAATGCTGTTGGGAATAATGGAGACTATTAAACCAATCCAGATTGTTGAGCTGGGTTGAATTTAACTTGGAATTAATTTAGTACTATTTGCATAGTGTAGACACAACAAGATATTCTGAATACATTTTGGTTCATGATCAGCATGTTACTGTTTTGTGGTTAAATATGAGGAGAAAGGTCCTAAAAACAATTTATTTTCATCACGATCTCTTCTTGTCTCTCTGCCTCTCTCTTTCCCTCCTTCTCACTCTGAATTTGTACTCATGTGAGTCTGTGCTCTTTGTTTTTAATAGAGTGGTAAAAGTATATTTTCAGTGTCACTGTCACTTCATGCTTTTTGTTTCTTGTGGGAACACATATACCACTTGTGACCCTTGGCTGTGTCCCTAAGATGTGGTAGCCTTTGCAGTTAAGGGTAAGTGGCAGTAAAATACACTTTGTTCTGTACAGTGTTAAAAAAAAATGGGCCCCTTTGTTTGATCAACCTTCATGAACTTCCGTTTACTTCAGTGGCAAGTGAAACATTTGTGTAAGAAAGAAATATTGTCTTCAATGGGAAATGTGATCCATGTGTGTTATATTTCATATTATAATAGATTTTTCTTGAGCCTATACTATTCACCACATGAATACATGACTTTTTTCAGGGGTCAGTATTTTGAGGTAACTATTATTTGCATTTGTGGGAATAGGGGATAAATATTAAATATTTTTATAGTTAAGTATCATTTTTAACTCAAATTCCCCAAAACTACTCCCACTTTTTATATGAAAGGTACTTGAACAATTCCCTTTCAAATAAAGAAAAAAATCTCTTTTCATGGGGCATAGGCACAGTAGAGCAAGGACGGAAGATGAAGGAGCACGTCAATGTCCATATTCTGTCACTCTCATTAACTCGGTCAGTTCTTCTCTGCTTTGTCTTTCCACTTTAATCTTGCCTTATTCAGCAAGTGATGTCACAAGGTCCAACTTTCAGAGGGATATGCTAGTGGTGTCTCCAAGTGGTCTGACATGATTACCTTTTGGAGAATGTTTGAGCCATAGGACAGAATCCTGGAGACTGACACTGGCAATGAGAATAGAAGATTTGCAGTGACATGTGTCCAGGGGAGGGGGACCTGAAGGGGTCAGGATGGCATTGATTAGTTGTTAATAGATAGAACCACAGAATTTATGAAGGAAAAAGAAAAGTGGGAAACGAGCAGACTCATTCTGATACCCTAAAGAAATATGTGGATTCTGCTCTCAGAAATGTATGTGTGTGTGCACCAGTTGGAAGAATCTAGATCCCTGAGGACTGTTCATGGACGCCCATATTTGGAACCTCAGAAGGTGACAGTGCAGTAGGTTTACAGAGGCCTCTGGCCTTTCCATCTCCCTTCCTTTCTTTCTTAAGAAGCATCAATGTCTTCCCGGTCATTCCAAGAAGTCGAACTCTAGCCCTTTGGGACTTTATTAAGTACAGTAATTAGATTGCCCTAAACATAAGCCCTTTGACACATCCCCTGACAGTAATCCATTCCTTGCAGAGCTTAGGGCCTGAGCAGCCACAGAATGTTTTCATTATAGAGCTCTGGGCTTCCTCTTGTCTGGAGCTTTAAGTACTGATGTTCAGCCACTTAACAAAGACCGCATTGCGATCCTTGGCTAAGTTCGTGACAAGGGAGTACAGTGTCCTGGGCTTTCAGTCAGCTGTATCTGAGGTATCTTGGATTTAATGTCTGCCTTTCTCCTTTTCAATTTCCCCGCTACCCCTAAAAGATGCTGAGCTGATTTTCTTAATTGTTTCAATATAAGGCTAGAAAGTTGAATTTCATTACCTAGAGGGAGCCCAGCATCTGTGTACCTATTCAACCATTATGTGAGTTAAGCGACTAGTGTTACAGACTTTGCATGTATCTCCAAGAGCATTTCCCATTTACTTCTTTGGGCTTTAACAATTCTTGTGCTCAGAGATCTGCTATTCAATGTGCAGTCCAAGACTAGTAGAGGCACAGGCATCCCTGGAGGGTTGTTAAAATGCAAAATCTCAGGTCGTGCATCAGACCAGCCAAACCAGAATCTGTCCCTTAACAAAATTGAAAGATGATTCTCATGCATTTTAGAGATGGAAAGCTCTGGTCAGAAAGGATTTAGTCAGTTGATTGTTGTGAATTACTTAGCCTATGAAGTGGGGGTCTAACTAGCCCGTTTTTCTACCACAAAAATAGCTAGATGGCTCAGCATTAAAAATTATTCACATAAATGAAATTATTTATTTTTTTCCAAAATTCATTTGGGTAACCATTTTGCATTATTGTGTCAAATTGTTAAAATAAGTCAAAAATATTTTTATCCACTAGCCATGAATCTTTAAGAAACGAGCATCTGGTAATGCAGACAGTGCTGAGGCACATTGGAATTTGACAGGTACCTGCACTATGCTTGGTGCTTCATATATTTATTCTAAACAAAAGCTACCTGACACAAGTATCACTCATCATATTTCCCACATAGAAACAGGAGTCCCAGTGAGATTGTGTGCTCATTCACAGCACCACACGCAGTGAGCCCACACTCAGGGCTATATCTTGCGAATTTTTTCCTCTTTCCACTCTTCTGCATAAAAGACAATTCCAAAACTTGAGAAGACTTTAATTCTAAGCCATTATCTAGAGCCAGTTTCTCAACCTCAGTGTTATTAACTTTTGAGGCTAGATAATTCTTTGTTGCTGGGCTGTCCTGTGGGATGAGCCCATTGTGGGATGTTTAGCAGCACCCTTGACCTCAACCCACAAGATGCCAGTAGCAAGTCACCAGCTTCTCACTGCACCTGATCTTCCCTCCCCTGCCCCCCACCTCTTCCACCTTCCCTATTTCCCTGCCATCCCCTCCCTTACTCCACCCCCACCTCCCACCATTTGCAAACTAAAAAATATCTCCAGAAAATGCAATATGTCCCCTGGGGGCAAAATCACCTCTAACTGGGAACCACTGGCCTAGAAATATGTGCAGTTCTAATTACTCCTAGCTTTAATCTGATTTTCTCTATCATGTAACTATTTTTTATGAGACTGCCCCCTTCTGGTTAATTAAAGATTCCAGGTAATCAAGGCTAAAAACATTCCGTAATTGATGCCAGCTTGTTTTCTCCACTTTCTCGGCATTCCATACTTTCACCAAAAAAAGGACATTCAACTTCTACTTGTTTATCTTAACAGGTGTGCTCACAAGTTTCTGAGTCTTTTTATTCTTCTGTGGTTGCATTACAAGCACTGCCTACAGGAAGGTAGAGAGATGCTATGCCATGGAAGCAAGTCAGTCTAGTGGATGAAGACACAGGCCCTCCAGCCCACATTCTCCTGCACCACTTCCTAGCTGTGTGATCTTGGGTAAGTTACCTCCTCTTTGTTTTCTCTGTGAAATGGATTCCTGCCCGATAGGGTTATTGTGAGAATTAAATGAGATGTTTCACTGATACTTAGAAGAGTGTCTAACACAGAGAATGTCAACAGTTGTTTATTATTATTCCTTTGGTATTATCTACACCTCAGGGTCTTGTCAGGAACAGAAGAAGGGCCAGACTCTCACTCATAAGCACATACTCTGTGGTTTTGAAATTTTATTCAAGCAAGGTTTTAGCCTATATTTTACATATTTAAATTGTGTAACATATTCTATTTCTACCACAGACTTTTCTATGTAGGAGGTGGGAATATCACTGAAACATGTAAGCTGCTTGTTAACATTGGCTACTCTTGATTAATTCATAAAAAGTTCAAAAATGAACAAAACTGATCAGTGAGAGAGGGTTACCTTTGGTGCTTGGGGACAGGGGTAAATTGAAAGCAGCCTGATGAGGATTCTGGGACAATTTAAGTTCCATTTTTGGAGTTCGTTACATGAGACTGAGGAGTTTTTGAAAATCCATCAAGCCATTCACTGATGATTTAGGTACCTTTCTTTAGCTATTTATACTTCAGTAAAAGTTCAAACATACAACACAGATTAATTATAGAAAAATAAAAATCTTGTTCTACACCTAATAATATTGTTTTTGAGAAAAGTAGAGACTTTCAGAGTTAAAACATTTTTGGTATTTTGTTTCATTATGGTTCCTGCATTATTCAAATGGTTTTCTGGGGAAGCTTGATTTCTTAAACTCTGTCTGTGCTTGTGTTATAAATATGGCATGGGGTGTGAAAAGAAGTTACTATATGGTTGTTTATGTTCACATAGCCAAACAAACCTGAATATTTTTTTTAACTCAGACATAATATTGAGAAGTGCTACTTGGATGACTTCAACTGTATTTTTAGCTTCTCATGCTATTGTTAATGTGAAAAATATAAAACTAAATTACAGGTCCCCCTATTTTCATTATGGAACAATTTTATAGCTGTCAAAAACTTCGTGTTTCACACTTCCCACATACACAAGGCTACACTGGTACTAAAGTTTATGAGTTTTTCTTTGGCTTTTTCTTAGTAGCTGAAAAGTTGATATAGTAATGATTTTGTTGCAAAGTTGTCAAAATAAATAAACCACACAAAGCAAAGACAAGGACACTTAAATTCCAGAAAAAGATGAAATTTAGGTTATAACCATGCATGGTAAATAGAGGAGCCATTGGTGGAATCACCATATTATGCCCAAACCTCTTTCAAGCCAAAAGTTTCAACATTTTCACCCCATTTTCCCCCCAGAACTGCTGCAGATGAGACAGCCTGACTAATGAGGTTTCATGTATTTTTATTTTTTCTACCATCTCCTATAGATGTGCCCATGAGCAGAGAAATAAAAATAAGACCCAAGGGCACAGAGAAGGTGAAGAGGGAGAGTGGAAAACAGAGCAGTTACACCCTGGTTAAACCCTCAGCAGCCCATAAAGTAGTTTAGCAAAGATTGCTTATGAAAACTTAGTAGAATATAACAGCATCTTTAAATGAATAAAATTCTCTAAGGATGATGTAGAAAATATAATATGATTCATAATTCTAGCAAAAAGCACATTTTCAGAGCATAAAAACAGTTAGAATGTTCCTAATAGTAATACTGAAACATCCTTGGTCCTTCTTAATCGTGCTTGCATTTAACAATAGAATATTTAGAAATTTAATTACCGCAGCCTATCTTTATATCTAAGCAACATATATTAATTTCACCCATGAGAAAAAAATCATCGTAAATTTCAAGGCAGATTCACATTGAGGTTCAGATGTCATCACAAATGACCTTCCTCTTCTCCTTCTAAATATAAGCTGTGTTTGTTTCCCCAAAGAGCAAGGTCGCTTGGCCTGAGGGGTTCTCATTTGTCTAGTCACATAATAATGCCTATAACTAACTTCTCTTTTTAAAATTGCTATGCCTTTTTCCCATTTTGTGTAGTAGGCCAGGCCTTTTCAAGTTTTTTTTCACAGAGGCAGGCAGAGTGGTTAGTAAGAAACTGTACATGCTTTGCCTTGGGTTCAAAGCCTAAGAACCAGCTTTGTGTTTAGGGTGGAATGTAGAATTCTGGTGACAGCAATGGGCATGTCCTTTGTTTCCTCTGTTCACTTAGAGTCTTTGCAAGGTTCTAAGTAAATGCTATTAATAAGCATTAATACAAAGCATGAGTATGGAATTTCAGGGAGAGTCAAAGTAGCAGAATGAACAGCGAGGGGAATATGAGACAACCCAAGTAGCTGAAGTCAGACATCCTCAGCAAAATGAGGTTGCTGATGGCAGACAGGTCTTGAGGGTCTGAGTCTGACATAAAGGCTGTAAAAGTATCAGGACCACCAACTGCTACTTATGAATCAATACCATAGAAACTCCCACACGTGAGAGAGATGCTTGTGTATTAGAAACAAGTGATGCAGATATATCCATAGAATCAAATGTGGCAAATATAAGAATAGGCAACAAAACCCCCAAATGAATAAAACAGTAACATGGGGAGGGGGTTTGGAAAGGGGGCATCTTTAATGACTAAACCCAATGACAAACTATTCTCTGGTGGAAGTTATGCCATATATGCCATTTGGGAGATTATTTCAAATGGCATTCCCAGGAATATTCTCTTCTGGATGCCTTGGTTCTGTCAATTCTTCCATCTCAGAGTTTCTTAATCCTTGAAATTGGCATTGATCTTCTATATCCAGCTATCAGCTTTTATACATTTGCAATTTATTCTCTCAAAATAGAGGCTAACATAAAGCTAGCAAAGTGGACGTGAGACAAACTTTCCTCCCGAGGTCAAACTGGTTGCTCAGTGACCTGCTCACAACTTTAGGGTAACTCATAGCCCTACAGTCATTCATCCCCTGGAGCTGTCCCCATGAAGCTGAATAACCTCTGTCTTAGCCTGCCAAAAGGTTTCTCAGCTCAGTGCTACCCTTGACTGGCACTCTGTTATTATGCTATATTTATGCCATGAAAGTTGTAATTAGCTTTGTTCTGCTGCAAACGTATCCAGCCTCACATGCAGTATAAAAGGTAATAAAATAGGTGGGCAGATATAAAAACCTGAATAAGCACCTTATGCAGGAAAATTTCATGGTTCCCAAACTGATGAAAGAACCAAGAAAAGGGAATGTTCATGGCTTCAAAAGCAGTAGAGGCCAGCTAAGAAGCCACATCTAGGTACGGCCAGCTTGCCACACAATGTTTAGTCAACCCCCTATCTCTCCCCCATTCCCCCAGTCCTGCCCACTGACAAGACTGTTCTGTAACTTGGTGATATTTATTTGGTGGAAGCTCTTTTGTTTTGTTTTTTTAATATGGCATCTCATACCTCTTTAAGGGGGTAATTTTGTTTAAAAGTGGACTTTTAGAATTCCATTGTTCAGTATCCCTGCATTATCCACTCTAGATCTTGTCTGGGATGTGAATGCCATCTGTTTTTATCACACATAGCCACATGTGTTTGCAAGAATGAAAAAAGAGCTGGCAGGAAGGTACCAAAACATTAGGTCCACAGTGCCAAAATCGTCGTTATGAGTTGATGAATCCCCTTTCACTCTCCAACCTGGTTATAAGCTCCCCGAAGGTGAGATCTATTGTCTCTTTCACAGGCTTTAGTTAAACATGGGCTAGCTGTAGATTATTAACAAATGAGTCATCAAGGAGATGCACTTAGAAAAAAATATACGCTTTTTCAAGACCCAGGTTAAACATTTTAAAAATAATCTTTATTAAGCTATAGACAAAGGTTTTTCCGACATTATGCGGGATTTTGGGGAACTTTGTATATTTGTCAGTTTGTTCAATGAACACAAATTCAAATAAAAGAAATGGATACGTGTAAGGAAAGATTTTCAAAGAAAGAACAAGTATAAATTTTGTGTATACAGAAGTATAAAAAGAGAGAAAAGAAAAACAAAGAAAGGAGATCCAGAGGAAAGAGATGAAAGTATATTGATGAGTTGGTATATAATACTTAACAGTGAACTTGAAGTCAGGAAACATTATGGTTACTGTGCCTTCCGGAATGAGCTATAGAGTAAATGTTATTTCTTGTATTTTGTGGTTATGTGAGAAGAAGTGGGTGGGGAAGGACTCCTCATCCATCTTAAAAGAGGGTCCTAAGAATAAAAAGAGCAAATGGTATCATGCAGACAAGAAGTGGTCTAGCTACCAGGTAGATATAGACATTTTTTTCTGTCCTTTTCTATTGGGTTTGTATGTAGTGAAGAGCTAGATGCAAGGGAACATCTGAGAACAAAAGTTCAAACAATATCTTATATCTGTGTAGCTTTTGACAATTTACTTGTCTATTTTTGCATTAATGTTCATATTTAATCTTTCTAGCTCTTTGAAGTGGGAAGGGTCAAGTTTATTTTTCAGATGAGTGAACCAAGTCCAGGAAGAGTCAGGAAACTTGATTGACCAACTTCTCAGCTAGTTAAAAGCAGACGCGAGATTCAAACCTAAACCTACCTCCCAATTTAATGCTCATCTAAGTCCTCACTGCCTGTCCTATAAAGAGCCTCAACAGCCTTGAAGGGAAACCAGATATCAAGGATGTTTGCAATTTCCCATAGGACTCAAAGAAAGTAGTTATAATCCACAGCTAAAATTTCATCTGCATTTTTATAACCAGAGCGTGCAAAATCCCAGTGCTAGCAATGCCAGCTTCCACTTCTGGAATCTTCTTCCAGAGGAAAAACCACCCAATTCTCCCCTTTTGGCCACTGACTAGAAAACATGGGATTCGGGGCTGACAAAGTAATTGTAAAGGGAACTCAAGGACCTTGGTAAGTTTAGGACAAAATAAAGACATTTGAGGATGTCTACTAATTTCCCTGATGACTGGTGACAGTTTTGCCATTGTGTCTAAGGGAAGTTATCTAAAGTTCTAGTGAACATTTCTTCACATTAATTGAGTAGTTTCATATTGTTATATTAAATATACTTTTTATTTGGGGGGGATGAGAGGCTTGGATTGTATTTTTCTTTATTGAACCTTGCATTTTTTTGTCAGCTTAGATATTGAATATGGTTCACTTTGTAAGAAAAAGAGAAGGAAAAAGTAGGATATATGAAAGATTTAATTACATTTATTTTATGGAACTTAGTCTTGAATTTTAAATTCATAGATTTTTCAGATAAATGTGTGCTTTTTAAAAAGCACATTTTAAAAACTTCTTCTATGCCGTAACAATATAACAAAAAATTCAGTTATAAATGTTTATACTATTCATAACAAGTGGCATTTTTTTCATTCATAGAGAGCTTCATTTGTTTTCCCAATGTTGACTTTTTCATATTCAGAACCAGGCATTTGAAGGATTTGACATTTTACAGTTGATGACAGAAAATGGAAAAAAGCACACTTTTTTTCCTCCCCCCTTCTGCTTTCATAATTCTATCCTGGCTCAACATGACTTTTTTTTTTTCTCTCCCCTCAAAATTTCCAAAACTGTTTATACTGTTGTGATAAGACCAAAGTCAGTGAGTTTAAGACTGGAAAGAATTTTTTTTAAGAAAATGTTGAAAATGTGATTGGGTGGAAAATGGGTAGAAGGAGAGTGAACACTTGTGATGCTATTTCTTTGACAAGGTGTCAGCTCAGCTCCCTCTGTATCATTCGAAATAATAGAAAATTAGTCAGGCCATACTTTTTCACTCCAACTCAGATTTCAATATTGTACACTTTTTCTTTAAAGAGGTGTGAAGTTTCTTTTTAAGAGGACTCTCTAAATATAATAGAAATTTCCATACCTTTATATATAAATGTACATTATATAAAACACATGAAGAAAAATAAAGATTAAAAAAAAAGATAAAAAAAAACACCTGAAGAAAAGTAAAGATTAAAAAACAAACAAACAAACACATGAACACTTTCAGCCAAAATCCAAAGAAAATCAGTTTTAAAAATGTGAGAGGTGCTTGGAAAGTCTCATTATCAGGCCAAAAACAACAAATGAGCTTTGAGATTAAATCTTGTAATCATTATGAACATCAGCTTATGTTTTTTTCTTTTTGACACAAAATTCTCACAGGTGGTTCTAATTAGACATAAATAGTGACAGTGGCCGGTTTGACTAAATCCAGATCCTAGCCAAGAGTAATGGAAAAAAGTCTCAGCTCGCCTGCTTAGAAAACGGAATCTGTATTGAGACAGTTCAAGGAAATGACACCCAGGACAAAATGTAAAAACCGTGGCTTGAGTTCCTTTGTGTTTTCTTCCTTTAGGGAGCCAAACACCATGAAACACCTAATGCCATGTTTCTTGATGCCCATATTAAATTCCAAGTTTCTTAAAGAAAGCTTGTGTTCCTCTAAGACAAACTCTGTCCACTTTGCCATCTTGTAGGAAAAAGACAAGGTTGTATGTTATATATATTGTCAGTCATTTTTATCCTTTGGTCTGGCATGGCTGAATGGCTAGTTGATAATTCTGTCAAGTCATTTCCTAAATAATTTACTGTTTTCATTAAAACTCTCTATTACCTTTAGTTTAGTTGAGCCATACAGGAAAGGAAAAAGATCTTTTTGGAAATAGTTTCCAAAAATCAGTAGGTTAGTAAAACTTGGATCATTCACCTTACAAGTTTTGTGATAATAAAATTTCTCCCTAGTCGTTCGTGTTCCTCTCTTATTAGTTAACACTTGTGTTCTATGAAGCAAACACACTCATCCTTGGCTAAGAAATGTCTTGAAAAATTCATGCAGGTATTTAACAGCCATCCAGAGTAATTTTTTAATCTCCTTAAGCAGGACCATTGCACATAATTGTGCCACTGTATTAGGACACCCAGTCAATGGGATGAGTGAGGTTTAAAATTTATGCCTTCCTGACAAGGGGCTGTGTCTGCATGAAAGAAGTTGCAGCATTTTCTAATTTGCAGAGACTGGGCTTACTGCCTTCCACTCATAAGTCATTCTTGGAAATCCAACCAAAAGGTTTTTTTAAAAAAGCAAAGGATCACTTATGTAATTATTTACTTATTTTTTTTCCTACTCTAAATAGTATATTATTGTCAATCAATGAATCTGAATTATCTTCATATTTTTCCCCCCAAATATGGTAAGGCATGATATATCAGCCATTGACATCTCACTTTGTGATTTCTTAAGCGTGCCACCCAAGCTTGCTGAAACATGGGTTTCCTTGGCCGATTCAATGTACATTGATAAGGTAGATTAAAAATTGGGGAGTGAAGGGACAGGAAGAAATACCCAGAGAAGCCCATATACACTTTCCTCCACATGGTGGAAAATATGCTCTTGACTAAACAATTTTCAGAGCAGTTGGTGATGGTTCATTTCTTTCTGTATACCTGCCCCTAAGATACAGAGTGAAATAGCAAAAGTGTAAGCAGATAGCCTTTAAAACTCTAGCTTTTGTGAAACATATCTTCATTTTGATCATTTTGATGATAATAATTATTATTATCACTACTATTATTTTACCTCATACAAAACTGTGCTTGAATTCATAGTACTCACAATTCCTGGATGTTATCTTGGAGGAATGATTTCTTCTGAGTCAACAAGGTTAAAAATGTGAAGGAAAGCAAAACAAAACAGTCAGCAGTTTATAAACAGCATGTGTTTGTGAATTTTACTTTTTAGCAGCTCAAATTGATCTCAACTGAATACCCCTTGAAGTTCTTTTCAGCTCTTGCTGTTTGCAGATGTAAAATATTTTTTCATATCAGTGCAAAAATAACTGCTCTTTATTGGTGGTTAGATTCCTAATGAGGCTGATTTCCTACAGAGAAAGGCCTGGAATGTCAGTCCCACCCTTTTAACTAATAGTGATAAAATAGATATCTCTGTCCTATTGCTTTGGGGAATGCATTTGATCTTAGCAGGCGATCCACTGATAATGAGAGGAGTCCTGAAGAGAAATATCAGAATTAAAAGGTAGAAATGCTATCCATTTTTCTTATATCATCACTAGTCTAAGGAATCCCTAGGGGCCTGGACTTGTAAAAGATTCAGCAACTTATCTCCCAAAGCTTTTCCAATTCAGGGGAGATGACATATGCAGAATAACTCATTGTCTTGGGATATTATCAGGATTTAAAGAATATTTTTCCAAGTGAAGTTCAAGACTGGACACTTTTGGAAAGGAATCATTTTGAGCAAACTTGCTTCCTAACTCCTATCTACCTCATGAAGCTGTGATGGGTCTACAATTCACCATGCAAAAAATTTCTGATCCGTATTCAACTTGCCTCCTCCCATGTGTTTCACTGAAACACGCCCTTAACGAGTCAGAGAAGGTTTCTGGCAGCTGGTTTTGGAGTAAGAAATCCTGGACCAGCTAGAAGGGTGGGATAGGGAGGGTGGGAGTGAGGGAGACGCAAGAGGGAAGAGATATGAGGATATATGTATATGTATAACTGATTCACTTTGTTATAAAGCCGAAAATAATACACCATTGTAAAGCAATTATACTCCAATAAAAACATTAAAAAAAAAACAAAAAAATCTTAGGGAACTTAATGCACCTTGGTCATATTTTCTTTCTTGCTACTTCCAACCCCTTCTCTCTCTTTATCCTTTTCTCTGGTTGTCACTTTCTGTTTCTTATTTTATTTTATTAAAAAAAAATTTTTGTCTTTTTCTAGAGTGGCAGCAGCTAGAAAAATTCCTAGATTGTGTCGGTCTTCGTCTCCTTCATCACACACAGAGAGCTTGGGGCAGGGGCCTGCTCTTCTCGTAGCCAGCAGGACACCTACTGGTCTAACCAACCAGTCGAAGAAGAGAGACCGTTGCTGCTCAAATGCCCAACTTCCCCTAGCTACAATTGATATGCCTTCTTTTACTTGTGGAGTTACCTATTAAAGCCATCACTTATTGATTTTAGAGTCATATATTGCAACTTTTAATCACATCAGTTCAGCTTTCTCTTCTTTAGTGCTGGAAACTGCCCATCAGGGCCTCTATTTTCTTGTTGTCATTCCTACTGTCTCAAGCAAAGAGGCAGGGAGGAGACTTCAAGCTGGAGCTATAATCCTAGAACTACTCCAGGTTTTACTTATAGTTGTACTGATTGGTTTCTTCATCAGTAAGTTAATCATGGATTTTCTCCCTCAATTTTGTCATAAGCTCACCTAAGAAAAGCTATAAACAACACCTTTTTTTTCTTCAAAACATAAAAAAAGGACTATTCACAATAAATTAATATAGGTAGTGCAAAAGCATGGTTAACACGTTGGGATCTCCCAGCACAGCAATTAAGTCATCTTTCCTGTGGCTTGCTGAGAGATGACAAAGTGAGAAAACTTTAGGTGCAACTAACTTTGGATTCTTCATAAGTCTCACCTCTGCTCCTCATTTTTCCCATCTGTAATCATGGCTATGGGTAGAGATCATCTCAAAGTTCTTCCAGATCTAATATGATATGTAATTATAGATTTTAAGTGTGTGCATTTCACTTGAATTTCTCTCAAAAGATGAGGTGATATGAATATTTCAACATAAAAAAAATGTATTGCGGCCCACAGTGGCAGCAAGCTTTTTAAACCACTGTGTAAATACTTCCGCTGGTAAGATGGTCCTAATAGTGAAGAATAAAATCCATGGAATTGGAAGGGAGCAGCTTGGCAAGTCAGTGTTCTCTTGGTCCCAGAAATCCTGTTGGTTGAGAGGAGATGAGCTGATAGGCCTGGTGATGACAAATATCAACACACTTTGTAGATATAACTTCATAGATATAACTAGTCAGGTTGTAGTATAAGGGCAACAGTAGAACGCATCTCCCAAATATCTTGTGATATTTGTATAGGGTGCTCACCCACTGTGAAGTGTGAGCATTCCACAGGGAAGAATTAGCTGATTACTCAACTAACTTCCAGACTACATGCCTCATGCTGGGAGCCCAGCCCTGTCAGTGTAGGAAATGATTTGGGGTGTGATCAGTACAGTGTCCTAATTCCATAGTGAAAAATTCCCTGCTACCACATGGCGAGGCAGACACCAGGGCTTAGGAGAGTGGGGACAGGAGTGTTACCTGAGGATGAGTGGCTAGAAACAGCAGGTGCACACACGCTCCTGGTCGTCCTTCCTCTTCTAATGGTAGGCAAGCTTCATCCTTTCGTGCGGCCTCTGCCTCTAAACTGGCCACTGGGCCAAAGTCACAACCAAAACTTTAAACCTACTAGAGAAAAGGGCAAGAGGCAAGTGAGTCCCTCTCTTTGTATTCTCTCTCTTTTCTATTTAGAAATATATTAAAAGGATAGCTCCTCATAGCAGATAAGGAAAAAGTATATGAAGTCTTAATATTTAAGAGCCCTGATGTCTGTCACCCTAACATGATATGCAGAGTTTGGTCTGATGTGAGGCCCTTACAGCATAAGAGACATGAACTCAACCTGGTCTGGAAATGATGCAAAAATTCTATGCAAAGAATAAATGAAAAAAAGCAAAACACAGAGGCATCTTTTCTAGTGAACCACTTTTTAATGCATAAATTCTCTGTATTGTGTACCAAAAGTTTAGTGACAAAACATCTCCATAAAAATAAAATTTTGGAAAGCCTTTTTTTTTTTCCAGAAAATTTCCATCAGCTTTCTTCCCAGGGTTAAACTGCACCGTACATGTTAAGTGAGTATGGAAGTCTATATATTCTTTCTGGACTGTTCTTTCCAATTAGGTGGATGTCTGGAGAGCTGCACGCGATCTTAATAATGCTCAGATTTTTACATAAGCCATTTAAATAGAGACAGACTCTTTGAAGGTAAGCAAGAGGGATAATAGCCCCTGGCAGTATTGTTGTTCAGGAAATTTCAATTCTTTCATAGGAAACTGAAAATACATAGAGGGTTAAAATGAATACAATACACTGACGAAAATTCCCATTTGGAAGCTGGCTTTTCTCAAATAGTTTCTCTATGTTGACTGTTCTAACAATTGTCCCACTTAGGCTCTTTAGGCTATAGCATACAGCATTGTTTAAAAGACTGATAAATCAAGTGTTGAGATCAAGCACTGTGTGTGATGAGTTCCCTTGTAGTATTCACAAGTATCCTGTTGAACGCTCACTCCTGGCCAAGTATTTCTCAAGTACTGTAGTCCTTTACTTCGATGTCGGGACCCCAGATTCACTTGCCATCTCAGCAGAGAACACCATCCACAGAGACAATGATAAATGATCCAAAGACTGAGCAAGTGTGCTGTTTGCAGCAAGGCAAACTCCACACTGCTTGTCCTTAAATCTTGTGGGCTCAATGTTCAATGGAACAGTGCATTATTTGTGATTTCTCAAAATTTCTGAATATTTTAATTTCTTTCCTTGGTGTAACATCAGCAGTTGTTTGTATCCGATGAGAAGTATAAAACCCAGGAACTGCACTTGAAATAGAATCAGGGTCCTCAGCTTGGGTGGATTTTAAAGGTGATCAAGACTGTGCTTTGTAAACGTTAATATACCTAAAAAAATTCTGAGAATCATGTTTAGATACAGATACTTGTGCACTCAATGCCCAAATGTATTTCCATGATATACACTATAATTAATCTGAAAAGACTAATTACATTTATTTTAGAGTTATCATCTATGTTCTGGATTATCTCTTTTCTCTTGAATTAGTTGATCTGTTCAGTTTGTGCATCTCTGGGATACTGATTTCTTCAAAGGATTATTCTGGCATATCAATTTACATTTGCAAATGATGGCTTGATTTATTGATATCAGTAATGGAAGTAGGTACACATGACACAAATGGGGAAAAAATTGTACTCTGAGAGAAATTACAAGCTCTCTGGCTATGAAAAGAGGCAGGTAAGATGAGAAGGAGGCAGGTAGGGATGGGTATGCAGTCAGGTGGCTCTCCTTTGGAATGGAGGGAGAGCTTGCCTTATGGAGTGTCCAGAAAGAACCCTCTTGTTCTTTGTAGTGATAGAAACTTGCCTGCCATACTGCTTCCCTCCCCTAATCCCCAGTACATCTCTGGGATTACTGTTGGACAGATCCCCAACTTTATTCAGAAACACTGTCTTTTGGCTTTTGCCTGAGGGCAAATGTCTTAGTCATCAGCTACCTTGAGAATCAGACTGCCCTGGTGTTCACTAACACATTCCACTGACCCTTACTATGGCCTGCTTCTGAAGTTTCAATATCTGGTTAGTATGAAGTTCTGATGAGAATTTTTACTATACTAAAAAACAGTTCTGTCTAAGCCTGTGTTGTCCTGTGAGCTCTTCATCATTTTGGGCTTCACATCTGCTTTGTATCTTCTGGATACTTCTCATTTTTTGAGCTGGTTGGTGTAGCCGTTTCAGTTTTCCACTGCTGCCTTAAATTTATTCTCTTCATTTTACTTTTCCTACGGAGTTTTGGGAGGGAGGAGAGAAATGCATATGTTCACTAGCCTTCTTCGATGTGAAACTGTCAACTGACGTAGTTACATGGTTGTCCCTTTACTCAAAATAATTTCTGACCCAACTAAGATTTCCTACTGTGTACTGAAATTCAATGGCATTCCCAATTCTATAGTTTAAATCAAATGCTAGCCCCTTCTAATACAATAGTCCAGCAATAATAATCTACCAGTTATTATATCTCACCTCAATTCCTAAGCTCTCAGGTCAGGTCGGGACTAATGTAACCAAGCCAAGCTACTTACACTTTCAAGTTACTCCATTTTCATATGTTTTGTCAGGAGTGGAATTGGGGGTGGGTGCTATAGGTTTAGAATATACCCAGCAGTAGTCATCAAAATGTCTGATGTAGAGAAGTCATATGTTAAGTAGCTGTTGATATCATAAAGACTCTAATAAAATGATGAAATGGGAGAATTATAATGTTTTGACTTTGACAGTGATGTCAGAAAAGTTTCACTCTGAATTCTCTTCAAGCATGCCTTTAGCTTTACAGGGTCTATTGGCTTTCTTCATTGCGCAGAATAAAATTATCTGATAATTATGTGCCAGGAAAGTCTCTCAGCTTTTGCAAGTTCCTCTTTTAAACTCAGGCAAAGAGGAGGAAGCAGAATATAGTAATAGAATTATGCTATAGAATATAATTACATACATTTAGTAATAAAGTATGTTGTCATTCTATACTATATTATAATATATAGTAATATATAAATAGTAAATATATAGTATAATATAGAATAATAAAGTAGGACATAGTAGAAATATAATATAGAAATGTCAATTCAACATTAAACAATTTTGTTATTTTAGGGCTACTTATAACTGTAAAATATTTTTAATGTTTCTAAGCCTCAATCTGTAATATAAATGTTCTTCCTTATTCTGCATTATTAAATTGTGGAAAAGGAGCCTTATTACATGAGTATCTCTACACAGTAATTTCAGAACAACAGCTATAAATCTATAGTGCTACCAATTCTTCTCCTCTTTTCTATAACTTATAATATTTTAGCTTGAAACATGATAACAGGAAGTACCCCAAAACATGGGATGCACATGGTTAAATCCATTTCACAGAGCTGATTGCTTGCCACTGACTGAGTTCTATGGAGTTTCTATTTTTCTGGCATGTGAATCATTCATTTTCTCTCCTTTGGTTGCACTTAGTTCTACACTGGGAACTTGTCCTTATGTTTCTTAGCACAATATTGATTTTTTTATAATTTCTTTGCAAGCTTTCTTTCAATGGAGCTCCCATTGTAACCCCGTGTTCTTTTTCTCAGCAATTCTCTATCCTTTGTTTTTAGACCAAAGGTGTCATTCTTGGTGTATGATGAACTAGAGGTATGGAGGTTAGGCTATCATTAGCTTCATGCATGATACCATGAAATTTGTTGTCATTCAGGAGATATGCTCTTTCCCTGGGCATTTATGAACCTGTGCACTGCAATCATAGGCCATATAAAGTGGGTCTCACCAAGGAGTGTGCTGGCTAATCTCCCAAGAGTGAAAAGGAAGTTCATATTAAAGGGAGGTGCAGTCAGTGGAGGCTGGAGAGTAGCTGAATGTTGACATTTGCAGCTGTGCCTCAAGACACAGGAAGAAGAGGATAATTGTACTTTATTCCCAGCACTGCTAGTTGACTTGTAAATTGTTTAGATGGCCCTTAAATTGGTTTTGAGCTTCAAATGGGAGCTGTGGCTTTCAGTGGAATTTAACCTGGGACTTTCCAAGATCTTGCAAATGATGACTCCCTCATAGGATGAGTTAGAGAATTATCTAGCTTTATTTTAACCAACTACTTTAGGAGGATAGAATAGATTTGTAACATACATGGGAAGTGAGGTCTAAATGAGTTACATGGTCAAAACTATTCATAACTTTCCCACTTCTTACGTCAACAACAAAAATGGCTGCTCTAAAATCTGCCCTCTGGACTCTCTGCCACCAAAGGCAAGAGGTAGTTTGGGGTGACTCATAAAATAGTAACTATGTCCTCATTGATAAAGATAGGACTTCAGCCTCAAAAGTTCATCATGATCTCAATCACTGTCCTTATTCCAAGTATCTGAAAATTAGTAGAATGTGGGATATGACTAACTGAAAACTGTAAGGACTTCAGTCATCCAGGAAACTTGGAGAAGGTAAAAATAGCATCTATGAATCTAAATGGTGAGGAGGTAAAATCTGAAATATTTTCAACATAACATACAACATGGCCATGTAAGAACAAATCTCCTAAATAATATTCTGTCTGAGAAGGTGTTGGTGTGTTTCCTGGATTACTTTTGTTGGATGTATGAGTATATTGTCAATGATTTATTAAATCTTTGGATATTTTAGATGCTTTTGGAGAGTTAAGTGGTAAAGGTTTCATCATGCTTTACTGGCAAGTAATTTGACATATTTTTAAAACTAAAAAGATGATATTTACTAGCCACAAAGCATGTGTCCTTCCAGCAAACTGATCAGTGGCAGAGAGGAATTGCTTGTGTCTTTCAGCAACTAAATTTATTTTCTTTTAAAAAATGTGTCTGTGTGGGAGTATAACACATTCTCAATTTATAGGATGATTTTGCTAGAGTATGGTGTGTCCCTCAAACTTCTCACTTCTCTCAACACCAGCATGCTCCTTCTCAGGTCTTCCTTTATTGCCATATGCAATGAGACTAAGGTGATTTAACATCCAATTTAACTCCATATGAGACATTTGGAGTTTTTCAACCATTGACTCATTTAATAATAGAGATGGGAGAGATGGTGGCAATGAGACACTCAGGTCCTCGACATGGATGATAGGTCACTTATCGATTTCTTTGTGTAGGTTAATTTTGATGTTTTTGCTTTGCTGACAAAACAGAAACAAACAAAGGCAGTGAGTCATTCACTTCCTGGGCTGTCAGCTGCCACCCTGTCACCTTCGGTATTATTCATACACATGGAGATGAGACGTGTCTCTTCAGCTCCCAGGTAGTTTTCCAAGGGGAGGTCCTCAGTTTAGTATCTTCTCAGGCAATCTTTGAAAGAAAAGAAAAAATCAAATTGCAAGAGATATTCCACTTGGAGCATATTGGCTCCAAGTAAAAACAGTGTGAGTAAATCTGTTTCCCTTCCCCCACCCCAGGCTCAAAGTAAAAATTGTCTACATTTACATGAAAATGAATGTGTGTTTTCCTTTCCTTCCTGTTCTTAGGCAATTAGATAAAACTCCCTGAGGGCCTGCCAATCAACAGGACAGTCAGTTTGGAGGTGCTACTTGTACTGTGATAGTGGTATTTGCAAGTCTGGCTGGATCTGATTCGGAGACAGCTGGGCTGTGGGTGGTCAATCTTCCCTCCTTTTTGAAATCTTATCATTGTCGGCCTGGCTGAGATAAAGTTCATTCCTAACTTCTTGAAGTCGTGGATATAGACTCACAAGTGATTTTTTTGTGCTAAAGATTTCTCTAGCCCTTCATTTGTACTGCCCACTCAAAATCCTGGTCTTACAACCCACGTGGCGATATTAGTCTAGGAAAGAAAGAAATGACAAATAGTTCTTTAACTTTTTTCATTTATATTAAAAATAAAAACAATAGCGATTTAAGGTTCAAGAGCTAAATTCTGATGATATAGAAGGCTACACAAATTATTTCAAGGTTTCTGAGCATTTATTAAGATTACCTGTGTAATTTTTCATTTCATTCCTAAAATTACACAATGTTAAATGATGGATGTACAATAGTTCTACAGCCATAGATTTATGTAACAGTTGTGTGTGAATGTGTGTGTGTATGTATATGTATGAATATCTAGATATCTAGATATCTAGATATAGATTAGGACCATGTATATTGTTTTAAAAAATTCTGGGATATTATAATATTTTGAGTTAAAATCTTAAACTACAGGTTATTCATGGATGTGTTCTGTAAACTTCATTAAATATAAAGCATTTGAGGTGGTTTTAGAACTGGGGCTTTCAGTGGATAATAAAATAATAAAAATAAAGCCATTGGGAACCATTTCTGAAGAATAGCCAATGTAAGGACCAGAAATTGGAGGCCAGATCAGATTTGAAGCCATAAGACAATAATTCTCTGAATTTTTTGGAATAACAAATGACTAAAATTACCTGAGAGCTGGATGGTAAATGGAACACCGTATCATATATTAGGGAACATTTTTATTTTTTGCTAGCATTTGTGAGGCAAATCTGACTTGCAAAAAGTAAGTGAAATGGTTTAGGAATTAAATTGTTTGCCTCTAGGCAACCATATTTTACAACATTCCCTTGGAAATATGGTCAACTTCTTCCAAATAAGAGATTCAGTGCCAGTCTTTCCTTATACTCACCATTGAGTCACCCAAAATTCTCCTCAGAAGATATCCAGGATTTCATCCTTGACTCCAGATATCAATATTAGAACAAAGCATATGGTATCCCTGCTTAAAAGACTGAAGCCAGCCCAAAAGGCCTAGTCATTTGAGATAGGAAGTCAGAAGCAGAGTATGTGGCAAACATACATTGCACTTTTTCCACACAGTTTCAACATAAGCCTTCATTCTACTTCTTTAGTTTTATTTTGATCCAAAATAATTTAGAAATAACTGGGTATATATTTTATTTATATTAATGGAGATGTGTGAGTGAATAAATGAATAAAGCTGTTCTTGGAATAACTATAATATGCCAGGCATTCTGTAAGGTCCTTTTCTAATATGAATGTTTTATTTATTCCTCACCATAATTGTCTACACTTTACAGATCAGGAAACTGGCCCTCAGAGTGGCTTGCCCAACTTCATATAACCTAATTAATAGCAAAAATGGAATTCAAACCTAGGCCTATTCAATCCTGCATCTACTCATTTATACCTGACTTGTCAAAGATCTTAAGAGATCCAAAGGTTTTATGACAATTTTGTACTCTTTCTTTAATTTAAGCATCTGTATGACTGCCAACCTCCTCAAGAAGTTATTGCCATTTGATTTCAAATGGAGAAAAGGAAGATGAGCTGAAAAATAAATTTTTAGAGAGATGTTCACCATCTTTTTGGATGTAGTAGGAAAAATGCATTCATATTGTATATTTGTGGCTATTGTAGCTTCTGTCATATCAGCTAGAAAGACTGGACTTGAGACTAAAGCAAGCCTTTCTTTTAAATCAAAAGCAGATTGGCTACAACTTTTTTACCCTACATGGCATATGTGAACATGATTCCACAAAAGTTACAGTAAGATGAGGAATTTAGGTATCTGACTGCTGACAGGTATTGAAGGAACAAGAATGTAAAATATGTTTGAAATACATGCTTTGGATAAGAAAAGTTTTCAGATATATCAATACTTAAAAATTTGAAACAAGATAAATTAATGCATGTGCCATACAGCTGTCCAAAGTAAGTGTAAAGCTAATTGAAAAATAAAACAGAACTAAATGTACAATACTTGTATTAAATTCATATTCTTCTAGAAACATCATTCCTAAAATGATTTAGACCTGCCAGATTTTTTAAATGCCATACACATCACTCCATTAATGAAAAACATTTTATCTGTATCACAGGTGTATGTCTACTAAGTGTTCTTTTGTGTTTGACATGCAGTTTATCCAAATCCCTGCAATTGTCTTGCCTCCTGCTCTTCCTTCTGCTGTATCCGGGGAGGTTCTCTATTTTACTTCTGTTTATCTAGGCTTGTTTTTCTCTATGCTATCTTCCTTACCTTTCCCGTCTTTTATGGACCCTTAATTCTATTGCATGCAGAGCCATAGACCCCTTTCAGTTGCTAACTTTTCACTAATTGTTAATTCTGCCTTTCTCCTCAGATTGCAGCTTTCTTAAGTGCTGGAATTGTGTTATATACTTGTTCTCTGTCAGCTACAGCTATCCCCAAGAGTCTGGAATGAGGGACTATCTTTGTACATTCTTTACTAAGAATTAAGGCCAGTCGATATATGTTATAAATAGAAATAATTTGATTCAACATAAATTAAAACTTTCTAATGAATAGAGCTCTCCATGAAAGGGAAAAACAAAACAAAACAAAAAACAAAAAAGCAAACGAACAAAAAAATACGTTGAGAAGCAGTGGGTGTATTCAAGTAGAGACTGAATGATCACTTAGAACAGATTGAGGGAAATTGACCTGCAATTGGCAATCCATAGGGATTTCTGAGTTTGGGGCCTTGGATATTCCAAGCAAAGAAAAGAATAAAGGAGGAAGAGTAAAATCAGTTCCATCTCACTTTTTGTGAAAGTGCAGCTTTTCCTCCCCCAGACAATCCCCTCATGCAAGGTCATGGTCTGAACAGTGCCTTAGGAATTGCCTATTAGTTATGCATTGCAAAGAGTATTGGTGAATAGAGATGCTTTTACTTCACCCTTATTATTTTAGAGAGTGTAGGTTATTGCCCCAGATAGTGGAAACCAAATAAAACTTGCCACCAGATTCAAGCTCATTTTACTTCAATCTGCTTCTTCATCACTGAAAATATGATTCTTTGATATATTAAGTTTTTCTTTGTAAAAAGAATTATTATTTTTAGCATTTAGAAAAAGAGAGGATGTGTAGTAATCTTTTCCCAGCCAAGTAGGTTAGCTACTGTATTAGGCTTTTACTCTGCAAACTCCAGTTCCTTGTAAAATACATCTAAGTAAAGTAAAAGGGTCTAAAAACCATGACTAGTGACTAACTCTAAATGCTAAATGCTAATTTGTGTCTATTCATTCATTGATTCACTGATTCATTCATTTACTAAAACATTGGTTTGGTTGAGAAAAATCTTTATGTTCTTGCTATTCATATATTTACCTGCCATTCTAGGGATGCCAAAAATTTGTTTCTGACTTATTGTCAGTTCTTGATTGCCCTATGAGAGGCTTTCAGGCTCTCAAAAATAGTGAAGTCTTCAGCTGTGTTCCTAGAAAATACATTTTCACTGGTCACATTGTAGGAGGAGAAGACTTTCTCTAAGCTAGAAGTTCTGATTTGTTGTCAAAAAGATCCATGGATTATTCCTCCACTCTGAGGATGTTTCTATCCCTGTGACACACTTCTCTCTGTCTTTTCAGGGTGAGTTAGTTCAGAAAGTTCTCCTTACTTAAATCTATCCATAATTGGCCAGAGTTACTACAGTTTCAATAAATTATAGGTGTAAAAATGGTGTTTAAGTTGACTTTGGAAAAATACTTAAACTGGTATCATCAGTTCATGTCACATTGCATGAGAGGTTCACAAAACCTCTCGGCTTGCAAAGACTTGGGTCATCACATGCATCCCAGGACAGGCAAGGTGGTGATAATGCTGCTGATGCTGATGCAGAGCCTGGGGGTCAGGAGGCAAGTGCTATTTCAGTTGTCTGCCACATCTGCCCTTACTGTGGTGCCAAAGGGATCATTTCACCCTCCTGGCTATGATTTTCTTATCTGCAGCCTGGCAATGCCAAAATACATTCCTTGGCACCCAGCTGTAATCTTGTCATACAGATTGTCCTCCTTGAGATGGTCCAGTTATAATTATTTAAACATGAAAAGGTAAGTCAGTCCAGATATAGACATTTCAGGAGCTCTGACAAATATTTTAGGGATAATTTTATTGTTCCTTTGCAGTTTCATCCTTTTTTAAAAAATTGGAATAAAAAAATCAGCTTTCAACTTTTCTTTTGTGTGTGTGTGTATCCTTTTGGTTTCAAGTGTAATAAAGCAACACATTGAACCCTCAAAAAACAGTCCAAATGAAGCCATGAGTTATTAAAATGTGATCATATTTTCTCAAAGGTCAAAGTTGCCATTCTTATGCTACATTGTCACAGATCTTTGGGCAATTACTAGCTCCTCTTTATGGGCTACCAATGGGTCATGTTTATGAGGTGACATCAGTTATTTTCTTTTTGGATATTTGAGAACATATTGTTGCTGACGGGAAATTTTATATATGTATTCTTGAGCTCTGATGTCTAATGCAGTAGTCTTTAGGCATCTGTTGCTGGTGAACACTTGAAATGTGACCAGACCAACTGAGATGACTATACATCAAACTTCAAAGTTTTAGTATGTAAAAAAAGGTAAAGTATGACATTAATAATTTTCATGTTGATCACATGTTGAGATAATAGTATTTTGGAAACATTGGGTTAAATATTATATTTTAGTAAAATTAATTTCACTTAAACAAACTTTTGTTGATTACTGGAAAACGTAAATGTACATACGTGATTCACATTATTGTCTCTGCTAGAGAGCACTGTTCCTAAGAGCTTGCCACATGACCAGGCAACAAATGAAGCATTTGGAAACATCATCTGGTTCAAAAGGTGGCAGAGCACCTGCCTATCCACAAGCTCCGTGAGGGTCAAGATGCCTCAGGGACCGGTGGACCCAGGCTCTGTGTGTGTTTCTTTCATGCTGGTGGTTCTCATGACATCTCCGTCCTCTGTGCCCAATGCTGATCAGCTCTGCATGAAAACCATTTTCTTATTTCCACAATTTATGGCGAGAGTGATCATCATTTTGGTTTTCTTCCTATTCAACAGAATGTCATTTAAAGGAATGTATTGGGAAATGAAATTGCTTGTGTCTTGTGATGACTGCCAAGCTTTTATTTGAAAATTTTAAACAGACACATATATCACGGTCTTTTATTGTCCTAAAAGAAACATACCATTTTTATTTGAAATATATCATAGGATGTGAAATTCTGTTGAATTATAGACTGGTAAGCACTAAGAGAAGACCCCATGAATGAATTTTGTTAGTTTTTTTTCTGTCAGTGGGTGGAATAGGCAGAAATCATTAGGTAGAAAGAAGCAAATAGTCCTTCTCAAAACAGAAATCTTTGAATGACCCTTCCCTTCATGTGTGACATCCTGCTTCTCAACAAAAAGTTACCCTTGTTACTAAAATAAAATCTATCCTGCAAGCATTGACTCATGTTTTCACTGCCATGGCTCCTGTATAAGCACCAGTTTTGCTTGTCTCAACCACTGTGACAACTTTGTCTCTTCACCATGTCCCCCTTTAATATACTCTGTCAGAGTAGCCTGAGTGATTTTTCAAAATTCTAAATCATATCATGCTATTGCCCAAGTTAAAACCCTCCAGCACTTCATCATGGCATTAAAAAAAAAGCCAAACCATTCCATAGTCTCTTGGGGCTCTGCCTGCTCTAGCCCTTGCTTGTCTCTGGTATCACTTCTCCTTCCTCACAAAGCAGGAGCCACACGAGCCCACTCCACATTCCCAGAAGAGACCAAGCTCATTCCTGCCTTTCAGCCTTTACACTTGCTGTTTCCTCTCCCTACACTCTTACCCCCAGGTCTTCACATGGTTCACACCTTCTTGTCATTCAGGTTTAACTCCAATGTCATCTCCCAAGAAAGGTCCTCCATGAGCATCCATCTGTAATAATCGTCAAGTCAATTTCTGGCCATCACTATGTTCCTTATGTGATTTGATCTTGTTGACTTATTTATTTTCTTGTTTACTTTGTATTCCCCACCATCCTTGAAAACACTCCAGTCCACTTAAAGAAAATCCCCAGGTATTTTAAAGAAAAACCCCAGGTATTTTATCTGCCTTATTCTCTAGCATGTTATCAGAACATAGAACAGTTCCTGGATATACAATATACCCCCAGTGATTATATATGAAATGAATGAAAGTATCAGTTGCAAAATTATATTGAGACAGCTTGACTTGCTTCCATATCCACAAGTTTCTCTTAGTAGCTGGAAGATGTCCTGCTTCAACATATTTCATTTCATCACAAGCTGATGAGCTTTTTCTTAGAGGAGACCTCGTGCCTGAAAATTAAAATGTGTAGAGATTTTGCTCAATGTCAAATGTCTAACTTGAGAAACGGGTGATGCACTGGTCAGAGGAGGACAGAGACTTTGGCCTTCTCCCGACTTTCACCCTCCCGTTGACATACTCAGGATCTGTTTCTCTGTTGTGTCCCTGGCCTTGTCTGCCTGGGATTTACAGTCTTTACAGATGTGGATCAAGAACACTCGGGGTTATGCTCTAATATTTGTATCTGACTTTTAATGAATGCAAAATTGTAAATCTTCTGATTCTTGGCTTATCCCACAGACTTAACCAATAGCCCTGCCTCTGGTTGCCATTTAAATGGCCAATTGTCAAATACATCTTAAGCTCAGGACACCCAGGTGATTAAGCAATGAATTCAGCTTTATCTTCTCCTCTGCTCTGAACATGCATGGTTAGTAGTGAGTTCTGAGTCCTCTTCTTGCCCACTCTCCCCAAGGGAAAAAAAAAATTGCAATTAAGAAGGCAGGTAAGTCTTCAATTACAGAAATGCCTCATTTGACATGAACACCTTGAATGAAGGTGTATATGTCAACTATTTTTATTAGTCTTCCCAACTGATAAAAAATACATTCCAATCTTTTTAAGGGATTTCTTCAGTGTAACTTAAAGTATTTTTTTAGTGAGATTTTTGTTTTGTTTTGTTTTAGAGCAGAGAATTCTGTACTTGGAGTAGCTGACCCATTTTTACATTCTGTGAGTTCAAATTTAGGGGTGTAACACCAGCATCAGTCTTTATGGGCACCTGGGAACAGAAAACAGGAAATAAAAAAGGTTGGCAAAGTTGTACAAATCAACCAACTCTATTTGCATAGTCCTATTTGAACTTAGTGATATATATAAAATGTAGTATTTTAAATCTAATTTTACTTTTGAACTGTTGTTTTACTCTTTGTGTAATATGTTCTATTTCTGCAGAATCATTTTCTCCCCGAATTAGTAAACCTTCTTTTCAAACCTGCCAGTAATGCTTAGTGAATTCACAAAGCAGGCTTGATTTTATATAGAGAGTAGTTACTCATAAAATCTAAGCATAAAGAAGTCTTGCAAATACAAATGAGGCCAGCATTTTTGAGATTACTGCAAAGATAGCAGGAGGAGAGGCAAGTCTTTTTATTCAGATTCCTAGATGGAGGCAGTGAATCAGATTTCTAAGAAGAGAAACAAGATTTTTAACTTCAGAATGTCGTCCAAATTTAGCAACGTCATTCTTAAAATGGAGGGAATGTAAAAAAGTATCTTGTTTTAGGCAACCTGTTGATTTGGCATAAAGAAAACTTCTGGTTTATTTATAGACTTCTGGAACCATTCAGTACAGCTGAGGAATTCAGCTACCTCTCAATTAAAAAAAAAAAAAAAAAAAAGAAACAACAACATCCATAAAAATAAAGATTTGGCTGAAGGAAAAGAGATGTCCTCTCAAACATACCCATCTTCTAAATGTCTTCTAAGGTGTTTTGTTCTGTTTTTAATGTGCACTAACAGTGAATCTGGACTCCAGGCTGTGATGATTCACAGAACAAAAGCAGAATCAAAAACAAAACAACAAATAAGAAAAAAAAAATGTGTATTTGTAATTATTTTGTATATCAGTTTAACAACTGAGAATGAAACTGAAGCATTCTCTCAAAGGTTATCTTTGGCTTCGATCTCAGCTTGCACTTCGGGAAAGTATGATCTGCCTTCTGGTGAAGAACACTCCAGTGAAACCTCAGACTGAGATGAGGTAGATTTGCTCTTCCCCCACAAACACCCCAAAATGTGCATCTGAAAAAAAAAAAATTGTGAGAGGGACTGAGTCCCAGAGATATTCCCCAGGAACTTTACCCAATCTGTGGCACAAAATGTGGTCTGACCTAGCTGGGCACTGGGCTGGCCTTGGCTGCCATCCCTCTGGCTGGACTCCTCCCCAAGGTAGGGCTCACCCTCGCATGAAATTGCCAACCAGGGCCCACGTGGGTAGAGAACTAATTTAGCCTCCTGGACACTTGATGAATGAAGAATTTCCTCTTGGGACTAAATTATAGGGCTTGTTGGAGTTGCTCTTTCGTGATCTGTTATTTGGAGGTAATTTTCCAGAAGGGCTGGGACACAGGGCCATGAGCTAGAATAGGATTCACCAGGCACAGCTGCCACGTGCCGGCCAGCACATCCCACCCTGTCCAGCCTCTCCTCCAGCCTCCGCACATCCACCCTTCCTTCCCCAGAGAGGAGGCCCAGCCAACAGAGCTGGACTTACATTAGATTTTTACTTTCCTTCTTAATTAAACAAGAATGGCATCTGCCCACCTTTTTCTGCATCCGGGTTTCTAGAAATGTAACATCTTGTCCTAACACACTTACAAACAGATGAGCAGGCTTTCCCCTCATCCCCCAATGTGGATGATTACAACCTTCTGTCAAATTCCACCTACCCTCCCTCCCCTGTTGGCTGGAAGATAAGCTTCTGATCTTCCCTTGGCTTTTTGAACTGCTGGAAGCTGTGTAAACACAAGCTGTAGGTTAGTCAGATTCTGTTTGACCCAGGGCCTGCTGAGTGCAAAGAGATTACATTTGAAAACTCCCTTGTCTAATTAAGCGATGGTAACTTATTACGGGGTGGTTGCTGATGAGGTCAAGTAGCAAGAGGTTTCAGGCCGACCTGCTGCAGCTGGTCATTTGCTGATAAATAAGGAACAGCTAGTTTTTATTGGGCCAAATTCCCTACAGAGCTCTCATTTCATAAACCCTTGAATTTGGTTCTTTCTCTGAATTTGCATGTGCATTTCAGCACTTTAGAGAATTTGCAACAGCAAGAGTGACAAGGATTTGTTCTATAATGGCAACTCTTCTTTTCTTGGTCTTCGCAGTGATGCCCCATACAGTGGTTCACAAACTAGTGTGCTGTGCCTCTAGCTCCATTTGGACCACTGACTTCTGGCAAATCTAGAAAGCCAGATGAGGGCCACTTCGAATATTGACATTTGGATGGGGTGGGGTGGTGAGGACAGGAGAGGAAAACCCAAGAAATAGATCATAAGACCTGGACGAAACTGTGCAGAATGATCATGATCATTTATTGAGCACCCACTCTGCAGCAGAACTGTTGCACGATCTTCTCATATGTGTCTCCAGACCTTACCATGACCCTCAGAACAGATGTTGTTATTCCTGTTTCACTGTGAAGATTCTTAAGGCAAAAAGAGGTCAGCAATTTCCACAAAGGCATGCAATCACCAAGTGAAAGGTGTGGGATATGACCCCAAATCGCTTTACCTTTAAATGTGTCTCACACATTCCAGGGAACTGTGTAATTTTCCTTTGGAATTGGAAGTGTCTGTGGCCCCCGGATGAGGGGAAACATTTGATGAATGCAGATTCTCCTTGTGAGTAGGTGATAAAAGTGAAGATGAGAACTTTGGAACCACAAACCTTGGAAAAGTCATCAAAGAAGCCCTCCTACTTGCTATCACGCCCTCAGCTAGGTTTATCCCCAAATCGATTGTTGTGGGTATCTATTGTTTCTCCACCAGTGTCTGTTTCCTGGAGTTCTGGAAAAGCACATGCAGAATTCCTCTGGGGATACCATCCCTCTGCCAAAATTTTGCATAAGTCTTCTGTTATGGTCAGAGTCCTTCAGATGCCCTGGTTGTTGTGATTACGTTTGGACCAATCAGCACCAATGAAATAAAGTACACATTTTTATGGAAAGTAGAAAAGACACAGTTGTTCTTTCCCTCCATCCTCAAGTCAAGAAGAATAGGCTGGAGTTACTTCTGCCATCCTTCCACAAGATGTGGCCATCTGGATGTATCTGAGAGACAGAAAGTAACTGGGTCTCAGTGATATGGTTAGAATCCTGATCAGGCTGTCTGTGACCTCCCTCTGTGCTGCACTTTAGGGATTTGAGAATGTTTTAGATATTTGCCAACTAAAGAGTTTAAGAGGTTAAGTGTTAGTATCTTGCCAGATCCATGCATGCACCCATCTAGTTATGGGACAAGAGCATAATAATATCTCCCTGTCTCCAAAGCCACTCCTTTGCCATGGAATCATGTGCTTCTGAGTTAGAAGAAGGATGTTGGAAATGAGAGGCCACACATTTTCATCAATGTGGTTTTTCTTTGTGAGCAAATTTGGATGAAGTGTGATGATTCTAAAATCACATCTCTTGCAAAATCTTTCAGCCTGTACCACAGTTCATTTTTCATCCCTCTCATAAGTTGACCATATCAAAAGTTGGTAAATATTTCTGTTAATTATCCTCCATAAAATAATGCAAAGTCTCTAATAAAAGTAACATTTTCTGATGCCTTACAACTTCAATTTAGACAGTTCTGAACAATATTCACATACATTTCTCTGGCTACATTTTCAGCTAATGTGCTATCTTCAGCTTCATATGTAAAACAATTTTCCTTTAAATATCCCTTAAAAACTGTAGCAAGCCCACAATTCTCATGAATTTATTGGGCTAGTGAAAAATCTGTTTTATTTATACAGGGTTTCAGAGTTTACAGAATACTTTTATGTAATTTATCTCATTTATTCCTCTTTTCAACCCTATAAGGTTGATATTATTATCCACATTTTAGAGATTAGCATCAGAAGGTTTAGGATTAAGTGATTTGTCCAAATCTCCCCAACCCCTCCAATGGGGGAACTGTATTTTACACTCAAGTGTTCTGATCTAAGCTCAGACTTTTCATAGTTCCAAATAGTCTATTGGTACTTGGAAATCTTCTTTGAATAGAGAGGAGGAGTTTGAAATTAGAACACCACCATGTTGCTTCTTTTCTCTAGGTTAAAGAAGAGAGCTGATTCTCTAAATAGCTGAGAATGGCTTATAATGTTTTCTGTTCATAGTTATCCCTTTTGGGAACCACAGGAATCTTAATTTTCCTGACCATTTGTCCTCCATTGGGCCTAAATGTTTAAAGGCCATTATTTTTATATGCCAATGATTGCAGTATTTGCATGTGCAAATCAAGTAATTACTTAACTACCCAAATTGTGCATGCAACTAAGGTAATTATGAACTTAGAAAATTGCTATAAGAATCTGACCCTGGAAAAATTATGAAAGCAGAAAATGAGTGTTGGAGTGGAAATTTCTTGCAAGGCTGATTTTGTTGTTGTCATTGCTGTTTAGTGGAAAAATAAGCTGATTAAATTGCTTGCTTTGCTTCAGTTTCGACATCTGAAGAATGAAAATAATAATGTTTGCACTACCTACTTCCAAAGAGTAATTTCCTTGTGAAGGAAATTGGGACAATACACACAAGATATTTGAAAGAAAAGGACAAAATTTTTAAAAAGGGAATATTATTTTTAAGTGGCCTCATTAAACCCCCACTTTGAAATCAGAAATTCATATTTTTATATGAATCTTTGTTCATTTATCCAAAGAGACGCCATGTTGTGATTAAATAAAATGTAAAAAAATAAGCTCAAATTGTGAAAAAATAATATTATTGTTTTCTATCTCTAGGGTGCATAACGATTTCTCATGTGGCTCTCCTAACAATTATATGTGGTACATGGAGAAGGAAAGATTAATCATGGTTACATATGGGGGAGACTGAAGCTCACTAAATTTAAAGTGAGAATCTATCACCAGAGTGTCTGACTCCAATTAATTTTTGCCAGAGAGACCATATTGCCTTGACACTGGTAGTTATAGCCATGAATAAGTCAAGCTGCTAAATGAGTTTAGAAATGTATCTGCTTTCCAATAATTTTGTGAATGTAATCACTTGTATTAGATTGACTTATAGGTTACTACTGTGTTATATGCAAGAAAAGGTCTTCCTAAGAAAGCTAATGATGTACTTAAGAAGGTGGATGCTTTTAAAACTTACTTAAGAGAACAAATAAATCAGTGGGCTGTGACTGTTCTTTATTTGTTGAAACAGATACAAAGGGATAGAGACTAGATCCAACTCTGTGAGCAGACAGCTTAGGTTCCTGGCCCAGTGAGAAGAAACTCACATAAGTTGCCTATAATTCACCTAACCTTTCCTCCCAAATGTTCATTACAGTGAGGTCATTACTATAATCATTAGAAGGTCATCTGATAAAAACATGCATACTTTGATACAATTCTTCAAACAATGCTCACCTTAGGTTGCCAAGCCTTTGAGCTACTGTCTAGGTTCTAAAGAGTGTAAAAGATGGATGAAGTTTGAAGTCTCCAGATCCCAATGATGTTTGAAGGTGATTCTGAGAGTTAGTGACAGGGATAGGGCATCAATCATTGTGTCTGACTCCACATTCTGTTCTCTAAACTTCTCCCTCTGTCAGCATAGGTGTCTCTAGACAGAAAAGGACCAGAGATGCCTTGGACAGTAAACAAGGGTATTTCAAAGAATAAGGGCCACCAAGTCACCTATCTATACCCAATGACTTGGCAGGAAATAGAATCATAATCTCCTTTTAGAGTGACAATATGTCTCAAATTGTGTTAAGTTCTGGTAAAATGAACAGTCATCAGCATGATTCACATTTTTTCCAACTTTAGACGAGAACAGATACATTATCTATCATTATTCTACTCCACCTTTTACCTCATTTTTAAAAAATCAAACAAGTTTATATGCAGAGCTACCATTTCTCAAGCATTTACCAGGTGTCCATCCCCTTGCTAAGCATGATCTATGCCTTATCTAACTTAGCCTCCACTATAGTCCTGTGAGTTAGGCATTATTCTTTTCCTAAGTTCACAGATAAGGAAATGGAGGATGAAAGAGCTTAAGTAACTTGACTAAACTAACACTGATTGACTTATATTTATAAGTACTCTTTTGAGTACATCTCTGTACCCTGAAAACTCATCATTGATGACTCCCAGATGGACATGCCAATGACAAACATTCATATATTTAAACAGATTTCCATAAAAAAGAACAAAATAATGCCATTTGCAGCAACATGGAGAGACATAGACATTATCATGTTAAGTGAAGTAAGTCAGACAGAGAAAGACAAATATCATATGATATCACTTATATGTGGAATCTAATTTAAAATGATACAAATGAACTTACTTACAAAACAGAAACAGACTCACAGATCTCAAAATCAAACTTATGGTTACCAAAGGGGAAACGTGGGGGGGAAGTGATAAATTGGGAGACTGGGATTAACCTATGCACACTACTATATATAGAATAGATATACCTACTGTATAGCACAGGGAACTCTACTCAATGTTCTGTAATAACCTATATGGAAAAAGAATCTGAAAAAGAATGGGTATATATATGTGTGTGTATATACATATATATTTATTTATCTGATTCACTTTGCTGTACACCTGAAACTAACACAACATTGTAAGTCAACTATACTCCAATAAAAATTTTTTAAAAAGTTGAATATTTGCACAAAAAATACATAAACAGATTTACTTCCTTCTCTATATTTGTCCTTCAGATGAAGACATGAATAGCATGTTGTGTCTCTTTGAAAAATCATATTTATGCCCTTAGTTTTTCCATAGAATAATGTAACATTGATAATCAATGATAATTACTAACATCTTTGCAGCACCCATGAGATATCATTTTGAATAGTAAAAGAATACTTTAACAGTTGGTAAATTTTAACGTTTAAGAAGTAAGTTTTACTCTTCACTAAATAAGACTATATCAAGAGGTTGAATAAGCCTTCCATGATGGAATAGAGAACTTGATATAGAAGATTCTCCTGAACACTCAGTATTCCTGCCAATTAATTGTAAGCAGAGTAAGAACAATACATGTCTAGAATGAAATTTATCTTCATTGAAGGGACACCAAGTTCTATCTCTTCCACTCCTATTTAGAGATTAACACAGATTAGTGTAACAGACACAGGAATCTATCAAGACATAGTTATGTTCTGGGGGCTGGAGATACTGGAATAGTCCATCAGGAGAGAGTAAACAGAGGGCAGATGGAATTTGGGAGCAAGTGCTGAGAAAAGGCTCTCAGGAAAAGTTTTCTGGCTGGGGCCAGGTAAAGGAAATTCAACCTAGATCTGTACAGTAAATGCCTAATTTCTCTAATTTTGGTTTTTGCCATTTTATTTCTACATAACAACTTGTTGATGAATATTAAGAAGTAAATGTTTTTCACCCACCCACCTAAAATCAATGGTGAGGGGAAGGTCACTGTGCTTCGGTGGCCTGTTGTGGTATCACAAGTGTCTTGACCAGCTCTAAAGTGGTACTGGAGTCCTGGCAAGATCATGATTTATCACAGTTAATCATCCAGAGCTATGGTGTCCAATATAGGTGCCACGAGCCATATGGGGCTATTGAACTCTTGGAAGGTGGCTAGCATGAGTTGAAATGTTCTGTGGGCATAAAATATCAATACATGCTGGATTTCAAATACTTAATATAAAAAATAATGTAGGGCTTCCCTGGTGGTGCTGTGGTTGAGAGTCCGCCTGCTGATGCAGGGGACGCGGGTTCATGCCACGGTCCTGGAAGATCCCACATGCCGCGGAGCGGCTGGGCCCGTGAGCCATGGCCGCTGAGTCTGCGCGTCTGGAGCCTGTGCTCCACAAGGGGAGAGGCCACAACAGTGAGAGGCCCGCGACCTCCCCCCCCCAAAAAAATGTATAATATCTCTTTAACAATTTTATATTGATTACATGGTGGAATGATAGCACGTTGGCTGTATTGGTTTAAGTTAAATATAGCATTAAAGTTAATTTTATATGTTTGTTACTTTTTTTAATGTGACCATGCAAACATTTAAACTTACATATTTGGCTCACATTATATTTCTGTTAAATAATGCTGATATAGAGCTTTTCTACTCTCATTGATATAGATCTTTTTCAAGATATTTACTTCGATGAGAGAATTTATATTTTACAATAAATGACCCCCCCCCCAAATAGGGCAACATTTTGATCCAATGTTATTTCCCTTTTGCTCTTGCCCCACTGCCACCCAAATATTTATAAAGCATTTTAAATACAATCTATGAAATGCCAAGAAATTGCAGAAATCATGAAGAATATTTGAAAAAAGTAGTGGAAGCAAAGCTTAGAATTTAGAAAATTGATGAGAGACAAAATTAGCAGACAACTTTTTTTTTTTAAATTCTTTTTCAGACACAACTTTGTATATTGTTCAAATCTAAATTTTATTTAAAAAATAACAGAACAAGGGATTTTCCTAGTGTTACAATCTCTTTAATGCTGTTCCTTTCAAAGTACATTTAACTTAAATGATTTTGATTAGAAGTTTAGTATTCAATAAAGATTTCTGTCAGGGGACACATGATCTGGGCCTATGCATTCTCCTGTGTGTCATTCGCTCTGTTTCCTGAACCATTAAAAAGAGGGAATGGAATAAAACAATTTTTATATTTGTTTTTGATATAGATTGTCTATGTTTCTACATGCACTATAAACCAAATTTACATATATATATATATATAAAATAACTGGAATGGATTTCCAGTCTTCATGCTGTTATACTTCAAAAAAGTGATCTCACTATTTTCCTTTTTCTTCTAAAAGTTGTATTTGTTTAATTTTGATCTGTAGACAAGGAAAGGTTGCATAGTTTATAGATTACAATGCTTGAAAATAATTTTATTTCTGTACTTAGTATGGAATGATTAATAAAATGTGTAACTAATTACAATTCTGTTAAGTAGGAAATTTTTTGTTATTTTTGTTACCAGTCTAAATCTGTCATATGAAAAAAGACAACAAAATCAAACTTTTACAGCTTAAAATTGCTATGGAAATGTATAATGTATACTATATAACAATATATATAATAGAAAATAAGTCCGATGATAGAACTGTACGTTAAATGTACTTCATATCATTCATTATTAGTATAGTTAATAATAATAATAATAATTTTATAAGATTATATTAATTAATGCCTTTCCATTGACCCAGTGTGAATGTTTCATACTTCATGATCTCATAGTCCTGTAATAACTATTGTATTAGAAATGCCAGTAATTCGGGTCTATAAAGCCAATAGCTGTAATTTTGTTTCTTAAATTGCCACTTTTTAAATGTAGACGTTAAACCTATGACTCAGATGTCTTCAATATCATGTTTTCGTCATTCCTTATATATCATGTGTACAGAGAGAAAAAGTATATTAAGATAATAGTTTCCTGGTAAAATGGTGACTCTTTACATTCATAAATATGCACCAAAGTATTCTTTGGACAAAGATTTGTGGATAGTGTGACACACTTTTGGTAGCTTACAATCATAACAGTTTAATTAAAACAAAATTAAGGTGATGCTTCCAATGTTTCTAAAGGGTTCTCTCTTCAAATGTTGATAAATACCAGAAAGAGTATTGTTTAGTGCCTTATTGATCCAATTGTCTGGTTCTAACTGGTTAAATGAATAAGAGGACTCATACTAGAGTGAATAGAGGCATTGGGGCTGCGGAGTTTGTTGCAAATTTCAGCCACATTTGAACTGTGACTGTTGCCAATAATTTCAACAACTGACTATGACATGCTTCATCCTGCTGCTAATCAAGGGTGCATGCACACCTTGCTCAGCCCAAGTGGCTACAACTAACCTCTGTACCAAAACTCTGAGTTATCTGTACAACTAAGAGGTGTGGACTACTCTGTCAGCCTAAATTGAAATAGTTGTGACAACTTATAGCCCTTTGGACAATGACCTGGTGATAAAAGCAGAATAAAGACTGGGGATGTTAAACTGAGTTTACTACTGACCAAAGCAGGGAAAGTTTATCCAACAAACAGGAGTGAGATTCTGTGGCATGAGTCATCAGAGTGTCAGAGAAAAAGTAAGAGAAAATTGTGAATTGGCTTGTAAATGGGTACAAGCACAGGGAAATGGTCCCTGAGAATACCATCACCCCAACCAAGGCAAAGGTGTGACTTAACAAAGGGTTAAGATTTCACAAGGGACAGAGACTGGTTGGTTCAGGTTTTTGACTTGTCGGTTCTGGATTGGGGGCTTGTAGAGTGCTTTGGTGCTGGTAAGTTGGGGAACCCCAGATCTATTTGTGGTTTTCCGAGCTGTCTTGACACACGATGCCTATTAAGGTTAAGTTCAGATAGTTCAGTTGAGTCACAGACCACAAGGAGTCGTTAACCATATGGCCACTTTTCTGCTGATTCTCACTGGTTTTCTGGGAGGGGCTGCTCTGACTTCTTCTGGTGGCAGGATACTCACTGTTTTACAATCTTCCATTCTTTTCAAGCACAGGGTAAATCACTGGCTTATAGGTGTGCGCTCAAAGCACAGAAAAGACTTCCTTTATCACAGGTGAAGTAAGAGCTTCTCCTGGGCTTGTTGAGGAATAGCCACATGAAAATGTTAGTGATGGAAAGGAAAGTCACTTGAGGTAAAAGCAGTGCAGAGAGAAATGGAATGTGGTCATCCCTCTTTAAAAATATTATTCGCATAATCACTGTTCCAGGAGCATGATATGGATGGCTGAGTCAATTGTTTCAGTTCTTACTTGGTTCTTGAATTCTCTGATTTAGTTGTCTTTATAAAATAATGGGACAATAGCACTTCTGTGCTTTAGTTAGTATGGTGTGGAAATAGTCTGAACACTGTCATCTTCATACTGCATTATTAAAATAAAGCCATTTTCTCAACCACCTTATCAAACCCCAGGGAAATGCATCAGTACTTTTATGGGACATTGTTAAGTCTTTTATTGTGGGTCTTTACTCCTTGTTTTTTTTAATGATGCATTCATCTATGCAAACATTCAGGTCATGGTGATTGTGCTAATTAATGTCTTGCATAAAACAGTTCTCTTTACTGGACAGTGGAAACCATGTGTAAGGTCTAGTCTCTGCTTTTAAGGAATTTAACATTTACTGAGTGGAAATGTAACACAAGTCATAATACGGTACTTATTATCATTGTGGTGTGAAGAATAGAGGAGATGAGTCATAATTTAATAATTTTAGGTGGCACAATTAGAAAAGTCCTGGCAGAGAAGAAAAAGCAATTTTTGAACTGTGTCTTGATGTAGACGTTGGACAGGTGGAGATGAGAGTGAAATTATCTCCTGGCAAAAGTGACAAGATGGGCAGTTTCATAGGGATATGGAATTATATACTATGCCCTGAGAATAGTGAGCAGGGACACACAGCATAAGCAGAGTCAGTGGGAAAAAAGAAAATCTGGAAAGAGGGGAAAAGAAGAGGAAAAAATAGGATTTTAAATACCAGACTAAACATTCTGGGTTTTTTTGTTGTCATTATATTTTTTGTTTGTTTATTTATGTTTACCATAGGGACCCACAGATAAATGTAGAGAAGGAAAATGGATTGCTCTGACTTGGAGGTTAGGTGGATGCCACTATCAGCATTGTGAAGGATGAATTAGAGAGCAGTGGACCTGATTGGAAAGTGACCACAATAGTCTTGGGGAAAGATGGTATGAGCCTAGATAGTGGTGGGTGGTGGGGACTTTGGAAGGAGGAGGATTGATTTTATGAGGCATCCTGGAAGGAGAACAGACAGAAATTGATCATCATATGAATTCTCTTTGGAGAGACGACAGAAGGGAGAGGAAGAAATCAAGGCAGAGTCATTGTTTCTTTCAGAGCTCCCTGAGAGGGATTGAAAAACAACTCATCCCTGTGCCCATGGACATCCATTCTCTGATTGAAGCTTATGAATGAGAACAGTGGAGAAGGGCTCCTTAGAGAAAAGTTGGGGTCCTGTTTCCAAGAGAATGGAGAACAGATTCTGGCTGAGCAAAATGCTGCAAATCTCATCCATAGATTGTGAAACCATTAACTAAAATAGTGAATACAGAAGGAAGAAATGTTCAGGTGGGTGGATGAAGAAAGAGGGGTGAGGTAGTAAGAATGGTTGGTATCTACTGCTTGTCATAGCACAATAATTATTAATAATCATCAATCATGATTATGTGTACTACCCATTCAGAGCCTGATTCTTCCAAAAGCAGGAGATATATAGTTTTAACAATATACAGTGTGCAAGATATTGTATTGTTTTGTATTTTTCCATAATAAGTGTTATTGTCCCAAAGATTTTGATATGCACAGAGCATGTATGTCTTTATTGATCAATCATAAATCAGACAATTATTTTCAGATGCATTGTAATAATATGTTTGATATGTTTCATGAATGTATGCAAGGATGGGTTGATAATTAAAACACTTGTATTATTCCGTCTTTATTAACATGACATTTTTTTTTCTGTTCAAATGTCTGAGGATGGTACCAGGTGACAATTCTTCAATTTTTTTCTTTCTTTGTCATTTTTCTGAAAATTTCAGTTAAGTGCACCATATGGAAATAGACTACATACTGACACATTTCACGATCAAGACATTTTATAGAAACTCTCCATTACCTAGAATATGTGGGAGTATACATCCTAAATTAGTAACTACAGTATTTTAGCTAATGGATAATTTCTCCTTGTACTATGCATGAGCATAAACAAGGGCAATGTGAGTGCAGTATAGATATATTTTATACTAATAATGCTAAATGTTTATTTTGAAAAGTAAGTATTTATTTTTTAAACAGGTTGCAATACCAATACTATATATATATATATATATATATTTTTTTTTTTTTTTTTTTTTTTTTGCGGTACACAGACCTCTCACTGTTGTGGCCTCTCCCGTTGCGGAGCACAGGCTCCGGACGTGCAGGCTCAGTGGCCATGGCTCATGAGCCTAGCCGCTCCGCGGCATGTGGGATCTTCCCGGACCGGAGCACGAACCCGTGTCCTCTGCATCAGAAGGCGGACTCTCAACCACTGTGCCACCAGGGAAGCCCTATAGATATATTTTGAAATACTTGTACCATAATTGAAAATGTAGAAGTTATAAGTCAGTGAGGATTTATTTGTGCTGATCCTGTGGTATAACCTGACAAATGAAAAATTAATTTTATTTGTCAATTTCAATCAAGTTGTCAGCATTTGATTCTCAGTGTTACTTACTACACAGTGGTCTAGGAACAATTCTTACACCTTCAGTATTTTCATATGTGTATATATACATATGAAAATATACTCAGGATTCTGGATAAGAATTCTGGATAGGATTCTAGTCAGCATTCCTTGCAGGATTTTGTCAGGAATCAAAATTGGCTATATAGATGGAGAATTTGGTTAGGATTAGGGAGTATGTTCAGCAGAAAAAAAAAAAAGAAAGAAAGGAAAAAGGTAAAGAAAGAAAGGACTTATTGATCCAATCATTTTAGTCAATTTAGTGGGAAGGTCAGGCCAACTGGTACTTGCTTCAGGTTGACAGAGTCAGACATCTATGTAGGGATTTCTAATAAGCCTGCAGGTTTTGATGAAATGTGGAGGTGGTTAAGAAAACTATAGCTTGTGGATTCTCAAGAGTTTGGGAATCTTATTCTGTTTCCAATGGAACTAGCTAAGCATGGCTTCAGTGACAGTATAAAGTAATAGAGAAATAATTTCTTCTCTATGGAAAAATAAAATCCCCTAAATAATAGTTGCTGGTTGTACAACCATTAAACTGATCAACTAATAAAGCAATTAGTTAATAATTAGTTAAAAAATGAAACTGAATTTTGATAATTAGTTAAAAAATGATACTGAATTTTGATAACATATTTTAAAGAATAGTTTGATATGTATCAAAATTTAGAAGCTTCCTGGAAGAATTTACTGACACCTAATTGAAAATGTTTTTTGAAAATTAAAAGGATAATATATTTTAAAAATTTATTAATCAAATTAGCTGAGGTTTTTATAAAGAATAATGCTGATTAGGACCCTTCAGAATGGAAACTTATGTTACCATTAAGTAGTACAATTTGGTAATGAGCTTTAAAAGTTTAAAGATTTTCTACTCTTCTAAATTTGTCCCATTAAAATGGTACTTCAAGGCGTAGGTACTTATAAGACTGAACCAAGATTAAACATCACAATAGGGGAAAGTATGAAGTTTATGCTGAATTTTCTAAGACAAAAAGAAAGTAACAAAACAGCATATTGAGTATAAGTGTCTAGAATGAATATAGAGTGAACAGAAAAACACTGAAATACTGGGGGAAATGTGGCTATCTCTGGGTAATGGTAAAAAGAGGAATTTTTCCTTTCCTCTTTGTGCTTTACTGCAACTTCTAAATTTTGTAAAGTGTATGTTACTGTTATAATTAGAAAATGAATATTATAAAAATTTATTCTGCACCAGTCAATTTTTCCTGTTTACACTTCTGACCTCCAGCTGTTTACCTTTGGACTTAATTTACCCTTCCTTCAGTGTACCTTATTTACAGATTTTCTTCACAAAACACACCCACAGGAAAGAAAAAATATTGGCAACATCGTAACATAATCTAATCATTTTCTACCCTGCCCGTTCTTGTCTATTTTCAACATTCTGGAATTTCCTGCCAACTCCTGCCTCTCATTGGTCAAACACTGTGACCACATTTCATTCCAACACCCAGATCCTCACAGATTTCTGGGGGCTCACAAGCAAAAGTCCATTGAGACAAGAGGATTTTTTCCATAGGATTAAAAGGGGGAAAATCACTGAATAAACACCTTAGAGTGTGTGGCTCACTCTCCCCTTTCCCCATCCCCCTTACAGCTTACTAACATTCTAGATCTTCTGAGACTGTGAACAGTTTTCTAGTTTTCTAACCAGCTCCACCTGCTGGTGCTGACCTGTGTTTCTTTGTGATCTATACCTTTGCCTCACATAATGTCGGAGTTTCCCTCAAAATATGACTTCCTTTTCATATTTTCTTATTTCTGCATCGCTTAGTTCCTGGCATGAGAAGAAAGAGGGTGAGATCTGTTTTAGAATATTTTCTTTTGGTCTTAAACAGTGTTTCATTTGCATCACATTTAATTGCTCTCAGGCAAATGGATGAACAATCCTAGAAAATATACCTCAGAAGAGTATGCTGAGGTTAGGGTTTTGAGTGATGAGCTGCCAATTCCCTTCCTCATAGGCCTCCCTAAGGATAAACTTAGCAGGACTTTACTGTTGGGAGCACAGAATATTTTATTTGGGAATTCAGCAGTGACTCAGATTTTGAATGTCTTGGATCTCTTCTGACACTTGACAAGCAAGTATGAGGCCCACACCTGCTTTAAAAAGTGTAACTGGCGGTCAGAAGGTTATTTTTCAGAAGCTTCTTGTTCTGTCTCTCGTGAGGTCAGTTGAGGCCATATTTCTGGTAACTTCTCATCTAGGTATCTCCCAGGGTCTTTATAAGCCAACCACCCTCCAACCTCACCCCTGAAAAGTCTAAATCAGTGTTAAAATACTCGCTGGCAATTCCTTTGGGGACCAAGAAAAAAAACAAAAAGGCACAGTAAGTGAGTAACTTGAAGGAGCGTTGATATTTGGCACCCTGGCTGTTGTTTCTCTTAGGAGCCCATTGATAATAATCACTCATTCATTTTAGCATCCTTTTGCCCCATGCACAGTAGAGCCTGTAATTGGCTTCAGGCTTGATACTGTTGGCTGGATCAGCTTGTGCCTGGTGAGATAGAGAGGGGCAGGTGCCAAGAAGCTGGGAGAGAGGCTGTGTTTCCCAGTGTTTACTCTTTGATCTTACTTTTCATGTTCTCAGCCCTTTACTTGAAGGGGAAAAAGTCTGTTGTAGTCAATCCAAAGCTTCCTTCCTGGTTATTTTCCCAGAGACTTGGCTTCAAAAATGTTCTCTGGACATATTTATTTGGCATCTTGTACATTTGTTCAGTGTCCTTTAGCAAAGATGTTTAGATGCATACACACACACCCGCACACCCCCCCATGCACACACACACAAGTTCAACTCTTGGTTCACTACAGATTTCAAGACCATAAATAATATTGAGTCGTATCTACTAGCAATTCACTATGGGCTCTTTCTTCACATTCGCTCTGCCTAGGATGTTATCCTGGATTTCTAATTAGAATCTCTACTATTATGAGTGCACAAAACATAGGAGAACCCAAAAAGAAGGCTGAAGATGTAACACTTGGTTACTGACATAATCTTTTGATCGCTTTTTGACTGTTTACTAGAATTTTAATTTTACGCTGTAGCCCCTGGACATAATGGATTCTAAACCTATTATCCACTGGAATACTTTATATCTGGGTAAACCTTATAACAATTCCTGAAAGACAGGAACTGTTTTTGCTCTGTTCTCCAAATTTTTGAAGTGGAGCTCATTTTTGCTCATGTGAAGGTAGTCAAGAGAGAAATACAAGCCCAAGTTAATTATAAATCCTTCCTAATGCATCTGCAGATTTCTCTCAATCTTCTCCTATTAGTAAATGAAAGGAAGGGGCAGCTGCAGCTGGTGGACAAATTCATTCCGAATATCTTTTAGTGTTCACTAGGAATGATACCAACAAAGTTAACCAATTCCAGATATCTTCAGGCCTATGCAGGTTGTAAGTATAGGGATTCTAGGGTATTGGTTTATGTTATAGTTTGACATGACAGATCCCTGCAGGCTTCTTAATATCTTCATAACATTTTTTCTTTATTTTTCTAATCATTTTATACAATCAGTGCTCTTACACTGTCCTTCTGGATTCAACTTTTTTTTTTTTTCCACCACCACCTGGTTTTCTGCTGGAAACAAGCATTCCCTTTAACCTCTCTTACTTTCTAAATTCCATTGTGTTTGACTGTACTCTTCACTTTTAGTTTTATCTAAAGATGTGTTCACGTTCTGGGTTTCTCCAGTGGAATTATTTTAAGGTTATCCTCTTCAAAGTGGTTGTAATTATAGATGTTATACATTAATAGGGTATATTCTGTACTCACTGGCACTTTTTCTCCCCCTTGGCAACCACAAGTCTGTTCTCCATGTCTGTGAGTCTGTTTCTGTTTCATAGATAAGTTCATTTGTGTCATATTTTAGAGTCCACATATAAATGATATCGTATGATATTTGTCTTTCTCTTTCTGACTTAATTCACTTAGTATGATAATCTCTAGGTCCATCCATGTTGCTGCAAATAGCTTTATTTCTTTTTTATGGCTGAGTAGCATTTCACTGTATATATGTACCACATCTTCTGTATCCATTCATCTGTCGATGGGCATTTAGGTTGTTTCCATGTTTTGGCTATTGTGAATAGTGCTGCTATGAATGTTGGGGTGCATGTATCTTTTTGGATTAGAGTTCTGTTAGGATATATGCCCAGGAGTGGGATTACTGGATCATATGACAACTATATTGTTAGTTTTTTGAGGTATCACCATACTATTTTCCCTAGTGGCTGCACCAACTTACATTCCCACCAGCAGTGTAGGAGGGTTCCCTTTCTCCACACCCTCTCCAGCATTTGTTATTTGTAGACTTTTTAATGATGGCCATATTTACCTCTCTTTTTGATCTCAGGAGATATTTAGTGCCATTTAATGATGATGGTTTTATTTTATTAAAAAAAAAGAACAGCACTCTCAACTGAGTAGCTGAGAGATTGTATAAAAGCTCAGGATTAAAAATCAGAAACATTAGTTTTATTTCCCAATTACCAGCTATGACATCTATACAGTGGTGTGCTGGTGAAAGCTCAAGAACCCTTTAGAGCAAAAATAGGCCCTGATTTATAGAGTTTGCCAATTTCCATGTAGTGTTTCCAAATTCACTGTGACTAATTTTAAGCTCCAGATGGGAAGTCAGTGAGCTCAGGTTGAGAAGAGAGGTGCACAGTTGTCTCTCTCCACCCTGTGAGAGCAGGTTTGATCCCTGACCAACAGGCCTCAGGGGTGACAACTTCCCTGAGTCTTAGTTCTACTATGGAAAATGAACTACGTTAGGACAGAATGAAGTAGTCTATGAGAAAACCATGAAATACAGTAGCACAATTAAATATTTTTCCTGAAATAGTCCTTTAATGTAGCTACCATATTTCAGGGATATATTGTATATATAAAATAAATATATTACTTTCTTCAAAATTTTGTGGTAAAATTTAATTTTTATCTCAATGTTAAACTTTATTTATCTTTTAATATTCAGCTTATAGTGATTTTTCCTGAAATCAACTATGCCTAAAACATATAGAAGGCAGAATTTTGGTGACTATGAAACAAACTCCATTCCTGGAACAGTTTTATACCGCAGCAGCACTTAGTTGTCGAGCATTAGTTACTTGATATTGCAACTGAGTTTGCAACCTTCTTACTAAACCAAAGAGAGGGAAGAAAGTATGAGAGTCAAAGTTAGGACTGGTTTTTGCTCACTGATCTCAAAGATCTAGGAAAAGAGCAACATTTCTGAACTATACTACTGAGATGATTTATTTAATTGAGTCAAAAAATGTTTGCCACAGTGTCTAATGAATATTGCTGAGTTTCACTTTACACGAGCTGTTAATTATTTTAAGAAAGAATGTGTTCTCTCTTTATTTTAACTTTCCCATGTTGAGTCATTTGCCCTTGTTCCTTCCTGTCCAGCAGTGTCAATGATATGAATACTCTCTAGCTCTAGTACATCTTTCTCTGTGATTTGACTGCTTATCTGTTTCTTCCCTCCCATAGCAAATGCTGGGAGGATAAATAGGAGGGTGACAGGAGAGTGGGTTAAAATGATCAACAATAAGTCAGTCAAACAAGTACTTGCCCAACGCCTCCTAAATAAGAGAGATTATGGTGTAAGCCCATAAAATCCTCAGAGGGAGAGAAAAAGAGGCAAAGCAATGAAATTTGGAAGAAAAAGATTTAAGAAGAAGTCCACAGGTGCAAGATATAAGAAGAAACATTAAGAATAAAGGAAGGCACGACATATATATAAAATAGCTCCAAGGAAAACGCTTGTACATTTGTTTCAGACTGAGTAAAATGCATACAATATCCACAATACCCAAAAGTGGATATGTTGTACGATTTTTATATTTCACAAGATACTATTTCATCTTGGAAAGCTAATGAGGAATCTCTCTGGTTTTCCTTATTCAGGACTGGGAACTGCCCATCCAATCAAATCTCCATTTAGCGAAATTCTGTGAAATAAATGTAAATGGCAGCAGACATATTTCCCTACCCTATTTCTCTCCCATTCTGACATGCTAAAAGATGACTTCATGGATACTTATTTGATGTTAGAGCTGTGGGATTTGAATTTTGAAAGTTTATATTTTTTCTTTTTACCAAAAATGAAAATTAGAGGAGGCAGATGACACAACAGTTAGGAATCAAGCATCTCAATGTAGGTAGACATCTTTTTACATTTCAGCAAATTACTCAGTCCTGCAAAGCCACAAATCGTGTTGTGTCACTGTCAACTTTCTATGAGATCACTTGACCTCTTAAACTCCACAGGAAGACCTTTTTTATATTTACACAGTTTTCAAAATGCAGATTCTCTGTATCATGCTAAAAATTTCAGTCTTCATTTTATACAAAGTGTCAGTTTTCATAAGTTGGGGAATTGATTAGTATCATAGTGTGTGGCTGGCAAATTTTGGGGGTATCTAGTTAGTTTCTGAAAGGTATTATGTTACCTATATATTCATCTACCAAACATTTATCTCTAAAAGATTCCATGTGATTCAAGCAACATCAAATCTAACTAATTAAATTCATTTATTATAATTTACATATTGCTGATACTTCATAAAAATCTGAAAATAATTATAAGGGTAATTTGAATGTTTTCTTGTCTCTCTCACATACTACAGAGGCTCTATTTCCCTGACCTTCTGGTTCAAACTAACTCAAAGAAAAAGATATTAAATGCCTAGTTTTGAAGATTTAGTCAATATCTTGAAAATCTTTATGGAAAGTGTCCATAGACAGTATGACACTTGAGTCATACAGATCTAGGTCCAAATAGTAATCCCTCCACTTACTAGTGTATAACTTGATAAAATTACCAAAATTTTCTGGGCTATAGTTAATGCATCAAAAAATATAGGCTATTTATATCTCTTGCAGGATTACTCTGAGAATAAATACGATCAATAAATATGAGTGATTGAGTGTCTTTCCCTTAATAGTTCCTGTACTTTTCATACAGACATTTATTCTTGACATTTCTTTCCTTTCCCATCAAGAAGGATGAACAGGAAAGGGGGTCTCCTGGAGTGGGGTTGATAAAAGGCCACATGAGTGTTAGTTCTGTCTTGAGGTTCTTACAGCCGAGATTCTGAGACTTGGTAGAACAAAGCTCAAATAAACACAGCTGCTTTGTGTCTCTTCTGTGGTGGTGTGGCTGTCTGTGTCAGCCTCCTTTTATAATGATTAGAGCTCTTCAGGTACATGGCTAGTGTTTGGCTTTAAGATAATGGCAGAAAATCACAAGAGGACTCATGTATTCCATTACCATTTATAGACTGAAAGGTCCAAGCCCCTGGCAAATGGCTCCAAGCACTTCCATCCCAAATGGAGGCAATGTAGCAATAAGGAAGCATCCACAGAGAATGATCTTGTGGCTCTCATTTCATTACATTTCAGGTCCATATTCTATCTGTACACAGAAAAGAAGTTGATGATTGGCAAATATGTATAGAGCTTAAGAATGTCCAAATCCACCAGTGACTCTTATGGGGGCATGGAATGTCCATATGTTATGTGCTTGCTTTGTCAGTTATTGTAAGGCACTTTATTTTAAGTTCTTTTTACATTTTAAAATTGAAGTACAGTTTAGGTAAATATTATGTAAGTTATAGGTGTACAGTATAGTGATTCACAATTTTTAAAGGTTATACTCCATTTATAATTGTTATAAAACACTATACACTGTTGTACAATATATCCTTGTAGCTTATTTTATACATAATAGTTTGTACCTCTTAATCCCCTACCCCTATATTGCCCCTCCCTCTTCCCTCTCCCCACTAGTTTGTTCTCTGTATCTGTGAGTCTGTTTCTTTTTTGTTATATTCACTGGTTTGTTTTATTTTAAAGGTTCCACATATAAATGATATCATGCAGATTTGTCTTTCTCTGTCTGACATTTCACTTAACATAATGCCCTCCAAGCCATCCATGTTGCTGCAAATGAAAAAACTTTCATTCCTTTTATGGCTGAGTAGTATTCCATTGTGTGTGTATATGTATACACAGGTTGCTTCCATATCTTGGCAATTGTAAATAATGCTGCTGTGAACATTGGGGTGCATGTATATTTTCGAATTAGTGTTCTTGTTTTTTTTCAGATATATACCCAACAGTGGAGTTGCTGGGTCATGTGGTAGTTCTATTTTTATACCCCTGCAATGTACATATCATTATACTTAACAGGGACATTAAGGCTCATAAAGCTTGTGTAACTAGATTAACAGATTTCGACTGACAGATCTCAGAAGCTGGGATCCTTTCTGTTACACTCGGCTCTAGTAGTGCAACAGGTGAGTGCTGTAGGATCTTTACAATTAAATCAGTGTGTGCATGAACAGAACACAAATTACATTGAATATTACCTGAGGTTGGGTTCTCTAGAAGCAGAGCGAGAGACGGGGATTAGGTACACATGATTTATTGAGGGAGTGCTCTCAGGTGAATGATGTAAGGCAGTGAGGAAAGCTGAAGACAGGAAAAGGCATCAGACAAGAATGTGGGTCCATGTCCCCAGCCTGATCTCATGCGGAGCCCTGGAGCTTGAATGGCACCACAGAGATGATGTCAATTTGAGGCAAGGGGACCAGATTTTGAACCCCCTTAATCAGTTATTGACTGTGGTTTAGCCCAGGGATAGGGTCAGCAGCTGGCCTCCTGGTCAAGGTGGCTCTTTTTTGGTCAAGGTGGCTCTTTTTTGGGCAAGAACAATTCTGTGAAGAAGGAAGTAGCTGTGAGTTAGCAGCTAGGGCCTTGGGTGCACCGAGAGTGACCACTGTTCATCATATGTGTGGTACACCTGAACTAAATCAGGAAATTTGATGCTATTTAACACATTCTCTACAACATAGAGCTACTAACCAAACTGTGGTTTCAAGTTGTCTCCAAGTCACATATGTAAATCTTAAAATTTACCTAAAGGCCAAAATGGTAAAAAGCAGGAAGGTGAGTGGCCTTCCTGCACCTACTGTGGTTTTCTCCAGAGTGTAACTGGCTTAGATCTCACAGCAGGTGTAGTTCTGCCATTCCTTACATGTGAAACCATTAAAAAAAAATTCATTTGATGGCAAAACATGACCCATAAAGATATAGGTTAATTTATTTTATTTCTTTAAATTCATGGGAATAGTCAAATGTTTTAATGAAGAATTATTAATGAGTTTTATTAGCATGTACTGCCTCAGGTCCTACTAACAGAGCTATATGATGTACATAAAGTGCAGTATTTGCCATTATAAGATCTGGAAAATTCTGAATTCCAAACCATATGGCCCTGAGGGTTTCAGAGAAATTATTGCAGCTCTGCCCCACTATTACTCCACATGGGTGAGGCACAGAAGCCCAGAAGCTTTGGTTATCTTGTCCAAGATCACATAACTAGTACAGGGGCCTCCATTCAAATTGCATATATGTGAATACACGATGCTCTATCCTGCATCTTCCTATGTCAGGTTCCAGAGATGCTAAAACAAGGCCTGATTCAGAAGAATATGCCAGTTTTCTTTCCCTGAATACAACCGGTAAAAATCACTGAACACTGAAATTGGATAGGATCTTTTAGAATCAATTAAGTGGTGTGATCAACTTAATATAGGAACTTGTTTTACAATAGACAATCATATTATCTGGTAGACATCTTGCATACATTCCAGCTCATTGCTTTGCAAGCGTTCTAATTCATAATCTAATTATGAATCATTTCATAATTCAGGGAACTCCGAAGTTTAGAAAGTCCTATATTGAATCAGAATCTATCTCCTTGTAAACTCCACCCATAGGCCCTAGTCCTGGTCCCCAGAAGATTATAGACCATAAGTGTTTCTCTTCCCAGAGTTTGCCCTGCAAAGATGTGAATAAATTGCAGATCCTGTCGCACTAGGATTTTTCTTTCATCAACTCATTGTCTCCATAACTTTTGCCATTCAAATCAATCTTTTTTGGAAGATTCTTTTCATAAAGAGCTGCTCCTGGGCCTGAGTCTTTCAGGGACTTTATCCTAAAGCGGGAAGAAGGAAGAAGGAAGGAAGGGGATGGAAGGGCTGGAGAAAGGACACATGCTAAGAGCCTTGTTCCTACTGAGAACCAGCCTTTTCGTTGCTGCGTACAATCCAAATGCCAGTTCAGCCACAGCTTGGGTTGGTGAATGTTCAAGATTTGGCCCAGCTGGTGTCATAGTAGTAGGAAAAATCCACCTAATGTTGGCTTCATGATTCCATGAAGTTCAAGCCGTTCACTGTGGAGCTGCTTGCTAGTAGCTGGAAAATCCTGGGGTCAGAATCCAGTCCCCCAACAAAAATTAAGTAAAACCTCAGTTCCTCATCAGGGCATTTTTGTACAATATCTTCCTAGTAATTCCAGGTTGGATTTTCATCTTTTAAAGTGTGTGGAGACTTGTCTGGTATTTAGTAATCACTATGTAAGTTTTCAATATATGTTTGTTGAATAAATAAATGACACTATATAAGTTGTCAATATATATTTGTTAAATAAAGAAATGAATGAAAAATTGAATGGTTGGATAAATTGAATTTTTTCAGATATTAAGTGTATGCATTTGGAATATACTTGTATCCTGTTTTTCAACAACTGTACATTTGTTCATCTCTCAACTTCCCATTACTTCTGACCTATAAAATATACTATCTGTGGATTAGAGGCTCTAAAATAAAAACTGGGAATGTAAATTTTGTCTGAGATGTGGACTAATGCAAACAGCCTTTCTAATTTTTCAGAGGCCAGCCTTGTTTGGTTATACTCAGAGTTATCAAAACCTATGCTGGAACAATTTAAGACAAAGCAGTGAGTATCACTTAGCAGTGACATGGTAATTCTAGAATTTGTAATCTAATAACCTCAATAACCATAAAAGTAAGACAGGGCTGTTAGAAATAAAATTCACAAACTTGATTCATTGTACCTATGAAAAAATAAGTTCTCTAGACCAAATCTTCTTTGCTAGAAATTTACCCAAAGTCATATGGAAGATACGAACTCCCCTTTTCAGCTTTTCTTTGCTTTCTTTCCTTAAGATAATATTTTATCTTTAATGTGCTTTGAATCTTATCTTTGAGTTATTTAGAATGGTTTGCTAAGTGTCCAATTACGTATTTTTGTAAAATAGATTCTTAAGATTTTAAATATCTAGTTTTATGAGAATATTTCCAATAAGGAAGAAAATTAACTTATTAATAAGGGAGGACACCAGCATATAAACAGAAAGACTTTATATAAAAGTGAAAACTGCTTTTGATTAATTCTAGTCTTTTAACATATTGGAATTCTTGTGTGAAACTTCTGGCTCAAAAAAATATTTGCTTTATAACGTATCCTGATCATATCATGCATTACTTTATTTTTTAAAATATTCCTATCTCTTTATAATAAATACATGTGCAGTATGATAATATATTAACATATTGTGTCAAATATTGCTGTTTGTGCACCTAAAACCATTATCTTCCCACGACTTTCTCTACTCATGATTGAGACAGTGCGTTAGAAAAAACTGCAAGCTGGGAGCATGGAGAGAGAGGCTTTGTAACTCTAGATTGAATTTCAAATAACTCTGTTAATCAAGCATCTGTTACATATTTGTTGTAACATTTAGGAGAATAGTCACACTTTCTTGGACTTAACTGTGACCATATCTTTTTGATATAAAAATCTGAGCTTTTAGTGCTTAAGGGGTCTTAGCTTAGACTAGTATTTTCAGTCTATAGGCAGCAATTTGTATATCATTTTCCTTCACTCTTTGAAATTCATAACAAAAATAATGCAAACAACTTTATTTTTTTGTAATAAAATAATAAATGTTTATGTAGAAAAGTTTAGAAATTCAAAAAAGGGAAAAATATCACTTTCACCAACAATTATACAACCCAGGCATAATACTATTAACATATGGATTCCCAGTCTTTTATTGTCTTTTAAAAATATGTCCAATCATTAAAAGATAAAAATGCAGCTCCAAATGGATTAAAGACTTAAATGTAAGACCAGACACTTTAAAACTCTTAGAGGAAAACATAGGAAAAACATTCTTTGACATAAACCATAGCAAGATCTTTTTTGACCCATCTCTTAGAGTAATGGAAATAAAAACAAAAATAAACAAATGGGACTTAATTAAACTTAAAAGCTTTAGCACAGAAAAGGAAACCATAAACAAGAAGAAAAGAAAACCCTCAGAATGGGAGAAAATATTTGCAAACAAAGCAACTGACAAAGGATTAATCTCCAAAATATACAAGCAACTCATGCAGCTCAATATCAAAAACACAAACCACCCAATCCAAAAATGGGCAGAAGACGTAAATAGACATTTCTCCAAAGAAGATATACAGATTGGCAGCAAACACATGAAAGGATGCTCAACATCACTAATTATTAGAGAAATGCAACTCAAAACTACAATGAGGTATCACCTCACGCCTGTCAAAATGGCCATTATCAAAAAAATCTAGAAACAGTAAATGCTGGAAAGGGTATGGTGAAAAGTGAACCCTCCTGCACTGTTGGTGGGAAGGTAAATTGATACAGCCACTATGGAAAATAGTATGGAGGTTCCTTAAAAAACTAAAAACAGAACTACCATATGACCCAGCAATCCCACTACTGGGCATATACCCTGAGAAAAACATAATTCAAAAAGAGACATGTACCACAATGTTCATTGCAGCACTATTTACAATAGCCAGGACATGAAACCAACCTAAATGTCCATTGACAGATGAATGGATAAAGAAGATGTGGCACATATATACAATGGAATATTACTCAGCCATAAAAAGAAATGAAATTGATTTATTTGTAGTGAGGTGGATGGACCTAGAGTCTGTCATACAGAGTGAAGTAAGTCAGAAAGAGAAAAACAAATACCGTATGCTAATGCACATATATGGAATCTACAAAAAAAAATTGTTCTGAAGAACGTAGGGGCAGGACAGGAATAAAGACGTCAATGTAGAGAATGGACTTGAGGACATGCAGTGGGAGGGAGAAGCCGGGACGAAGTGAGAGTAACATCGACATATATATATATACTACCAAATGTAAAATAGACAGCTAGTGGGAAGCAGCCGCATAGCACAGGGAGATGGGTTCAGTGCTTTGCGATGACCTAGAGGGGTGGGATAGGGAGGATGGGAGGGAGGCTCACGAGGGAGGGGATATGGGGACATGTGTATGCATATGGCTGATTCGCTTTGCTGTGCGACAGAAACTAGCAAAGTATTATGAATCAGTTATACTCCAATAAAGATCTATTTAAAAAATAAATAAATAAAAATGCAAATTTATGTATTATATAAAACTAAAACAATACAAAAGGTGATAAAATGAAATATTAAAATTCGCTTTCCCGCTGCTCTCAGTTCACCTCCTTACTTCCTGTTCTTAGTTTTCTCTGGTTTTGTCTTTCCAAATGTGAAATCATATACTTCCTGATTTGTCTTCTTTAGACTATGTTTTAATTCTTTATTATAAAAGATGAGAAATTTGTTCACTTTTTATCACACCAACTTCCCCTTTTCTCTGCAGCTTTTGATTTTTTTCATTCACATTTAGTTCTTCTGATGGGATTGAGGAATTAGATTAAATTCTCCAAGGCTTTGAATCTGAAATTGTTGAATTAATCTTATTTTAGGGTTTTATTTTTTAATTATTGGGAATGATGGTTTGAGTGCTCATGGAAGCTAGATTCTTATTTCTGCTAGTTGGCCCTAATTAATAGGGAGTATTGGCAAATCACTTATATTCTCAAGTTCTTAGGTTGTTTACTTATGAAATGTTAGATGTGAATTAAAGATCCCTTATGGCTTTAAAATTTTACTATCTGTGGTTATTGGGAAGAGAAGAGCTCTTTCAGCCAGTTTAGTTGGAAGGCAATCAATTCAATCATGGAGACTGAAGAGTTAACTCTAACACCTAAGATTTCTAACTTATTTTCTCTTTTTACTTTGACTATAAAAGGATGTAGATAGATAGATATTTATATAACCCAATGATGATGAAGAGTTTATTGGAGGCACATACTCTTAGGAAGTATGTCATGAATAATGATATTTCTAATGGTATGCTAGAGACAGCTTATACTGGCTTGTGGAAAACCAATTGTTTGAATCTTTTCCCAACTCTACATTCAAGTGTCATCATGTTAGTAGGCTGAAATTGGCCTTACGAGTACTTACACCATGGAAATTAGTAAACAGTACAAATCTGTTTTTTTCTTTTTTTTCCAGAAAGCCAGTGTGCAGAAAAGAATTAATATAACACACCTGTGACTACTATCCTTAGAAAGACCTGCTTGCTAGGTTGGCCCCTGGCTAGTGTCTGGAGAGTTGGATTTGGGGGAGAGTTCTCACCATTTCCTAAATAATGAGAGCCTTCTCTGTGCCTAAATGGTTTGTACAAATGATGTGGATTATGCAGAATGCCTGCCTTCCTTCTGAGAATCTGGAATATTCGAATGAACTAGGCAAAGGATCACCTACATGACCAGTTTTCCAGAAAAAACCTTGGGAACCAAGTCTCTAATAATCTTCACAGATAGACAATATTTCACACATGTTGTCCAAATTCAACGTTGGAGGTGTGTCTTCTGTGACTCTACCTGATAGAGGACTCTTGGAAACTGGCTTCTGGTTTCCTTTGGACTTTGCCCCATGTACCTTTTTCATTTGCTGATTTTGCTCTGTACGCTTTTGCTGTAATAAATCATAGCTTGGAGTTTGACCATATGTTGAGTCCTGTGAGTCTTCCTAGCAAAGACTTGGGGGTGATATATTTTTTTGGGAGGTAATCATTTTTTCTTTTTTTTTCTTTTTTTCCTGTTAGAAGCACTTTATTAAATACTGGACACATGGCCAATCCAAAACAGAGGATACTGTTGGTGTAATATTGATGTGATATGTGGAGGTGATCTTAAAGCCCCTCAACACAGCCAGTTTATCCGCACACCACTGGTCATGTTAAGAAATTCTATTCAGCCATTAATGTGAAGTGTCACCATATGAAATGTCCTGGAAAGTGGATCATAATATATTGTTAAGGAGAAATGCAGAATGGTATAATTATATTTGCATCAAGTCATTAATATGGTTACTTTTGGATGATGATACTGGGTAGACAGAATACAATATATCTCCTTCATAAATTTGTATAACAATAAAAAATAAAATAAAATGGTGAGATTTATAAATGACATCTTATTTTCCAGTAATACTGAATAAAATACAGATTAGGAAAAATTATATTTCCGAATAGCATTATCAATAGTGTATTTTTTTTAGAGTTCTATATCATGGGAAACTACAAATTTGAGTCAGACATAACAAAATTTGATACATTAAGGAAGCTCCAGAGCTAATGATAATTGACTAATAACGCTAATGGACATTCTGGATGTATGACCTGTGTTTAGTTCTGTAATTTGTCATGGTTTCCTGTTCCAAATGTCAAGGGGATTTTCATGCCCTGCATTTAATTTTCGTACCCAGGTAGTCAAATTTGTCTTCTCAAATGCTGTTCATCCAAATTTGTCATGTCCACTGCATTTGGCTTCTGGTTGTTGAGCAGTTTTTCTCTGGTAGAGATTTGTGAATAGATAATCTGGTAGAGATTTGTGAATAGATAATCCCAAGTCAGGTCAGTAACAGGATGACAGGTATTTGAATAATTGATATAGGCATATTGAAATCAAAAAGTAGAAATATGATATTTACAAAATTGAAGCTTTTGGGCTTCCCTGGTGGCGCAGTGGTTGAGTCCGCCTGCTGATGCAGGGGACATGGGTTCGTGCCCCAGTCCGTGAAGATCCCACATGCCGCGGAGCAGCTAGGCCTGTGAGCCATGGCCGCTGAGCCTGTGCATCCGGAGCCTGTGCTCTGCAACCAGAGAGGCCACAACAGTGAAAGGCCCGCGTACCACAAAAAAAATTGAAGCTTTTATGTTAAACCTAATATCACTGTTGAATAACGACCTAGAGTTTTTCTAAATTTTCCTCAATTCACAAATAAATAATTCAAAAGGTATTATTTTCTCCATTTACCTCAAATTCCTATTGGTAAAATCATCCCCGCATTCTTCTTCTTGGCCCCCACCTGCAGCTGCTCAAGGAGTTATTGCATTTTAAGTAAATATTAGGTCATTATACTTGCATTCATGGATATTTGCACAGTAGACAGTTAAATCAGCTCCATTACTATGATCTATAAAACTGCATAATTACAGACCTTTCAAAGTGCATCTTATTAACTTGGGGCATGACTACTTCAAAGCGGACATGCTGCAGATCAGTTGAGTCAATACTCATATGGTACTTTTCAGCTTTCAGTCTTGCGAGGAAATAAAAATATAGAGGCTCCCTGGTATGTGCTAAGAAAGCATTAGGCATGAACTAAAAATTTTACACAATTATCCAGGATTTTAAAATATCCAGATGTTGGTTGCTCTGTTTTAGAACATTATATATAAACAAAATATCCAGTGATGTCATTTTTCATATGATATTTGAGTCAATTTATAAATATACTCTAGTTAGGCACAGGAGAAGCCAACTGACTTTTTAAAATTTATTTTATTATAATAAAGTATGTATTTCCATTGTATCCACATCTAGATCCACAATATCCACACCTCATACTCAAGATGGTCCTAGTTTCTGGATCCTAGGTTTCCAGAAAACTGGATTCATTGGCAAATACTTCCTTGGACTTTGTGGAATAAAAACAAAGGGATGTGAGTAAGGTTCGACTTTAGTGCAGACTCAGGTAAACCTTAGGAAACACCTTCACCCCTCATCAGGCTACACCTTTCTCATTTGCAAGTTTTTCCCATCCCCCAATTGTGACTGCTTAGGAAATGCCAGAGGTATACTGTTGGCTTTTCTTTCCTGTTTCCAGGTTGATCATCTTTCTTTACACTGATGCACATTTCCTTTAGCAGTCTCAGTTTGACAGCATTACCCCGTTTAGTTAAATATGCCTCTTCTCACAAGGGATAGACTAGGTTGGTCATCCTCCCCACTTAGCAATGCCACACAAAACTGTAAGACTAGACCAATCCAGATACTTGTTTTCTTTATGACCACAGTCAGGCAGCTGATTGTTTCTGGGAAACACACCACACATGTTCAAACTACAAAGACATGGACACATGCAACTCTAAATATATCCTGTTAAAACCCATTTGAGCCCTCAGTTCTTATATGATTCCATAGGCAGCTTTCTCTTCCATTTTCTGTGAGAGTCATTTCAAATTTCTTAAACATTTCTCTGCTCTGAACTTGATATTCAACCCTTCACAGATATTCTTACTTCTTACTTCAAAGATAAAACGAATTCAATCACATAGGAACAACCTCCACTTCCAGCCACTTCCCTATCCACACTTACATCTATAACTGACTCCGTTGACTGTTTATCCTCTGCCTTGTTTCCCTAGCGTTCTCTGTCTTCTGACTCCTGTCCGACAGTATTTCACCAATTTGCATCACCCTAGATTAGTAATTAAAAAGGAAATAACAACCTACTTCATGTATCAATTACCCTACAATAATGGCTCCATTTCTCTCTTCACTCAAGCCAAGCTTCATTTTCCCTTTTTAAAAATTAAGGTGAAATTCACATAGCACAGAATCAATCAGTTTAAAGTGATCAACTGAGTACTTATAAGTTCATTAACAATGTTGGACAACCACCACCTTGACCTAGTTCTAAGCATTCTGGCTTCTAACCCTACAACTCCACCTAAATAGTTCTTTCCAAGTTCTTCATGTATAAAAATAGGCTGTTTATATCTCTTTAAGCATATATGATATAGAAAATGTCTTCTTTTTTTTCTGTTCAAGTACATTTGACTGGATTGAACAATTCCTCTTTCTTGAAAGCTTTTGCTCACTTGGGTTTTATTAATTAATTTTCTCATTCATTATACAAATGTTTATCAAAGAGCTATTATTGACCCACGAACGTGCAAGGTGCTGAGGATACGTTGGCATATAGAAGTAGAGCAAGAGAACTTTTATTCTACTGGTAGAGGCTTCCATCAATCAGAAAATAACACCAAAAAATGTAAAACTGAAACTATGGCAAGCACTGCAAAAGTGAGATACATGGTACAAATGGCAGAAAATAGTATTGGTGGCTAATATTCATGTAGTTCTTAAAATGTACTAGACATTTTTCTAAACACTTTACATGTATTAACTCACTTAATATTCATAACAACCCATGATATAGATATTATTATTAGGCATACTTTCAGATGAGAAAGCTTAGACACAATGAGGTTACATACATAAGCAAAGTCATGTAGTCCCAAATACTGGTGCAGGAGTTTGAACCCAGGTAACTTGGTGTTACAAACTCTGCATATGACCATATAAACTGAAGGTGTTAGCTGGAATGGAGGGAGGTTTTTAATCTTCCAGGAGTGATAACTTTTGTCATGTAGAGCCCTTTAGGCATGATGAAAAGATTGTTCTTCACCTTACAAGAAAAGGAGAAATTATTAAAGTACTTAAAATCAAGTATAATTTATAGGGTAATAGTGGGTGGATTACCATGAAGATAATTTATTGAAAAGGGACTAGAATTGTTGAAAGAAGACTCATTAAAAACCAGTGCAGTTGGGGCTTCCCTGGTGGAACAGTGGTTGAGAGTCCGCCTGACGATGCAGGGGACATGGGTTCGTGCCCCGGTCCGGAAAGATCTCACATGCTGAGTAGCAGCTAGGCCCGTGAGCCATGGCTGCTGAGCCTGCACGTCCGGAGCCTGTGCTCTGCAACGGGAGGGGCCACAACAGTGAGAGGCCCGCGTATCACAAAAAAAAACAAAAAACAGTGCAGTAGTCACAGAATGAGCAATACATTGAAAGAAAGATAATGGTTGAAGAGATGGAGAGAAATGGACATACTTCAGATTTATAGGCTATAAAAAATCATCAGTACTTAGTGATTAATTGGGTATATACAATTCATGAAAAAGTAATGTCAAGGATTACTTCTAAACACATGACTTGTATCACTGGTTGTAAGTTGAGATGGAGAACACGATAAAAACCAGGTTGGGAGATGCGAGTTTGGTTTTAGACACAGTGCACTTGAAAGGCCTTTGGGACATCCAGGTACAGCCCAGAGGAGAGATCTGATAGATATAAAATCTATGATCATTTCTTATAGGCAGTTGAAACCATGTACTAGGATGTGATCATCTGAGAAGGAAAAAAAAACAGAAAGGGAAGACAAGAGGCTCTAAGGTTAAATCTCAAAGAGCTCCAGCATTTAACCAGGATAAAGGAGGCTGCTCAAGTGAAGGACAGAGGGAATGAGAAGCTAGAAAAGCAGGAGAAAAACTGGGTTCATGTTGTGCCACTAGAGCCCAGGAAAGAGAATGTTTCAAAAAGCAGAATGCTTCTAAGAATCAGTGGTTATTACTGTCTAATGCTTCTGAGAGGCCAGGAAAGATAAAGACTGAAAACTGTCCACTAAGACATAAGAGTGCCATGTTCACTGAAGGTTTTATTCAGGTCTTTCATGAAATGTCCATGAAACAGAGGAGCAACGGTGAGGAATTCCTTTTGGTAGCACTTGCCACACTGATAACTTCAATTTGCTCCTGTAGTGTTTTGATTAGTGTTTTCATCACTAAACTTTAAGTTCCAGTAGTACAGGGACTGTATTTGCTTTAGAAACTTGTGTGTTCATTTGACACAAGTCAGAGCTTACCCTAGGGTCTGGGTCACTGTGGGAATAGTGTAAGTGTGTCTCAAGTAAATGAGTGACTTGGAAAAGAAAGATTAAACTGTGAAAATAGTAGCTCAAGATCCTATTCCATTTTGTTGCCTCTTTTATATTAGGCTGAAGCTCCTTTGATCACTACTAACAGTTACTAAAAGGACTTCATTCTTCCACATGATGGTACAGATCATGGCTATGTGGGGAATTTTGCCTTGATATTTAGGGAAAACTTTCTAATTTCATAAGTGAACAAAATAATCTATTTTTTTATGTTACAATGCTCTTTTATACATGATATAGTCTTCCTAATTTTCAGAACTTCTTTTCTGAACATCAGTTCTCCCTGAATGTGACTGAACTTTGGTTTGACTCTCATGGACTTTCCAATATTATAATTTCCCAACAAAGTTGTAGTCTAAATAGTTTTTTCAAAGAACTGAGTTTACAAGAATTCTATCAGGCCCATCATACCTACTGATTTTAACTCCCCCATTTATTTTCTGTTCTGCATTCTCATCATCAACCCCCACCATTACCTCTAGCAATTACTACCACAGCAGGATGCTAGATAAAGGCAACAAAATGGTGGATTTTGAAAGATTTTTCATGGTGTATATTGACATTTATATTCATTTCTTTTTTGGCTTCTAATACCTAGATTTTCTCTTCTTTGCCTTGAGAGTATATTGGGAATAGTACATGGTGTAAGTTTTGTTATACTTGACTGGTAAAAAAAGAACAATGTGCTCAGTGGTCTAACTCTGTAAATCATTCTCATTGTGCAAACTGTCAACATCTGAAAAAGAAGATAAATATCGCAAAAGAGAAGGTTCATCATGGATTGAGTAAAATTTAGAGACTCATGATTATAGGGCGAGAAAGTACCATAAGGAAAATTACATACTAAAACCCAGGTTCCTTAAACCTTGCACTATTGCTTTTTCCACAAAAAGCAGTGGCTTTGCATCTAGCTCTCAATGATGTGCTTTGCTCTACACACAATTCATCCTTTACTCTGCTGATAACTTGAGAACTGTGCACTTTCAGAGTCTTACCCATTCATTTTCTGCCCATTGTGTTTATCCACTCTTGTGCCATCATAGTAGTCTCTCCTCCCTCTGCTCTTTTTCTCATCACTCTAATATTAACATGAACATTAGGGAGGCTTGATTTCAGGTTTGTTCGGTGCTGGCACACTGGGAAAGTCTCCTTTTCATGGCGAGCAGTTTTGAATGCTCCAAGACAGGATTTATTTTTAAAGCTCCACGTTGTACGTTGTTGGCTCTCCAATATATTCTGGCAATAAGACGCCAACAAGACTGAACACACAAAAAAGAAGAAAAGCACCCAAAAACATTTTCTCTCCCCTTTTGCACATTCTCTCCAAGCCAAGTTTGGAATAGCCTAAGGGAGGGGTTTTTCTTTCCCTTTCTTCTTTGCCTAGAACTGGCCGCTATTAGGCACCTTTTTGGATTCAGATATCTTCCTGTTGGCCTCTCCTGAGGGGATATACCATTGAATTCTAGCACATTTTACTTATCCAAGAAACCACTGCTTAAGGGGGAAACAGGCCTTTGGTTGAAGAACAACAGGTTCTACATTTTAAGGATTCTCTCTGTTGAGTGGAACTAACCACATTCCTTTGGATTTAAGGCTCTGCTGAGTTTTTAACCCATTCTGACAATTTCTAAGACCATAAAAAAAAAAAAAAGTCAACTGTCGTTGTAACAGTTTGTCACTGTGTAAGGCTAATCACCGCTAGTGGAAGGCGAGTGTTTGGTCTTTGAAGATGGTTATGAGCAACAAGCCAAACATCTTGAGTCTTTCATTGAAGAGAACTGTTCCCCTGCAGTAAGAGTCTAAATATACAACTCTTAAGAGTTACTATCGAATCACTTGTTCTTTGTTTCCTCTTTTCTTTCATCACGGCAGACATCTGCAGTCAGAAGTACATGACCATTTGCAATGTACATTTCCCTACCCCAACCAACTCAGGTTGTTATTACAAAGGAAGCCATGTTTTGTAGATAGAATTTTCCCCAATGAAGAGTGCATAGGTCATTTCACTCCATGGTTTTACTCCAGTCTCAGAACACTGTGGGCTGAGGAATGAAAGTGTGTACCATACTGTTTACCCATTTACTTTCTTAGTAAAGTAAACTTCTTAGAAATAAAGTAAACTCTGTTTACTAAGAAAAATTAGCTAGTCAGGGACAAGTATCAAAGGTAGCAGTGTTTATGTAGAACTTAGTCGAGACTTTCGATTAGAAGAGAATTGGCAGAGGCTGACAAATGAAATTTAGTTGGGATTCTACTACTGGGAGAACATCTTCTTTGTGTTTCCAACAGATTCTAGGCATCTAGAAATATATTAAGTCCTCCCAAATTTTTAAAAGCATTAAAGACAAAAAACAAAAACAACCAACAACCAACAAAACTGTATACCCACATAAACCAACACAGCAAAGAAATAGATGTATATTACTTGAGCACTACTGAACAATTCTATTAATAATGATGAAAAAAATCGTATTCTGATTTATTTAAGGTTAGGATGTAGAGATGTTGGGGTCAATTTTAGTGAGCCCCTTTAGAGCCAGCCTGTTGTAAGATCATGAGCCAACATTCACAGGCTACACAAAGGAAGGATTTATTAGGCAGCCAGAAATCCAGACAGCTAGCAAGTTTGGCATTATTCTGCTCACCACAGTAGAAATTACCCCAGACTTCATTAATGCTTGCTTGGTTGCAAATGTCTCACTGCTGCTTATACAGTGCTCCTTGGGCAATGATCCTCATTTGGAAGAGCTGCTGGCAACACACATTTTTTTAAAAGAATAAACTGCCAAGCACCAAATAGGCTCATCACCAAGTAACGATGATGGCAGCAAAAGCAAAACAAAGGGATTAGAATCATCTGATAGTCGCTCTCTTTTTTGGCCAGCAGGGTTCTTTCCATAGTAATTTATAGATATGGTCTTTATGCATTTTCCATAACTCTATTTTAATTATTTTTACCCCAGAAGGCAGTAATTACATTTGTTCTGTCTTAAGTAGTACTTTCTAGCCTCTAATTTTTGCAGGATCATATTTTCTTAACCAAGGATTACCAGAGGAATGGAGGTATGGAGGATACCAGCCTCATCTTCATGCCCTTGAAGACACTGGATACACTTCCAAGAGCTTAGCTCAAGTGCTAAGAATAATGATCCACATCTTTACCAGGATCAAGCTCAGTGTCTATTTCTTAATCTCCCATTTACTGCATAGCACCCGTCTCTGCATTGAAAGCTTTACGTTGAGAAAACACAATTCAGCGTTCAGTCAATCAAGTGAACGAACGTCTCTTGTTTTTGCCTGTCAGAGAATCTTTTCCTTTTTTCCTTAGGGACAGCACCCTGGTTTTCCTTTCTGAGCATCATCCCTGCCCCAAACTTATTAGATGTGGTTTGGGTGGGGCTAACACACTAATTTCTGCATTCCCTTGACAAGGGATGGGGATGGGACCTATAGCAGACTGTGTTGGTGGTCTGCCCATATCCTTTCAGATTCCCTTTACATTTCTATGCTTATAATTTTGGCTTCTGACAGCCAGCAAAAGCATGATTAATGGAGGACTGACTTGATGTTGATGAAATTTACTGTGCCCACACACAAAGCAGGTGGGAAATATCTGGGGGGTAAAAGTCCCCCTGGGGTTAGCTTTTACCTAATAACTAGTGGACGTGGGGGTATAAATACCCCAAATATACCTCAAATACCTCACTCCTTGACAGGGCTAATTCTCCCGTATTTGTTTTACCAGGAAATATTCCTGCAATATTAAGCTCTGCTCTCTCACTGGTATCTGACTTAACATCCCTGTATTGGCTGACTTCTTTGTCACCCACTTATACTCCTTGCAACTTCCAATAAACTGTTCTCACCGAAATCCTTGGCTTAGGTCTATTTCTGGGGGAACCTGAGCTAAGACAAAACCAAGTCCTGGTACATTAGCACATTCCATTCCTTGGCTTCAGTGACTGATTACAGATGCAAACCTGACCCAAGCCAGATCAATGACAGACCCAGGCCTTTTCTGGAACCATTGAACTAGACGTACTTTCTACTGAGATTCCTTAGTGTATAAAATGTAAGCTGGTTCTGTGCCTCATCTTTTCTACAACATGAGAGGGGCACTCAAGCGCTCAAGAAAACAGTGCCAGCACTCAAGAAAACAGTGCCAAAAGATGAAGAGGAAGATTTTCTTGATGGATTCAGCCATACCTGAAACTCTGATCTGCAACATGTCCCTTCAATTATATGAACCTATTTTCCCCTCTCACCATTTTGCAAGCCAGATTGAGTTAAGTTTCTGTTTCTTAAAACTGAAAGAGCTCTGATTAATTCAGGTATGAGATAGCGTATTCCATCTCCACTTGCTTTCAATGTAGTGCCAGCCAGCAAGGCGGAGTCAGGTACTATAGGCTCTGTATTTATGATATACGATATATGCGGGGGTCAGCCATTAGCACTAAATGGAAAGCATAAGCTCTGGAATCTGAATACTGAGGAGCTTGCCTTTTCTCTGCTTTTACCACAAAAATTTTAGACAGGCCATACTCTAATTTTGGTTGGGATAAAGGAAAAAAATGTTTAAAATATTTCACTATCTTTCTTCTTACATGAGAATTTTTGTAGGATATGGACAAACGGTCTTTGAGGACAAAGCATTATGTAGTGAAGAAATTTGTCCACATGACATAACTGATTGTCTTAAATTTTTCTGTGTGTATTGCAGGGTGCATTTTTGTTTTAATTAAGCAATGGCAAAAATGGCTTTGTGACATTTTCCTTCCATGATTGGGAACCTACACATATCAGCTTTGTGCCTGAGAACCAGAAATTAAAACTGACTACAGTTAATGGGAACCTGCTCAGGCCCATTTTATAAGCTCTGCTGAGTGAATTGTAAAGAGAAAGCAAGATAAAGAAGGAAAAAAACCAATTCTGCCTTTTCAACAAGATTTAATAATGTATAACCTTCCAGAAAGTAACATATGATCAGAATTACAAATTCTGAGTTTGTTGTTTTTCTAGCATTAAGGATTTGTTAAGTACCTGAAGGGATTTGCTGATCCTTTATATTTTTAATTCAACTCCAATGTCTTCAATTAGAGCATGCTGTCAGAATAAATATATGGTCGAGGAGGACTGATGCTAAATCTTGAGGTGTACGCACCCAACTGGAGATGCTAAGGTAAGTGGTAACAGAGGGGATTCTTGTTGGCAAGGTGGCCTCCTATGATGAGTGTGAAAAATCTTGCTAGCCTGTGTATATTCTGTGTATGAAGCAACCAAAAAACAGAAGGGCATCCAAGAGATACTTGTCATGGTTATTAGCCCTTTTCAATGGTCCCAAGAGGCATCGTCTGCTTCCATTAACTGAGTCTCTTACTCTGGGTTCTACCTCTCTTTGGAGCTTAATTTTGTGACGTATTATGAAATAGCTCTTCTTTGAAGGCATATGGCAGCCCCCAGGTATTCCAAGCCTCTGAAGAGGGGCATAAAATATGCAGAATGCGACCTTTTATTAACAACTGTAGTGACTCAACAGAAAAAAAGGCTGGGATCCTTCTAGTTTGATCTCTGGAACATGCTCCTGGGGAATTTTTTTCAGAACTCACTCAGTGGCCAGCTGCAGTTGTATGTCTTTATTTTGTAAAGTTTCTCTGTTTACTCAGTTGGCTCTCCTACACTGTTCTTCTCTCCATTACATATTGTGGGACCTATCCTGGGTTTCCCCCCTTTTCCTATGGCTGAATCTTCCCAAAGATGCAGTCCTTTAAAAAATATGAGATGCCCTAAAGCCAAAGAAAGCAGCCTGGGACTTGGTTGTTCATAATTCAGTTGTAAATATGTTGAGCGGAGAGATGCTCTGTCAGTTATCCATTGATATGTGAAAAACCACCTCAAAACTCGATACATTAAAACAAGGATGTATTATTTATTAAGATTATGTGAGCTGTGGAGTAATTCTTCTGATGGTTTCAGCTGGGCTTACTCCAGTGGCTGCATTTATCTGTGGATTGGCTGGAGTTAGAGTGTCTACAATAGCCTTATCCTTAGTAATTAGGAAAATGCAAATGATAAATGCCAGCAAAACTGCGGGAGCTATTTTCCTTGAGGTATTAACAGGTATGAGCCTGGAGAAGATGGCCCAGGCATACCTATCTCACTCTGATTTAGGGAACACAGAATATTTAGGCTGAAGTAGCAGTTCAATAGTAAAATTATTGGAGGTATTGTAAGGTAGAGCCTCATCCTAAGTTTTCAGCAAAGGTGAATAAAGTCATCTGGAATAAGGAGGCTTGCTTTCTTCTGAGGGGTCAGAAAGTGGAGTGTGTTGGTAAATGAAATAGGTAACAATTGGCTCTCTACAAATTATATCTTAGTAGAGCTGTTATTAAGAAAATGAAATGATATAATGAAACAATTGGCTTTAAAAAAAATTGAAATCACTGGTTTTTAGCATGTGCCAACTTCCATTGTGTAAATATTCTGCCATGGCTAATATCAAGCATTTGTTCAAGTTGGAAAAACATGCACACAGTGCACTCTTATGAGCCTGTACTAACCAGCAATAAAAAGAAAAAAATTAAGCATTACCAGGAAATGGAAAAGAGGTCTCTGGTTTCTAAACAACATTGGAGGAATGATATTCAAACATGTGGATGGGGGATGAGACAGAATCATTGGTGAAATCTTCTGTTAGCTACAAAGGAATACCTCCAAGCATTCTTGAAATGCATGCAGCCTCAAATGCACACACTTGGAAAAAAAGCATAATGCAAGAGTGAGAGGAAGTAAGATTGAAGTGCCCATTTTGGCCCCAAAGTCCTTATTAGATCATGAAGTGGACAAATTAGGTCCTGGGTTTGGTTGCTAATCAGCACCTCTGGGAGATTTGAGGTGGGATATGGTGTAAGATGAGCACTTCATTGAAAGATGCCTAAGGAGGTTGATGGAATGGAAAAAGCCCGATGAAGAATTCAGGAATCTAGACATGATTCTGGTTCTGTTATTAGCCCAACTCTGTAAACTTGAACATTTGACTTTTATAAGTTCTAAGTTTTGAGTCACTTCTCTGCCCATCTTTGCTGTGTAAATATATCCCAAGGTAACAACGATAACTTCTATGAGCAAAGATATAAAATAGTATGAAGATAACCATGGTATCCCTATTTGTGGCATAGAATCCAGGACAACTAATCAGGGAAAAGCACAGTTGCACTGACTTGACCTAAAACAATAGGGAGAGAGAGTATACAGTTCTCAGAAACATCTTTGTCAGTGGTAGGTACTAGTCCCAGGAGAGGACATGATACCTTGGCTGCAAGTGTGGCATTACATTAGGTAAACTAGCACGGGATAGGAGGAGATGATGCCTTCAAACTGGTCCTGGGTCAGGAGGTGACAGTGTGGCTTGGCTCACAGTGAGAATAAACAGAGTGGCTCTGCCTCAGGGAAACAGCGTAGAGGTGTTGACTGAAGTCCACCCCACCCTCACCCCAGCCTCCTACACTGGTGTTTCCTCACTTGTCAAGTGGAGTTAATGTTCATAAGGATCTGATGACAATTTATGCACAATGGAAAATTATTCTTACTGAGGTATTTCTCTTAAGCGCAGATTACTTATACCACTTCTGTGATACCTCTCCCTAGAACAGCTCATTAAGCAACAAGTTTTGACTCAAGTTCTAGAACAGTATTCTAAGAATTTTCTCAGAATTAATTCATTGACAAAGTCAAATATTGGCAATATCATATGGTTAGGCCAAAATTTATCAAACATCTATTCATCTTAGTAAGGTTCCTTAAAAATAGTCATAAATACCAAAATGGGTCTCTTTAGCACCTGTGTTCCACTTCTGGAGTATGTTCTGAACTGGTCTTTGCAAACTGTAAATTACATTAAACTCTGTTCTTGATCTTCCTCTGGATCCATGACTTACCATCATGCCCTTCATTAGCACTTTGGCTTTGCCACTTTTGTGGTGGCAAGAGCAGAAGTGCTGCCCTGACCTTGCACTTCTGCCTTCAGAGATTCAAATGGCTGCCCAGGGACATCAGCCAACTTCATTTATTCATGCAATGACTATATCTGCTTCTACTCTCCAGCATATGCATTTATGGCTACCATGTGGTTCTTGGGTGCCACTGAGTATTATGGCATTTTGGTTTCTTTCTTGACACATTGTTTAAAGAAACAGTAAGAAACAGTCTTATGCATATAAAGTCAGTTAACTCTGGAGAATGGTTACTCTCCTGAGCTTCTATGAGAACTGTGAGAATTTAAGACACTTCACAAGAGTGAGGATGCCTATTTATCTACCTATGGTCTCTGATAGAGGAGGGAGGTCTGTTTTGAGAGATTCCAATTTCAACTCTGGACTATTGGACTGCTCTGGAAAGGATATCATTAGGAAAGTGATTTTCAAAAAAGCTTAGTCATCCCTTTGCCATGAACTGACCAGCATCAAAACCAAAGGGTCTGTTTGGGTCAATCACCAGATGAGTATAGGGGACTGGTCATAACCAACCTAGTTATGTTTTTAGTTCAAGGCCTTTCCTAGAGCAAAGAATTAACCCATACTTCTATGAGAAGTGGTCCCTCCATCCTCACTCAAGAAACAAGTCAAGTCCAAACTTCATCCCTTCCCTTACCCTGAGATATATTTTGACAACTCATGGTTTTGGTGTTTAGGACCAGTCTCTCTATCTTGCTGATAATGCTCTAACAAAACAGGTACATTTACAGCGACTAGAAAACCTAGTTGTCTAAGTATATCCTCATGTCCCCACAATTAGTGTCCACATGCCCATGGCCCTGCCTTTGGGGGTCCAAGTAGAGTATCCTGCAGAGAGTGATGATGTTTAAGATTCCTGGTTTGAGGTCCATGAACTGGAGGACTTTACTTTGAGTAGAAAACAGTTTTGGCCAACTGTGCCAAACTTTGATAACTGGCTGAGTAGGAAACTATTTAACTCACCACTCAAGTAGCCTGCATGTCTTTCAAGCCCATGCCCACCATGGGACTTAAAAAACAAACAGAAAAAGAATTGCATCTAAATTGCACTAAGTCTGTGACTGTGATCTTATGTTGGGACTGGAATTCTTTAAAAGTACAAACTCTGTCTTAGAGCCAAGGGCCTAAGCTGCAGAAAATTCATCTACAAAGCTTGAAGTGTGACACTGTTCAGCAGATAGTTATCTCTTTCTTTTGAAACTTAAGCTCTGTAAGTATCCTGATTGCTGTAAAAGTCTGAGAAGGCGTCAGGTGTTCACAAGAAATGAATTTCCAGAACCTCAAAAGGTAGATGAATAGAAAGTTAATTGTCAAGTTAAATTCATCTTTTCCTTGGTTTTGTAATTCTATTTTGCATGTGCATCTTCCCCACAGTATTCCAGTCCCCAGTGAATCACATCTTCTACCATCTTCAGGTTAGGAGATAATTATCTATTTCAAAGATACTTTGATCCAGTCTTACCTAAACTTATGATCTGGGATGTCCCAGCCCAGCTACATAGCAGAGGTTGGGTCATGTGTGCATAGAGACAGGATTGGGGGAAACTAGTACTGTGGCCTTGCAGGTCTGGCTTCAATCAAGGACTCATAGCCTTGATATTTAGAAATTAATAAGAGACGTTCTGGGTTGGGAAACAGAAGAGGCAGTGGGGTCAAAGCCAGATGCTCACAGAATGAAAGCTAAGATTTAAATTTAAATGAGAGTGGGGAAAGTCAGTGGGGTTGGGGTTGAACCATTTAGCTTAGTCACAGAAAGCCATGGAAGAGGCTAGGGATGCTGAAAACTGGTCCTGGGTTCGGAGAAGGGGCACAGGGTCTTGCTGTACCCATTTAATAGGGTCTTTCCTCAAGCGAGGTGTGTGGGACCTGATTTGTGAAAAGAAGATGGTGTCTAATAGATGAATTCTTCACTTTGAGCAAAGACATGAGTTTCTCATGTGACAAAAGAGCGTATTAAATAAGCAGCTCTGGACTCTACAGTGGTGAGTGGGAATGCCAAACTGGATGAAAACAGCCACCCCAATTATTTATTTATCTCTCCAGTCATTCTTTAATCTACATGAGTTTTGCAAGGGGTGAAAGACCGATTTTGGAGTATATATAAATAAGACATGCTAGTGATGAATGGTGCTCACCTTTATGTGACTCTTGTCAAATATAAACATTGATTTAAACCATCTTCCTGAGTTCTCCCTTAGTTTAGTCTTGCTGCTTTCTGACTGAGTTTCATGGAACATTATACTTTTTTAGAGTATGAGGAGCTATAATAGAGAACAAGAGAGGTGCCAAATGCCCAAGCCATTGGGGTCCCAGCTGTGTTTCCGAAACATTTACCCCTCTATCACCATCTTTATGTATAAGTGTTACACTTTGGAGGAAAAATTCTGTTATTAAAAGTAACTAGTTAGAAGACCACTAGCTAAGTTTTTACCACCAGAAAGACTTGCATGCTTGAATTTTCCAGGAAAGTATGACTATTACAACCTATCGTCTCCTAATAAACAAGAAAAAAGAGTCCTAGCCCCAATTAGTACCTTCAAGGAATGACTGCTGTCTTCAAGGAACGACATCTTGTGGATTAAAGAAGACTTTATTTTTCACACCACATAGCTACAACTAAGACCCAGGTGGATAAATTTTCCATAACTCTTTCTTCGATAGAAGTAGTTTATTACATGATGAGAGAGATTAATGAAAAGGGTTAAGACAAGCTGTAAATAGGAGACGATATCATTGGAGACCAAGTCCTAGAGACCATTACTTTTCCCTATTGAAGTTTCTCTGACACTGCACTTCTTAATACAATTAGCCATTTAGAGAGAAAGACGACTTCTTTATGTTGTGGGATAAGCACAAGGTGCAAACAGTATGCTGTCTAGGTAAGAAATGGCATGCTGTCTTTGGCTATATCATCTGGATGGATGCCACGGAATACCTGGACTCATCATACACTGATGCTCACTTTTAAAAAATTAAACGATTCAGACACCAAAGAGGTTGATTTAAAAGTGTGGGTTGCTCCAACCTGACCAATGTAAGGCCCTTTAGAAAATTACAATAATCTTGCCCAGTGGGGGCTTTGAATTTCCACAAGACATAATCTGGGGGCTCAGATTATTATCTACATGTCAAGGTGTTTGAAGATCCTAACAAGAATCGGGTTATAGCAGAAATAATTTGGCCCTAAAGCTTAGAATTTTAAATAATTGTATGCTATGTGCTCTAAATGTACTTACCTGCAGTTGTTTTTACTAAGATATTGTTCCAATGGTTTCAAACGATGCTAACAAACAGGCTACTCTGTATTCCAAGCTGACGTTCACCACTCATCACACTGTATCATTGTTTCAAATTCAATGCATCAAAAAGATCGACTATGTGGCTTCCCTGGTGGCGCAGTGGTTGGGGGTCCGCCTGCCGATGCAGGGGACGCGGGTTCGTGCCCCGGTCCCGGAGGATGCCACGTGCCGCGGAGCGGCTGGGCCCGTGAGTCATGGCCGCTGAGCCTGCGCGTCCGGAGCCTGTGCTCCGCAACGGGAGAGGCCACAGCAGTGAGAGGCCCGCGTACCGCAAACCAAACAAACAAACAAACAAAAGATCGACTATGAACTCCTACTGTTCCTACCATCATTCATGGTTTTATTTTTGGTGGGTGAGGTGGGGTGGGGGTGGAGGAATAATGTATAAATTAGATTTAGCAGACTTCTGGTTTCCACACTTCGTGTAGGGTGGTTCAGTAAAATAATTAAAGGAAAACAAAAGTTAAAAAACAACAACAGCAACAACAAAACTTTTTTCTACCTTTTTCAACTCAAGCTGAATGTGAAGTGGTCTTATTCCCACCGACATCCAAACTTATATTCACACCAATTTATCATTGTTTCTGATTCTGTTTATTTACTTATACTTTAGAAACAACTTTTCAAACAAGGAAAGCTTCTTGCATTTAAAATAACTTTATGTTGCCATATTTTCAATTGTTTGGTTAATTTCTAGCAAAATAATCATTCTGGGGTTTCAGGATTTAAAATTGTCTGACAGACTATGGCACCCAAATAGGTCAGACTATATCTCTCAAATATGAGATGCCTGGAGGGAGCCAACATCCCAACCCTAAAACAGGAACAAGGAATTATCAAACATAAGTAGCTGTAAATGGACTTACCTCTGACGATGTCCTTCAAATATGACAACCTTTTCTATTCTCCATTCTACAGAGAGATGTGCTCTTTTGGCTGAGTTTACATTTCTTGTAAGGTAGGGATCCAGAGGGAGAATAAATTAGAACGAATTAAATGAATAGGACCAAACCCTTAGGGCATTGATTCCATTTAAAGTGTAATTCTGAGAAGAGAAGGCCAACTGTGAAGAATGTTAGCAATGCCGTTTTCAAGGCTCAGCAGCCTTTCAGTTAGCGGATCCTATGGCTTCTTTCCACTGGGAGAGGGTGAGGTGAGGTCCTGTTTGAAAAAACGCCCATAGCAGAGGGTGCAAAAGATTCAGTGGTCTCAGCCACACAACTTAGGCAAAACTCTCCTAGAAAAAGGAACCATGCTTGAACTTGGCAGCCTACACAGTCTCAGCATGATTCAGATTTAAGAAGTCAGTGAAGATTTAACTGGCTAATACTGCTCCCATGGCTCCTCCAAGCTAAGATTGAGCAATGGATTCAAGATAGTAAAACTCTCCTTGAGACATATGTGAAATTTACAGGATGAATAAAGCCTGATTGTGACCTAGCATTGGAAAAGCAGGCATTTCACTATTTGTGCTAAACTCACTCTATCACCTTGGGTGGAACACTTCTATGCTTCTTTTTTTTCTTTCTCTTCTAAGATAATTATGAAATTAAAATAAAATTTATTCAAGTTGAATTCTTATATTCTTTCTTAACATGATAACTTTTTTCAATTTGGGGAAAGTTTTTAATTTTCCCTATGAGCATACAATTATTTACCAGAAATAAAGTGCCTACCCTTAAAATTAATAAATATCCTTGGCAAAGCAAAGCAATGCCCCAATTCTACTCATGATATGTCAGAAGCTCCATCTTTTTAAAAGCAGAGGACACAAGTGCAGAAGCTTAAATTATCTGCACGTTCTCCACTCATCCTGCAAATAAATATCTCTGAGGTACTGTGTGCTAAGCATGTTGTAAGGGTTGAGGGTATGAAGCAGACACACCACCATCTTTGCTTTTAAGAAGTTTGCTATTCTTGTGAAAGGAGCAGGCAAAGCCATTGTGAGTAAGTGTTATACCTGGAGCAGGAAGAAGGAAAACAATAAAGGTCTCAGGTAGAAGACTAGAGCTATCAAAGTCAGGTAACAAATGGTAAACAGGTAGCAGAAGGTAAATGAGGAAGACTGAGTAGAAATGTTTGGGAACAAAAATAATAAAACAACTGGAGCAAAACGCGAGGATAATTGAGTACATGGCATATTATAGGAAACTTAAGTTGTCCTGTGCCTGGAGCAAAAGATGCAGGTGGAGCACGAAATGAAACTGGTAGCATATGGGGTGGGGGTCCTCTCCTTTATAAACTCCTGAATCCTGTGGAGAATTCTTGGCAAAGACTGTGAGGAGTAAATGGTTTCTTTCACGATGAAGCTATCAGCCAGGATTCCAAACCACATTTTCTGCCCATAAAATCCTTTTATAAAATTAATGTTTTTATCTTTAGAATTATCCATAAAAATCTAGTGGAGAAAGAAAACTAAAGTCAAATAAGATCACATACAGGTCTCTGAGACTATAAACCTCATGTTTTTGCCTAATTTCTTCATTAAAATCATACAAGAAATAATCATGGCCATGTTTCTTTTATAAAACTCTGAGTATTATAATTCAGATTATAGCAAGTGATGTCCTTGAAGAAGAAAAGGAGAGGTTTTCATGTGACCCATTTTACAACCAATTTACACATTGGAGAGTGAAGATGAGGGAAATGCTTAGGTCAGATGTTTCACTCCAGGAATCAAGATTGTGTCAGTGTCTTCAAAACTTTCATTCATGCCATTCCAGCTTTTCTTCTTTGTGTAACCTGTACATTGTCACTCCTAAGAGCCTAGATTTAAATAAGGTCTGGTACATCTTAAGTAATTCTTTTTCCTCATGTAATGTTTTTATCCTGTACTATCCATTTCATTTGGCTTTGACTTCTAAATCTTCAGAAGTTTCAAGGAGACAAAAATAAGTATGAGCCAGGTAGAGTAGTGATCCATATTTTATTATTTGTGTAATTAGATACTTAGATCACGCCCTTGAAGAGGGAATAATAAGATCATCCTCTTGTTCTTGTGTTATTCCTTATAATAATGCAATGTTGTGGTTTTCTTTTCTCTAGCAGTTTTAGTCTAAAAAAGAGAATGCAGAGGAGGGACAGAGCTAGGATATGGGATTTGAAATCAGAAAGACATCATTTCAAATCTAATTCATCCATTGACTGATTGTAGGATACATGTAAGGTGAAGATTACAGTCTTTTTTATAGGACTGTTCAATTACTTCTAAGTGTTATTAATTATACAGGCATATATAGTCTTACATATAGCAGAGATCACTAAACAGCTACTCATTAAGCAATATTCAAGACTGCAACCTAGGAAAATAAAGTAAGAATATTATAAATAGCAAAGCTGAGACTAAGCTTTGCTTTCTCATGTACCTCTTCTGTCGGGAAAATTCAGTCGTATGGGTTAGAAATGAAATAAAGCAGTGATGCTGTTTGAGTACTGTTTAGGGGAGTGAGCTTGTTAGGTGCTGATTTAACCTCTGAAGATACAGCAAAAAACAAAACTTGGGACAAGCAATGAACTTGTGGACTGAGGAGATTTGAAGTGTATGCAATTGTTTGCCTCTATACTATTTGGCTATACTGTTTTTAATGATTAAGTCAACTTTTTATAATTGCTCTATTTCCTCTCGACCAGTTAGTGACCATTCCATCTTGCTGTCACAGTGATTCTTAATATCTTCACGTTGACTTGAGGTAGACATGCAATTAGGAATTATTTGGTTTTCAACAACATTGTTGTTACGCTGGACTAATCTCTCTGCATGTTCACTCCAGTATGCAACTAAATACATATACATATGCAACTAAACCATATGCTTTTGAAACAAAGAAAAGTCCCTAACATTAAACCATAAAACTCAATAGCTTTCATAAAATAACTTAATGTCAATTTATTCCTTCTGAGTTGCTGTGTGCCCAATGAGTGGCTGAATGACTTATGAGATCATAAGCATTTGTGTAGAGGTTTTTGAGACATACATTTTGATTGCTTTGAGGATTTATTTCCTTTAAATTTATAATTTGCTCTAGGGAATTTGACTTCTCATTTCATATTAAGGTAAGGATTACTACATACAGCTTTTAAAATTGCAAGGGGAACTATTATTGCAAAATAGGACCTTCAATGTTACCTATAAACTAATCAAATTACCATTTGTCAAAGAGTGAGAGTGCCCATGAAACTGAGAGTTTATAACATTTTAGAAGGACCACTGAGTTCATGTATTGGAACTGCATAGTTCTGCAGAAATTAGGTGTTCACATTAATAATTAAATGTTTCTATGATCTATTATTGTTTAGACATGGATCCAATCCAGGGGATAAAGGGTAGCCCAGGTCAAGAAAAATGGAACTCTTTCATTCACTCCTCTCCATTATATCGGTATTTGCTCTCTTGTTGTTGTCATATTTTAGAGAATAGAGAAGTACCTACAAACGTCATTATGGTACTTAATATCTGAGTTTTCTTCTAGTATAAGATTTCTTAACACTGCAGATGGAATTGCATGGTTTAAAGTTTTTTGTGTAATTACTAATAGAGTTCATATGTATACAGCTACTAGCAGTGTAGCCAGACATCACTGGTCTGTGGTTCTTATAAACTCTAATCTCTCCCCACTAGGATACTAACAAATCACTTTGCTGTTGTTGTTTTTTGCCAATGATGGAAGGGGATTCTAAGGAAATATCTGGCTATGATCTAATTTCCTCTGTTTCCCACATCTAATGTTAATTATTTCCATGTCCATTTATATAGTTTGTTTGTTTGTTTGTTTGTTTGCTGTACACGGGCCTCTCACTGTTGTGGCCTCTCCCGTTGCGGAGCACAGGCTCCGGATCTGCAGGCTCAGCGGCCATGGCTCATGGGCCTAGCCGCTCCGCGGCATGTGGGATCTTCCCGGACCAGGTCACGAACCCGTGTCCCCTGCATCGGCAGGCGGACTCTCAACCACTGCGCCACCAGGGAAGCCCATATATATGTAGTTATATAGTTATATAGTTATATATAGTTATATAGTTATATATATAGTTATATATATATATAGTTATATATGTATAATTTATTCAGAGAGCTTATATCTTGAACTCATCAACCTATTGGAATGTTGGGGTTACTTACCATTTGATGCCTTTTCTTTTATGCTCTCACTATAATGAGAGGGATGTTATAAATACTTAGGCTTCACAGAGGACACTTTTAACATTAAATATATAAATCAATGACTGTTTCAACATTTGTTAAGAAACAATTTTTTGAGAATACATGAAACATTGGCAGAGGAAGACAGAATTCACTCACATGATATTTTAGACGATAATACAAAAAACACAATAATACAAAAAACAAAGTTGATCATTTGTCTTTGAGTCAAAATGTGGCCATTATACTTCTGTGATAGTCCCCCTGATACTTTATTGCCTTTATATGTTTACAAGTCTGTCTCCCTCACCACAGGGTATTCTCTTGTGTTTCATTCACCTTGTATCTTTAGCTCCTAGCACGGAGCCTGGATGGATAGGATGTGTTCGATAAATAAATGGGTGTCGACAAGAGTCATAGGTCAATGGATTGAACAGACATGATCTGGGCTTCGAAAAAGCTGAGGAATTTGGTGTGACGAGGATGAGCTGAGAGAACATGCTAAGTGGAGCAGGTGTGAAGACATGAAGCCGAATATGTCAAGGGGATATTCAAATCACCATGTGAGATTGGGTTATAAGCACTCAATCCATTTTTAAGTGTTTACCATAGATTGATTCTAAAATATGTTCAAAAGATTCATTTTCTACCCTGAGGATAGAAGTTTTTCTCTATCAGTCTACCATCCCACTTATAATTAAGTCATTGAGTCTGTGGCCTATATTTATGATTACAAGGTATGATCAAGGATTCTAAACACCAGGAAAACTGTATTATCACACTGTCTAATTATCACGTTAAGAGAATGACAGCAGACAAACGTTTCATCTCTTACTAGAAAGAAGAAATCTGACAGAACCTGGGAGTTCACTTTGATGTAGGATTTGTAGATGAATGTATCAAAGATTGAACTATTTTCAAACAGAACAATCAATGTTGGTTTCATCCAGGCAGTCAGTTTTTGGCTCCATTGCCATCATTTTCTTTGAAGTGGCATAGCCTAGAGTTTGTTATTAGGACATATTTATTGCAATGAAATTCAAGAAGGTTAAAGAAAAATCAGAAGATCTCAAAGCCAACAGCAGGTATTATAAGTTGATCTCTGAAATGTGTAAGGTGCTAACAGACCCAGCCCGTTAGTGTGAATAGCCTAGATAGACCAGTGGTTATTAAAGTGCTGTCCTTAGTCCAGTAGTATCAGAAGCACCTGGTAAATACAGATTCTCTGGCTGTGCTCCACACCTACTGAATCAGAAACTCTAGGGATCGGGCTCAGCAATCTATGTTTTAACAGGCCCTCCCTCCAGGTTGTTCTGTTCTCTGCTAGAGTTTGAGAACCACAGCCTAGAATAATGCACGAACTGCATCTTATGCATCCTTTTGACTTTTCTAATTCTAGTGGCTCCAGCATATTTTAAAAAAAATATATTGAAAAATAGTTGATTTACAATATCATGTAAGTTTTAGGAGTACAGTACAGTGATTCTTTTTCAGATTCTTTTCTCTTATATTATTTTCAGATTATTTTTTAGATTATTTTCCCTTATAGGTTATTACATAATATTGAGCATAGTTCCTTGTGCTATACAGTAGGTCCTTTTAGTTATCTATTTTATACATAGTTATCTATTTTATACATAGTATTGTGTATATGTTAATCTATCTGTTTTATACATAATAGTGGGTGTATGTTAATCCCAGGCTCCTAATTTATCCCTCCTCCCACCCTTTTTTCCACTTCAGTAGCCATAAGTTTGTTTTCTGTGTCTGTGAGTTTCCTTCTGTTGTGGAAATAAGTTCATTTGTGTCTTTTTTTTAACTTTAGATTCCACATATAAGATATATCATATGATATTTGTCTTTCTCTGTCTGGCTTACTTCATTTAGTAAGATAATCTCTGGTCCATCCATGTTACTGCAAATGGTATTATTTCATTCTTTTTTATGGCTGAGTAATATTCCATTATATATATATATATTTTTATATATATATATATATATATAGTGCCATATCTTCTTTATCCATTCCTCTGTTGATGGACATTTAGGTTGCTTCCATGTCCTGGCTATTGTAAATAGCACTGATGAACATTGGTGTACATGTATCTTTTCAAATTATGATTTTCTCCAGATATATGCTCAGGAGTGGGATTGCAGGATCATATGGTACATCTATTTTTAGGGAACCTCCATACTGTTCTCCATAGTGACTGCACCAATTTACATTTCCACCATCAGTGTAGGAGGGTTCCCTTTGCTCCACACCTTCTCCAGCATTTATTATTTGTAGACTTTTGATAATGGCCTTTCTGACCGGTGTGAGGTGATACCTCATTACAGTTTTGATTTGCATTTCTCTAATAATTAGCAATGCTGAGCATCTTTTCATGTGCCTTTTGGCCATCTGTATGTCTTTAGCTTATTTTTCATAGCTATGCCAGTCCATCTGTAAATTCACTTCTCTGAACAATTTGTCACTTAAATGTGTTCTGGACTATGCTGCTCTCTAATTGCTTCATATATGTTCATTATGCTCCCTAAAAGTCTGTTAATGCCACCACAGGTTAGTGTATCTTATAGAACTATATCTTCCTGGCTGTAGTAACAGGGAAGGACAAGAAATAAACTCTCAAACACTTGTTGGTTTATTGACAATGCCAAGCAGCATCCATAATTGGCTCCATAAATTACTATAGAACAACTTTCTTTTATTCTCTCTTTCATCAGTAGTGAAGAAGTAGCAAGCACCTCTTGCTACTTAAGTTTATAGTTAGGAAAATGAAAAAAAAGTGGGCAGATGAGCATCCTATTGAATTATTCTCTAGGAAGAGATCAGGTATAGTTCATCTATATAGGTACATTAAATGGTACAAAGCCTAAAGTTAAAGGTGCCCTGTATTGATGATTTAAGCATCTGAACCTGATATAAGAAGCTAATACAACTCTAATGTGGTTACCAAGGAGTTTTGAATTCCAGTCAATTTGCACAGTGGTTGTTAAAAGACTTTGGAGTCAGCACATTTGAATTCAAATCAAATATTACTGTCTTAACTACAAGTTACTTATCCCCTTTGTAACTCAATTTCCTCATTTGAAAAAAGAATTTTTGGAGTATTGTTGCTTTACAATGTTGTGTTAGTTTCTGCTGTACAGCAAAGTGAATCAGCTATATGTATACATATATTCCCTCTTTTTTGGATTTCTTTCCCATTTAAGTCACTACAGAGCAATGAGTAGAGTTTCCTGTGCTATACAGTAGGTTCTCATCAGTTATCTTTTTTTTGCGGTACGTGGGCCTCTCACTGTTGTGGTCTCTCCCGTTGAGGAGCACAGGCTCCGGACGTGCAGGCTCAGCGGCCATGGCTCACGGGCCCAGCCGCTCCGCGTCATGTGGGATCTTCCCGGACCGGGGCACGAACCCGTGTCCCCTGCATCGGCAGGCAGACTCTCAACCACTGCGACACCAGGGAAGCCCATCAGTTATCTATTTTATACATAGTAGTGTATATATGTCAATCCCAATCTCCCAATTCATCCCACCACCACCCCTTTGCCCCCCTTGGTGTCCATACATTTTTTCTCTATGTCTGTGTCTCTATTTATGCTTTGCAAATAGGTTCATCTGTACCATTTTTCTAGATTCCACATATATGTGTTAATATACGACATTTGTTTTTCTCTTTCTGACTTACTTCACTCTGTATGACACTCTCTAGGTCCATCCACATCTCTACAAATGACTCAACTTCATTCCTTTTTATGGCTGAGTAGTAGTCCATTGTATATATGTACCACATCTTCTTTAACCATTCCTCTGTTGATGGACATTTAGGTTGCTTCATTTTAAAAGTGCAATAGTACTACGTATCTCATATAGTAATTTTGAAACTTAAATAGGGAATCTAAAGCTTTTAGCATAGTGAGCATAGAAGACATCCAATCAATGAAATTAGTTATTATTAACTTCTCTGTCAGGGTTCTCCATAGAAAAGAACACAATAGGATGCATGTATGTGTGTGTGTGTGTGTGTGTGTGTGTGTGTGTGTGAGAGAGAGAGAGAGAGAGAGAGAGAGACAGAGACAGAGAGACAGAGAGACAGAGAGAGAAAGAGAAAGAGAGAGAGATTCAGTGAGAATATGTATTTTAAAGTTTGAAGGGCAGGCCAGCAGGCTAGAGACTCAGGGGTGTTAATGCTTCAACTTGAGTCTGCAATGCAGTCTGGAGGCTGAAACACTTCTTCCTCTGGAGGACATCAATCTTTTTCTCTTAAGGCCTTCAACGGATTGTATGAGGCCCCCCATATCACAGAGGGAAATCTCCTTTACACAGAGTAGTAAATTAAATTACTAATTTAAATATTAATCACATCTAAAAAATACCTTCAGAGCAACATCTAGACTGGAGTTTGAGCAAATATCTTGGCACATAGCCTAGCCAAGTTGACACATAAATTAATTATCATACTGTGCAAATCACTTAAATTCCTGCCCCACTCTCTGCTATTAGGTTATGCCATTAAGATTTCCATACCTGTATGAACTGATAAAAATCACCACTTTTCTTTGTCATAAAGCATCAGAATGTAAGGTTTAGCTGTTGATGGATGGGAAGAAAAAAGAGAAACAGGACTTAGAGTGTGGAAAGACCTGCCAGAATGTGGTACACCTCTAGGTAGGTCTCAACTGAAGAAGGTTTCAGAGAATTAGGATCCTCCATCGCTTGCTCTCTGTGTCTCAGTGACTCTGGAAGCCACATGTTGAGATGACAATTCTAAAAATAGTGAAGTTCTCATACTTGGCATCAAGGATGCATAATGGGATAGTGGGAGGTGGGATAATCTGCACTCTCCTTCCTCCCTCCTTTCCTCTGGTGCCAGAAGTTTCCCCAGTAAGCAGCTGAGCTTCTGCTCCCACCTTCCAGTAACAAGTCAGTGTAAGTCAGCCCTCTGTTCTCCCTCCTCAGGTGTTAGCAAGGCCCAGCAAGGAAGTAAAAGTCCCTAGCAACCCCACCTAGGTCAACAGGGAAGTTTGAGTTGGTGTCAAATTTTTGCTAGCATGTTTCTGGCAGGGCCTGGTGGGAAGTAAAATCACCCAGCATGGAAACCCAACTTTTCTTTGGTCTAGTCCTCTGGTTCTCACAGTGCCGCAGCCAAACCTGGGGCATCAGCATCACTTGGAATTTTGTTAGAAACTCAAATCCTCAGGCTTCACTCCAGCTCACTCCATCCACCTGGTCCTCAGGCTACACCTCAACAGATGGACTGTCTGCTAAAAAATAAGATTAAATAGGATCCAGAGTCTCACAAAATAATACTAAAATGTGCAGGATAAAATAGAAAATCACTCATAATACCAAGAGCCAGGAAAATCACAACTAGAATGAGATCAAACATTCAACAGAGATGACTCAGAGGCTGGAATTCTCTGCCAAGAATCTTAAAGCAGCCAATTACAGAAATGCTTCAACAAGTAATTACAAATTTTCTTGAAACAAATGAAAAATCAGAAAATCTCAGCAAAGAATTAAATGTAATAAATAAGAATCAAATGCAGATTTTAGAACTGAAATATAATACAGTTGAAATTAAAAACTCACTGGATAAGCTCAAACATAGAGTGAAGATGACAGAGGAGAGAATTAGTGAACTTGAGGACAGATCGATAGAGTTTACCCAAATTGAACAGCAGAAAGAAAATACTCTGGAAAAGGATAAACAGTCTCAGAGACTTGTGGGATAACAACAAAAGAGCTAACATTCACATCATTAGAGTTGACGAAGGAAAGGAGAGAAAGAGGAGGATTGATAAGGGATTGGAAGTAATAGTGTCTGAAAATTTCCCAAATTTGGCAAAAGACATATAAACCCACAGCTTCAAAAGGCTGAGAGAATCCCAGGTAGGATAAATCCAAAGGAATTCATGCTAATACACATCATAATGGAAACTTCTGAAAACTAAAGAAATCTTGAAAGTAGCCAGAAAGTAACAACATATTATTAATAGAGAAACACCACCTCAACAACAGTTTTATTGTCATCTGATAACATGACGGCTACAAGGCAGTGCTGAAAGGAAAGTCCTGTCAGCTATGCACTCTATATCCAATGAAAATATCCTTCAGGAATGAAGGGAAAATAAAGACATTCTCAGATGAAGGAAAGCTAAGAGAATTGCTTAGCTTTGCAAGAGACTTGCTTGCAAACCAACTCAAAGAATAGCTACAGGAATCTTTCTAAACAGAAAGCAAATTTGGCAGAGACTGGTTAGCTAATCTTCATTATCTGTCTTGACTTCATCCTAAGCCTACAGCTAGAACACATTTCCAGCACCTCTCATTCATAAGTGTGATTATGTAACTAAGTTCATGCTAGTGGAATATGATCTTTACTACTTTGAGAACTATCTTATAAAAATCTTCCATGTTTGCCTTTCTAATGTTCTTTCTTTTTCCATTAGCTTGTGTTGGAAGAACAGTATGAAAGGAGCTTGAATCCCGGAACTGCCACTTGGAGTAGAGCTATTTACCAACTAGGATGAACTATTTTGGAAGTAGAAATAAATTTCTACCATTGAGTGTTAGCCATTATACATTTTCCATTTATTATTGTTGTTAAAGCAGCTGGTATTACTTTGACTTATAGAGTAAAACAATCGATTAAGGGGTAGAGAGGACTAAATGGGGATACCTATACTATTTTATCCTCAACTGTTTATACCTTCATCTTTTATAAATGCAGATAATCTTTTTTTATTTCTTTTTTTTGGATTTTAAAAAAATTATTGAAGTATAGTTGAATTACAATGTTGTATTAGTTTCAGGTGTACAGCAAATTGATTCAGTTATATATACACATGTATATAAACATATACATTATTTTTCAGATTATTTTCCTTTATAGGTTATTACAAGATATTGAATATAGTTCCTTGTGCTATACAGTAGGTCCTTTTTATTTATCTATTTTATATATAGTAGTGTGTATCTATTAATCCCAAACTCCTAATTTATCCCTACCGTTCTTTCTCCTTTGGTAACCATAAATTTGTTTTCTATGTTTGGGGGTCTGTTTCTGTTTTGTAAATATGTTCATTTGTATCATTTTTTTAGATTCCACATATAAGTGATGTCATTTGGCATTTGTCTTTCTCTGTCTGACTTACTTCACTTAGTATGATAATCCCTAGGTCCATTCAGGTTGCTGTAAATGAAGCACAGATAAAATCTTTAAAGAATCAAGGAAACAGGTTTTTGTCTTATGTCTTAGGAGGAAAGATTAAAATTGTTATTCTCCTAAGATGTTACTGTGATTAAGTTCACTGAAAAAAAAAAAAAGAAGTTGTGTTCAGATTGAAAGGACAAGTAATTTCACTTTCAGGGAAGTTAGACAGGAGTGTGGTGTCAGACTAAATGGACTGATGCCATTGAGTTTCTGTAGCGTGTGGAATAGCTTGACAGGAAGACAGAGGAGAAGCCTAACTGGTTTGCTTAGGTTGTACCCCTTGTTGGTCTTGCCTCCAGTAGAAGTGATGAGAAAGATTTTATAATGGGAAATATAAAAAAAAGTGTAGGTTGCAGAGATGGTGGGTGAATTGGAATGAGAATAAACAGAGGAGTGAAGGAGAAAGTTCATAAGTTTGTCAAAATGCATTATTTTAATAAATAAATGCTTCACAGTAAATAAAAATTGTGGCTGTGTGCTCTGATATAGATAGATTGATGGGAAAATCACAGAACTTTCAGATTCTAATGAAAGAGCTCACTATTTTGATCTCTCTGATATTTTTGGAAGAGCTTTGAGGGTTTTTAAAAAATATATACATCTTCCTGCAAGTGTATTTGTGTATGTGGTGCATGTTTATGTGCTTGAGAGAGAAGAGGAAGGAAAAAAGATGGAAAGAGAAAAAGAGAAAGATTTTTAGGTTACCCTTCCCTTCTTCCATTCAAAGTAAAGCCCTAGGGATACGAAGACTGAAGGAGAAGAGAGGAACTATTTTCTGAGCAGCCCACAAACAAAGGACTTTTAACCATCAAATCAAGTTAGCGATTCCTGTCCTCTCTGCAGTAAGCCAAGAGATCAATAGTAATGTTGGGAAATATTTTCTCTGACCTTGAATGCATTTGTTAAGCCGTTGCCTGAGTTGAATTTCCTTGAGATGTTTGATGGAACGCTGCCAAAATGTGCTGGAAGAAGCAGCAAGGCTGTGCTTCTCCGTGGGACCTGTGCAATGAATCTGAGGTGTTTCTGTGAGGTCTTGAGAACTATCCTATCAACAGGGGAAATCCACAGAGCTTCTGTGTTAAGACACTGTGTTCAATAGTTAAGTATTTCTTTCCAGCCCTACCATACTGCTTTCATTTAGGCGCCCCCACTCTTGTGGAGGCATAAGGATGTGCGGACAGTATGCAGACGCCACATCAAAGATGGTAGTGATCATGGCCAGGGGGTATTTCAGATTATGTGAATTAATAAAAGATGCTTCTCAAAAACCAAGTTGTTGTTTTTTTTTTTTTTTTTCTCCCCGTTGGATGTACTGCCCTAGATTGAGAGTGGCAACATTTTGTTTCCTGTTGCTGAAACTGTGGGATTCTTGTGGGGCAGGAAAAGTGGAAGTTTGGGTTGTGTTGTATGAAAGGAATTGCTGGGTGGCTTGATTTTTGACCAACTCCACTCAAATTTAAGTCTTTGTTTCTGAGAAACCTGGTTATTCAGAAGAAATGCCTTGCTCTGGATTTTGAAACACATTCCATAATCACTTAATTTGTTCTAGGAACAAGAGCCTTGTTGGAAAAGTGTGGGTGGTCACTATGAATGGGGCACAGCGGTGGCCAAAAATATGGTAACAGAGGAAAACCTGGGGCTTCAGAACTCAATATTGGGATAAGATTTTTCCCAAGGAGCAAATGGCACCTCTTTAGGCCACATTAAAAACTAAACAAAGATTCAATATATTGATAATCTACCCACACATTTCAGGCTGTGGAAACAGGGTTTCACTGACACCCTTTCCTTTCCTGTTTCCTACATGGTGTTTGTTATTCCTTGGACCCTTAAAAAAAAATTTAATGCTGTAGCAATTAATATTCAGCTATATCTTTATAAAACAGACAGTTTCTCCTGTCTTCATTTTCTTTCCTACCCCTCTAATCCCCAGAGTATATAATCTCAGTTCTTTTTGCTATTACTCTTGCATTTTTTCCCTTTTAATGCATGTTCTCTAAACTCCCAATAACCAGGTCATTCATATGCATCCTATTCTCCAAATCCAAGGTCACAGAGTCTGCTGAGCTAGTGCAATAGATTCTCTTCTCACCTATAAACCTCTGTTCTGGGGCCAGCTTCCATCATTGCCAGTGCACCCTCTCTAACCTGTGAATCTTCCCATATCTCTCCCCTTCTCACAATCTTTCAGTGGACTTACTTGTTTTCAGTTGCAAATCTAGCTCCTTTGAAGGTCAAGGAGGTTTTGCATAATCAGGCTACCACCAAATTTAAGCCCTGCCATTCCCCTTATTGCACAAAACACCACACAACACTAAGCTTTGTGAAATTCTTCAAATAAGCCTCCTTTTCTTTAGCCTTTTGCCCTTAATAATGTTGCCCCCCCTTGCCTTATACACACTAAACTTCACACTGGTGCCCCTGCCACCTGTTTCCTATAAAACTATCCTTTCCTCAAATTTTGTCTTAAAGGTTTCATCTTAAAGATAAAGTTTCATCTTAAATGTCTCATGAATAAAGGAAGACTTTTTTGATGCTACACAGTCTGTCTCATATATTCCTATAGAATAGTGCTCAGTTTATAACTCGCTTGTAGCAATTATTATGCTGCATTTTAATGATATGTAGGCATATATGTACCTCTCTAAACTTCATGAGGTTGTGTTAATCTCTCCAATTTTTAACACCTTAACTTTTTATGGGGTTTCATCTTTGCTTACCAATTGTTGTTGATCATTTAATGGCTTTAGTAATTTCACCATACATTTTTTTAAAACATCTTTATTGGAGTATAATTGCTTTACAATTGTGTGTTAGTTTCTGCTTTAAAACAAAGTGAATCAGTTATACATATACATATGTCCCCATATTTCTTCCCTCTTGTGTCTCTCTCCCTCCCACCCTCCCTATCCCACTCCTCTAGGTGGTCACAAAGCACCGAGCTAATCTCCCTGTGCTATGCGGCTGATTCCCACTAGCTATCTATTATATGTTTGGTAGTGTATATATGTCCATGCCTCTCTCTCAGCTTGTCACAGCTTACCCTTTCCCCTCCCCCTAACCTCAAGTCCATTCTCTAGTAGGTCTGTGTCTTTATTCCCTTCTTGCCCCTAGGTTCTTCATGACCATTTCTTTTTTTCTTTTAGATTCCATATATATGTGTTAGCATATGGTATTTTTCTTTCTCTTTCTGACTTACTTCACTCTGTATGACAAACTCTAGGTCCATCCACCTCACTACAAATAAATCAATTTCATTTCTTTTTATGGCTGAGTAATATTCCATTGTATATATGTAACACATATTCTTTATCCGTTCATCTGTTGATGGACACTTAGGTGGCTTCCAAGTCCTGGCTATTGTAAATAGAGCTGCAATGAACATTTTTGTACATGACTCTTTTTGAATTATGGTTTTCTCAGGGTATATGCCCAGTAGTGGGATTGCTGTGTTGTATGGTAGTTCTATTTTTCATTTTCTAAGGAACCTCCATACTGTTCTCCATAGTGGCTGTATCAATTTACATTCCCACCAATAGTGCAAGAAGGTTCCTTTTTCTCCACACCCTCTCCGCCATTTATTGTTTGCAGATTTTTTGATGATGGCCATACTGACCGGTATGAGATGATATCTCATTGTAGTGTTGATTTGCATTTCTCTAGTGATTAATGATGTTGAGCATTCTTTCATGTGTCTGTTGGCAATCTGTATATCTTCTTTGGAGAAATGTCTATTTAGGTCTTCTGCCCATTTTTGGATTGGCTTTTTTGTTTTTTTGATATTGAGCTGCATGAGCTGCTTGTATATTTTGGAGATTAATCCTTTGTCAGTTGCTATGTTTGCAAATATTTTCTCCCATTCTGAGGGTTGTCTTTCCACCTTGCTTATGTTTTCCTTTGCTGTGCAAAAGCGTTTAAGTTTCATTAGGTCCCATTTGTTTATTTTTGTTTTTATTTCCATTCTCTAGGAGGTGAGTCAAAAAGGATCTTGCTGTGATTTATGTCATAGAGTGCTCTGCCTACGTTTTCCTCTAAGAGTTTGATAGTGTCTGGCCTTACATTTAGGTCTTTAATCCATTTTGAGTTTATTTTTGTGTATGGTGTTAGGTGTGTTCTAATTTCATTCTTTTACATATAGCTTCCCAGTTTTCCCAGCACCACTTATTGAACAGGCTGTCTTTTCTCCACTGTGTATTCTTGCCTGCTTTATCAAAGATAAGGTGACCATATGTGCGTGGGTTTATCTCTGGGCTTTCTATCCTGTTCCACTGATCTATATTCCTGTTTTTGTGCCAGTACCCTACTTTCTTGATTACTGTAGCTTTGTAGTATAGTCTGAAGTCAGGGAGCCTCATTCCTCCAGCTCCGTTTTTCTTTCTCAAGATTGCTTTAGCTATTCAGGATCTTTTGTGTTTCCATACAAACTGAAACTTTTTGTTCTAGTTCTGTGAAAAATGCCAGGGGTAGTTTGATAGGGATTGCATTGAATCTGTAGATTGCTTTGGGTAGTAAAGTCATTTTTGCAATGTTGATTCTTCTAATCCAAGAGCATGGTATATCTCTCCATCTATTTGTATCATCTTTAATTTCTTTCATCAGTGTCTTATAATTTTCTGCATACAGGTCTTTTGTCTCCTTAGGTAGGTTTATTCCTAGATATTTTATTATTTTTGTTGCAGTGGCAAATGGGAGTGTTTTCTTAATTTCACTTTCAGATTGTTCATCATTAGTATATATCAATGCCAGAGATTTCTGTGCATTAATTTTGTAACCTGCTACTTTACCAAATTCATTGATTAGCTCTAGTAGTTTTCTGGTGGCATCTTAGGATTCTCTATGTATAGTATCATGTCATCTGCAAAGAGTGACAGCTTTACTTCTTTTCCCATTTGGATTCCTTTTATTTCTTTTTCTTCTCTGATTGCTGTGGCTAATACTTCCAAAACTATGTTGAATAATAGTTCACCATACATATTTAAACATTTCTTTCCTGAAATTCTTTCATGGGGACTCACTGACATTTATTCTGCATGTATTTTGTAATTATATATTTATTTTATTATTTTTTTTAATATATTTTTTTATATTTTTATTTTTAGTTCATTTTCAGCAGGGACTAATATGCAGTCTGTTTGGAAGATATGACTTTTCAGGGAGGTTTAGCATTTGCTTTCACCAGGTACCCTAGGTATCACTTTCATGGAAATATCTTTATGCTCGTTTTTTGGCTTGAAGTAAATAAATCAGCTCAAGTGTGGATAACTATTTTTAGATAAGTATTTTTAGGTCAATTTTGTATCTTCAGTGTGAGTTAATTCCAACTCCAAATCCCTCTAACAAAATTGAAATTAACTATTCTCAGGGGAGATTTTTTTTCACCCAGATCATAGGCCAAAAGAGTAAGAGTTATTTATTTATCTTTCCTGCTATTTAATGGGTTTCTTCAATTCATTCTTTCACTAATCCCTGAAGTATATAATCTCAGTTACCTTGCTGTTACTGAAACCAAGCAGGACACTGTGCGGCTCCTGGGCATGGAAGCCTTTCTATGTCCCTTGTTTCTTGTTTGTAGGCAATAAACTTCAGCCTCCATGACCTTCCCTGAGTTCCAAAGGGCAGGTTCAAACAGTTGCTAATCAAGGAAGGGAGAGGATACAGAGACAAAAGAGGAGCAGCCAAGAAACTATAGTTCAGCCTTGGGACAGGATCCTCGTTCCACCTCAAGTGATACATATAACAATATCTTTGAGCTCTTCTACAGAACTAAAACCCCCAACAAATGGAAGATGCTAACTACTTGATGAAGCACTCTTCAGAGAAGATCGAGATCGAGACGACTTGAGGCCAGATTAAAGGCATGCTGGCCCTGAACACACCCTGATCCTTATCAACAATCCAACCCTTGAACCTTTGCTGTAAAACTCCTCACCAAATCCTCCTGGGTTTGGACACACAGTTTTTGAAAGGCACGAACATGCTCTGTTCCCCTTTCGCTGGCAAAGCAATAAAGCTATTCTTTTCTACTTCACCCAAAACTCTGTCTCCAAGATTCAAGTTTGCACCAGTGCACAAAGGCCAAGTTTGGGGCAGCAATACCCTCAGACTCTTGCATTTTTGCCCCTTTACTGTGTGTATTCTCTAAGACCCTAATAACTAGGTTATACAAATCTCTGCAGTGGGTCCATGTATTGAAAATGCTTTTTAAAAAAGTCAAACAAGAATCCTATATCCAGCAAAACTGTTCCTCAAAAGGGAGGGAGAAATTAAAGACATTTCCAGGTTTACCAATGCTTCTCCCAGGTCAAATATACTATTAACTCCCTTTCAAGAATTTTTCATTTTAGTTGTATTTTTTGACTCCCAAATTTCCACTTGGTTCTTTTAAAATAATATTCTATTTCTTTATTGTTATTCTCTATTTGATATGACATTGTCATTGTACCTTCCTTTACTTCTATAATGATGGATTCCTTTGAACATATTTATAATGACTACCTTGAAATCTTCATCAGTTAAATCTGACATCTGTTTACTCTCACAAGTAATTTCAGTTGCCTGCTTTTTGGGGTATATGGGTAATACTTTCCTATTTCTTTGCACGTCTCATAATTTTTTGTGGAAAACTGGAAATGTTAGGTCACATATTGTTTCAACTCTGGGTTAGATTATTTTAGTAAAGTCTATTATCCTCCCCCCCTACCCACACAGTGTAAAGCATCTAACACAGCTCTTCAGGGGGTGCAGTTTCTAGTAGGGGGTGCAGTTTCTAGTAAGCCCAAGATCACCCTGCAATGACATGGCTTTTGTCTGTCTCTTTGTTTCTTTCCCTGACCACACCCAGCTGTCAAGATTCAATAACTTCCTACTGATTGCTCTCTTGTTTTCAATTATGCCCTGGGTGTCTAAATTGCTATAGGAACTTCTCCAATCAAAAAATTTGTTTTCAAAGGACAGTCCCCAAGGTTACTGTTTAGACTTGCTCTTATCCCAGGAGGACTCCTTCCAGCTGTCTCTTTCCCCAGTTGTCTTTGGCAAACTAACCGGCATACAGTTTAGCCTGTATCTCCAATGCGTCTACCAAGCTCCTCCCAATTGCATAACTTCCACTGTATTTGAAAGCTTCTTTAGGCTAGAACTCCACACTCTGTTGCAATTGAAGTCAGTTCCATTGGGAAGAAATTCTGAGCAATCAAGGTAGAACATTTACAATATTCAAAGACCTATAGAATGTAGGTACTCTTTTCTGTTATGATTTTTTTTTTTTTTTTTTTTTTTGTGGTACGCGGGTCTCTCACTGTTGCGGCCTCTCCCGTTGCAGAGCACAGGCTCCGAACGCGCAGGCTCAGCGGCCATGGCTCATGGGCCTAGCCGCTCCGCGGCATGTGGGATCTTCCCGGACCGGGGCACGAACCCGTGTCCCCTGCAACGGCAGGCGGACTCTCAACCACTGCGCCACCAGGGAAGCCCTATGATTTTTTTAAAAATGCAAACTTACTATGCTCTATGGTAAAAATTTCCTCTTTTGTGTTTATTTTATTTCTTTAAGCATACATTTTGATAAAGGTTTTCAAGTCTCAGGCACTGTTCCCTGTGCTTGAAAACTATTAGCTTGCTTAAACTTCATGCAGCCTGTAAGGTATATATAATGAAGGGTGGAACTGAAGTTGAACACAGGAATTCTGATTTCAAAGGTCCAACTTTTAATCACTACTATATATATATATATATATATATATATATATATATATATATGGTGATGCAAACTGTATGGTGATAGGGTGATGCAAAAGTGATGATAGCTTTTACAGAGTCATCTCTGTAAAATGTGGTTCAGACACTTACAGATTCAGCCAGTACTTACCAAATTGAGCTTCCCTGGTCTCATCTGTGAAATAGCAAAAATAATCACCTAATCATGTTGTAGAGTGGATTAAATGAGATCATGTGTATGAAGTGCCTGATAAGATACCTGGCTTAATATTATTAGTTATCTTACTTTACCTTTAAGAGAGTATTTTGCTGTTAATTTTTATTTATTCTTTATAGACATCACTGTAATTTATCATTTTCTATTTGCCACAACTTAAGAGAGACAATCCCTGATAAAAGAATCAGAAGCTAAAGAAAAGATATCTCCTTAAAATGTCAAAGTCACTGCACATCAGGGCTTAATTTTGTTTATAACACATCAATGAAGAAACAAGGAATAAGGTCTATAGAACAATGGCATAATACTCCACTATTGCAAAGGAAAAGGGAAATTTCTGGTATTGATAGATAAGGTCTGGAATGAAAGACCTCTGCCCCCTGGATTTTTCTCTTTCACAGGTTCTCTGTTCTTCTAGATGTTGATTCCATTATCCTGTTACTTCCTAGGGACCTGTTGCCTCATCTCTAAAGCACTTGGGGATCTAGTTTCGGTTTTCTAGACCTTAAGAGTGGGCTGTGGACCAGCAGCTTCAGCATCACTTGAGAACTTGTTTGAAACACAAGCATGCTAAGGCAGAAATGCCAGCGGGTAGGGCTGGGCAATCTTTTTTAACAAATCCTTCAGGTGATTATGATGTTATCTACGGTCTGAGAATCACTGTTTTATACAATTGCAAATGCTGCCTCTGGGAAGAGCTCTTCATGTATGGGCTTTTGCTCAGGAAGCCCTGTGTGGGGCCACCTTTGAATCAAGTGCCCACTCCTGGTCACAGGAGTTGCCTAGTGCTGCACTGGTGAACAGTAAGCTGATTCAACATTGCCAGACAATTCAGAAGAGTTTTCTTCCAGCCCAAACGATGGCACATATTATCATCGAACATTTAGGGGGTGACCACCATCCTCCACTCTGTAGATTTCCAGACACATTAGCTTACTTTGGATTTCTTAAAGTAGCCTTGTTTGCTACTGCCCTTGGCCTTTGCCCAGCCTGTTTTCTGTGCCTGAAGTTCTTTTTCTCCCTTTCTTTACCAGTTAATACTAACTTTCCCTCCTAATCTCAACTTAAATTTCAGTTCCTTGAGTGTGGCATTTTCTGAGTCCATGATTGAAGTTAAGTCCTTCCTCCTTCCTTCCCTCCTTTCCTTCTTTCTTTTTTTTTTTTTTTTTTTAATTGCTCGTAGAACAATTTCAGTTTGCAATCATCATACTTTCATTTATGGGGTATTTGGATTCATATCTGTGTTCCTTAGGAGACTACAATCTCCATTAGGACCAAGAATGAACCTGTTTTTGTTCACAAATGCATCCACAGTTGGGACACTCAACAAATATACACAGGGCTTCCCTGGTGGTGCAGTGGTTGAGAGTGTGCCTGCCAATGCAGGGGACACGGGTTCGTGCCCCAGTCCGGGAAGATCCCACATGCCACGGAGCGGCTAGGCCCATGAGCCATGGCCGCTGAGCCTGCGCGTCCGGAGCCTGTGCTCTGCAACGGGAGAGGCCGCAACAGTGAGAGGCCCGCGTACCGCAAAAACAAACAAACAAACAAACAAAAAAAAAACAAATACACACAGATAAATAAATGACAGACGAAGTTCCATTTTATCAATATTTTGTGTTATTTAGTAGTTAATTCATGTCCATGAAGAAATACCATTTAGTTTCTGATTATTTAATTTGACAAATTTTTATTGAGTACTTGTTATGTGCCAGACATTCTTTCAGTGCTGGAGACAGAGCAGTGAGATAAACAAAGTACTAGCTCTCATGGAGCTTATATTCTAATTTCTGTCAAAGACCCATAAGTAAAGCTATGAAGCTAGGTTGCTGAAAATTCCACTTCTAACTTCTATAACAGAATTTTAAAAATCTGAATTACAATTAAATTAAGTTGAAGAAAATATATTTAGTATAATTAAAGAGAATATATGTGACTATATAAATTGATGTAATTCTTAAATTTGAAATGCCTTGTTACAAAAATTATTCTGAAACAAAAAAGGAGACTTGGTCTCCAGCATACCTTTCCAAAATGTAAAAAACAAGTCCTCAAATAATAACAATAGCCTCAGTGGAAAATGTATATTTATATTTCAAAAATAAAGCTTTAATTGAAAATACAATAATTTCTGTTTCTTGGTAATGAAATGCTAATGGTAGACAGACTTTTAGGAGAGTAATTTAAAATGAATGGAGCAAGTTTTTGATTTGGTTGGGAAAGTTTATTTTTAAAGGGAATTAGCTGCACTTTAGGAGGTAAGAGGGGAGAAGAGACAGGAGAGGAAAACTGCTGATCTTGTTGGCAAATGCACATGTACATAACCTACACAATCAAATATATTACCTTTAATTAATAGAGCAGAATAATTAATGTCTGTATAAACTGGCTACCCTGGCATTGGTTGTTTCAGCCCTACTTCAGATGTTCAAGTATTGGCCTCCATGACCAGAATCAGAGGTAAAGAAGAAACTGCTTGGAGCGATATTAGGCCCTGTTTTCTAGAGTTGTAACTTGTTAAAGTGCCTGGTAACTCTCTTATGACTGTGTTTGGTCAGCCTGATTATTTCTACAGCTATGTAGCAGCTGCCCACAGTTCCTAGCAAGAGGCAGAAACAGAAATGCAGCTGAGCCCCCTTCATTAGTTGGATCTTCTTGCACCTAATTTGCATTTCTTCCCTCCTCTTTTCCTCTGTTTGGAAGTAATCTTACCAACCAAAAGGAATTCTCCAAATCAAGGAGTGACTCCTCCTTCTGAAAATTTAAAGAAAATTTAATCTTTCCTAATTGAGGAGCACTTTTAGCTTTTTAAACTGGTCACATTGGAGAGCTGGAACTGTTGGTTTGTCAGTCATTGTTAACTAAGTCAGATACACTAAAGTAATGAAAACATAGGAGAAAAGAAAGAAAGGAAGGAAAGAAGGAGGGAGGGATGGAGGGAGGGAGGGAAAGAAAGTGGGAAAGAGGGAGAGTGGAGGAAATGAAGAAGAAAGAAATGAGAGAAAGAGAAAGAGAGAGAAAGGGGGAACCCACTAACCACATCCTTATATCAGTCTAAGTCCTTTAGGGAAGTTTTGTAAGCTTTAATGTGATCCCTCTTCTTACTGGAACTCCCTTTTTTTTTTTTTTTATTACAAATAAAAACATGGCATGTCTTTGAAGTCTTAACTGCATCAAAGACTTGCTCCCATTAATTTTAAATTACTCTCCTAAAAGCCTGTCTACAGTTAGCAGTTTATGAAAAGGATGCCCTGTTTTGCTGTCCACTGGGTTCTCAAAGCAGAAGAACCTCTTAATTGATATTCCTGCATTTTTTACATCAAATATTAGTGAGCAGAACAATGCCCTTTAACTTGTAAAATAGCCACATCTTTGGAGATTCTTGAGGCAGATAGGACTGAAGAAATGCCTCTGGCTCACACTCTGGAGTTCTGGATTTAGAACTGAACTAGAAATTAAGGAATTGAATTTACCCCTGAAGTCAGTGAAGTCCTGACTTTTGATTGGTTTCTATGGCAGTCAGAGAGACAGTGAAATATTCTTGGACATAAACTAGCATTTTTAAGGTATTTAAAAAATTCAATGTTGTAACGCAGGATTTGTTAGACTTGCAGATTTGAAGGAGGTGAATAAAATTAAGTATATGCTGAATTTATTAAACAGATACATTTGTTTCATATTTTTTATGTTCTTCCTGTACAAAATGTCCATATCTGTTTATATCACTATTTAATGATTCTTTACATCAAAAAATTTTACCTATATCTTAATTTTATTCTCCCTTCAACATGTCTTGTAGATCAAAGAAGTAGACCAACCTAAGAATAGCCCATCATATAGCTGAAGACCAGTATTAAGTAACCCATTAAATCTCTCTTCTTAACAAGAATCATTCAATAGCTTTTAACCATGAGGCTTTTGCACATACAAATAAATTCAGGGGAATGATAATAAAAATCACCAGACTTGTGGTATTCTATCAAAATGATTATTTGGAAAAAGAAATCAATTTATTCCTTAGAAGACAACTAATTAAACTGCATTTTGGTCTAATTTTTATTTAGTAAATTAATACTGTTAAAAAAGACTTTAATTGGTTGCCTAACAAGTTGAAGATTAAATTGTTTTAATTTTTTTACATCTGTAATTTTTAAATGTATTGCCTTTATTGCTTCATTCATTTGCAAAATACAAAATTAAGTGAAGTGATGCCATGTATTAGGAAATTTTATCTCCTAAAGTCTCCTCCGTGGTGATACTTGGCAAAATTCTGGGAATAAGAAGTCTAAAAGAATAATATATTTCTCAGTGTATTGTTATTGATAACCAAGAACTCAATGATAAGCAAAATTGTTTCATGTTATGAAATCAGCTTGTCCATACCAAACTGAGAATTCTAACTACTTAATATCTTAACAAAGGTTGTAAAAGAAAATTATAGTCAGCACAGGGTTGTATGTGGCTTCCTTGCCAACAACTGCCAAGAGAATAGTTATCCAAATAACTGAATTAGCCACACAATTTTTCACTGATGGGTCCCCTCCTTGATATTCAAATATTTATGGCTCCTTCTAACATAAAATGACACAAAATATTTTTAGTCTTCTTTATGTCAAATCTGAAAATAAATCTCTCCTGGTATTATCTAACCCTGGTGATAGGTTATAATGTTACCCAGGAGGCCACCCTCTAAGTATTGGGTTGGCTAAAAAGTTCGTTCAGGTTTTTCCGCAACTTCTAACGGAAAACCCAAACAAACTTTTTAGCCAACCCAATACTTGGAAAGAAAACATAGTCTTTGAAACTGACAAATATCTTGGAGGTCATTTTTTTCAAATGCCTCATTTTAAAGACAATAAAACTGAGGGCCAAAGAGGTTGGTGACTTTCCCAAGGACACCAAATTTAATCATAAATAGATCAAGAATAGTGTCTGGATAAGGTTGGAAACTGAGAGTCAACCACTGAGTAGCAGAAAGAAGCTTGGGTAGTAGAAAGAACCACTGGGATTCAGAGGAAATCTGATGCCAGGAACAGCAAGGGGCCAAGAAGCAAAACAGTGAATTGGTTTAAAGAATATTGCCAGCAAGGTCCCGTGAAGTTGACTGTTAGCATCGTACAGCAACTTGGTTCATTTTGAAGGTCCATGTGTTAGTCCCTTGGGAATGATTCTACTGACTCTAAACAGGCCATGGAAGAGCCAAGAGAAATGTCAGCTCTCCTGATGTGGGTTTAAATGTGATCCTTATTTTTTTCCCAGCCAGCTATTGATATCTTCCATCCCATGGCAAAGATTTTTGCTGTCCTCCACCCTAATTCACTTACACAAAACTATGGAGATGATTGATTAGGAAAAATAGAACTTAGGCACAACTCGATTCAATGGAAAATCCCAGTGAAGGTGGGTGTGTGTATCTAACAGAGTAGATTTAGCATACTGCTTATAAGCATAGGATCTGGGAACAAAGTACCAGGGTTCAGATCCCAGCTCTGTCCCTAGCAGTTTGACTTTGGGCAAATTGTTTTTCCTTGCTTTGGTTCTTTAAATTCATCTATTAAATGGAAGTAAGAAATAATAGGGCTGTGATGAGTACTAAATGAGATAACACAAATAAAACAAATAGTGTCAGGCACAAAGTAAGTGAGACTGTGATACCTAAGGGATTCCAATGGAATCTGTCTCACCATACATTCAGAAATCACAAAGTTTTTTTTTAAAAGGCAACTCTGTATTTTCATACAAGAAATTTGTCTATCTATTTAGCATTATACACAATTTGAAAAGACTTCACAAAATTTGAAGAGACAGGTTATCTGCTATAGATAACTTGTAAAAGAGGATTTGAGGAAAAGTGAATTTTGCTTTATAATGAAAATCAAATGAATTCAAATATAAATTTCTAGGTTTCATTGTTAAAATGAATGAGTCATCTTGGGTCCAAACATGAAAGAATTTGGTTTTATAATCCTAAAATTTCTATGGAACCAAAAAAAAAAACCCAAATAGCCAAAGCAATCTTGAGAAAGAAGAACAAAGCAGGAGGCATCATATTTCCTGATTCCAAACTATACTACAAAGCTATAGTAATCAAAACTGTATGGTACTGGCACCAAAACAAACATATAGATCAATGGGATAGAATAGAGAGCTCAGAAAAAAACCCATGTATATATGGTCAATTAATTTATGACAGAGGAGCCAAGAATATACAATGGGGAAAAGATGGTCTCTTCAATAAATGGTGTTAGGAAAACTGGACAGCTATGTGCAAAAAATGAAATGGACCACTTTCTTACAGCACATACCAAAATGAACTCAAAATGGATTAAAGGCTTAAATGTAAGACCTAAAGCCATAAAATTCCTAGAAGAAAACATAGGTAGTATGCTCTCTGATATTGTCTTAACAATATATATATATATATATTTATCTTTCTCCTCAGGCAAGGGAAACAAAAGCAAAAATAAACAAATGAGACTACATCAAACTAAAAAGCTTTTGCACAGTGAAGGAAACTATTAACAAATGAAAAGGCAACCTACTGAATGAGAGAAGATATTTGCAAATGATATATTTGATAAGGTGTCAATATCTAAAACATATAAAGAACTCACAGAACTCAATATCAAAAAGAAAACAGTCCAATTAAAAAATGGACAGAGGATCTGAATAAACATTTTTCCAGGGAAGACATACAGATGGCCAACAGACACATGAAAAGATGCTCAAGATCACTAATCATCAGGGAACTGTAAATCAAGACTGCAATATCACTTCACACTTATTAGAATGGTTATTATCAAAAAGATAAGAATCAACAAGTGTTGAAGATGTGGAGAAAATGGGACCCTCATGTATTGTTAGTGGGAATGTAAGTTGGTGCAGCCACTGTGGAAAACAGCATGGAGGTTCTTCAAAAATTTAAAAATAGAACTACCATACAATTCAGTAATTCCACTTCTGGATAGTTATCTGAAGAAAATGAAAACACTAATTTGAAAAGATATATGCAAACCTATGTTCCTTGCATCATTTTTACAATAGCCAAGGTATGGAAGCAACCTAAGTCTTCATTGATAGATGAATGGATAAAGAAGATGTGAGATATATGCAATGGAACATTACTCAGCCATAAAAAAGAATGAAACCTTATCATTTGCAAAACATGGATGGACTTGGAGGGTACTATGGTAAATGAAATAAATCAGACAGGGTATGATTCTATACTGTATACTTATTTATATGTGGAATATAAAAAAACCAAAAAATCAAAGTAAAACAGAAACAGACTCATACATTCATAGATACAAAGACCAAACTGGTGGTTACCAGAGGAGAAAAGGGTGGGGGGTTGGGTGAAATAGGTGAAGGGGATCAAGAGGTACAAATTTCTAGTTATAAAATAAATGTCATGGACATATAATGTACAGCATGGGAAATATAGTCAATAATTCAATAATTTTGTATGTTAATTGATGGTTACTAGGCTTATCATGGTGATAAATTCATAATGTATATTAATTTTGAATCACTATCTTGTACATCTGAAACTAATATAATATTGTATGTCAACTGCACTACAATCAAAAAAATTTTTAAATATATTTTTTTAAAGAACACAGGCAGCTCTCTAGGGACTGCTGAGGGGTAAAAAAACCAGTCTCAAAAAGGTTATATACTGTCTGATTCCATTTATATAACATTCTTGAAATAACAAAATTATAGAGATGAAGAACAGATTAGTGGTTGCCAGAGGTTAGGGAGGGAAGTGACTGTAGGTATAAAATAGTAGCATGAGAGATCTTTGTGGTGATGGAACAGTTCTGTATCTTGATTGTGATGGTGATTACACAAATCTACACATCATACAATTGGATGGAACTAAACACATACACACACACACACAAATGAATGCATTAAAACTGGTGAAATCTGAAAGGGCAAAAAAGAAGGCAAAAAAAAAAAACCCTTGAGAATAAGGAAATAAGAAAATTAGTATCTACTGTACACTAATTATGTGCTAGTAACTCTTTTAAGTGCTTTAAAATCAGACCCAAAAAACAACTTGAGTACATTTTACAAACATAATTGTGAGTGAATAAAATCAAATCTCAGGATACTATATGCAATACTATTCCAATTAAAATTAAAATAGGCAAAATTGATATTTTAGTGTTATATACCAAACTGATTTAAAATATTTTTTTAAAAAAATTATGAACGTGATTATCATAAAAAGCAGAATAGTAGTTACTTAAGTGAGAAGAGGATGAGCCTGTGTAATGGAGAAGGAATAAATGGGGAACATGGGTTCAGAAGTGCCCCAAGGGTTGGATGTGTACTTGTACACTGTGTTTATTCACTTTCATAGTGTAATATTACATTTCAGAAAAATAAACAACAAAGACTTAAGAGGCAAACATATACAAAATTGCCATAATTTCTAGAGACTATACTGCTTTGCTAGAAATGCTAATAATTGTGCTAAATGAGACCTGATTCAACCTGCATATCAAATATCCATCTCAGCAACAAATGCCTGATTCCATGGGCAATTTGTAGACAGGAAATATACAGCAAATTGTTGCTCAGCAGATATATATCACAAGTTTAATGAAGATGGCAATGTTTCAATACCAAATGAGGAATGAAACTTGTCAGAACCATGATGTCTGTGAAGAGGAATGATATGTGAAGCATTTCATCATCCTCATAATGTCTTACTAAAATAATTATCTGCCTTTTAAATTGAGAAATTGACTTGGAAGAATGCTTCAGCTTGTGGTTTTGTAGTAATAGAAGCCAAGGGAGTAATGGGGTAAAATATACTTAATGATGAGTCAAAAGTGAAACTGGTTTGGCAAATTTACCTCATCTCAGTGGCCAATAATTAACTTACAGTGAAAACTGAAACCAACTACACTAACGTGTAACTGAAGCTCAGTTTTTCAAGGCACCAACTAACTATAAATTTCATGAACTATTGATTTCTATGTAAGATCGAAGGTATTTATTAGCTCTCATTGAGTGATATATTGCATTCATCAGCTCCCAAAATTCCCAATAATTGTTAATGATGTTTCTAGATCGGTGCCAGATTGTATTTTCCACAGATGGCTGTGACATTCTCTCTATTCACATATGTTTTCTAAGATCTTACTATTGCCCCATCATGAAGTATGAGCTGATTCTCTCCATATGAAACTAAATAGGAATATTACTTATTTGTAATCAATAAAATGTGGTAAGTATGATGCTGTATAATTCTTGGGGCTGAGTCATAAAAGGTGATGCCACTTCTGTCTTACTTGCTGGAATACACATTCTTTAGCCCTTCAGAGGTCTTATAAAACATTGACTGCTCTGAGGCTACCCTGTTGTGAGGAAGCCAAAACTATCCATCATATAAAGAGCACGTGGTGAGGGCATTAATCTACAGGAAGAGAAAAAGATGCCCAGGCAAATGCCAGCTGGTTGCTGCTCCAGCCTTCCCCCTTGCCAACTTTATATGTCGTTTCTACAGTTATCATCTAACTGCAATCACAATTCAAAGCCAAAATTCTTTCCAAATTTCTTACCCACAAAATTCATGAGATAATATAATATTTGTTGTTGTCTTAAGTCACTAATATTTAGGTTGATTTGTCACCTGGCGATAACTGACCAACTGCGTTATTCTCTTGAACTTCAAGGCTATTTATTCTCATTGAAAGATTAAATACAATATTCAGGAGACTTCATACAAATATTCACATGATATTTGCAATTGATTAGCTCAAGATATTTGACCAACCCTTGGAAAAGTTCAATATCATGTGTTTGATTTCTGAGGTGGCCACTTAGGATCATTTTGATAAAACCATAAATGCAGACTTTGGGTCCACAATATATAATCTGAGGTGGCATCAGCAAAAATAGCAGAGTAAGTTCCTCTGAAAAATCCTCTCCTCTATAAAAGCTATGAGAACATTGGCAAACATTGTCAGAATTAAATATTTCAAAACTGTGGAAATAAACCAAAGACTTGTGGTATTTCCTGGAATATTTATTCAAGAAAAAATGGCTGAATCTCGGAATCTAGGAATAGTGAGTTATATGGCATTTTATTTATTTATTTATTTTTAATTAATTAATTAATTTATTTTTGGCTGTGTTGGGTCTTCGCTTCTGTGCGAGGGCTTTCTCCAGTTGTGGTAAGTGAGAGGCCACGATGCACGGGCCTCTCACTATCGCGGCCTCTCTTGTTGTGGAGCACAGGCTCCATACGCACAGGCTCAGTAGTTGTGGCTCACAGGCCCAGTTGCTCTGCGCATGTGGGATCTTCCCAGACCAGGGCTCGAACCCATGTCCCCTGCATTAGCAGGAAGATTCTCAACCACTGCGCCACCAGGGAAGCCCCTATATGGCATTTTTAATTGCCTTATTCCCACCCTCAGCTCCAGAGTGGACCTAAAAACAAATAGCCTGCAATTATCATGAAAACTAGCAGCCTGACAACCACTGGTAGCAAAATGGATTTGGAGTTCCTTCAAAATTCCATTCCTATAGAAATATCATTATTTGACCTGCTTAGTGGGTCACTAGGCTTACACTTCTTGAAAGGCTTTCTTGATTTGGGATGAGTGGAAGTTTGCCTGATATAAACCACCTTTTCCCTGGGAGTATTTGTTGAAACAGAAACAATTGTATAACATCACAGTTATCTGTGGTGGTAGATAGTGGTTGGTACAAACAATAGGCAAACCAAAAAGCTTAAAAGAAAAAGTGGGGGGAATGGGATGTCCATAAAGAATTTTAAAAAGAAATGTTCCTGAGAATCTCAGGCATATGTAGGACTGTGCACATACCCAGGACTGTGAGCACACTCAGGCAAGACTTGAGAAGCTGTAAACTCTGACTAACATTGAGGTTCTGTGTAAGTAGGAAGTGAAGGCTAAGGCAGAGTTGTAAAATGCCTGACTGTTGAAGATTTACCCCAACACACACACAAAATCCTTCATCAAAGGCAGTAAGATTTAATGGTTTCTCTGTACAATCATTAGATGATCATTAAGATTACTGAGCAGAGACATTGGTGGACACACACAACAAAACATATATACTAGAAAAGGTATAAAGTTTTATTCTGATAAATTCTGTAGATATCTAAGATTCATTTCTAGGTATATAATTGTTCTTTTTTTTTTCTTTTTCCTCATGTAAATTGTATTTTGTGGGGGGGTTAATATTTTACTAGCTCTTTTGGTTGTTTTTTATTTTATCAAAAAGAGCTATACATTTATCTCTATCAATTATTCTAACCACTTTAATGCTTCTTATTTCTATAAGTTTTTTATTCATTCTGTCTTGTTTCCTAGGCAAATAATCCTGTAATCTGAGAATAATATAAGTTTTAGTTCTCCTCTTTTAAATGTATATCTCCTTTTTTTTCTTGTATTCATTTATTGCTAGTTTGGCAAAAGAATACTAAGTAACCATAATGGTGATGGAATTCTTGTCTTGTGATCTGTGGGGATACTTCTACTATCATCATTTTGCAAGGTGTTGACTTTGAATATACGCATGTTAAGGAATGGTCCTCTATTTTATTTTATTATTTTATTCTATTTTATGAACCAGATATGGATGTAAAACTTTGGCAGTTACCTTTTTGGCATAAATGGAATGAAAATATGCTATTATATATTAATTTAAATTAATAGATTTTTCTAACCTTGAATCATCTACACCTTCTATTTTATATTGCATTATTTGTTGTCAAAGAATATGGACTATTGTAAATCTACTTTAAAAAAATATATTGGAACTTTGTGGCCTAATACATTGTAAACAAACTCTTATCAATAATGCATTTATCACTAATATCTCTTTAATTCCCTTTAAAGAGAATGTGTACACTATATTTTTAAGGTACAAAATTTGACCTATATGTAATGCAACAATCTTAGCTATTATTCAGTTTTTCTCTATTATTCTTTATTCTATACTTATTTTCCCATGAGCTGACAGCATTAAGGTCAAGTCTTTTTTTTTTAATTTTTATTTTATATTGGAGTATAGTTGATTAACAATGTTGTGTTAGTTTCAGGTGTCCAGCAAAGTGATTCAGTTATATAAACACACGTATCTATTCTTTTAAAAATTATTTTCCAATTTAGATTATTACAGAGTATTGAGCAGAGTTCTTTGTGCTATACCTACTTGTCAAGTAGGTCCTTGTTAGTTATTTATTTTAAATATATCAGTGTGTACATATCAATCCCAAACTCCAAATTTATCCTTCCTCCCCACATTTCCCCCTGTTAACAAGTTCATTCTCGAAATCTGTGAGCCTGTTTCTGTTTTGTAAATAAGTTCATTTGTATCATTTTTTTCTGTTCCATATATAAGCAATATCATATGATATTTGTCTTTCTCTGTCTGATTTACTTCACTTAGTATGATAATCTTTAGGTCCATCCATGTTGCTGCAAATGACATTATTCCATTCTTTTTAACAGATGAATAGTATTCCATTGTATATACATACCACATCTTGTTTATCCATTCATCTGTTGATGGACATTTAGGTTGCTTCCATGTCTTGGCTATTGTAAACAGTGCTGCAGTGAACATTGGGGTGCATGCATACTTTTGAACCATGTTGTTCTCTGGATATATGCCCAGGAGTGGGATTGTTGCATCATATGGTGGATCTATTTTTAGTTTCTTGAGGAAACTCCACACTGTTCTCCATAGTGGCTGTACCAATTTACATTCCCACCAACAGTGCGAAGCATCCTATGGTTATTTTCTGAATCTCAAATAGTGAAGCAGAAATAGACTACTTTGTAACCCACAGAATCCACACTCTGACTCCCTGACTTGTAGACTGAGTGTTATTATGGCAAGAAAGGGAATATACAACTTCCCTTTCCCTCCATTTTGTCCTTCACACTGTTATATTTTAAAGCAAAAGCAATGGCACATTTCTAGACAGATCTTTTAGTGGCAGAGATTGTTGTCTCCAAAAAACACTTGCATGATGAAGAAAAGATAATTACTAGCAGTTCTCATTTAACTCCCCTGTTTGACCTGTGCAAAAGTCAGATGGGTAATGATTGTAAATATCTGCATGCTTCATCAAGTAGTATTGTCAATCACAATTGTAGCTTTGGAGTGGTATATTGGAACAAATCAATCCAGTCCCTGACAACTCATATGTGACCATTGACTTAGCAAGGGCTTTCTCCCTTGTACTTAGTAACAGGATAATGAGAAGTCGTTTGCCTATACTTATCAGCAACATTATTTCTTTACTGTCTTGCTGCAAGGATATGTCATCTCTCCTATTTCTAACATAAGAAACATATATTTGCTTAATGACTGTTAATCCATCCATGACAACCCTGCTGATGAATGAAAAGCCATTAAATATATATGTATATATGTTATATTTATACACATAATATATATAATGTATATAAAATAAGTTTCAGTGGGAAAGTTGGGATTCTTGCCATCCCAATGTAATATTACTAATAAGCCTAAGAGAGAGAAAAATGTATTAATTGAACAGTAAAAACAACTTTGTGTCAGTAATAAATTAGAATTGGAAAGTAAATAAATAAAGGCTGTAAATAAAATGCAATGTTCTGAAAATTTATTGTACTTGCCAAAGAAGAAAGGGAAGACTTAATAGTGGATGCTGGAAAAAGATATGAGGGGTCATTCTTTGGAAGGTGATGGAGAGTCTGGTTGATTGATGTTCAGAAAGGCATTTGATAACAGAATCAGGTGTGCTTATAATAATATTCTTTCCCTTGAGAACATGACCCTGGAAGAAGCATCTAAAGTGTTAGACACTGGCATTTCTCTATAAGGAATAGAATCTCTGGATGATTGAAAAACTGCCTGTTGAAGCATGTGGAAATATTGTTTCTTCCTGCAGCAAAGAAGGGGCTTAGAAGATGTACCTTCTTTATCACTCTCACTTGGCCTACATAAGCAAAGAAAAAAAAAAAAGTTCATCCAATCATGGTGTGCAATTCAGATGTGTTCTATGTGATATGCTCTCACTGGGTAATGTTGGCTAGTATAAATTGGTTGGTGTGTCTTTTCCTGAAATATTATTATTGAGATATCACTTATAGCATATTTATTTAGTGTGTTTCAAGCTGAAAAATAATTATTTATGACAACAGTAAAAGAAGAGGTCATTGTCCAAAGATTGATCAAACTTTTCCGGAGCTATGACAGCAAAAGGTGATTAATGAAATACACATTCTATGAGTTAAGCTTCTATGGTGCAGTGGGACCCTGGTCATATCTCAGAGATTACCACACTGCCCCACTGCATTGATGACATTGTGCAAATTCAACAGTGAGCTGGAAGTATTAAGTATCTTACTACTTAATAAGACACACGCATAGCCAAAAGTGGAAAATAAACCCCCCAAATCTCAGGAAACTGTGATCGGGGGATTTCAAAACATCCTTTCTAAAGGGAGAGATAAGTTATTACAGTTACACTGCCCACCACCAAGAAAGAGGTACATCACTTTTGGGTTTTTTAGATATGGAGGCAATATACAGCACATTTGGGGATGAGGCTCATTGGACTCATTTTCTAGGTTATCCTTAAGGATGCCCTTTGAGTAAGGTCTGGAATAAGAAGGAATTCTATAGCAGGTTAGATTTTGGTTGTCATCTGATCTGTCCTGATACTTGGGCCTTATGACCCACCAGACCCAATAGTACTGGGATGTTTGTGGCCAGAAATGATGTTTCATGAAACCTCTAGCAGTAGACTTCTAGGTTTTTAAAGTAAGGCCATTTCATCCTCAGACAACAGATATTCTCTATTTGAAACTTCTGGCTTGCTACTGGGCCTTGATAGACTGAATACTTAATTATGGAACATCAAGTGATTGTGCAGCCTAAATTACCTATCATGCTCTGAGCATTATCTGATCCACTGAACCATAAAATTGGGTGTGCACAGCAGCATTCCATTATAAAAGATGAATCATATTTGTGAGACCATGACTAAGCACCTTAAAAGGTATAAATAGAATGGCATGAGTAACATTTCCATTTTGTCTCCTTTTTCTATGCTGCCTCTCCTTCATTCCATGAACGTGAACTCAGGGTAAGCTCATTATGACCAGTTAGTAAATGAGGAAAAAGCTTAGGCTTGGTTTGTGGATGGGAGGGCATGGCATGCTGGTACCAACCAGAAGTAGAGAGCTGTTGTTTTCAACAGTACTCAGGAATGGCCCTCAAAAACAGTAGTGGTCATCGTATGGTGCTCTCTTTATACAGCTAGAGTTCAAAAATCTAAGAATTAAGTGTTTGAGGCAGAAGTGACTTCTTTCACTTTTATACATAAAACCCACATAAAGAATTTTTGCTTCCTGTCCCCATCAACTTTGGATGTAAGAGCCTTGGAAGTCCCAGTGCCCATCATGGGGAAGTTTCTTCCAGGCATCTGGCCATGGTTCTGATGAATTCACACTCTCCACCCTGGACCAATATTTTGGACTTATCATGTCACTGGGCAGAAAAGGGAATTACAGTTTTAGGTAGAATTTCATTACAAGGTAAGATTAGTATTGATATTACACAATGTGGGCAAAGGAGGACCATATATGGAACACAGAGGATTTCCTGGTAGCACCTTTTAATATTGTCTTTGAAAATAACCCTAGTCAATAGAAAATCATGGTAACCCAAGATTCAGATCCCACAGGAATGAAGGCTTGGGTTACCACACTAGTAAAATATCCCAACCAGCTAAGGTACTAGCATAAGACAACCAAAATAGAGTGAGTGTAGGACAAAGGCACCTTTAATTAAAATCTTAAGTTGCATGCATGACCAGCTATATACCAGCTAGCTATAGGGACTGCAACAATCTCTTTTCTGCCAGATCTTTGGCTAATACATCATATTTGATATGGATGTCTCTCTGGACCTTTAGTTTTCATAAGCGAAGCACAGCTGGACCTCCTTGATTACCTGCATGCCTTATCAGGGTACTGTTTTTGATCTTCCCTCAGTCCTGAGTTTAAAGGCCGGATATTGATGGTTGTGTTACCTCAGCTTTCCAGTTGTCTCTGGATGGGGCATCCTAATTGAAGTTATGAGTAGCTGTGGCTTATGGATTGAGTGAAAACTTTTCCTACACATTTTTATTTTCTTGTAATGGAGTTCCTTTCAACTACACTGTAGTTCATTTAGCATGTTGCCTTAGTTGAGGTGTTTGTCAACGATGAATTATCCCCAAATTCAAGAGCTCTATCTAGATTTGCTTCCAACAATTTTTCAACACAGGGCTTTTGTAATACTGTTTAAACACCCTCTTCTGAGAAGTCAAACTCATTGTCAGACAATCTAAGAGAGAGGAACGGGTGAATCCTTTGTGAAATATAAGAGTTTTAATCATTGTGTTCTTAGTGTATATTGGAGTCAGATTTGTATGGGGGATTCCCTTAAGTTTATATTTCTTTTGTTTTTAGTACTTATTGTTTACAAATTCTGTTGGTTATTCGTTAAAATTTGATTATCTCTCTGTTTTTATTTTGCATCTTCTCAGCCATGGAAACACAATACACATTGTCCAGACAGGAAACCAAAAGTTGAGTAAAGATGCAGTTGAAAAATTGAATAGGAAAATAAGTGGAATAAAAGCTGTCAAAATGTGTCTTCCCCAAGATATCCTATGTCATCTGGTTCTTTTTCCAATTATTAAAAGTATTCCTTAGCATACAGAAAATATTCCCAATTGATTTCATGAAGGCTGTGTAGTTATGATATTGAAATCACTGTTCCTTGTGTAGTTTATCATTGGACAATGTTTTATGCACTATCTCTTTATTTAACCAACTCAACCATTTAAGTAGCAAATACTGTTTTATGCATACCTTATAGATGAGACAAATAAGGTTTAAAGAGGTTGAGAAACTTGTTAAGAATGTGAATTATGATGTCAACTTAGATATACTTTATTTCAAAGACCAAATATTTTCTCATTATGCAACATTGAATTCCTCCATTTAACACAGTGGACCATTCCCTCATTCTTGAAATTCTTTTTTTCCTTACTTGTATGCCACCAAACTCTCCTGGCTTCCTTTATATCCTCTCTGTCTCTTTCTTCTTATCTTCCTTACAGTTTTACCTTCTTTTCCTGTAACTTTAATGTTCATGTTCTCCAGGATTCTGTCATTAATCTTTTTTTAGCGTATATACACTTCTGGACTATCTCTTCTTAATTATTATATTTTATTTATAGTGTGAGGACAAAATTGTTAGATATTGGGCAAGGATTATCACCCCTATTTTCTGATGTATAATTTCCCTCTTTTTCCCTACTGTAATATTCCATGAGAAATATTCCATACATAAGAAAGCATCAACTAAGTGACAACACAATGAGAGGAAGAAGTCAAGATCTTGCTTTGAATTTCAAAACAATCTCCTGAAACTCCTATCAGGACAGTCGTATTAAAAATCTAGTCTATTTATTAGCAAAAGCCAGATATTATGTAGCTCCAAAAATAAGACCTGAAGGCAAAGTAGCACACAGATTATGCCCTAAACAATATTACGTAGACAATTGTAAAAAGGTCTGTGCTGCCCCTAAATAGTAAATAAAGTTTCATTTGATTGGAGTGAGAGGGAATTTTAGAGAGGGAGAGCTTTAACATGAGTGAGTTTTTAAAATGGAACTAGAGAATCTGCCTCTTGAGTGACTCATGGATCTGAGCTAAAGAAAAGAAAGTCTCAGCAGAAATGAGAGCCTTCTGAGGGTGGAAGAGACTTTCTCTTAGGTCAAACATAGGCTTGGATTCTGAGATTACTGTGATAGAAAGTACCAAACAAATGTCCTCTATGTCAGTGTGATCTATAGAGTGGAGAAGGAAGCAAGACAGGTAATATGCAACTAAATTGTTCTTGCTCTCACACTCTGGTCTCCTGATGTCTCAGAGAGGTGTTGGAAAAGACATAAATATTTCCCAGGCCAGAAGACGCATGACGGAAGATCTAAAGAATCCTGACAATGTGGACAAAGAGAAGGTAAAGAGATTTGCATGATTTCTTGAAGTTGAGGACATCTGGGTAAAAAGCAGCACGAATAGAAGGTGATGTCCAAAGGAGAGTATGATAAAATACATTACAGAAGATGCCAATAGAGGAAAGATTACTTCAACTAACCAGATAAATACTCTACACAGACACAACACAAACCATCCAATAAATGAGATCTCTCATCGGGGAGAAAGGGAGAGGGAAGTAACACCAAATTAAAAAGCTTTCCTTCCAAAGATGCTTAGCAACTTGCATATTGGTTAGTGGCACTATTGATCTTGGCTGTTCTGGCTTATATACCTGGGTGTTGGCTGGCTATTGACTAATCTAGTATGGACTTAGCTGGAGTATAATGGATGATGCAGTTCTGCTCCACATATTTCATCCTTTAGTAGGCTAGTTCAGGCACATTCTCATGACATTTGTGTAAGGGCAAGAAAAGAAGCAGAAACACACATGATGTTTTGTAATCCTCTGCCAACATCAATCTTCTGACATCCTATTGGGCAAAACAAATCACATGGCTACACTGAGAACCAAGATGGGGGGAAATATACTCCACCTCTTCAGGGAAAAGAACTGAGAAGTCTCATGACACATGTGAAAGTTTGGGAAAAGAGACCAGAGCGGGTGATGAGAAATTGGAACCATTAGTACTCATTCTAGCACAGGAGGTAAAGGAGAGGGTGGGTGGGAAAAACTGGAAGGCCTACCAGAAGTGGTAGTACATAAGGACTTAATTAAGGAATAAACGGTAATAAAAATCTGTGAACATTTTCATATGTAGAGATCAAAAAAAATTTTATTTCCATTTCCCTTTAGAAATCTAGATTTAGGGGAAATCTTCAAAACCATTCAGTTCACTCCTAATTAAATATCCATTAGGAAAAAATTAATAACCTCTGCCTCTCTCATTGTCAATTTTTCCCTAACATCAAACTGTCATTGTTCGTTTCCTTTAAGAACATCCTTTTCTCTGCTATGCTAGAGAAAAGCAGATCTATAATCCTCCATTGACTCAAAAAAACATTTCCCATCTTGATTGGCTACACCAATTTTTAACTAGTTTATTTCTCAAAAATATCTGTCTGAGAAACTTTGATCATTTATATAAGCTTACCTAATATATCAAAAACTTTTCCTTCAAATCCTTTCTAGGTACAAGAAGAAAAATTACTCTTAATATGCAGATACGAATCTGATCACTGTGATGAGAAGTTGAAAGGTTACTTCCAGTTTTGCCTGGCTACTCTTCTTTACATAATCTAGGATCAAATTAACATATTAATGGTCTCATTATCAGACTGTTTATAAAACGTGAGATCCAATCTGGCTCCTGGATCTTTTCCTGTTGTCTCTATGCCCAGGCAGGCACTCCTCATCTTGACTGATATAATTTCCCTTGAAATTAGGGAACATCTCTCACAAATTAAGAGTGAAACATTGACTTAACATTCCATTTTCAGATTACAGTTCACTTAAATGCAGGTGTGAACTTCATGCTGAATTGGCTGTTCTATAACCCAAATCCTGAAGAAAGATATAAGCTGTTATTAATTTTGATAGAGTTATCTCTTTCTTTGGAACAATTACTTTCCAACACGTTTACAGGCACGGCTTTCCTCATTTTCTAGAGCAGAATCCCTTTGCTATAGTTCATCTGCCCTCAATTATCAGTCTCAACTCCAATTGGGAAATGAATGTCCTAAAAATGTCTTTTGTCTAGAGAAAGGGATAGCCAATTAAAAAGACAATTGAAATTCAGTTAAAAATTGTGAAGAGATAGAGGTTTATCGAGATTATAACAGTCATTGGAAAGAGCTGGAGAACAGTTTTGGGGAGGAAGCCGGAATAGTGAAAAGGAAACATTACTGAATTGAATTTTTAAGAATGAGCCAAGGAAAGATTGGTGAAGATGTTTCAAACATAGAAATAAGCACATGCAAAGGCATACAGTGAGAAAGGTCCTTCTTCTTTAGATTGTTACATGGTGGGTTACATTATTAGATTTTTGAATATCAAATAAACATTGCATTTCTGGAATAAAATTCACTGGGCTGTGGTGCCTTATTCTTATTATATCATTATTTTTAAATATATTTCTTGATTTGATTTTGTTGAGGGTTTTGTGTGTGTGTGTGTGTCTACGTTCATGAGAGATGTTGGTGCACACTTTTCTTGAATTGTCTTTGTCTGGTTTTGGTATTAGGATAATGCTGGCCTCATAAAGTTAGCTTAGAAGTATTCCCTCATCTTCTATTTTATAGAAGAATATGTCTAAAGTTGTTAGGATTTCTAAAATTTTTTTTTTTTTTTTTTTGATTTCTAAAATTTTTAAATAATTCACTGATAACACCATCTGGGCCTAGGTTTTAAAATAATGGATTAAATAAATATCTTTAATAGTTGTAAAACTACTGATATTATCTATTTCATCTGAAGTGAGTTTTGAAGATTTGTGGCTTTTTAGGAGTTGGTTCATTTCATTTAAATTTTAAAGTTTATGTGTATAGAGTTGTTCAAAGTATTCCTTTTATCTTTTAAAAGTCTATGGGTATCTGTAGTGATATCTCCTGTTTCATTACTAATTCATTGGTAATTTTATGTTCAATCTCTCTCCTCTCTCTCTTTCTCTGTCTCTTGCCATTGATAGGAGTTCATCCATTTCATTTGTGCTTTTCCAAAGAACTAGCTTTTAATTTCTTTGATTTTTTCCTGCATTTTCATTTATTTTTCAATTTCACTAATTTTAGTACTTTTAAATTAGTGTTTCCTTCCTCCTTTCTTTGAGTTTAATTTGTCTTCTAAGGCTAAACAGTGGGAAGATTGGAAGGAAAAAAATAGTAAGTTCATCTTCCACTTTGGTGGTACTTCAAATTATAGTCTTTTCTTCTAATATGCCTGCTGTTACTTATCTATCAGAGTCCTCAAATAACTGACCTATATATTCTTCCCAGGATTTTGGTTGTATTCAGTGAAAGAGACAGGTTGCCCTTTTATTGGCTACTCAAACACCATGAGCTGTGTTTCTGTTCATGATGTGATTTTCTAAACATCCAACACAGTGAGTGAATTTACAAAGTACGTAGATTCACGTGGTAAGTGCATTCTAGAGAATAGAGTATGTATTAAAACTACTTTTGCTCTATATTTTACAAAGCTTAGGTATAGACTCAGATAATTATAAATAGGTTTTTTGTCTATTTAAATATTATACAGGATAACGGAAAAATATGAGAAAATATAACAATTCTCCACGGTACAAGATTGTTCTGTTCAATCATTATGAAAACTGAAAATGCCCTAACAGATTTCCAAAATGCCACCTTTAGGGTAGTGCTCGGTCCACTGATATGCACTTCTTTATATTGGTGGTGTTCAGTGGAACTCTACAATGACACAATGATATTGGCACCATCCAATATGGTAGTCACTAGCCCCACGTTGCTATTAATTACTTGAAACTTGGTGAGTATGTCTGAAGAACTAAACTTTTAATTTAATTTGATTTGAATGAATTTTAATTTAAGTTGAAATGGCCATCTGTTGCTATCAACTACTGTAATTCATATCATAATTCTTAGAGATATGAGGTAACATCCTTAAAATTCTCAGAAGGCAAGCAGAAGGGAGTGACTATGGGAATAGAGCATGGCCTTTGGTTTAGAAAGCTCAATTCTAAGCTAATAAAGGTAAAAATTAGTGATGAAAATACCAAACTATCTTAGAAAGATGAGCCATAACAGAAGGTCTGCTCAATTCTCAATTCTAACTGATCTTAAATGGGAATTTAACTTTTGTGTTTGTTAAATAGTATCTTTTGAAGCTGAGCATATGTCTTGAATGTCATCCAAACAATTAGCTACTCTTCTATTTTTGTGCCATGCATAAACTTAATAATGTCATCACTTAATGCCTTTGTTCAAGGGGTTTATAAACTTATTGAACGAGAAAGAGACAAGAATATATATTTTTATAATAACATTAGAAGCTTTTTTTAAAGTGGACCCTGTTCTATTGGACAGCCCTAAATCTTTAATTTTTCTTCTTGTCCTCAAAGATGTCAAGGAATTCTTGATCAAATACCTTTTCAAAATAAAAATACCATATATATATATATATATATATATATGGTGTATGTAGATATATATTTACCAATGGTACTTTCTAATATCAAATATATATATTTAAACAGGCTAATATTATACTTAGAAACAGATATGAGATTAAACTGGTAGGATTTGTTACAAAGAGATAATATTATTCCAATTTACAAATGAGGAAACTGTAACAAAATGAGATTTTTCAGTTTACTTAAAGTCAAATAGTGAGGAATTAATGGACCAGGAAGTATTAATATAAGTCAGGGACATATGTCTCCAAGACCTGTGACATTTCCACTAGGCCACTGTAATAAGCAGCCTTTAAGATAGTCCTCAGTGATTCCTGTCTCCCAGTATCCTTGAGTAACTTGCTTCTAAACAATAGAATACAATGACATAACACTGGAAGATGCTTAGTCCAATTTGACACATGAAGAAACTGATGTTTACTCTTCAAATTTACTCAAATGTGCAGCTGAATTGGAATCAAATCTAGATTTTATATTTTTACAATCTGTGGTCTCTCTATACGCTGCTTGTTATGAGCTCAGATTTACCTTCCTGTGTTAAAATTTCAGAGGTGCTCATTTATTATGTGTATTCTAATCTTTGGTACATACATATCCACATTGGTCCCTTGTGTCTATGTTTCCTCTGCAGTGCCCTGGCTATGGATTACTGAACATTGTCCTTCTATGCAGTGCTTATTATGTAGTACCCTTTCCTAGAATGAAGTTTTATCATTTTGTTTATATTGAGCAAAGTACTAAACGCATGTGCATGTCCATAACAACATATAGTTCTTTATGCATCTGCTTCACACAAGAATGCTCTAGCAACATCAATGGAAATTATGATTGGGGGATATCTCAATCATCCAAAAGCTCTCACGGGGATGGAGTTGACCCTGGAGGAGTTTTTTTTTTTCTAACAGACACTTTTGGTAGAGAAGCTTACAGGAGAGGGTCCTGAAATTCAGTTTTAGTCAGAAGTGTAATCTACACTATGCCAAGAAATTGGAAATTCACCACTGGTCAAGTGGTTTACTAAGAAGAGGAATCCATGAGAGTGCCATTGGCTTGCCAACTGGAAAGGCTAGAGCAACTTCCTTCCTGAATTGGGAGTCAAGTCAATAGGAAGGAAAAGCAAAGTGAGGGTAGGTGCTCCAGGGCTAGGATGGAGTACTCTCATGTTTGAGAGAGTATGTTTCCAAAAACTAGAAGCAGGCAGTGAAATTGTCTGAACCAGGCCAGATACAATTAATTCAGCATGTGTTTAAATACTATTCTAGGTGCACATTTGTGAATATCTACTTTTGTTTTTCAGCTCTTCCCCCCCACCCCCCTTTAACTTATGACTCCTCAAGGCATTCAACGTTGAAACTGGGCTTTCAATTGATGTGGTTAAAGAGGAAAAACAGCCTTAATTATATTAGAAATCTAAGCAGAACTTAGTTTTAACCAGTCTCTTCTTCAACTTTTGTAAGCCAGATGTTTTTCTAGTAATCCTCATGAAACTGTGCATTGTACACAGTTCTTATAATCTACAACAAAATTTATTTTGCCCTTTTCTTTTTGGCTAGAGATAGTAATCTAGGAGCAACCTCAACTCATAAAAATGAGAATCTACTTCTGTTTTGATGCTTTTTTCCTAAATGATCCAAGTGAATAAGGCTATGGCAAAGAGCTCACCTTACCAAGGCCAACTTGGTAGCAGGCCACCTCGGTGCTATCAATTTTGCATTCCCAGCTGGTGTCCCAGTGTAGTTTTAATAGAGTGTTCTGCGCATGGCCTTTACAAACTCTCCATTGCTTGCTGAGGTGGATTAAAAGATGCAAACTCACTGAAATATGCCAAAGAATATAATGGTCTCTACAGAAGATCTGGCTATGTCAACCAACAAAAAGTTCCAGCTGTGGCTGCCATGTGGAACAAAGGGAACTCTTGGCTTAATGTGGAGTGCATGCTTCTGACGTTCCAGTTCAGGCAAGAAATAAATAAAGCTATTACAAAGCCCTTGACCAGATGTGTCTGACATAGTCTAAAATGTGTTTGCCCAGAAACTTCGCTATCAACGTGGCTCATTCTTATAGCAAAGGACATCTGTTCCTGAAGGCTAATGCAGGGTACAGTCCATAATCACAGTACAGAGCTGATCTGGCTGGCCTCTTTGAACTGCCTTTTCCCCAGGCACTGTTGTTCACATTTATCTACATAGTCTCAGTCATGTGCGGGTCAATGATTTATTTAACACAGAATCTGAATGCTTCTGTGTCATGAAATCAAACTCTGTCCAATAGTCAAAGACTTGAAAATTTCCATTTGTTTTCCAGGAGCAATTGTGCACATTCCCCATAGATAACTTGACACTGTTATGCCCTGTCACAGTTTACATCTGTCTTGGACTTGTATTGTTCCTAAGGTTGGCCATTGATCATTGTTCTCACATGAGTCCTTCATTATTCTAATTGGAACCATTTATAAACACATTCCTTGGACAGATGACAAAAGGATCCATGATGGACAACTTCTTATTCAAAACAGCTGCCCAATATGTAAATCAAAAGCTGTTAAAGATTGTATTGAGCTGAGAACAATTATACAAGGTTCTAGCCTGTTGTGAATTAAAATGACTGCATTAGAGCTTAAGGGATTTGTAAAGGGAGTCTTTCTTTTCAAGAATGCCAGTTCAGATTCAGCTCAGGTCATTGACAAGAAATATCATGAAAATAATACATCTATGCTCTCAACTTTATTGTTAATAGATAGATAATATTTTCCAAAAGGACTATTTACTGCAGCCAATTCTTTGGTTATCTTATCTGAAATCTTAAGGACTGAAAGGTCATAAATAAATTAAGATCATAAATAAAGTAAATTACTTAGAATTTATTTTAAATTTCAGAATTCAGAATTTAGAAACTTTTCACCATTTTAGGCACATTATAAGATTTTCCTCAAGTTGCTCTAGTTCTGTATCACACACACAAACAAACCCACGCAGAGGGTATCTTCTTCCTCTTTTTATCTGAAAATAAAAGTTGAAACTGAATAATTGTTTAGATGACTGTGGAAACAATAACTGATATTTATTGACTCTTTGCTATATATCAATTACTGTTCTAAATGTTGGCTCATTTATTCCTCACAATAACCCCACGAGGTAAGAACTATTACTATCCTCGTCTCATAGATGGGAAAACTAAAGCCAGTGAGACTAAATACAATTGCTTAATGTCACACCATATTCAAACCCAGAATGTCCGACTCAAGAGTCCATACTTCTTTACTATAATTTCTCCAAGAAAGGCACACTGAATGCCAGTACTTAGTCAAGTAAATTAACATTGGTTGTCCATCTACAATCTATAATAGACACATAGATGAATGATATATAGAGAGGTAGATACAGAGATAGATGGATAGATACAAAGATAGATGGATAGATACAAAGATAGATGGATAGATAGATAGGTGAGAGATACTAATATTTATTGAAACCCTGAAACCCTCCATTATTTTCAATACCTATGTTTTCTCATTTAATGTCCCATTTTTAAAAGGCAAATTTTATTAACCCCATTTAAGATGGCTTCTATTAGCTCCATTTGTTTAAACATGAATATATTTACATACAGCAAACAAGGGCTAAATTCCTAACTCCTCTCACCCTATTCTAAATCACAGTGCAGGACAACAGCAGGTTAACTAAGCCTCTGCAGGGAGTTGATGTCTTTGTGTGACTCTCATTTCAAATACAACTTATGCATATGGAATCAGCATCTTGTGTAATACAAAAATTCAGTGATGCTGAGACTAAAAACATTGAAGTTTGTCTTCAGGATGTTTTTATATTATATATTTTCATGTATGTGTGGTGTAACAGAGGAAGACTAAAGAGGGTTTTGTCTGGAATTCAATTCCAACAGTAAAGATGAAGCTAGTGTCAGAATTATATTTGTCTTCTCAGGGTCTAGGTCTTGTAATAACCTGTCATCTCTAGCCTCTCCCCCAAAGCAGGTAAGCAATGGGGGAAGGGGAAGAAAACCAGCTTTGAAGTAAATGGAATGGGCAAATATTTTGTGATTTTTTTTTTACGTTAATACATTTTATTTGAATGATCTGTTTATGTAATGCCACCATGTCAGTAATATTATCCTTGTAGCCTATTTATGCACATAAAAACCTATGGGATAAATATTTAATTCCAGCTGACACACTACTTCAAGGATACAAGGAAAAGTAGAAATATGCAAAGATAAAAGGAAAATAAAAGGAGACAGTCTATCACTATTTTTCCTTGTCTTTCCATTGAATTTCTTTCTTCTTCTCAGTTAATATTCCCCAATCCTAACTCAATAACGACATGCCCTCTTGGCATTAGGAATTAGTTCTTTTAGCCCTCTGATTGAAATGATTACATTTCTGTTTCTCTCTCTTCCTAAAGGCTGAATTCTTAAGATTTAGCTGTGTTCATTCCTTTATTCAATATTTTGGCAGTACATACTCCATGCCAAGCACAAGAAGACAGGGACATGGCATGATTATAGTAATGTATAAAAGCCATAAAAAATTTATCATTGTTATAGAAGTTTACAGGAGAGAATGACCACTGACATGGGAAGATCAGGAAAGAATTTACCAAGCATACAAGGGAGAGGAGGGTAGTTTAGACAGGGGCATAGAAAATGCAAATATCTTTTCAGGATGGATCATCTTCTGCAAATTAATCATTCAACTTAGAATATGCATTCAGAGAGGACAGGGAGACTCTTTATTCCTGTGGCATTGTTACAGTGTAAGTGTATTAACGACAAAATACTTATAATCAACTAATCTCCAGTTTAAGAAAGGGATAACATTAATGGATTAAGCCTACTTTGATCAGTACAGCATGTAATCTCTCCTTTCCCTCATCCTCTAAAGTGGTTATTAACTGAAACACTAAGTTTCTCAATTAATTATGTCTGGCTTATGACAGTGCTTCAATCACTGTGTCAATCTATTAGTTAAATATGTAATTAGGTAATATCTTACTTCTCTTTCACTACCATATTATGAGCACCCTGTCAGGAGAGAACATTCCTGATACTTCCTCCTATTCCATATGAGGACTTAGTTAGCCCATTTCAATCAAACATTTCATTTAACTTGATAAGTGCAATTAAAGAAAGGAAAAGGGCAATTAAGTGAATTGGTATTTACTGAGAACTTGCTAGATTCCAGAGAATATGAAGTCACATTCAGCTACATCTAGATGGATGAAGCAACATAAAACATGAGGTTTGGAGACATACAGATTGGAGTCACATCTTGTTTTCAAAGTATCTTAACCACTCTGGGTCTCAGCTTTCAAATGTGTAAAATAGGGATATGGGTAGTATCTGGTTTATGGGACTGTGGTCATGATTAAGTGAAATATCATATGTTACAGTCGCTACATATAGAAGTGCCTGAAAGTAAAATGGTGTTAGTTCATGGCTAGTTGTATCAGTCTGCTATTTTCTCAATAATGCTACATAAAACATACAAAACTCAGTGGCTTACAGCAATGAGAACTAATTTTTTACTCCCATCTTTTCAGGCCAGCATGGAATCTGCCAAATCTAGACTGTGTTTGACTGGGTGTGGCTCAGAGCTGCAGGCTGAGCACAGGTCTGCGGCAGCTGTTTCATGTCCTCTTTGTCCCAGCCGGTGGCTACAGAGATGTGTTCTTCTTATAGCAAAAGGCAGTAGAACTAGAGAGCAAGCCCAATGCACAAGCACATTTTAAGCTTCTGTTTAAGACACATCTGTTGACATCTCATTGACCAAAGCAAGTTACACAGTGAAGTCGAAAGTCATGGCACGAACATCAGGGAGAAGAGTAAATATTTGCTAAAAATTGATTCAACTTGCCATAATAGTTATTTTGGCTTATTATCTTAATCAGTTTTTTTAAATTTGACTATCTACATATAATCTGTTATCTACATCTAAAAATAAATAACTTGATTAATTTTATTTTTTTAAAGAAAGCTATACAACTGACTGATTTTAAAGTTGCTTAAGAAAAAAAGGAAGGTTCGAATAAGCTATCACTGATTAACTGTGAAATTTCCCAAGATGAACAGTGATGTCAAAAGATAGACAAATGATGATCATGAATAATATATTAAATAAACAACTCACCATTCTGGACCTTCATGGGATTTTGTGCGAGATGAGAAACACTTTGACTGTGTATTTTGGAAAAGTCAAAGGAAGCGGAAGACACGGACCCATTATTCTGTGTTGTTATGGCAGTTTGAATCCAATTGTTTTTTTCCATTTCTTAGTTTGCTCTTCATATATGTGATGGAGATTGGGCCTTTTTACACTGACCTTACTAGTTATTATTCATCCTTTCAAAAAAATATTATTGAGTGCCATCTATATGCTAGGCTCTATGCTTGTTATTAGAGAAACAACCGTGACTGTAAACAGCTTTCCAAATTGGAAACTTCCATTACATGAGTGTAAAAAAATATTTTTTTAATTCAAAAAGCCATGAAGGAAGAAAGACATAATTTGGAAAACGTTACCCACACCCTGAACATTCTGTGTGTCTACACGTGGAACAGAGTCCCAGGAGAACGTGAAATGGGACTAAGATGAGGTGTTCTAGATAGATACTAATTATTTCAATTGTGTTGCAGAACCAGCAGGCATTTACAGCTTAAGGACACTGTTAGTCCCCTTATTTGGGTTTTTAGTAAGACATTTCATCGATTTAGAATTCTTCCAATTCTTGCTTCTAGTGAAAAAAGTTAACCAGCAGGTATGTATTAATTTTGAGGTCTTGTGCTAAGCATTTCCACCAATGTCAATTTGAGTCTAGAATCACACTTAGAAAGGCTAGAAACTGAAGGTGCTTAAAGTGGACTTCTGCTTCTGTTTTCCAAGCCCACGGGATATGCATGGACAGTGAGGGTAATTCATTTCTAAGTTAAAGCTCTTTCTAAAGATGCTCTGTGACAGACAGCTCATCTGGGCAAAATCACAGAATCAAATGTTGGCTGTACTGAATTAAAAGGTAATGATCTCAGTACCCACACTGAGATGTTGAGTGGGGAACTATGCTTTATGCTAGTTTCTTTTTTTTTCTTTTAAATAGCCTCAATTAAGTTATAGTTGTTCAGTGACAATTAGTAAAGGCACAGAAGTTTGCACCTTCACTCTAAGCCCTCTGTTGGTTTCTGTTTTATCATCAACCTCAGAGCTGCCTTGCAGAGAGAAAAGAAGGTTGGTACAGAGCATCTTCTAGAACTGTGATTAATGGTATACTTTCATTATCTGTCATTTTACCACCTTGAACCCACAACCTGACTTTAAGTGCACCCTATAAGCATACACCCCATTCTACATTTCTGCGAGTTTCACCAAAAGGGCTACATTTCTCTTCTAATTACCATCGCAACAGCACCCATTACGGTTTGACCCTAGTAATTTAGTTATATTTATGCTGCTACAGTGAACCAAATAGATAATAATGAATACTGATGCAGCCTTGGGTTGAAGCAAACTATAATTACACAGGCTTAATGAAGTTACCAGAAAAGGCAGTATGTAAAAAACATACTCAGATAAAGAAAAGAAAAAAAGCAAACAAAAAAACTGAACTTTTCACATTCCTAAAGTTCTGCTTTATACTTGGAAACTCCTGGAGAACTAACATGTTCTGTTCACTTCTCTTCCTTAATTTCTGGTCTGTGATTTCCAGACTTCTGAGCTTTCATCTTTCACCTCTGAGTGTCTAACTGTATTTGTCAACTCAGGACAAACAGTGGCATAACTTATAGAGTGAATGAAATGGGATACTTACTTGGCAATCCAATTTTGTACTAAATATGCTAAATTAAAATTAAAATTTAAAAATTTGGTGTTTGGTCAAGATGTTGGCCATCAGATCCATCAAATGAGGCAGAGACCATGGCTGGAGCTTCTTAAGAACAGCAGCTAACAAAATTGCTGCACCTGTAAGTTAAAGTTATAGCCAGTTAACATCTCAGGATGAATGAAATTGAACCAGAAATGGCTTTTGTGAAGTCGATGCTTAACAGGTACTGTGTGGTAGGAAAAAGCAGAAGGAGTGGTGGTGTGGTTATCATGTACTGACAGTAGAGGTGTTCTTCTAGAAAGATTTAGACTAACTTTGGGCATCGGTGAAACAAGACTAAAAGATCCTACATTCCCAAGTGTTCAGAGTGAGTTGGACACAGTCTTCAGTTCACTGCAGGATGATAAGATACAGAAAAAAAACATACATCTGTCTCACTATTTCATAAAACATTTTCATAATTATTATGGCACTTTCCCTGATGGAAATGGAGATGCAAGAAGAAATGTGATTTAATCAGACTGTCTATGACACTAAGAAGTGAGGGCAGGAGGTCTTGTGGGATTCACATCCCTAACCTCATTCTTATTCACCCTAATCTCTTATAGATGTGAAGAACAGTCATTCTTACCTTATCTCACAAAATAGCTTCTACAGTTATCAATTTCTAAGAAGGATGATACCCTTAGTACAGAGTCAAGTCCTCGTAATAAAAATTCTCCTCCTGGTTTAGGGGTCATGTTAAATTGTCTGTGGCTATTTAAGTTCAACAGTCTTAAATTCCAAAAGGTCCTTCTAAAGAGATTTCCCTCATTCTCCTCATTGTTGAATAGTTCTCAACTATTTCATGCCCCAGTAGGCCTGCATTCCTATTTTAAGTGCATATCTGGGTAGTAGATTAAGAGAGAAAGGATAGAGGCAAAGTTCAAACTTGCCAAAAGGATTTTTTTTTAATTTGACATCTTTTTCCCTATGTCTCCTCATCAAATGTATAACTAGAAATAACTCTTGACCAAACTGCATTCTTATGCTCCTAATATATTCCATATCCACATCACTCACTCTCTGTTCTCTCTACCACTTTGATCCATCAGCTGCTCTTTTCTCTACACCAGGTGAGCTAGCTTTTTAGCTGTAGAGGGACCCTGTTGTCCATCTGGGAATCATTTGTGTATCCAGTATTAAGTAGTGGAGCTGCTGTATTTTGCTTCACCTGCTGTACTTGTTTCTATCTTTGTAATTGGATTTCCTGATGCGAGTGAGGTTGCAGTGGGGACAGATGTTCTTAAAATTAAAAAAGAGAAAAGGTTAAGGACCAGAGAACATGTATAAACATGGTGGTGATTTGCATTGTTAAAAATGAAGTTTGTGTGCTTTGGATTTCATACACTTTTCTGATTAAAATAAACCAAAGTGAACCTTGGACTTCAATGAAACTTCACTTTCTTGCAGAGACAAGAGAGAAGAAGTGGTTATGAGAAACATGTGCCTGTGATATCTGGCCAGTAGTCTCTGCAACTTGTCCGAGGAGTATGAGGGACTCTTCAGGAAAGTAGCCACAGTGAACTCAATCAAGGGATTATAGCAAAGAGAAGTCTTTGAGTAGAGAGAGTTGAGAAATGTAGGTTCTTTCCTCACTTCAAATGCTTCAACTCTGGCCCAGATAGGATGTGTTTCCCTTCAATCAGATTCTGATTGCTATGTCATAAATAAAATAAAATAGAGTAAAATAGAATAAAGTAAAAAAAAAATGAAATAAAACAAAAGTCCCCTTGTGGTCTCCTAATCACAAAATACATTTCAAGTATTAATCTTCCTCACCTATACACATTGGTTCCATCTATCAGTTTTATCATGCAGTTGGCTTAAAATTAAGGATACATCTTGTCTTTCACTACACAAGATGGATTCCAGATGCTCAGATTAAACAATGGCATTCCCCTGTAGACAAAACGGACCATAGCAGCAAGGTAACTAGGCAAAATGAGCAAACCAGACCCTGCAAATGATCTTAATTATTTCAACTATGAGAGAACAGAAAAGCCCTGGGTAATACAACAAACAGCTCTGTGAAAGAGCAAACAAAAAGCCCTGATAATTTACATTTAAGCTAAACCTGCTTCCTGCAAAGTATAATATGTGTGGAATAATTCAGGAAGAAATCTTGCACCATACCATTTTCATAATTGGTATTCTCTGCCAAGTCTTCAGCATCAAGTAGCATATAAATCATAATGCTAATATTGGTCTGCTTTTCAATTTTTTAAAATGATGTTCTACAGTCAAAGTATTATTGTTGAAAATATGGATGTGCTTTTACATCATGTCTCTGTTGCTTCCAGCATTTGAAAAGTCAATTACAAATGTCACCACTGAGGAGTCAGATTTATACAGCAGACACATATATAGAGATGTATGGAAAAAAATCTATATCTTTATTTCTACTTTCCATGATTAAGAGAAAGTACAGCTGATATACTACTTGGCATAAAATTACCAGGCCTTGGAAAATGGAGTCAAATTGTAGTTCATGTCAATGCTGCACTGACAGGTGAGTTCTGCCCCAGCAATCTTCTGTGGTTCTCAACTATGCTGTAAATTGATCTGTTCGAATCATTGACACTCATCCACAAAGCACAGGTAGCAGTCTCCTTTCATGCACACCAAAGAGAGTGAGATAAATATAAATTGTAACATCATTAAAAACTTGCCAAAGTAATATTTTTCCCATCTGCTAAGCCCAGTGCCTGTGATAAGTGAACTAACAAGTATCCACACTCATATTTGATGTACAGACACTGCAAGCAATTAATTAACATGAACATGACAGGAGTCAATTGGGTTTCTCTCTTTTAGACATTAATCAAAGCCTGAAACAGAACACACACCCTGTATAATACTCAGACTTGTGGGTCTTCAGATGCAGCTGCTGTAATGCCCATTTCTGTCTAAATATTTACAACAAAGTTGGCCTGCTCAATAGTCCTATCCAGGGGACTCTATGTCCCAGGTTCTATGCTGCCAAAGCCATGATCAGCAGACCCGTCACAGCTTGGCCTGCCTCGTTTTCCTGATATGCACACTACAAACAAGGACAACCCAAGGGCAAAGTCTATTTTTGCATTGAACCAGTCAGTTAAAAATAAACTTTACCATGTCTTTCCCAATTAAAAAAAAAAAATGCTAGACAAATATGTACATCTTAAAATGTTACTGTAAGGAGTATTAGAAAATCCAAAAGGAGATGAGTCTTGTCATTAGAAAGCCCCTAATTATCTTTAATCTCATCATAAATACTTAGGAAGAATATTAAACTTTAATATAAATAGTTGGTGAATGTTTTTTTAAAAGTTTGAATAAATGGATATATTAGAAAATAAGAAATCTAGCAAAAGTATCCTCCTAAAAAGCCCCAGCCAGGAGAATTTTACTGGTAAATTATTTCAAACTTCCAAGGGAGAAATAATTCTGCTCTTTAAATTTTTTTAAAGCACAGAGAAATAAGTTAACTCCTCAAATTCCTTTTAGAAAGTCATCTTAACAGTGAGGTTTCATGACTTCTAATGTGGAAAGAGATCAAGTTAGGCCATGAGAGACAGTGGATAAAAATAAATTAATTGATCATCCTCTGTATTTAAAGTGATTCATTTTGAGTTGAGGCTCAGCAGGTAAATCTAGGTGAAGTGGAAAAGAAAAGCAGACTCAATTACACACTAGTGGAAAAAAGGAACAAATAGCAGAGTTGAGACATGTAATTATACTTACAAATAGTATGTCTATGGATCATGAAACAATGGAGATGTGAGTCCTTGCTCAGTTAAGTTGTTTTGTCCTGAGGTCGTTCTGGTAATGTAGACAGGACTGAAGGACCCCGAAAGGGAGACTAGATACTGGAAGGAGGAGAGGGTTCCTTAGTGTTATCTCTTCTCTTCTCCTTTCCCCACCTCCCCCAACCCCTGTCTTTCCCTTTCCTCTCTTTTGCTCTCCCTCACATCTTCCTTCTGTGTTCTCCCTCTCTCCTTTCTTTCCTCTCCTAAACTTTTCTTGGGACACTTATAGATGTAATTGACCCTGTGACTAGAACAGTCTCTAGTTGCTTGCTTATGTCAACTATTCCTGTTGAATGGACATGAGGACGGAAATGCATCTTGAGTTGAGGCTCAACCCAGAGGAATCAGGCACATCTTCAATTGCTGTCATGCATATGCTTTAACTGAATCCTAGCTAGCTAGCTAGTTAGCTGTCTCCATTTGAATCCATTCTATTTTAGTTAATCCTATCAGTGTCTGTGAAACACAGTATTTACCAAAGATGACTGCAGTAATGTCTCCATGCCACATGATCTTCTAGAACTTTGCCTTACCCAAATCAAGAGATGAAGTCTAGTTCTCCTCTCCTTGAATCTGTGACTTCCTGCCAACCAATAGAATATGCAAAAGTACTGTGTGACTTTTAAGGCTAGGTCGTAAAAGGTGTTACAGCTGGGATATTGTTTTTTTCTTTTTTTTAATTTTTTAACATTTTTATTGGGGTATAGTTGTATTTACAATGTTGTGTTGGTTTCAGGTTTACAGCAAAGTGAATCTGTAATGCGTATATCGACACTTTTAAATTTTATTTATTTATATTTTTTACATCTTTATTGGAGTATAATTGCTTTACAATGGTGTGCTAGTTTCTGCTTTATAACAAAGGGAATCAGTTATACATATACATATGTTCCCATATCTCTTCCCTCTTGTGTCTCCCTCCCTCCCACCCTCCCTATTCCACCCCTCTAGGTGGTCACAAAGCACCAAGCTAATCTCCCTGTGCTATGCGGCTTCTTCCCACTAGCTATCTATTTTACGTTTGGTAGTGTATATATGTCCATGCCTCTCTCTCACTTTGTCACAGCTTACCCTTTCCCCTGCCCATATCCTCAAGTCCATTCTCTAGTAGGCCTGTGTCTTTATTCCTGTCTTACCACTAGGTTCTTCATGACATTTATTTTTTCTTAAATTCCACATATATGTGTTAGCATACGGTATTTGACTTTCTCTTTCTGACTTACTTCACTCTGTATGACAGACTCTAGCTCCACCTACCTCATTACAAACAGCTAAATTTCGTTTCTTTTTAAGGCTGAGTAATATTTCATTGTATATAAGTGCCATATATACTTTATCCATTCATCTGATGATGGACACTTAGGTTGTTTCCATCTCCTGGCTATTTTAAATAGAGCTGCAATGAACATTTTGGTACATGACTCTTTTTGAATTATGGTTTTCTCAGGGTATATGCCCAGTAGTGGGATTACACGGTCATATGATAGCTCTATTTGTAGTTTTTAAAGGAACCTCCATACTGTTCTCCATAGTGGCTGTACCAATTCACATTCCCACCAGCAGTGCAAGAGTGTTCCATTTTCTCCACATCCTCTCCAGCATTTATTGTTTCTAGATTTTTTGATGATGGCCATTCTGACAGGTGTGAAATGATATCTCATTGTAGTTCTGATTTGCATTTCTCTAATGATTAATGATGTTGAGCATTCTTTCATGTGTTTGTTGGCAGTCTGTATATCTTCTTTGGAGAAATGTCTATTTAGGTCTTCGGCCCATTTTTGGATTGGGTTGTTTGTTTTTTTGTTATTGAGCTGCATGAGCTGCTTGTAAATTTTGGAGATTAATTCTTTGTCAGTTGGTTCATTCGCAAATATTTTCTCCCATTCTGAGGGTTGTCTTTTGGTCTTGTTTATGGTTTCCTTTGCTGGGCAAAAACTTTGAAGTTTCATTAGGTCCCATTTCTTTAGTTTTGTTTTTATTTCCATTTCTTTAGGAGATGGGTCAAAAAGGATCTTGCTGTGATTTATGTCATAGAGTGTTCTGCCTATGTTTTCCTCTAAGAGTTTGATAGTTTCTGGCCTGAAATTTAGGTCTTTAATCCATTTTGAGTTTATTTTTGTGTATGGTGTTAGGGAGTGATCTAATCTCATACTTTTATATGTACCTGTCCAGTTTTCCCAGCACCACTTATTGAAGAGGCTGTCCTTTCTCCACTGTACATTCCTGCCTCCTTTATCAAAGATAAGGTGACCATATGTGTGTGGGATTATCTCTGGGCTTTCTATTCTGTTCCATTGATCTACCTTTCTGTCTTTGTGCCAGTACCATACTGTCTTGATTACTGTAGCTTTGTAGTATAGTCCAAAGTCAGGGAGCCTGATTCTTCCAGCTCTGTTTTTCGTTCCCAAGATTGCTTTGGCTATTCGGGGTCTTTTGTGTTTCCATACAAATTGTGAAATTGTTTGTTCTAGTTCTGTGAAAAATGCCAGTGGTAGTTTGATAGGGACTGCATTGAATCTGTAGATTTCTTTGGGTAGTATACTCATTTTCACAATGTTGATTCTTCCAATCCAAGAACATGGTAAAACTCTCCATCTACTTGTATCATCTTTAATTTCTTTCATCAGTATCTTATAATTTTCTGCATACAGGTCTTTTGTCTCCTTAGGTAGGTTTATTCCTAGGTATTTTATTCTTTTTGTTGCAATGGTAAATGGGAGTGTTTTCTTGACTTCACTTTCAGATTTTTCATCATTAGTGTATAGCAATGCCAGAGATTTCTGTGCATTAATTTTGTATTCTGTTACTTTACCAAATTCATTGATTAGCTCTAGTAGTTTTCTGGTAGCATCTTTAGGATTCTCTATGTATAGTATCATGTCATCTGCAAACACTGACAGCTTTACTTCTTCTTTTCTGATTTGGATTCCTCTATTTCCCTTTCTTCTGTGATTGCTGTGGCTAAAACTTCCAAAACTATGTTGAATAAGAGTGGTGAGAGTGGGCAACCTTGTCTTCTTCCTGATCTTAGTGGAAATGCTTTCAGTTTTTCACCATTGAGGATGATTTTGGGTGTGGGTTTGTCATATATGGCCTTCATTATGTTGAGGAAAGTTCCTTCTATGCCTACTTTCTGGAGAGTTTTTATCATAAATGGGTGTTGAATTTTGTCGAAAGATTTCTCTGCATCTATTGAGATGATCATGTGCTTTTTCTCCTTCAAATTGTTAATATGGTGTATCACATAGATTGATTTGCATATATTGAAGAATCCTTGCATTCCTGGAATAAACCCTACTTGATCATGGTGTATGATCCTTTAAATGTGCTCCTGGATTCTGTTTGCTAGCATTTTGTTGAGGATTTTTGCATCTATATTCATCAGTGATATTGGCCTGTAGTTTTCTTTCTTTGTGACATCCTTGTCTGGCTTTGGTATCAGGGTGATGGTGGCCTCGTAGAACGTGTTTGGGACTGTTCCTCCCTCTGCTATATTTTGGAAGAGTTTGAGAAGGATAGGTGGTATTTCTTCTCTAAATGTCTGATAGAACTCGCCTGTGAAGCCATCCTGTCCTGGGCATTTGTTTGTTGGAAGATTTTTAATCACAGTTTCAAATTCAGTGCTTGTGATTGGTCTGTTCATATTTTCTATTTCTTCCTGATTCAGTTTTGGCAGGTTGTGCATTTCTACGAATTTGTCCATTTCTTCCAGGTTGTCCCTTTTATTGGCAGAGAGTTGCTTGTAGTAATCTCTCATGATCTTTTGTATTTCTGCAGTGTCAGTTGTTACTTCTCCTTTTTCATTTCTAATTCTATTGCTTTGAGTTTTCTTCCGTTTTTTCTTGATGAGTCTGGCTAATGGTTTATCAATTTTGTTTATCTTCTCAAAGAACCAGCTTTTAGTTTTATTGATCTTTGCTATCATTTCCTTCATTTCTTTATCATTTATTTTTTATCTGATCTTTATGATTTCTTTACTTCTGCTAACTTTGGGCTTTTTTGTTCTTCTTTCTCTAATTGCTTTAGGTACAAGGTTAGGTTGTTTATTCGAGATATTTCCTGTTTCCTAAGGTAGGATTGTATTGCTATAAACTTCCCTCTTAGAACTGCTTTTGCTGCATCCCATAGGCTTTGGTTCGTTTTGTCTCCATTGTCATTTGTTTCTAGGCATTTTTTGATTTCTTCTTTGATTTCTTCAGTGATCACTTCATTATTAAGTGGTGTATTGTTTAGCCTCCATGTGTTTGTATTTTTTACAGATCTTTTCCTATAATTGATATCTAGTCTCATAGCGTTGTGGTCAGAAAAGATACTTGATACAATTTCAGTTTTCTTAAATTTACCAAGGCTTGATTTGTGACCCAAGATATGATCTATCCTGGAGAATTTTCCATGAGCACTTGAGAAAAATGCGTATTCTGTTGTTTTTGGATGGAATGTCCTATAAATATCAATTAAATCCATCTTGTTTAATGTATCATTTAAAGCTTGTGTTTCCTTATTTATTTTCATTTTGGATGATCTGTCCATTGGTGAAAGTGGGGTGTTAAAGTCCCCTACTATGAATGTGTTACTGTCGATTTCCCTTTTTATGGCTGTTAGTATTTGCCTTATGTATTGAGGTGCTCCTATGTTGGGTGCATAAATATTTACAATTGTTATACCTTCTTCTTGGATAGATCCCTTGATCATTATGTAGTGTCCTTCTTGGTCTCTTCTAATAGTCTTTATTTTAAAGTCTATTTTGTTTGATATGAGAACGGCTACTCCACTTTATTTTGGTTTCCATTTGCATGGAATATCTTTTTCCATCCCCTTACTTTCAGTCTGTATGTGTCTCTAGGTCTGAAGTGGGTCTGTTTTAGACAGCATATATATGGGTCTTGTTTTTGTATCCATTCAGCCAGTCTGTGACTTTCAGTGGGAGCATTTAATGCATTTACATTTAAGGTAATTATCGATATGTATGTTCCTATTCTCATTTTCTCAATTGTTTTGGGTTTGTTATTATAGGTCTTTTCCTTCTCTTGTGTTTATTGCCTAGAGAAGATCCTTTAGCATTTGTTGTAAAGGTGGTTTGGTGGTGCTGAATTCTCTCAGCGTTTGCTTGTCTGTAAAGGTTTTAATTTCTCCATCAAATCTGAATGAGATCCTTGCTGAGTAGAGTAATCTTGGTTGTAGGTTTTTCTCCTTCATCACTTTAAATATGTCCTGACAGTCCCTTCTGGCTTGTAGAGTTTCTGCTGAAGGGTCAGCTGTTAACCTTATGGGGATTTTCTTGTGTGTTATTTGTTGTTTTTCCCTTGCTGCTTTTAATATGTTTTCTTTGTATTTGATTTTTGACAGTTTGATTAAAATGTGTCTTGGTGTGTTTCTCCTTGGATTTATCCTGTATGGGACTCTCTGTGCTTCCTGGACTTGATTAACTATTTCCTTTCCCATATTAGGGAAGTTTTCAACTATAATCTCTTCAAATATTTTCTCAGTTCCTTTCTTTTTCTCTTCTTTTTCTGGAAACCCTATAATTCGAATGTTGGTGTGCTTAATGTTGTCCCAGAGGTCTCTGAGACTGTTCTCAGTTCTTTTCATTCTTTTTTTCTTTATTCTGCTCTGCAGTAGTTATTTCCACTATTTTATCTTCCAGGTCGCTTATCTATTCTGCCTCAGTTATTCTGCTATTGATCCCTTCTACAGTATTTTTAATTTCATTTATTGTGTTTTTCATCATTGTTTGTTTCATCTTTAGTTCTTCTAGGTCCTTGTTAAATGTTTCTTGCATTTTCTCTATTCTATTTCTATGATTTTCGATCATCTTTACTATCATTATTCTGAATTCTTTTTCAGGTAGACTGCCTATTTCCTCTACATTTGTTAGGTCTGGTGGGTTATTATCTTGCTCCTTCATCTGCTTTGTGTTTTTCTGTCTTCTCATTTTGCTTATCTTACTGTGTTTGGGGTCTCCTTTTTGCAGGCTGCAGGTTCATAGTTCCCGTTGCTTTTGGTGTCTTTCCCCAGTGGCTAAAGCTGGTTCAGTGGGTTGTGTAGGCTTCCTGGTGGAGGGGACTAGTGCCTGTGTTCTGGTGGATGAGGCTGGATCTTGTCTTTCTGGTGGGCAGGTCCACGTTTGGTGGTGTGTTTTGGGGTATCTGTGGACTTATTATGATTTTAGGCAGCCTCTCTGCTAACGGGTGGGGTTGTGTTCCTGTCTTGCTAGTTGTTTGGCATAGGGTGTCCAGCACTGTAGTTTGCTGGTCGTTGAGTGAAGCTGTGTGTTGGTGTTGAGATGGAGATCTGTGGGAGATTTTCGCTATTTGATATTACATGGAGCTGGGAGGTCTCTTGTGAACGAGTGTCCTGAAGTTGGCTCTCCCACCTCACAGGCACAGCACTGACTGCTGGTTGCAGCACCAAGAGCCTTTCATCTGCGCAACTGAGAATAAAAGGGAAAAAAAAAGTAGAAAGAAAGGAAGAAAGAGGATAAAAGAAAAGAAAAGAAAGTTTTTAAAATAAAAAAAATTATTAAGAAAATTTTTTTTTTTTTTTTTTTTTTTTTTTTTTTTTTGCTGTATGTGGGCCTTTCACTGTTGTGGCCTCTCCCATTGCGGAGCAACAGGCTCCGGACGCGCAGGCTCAGTGGCCATGGCTCATGGGCACAGCTGTTCCACGGCATGTGGGATCTTCCCGGACCGGGGCACGAACCCGTGTCCCCTGCATCGGCAGGCGGACTCTCAACCACTGTGCCACCAGGGAAGCCCCCCAAAAAAATTTTTTTAAGTAAAAAAAAAAAAAAAAGGACGGATAGAACCCTAGGACAAATGGTGAAAGCAAAACTATACAGACAACATCTCACACAGAAGCATACGCATACACACTCTCAAAAAGAGGAAAAGGGAGAAAAAATAATAAATCTTGCTCTCAAAGTCCACCTCCTCAATTTGGAATGATTCGTTGTTTATTCAGGTATTCCATAGCTGCAGGGTACGTCAAGTTGATTGTGGAGATTTAATCTTTTGCTCCTGAGGCTGCTGTGAGAAATTTCCCTCTGTTCTTTGTTCGCACAGTTCCCGGTTTTCAGCTTTGGATTGTGCCCCGCCTCTGCGTGTAGGTCGCCTGAGGGCGTCTGTTTTTACGCTCAGACAGGATGGGGTTAAAGGAGCCGCTGATTCGGGGGCTCCGGCTCACTCAGGCCGCGTGGAGGGAGGGGTACAGAGTGTGGGGCAAGCCTGCAGCAGTAGAGGCCAGCATGACGTTGCACCAGCCTGAGCTGTGACGTGCATTCTCCTGGGGAAGTTGTCCCTGGATCCCGGGACCCTGGCAGTGGTGGGCTGCACAGCCTCCCCGAAAGGGAGGTGTGGAGAATGACCTGTGCTCGCACACAGCCTTCTTGGTTGCGGCAGCAGCAGCCTTAGCGTTTCATGCTCGTCTCTGGGGTCCGAGCTGTTAGCCGCGGCTCGTGCACGTGTCTGGAGCTCCTTTAAGCAGTGCTCTTAAACCCCTCTCCTCACGCACCAGGAAACAAAGAGTGAAGAAAAAGTCTCTTGCCTCTTCGGCAGGTCCAGACATTTTCCCGGACTCCCTCCCGGCTAGCCGGGGTGCACTAACCCCTTCAGGCTGTATGCACACCACCAGTCCTCTCCCTGTGCTCCAACTGAAGCCTCCACTCTTTTTTTAGATTCTTTTCCCATATAGGCCATTACAGAGTGCTGAGTAGAGTTCCCTGTGCTATACAGTAGGTCCTTATTAATTATCTATTTTATATATAGTAGTATGTATGTGTCAATCCCAATCTTCCAATTTATCCCTCTCCCCCTACCCCCCAGTAACCATATATTTATTTTCTACATCTGCAACTCTATTTCCGTTTTGTAGATAAGTTCACTTGTAGCCTTTTTTTAGATTCAACATATAAGCAATATCATATGATATTTGTCCTCTCTGTCTGACTTACTTCACTCAGTATGACAATCTCTGTGTGCATACATGTTGCTGCAAATGGCATTATTTCATCCTTTTCTATGGCTGAGTAATATTCCATTGTATATATGTACCACATCTTCTTTATCCATTCCTATGTTGATGGACATTTAGGTTGCTTCCATGACTTGACTATTGGAAATAGTGCTGCAATGAACATTGGAGTGCATATATCTTTTAGAGTTATGGTTTTCTCCAGATATATGCCCAGGAGTGCGATTGCTGGATCATATGGTAGCTCTATTTTTAGTTTTTGAAGGAATCTCTGTATTGTTCTCCATAGTGGCTGTACCAGTTTACATTCCCACCACAGTGTAGGAAGGTTCCCTTTCCTCTACACCCTTTCCTCTATATCCTTTCCAGCATTTATTGTTTGTATTTTTAATCATGGCCATTCTGACTTGTGTGAGGTGATACCTCATTGTAGTTTTGATCTGCATTTCTTGGATACTTGCTTTTGAAGACCACATAAGAGCCCTGACTACCTCAAGACTGTCATGCTGGAGAGGCCACAGGTAGGAGGCACTCTGGTTAACAGCCCCAGCTGGATCTCAGACAACAGTTATAACCAACTGCAAGCCAAGAAAGACAGCCTTCTTGAATAGCTCACCCCGTTGGGCCTGCAGATAACTGCAGCCCCAGGTGACATCTACTGCACTGTATATGAGCCCCTAAGCTAGAACTGCCTAGTAGACCCCTTCCCAAATACCTGACCACAAAATCTCGTGTGTGTTTTAAGTTGGAATTGTTTTGGAGTAGTTTGTTATTCAGCAATGGTAGCTGGAACAGTTCTCAACATTTCAAGGGACGATTTCTAATTAAAGCTTGCTGGAATGAAGCACACACAACTTGAGGAAGAAGATTGTACAGAGAAAGTTAAGTGTAATTGTATTTTATAGGAGAAAAATTTGGGGTCTTGTATACTTTTCTCCATGCATCTTCTTCATCAAAGATACATAGGCATGCCAGCTATATTTCCTGTGTTCAGTTCATCTCCCCTGTTCTGTCTGATCTTCTTATGAAATATTGAGTTTCCTAACCTACAGTACTCCTTATCCATTTTGATTAGTATATACTGACCTCCATTCAAAGCACCCTTCCTTCTATCTGAACTGGCATCATTGGTCTCCAGAAAACAAAAATAAGGGAAGGAAGAAGGTGAAAGTCCTAGAAAGGTAGTTGAAGGATTTGGATGATACTCAAGAATGTCTCAGTTTTCATTTTAAGGAACTATCAAAAAACCCTGTTGTTAGCCATTTCATATTATCTAGCACATTTTTATAACAAATATCTACATATAAATATTACTGTGGGTTTCCTAAATGTATAATTTATTTTTCTGTATGTATCATCTTTTTTTCTTTTGTAAATTACTTCATAGTTAATTTACAATGTTGTGTTAGTTTCAGGTTTACAGTAAAGTGTTTCAGTTATACATATATATATATATATATTCTTTTTCAGATTCTTTCCCATTATAGGTTATTACAAGATACTGAATCTAATCCCCTGTGCTATATAGTAGGTCTTTGCTGTTTATCTATTTTATATATAGTAGTGTGTATATGTTAATCCCAAACTCCTAATTTATCTCCCCCCACACAATTAACTTTTTAAAATGTTTTATTTAGAATATTATTCATACATTAACTTAATCCCTATTTTCTTAGCAATAACTTTGAGTACCTTTACACAATTATTGAATGTGTAAGAATTTCTTTCTACAATTTTTTTTTAAGTTTTTAACTAATTGTCTTGGTATATGGTCTTGAGCTCAAGAAAATAATCGCATTAACCTTTGAGTCTCTTATTTTACTAGCTATAAGCTGTGAAGTAATCTGTGATTCAGCTTGCTTATACTGTTCTGCCCTTGTAGGGGGATGATCTAGCTGATGACAATCTGGCCGAGTTAGTCCCACCCTGTGTGGGTGTTAGCTTGAATGGCTCTCGTCCCCATGGGGCAAAGAGTTCCTGTCACCTCAGCAAGCAAGGAGGGCAAGTCAGAGCCAGCTAACATCTGTCAGGAACTCCACAGCCAAAGACATGATCTGGAGGGAACAAGAGTTCACTGTCAACTACACTAAACTAAAGGGGAAAAATAATGTAACTTAGGTCACCAACTTGGTCCCAATCATAAGGAGAAAACTGCTAGCTGTAAAATAGCACTAGTGATTTATCTTTTAATTGTGAAGCCAATTTAACATATGTATGCTAACGTTAATTACTCTAGAAAGAGTGGTATGCATGTTGTTCTGATTTGGAACAATAGTGAAGTAAGATTTGCATTTATCTGTTGAATGCTTTAATGGAGTCTTCTAGGGGAAATAACTAGAGCCAGAGGTTCCAAATCTAACTCAGTCCCTCAATGATCTTATACTCTCAATTTTTTTTAACTGTAAAATGAAGAACCTTTAAGGACATTTCTAGGTATAAGATTCTGAGTCCTGAAAATCATCTTCATTTATTTAGAATATTTTTTTTTTTGCGGTACGCGGGCCTCTCACTGTTGTGGCCTCTCCCGTTGCGGAGCACAGGCTCTGGACGCACAGGCTCAGCGGCCATGGCTCACGGGCCCAGCCACTCTGCGGCATGTGGGATCTTCCCGGACCGGGGCACGAACCCGTGTCCCCTTGCATTGACAGGCAGACTCTCAACCACTGCGCCACCGGGGAAGCCCTAGAATATTTTTGAATTTATAAGGTATTAACTTTTAATTTAAATGGCTGCTTTTTAGATTGGAGTCTTAATTACCCTTAATGTAACAGATTTGTGGGAAGAAGGAAAATACTCTCTTATACAGCAAACATCTTTTGCAAAACAATGCTTCCATGAGTTCAGTGTAAGTGATTTGAAAGCATAAAGATTTAATTTCATGTAGGGGGAGGGGTCAATGTACAATTAAGCTTTTATCAAAACCCTTGAAATTGGAACAAGAAAGTGGGTATATTTGAGAAGAGCAAAATTAATGTTGGAGTCCCCTGTTTTCAGGCAAATGTCCTTGTGATGCATGGTGTGAACATTGCAAAATGCTTGGTGTTTATTTTTATAGTTGGATTTGCCTTGCAATCAGAGTGGGTAACACTGTTTGATAAGGTATGGCTTAGAGCATAATAATGCTTAGGCTTAAGGCATCTTATAGACATTCTATAATGCTGCACTTTTAAATTTGGAAGAGTTAAAAGCAATTTATTTTAATAGTATCAACAACAGTGGATAGATAGATAGATACACAGATCTGTTTGAAGGACAAGAGGTCCTCAGTGTTAGCAAAGACCCAGTGAATGAGGTAAGGTTAGGAGGCCCTGCCCTGCAGGCGGGAGTGTGTTCACAAAGACTGGTCAGGTCTGAGTCACCATTTTTGGGTTGCTGGCAAGCAGATGAAGTCAGCCGAACTTTGTGTTCTCCTGACTAGAGCAGGATCTAGGTCAAATCCAGGCTCTGCCCACGTGGAGAGGAAAACAGGCATGGGCAGGCCAAGTAGTGAGCAGAGGTCTAATGTGAGCTCAAGTCCATGACTCTCCAGAAAAGAGTAAGGGCAATCTAGCTTAGAGTTGGAATGAAGAAAAGAAGCAATCAATTTCCTTGCCAGACTGTAAGCAAATCATTCCTGAAGCTTCCAGGAACTTGGGGACACATTTTGATTTGTGCAGCAACCTCTGGATTTGCTGGTTTGGGCTGAGGTAGTTGGAAGATTCTTGGAAACTTTGTGGTAGGATCATCTAGGCCAGTGCTTTTCAAACATCAATGTGCACATGAATACTCGAGGATTTTGTTAAAATAAAGTTTTTGATTCAGTAGATGTGGGGTGGGTCTCAAGTGTTTGCATTTCTAACAAACTCCTAGGTTGAAGCTGATGCTACATTTCTGGAGACCCCACTATAAGTAGCAAGGGGACCAGCAGTTCTGGCTGCGTGTTGTAGTGTTACCATGTGTAGGACTATCAGATTTGGCATATACAAATATAGGATACCCAGTGAAATGTGAATTTCAGGTGAAAAACAAATAACTTTTTAGTATAATTATATTCCGTGAAATATTTAAAACATATTTATTATAAAAACATATTCCTTGTTTATCTGAAATTCACAATTACCTGAGCACACTCCACTTTATCTGACAATCCAACATGAAGAAAATTCTAAATGTCCATGCCAGAGTTCCTGCCCCAGCTATTCTGGTTGAATTGGTCCAGGGTGCAGCCTGGGCAAGTGGATGTCACAAAACAACTTATGTGATTTTAACACGCAGCCCCGGTAGAGAGTTACTTATAAAAAGTCACCCCCTTATTAATCAGGTGAGGACACTGAAACCTAGGGGATTGTATAATATGACCAGTGGTAGAATGGGGATGACAATTTAAGTTTTAGGTACTCTTTGCCCTATATTCTCTCCATCTTGAGTTGAAAGCATGTTTCCTTCCTTGGGAGCTTAAATGGCACCCTCCATTGTGAACTTTATTGGTTCCTAGATCCCTGAGGTTGGGGGTCATCTCTCCTCATCTAAGTCACTCCTCTTGACCCCACAGACCTCATCCTAGTGAAGTATTCAGAGTGCATTTAGATATCTGCCTATTATGAATCTTAATTCATGGATGCTTTAAAATTCATTTATTCTCACCCTTAACCTCACATCTGGTTGCTTTAAAAAACAATGTGTCTGGGTGTCTGGGTGTCACCCCCAGAGGTTCTGATTTAATTGGTCTGGGGTGCAGCCAAGGCACTGGGAGTTTTGGAAAGCTCCCTGAGGGATTCTAGTGTGCAGACGGAGATGAACAGGACTGCTCTATCAGACCCTTCAAATGCAGTGGACCAGGGGCCTGTGCTCTAAACTTGTCTGTAAATGGTGGGTCCAGCTGAGCCCATCACAGATGTGTATAAATCAGCAACTTCAAAGGCTGGAAACACTGAGCTTGACTGCAGGGTAAACCTGGAATGCCTCATATGTTATTATTTCAAGACTTGTCAAGGGCTTCCCTGGTGACACAGTGGTTAAGAATCCGCCTGCCAATTCAGGGGACATGGGTTCGAGCCCTGGTCCGGGAAGATCCCACATGCCACGGAGCAACTAAGCCCATGAGCCACAACTACTGAGCCTGTGCTCTAGAGCCCATGAGCCACAACTACTGAGCCCGTGTGCCACAACTACTGATACTGAAGCCCGTGTGCCTAGAGTCCATGCTCCGCAACAAGAGAAGCCACTGCAATGAAAAGCCTGTGCACTGCAAAGAAGAGTAGCCCCCACTCGCCGCAACTAGAGAAAAGCCTGCACGCAGAATGAAGACCGAACGCAGCCATAAATAAATTAATTAATTAAAAAAAAAAAAAGATTGCCAGTTTAAAGAAAAAAAAAAAGGCTTGTCAAAGCATCTGAATCTGTTCTAATTAAGAAACACATAGTTTCCTTAGATTCCATCCTCTTAAAATACATATATGAGCCTTGTATGTATTTCCACTAGTCCTAGAATATCACGTTTCTGAGATGACATGCAGAGTAGACAGTTATTTAAAATAATAATAAAGAAAGAGGTAGGAGGTGAGGAGTGGGAGAGAAAACCAGCATTTGGTTAATGTGAACTTTCTAACTAGCAGTTTCAAGGTGCTAGAAATACTTTCCTAGCCCCAGTCCTTCCCTGTGATCTTATACTTTTTCCACGCATCAGAAGAAAGTGGACCAGGTTCCTGCTTTAGAAACAGCTGCATATCAGGTCCTTTGTGAGGAAGGGAGAGTTCTTAAGCAAAGTATGTTGGCAGGAACTAGGACAATAAAGAGTAAGACTTTGTACTTTCTTCCCGCTTTCTTCTTCAAGAATTGAAATGCACTCAGAGCAAGCCAGGGATGGATTGCTACTATTCAAGACAGACAGATGAGGGTCCTCAGAAGTCTCAAAATTGCAGAGTATTATTTTCCACACTTGTGAAGGTTATTCATGGTTTTTCTATAGGGAAACCCAGTCTTTCCACCTGTCAAGGAGTGGTGAGTAATTAGAATAATAATTAGGCTTATTAATTAGCCTGATCCCATTGTATTAAACCCCATTACATCTCTAGAAGATTGACAAATTAGATTTAGATGACTAGATCATATGATTGGATGTTCACCAACTTATCCAAGCCAGACTTCCCAACTTCCATTTCAAAGGTTCTTCACAACTAAGAGCACCACCCATGATTTTGTTGTATGGTTCTTGTTTTATTCTTTAAATCAGATAGACTTTGATTCAACTCCTTCTAGGTTAATTGAGAGAAAACTAGGCTACACAGATGGAGAGATTTATTGACTCAGTACAAGGCAAGGCTAATCCCCCCATCAGTTTCAATGCACCTGAAAATCCTTAGAACTGTCCTGTAAAGCTGGGAAGTATCTGTAGTAGTGTATTCAAGAGTGTTATAATTTTCACCAAATTATGATATGTGCTTTGTAAATCTAGCGAAAAAAGCAAAAAGGAAAGATGTATTAGGTGGGCCATCTCTTTTTAAATGACTACTTGTCAGAAATATCTTTATAGAGATATTAATTTGTATTATGATCCCTTTTATTTTTCCTTTCCTCTCTTCCAATTCTTAAACACTCCTTTGTCTCACAGGAAGTTTATATCAGATGGTTAGAAACAGAAGTTATCTTTAGACTACCTGGGTTCTAAGCTCACGTTTTACACAGACTTGAAGCCTCCCAGACAAGTGTCATGGATATGAGGTGACCAGTAAAGAAGCTAAAACCAAAGAATATTTTGCCCCGCGTTGTACCCAAGAGACTAGAACCCTAGCGTGGGCTGTGTCTCTCAGAATTTGCAAAACCTGAGTTTGGGCAAAACAACTTTCAGAGTTTGGAGTCAATGGTTATCAAAGGATTTGCAGGCTTGGACAAGAAGTAGGGTTGTAAGATTTAGCAAATAAAGATATAGGACATTCAATTAAATTTGCATTTCTGGTAAATGTTGAATTGCTTTTTAGTATAAGTATGGCCATGCAATATTTGTGACACATTTATGCTAAAAGTTATTCATTGTTTATCTGAAATTCAAAATTAGTTGGATGCCCTGCATTTTATCTGGCAAACCTAGCAAGGTGGATTTCATTATTGATTATGATGGATTGACAGATCCTGGCTTCCATTTTCCAGAGAGCAAGCAAGCCTCCTTGATTCTTGGGTGTTACTAGGTCAGAGGAAGGGCTCCCCTTTAATGGCTGAGATATATTTTCCATGAGTTGGACAAGATGAAATCTCAGAATAAGATGTAATTATTTTAAAAGGTATTTCTTGCACATCAAAGTCTTTGATTGCATATGCATACTCATTATAACCATAATCCCTGTCTATCACAGACATGTTTCCTAGGAGATCTGGACATTTGGTCACTTTCTTGTAGGAAGATGTAGAGGTGGAGGGAGAGAATCTTGAGGGTTTGTTCTTATTTTTTCTGAATGTGACAAGGGGTCATTTTTCATGCTCTAAAAAGAGATTAGAACACTTCTGGTGCCATGTTTCTAAAATAGAAAATATCTGATATCACCAGAATGTCATTGGTGTCAATGGAAAGTGGACTTTATAATACTTCTCTTCAAAGAAATAAACGTTGGGTTTTGTCCAGCAAAGTGTTTCATGTCATGTAAGTATACCACAAATACATTAAAATCAGGAAGACCAGCTTTTCATGAAAAACCAAACACTATAAAGATTCTCAGGGAAATGGCTTACCCATTTGTCTACCCATATAGGGAAATGTCTACCCATGTAGGGAAAAGAACTGTCTACCCATGTCTACCCACAAATGTCTACCCACAAATGTCTACCCATATAGGGAAAAGAACTGGACACAAGAGGTTCGTGAATATGGCCCACTAAACCAACCATGGCTCACATTGCCATTTGCAAGGCAGTGAGGGACCAATAATGGGTGAGTCTTTCATTTGTTTCTTGGATGGAGCATGGCTGCTGACTAATAGGTCAAGGATGAACCACAGCCTGGGACAGGAAGTGAAGAGGGATCCCTGTTCAGCTCAATCTAAAGGTGAAATCGAGGCAGGCAGATTATAAGGTTCCAAGAATCAGTTCAGGCCGGAAAAGAGGATTAACATCCCATCTCTCAATGACACTATGACAAAGTCTTTCTTGTTTAATTTTATTATTTTTTTAAAAATGAGCAACAGTCTTAAGATCCTGAGTTTAAAAGCCTGATCCTGGCCTGAGTCACTGACACCACTCCCTAACTGCTCTCCTCTGCAGGTGTGCTGTGGGGCTGCTTCCACTCACACCCAACCCTATCCCCTTCCCACACCCCCCAACTCCCCGGAACAATTGTAAAATTGAAGGAGATCCTCTCAGGGTGGTATAGCTTCAGGCATATGAATTCCTTCCAGGGCTCTCTGAGCTTGGAAGCAGTTTAAAGGTAAAAAGTTTGAAGAGTGAATGAGTTCCCAAGAATAAACAAGTTTCAAAGGAATCTGAATGAGGGATTTTGTTTTTGTGGGATATTTTTTTAAATGACATTTGCTTACTTAATGTAATAACTCCTTGAATATATTACCTTGAATGATATAATTTATTTACATAATTCTGGATTGGAAAACCATGAGCAAATTCAAAGAAAACTTCTGGAAAGAAGAAAACTTGTTTTTGTGAGGATTTTAGAATGAAATATATGAGATATGTATATATGTATATACACTGATGGCAGTGTGTAAGGCCATATTTCTAGCATCCGACAGTATTTACAAACAAGTGATTGTTGAACTGGGAAAGGATGGCCTCCCTCCAGAGTGTTACTTTGGGTTCTTGAAATCTTACTTGAAGTGACCCTTAGGAGTGGAGTCTACTTATTATTTGAAAGAAAGCATGTTTCATTCCAAAGTGTTAATGTCGAACGTACTAATTTTAAGTAATTGATGGATGACCTTTCTTTAATAAATAAATTCCATTTTTCCAAAAAAAAAAAAAAACCCAAAATACATACACACACATATATTTCTTTCTAAAATCCTCACAAAAACAAGTTTTGTTTTTGTGTATGTTTATATTATATATATGCAAATACATACATATCTGTATATTATACAGAAGTAGATATAGATTACATACATATATAGGTATAGAGAGATATAGATATATAGATATTTGGAAAAGAGGACAAAAATTAATTTAGATCATAAGCCAATTTCTAGCCTGTTTTAATTTATGCCAAATTATTTCTATGGGATTCAAAAGAAGATGGTGTTTTATAGTTATTCCAATCCAAGTTTCTGCTTTTTAAAGCATTTGCTACATTGACTGTTACAAAAGGAGGGAAGTCCTTTACGTACTGAACGTTCTAAACCTGAGTTAAGCTACACCTAGATTCCAGGATAATTGTTCAATCATTTGAGGGATTTGTCTATTTATTGGACATAGAAAAGAAGATTTGATGAGAAAACTAGAAATTATCTGCTCCAGATTGATGTCAGACAAGAATCATATAGTGATTTTGTTTTCTGTATGATTTTGAGGAGACAACATTAACAAACCACTCTAGAAGACTTCAGAGTCACTAAGGTTTATCTACTGGGAGTATCTGTCTAAGTGTAGATTCCATTGGTAGCCTCCTGCTTCAATAATTTCTTCCAAAGTTTCATTTCCCATGTCAGAATTCTTACCTGGCATCTGTCTACAATAAAATATTAATAGTCGGTAACATTTCTGGTTCTGACACTGAAATAAGAATGGCAGAATAAAGTAATGAAAGCAGATTAATAACTGAAGCAGTTTTTAAAAGTATCCTTTCTTATGTGAACCCAACCTGCCTAGAAATTCAATAAGATGAGAGTTTTATTCATGAAAAATTATCTACTGGATGTCGTTTTGGGATTGGGAGAGTCAGAGAGAGTATAGAACTAGACTTTTCAAAAGACATCATAGATTTTCTTCTAAAGGCATCAAATAATAGATTCACATTACTGCTAAACGTCTGGCTTTCCTAGACTCATGTCCCAGCATGCGTAGCACACATGTCCCTGCTTAGCAAGAGCATCAAGGGGGAAATTCAAAGATAGAGTTGAGAAATGTGGAGGAAATGAAGCACTAGATTTCCTGAGAGATACATGAATTATAGAAAAAGATGAACTGGATTATTTTCAGGAGTGCTCTTATAGGTGGTAAACTGCAAATCTTTTGATAATTTTATTGGGAACAAGCACTTTGAAGTCACATTTGACTAGTATCTTGTGTTTTTACAAATGAGACCCTAAGGTGAGGCTGAGCCATTTGGCATACTCTGATTATTTTGGTCACATAGACATATTTTATAAGTCCACATGGAATATGAGTTTTGTAAAAATAAGAGTTATAAATTTCCTCTCTGATTCTTCATGTCTTGTTGGTTCATGCCCAATAAGTGAAGCTGGAATGATTTCTAAACTTGTTCAGATACAGGTCTACTACATAAATCCCTCAAAATATTACTAATAGTAACTTACATTGTGGAGTCTTTTACAGCTTATAAAATGCTTTCTCAAATTATCATCTTTATAACACATCACTTTATTTCTGCCCTGCAATATCTGGAAGGCTGTGCAAATATCATCTTTAACCAGAAAGCATACAGTCTATTTGGTTAACATACACTCACACTAACTTTAAGTTGCTTTTGAGTCCAAATAGAACCATCCTTGAATGGGTAGTGGTCTTCCTTTCTCTTGCTTTTACAGCCATCTCTTCAATCTCTGGCTCCACCTGGTGGAATATTGTGAGGTCATAACTATGGGCATCATTGTTCCTGAATCTACCTTATGGGGCCAGTATTGTGATTTATGATCCTCCAAGGAAATAAAAGTATGTCTTTCAGAATCTGTAGATTGGATTACCTATTGTCCCCTCAAATTTTCTCTCGCTAATGTGACTGCCTCTTGGAGTGGAATATCTATTTTGCAAAAATACCCCTTTCCAGTAGGACTAAAAAAGAAATGACACACAAGTTAAAAGAGAACCCTATCCTGCCAACAATAGCTTACACTGTTCTTCTGTATTTCTCACTTCACTGAAACACATAAGAACATCTCCCATGAAGCAGGGTGGGCTAAGGGTGCTATCAAAGGAAAAACTGAGATTTATAGTATGAAAAACTGAAACTTCTGCTAACTGCATTTCCCCAAAACAAAACAAAAAAATTATGGAGGCAGAGACAATATCAAAAGGCAAATGTTTTGATCCTCCGTGTAATGTTTATAACTTGTACATGACATTGCTTAAAATAAACAAGTTAGATCCTTCTTTTATTATGTTCCATAATATACATTTTACATATTTTTGAATATCTTAAATATTATGCAACAAAAAATGAAATGAAGAAAATCTCCTTCTCCAAAAAGATTAAAAAAGCAAAATCAAATGAAAGAATGGTATTAAAGTGAGTGTCACTTTATCCCTCCACAGCCACATCTTCTCTTCATGGTTGGAGGAGAAGCTTGTCTTGTTCTGTTTCTTAACCACTGTGGATCTTCCCACACTTAGGTTATGGGAAAGAGTTTCCCTCATGAGGGAGCAGTGAGAAAATCTGGGAGGTGGAGAGACAGTGGTGAGAAGATAACGTGACCCAGACTTCCCCATCTTTTAGACCCCCAGTAGGCTGCCCCCTCTAGGACTAGGAGTATTAATTACCATATATTTTTAATAGACTACTTTAGAGCAGTTTTTGTTTCACAGAAATATTGAGTGGAAGGTTCAGAGATCTCCCGTGGCACCCCCGGCTGCATATACCCACAGCTTCCCTCACTATCAGCATCCCCCAGCACAGTGGCGCATTTGCTACAATGGATGAACCTACACTGACACATCATTATCACCCAAAGTTTAGAGTTTACCTTATGTTTTCTCTTGGTGTTGCACCTTCTTTTTGTTCTGACAAATGTATAGTAACATGTATCTACTATTATTGTATTATACAGAGTAGTTTCACTCCCCTAAAAATCCTCTGTGCTCTACCTATCCATCCCTCTCTACCCCCCAACCCCTGAAAACCATTAATATTTTTACTGTCTCCACAGCTTTGCCTTTTCCAGAATATCATATAGTTGGACTTGTACAGTATGTAGGCTTTTCAGATTGGCTTTTTTCACATAGTAATATACATTTTAAGTTTCCTCCATGTCTTTTTATGGCTTAATAATTCACTTCTTTTTAGTGCTAGATAATATTCCATGGTCTGTATGTACCCAAGTTTCTTTATACATTAAACTACTGAAGGACATCCTGGTTGCTTCCAAGTTTTGATAAATTATGAATAAAGCTGCTAAAAACATATGTGTGCAGATTTTTGTGTGAATATAAGTGTTCAACTAATTTGGGTATATACCAAGGGGCACAATTGCTAGATCTTATGTAAAAATGTGTTTAATTTTGTAAGAAACTACTAAACTTTTTTGCAAAGTGGCTGTACCATTTTACATTCTCACCAGCAGTGAATGGGAGTTCCTGTTTCTCTACATCCTTGCCAGCATTTGGCAGTGTTAGTGTTTTGAATGTTGGCCATTCTAATAGGTGTATAGTGGTAGCTCATGGTTGTTTTACCAAGTGATTTTAAAAACAAACCTGCAAGGTGGATGGCAGTCACATTTCAGGAGATACATGGCTTGTGTTGTGTTCTTTCCAAGTCTCCATGCTAAGTAGAGGGCTTTCCTTTCTCCCTTGCTACTAACTATAGCTTAAGAGCCAAATCACTGATATCTTTGGGTTTGTCTTTTCTTTCCCAGATTAAGAAGGAATCGGGATAGCTTTCCAACCCTGACTGTGGAATAGAATCACCTGGGAAGCTTTTAAAAAGTGTTGTTCCCCAGGTACCACAACAGATTACTTAAATCAAAATCTCTGGGGGTGAGGCTTTGGCATGGTATTTTTTGTCTAAAAGCTTCCCATGAGATTCTAATATGCAGCTTTGATTGAGTCTTACTGGCTTGAGGACCTGTAAGATCTCTTTTCATCCTTAACCTCTGCACCATCCATTCCGCATTTAACAGTCTCCTCCACACTCCCCTTTCGTACATTATATAACAACCACTTGCTAACTGGATCTTCATTCTCAGATACCATAGTACAAGTACTCCAATTTCAATTTTTTATTTCTTTATGTGGCATCATGTTCTCTCCTGCCTTACTACTGAGGAAGTGGAGAGGAGATCTATAGATCCCTTAAGATCACCTAAATATACTATTTATATCAAGAGATAAACCGTCATTTACTTAGAAGAGTTGTAATTCTGTTTGATTAAAAAAAAGTCAGTGATATTAGTATTCCCTTACTTCTTATACAAACAAAATAGTGTTGGACCAGGGCAAATTAATTACCATAGCAAAAGTTACCTTGTTACCCTTTAATGCAGCTCTTTGGTACTGTTACAAATGTGTATGTGTCTGGCCAAGTTGAGTCCTCCACATTGCATGCCAATAATTTGTTTCTCCATGGACAACTTCCTTTCCCATGCCTTTGGAAATTATTTCAAAAAATTTACTTTTCTTCTCTTGACCCCTAGACATACCTTATACTGCATTCTAGGCACATAACCTTGAAGCTTTTTTTTTTTTAATAAGAAACTTGATTAAGTCTACCGTTAACTTCTGACCTTACTACCCACTCACTTATCTGTTTCTGCATGCGTTTGCTCTTTTTTGCTGTATCTGTGGAAGAAAAGTTACTTTCTGCTCTGCATTGCTTATTATTCCTGCTATTGTCTCAATCATATGCCCTCTTACCTTTTCAGAGCCTTTGATTTCTTTTACTCATTTGTATCCAAATGTGGCTCAGAATAAATCTATGTCTTGATCTCTTATTAACTACTTCCACTTGGTTGTTCCACTGGCACTTCAAAAAAGAGTGCAAAAATGCCACCCCATTTTGCTTCGATTGTGATCTCAACAGGAGTAGTCATAAGAAATAAAGGTTCTTCATCAAGCAATACTTCTTGGTCATTAACTACATAAACTGTATATGTAAAGATGCATATGGTACAGTGCTTACCCCCGGAGCAGCTCACAAAACTCTTTGTTAATTGGGCAAATATGATATACGATATATAGTTATCCTACATGCACCCCAGTACACAGTCATCAAAAGAGTAAACAAGCAATGCAGTGTAAAGCACCTAGCACATGGAAGTCATTCCATCCTGCTGCTTATGGAAGAACTGGACTTTGGGCTAAGCCTTAAATCGTTAAACAAATTCCAGGTACTTGTAGGGGTTGGCATTCCCAATAAGCAAACAGCAGTGAGTGAATATGGAACAGAGTTGTAGAAAGAAGTGTTTGAGGATAATGAGCAGGTGTCTATGTTGGTGGGGAGTTCTTCCAGGTTTTAAGAAAGACTCACTCATTTAATTTCCTATAAATTAATTTGCAATGAGGTGTCAATGGCTCAATGATATATGGCCTAGGACATGAAAGGATTTTTCTAGATTAATGCTTCCATTCAAAGGGCTACATCTCTAAAAGTAGTGTTTTCAAATCAGATGGTAGGATGATTTGGGAGTCGGAGAAACTTTTAGCATCATCACTCAAACCATACCACAAAAGATAATTTGGTCAAGTCCCACTGAAAGATGAGCTGATAAAATGTTGGTTTTGAAATTGCTTTTTTATTATTGTTATTATTATTTTTAGCTGTTTGGAAATTCTCTTCCTTCTATGGGGAGGTGAATGAATTTTAAAGTAATATGGTAATTGTATGTGAGTTTGTGTGCTTGTGTTTATGCCCTGGGGCGTCCTAGGTGAAGGGCTCCCTTGAAAAATTCGAAACAAATAAATGAAATGAGAGCTGACCTAAATTTTTGCCTCAAACTGGAACAGAGTTCAAACTTTTGAGGAGGATCAAAAGCTTGATTAACAGTTGTTTATTTGTTTTCAGAGGCTTTGCTTCCCTCCAACTCAAAAAAGTAAAAGTGATCAAACACTACACTCTGAGAGAGACTCTTGTCTCAATATTTCCAACCGGGTTGAAACCAGAAAGTACTTGTGAGGCAATTGGGAAACCCAAGTGACTTGCAGCCTAAGGTCCAAGATTCAAGGGGTTAGGAGGAGTTCAGCTGTGTTTCATGTTGGCATCCAAGGAAAACATAGCAGTAATGTTGTGTTCAGTGGAACTGAGATCCTACAAGGGGAGAAAACATCATTATGTCAAAGAGAAAAAGTACATGGCATTTGTGTTTCCCACCAATGTCTAGGGGAAAGTACATTTATTGATTGGTTGAAAAGCAAAAAAAGACCCCTGGGATGTGTTGAGACCTGTGGGTTAACTTGAGGCAGCTGGCGTAAGGCATGAGCCATGAAGGAGAAGTCAGGGGACTTGGAAATGAGGCCCTCGTCTCACAGCTGTGTGACCTTGGGCATGCTGTGTAGCTCCTACAGAATTCGGTGTCTGAATCTGTAAAGTATTCACTTGTTCAGAAATACCAATGGCTTGTCCTTGTCTTGCAGGACACACTGAAATAGTACTTTCAATTTTTCTGAATTGGGTAAGAACCAATCATACCCTTGAGAACAGTAAAATTCAGAAGTGTGTCTTAAGACATACCAAAATCATTTTTAAAAAGAGATTAAGGGCTGTGAGAGTTTGGGGAAAGGAGGGGGTCATTTGGCTTAACTTCCATGCTTTGGAAGGCTTTATAAAAATAGAATTGAAAGTGGGTAGAGTTTTGGCATAGAGAAATTCATTGGGTGAAAGAAAGGCATTCCAAGCAGAGGTAACAACCATTAAAAAAAAGTTACCATGACAAGAAAAAGTAAGACTTGACATGGCAAATAACAAGGAGGCAAAAATGGGTGCATAAACTGGAGAAGCGTTAGCAGATAACTTTGGAAACATCATTGAAGCCAAAGGATAGCTGCCAGTTTAGATTTTATTTTATATGGAACAGAAGGTGAGCCCATTCCATTAATTTAGGTGAGCAGTGGTACGGCCTCACCAGCACAATGGTTGTGCTTATATAGAAAGGAGATTGTGAGTCTCAGGGTTACGATGGAAGTAGGATCAAGAAGATCTGGCAACTGAATGTGGCCAACAGGTGGGCCAGAGGAGTCAGAGAGCTAAGTCTTCATACTTGAATGACTTGGGAGATGGTGCAGTTAACTTGCGGAATTTGGGATAGTAGCAGGCTTGAGAGAGAAAATGGTGAGTCTGATTAAGTTTGAGGTTAGAAAGACGTCTGGGTGAAGACGGGATTATGAAACATAAGATCAAGAGCTAATGATGGCTTGAGACAACGATGGAGTCATTTGCATTGACATCATTGAAATCATGAAATTACTGGATATTGATGGCCATTATTAAATATATTATCCTGAGTCTGATACCAGCTGTACAGATATTTTCCCTGGGCTTTGTTGATAATTTTCCAGTGGAAGTGTGGCTCTTGACAACTGGACTTTGTCCCTGGAACTTAGACCTTTCTCTACTGAGCTGAATTTCAACACATACATGAGTTCTTCAAGTCTAATCCAGCTTTTGCCTTTCACTGCCTGTTTTGATCTCCCTGGTTTTCATCATGACTCCAATTCATTAAATCCTTGACCTATAGCTCCCATGTTGATAAGAGTTAGAAATGCCTATCAAAATATTTTCAAAAGAAATATCAAAAGAAAAATGGATGTGTCAGGCTTTTGTCTGCATCTTTAGATTTCTGATTTTAGCTCTTCAAATAAAACCTGTGTCTTCAGGATCTGGATGTATCATTTTAATACTTTCCATAAACAATATGCATTTTAATAATGTTGCATTTCCAAAGGACATTCCAGGAAAATTTCAGTGCCAAGAAAACATAAGAAATCCCTTCCCTGTACATATCACATTTTTCCTTTTACATTCTTCTAGAAGGGCTCATATAGATCATATAGATATTTAATAGTCAGAGACATATAAAGAGATAAGATGATACAATTATATGAGGTAGATGACCTGCCTTGAGGCCAGGCTTTAAAATTTTGTAGTTCTGTGACTTTTGATAAATCATGTCAGATTTCAGAGTTGCACCTCAGTAGTGTGAGAATACAATGAGGTATAGCACCATTCTCTGAAAGCTATAAATAACTAAGAAACATAAAATATTGTAACATTTGATAAGGGCAGAATAAAGATAAATTATTCACCATAATCCAGAATATTAGAAGTAGCACTTACATAGTAATTTTATATTTATTTGTATTATTATCATTATTTGATTAATGCTTATAATCAGTATCAGATTTCTAGCTACATGATGAAGAGTCTAAGCCATATTTTGCTCATCATCATAACCCCAATAGTTTGTATTGCAAGTGCCATATAGATAGATGTTAAGTAAAAACTTTTGAATGAATAATTGAATACGTTGTAACTTAAATTTAGTCATTTTAGTGTAATAAAATAAACAATTTAAATTATGAAAACCATTTCCCTTCTAAAATTCAATATAGAGGATTGTACAAATTGTTACAAGAGGAATTTGGATAAAATGTATGGATGAAAAATCTATGGCAGCAAAATGAAGAAGTTTTGAAATGAGAGATGACTGAAAAAACTTTGAGGCCTTAGCCCTGTTTTCCTCTGATTCTGTAGCTAGAATAAACCACCACTGAATTGATCTCTTACTAAATAGTCTTTCTTGTGTTATAATGTTATGTTCCCTTTGCTTTGTTTTTTGTGTGCTACTATGTAAAACATATGTTCTTCGAAGAGCAAATAACACTCACATTTCATCCTCTTTTCTATTACTCCTTGAAGTTTTATCTTCATCTACATAATTTTATTGAATTTGCTCTCAAAGAGTTCCCTGACAGCTTTATAGAACATTTCCCTTGCCTGTGCTGATAACCTCTCCTTTCTTGAATCTCACTTCCTTTGGCTTCTACAATAAATATATTTTTAAAATTTTCCTCCCTTTTTAAACTTTCTTTGTCACCATGTTTTTTTTTTGTTTGTTTCTTTTTTTGCAGTACGCAGGCCTCTCACTGTTGTGGCCTTTCCTGTTGTGGAGCACAGGCTCCGGACGTGCAGGCTCAGGCTGCCATGGCTCACGGGCCTATCTGCTCCACAGCATGTGAGATCTTCCCAGACCGGGGCACGAACCCGTGTCTCCTGCATCGGCAAGTGGACTCTCAACCACTGCGCCACCAGGGAAACCCATCACCATGTTTTTTGACCTTATCCCCAACAACCTCAAATAGAGGGACTCCAAGAATGTCTTCAATCTCTTCTAGTTTTTCTACACAGTCTTCCTTCACCTGCATAGAGCAAGTTTCAGTAGCCACTTGGACATCTTGACATGGGTATATTCATAATATCCCAACTACCTTGGAATATAAATCACCATTCAGCACTCAAACGTGACTCTTTCTCTTCCCCTCTTTTTCCTTCTTCACCCCATATTCAATAAGAGTCCTGCAAGTCTTACTTCTCAGTACCCATTATGTGACTACCATTATTCTGCCCCAACTATCACAGCCCTTGTTCCATTGGGCTTTATTATAATAATAGTGTCTTATTACCTTACCTCTGTTTCATGGGATATACTTCTGCCAAAATGATCAATCTAATATTTAGATCTGCATATGCCTCTCCTCTCCCTACTAAGTCTCTAAAGTGAAAAGTTCTACCATATATGATTTTTAAAAATAAGCCTCCAAACTGTTTTTCAAATCTCCTTTATTTTTACTTTGTAAATTATATAATATGTAATTATTATTATAGCACATATACCATGCACTTCACCCATTCAGAGTGTACTATTCAATGTTTTTTAGTATGTTCACAGCATTGTAACATACACCACAATCAATTTTAGAACATGTTCATCACTTTCAAAAAGAAATGCCATATCCTTTAGCAGTCACCCTATCAATGTCCCCTATCCACCCCCAATCCATAGGGGGCCTATGTAACTATCTACTTCCTATCTCCATAGATTTTCCTATTATGGAAAATATTTTCCTATTTCATAAAGATAAAATCATTTGTATGTGGTCTTCTTTCACTTAGCATGTTTTTAAGGTTCATCCATATTGTAGCATGTATAAGTATTTCATTCCTTTCTATTGTAAAACAATATTCCATTGTATGGATAGACCATTTTTATTTATCATCGGTTGCTAGTCTCCTTTTGCATTATTTTTTCTTCTTGTTATATACTGTACTCTTATCCTTACAATCTTAAATTCCCTTTTCTCAGAATCTTAGACTTGCATGTACCTGCTTTGTTTTAGAGTTAATTGTTTATATTTCTTTCTTTTTTTTTTTTTTTTTTTGCGGTACACAGGGCTCTCACTGTTGTGGTCTCTCCCGTTGCGGAGCACAGGCTCCAGATGCACAGGCTCAGCGGTCATGGCTCACGGGCCCAGCCACTCTGTGGCATGTGGGATCTTCCCAGACTGGGGCACAAACCCGTGTCCCCTGCATCGTCAGAGAGACTCCCAACCACTGCACCACCAGGGAAGCCCAAGAGCTAATTGTTTACATTTCTTAATTTCCAGTAGATTTTAAGACAATTCTTTACTCTTCCTTAGTTGTTATATTCCTAGAATTTTTTTTTTTTCCCCCATGGATGCTCAATTCCATCCAATGGAACTGTATTAGGTCTACTGTTTTCAGTATTTTGAAACTTAGGAATGTTATAAATATAGTAAGTATATTATTATGTGTGTGTGTGTGGGATAGTAAGTATATTACTGTGTGTGTGTATAAAATATAACTGTAAACTATACTACATTGTATATATATTATACGATAGGTTAACTATATTGTATGGTAACTACATACTATAATATAGTGCAGTTTATGCAAAAATAAACACAATCTCTATATATATGTATATATATATAATATACATATATTATATATGTGTGTGTGTGTATATATATATATATATATATATATATATATATATATATAGTATCCATGATGTCCAGATGTTTAAGACTACGATCAGGTACCATATGGTCATTATGCTTATATAATTGATTTGATGCCCTTTATATATGGAATCATATTATTCTTGGCATAAATAAATCCTTGATGATAGATTATCTGTATCAGTTATTTGGAATTCCTTTGCACAAAGGTTTGTCTGTTCTATTTATTTACTTAGATCAGTGTGCATGCATGGATACTCATATTTTGGATTATCACTCAATACTTTGTTTTATTTATTTATTTATTTAGCTCAAATTTTTCCAGTGTTGGCTGTTGAGGATTCTTTCAGAAATGCCTGTGCCCTTTTGGCATTTCCCATCTTTGTTTTTTGTTGTTTGATTGTTTGTTTTAGCACTTCCTTATTTTCTGGCACCACAAGATACTCCAGGCTCATTTTGTATATTCCTTGCCTATGTCATACAATCAGCCATTTCTCCAAGGAGACCTCGGTTCCTCTTGTTGGAGAACAGCATTGAAAACTAACATCTGGGTGCTAGATGTGCTTGTTGCTTCTGAGGTGTGACTGTTTCTAGGTTCTCTCAGTTGACAGTGCAAGAAAATATATGTTTATATATGAACCCATGTATACACACACACACACACATATATATAAACATTTATATGCATAACCATTTGTATCTATATTAAGCTAAACATGAGTTCATACATGTCAAAAGAAATCAGCAGTGATAGATGAAGGGTTTGTACCAGGATCCTAGAATTTTCTAGAAATGAGCAGGTTACAAGTACTGCTCTAAAAGTTAACACCTGTTGCATTTATATTATTTCCCTTTGCTATCATGTCAGTGAAACTTCAGAAGTACATTCTTTGCAACTTGTATAACATTTTCCATTTTTCAGGTTTTACTTATCAGGCTTGTGAGCCAATTCAAACAATGTTTGTCACCCCTATTACCATTTATTTTGCTTTTGGAGCAAACTGAATAAAACAACAAAATGAAAACTGACAGAAAAGAAGAAAAAAAAAGACAAAGATGTCTCCAACTTGAATTCAGTACCACATGGCTCATTCTACGCTCCCTTTTGCCTTGTATGTGTGTAACCTCCCACCGCAATGGTGACAAACCTGGTTCCCACCCACCATCTTCCATGAATTTACTAAATTGTTTGATTCCTGTATACCCATATAGGGGTTTCAAAAATTTTAACCCATACCCTCATGAGAAACAACTTTAGCAACTAGTGTTTGATATTCTCATATATCTCTGTTCCACTGATTGAGTTGGAACAGCAACCCAAAATAAAAGCTAGTCTTAGGCATTTTATAATCTAGAACAGCAGTCCCCAATCTTTTTGGCACCAGGGACCAGTTTTGTGGAAGACGATTTTTCCACAGACTGGCCCAGGTGGGGGATGGTTTCAGGATGATTCAAGCACATTACATTTATTGTGCACTTTATCTCTATTATTATTACATTGTAATATATAATGAAATAATTATACAACTCATCATAATGCAGAATCAGTGGGAGCCCTGAGCTTGTTTTCACCACCACTCACTGATAGGGTTTGGATATGAACCTGCAAGCAATTGATTTATTATGGTCTCTGTGCAGTCAAACCTCTCTGCTTATGATAATCTGTATTTGCAACCACTCCCCAGTGCTAGCATCACTGCCTCAGTTCCACCTCAGATCATCAGGCATTAGATTCTCATAAGGAGCATGCAGCATAGATTCCTCACGTGCAGAGTTCACAGTAGGGTTCACGCTCCTATGAGAATCTAATGCCACCACTGATCTTACAGGAGGTGGAGCTCGGGTGGTAATGTGAGTGATGGGGAGCAGCTGCAAATACAGATGAAGCTTCGCTCACTTGCCTGCCACTCACCTCCTGCTTTGCAGCCTGGTTCTTAACAGGCCACGGACAAGTACCAGTCCGTGGCCCAGGGGTTGGGGACCCCTGATCTAGCAGAACAAGTCCTCCAAGAAAGTCTAAGCTGTAACATACACTGGCCTAGTTTTTTAAATGGGAAAAAATAAGATGCAATTCACCAAAGTATAAAGGATATAAAAAGCATCACAGGTAGGCAAGACCCTGGAAACAATGGAACATTTTCTAACTTAGAGCAGTGCCAGCAACTGACGGTAGATGCGCAAGACCCATTTTGTTAAGTCACTCATGGATTTAGAGTGTTCTCTCACTTTAAACTGAAGTTAATTAATTAGTGCTTCCTCCTAATCTGACAGAGGACCATGAAGTAGAATTCCAGGTCTTTACAAAACCAGAAGTGTTCAACAAGCTCAGGGGGTCCAAGCTTAGGTTCACTTCTTCTTTAAGAAAGTTTTACAGGTGTGACATTAGGTTAGGGGCTGGAGGGCCAGAGAGAATGAGGAAACTAGCCACAGCACTGAGAGGGGCTTACCTAAAATTCCTACAGTCCAGGAGTTATTTTTGATGGATCTTCCCAGGAAAGGCACCTGTTCAAAATAACTGGCTATTTTTTTTTTTTTAGCAAATAGCATCCCATTCATAATTTCTTTTAAAAGTATATCACTTCTGCTAAGGAGGAAACAGAAACTGCCCATTTCAGGATACAACATTATTTTTCATTTCTCCCAGTCCCCTTATTGTGTTTCTTCTTCATGTTCAAATACATCTGGCCTATAGCACAGTTTCTTGTTTATACTGTTGTTCACCTTTCTTTGCACAATTCATGCTAGGTCTCATTAGTAGGATGTTAATCATATAATAGGTGATCTACTAATATCCACTAATATTGAGTGGGAAGCACAATAATTTCATAAGAAAGAGTAATTCAACTTTATAGTTTTTACTCACAGATTTCTCTCATAAAAGGGAAAAATTTCCTTGAGTTTATTTAGATAAGTAGCTTTCTGTCATGAACATTCATAATCCTAAAAGCGAGTTTTTAAGAGTTAGTCCAAAGAATGATATTGTCCTTTGAGTCTCTGAAAGCTGAGTTTACTCATGTTTCCTGCAAGATTTTTTTTTTAATATCATAGGATTTTTCATCATATTTTGGAACTGGTTATATTGTTTAGAAGTCCTCATTGTAAAATAATGGCCCAGCTGCATCAGAATTGACTTGAGGAGATTAAAAAAAAAAAAAAAAAGAGGTTCCAGAGTCATACCTCCAGGGTTTTGGATGCAGCAGGTTTGAGGTAAGCCTTGGAAATCTGTCACTTTAAAAGAGTCTCCCAAGTGTTTCTGATGGGAAGTTGGATCACATCCTGCCTCTTATTCTGCAATAGGTGGTTAGAAACTCTCAAGGCTCTATCCTTCCATTAGCAAGAGGTGTTAGTCCTGAATCAAGTCGTTCTCCACATATGAGTTACACCAGGAGACTGTTCATCTCAGACCTCCTCCAGAGATTGTGTTTGGTTTGCCTTTCTCACTGGTAGTAGCACCAGGCTGTAGGGATGAACTGGATGGCTAAAATGCAAAATTTATATTTGGAAACCATACAAGAGAAAGCCAGTTTCAACACAGATGAGTGATAAGCTTTCCATAGCATAGATTTATCAGGACTTCTCCATCCGTTAACAAAACTGCCTGGTAAATTCTTAATGGCAAATAACTCTAGGTTTTCCAGCATTTGGGGAAGGTGGTTTATAGCCCTTTACATTCTACCTGTGTGCCTTGTGAAGTACAATCCAGTGTTTTCCACACACTTTGCTCTGACAAGCTCTGAGCCCCAGGGAACAGCGCCATCTGCTGATAACCTGGGACATAGCTTACATGAAAACGGTGAGTTGAGTATTTGGAAAAGAGGTACATGTTAATTATTTATTTCCTGGCTTTCTTTCCACTGCTGCTATAACACCCTACTGCCAAGCGCCAGGCGCTCTTAAGGGTGAACACTTCTCTTTGAATGCCTTGGCTTTCGCTAAGGTGTATTTTCACATATTTTTAAGCCTTAGACAGACAACTCTGCTTATAGGTGCTCATTCATGATCCAGGGAAGCTTAGCACTTGGAGTACCAAGAACCAGAGCCAATACGGAACCAAGGACAAGGCGTGGCCCTTTGGCCCATGGCGGCTTTGATGGTTTATGGAGAATGTCCTGGGAGTCTGACTACAAGAGGCTATGGGGAATTTCATTTCCTGAACAGTTTTTCTTTAGGGCCCAACAACAGCAATCCACAGTTTGAAGTTACCATATTTGCCATTTCCTGTCTGACAGGACAAAGTAGATCCCAGGGAAGCCCAATTTTGGTTAGGTTAAGTCCTTTAAGAAATGAGGTGCTACTTTTCCCCTTGGTAGTTTATTTATGTGTTTGTTTTAATGTTAGAGCCCATCCTTTATAATATCTTCCCCAGGACGAGGAAAGGGAAATGTTGAAAAGAAAAACTGTGCGTGTGTGTGTGTGTGTGTGTGTGTTCTAACAAGGCCTTTGAAAGATAAACATTTGATGTAGGGAGATGTTGAAAGTAAGAAAGTCATAAGCAGGTTTCATTCAATTTTTCTAAAAATATTTGGCTTTCAAAATTAAACCCACTTAAAGTTTTCCTCCTTGTATTTTCTTAGTCATTTTGACATATTGTAGGGGGTTTCACTGTGTGATAATAATGTTATTTTTATGTAGGTTTTAATAGTGAAAATGAAATCAGTAGACCTCACTGCCCTCCACACAGCTGAAAGTGCATTTCTCTGCCCAATTCTTCCCACACTCATGAAAAAATACCAAATTTAAAAGTAAAGTTCAGCATTTAAGCTCTTGTGAGGTCCTGTAATATTTGATCACCATGAAAAAAATCTATAGCATATATTACAAATAAGAGTGGGAATAAGTGCAGATGGAACTAATTAGAGTTTTCCAGTTTGATTTCACCATTTGCAAAATAAAACTTTATTTTTGAACTGTGTTTATTTTTTCTGTATTCAAAAAGTATATAATCCAATTTTCACTGCTGCAAGGACAGAAGTGGCATAAACACACTCACATGAAAACTCTTTTTCTAAATTAGCACAATATGGGGCTACTTAATTCCAGGTGCTTTAACTTAAAACTTTGCTAGTTTAAGTAAATCAAATTCGATATTATTATAATAATGATTATTAATAATAGTGAAATGTATTGAGAATACTGTTAGGCTATGTTTCTGGGACTTTTTGTGCAATAATTCATTTAATCCTTACAACAACATTGTGAGTTAGATTCTATTACTCTTTCAATGAGGACATCGAGAGTACCTGGCCGAGGGGTGCATATGTCTAGTAAATGGTGGAGCTGATAGAGATAGAGATACAGATACAGGTATATAGAGTCAGGGCTGGGACTAGAGCCATATGTCCTGAGTATGCTTCCTTAAATTTTTTGCTCTGAGGTGCCTCACCCATATCATCCTAGTCCTGGTCTTGAGATATCTATCAATTTCTCTATCTATCATCTATCTATAGATCCATACTGACAGGTATAGATAGATACATATATACGTGTGTGTGTTTAGAGATAGAGAAAATGAATGAATAGATATGGAGAGGGAGAATAAGGTGAAAAAATATTAATTTGCTGTTTTCTTTTGACTTTCTGTATGTGACTTTCTCCTTGACCAGCCTTCCTGATTACTCAATTCCTGGGGGCTGGTGATCAGATCTGCCTTGCTCTCCAAGAACTTTTAGTTTCATAAGCTAAGTCATACACATGCGTGCACACGTATACCAATGGTTTTAAAGTGCTCAGTGATAGAAAACGTTCCCTTTAGTAGTTGAGAATTGGAGCAAGTTCTTCCACACGAGGGTGTGGAAGAAAGAGGAAAGGCTCTGGTAGAAGAGATAGCATTGTGGACACTCAGGCAGATGGAAATGGGAGGAGAGCATTTCACCAAGGTGAGCTGTCAGTGTGGGGAGCAGGGAAGGGGCGTGTGAAATACTGGAACCCTTTTCAATGTTTTCTCCCTCTTCTCAGTTTTACCTACCTGTCTTTATGCAGTTGAGATAACTTACCTGTCATGGTTTCCTTGGACTGTTTCTCCTCTTTCCTTTGTTAATTTCATGTTAATTTCAGCATGCAGTAATAGAGCACAACACTGAAGTGTTTCAGCTCTGGAGAGACTGCTTCCTGCTGGAGGATTAGGACTGCCACTTTCCAGCTGCATTAATTCAAAAGAAGATGAGAAGGTGAGAAATGAGGCAGGAGCAGGTTTTTGCAGCAAACAAGAAAACAGGGAGAGAATTTCAAGAAAGAGATAGCAGGGAGGTGGAGGGCCACTGACAGACTCAAAGGCTACAGTGAGGACAAAATAGAAAACAGCTGAGAGAAGACCTTTTCCAATATATGGGCCCCATGTGTGATTTTAAATTTCCCAGGAACCACATCAAACAAGAAGCAGGTAAATTTAAGATTAAAAATGGGTTTTAATTAACCTAGTTATCATTTAACATATAATCAAGATAAAAATTTAAGTTTTACATGCTCGATTTTGTACTGTCTTTGAAATCTAGCACATATTCTACACCAACAGCACATCTCAGTTCAAAAGAACCACATGTCAAGTGCTCAGGATCTCCATTTGGTTCTCAGCGGCTGTATTGGATGACCCTGATTTAGACAACAGTGAGAAAGCATAGGTGGAGAAGTGAGACTGGAAGTCAAATTCTGAAGACTTAGGAGAGACTGGATGGTAAGGATGTAGGAGCAGAGAATGTGAGCTTCTCTTTTCAGACACTTAAAGGGCAAAGAATTGAGACTACTTTTTATTTTTTTGTTTCTATTTTATTTTTTAATTGAAGTATAGTTAATTTAGTTTCAGTTGTACAGCAAAGTGATTCGTTATACATACACATATATATGTATTCTTTTTCAGATTATTTTCCATTATAGGCTATATAGGATATTTTCCATTATAGGCTATTAAAACATATTGAGTATATATACTAGGTCCTTGTTGTTTATCTATTTTATATTTAATACTGGGTATACGTTAATCCCAAACTCCTAATTTATCTCCTCCACCCATTCTCTTTTTTTGGTAACCATAAGTTTGTTTCCTATGTCTGTGAGTCTATTTCTTTTTCTTTTTTTTTTTAACATCTTTATTGGAGTATAATTGCTTTACCATGGTGTGTTAGTTTCTGCTTTATAACAAAGTGAATCAGCTATACATATACATATATCCCTATATGTCCTCCCTCTTGCATCTCCCTCCCACCCTCCCTATCACACCCCTCTAGGTGGTCACAAAGCACCGAGCTGATCTCCCTGTGCTATGTGGCTGCTTCCCACTAGCTATCTATTTTACATTTCGTACTGTATATATATCCATGCCACCCTCTCACTTCGTCCCAGCTTACGCTTCCCCCCACTATGTCCTCAAGTCGACTCTCTACATCTGCGTCTTTACTCCTGTCCTGCCCCTAGGTTCTTCAGAACCATTTTGTTTAGATCCCATATATATGTGTTAGCATAAGGTACTTGTTTTTCTCTTTCTGACTTACTTCACTCTGTATGACAGTCTCTAGGTCCATCCATCTCAGTACAAATAACTCAATTTCGTTTCTTTTTATGGCTGAGTAATATTCCATTGTATATATGTGCCACATATTCTTTATCCATTCATCTGTTGATGGACACTTAGGTTGCTTCCATGTCCTGGCTATTGTCAATAGAGCTTCAATGAACATTGTGGTACATGACTCTTTTGGAATTATGGTTTTCTCAGGGTATATGCCCAGTAGTGGGATTACTGGGTCATATGATAGTTCTATTTTTAGTTTTTTAAGGAACTTCCATACTATTCTCCATAGTGGTTGTACCAATTTACATTCCCACCAACAGTGCAAGAGGGTTCCCTTTTCTCCACAACCTCTCCAGCATTTATGGTTTATGGATTTTTTGATGCTGGCCATTCTGACTGATGTGAGGTGATACCTCATTGTAGTTTTGATTTTACATTTCTTTAATGATTAGAGATGTTGAGCATCCTTTCATGTGTTTGTTGGCAATCTGTATATCGTCTTTGGAGAAATGTCTATTTAGGTCTTCTGCCCATTTTTGGATTGGGTTGTTTGTTTTTTTGATATTGAGCTGCATGAGCTGCTTGTAAATCTTGGAGATTAATCCTTTGTCAGTTGGTTCATTTGCAAATATTTTCTCCCATTCTGAGGGTTGTCTTTTCATCTTGTTTATGGTTTCCTTTGCTGTGCAGAAGCTTTTAAGATTCATTAGGTCCCATTTGTTTATTTTTGTTTTTATTTCCATTTCTTTAGGAGGTTGGTCGAAAAGGATCTTGCTGTGATTTATGTCATAGAGTGTTCTGCCTATGTTTTCCTCTAAGAGTTTTATAGTGTCTGGCCTTACATTTAGGTCTTTAATCCATTTTGAGTTTATTTTTGTGTATGGTGTTAGGGAGTCTATTTCTGTTTTGTAAATAAGTTCATTTGTATCATTTTTTTAGATTCCACAAACAAGTGATATCATATGATATCATAAACTAGTTTTTAAATACTTCTCTTAAGATAACCGAGGTGAGGTTCATGGAAAGGGTCAACACATGAAGAATGAAAACCTAAAGACATGAGGGAGAAGTTGTGAGGCAAGCATTCTCCACTGAGGGTGAGACCTAGAGTGTCCGGGACCACCACCATGAGTGTTTTGGTTCTGCATTTTGCTCTTGTCTTCAACAGGCCTGCTTCCCTCACAAGTTAACTAAATGCCTTCCTGGAGGCATTAGGGTTTGCCCCTCTTAAGGGCCCGGGTGGCCAAGTTTAACTTGACAAATGAGAGATTCTTTTTTGTGAGAAGAGATGATTTGTTGTGAGTATGTCGGTTTTATTCTGAAAACCCAGAGTTTGAGTAGGTTATCTCCTGTTTCCATTGTCTTAGATTCACCCATCATCCATTCATCTACTCATGCTTGAACAATATAAAATATTTTTTGAATTCTTACTAATTTTTTCCTCAAAAACTTCTAGTAAATGCAGTAATTCTTTCCTTCTTTCATTCATAACCTTAAATGAGCCCCCTCACTCACTTTCTTTTGTCTCTTTTTCCATCAATAGGACCAACTTAAGGCAAATTTTTAAAATGATGAATTTGATTTTTGGCATCTTTCCATCTTGTTTTATGCACCCTCTGTTTTCTAGTGTGAACTTATCCTTTTTGACCTTGCCCCAAGATCTATGTCATCTGAACACAGTGGTTCAGCACCACTGTGTCAACACTGCCACCATCTTTCATACCAACACCACCATCAACAACAACAATTAAACTTTTCTGGTTCTACTGGAAACTCCACTACTTATTAGGAGAAAAAACAGAGGAAGTAAATGTAAATCAATGATTTTGATGCCTTTAACTTTTCCAGAAGCACTGGTATTCTAAAAAGAGAATGGTCATTAACACACATGGATCTCTGTTTGTTGAACAACAAAGTGAATGACAATATCTTCTTCTCCAGCATTTATATATTTTCAGGTATGTACCAAGTTGAATGAATCTTAGAGTAAACACCTGTATACCTACCACCTAGATACTACCGGTATCATTTTGTTATATTGCTTTCTCGCATATCTGTGCATTTGTCTCTCTATTCTTCAATTAATCCATATTATTTGCCTGTGCATTTCAAAGTAAATTGCTTTATGCAGACATCAAGATACATTCCCCTAAACACTTTAGCAAGCATATCATTAACTAGATTTCAACATTTGTTTTGAGATAAAATTTACATGCAATGCAATGCAATAGAATCATAAATGTATTTTGTTACTTAACTTTGATAAATTCAAACAACCGTGTAGCTCAAGTCTCTGTCCAGATTGAGAACATTACCACCATCCTGGAAAGTTCTCTAAGAGCAGTAATTCTCCTGATTTTTTTTCCACCATAGATTTATTCTAGACTTTCATATAAATGAGGCTTCTTTCATTCAACATGTGATTTTTGAGATTCAGACAATATCATGTATTTTATTTTATTTTATTTTATTTATTTATTTATTTAACATCTTTGTTGGGGTACAATTGCTTTACAATGGTGTGTTAGTTTCTGCTTTATAACAAAGTGAATCAGTTATACATATACATATGTTCCCATATCTCTTCCCTCTTGCATCTCCCTCCCTTCCACCCTCCCTATCCCACCCCTCCAGGCAGTCACAAAGCACCGAGCCAATATCCCTGTGCCATGCGGCTGCTTCCCACTAGCTATCTACCTTACGTTTTTTTTTTTTTTTTTTTTTTTTTTTTTCACAGTTTTTTCTTGTTTTTTTTTTTTTTTTTTTTTTTTAACATCTTTATTGGGGTATAATTGCTTTACAATGGTGTGTTAGTTTCTGCTTTATAACAAAGTGAATCAGTCATACATAAACATATGATCCCATATGTCTTCCCTGTTGCGTCTCCCTCCCTCCCACCCTCCCCATCCCACCCCTCCAGGCTGTCACAAAGCACCGAGCCAATATCCCTGTGCCATGCGGCTGCTTCCCACTAGCTATCTACCTTACTGCGTTTGTTAGTGTGTATATGCCCATGACTCTCTCTCGCCCTGTCACAGCTCACCCTTCCCCTTCCCCATAACCTCAAGTCCGTTCTCTAAGAGGTCTGCGTCTTTATTCCTGCTTTACCCCTAGGTTCTTCATGACATTTTTTTCTTAAATTCCATATATATGTGTTAGCATACGGTATTTGTCTTTTTCTTTCTGACTTACTTCACTCTGTATGACAGACTCTAGGTCTATCCACCTCATTACAAATAGCTCAATTTCGTTTCTTTTTATGGCTGAGTAATATTCCATTGTATATATGTGCCACATCTTCTTTATCCATTCATCCGATGACGGGCACTTAGGTTGTTTCCATCTCCGGGCTATTGTAAATAGAGCTGCAATGAACATTTTGGTACATGACTCTTTTTGAATTTTGGTTTTCTCAGGGTATATGCCCAGTAGTGGGATTGCTGGGTCATATGGTAGTTCTATTTGTAGTTTTTTAAGGAACCTCCATACTGTTCTCCATAGTGGCTGAACCAATTCACATTCCCACCAGCAGTGCAAGAGTGTTCCCTTTTGTCCACACCCTCTCCAGCATTTATTGTTTCTAGATTTTTTGATGATGGCCATTCTGACTGGTGTGAGATGATATCTCATTGTAGTTTTGATTTGCATTTCTCTAATGATTAAAGATGTTGAGCATTCTTTCATGTGTTTGTTGGCAGTCTGTATATCTTCTTTGGAGAAATGTCTATTTAGGTCTTCTGCCCATTTTTGGATTGGGTTGTTTGTTTTCTTGTTATTGAGCTGCATGAGCTGCTTGTAAATTTTGGAGATTAATCCTTTGTCGGTTGCTTCATTTGCAAATATTTTCTCCCATTCTGAGGGTTGTCTTTTGGTCTTGTTTACGGTTTCCTTTGCTGTGCAAAAGCTTTGAAGTTTCATTAGGTCCCATTTGTTTATTTTTGTTTTTATTTCCATTACTCTAGGAGGTGGGTCAGAAAGGATCTTACTTTGATTTATGTCATAGAGTGTTCTGCCTATGTTTTCCTCTAAGAGTTTGATAGTTTCTGGCCTTACATTTAGGTCTTTAATCCATTTTGAGCTTATTTTTGTGTATGGTGTTAGGGAGTGATCTAATCTCATACTTTTACATGTACCTGTCCAGTTTTCCCAGCACCACTTATTGAAGAGGGTGTCCTTTCTCCATTGTACATTACTGCCACCTTTATCAAAGATAAGGTGTCCATATGTGCATGGGTTTATCTCTGGGCTTTCTATCCTGTTCCATTGATCTATCTTTCTGTTTTTGTGCCAGTACCATACCGTCTTGATGACTGTAGCTTTGTAGTATAGTCTGAAGTCAGGGAGCCTGATTCCTCCAGTTCCTTCTTTCGTTCTCAAGATTGCTTTGGCTATTCGGGGTCTTTTGTGTTTCCATACAAATTGTGAAAGTTTTTGTTCTAGTTCTGTGAAAAATGCCAGTGGTAGTTTGATAGGGATTGCATTGAATCTATAGATTGCTTTGGGTAGTAGAGTCATTTTCACAATGTTGATTCTTCCAATCCAAGAACATGGTATATCTCTCCATCTATTTATATCATCTTTAATTTCTTTCATCAGTGTCTTATAATTTTCTGCATACAGGTCTTTTGTCTCCTTAGGTAGGTTTATTCCTAGATATTTTATTCTTTTTGTTGCAATGGTAAATGGGAGTGTTTTCTTGATTTCACTTTCAGATTTTTCATCATTAGTATATAGGAATGCCAGAGATTTCTGTGCATTAATTTTGTATCCTGCCACTTTACCAAATTCATTGATTAGCTCTAGTAGTTTTCTGGTAGCATCTTTAGGGTTCTCTATGTATAGGATCATGTCATCTGCAAACAGTGACAGCTTTACTTCTTCTTTTCCAATTTGGATTCCTTTTATTTCCTTTTCTTCTCTGATTGCTGTGGCTAAAACTTCCAAAACAATATTGAATAATAGTGGTGAGAGTGGGCAACCTTGTCTTGTTCCTGATCTTAGTGGAAATGCTTTCAGTTTTTCACCATTGAGGATGATGTTTGCTGTGGGCTTGTCATATATGGCCTTTATTATGTTGAGGAAAGTTCCCTCTATGCCTACTTTCTGCAGGGTTTTTATCATAAATGGGTGTTGAATTTTGTCAAAAGCTTTCTCTGCATCTATTGAGATGATCATATGGTTTTTCTCCTTCAATTTGTTAATATGGTTTATCACATTGATAGATTTGCGTATATTGAAGAATCCTTGCATTCCTGGAATAAACCCCACTTGATCATGGTGTATGATCCTTTTAATGTGCTGTTGGATTCTGTTTGCTAGTATTTTGTTGAGGATTTTTGCATCTATGTTCATCAGTGATATTGGCCTGTAGTTTTCTTTCTTTGTGACATCCTTGTCTGGTTTTGGTATCAAGGTGATGGTGGCCTCGTAGAAGGAGTTAGGGAGTGGTCCTCCCTCTGCTATATTTTGGAAGAGTTTGAGAAGGATAGGTGTTAGCTCTTCTCTAAATGTTTGATAGAATTCGCCTGTGAAGCCATCTGGTCCTGGGCTTTTCTTTGTTGGAAGATTTTTAATCACAGTTTCAATTTCAGTGCTTGTGATTGGTCTGTTCATATTTTCTATTTCTTCCTGATTCAGTCTTGGCAGGTTGTGCATTTCTAAGAATTTGTCCATTTCTTCCAGATTGTCCATTTTATTGGCATAGAGTTGCTTGTAGTAATCTCTCATGATCTCTTTTATCTCTGCAGTGTCAGTTGTTACCTCTCCTTTTTCATTTCTAATTCTATTGATTTGAGTCTTCTCCCTTTTTTTCTTGATGAGTCTGGCTAGTGGTTTATCTATTTTGTTTATCTTCTCAAAGAACCAGCTTTTAGTTTTATTGATCTTTGCTATTGTTTCCTTCATTTCTTTTTCATTTATTTCTGATCTGATTTTTATGATTTCTTTCCTTCTGCTAGCTTTGGGGTTTTTTTGTTCTTCTTTCTCTAATTGCTTGAGGTGCAAGGTTAGGTTGTTTATTCGAGATGTTTCCTGCTTCTTAAGGTGGGCTTGTATTGCTATAAACTTCCCCCTTAGAACTGCTTTTGCTGCATCCCACAGGTTTTGGGTCGTTGTGTCTCCATTGTCATTTGTTTCTAGGTATTTTTTGATTTCCTCTTTGATTTCTTCAGTGATCTCTTCATTATTAAGTAGTGTATTGTTTAGCCTCCATGTGTTTGTATTTTTTACAGATCTTTTCCTGTAATTGATATCTAGTCTCATGGCGTTGTGGTCAGAAAAGATACTTGATACAATTTCAATTTTCTTAAATTTACCAAGGCTTGATTTGTGACCTAAGATATGATCTATCCTGGAGAATGTTCCATGAGCACTTGAGAAAAATGTGTATTCTGTTGTTTTTGGATGGAGTGTCCTATAAATATCAATTAAGTCCATCTTGTTTAATGTATCATTTAAAGCTTGTGTTTCCTTATTTATTTTCATTTTGGATGATCTGTCCATGGGTGAAAGTGGGGTGTTTAAGTCCCCTACTATGAATGTGTTACTGTCGATTTCCCCTTTTATGGCTGTTAGTATTTGCCTTATGTATTGAGGTGCTCCTATGTTGGGTGCATAAATATTTACAATTGTTATATCTTCTTCTTGGATCGATCCCTTGATCATTATGTAGTGTCCTTCTTTGTCTCTTTTAATAGTCCTTATTTTAAAGTCTATTTTGTCTGATATGAGAATTGCTACTCCAGCTTTCTTTTGGCTTCCATTTGCATGGAATATCTTTTTCCATCCCCTTACTTTCAGTCTGTATGTGTCTCTAGGTCTGAAGTGGGTCTCTTGTAGACAGCATATATAAGGGTTTTGTTTTTGTATCCATTCAGCTAATCTGTGTCTTTTGGTGGGAGCATTTAGTCCATTTACATTTAAGGTAATTATCGATATGTATGTTCCTATTCCCATTTTCTAAATTGTTTTGGGTTCGTTATTATAGGTCTTTTCCTTCTCTTGTGTTTCTTGCCTAGAGAAGATCCTTTAGCATTTGTTGTAAAGCTGGTTTGGTGGTGCTGAACTCTCTCAGCTTTTGCTTGTCTGTAAAGGTTTTAATTTCTCCATCAAATCTGAATGAGATCCTTGCTGGGTAGAGTAGTCTTGGCTGCATGTTTTTCTCCTTCATCACTTTCAGTATGTCCTGCCACTCCCTTCTGGCTTGTAGGGTTTCTGCTGAGAGATCAGCTGTTAACCTTATGGGGATTCCCTTATGTGTTATTTGTTGTTTTTCCCTTGCTGCTTTTAATATGCTTTCTTTGTATTTAATTTTTGACAGTTTGATTAATATGTGTCTTGGCGTATTTCTCCTTGTATTTATCTTGTATGGGACTCTCTGTGCTTCCTGGACTTGATTAACTATTTCCTTTCCCATATTAGGGAAGTTTTCAACTATAATCTCTTCAAATATTTTCTCAGTCCCTTTCTTTTTCTCTTCTTCTTCTGGAACCCCTATAATTCGAATGTTGGTGCGTTTAATGTTGTCCCAGAGGTCTCTGAGACTGTCCTCAGTTCTTTTCATTCTTTTTTCTTTATTCTGCTCTGCAGTAGTTATTTCCACTATTTTATCTTCCAGGTCACTTATCCGTTCTTCTGCCTCAGTTATTCTGCTATTGATCCCATCTAGAGTACTTTTAATTTCATTTATTGTGTTGTTCATCATTGCTTGTTTCATCTTTAGTTCTTCTAGGTCCTTGTTAACTGATTCTTGCATTTTGTCCAATCTATTGTCCATTCTATCTCCAAGATTTCGGATCAACCTTACTATCATTATTCTGAATTCTCTTTCAGGTAGACTGCCTATTTCCTCTTCATTTGTTAGGTCTGGTGCATTTTTATCTTGCTCCTTTATCTGCTGTGTGTTTTTCTGTCTTCTCATTTTGCTTATCTTACTGTGTTTGGGGTCTCCTTTTTGCAGGCTGCAGGTTTGTGGTTCCTCCTGTTTTTGATGTCTGTCTCTAGTGGCTAAGGTTGGTTCAGTGGGTTGTGTAGGCTTCCTGGTGGAGGGGGCTAGTGCCTGTGTTGTGGTGGATGAGGCTGGATCTTGGCTCTCTAGTGGGCAGGTTCACGTCTGGTGGTGTGTTTGGGGGTGTCTGTGGCCTTATTATGATTTTAGGCAGCCTCTCTGCTAATGGGTGGGGTTGTGTTCCTGTTTTGCTAGTTGTTTGGCATAGGTTTTCCAGCACTGTGGCTTGCTGGTCGTTGAGTGAAGCTGGGTGCTGGTGTTAAGATGGAGGTCTCTGGGAGATTTTCGCCGTTTGATATTATGTGGAGCTGGGAGGTCTCTTGTTGATCAGTGTCCTGCAGTTGGCTGTCCTACTTCAGAGGCAGAGCCCTGCCTCCTGGCTGGAGCACCAAAAGCTTTTCATCCACAGGCTCAGGATAAAAGGGAGAAAAAGTAGAGGGAATTAGTAGAAGTATGAGGAAAGAAAGAAGGAAAGGAGGGTAGGAAGGAAGGAAGAAAGAAAGAAAGAAGCAAAGAAGGAAAGAAGGCAAGAAGGAAAGAAAGGAGGGAGGGAGGGAGGAAGGAAGGAAGGAGGGAAAGAAGGAAAAAAGACAGAAAGAAAGAAGATACAGTAAAAATAAAATACAGTATAATAAAGTTATTGAATTAAAAACTTCTTATTTAGAAAAAAAAAAGGGACGGAAAGAACCTAGGACAAATGTTGGAAGCAAAGCTATACAGACAAAATCTTACACAGAAGCATACACATACACCCTCACTAAAAGAGGTAAATGGGGAAAAATCCTAAATCTTGCTGTCAGATACCACCTCCTCAATTTGGGATGATTCGTTGTCTAAAAGAGGGAAGGAAGGACGGAAAGAAAGAAAGAAAGAACGAAGGTAAAGTATAATAAGGTTATTAAAATTAATTATTAAGAAAAAAAATTAAAAAAAAAACATGGACGGATAGAACCCTAGGACAAATGGTGGAAGCAAGACTATACAGACAAGATCTCACACAGAAGCATACACATACACATTCACAAAAAGAGGAAAGGGGAAAAAATCATAGATCTTGCTCCTAAAGTCCACTTCCTTAATTTGGGATGATTGGTTGTCTATTCAGGTATTCCACAGATGCAGGGTACATCAAGTTGATTGTGGAGCTTTAATCCGCTGTTTCTGAGGCTGCTGGGAGGGATTTCCCTTTCTCTTCTTTGTTCTCACAGCTCCCAGGGCTAAGCTTTGGATTTGGCCCTGCCACTGCGTATAGATCGCTGGAGGGCGTCTGTTTTTTGCTCAGACAGGATAGGGTTAAAAGAGCCGCTGATTGGGGGCTCTGGCGCACTCAGGCCGGCGGGGACGGAGGGGCACAGAGTGCGGGGCGGGCCTGCGGTGGCAAAGGCCGGCGTGACTTTGCACCAGCCTGAGGCGCGCTGTGCGCTCTCCCGGGGAAGTTGTCCCTGGATCTCGGGAACCCGGCAGTGGCGGGTTGCACAGGCTCCGCGGAAGAGGGGTGTGGAGAGTGACCTGTGCTCGCACACAGGCCCCTTGGTGGCAGCAGCAGCAGCCTTAACGTCTCCCGCCCGCCTCTGGGGTCCGCGCTTTTAGCCGCGGCTTGCGCCCGTCTCTGGAGTCCGCGCCCTCAGCCGCGGCTCGCGCCCGTCTCTGGATTCCGCGCTTTCAGCCGCGGCTCGCGCCCGTCTCTGGTTTCCGCGCTTTCAGCCGCGGCTCGCGCCCGTCTCTGGTTTCCGCGCTTTCAGCCGCGGCTCGCGCCCGTCTCTGGATTCCACGCTTTCAGCCGCGGCTCGCGCCCGTCTCTGGATTCCGCGCTTTCAGCCGCGGCTCGCGCCCGTCTCTGGGGTTCGCGCTTTTAGTCGCGGCTCGCGCCCGTCTCTGGAGTTCCTTTAAGCAGCGTTCTTAAACCCCTCTCCTCACGCCCCAGGAAACAAAGAGGGAAGGAAAAGTCTCCTGCCTCTTCTGCTGGTGCAGGCTTTTCCCCGGACTCCCTCCCGGCTAGCTGTGGTGCACTAACCCCTTCAGGCTATGTTCAAGCCGCCAACCCCAGTCCTCTCCCTGCGCTCCGGCCTCAGCTCTCAGCCCCGCCCGCCCCGGCGGGTGAGCAGACAAGCCTCTCGGGCTGGTGAGTGCCGGTCGGCACCGATCCTCTGTGCGGGAATCTCCCCGCTTTGCCCTCCGCACCCGTTGCTGTGCACTCCGCAGCTTCGAAGCTCCCCCCTCCGCCTCCCGCAGTCTCCGCCCGCGAAGGGGCTTCCTAGAGTGTGGAAACTTTTCCTCCTTCACAGCTCCCTCCCACTGGTGCAGGTGCCGTCCCTATTCTTTTGTCTCTGTTTTTTCTTTTGCCCTACCCAGGTACGTGGGGAGTTTCTTGCCTTTTGGGAGGTCTGAGGTCTTCTGCCAGCCTTCAGTAGGTGTTCTGTAGGAGTTGTTCCACGTGTAGATGTATTTCTGGTGTATCTGTCGGGAGGAAGGTGATCTCCGCGTCTTACTCTTCCGCCATCTTCCCGAAACTCTACCTTACGTTTTTTAGTGTATATATGTCCATGCCTCTCTCTCGCCCTGTCACAGCTCACCCTTCCCCCTCCCCATATCCTCAAGTCCGTTCTCCAGTAAGTCTGTGTCTTTATTCCTGTCTTACCCCTAGGTTCTTCATGACATTTTTTTCCTTAAATTCCATATATATATATATCATGTATTTTAGACAGAGCGCTCCCATCCCTGCCCCTGCTCCTGCCCTCCTGGAGGAGCTCACACCTCCTCCTCTCACCTCTTCTTGCTCCTTACCCCACCTCCTGCTCAGTATCTGCTTTGGTTTTTGCTAATAAATCAAGTTTGTTGTAAAGTTCTAACTGTTGCTGTTGCTCTTATTTTGAATTCCTACAGGACTTGCTTAACATCAGAATGCTTACATATCAGAACAATTTTTCATATTATATCATTTAAGTAGTATTATTAATTTTCTTTTTTGGATATCTCCATTTAGCATATATAAAGAAGACATGGAAAATGACTGGGAGAGAAAGGATCCATGTTATATACTGTGACCTGATGATGTGATCTCATTGAGCATTAGGGGTCTGATGATGGTCTGGTTTCCTCATGAGCAGAGCTGCAGCATGCACCCTGCCCCAAACTAGATAAGCTATCACTTGTCTCTGGCCAGAATTGGCCAAGATCTTGAGGAAGGTGACGGATGCTGCCAAGCTCCTATGCAGAGATATGAACTATGGCTAGGAACGACTCCTTCCTTGCTAAGAGATGGCATGTGTTAGGGATGGGCCAGGAGAGTGGATGACTGTCAACCCATAATTGTATAATTCAAGGGCTGCCCTCAACAGCAAGTGATTACTTCTGACATCATAGACCAACCAATGTCTTTGTGATGCTCTAACCCCCAATGCCTCCTGTTACATTGAGTCAGTCAAGAAGAGCAAGTCTCTCCAGATTGAACAGGGGAAATTTGGGATAAGCACCTACTGAGAAACTTAAGCTTTGATCTCAAGAAATGAAAATAAAAAGGATCAGCAAGAATATTTCAGGAGCCTTAAACATGATCTTTTCTTAAGCATCTTGCTTCCCATTTAATTTAATTATCATAGCTCCAAGGTTATGTTTTGCAAAAGGATTTAGAGACATATTTTAAATGTTATATATATGTCTGTATATTTTCATTTTCTTCTTCTTGTAATTTGTTGGCATGAAATCAAAGATTATTATAAGAATGTCTTTCATTTAGGGTGAGAGCAGTTATCTTTGTTTCCTTTCTTGATCTCATCAGATCAGAGTGGGTTTTACTAGAGTGAAATCATAGCTTTATTAGTCATATCCTAATGCTAGGAATGACCATGCCCTTGTGAGTGACTACAATGAATGGAGATTAGACTTAAAACGTAAATCTCAGACTTGTGGGTATTTTCTTCTCCATTTTTTTTTTTTTTAATATATCAGAAAGGAAAGATTTAACTCACTGGAGTTATTTTAAGAAAATCAATTTCCATAAAAATTGCTCACTCATAAATTTATACTTCTCTTCCCCTCACTGCATAATTGGTTTCCAATGTTCAGCTTAGCTCTCTGCTCCATGGTTTCGTAAAACTTTTATTCCTGGTATTTTTCTGGTCAAGCCATTCTTCTGCTAAAAGACCTGGCAGCTCTTCATTGCCTGAAGGATAAATTCCAAAATTCTTAGTGTGGCATTCAAGGCTTTTCAGAAGCTGGCCCCAAACTATTTTTCTAACTTTACTTCTCCCTGGGCATTCTTGCCCAGTTTCCTCCCATTTCCTTCCCAGTTCCTATAATTCTTGCATTCTTTTGTCGCTTCCCTATGTGCAAAGGATTTTTTTGTGTGTGTGCAGTTTTCTACCACCACAGTTAGATGAGTATGTGTCTGTCCGCTTATGTTACTGGCGCCTCCTATGTCAGAAGATAATCTACAATCTACTCACTGTTTTATAGGATTTTTTAAAATTGTAATAAAATAAACATAACATAAAATTTACCATCTTAATCATTTTTAAGTGTACAGTTCAGTGCATTAAATGCATCCACATTGCATTAAATACATCCACATTGTTACACAATCGTCATCACCATGCATCTCAAGAATTTTGCATCATCCTAAACTGGAACTCTGTACCCATTAAACAATTACTCTCCATTCCCCCCTCCCTCCAGCCCCTGGTAACTTCTATTGCACCTCCTGTCTCTATGAATTTGAATGCTTTATATACCTCATATAAAGGCAATCATACAATATTTTTGCCATTTGTGTCTGGCTTATTTCTCTTAGTATAATGCCTTCAAGGTTCATCCATACTGTATCAGAATTTCCTTCCCTTTTAAGGTTCAGTAATATTCCATTGTATGTACATTATAGCACATTTTGTCTATCCATTCATTCACTGATGGACATTAGGGTAGTTTCCACTTCAGGACTATAATGAATAATGCAGTGAATATTGGTGTACTGTTTGAGTCCCTGCTATCAATTCTTTTGTGTATATGTCCAGAAGTGGAATTGTGGATCAAAAGTGGATCAAATGGTAGTTTTATGTTTAATTTGTTGAAGAACTGCCATACTGTTTCTACAGTGGCTCTACGATTTTACATTCTCATCAACAGTGTACAAAGTTTCCAATATTTCCACATCCATGGCAAGCCTTGTTTTCTGGTTTTGTTTTTTACAATAGCCATCCTAATGGATATGAAATAGTACCTCATTATGGTTTTGACGTGCATTTCCCTAATAATTAGTGATGTTGAGCATCTTTTCATGTGCTTATTGGTCTTCTTTGGAGAAATGTCTATTCAAGTCCTCTGACCATTTTTTCAGTTGGATTGTTTGCTTTTTTGTTGTTGAGTTTTAAGAGTTTTCTATACCTTCTGGATATTAATCCCTCATGAGATATGTGATTTGCAAATATTTTCTCCCATTCTATGAGTTGCCTTTTTAATCTGTTGATAGTGTCCTTCAATGCAAAAAAGTTTTTAATTTTGACAAAGTCCTATCTATTTTTCTGTTGTTTTTGCCTGTGTTTTGGTGTCATATTCAAGAAATCATTGCCACATCCTTTGTCATGAAGATTTTCCTCTACGTTTTCTTCTAAAAGTTTTACAGTTTTAGACCTTACTTTTAGGTCTTTGATCCATTTCAAGTTAGTTTTTGTATATGGTATAAGGTAAGGGTCCCACTTCATTCTTTTGCATGTGGACATCCAGTTTTCCCAGCATCATTTGTTGAAAAGATGGTCCTTTCCCAATCAAATGGTCTGGGAACCCTTGTTGAAAATTATTTGATCATATATACAAGGGTTTATTTCTGTACTCTCAGTTCTATTCCATTGGTCTACATGTTTACCTTTACACAAGCATCATTGTTTTGATTACTGTAACTTTATAGCAAATTTCAAAATCAAGAAGTGTGAATCCTCCAACTTTGTTCTTTTACAAGATTGTTTTGGCTTTTGGGGGATCCTTTGAGATTCCATATGAATTTTAAGATGAATTTTTCTATTTTTGCAAAAAAACTGTTGGGCTTTTGATAGGGATTGGATTGAATCTGCAGATTGCTTTGTGTAGTATGACATCCTAATAATATTAATCTTCCAATCCATGAACAGCATGTCTTTCCATTTATTTATGTCTTTTTTAACTTTTCAGCAATGTTTTGTATTTTGTGTCTTTCACTTCCTTGGTAAAAAATTCCCAAGTATTTTATTCCTTTTGATACTATTGTAAATTAATTGTTTTATTAATTTCCTTTTCAGGTAGCTCATTATTAGTGTATAAAAATGTAATTGATTTTGTTTGCTGGTTTTGTATCCTGCTACCTTGTTTAATTTGCATATTAATTCTATTTTTTTTGGTGGAATCTTTAAGGTTTTCCACATATAAGATCATGTCATCTGAGAACATAAATAATTTTCCTTCTTCTTTTCCAATTTGGATGGCTTTTATTTCTTTTTCTTGTCTAAATTTTCTGGCTGGCACTTCTAGTACAGTGTTAAGTAGAAGTGGTAAAAGTGGGTTTTTTCTTTATGTTAGAGGAAAATCTTTCAGTCCTTCAACATCAAGTGTGATTTAGCTGTGAGTTTGCATATATGACCTTTATTATGTTGAGTTAGTTTCTATTTCTGGTTTGTTGAATTTTTTTTTTTTTAACATGAAAGGGTATTGAATTTTGTCAATTGCTTTTTCTGTATATATTGAGATTATCTTATGGCTTTTTCCTTCATTCTATTAATGTGGTGCATTCCACTGATTTATTTGTATTTTGAATTACCTTACATTCTAGGAATAAATTCCACATGGTCATGGTGTATAATCATTTCTATATGCTGATGAATTCAGTGTTCTGGTATTTTGTTGAAGGTTTTTGCATCATTGTTTATAACATATTGTGTTTCTCTTCTTGTAATGTCTTTGTGTGGCTTTGGTATCAGGGTAATGCTGGCCTCATAGAATGAGTTAGGAAGTGTTCCCTCCTGTTAGACTTTTTAGAAGAGTTTAAGGAGGATTAGTGTTTGTCTTTACATAAATGTTTGGTAGCATTCACCAGTGAAGCAATCAGTTCCAGGGCTTTTCTTTGTTGAGAGGTTATTGATTACTGATTCAATTTCCTTACTAGTTATGGCTCTATTCAGATTTTCTATTTCTTTGTGATTCAGTCTTGGTATGTTTCTAGGACTTTGTGCATTTCATCTAGGTTACCCAAGTCATTGGCGTACAATTTTTCACAGTACTCTTTTATACTCCTTTTCATTTCTGTAGATTTGGTAGTACTCTACCACTTTCATTTCTGATTTTAGTAGTTTGAGAGAGAACATTATACTTTCTAAAAATATTTGGCAACATAGGATATTGAAAAGGATAAGAAAAAAAAAAGGAGAATAAAAAACATTTGGCCCTGGGCTTTCCTGGTGGTGCAGTGGTTAAGAGTCCGCCTGCCGATGCAGGGGACGCGGGTTCATACCCCAGTCCAGGAAGATCCCACATGCTGCAGAGCAGCTGGGCCCGTGAGCCATGGCCACTGAGCCTGAGCATCCAGAGCCTGTGCTCCACAACGGGAGAGGCCACAACAGTGAGAGGCCCGTGTACTGCAAAAACAAACAAACAAACAAACAAACAAAAACATTTGGCCCTGAAGGTTTGTCTGAGCTCAGACAAAAACTATCATGGGCATCCCAAAGTCTATATACAGGTACATGTAACCAAACAGGTACCTTTGAACCCAAAAAAGATGGATCAAAGGCCAGTGTTGTTCATGATCAGTGTGTCACTGTGGTCAGCTTTTGTCACTGAAATACTGTGACCTGAATTGATGACTTTTTCCATCTAGTACTATTTTCTTTAAGTATTTTGGAGCCAAAGAAAATGACTGAGACAATCCATGTGGAGCCCTGGCTAGCTTACTGGTTATTCCCAAAAGAGGGAAAAATGAAGGGGGCTTGAGGTTTTTTTCTTTTTTTAAAATTGTTCTTTCTCCATAAGATTCCCATTTCTGTCTCCTATTTGTACTTCACAGAGTACTTAGAAGGGACTGGTGAAACTCCCAATAAATAGCCAGTATTTTTCAAAATCAAAAGTTTTCACAACTCAACACTCCAGGAAGTCTGATTTTATTACTTGTTTATACTTTTTCCTCTTTGCCTGAAACAAGGCTGTCTTTTGCCAAATTTAAATGAAATTTGCCCCGCATAGAATTTCAGTTTGATACTGAATTCAGAAGCCAGAAAGGATTGGAAGCATGCATTTTAAGTGCTACAGAATGTATCTATTTTTTTTAAATGTATGTTTCGTAATATTCAAAGCCAGGTATATAAAACAAATTGCAACACCTTTCCTCAAGTGACCACTTAGAAATCACACTAATTGAACTTAATAATTATGTTTTACATTTTTTTTTCTTTTCTTTTTTTTTTTTTTTTGTGGTATGCGGGCCTCTCACTGTTGTGGCCTCTCCCATTGCAGAGCACAGGCTCCGGATGCGCAGGCTCAGCGGCCATGGCTCATGGGCCCAGCTGCTCTGCAGCATGTGGGATCTTCCTGGACCAGGGCATGAACCCGCGTCCCCTGCATCGGCAGGCGGACTCTCAACCACTGTGCCACCAGGGAAGCCCTACATTTTTTTTTTAATGAGCAGTGAGAAATATGCCTGAATAGTCCAATTTATTGGAAAGTTTTCCAAAAAAATTTCCTACCAGCTTCTCCCAACAGAGAACACTTTTTTTAAAAAAAAGCATCTAAGTTACTCCTTTCCATCTCTCTCTCTCTCTCTCTCTCTCTCTGTGTGTGTGTGTGTGTGTGTGTGTGTGTGTGTGTGTGTGTCTCTAGCTCTAGTGGTACACTGTCTGAGGAATCATTTGCACTAATTATTTTTAGTTCCTCCTCACATAACACCTGAAGAGGACATTCTATTTATGGGAACCAAATTACTTGGAAATATTTCCAAGCTCCTTAGCAGAGGTCAGTACACACATTAGCTGGGGGCAAAAAGAATATTCCAGCCCAGGCATCCTTTTGAATTCACAGCTGGGATTTATGCAACTATATGCTGTTGGTCTGGTCCCCTTAGTTACCCTTCACCTTGCTCATAATATCCAGACAGCATGTCAGGACCCATCTCATCTCCACGTGTCAATAAATGTTTATGGAGGATCAGCTGTTCCCATGGTACCTGGGCTTGGGGATTTGTGTTGGAATGCATGGTGTTTCCCAGACCCTGGGTTCCCAGCAACTGCTCATATACAATCTTGATTCTCTGCACCTACTGAGTCTTTCTAGGATTTCATGGTGCTGCTCTGACATTTTCACACTCTGGGTCCTAACTCCCTATTACAAGCTGCAGGGATTAAGGAATTCCTCCTCTGAGACCTGACTGCACTCTCCTTAATAGGCCATTTGTTCTCTACTCTTTCCTCTCTTTAGGGCAATTTTCAAAGAAGCACTAGTTATCACTTTTCCTCATTCTAAATCCTTGTGATAAAACTCTCAGAATTGGGGTACTGCCATTGGAGAAAAGGCAGAACTTTATCTTGGTGGAAAAGACACCCTTGCATGTTTTTCATTCTATTTCTTAGCTATGTGTTTAATATTAGGTAAAAAAACCCAAACTGGATGGTCATGGCTCTCATTTAACAGTAAACATAGTGTGGAAATTAAAAAAAAAAAAAAGATGGATACAACCTATGTAAGTTAATTGACACCTAAATAATAAGATATTTGAAACAGATATTTTATTAAAAACTGTAAAATGCCTTTCTTGAATCATGAATAAATAAGATAGTGTTACTCAAATAAGAAATAGTCAACTCCTCAACTTTGAAACATATGTACCTTATGTGATAGCTCTCTGGTTTAAATCTGAAATGGGGGTTTGAAAAAGAAGAATAAACAAAGGAGAAAACTTGGGGAAAATGTAAAGCCCAGTTTTAACAGAATTAGCTTGGAAACTACTAATAATGTATAATAGATTCTTTGTTGCTACTCTTGGTAGGATCCCCAGATTTACTTAAAATGAAAAAAGACAAAAAACAAAAACAAACAAAAAATCAGAGCTGAGATGCCAGTTAAATATGAATTTCAGATAAACAAATATTAATTTTTTAGGGTAAGTATGTCCCAAATATGACATGGTGCATACTTGGACTACAAAGTTACTCACTGTTTATCTGAAATGCAAATTTAACTGGATGTCTTGTATATTATCCATCAGGCTAAACCATTAGAGCTTCCAAATCAGTCATGTGTGGATGGAGACCCAAGTGACTATAATTTTCATATTCTAATCTCTGCGTGGAATTCTGATAAGTCAGGTTTAGAAACCACTGGATTATAATTTCAAAACAGAACCCACACAAACACACACACATACACATACACAGCTGTAACAGAGACATATTGGTGGTTCCTAATTCTGTGTTTCTAATAGATTTATATAACAAACGGAGAAAAAAAATACTATCTGAAGTAAACAAAGAAGTCAAAGGACACATAACCTTGCCATTGGGGATCCTGGCACAGGTGAGAAAACACTCCAGCATTTTTCAAGTTACACTCTGAGCGATAATCGGATAGAATTATAATAATAATCATGATAATTATTGTTTTGACTGGCTGGATAGCTTGAATTTCTGTTATCAAATATAGTTGGTTGTTACTGGATGTTACCTTTTACAGTTGCTGGTGAAGTCCACGTTATATGTAAAACCCCAAATATATGTGATCTACTAGCTTTTAAGAAGAGAATTCAATAAAATACAGAAGAATAAATCTGAACTGAGTATAAATTAATTCATTCACTATACATATGTTAAGTGCCTGGTATGTGGCCTTGCTGATGGAAAAATGATAAAGAAGAAAGAGCCCCAGATCTCCAGGTCCTTAAATTAATGGTGGAGAATTCCAACAGTTTCCAGCAGGCCTTTCAGTTTATGATAAGCTGATTAATATAGAGCTTTATATACAAAATGCCAGAGTAATGGAATACCTTGTTTCAGAGTTTATGATATTAAAAAAAAACCCTGCATTTTAAAATGTAGCAGCCTCAATATAAAGCTTCGTAGAGGAGAATTCCCTTTTATGCACTGTTGAGGCTTCATGGTTGTTTAGAAGATGCCATTAGAGCTTTTTGTACTCATTTGGGTTTATTTTATTAAGAACTGGTTATGGCATTTAGCACTACATGATACATTTCTATTGGTCATTGTCACACAAAATCTTTTCTGGATTCTTTTTTTTTTTTTTCCTGTTAGATTGTCCATTGTAAACATCCTGGACATGAGAGGACTGTGTTATATTATGTGAAATTATGCCTATCATCTAGGGGAACCTCAGGCTCCTTGGTATAGAAAATCCAACTCAGTTCCCAACTATTTCATGAAATCTATTCTGACAACAGCCACCCACTTTGAGCTCTCCATTTCTGAATGACCATAGACCTCCCCACTGGACTATCTACTTTATTATTCCAAAAATCTCTTCATTATGTGTAAGTCTGGTAGTCCAGTAATATTTGGGGGAAGGGCATAGTCCAAGCACTATGTCATGGACTCATTTAGAATTTCCTTCAGTGCCTCCAGAAGTACCCCTAAGTATTCTATCACCTGGTTGTTTGACCTGGCAGTCACTTTGAAGTAAAACCTCAGTATGCCAAGATGAATGAGGATTTAGTGGTAATTATCCTTTCTGGTTGACTGGAAAATGTCTTTCTGAAAATTAAATCTATTACAATATGAAAGTTGTTGTACTTAGTATTCTGGTTTGTACGAAGAGGACTAACGCAGAGCACCTGCTCTCAAGGATCAGCAAATCCAGGTGGGGAGTTAAGGCAAATGTATTTAAAAATTTAATTAACAGTAGAGTTAGTTAGGCAGCAGGGGAAGGTTATTTTTTGTCCCCAAAGGAGATCTTTTAGAGGTTAACTCCTCATTTTCTAGACCAGCTTATTTTCCTGCCTTAGTAAATACAAGATGGTACTTGGAATTGGGTCATTCTTTTGATATAGTTTTTTTTTGGTGGTGTATTAGGTAAATCATAGTAATAATAAGAATATGGTAGCAGCCACGTATGAAGTGCTTAATACTTTCCAGATCACTCTTATAAGGGCTTTTTGTAATTTAACAACTTAATCCTTCCAACAACCCTATGAGCTAAGAGCTATGACTCCCATCTTACACAAAAAGAGAGGTTAAGTAACTTGCCCAAGCTACACAGCCATTAGGTAACTGAGTCAGGCTGGCTCCAAAGCCCATGTGAACAATGATTCTATTCTGCCTTCTTTGCTCTTATTGTGCCTTCTAAAAACTTACATTCCAGAAAATGTTTCCTCTTCTTTATGTTACAGAACTGAAAGGAAAAACATCTGGTTAGTGGATGGTTTTTACAAGAGACACTGTGTTTCCAGATAACTGAATTTTACATGGGTGAGGCGAGAGAGTACCTCGTCAAGGTCAGTTTGTAAGAGGTGGAAGTGAAAACAAAACATACATTAAGTTCCCCTGATAGTCCATGATCAACAGAAGAGGTGGTCTGGACACCAGAACAAAGTTTAGTTCCGTGGAGAAATACTCTGTCTTACTAGGTAGGAAAGAGCTGTTTCTTTGTGAGGAATTGAGGTGATTTCTGTGGAGGAATTACTCAATTAACAACAAACAGGGGAAGAAGTGAGCTGTCTCAGGCTTGGTAATGTCTGTTATAACTGCACCTGCCTCAAAGATTTCCTGGTTCCTATTCCCCAGAGAAAGTCGGTCAGCAGGAAATGAAGCAAGTGTGTAATGATTTTATGGAAAAAGATGGTTTTTAACTTCTATTTGGTCTTAATGCCTGACAATATTACATATTCCCCTGTTGTTCATCATACATTACAAGGTAGAAGTTTGTGAAGTGGAAGACGGGAGAGAAGAAAGGATCCTGTGCTTCGAAAGTGTTTCTAGGCAACACGGGAATGCCTTAGGGCCACTGGTCAATTGGGTGACACCAGTGCATCTTGGCCAGTTAGTCCTCGCTCTGACTCAATGGGCCACATGTGGACACAAAGCTTATACCTACCCTCCAGAACAATACAAAGACTCACCACCTTGTGTCTCCTTTCTTTCCCTAATTCAGTGGTTCTCAAACTTAAGAGTGAATCAGGATCACCTGGAAGGCTTGTTAAAACACAGATTTCTGGACCTCATGCCCAGAGTTTCTGACTCAGTGTGTCTGGCATGGTGCTTGGGAATTTGCATTCCTGCAAGTTACCAGGTGATGGTGACGCTGCTGGTCTGGGACTGCATTTGAGAATAACTGCTCTAATTGATTTAAACTGACATCCTCCAGGCTTATGATTCTATTCTAGGGCCTCTCCCCGCTCAGAATCATCCAATGCCCATAGATTTTCATCTTTTCTTCCTATCAGTACCAGTGATCAGAACCTGCCTCTCACTTTCTTCTCCATCCTAGACCCACCCCAGACCCGGCCCTAGCTCCAGCCTCGGCCCTAGCATTCCTCTCCAGCTTTAAAGAAAATTGATTGTTACAATCAAGTGGTCCCAGAAAGAAGTTGAGAGCCTGGAGCCTTCTCAAGCTAGAATGGAGTGGGCAATTCCTTAAATGTCTCACTGCACCGGAGATGATACTTTAAATCTCTTTTTCTGGAGCTAAAGTGCTTCAGATGAAATGCAAATAGCTTTGTCAGTTATTATTTATGAGACTTTGGGCAAGTACTTAACCTTTCTGTGTTTCCTGTGAGGAGTAATAGAACAGTGCTGGCTCATAGAAAGACACTGAATAAAAGCAGTTACTGCCCTCAGAAAGTTTCTGGGAGATAATATATGTAGCATCATTTAAAGAATTAAGAAAGAGTATAATCTGTCTATATAAAGTATTTTATTACTATATTATGATTACAGAGTTTGCTATGTTAATTGCTTTTATATTGATATCTACATTGTTTTTAAAAGTAAAAAGTAAAATAGTTAAAAGTAAAAAGGCAGATACAATATTTTAATTATTTAAATATTTTAAAAGGAATATGTTATATGTATTCTAATAATTAATAAAATAGGTATTGTACTAATATAATACATATATTACACACATAATATGTTTACATATTATATCAAATCTCAGTTAATCATATTTGTTATAATATTATGTATATTATATAATACATAATTAAACATATAGAATAATATGTTAATTGTATTCATGTTGATTTATGCAAAGTCATTTCAAAAATACATATCTATGTGCAAGGTATACATAAAATATATTAAAATATTACATATACAATTATTATTCATATAGAAAAAATGTTGGAAAGGTAAAATATATGGAGTATATAATATGTAATATATATCATTAATATTGTTTATTATATGTAATATTATGTTATTTACTATTTTTAAACAGTCACTTGGTTCGTTATTCACATCTCAGTCTCTTCTGCCACGTTAGTATTAATAAAGTTGTCATCACCAATCTTATTGGAAAGACAGCCCAAATAAACAAGTGTCATTGGATAATGGAAAGTTTCCTTCATTTCCTCAGTATGTTAAAAATGAAAAGTATAGTCTAGTCTTGGAGGTCTTGAGTACATGTTCAGTGCTTTTCCTTAATGCATGTTTTAAACAAGGAGCAATAATTAACAATTCCTTTCACCTCTAAGGCAGTATATTAACTACAAAGGCCTTAAAAATTTGATAATATTTTCAAGGTTCTTGTTAAAGAAAACAGTGTCAACCTCATAGGTGTCATTCACAGGCTTCTAGAATGTCTGGTTGTTCTAACTATCTCCCTTATCTTCCCACCATGGTGCCTGGAATTCCACTATTCCAGCATTACTAATTTAATAAATTGTGATTATTCTCCTCCTAAGAAGAGTTATTTTCTGATGGCATGTGACAACTTTGGGTTATTTTGAGTTTAAAGGCACCAAAAATATAAGAATAAAAGACAGGGAAATATTCTTCCTGCTTCAGGCTTCTACATGGCTCCCACAAAAAGAAAAAATCAACATTGAGGTCTTTATTGTCTGTCTTATTCTTCAATATTTTGTCAAACTAAAGGCTGATATTATCCTCAGTTATATGGCCCTAGTAAGACATGTGACTGACAGAAGTTAATCTAGAGGTATGTGCTAATGAATATTGAACCAAGGGTTGATGAACAAGCCCCATGGAAAAAGCAGTACACACAGAGAATTTAGTCCATTATGAATGGTGACTGGTTTAAAGTTGACTCTACTTAAATCTCTAAGTGTTTTAAGTGAGCAATCACTTAAAATCAAATATACCAATGATTATAATAATCCCTTCCATTTGTTCAAAGGATGACAGTATACAAAGGCTTTCCAGGGCATTTTCAGATCTTATCAAGGATGGTCTCTCATTTAAGACTTAGCCTAGACCAACCCTGTTTTGCAGCAGGTAATGAATAGCCTTATTTCCCCCAGGGAGAAGCCAAGGCTCAGCCTGAGAAGTTAATATAAGGTCACACAGGTAATAGTGGATCCAAGACCCCTTTGCAGCCCGTGCACTCTCCACCCCATTGTGCTCTTTTTGAAGATACTTAGGGGTGTGGGATAAATAATATGTGTTTCCTCAGAACTGCAGGGTCACCCTCTGAGTTCTAGTTGGGAGAAAACTAGGAACTGAGCAAGTGTAGCCAGATGTTCTTGCTACATAATTTTGATCCCCACTCTGCCTCTGTTAATGGGCTGAATTGTGTGCTCCCTATACTCATATGTTACAAACCCCATCCTCACCACCTCAGAATGTAACAGTATTTGGAGATAAGCTCTTTAAAGAGGTGATTAATTTAAAATGAGGCCTTTAGGGTGGGCCCTAATCCAATATGACTGGTGTTTTTATAAGAAGAAAAAGAAGCACCAGGGGTGGGCATGCACAGAGGGACAACCATGGTGAAGAGGCAGCAAGGGGGTGGCCATCTGCAAGCCAGGAGAGAAGCTTGGAACAAACCCTTCCCTTATGGCCCTCAGAGGCGCCCAAATCTGCTGGCACCTTGATCTTGGAATTCTAGCCTATAGAACTGTGAGAAAATAAATTTCTGTTGTTTCAGCTACCCATTCTGTGGTACTTGTTTATAGCAGCCCTAGCAAACTAATACTAACACCAACACTATCTGTTTGAAGCCCCCAAGTGGAAAAAGTAATGAAGAGGAAGCTTTGGGAAACATCAATGCAGCAAAGCTATACATTAACATTTTAACTCCTAGAGAGCAGACATTCCAGCCCCCATGAACATATCTTACTGGTTATTTACAACAGGGATGGTTGTGGCAGCCTGTTATGCCCAAGCTAAACCTTCTATTTAACCATTTGTGAGTGGCTTGTATGGAGCATTTTTATTCTTTATTATGTCCCAGCCACCTTCCTCTTCCCCTCCATCAGTCTTTCCTTTCTCCTCACTCTTTCTCTCTTCTTTTCTGGCTTCTCTCGTCTCCCTTCACTCCCTTCTACCCCATCCCCTCTCTCCTCTTTCTCTTGTCTCCCTTCTCTCTGATCTTTCCCATTCTCTCTCCCTTTTCCTGTGTTTTCTCCTCTCTCCCTCCCCTCACTCATATTTTCCCCTCTTCTGTCTCCCCTACTTATCCTCTTTCCTCTCAAAACAATTTCTTTAAAAAGGACAGATTTTCAATCGTCTTTACCATAGTGCAAGCATTCTTCAATATGAAATATGCTATAGGGTGTTTTCTCTGAATTCAACAGGCACTTTATTGACATAAATGGCTTGTACAACCCCTCCTGGAATGGCAGGCATCAGAGAAGAGATGCAGAGGAAATTCTGGGTGGGCACACAGCTTTCCGTGGTACCCAAAGTTATACTACCAGGCAGACATCAACACTAACTCTTCAAAAGTTCTCCTGCAGCCACTTTTGAGCTAAAATATCCTTGAGATTCCTAAACTCTTTCAGATATATTTAAAGTAGTCTGAGTCAGTGGGTGTGGGAAGGAGAAGGCTGCAAGCGCTGGCTGGCAGGAATGACTGAAATGAATAGCGATTCTTGAACTTATTGGTATAAGATCAAGTTGGGATTTGAAGGTTAGAGGACAGATTTTCAGCATCCATCATGTGTTAGGTATATGTTTGTCTTCTCCAAGACATTTCTTGCCATATTCACGTAAGCATTACAAAATGGAAATCTCTCAACATTGGAGATTTCCCCATTCTGTTTGACTCCTTCTTTGTAGGAAACAAATGGTGAAGAACTTCTCAGCTTGTCACAAAAGAGCATTCTCAACTCTCCACTGCAGCTTATTGGATTTCATCTTATATATAGTATAACATACTTATAACCCATAAAAAGAATTCTTAAATTACAGGAGAAATATGGCTTAACACTTCTCCTCTGGCCCAAAGAAAATAATGGTATCCCAATAAAGTCATTATTAAAAGTAATGGATGGGCAAAGCCTGGAAAAATCATTTTTGAAAATTTCCAAGCAGGACGAAACAGGAAAATGTCTGGGTTTCACAGTGTTATTTAACAAACACACACTGTCTGCTCAGGGGACCTGCATCTCCTCAGTCATGAATTAAACATCGTTTTGTGGTGCCCCTTCTTGTAATGATGGCAAAATCCGTGATTTCCAGGTGTGGTTTCAGGACAGAAATAAAAAAAGAAAACCAGTGAAAGTTTCTAGTTTTAGATGCTAGAAGTATTAATTACCAAGGTTTATCTGGAGTGACAAATGAATAAGACAAGACTAAATGAGATTTTCAAACCATTAGAAGGCACCATTGCTGAAAGGCAAATAATCAGAATACTGCTCTTTTGATGGATGTAGGCACTCTTTTTCGTATAAACTGTATAAAGCATCACGGCAGACCTAGGGTAAATTTTAAAGTCATGGATATGGACCACCATTTATTCTCTAGCTCGTCCTTTCTGTATAGTTTCTGCATATGTTTCCCCTTTAGAATTTCTTAATCCTTTTTTCTTCTTTCTTACCCTACTCTTCTTATGTAAATTTGTTCTCATGAGTATTAGCATCTCCCATCTAAAGAAGGAATTTCAGTTATCAGTCCCAGGCAGGATACATTTGATATCTTCACTGTCTAGCAAGTATGGAGGTTCTGTTTGTCAACCATCCCTGAAAAGAGATTCCATATAACTATCTATATCACTGCAATGCCTATACCTCCACTAGGATGTTTATGTGCACAGCTATTGCCATAGGTCTAGAGAAATTACTTCTTCCTGTAAAGGACCTGGAAGAAGTTTCATTATTTTTAGCTACAGCCAAAGTCCAACTGCTTGTTGATTAAAAAAAGAAAGAGAAGAGGGAATGTACAAAACATAACCGTCTTTCCAGAGTGAATGAACAATCTCTACACAGTAATTTAAAAGTTCAGGGGACACCTTCAAGGTGGCGGAGGAGTAAGACGTGGAGATCACCTTTCTCCCCATAAATACATCAAAACTATATCTACATGTGGAACAACTGCTACAGAACACCTACTGAATGCTGGCAGAAGACCTCAGACTTCCCAAAAGGCATGAAACTCCCCACATACCTGGGTAGGCAAAAGAAAAAAGGAAAAACAGAGTCAAAAGAATAGGGATGGGACCTGCACCTCTGGGAGGGAGCTGTGAAGGAGGAAAGGTTTCCACACACTAGGAAGCCCCTTCACTGGTGGAGACAGGGAGTGGGCAGCAGGGGAACTTTTGGAGCCATGGAGGAGAGTGCAGCAACAGGGGTGCAGAGGGTAAAGCAAAGAGATTCCCGCACAGAGGATTGGTGCCGACCAGCACTCACCATCCCGAGAGGCTTGTCTGCTCACCCACAAGGGTGGGTGGGGGCTGGGAGCTGAGGCTTAGGCTTTGGAGTTCAGATCCCAGGGAGAGGACTGGGGTTGGCTGCGTGAACACACCCTGAAGGGGGATAGTGCACCACAGCTAGCTGGGAGGGAGGCTGGGAAAATGTCTGGAACTGCCTAAGAGACAAGAGACCATTGTTTTGGGGTGCGTGAGGAAAGGGGATCCAGAGCACCACTTAAACGAGCTCCAGAGATGGGCTCGAGCCATGGCTATCAGCGCAGACACCAGAGACAGGCATGACATGCTAAGGCTGTTGCTACAGCCATCAAGAAACCTGTGTGCAAGCACAGGTCACTATCCACACCTCCCCTCATGGGAGCCTGTGCAGCTGCCACTGTGATCCAGGAACAACTTCCCCAGGAGAAAACATGGCATGCCTCAGGCTGTTTTAACGTCACACTGGACTCTGCTGCTGCAGGCTGGCCCTGCATTCTGTAGCCCTCCCTTCCCCTGGCCTGAGTGAGCCAGAGCCCCCTAATCAGCTGCTCCCTTAATTCTGTCCTGTCTGGGTGGGGAACAAATGCCCTAAGGTGACCTACACACAGAGGTGGGGCCAAATCCAAAGCTGAACCCCAGGAGCTGTGCGAACAAAGAAGAGAAAGGGAAATCTCTCCCAGCAGCCTCAGGAGCAGTAGATTAAATCTCCTCAATCAACTTGATGTACCTGCATCTGTGGAATACCTGAATAGACAATGAATCATCCCAAAATTGAGGTGGAGGACTTTGGGAGCAACTGTAGACCTGGGGTTTGCTTTCTGCATCTAATTTGTTCTGGTTTTATGTTTATCTTAGTTTAGTATTTAGAGCTTATTATAATTGGTAGATTTGTTTACTGATTTGGTTGCTCTCTTCCTTTTTAAAATTTTTTATATATATGTATTTTCCTTTTTCTCTTTTTGTGAGTGTGTATGTGTATGCTTCTTTGTGTGATTTTTATCTGTATAGCTTTGCTTTTGCCATTTGGCGTAGGGTTCTGACATTTTTTTTATTATTATTATAGTTTCTAGTGCTTGCTATCATTGGTGGATTTGTTTTTTGCTTTGGTTGCTCTCTTCTTTCTCTCTCTTTTTTTATTTTTATATTTTTAATATAATTTTTCTATTTTAATTATTTTATTTTATTCTTTCTTTCTTTCTTTCTTTCTTTCTTTCTTTCTTCCTTCCTTCCTTCTTTCCTTCCTTCCTAACTTCCTTCCTTCCTTCCTTCCTTCCTTTCTTTCTTTCTTTTTCTTTCTTTCTTTCTTTCTTTCTTTCTTTCTTTCTTTCTTTCTTTCTTTCTTTCTTTCTTCCTTTCTTTCTTTCTTCCTTCCTTTCTTTCTTTCTCTCTCTCTCTCTCTCTCTCTCTCTCTCTCTCTCTCTCTTTTCTTCTGAGCTGTGTGGCTGACAGGATCTTGGAGCTCTGGCCGGGTGTTAGGCCTGAGTCTCTAAGGTGGGAGAGCTGAGTTCAGGACATTGGTCCACCAGAGACTTCCCAGCCCCACGTAATATCAAACAGCAAAAGCTCTCTCAGGGATCTCCATCTCAATGCTAAGACCCAGCTCCACTCAACGACCAGCAGCTAGAGTGCTGGACACCCTATGCCAAACAACTAGCAAGACAAGAACACAACCCCACCCATTAGCAGAGAGGCTGCCTAAAATCATAATAAGTTCACAGACATCCCAAAATAAACCACCAGACATGGTACTGCCCACCAGAAAGAAAAGATCCAGCCTCATCCACCAGAACACAGGCACCAGTCCCTGTGTTCTGTGCCCTCTAGAAAACTACTAAAGCTAATCAATGAATTTGGTAAAATAGCAGGATACAAAATTAATGCACAGAAATCTCTGGCATTCCTATACATTAATGATGAAAAATCTAAAAGAGAAATTAAGGAAACACTCCCATTTACCATTGCAACAAAAAGAATAAAATACCTAGGAATAAACCTACCTAAGGAGACAAAATACCTATATGTAGAAAACTATGAGACACTGATGAAAGAAATTAAAGATGATACCAACAGATGGAGAGATATACCATGTTCTTGGATTGGAAGAATCAATATTGTGAAAATGACTATACTACCCAAAGCAATCTACAGATTCAATGCAATCTCTATCAAGCTACCACTGGCATTTTTCACAGAACTAGAACAAAAATTTTTCACAATTTGTATGGAAACAAAAAAGACCCTGAATAGCTAAAGCAATCTTGAGAATGAAAAACGGAGCTGGAGGAAACAGACTCCGTGACTTAAGACTATACTACAAAGTTACAGTAATCAAGACAGTATGGTACTGGCACAAAAACAGAAATATGGATCAATGGAACAGGATAGAAAGCCAGAGATAAACCTATGCAAATATGGTCACCTTATGTTTGATAAAGGAGGCAAGAATATATAATGGAGAAAAGACAGACTCTTCAATAAGTGGTGCTGGGAAAACTGGACAGCTACATGTAAAAGAATGAAATTAGAACACTCCCTAACACCATACATAAAAATAAACTCAAATGAATTAAAGACCTAAATGTAAGGCCTGACACTATAAAACTCTTAGAGGAAATTATAGGCAAAACATTCTATGACATACATCACAGCAAGATCCTTTTTGACCCACCTCCTAGAGGAAATAAAAACAAAAATAAACAAATGGGAGATAATGAAACTTAAAAAGCTTTTGCACAGCAAAGGAAACAATAAACAAGACAAAAAGACAACACTCAGAATGGGAGAAAATATTTGCAAGTGAAGCAACTGACAAAGGATTAATCTCCAAAATTTACAAGCAGTACATGCAGCTCAATATCAAAAAAACAAACAACCCAATCCAAAACTGGGCAGAAAACCTAAATAGACATTTCTCCAAAGAAGACATACAGATTGCCAACAAACGCATGAAAGTATGCTCAGCATCACTAATCATTAGAGAAATGCACATCAAAACTACAATAAGGTATCACCTCATACCAGTCAGAATGGCCATCATCAAAAAATCCATAAACAATAAATGCTGGAGAGGGTGTGGAGAAAAGGGAACCCTTTTGCTCTGTTGGTGGAATGTAAATTGGTACAGCCACTATGGAGAACAGTATGGAGGTTCCTCAAAAAACTAAAAATAGAACTACCATATGACCCAGCAATCCCACTACTGGGTATATACCCTGAGAAAACCATAATTCCAAAAGAGTCATGTACCACAATGTACATTGCAGCTCTATTTACAATAGCCAGGACATGGAAGCAACCTAAGTTCCATTGGCAGATGAATGGATAAAGAAGATGTGGCACATATATACAATGGAATATTACTCAGCCATAAAAAGAAACAAAACTTAGTTATTTGTAATGAGGTAGATGGATGTAGAGACTGTCATACAGAGTGAAGTGAGTCAGGAAGAGAAAAACAAACACCCTTTGTTAACACATATATATGGAATCTAAAAAACAAAAAGGTTCTGAAGAACCTAGGGTCAGGACAGGAATAAAGATGGAGACATAGATAATGGACTTGAGGATATGGGGAGGGGGAAGTGTAAGCTGTGATGAAGTGAGAGAGTGGCATGTACATATGTACACTACCAAGTGTAAGATAGATAGCTAGTGGGATGCAGACACAGAGCACAGGGAGATCAGCTTGGTGCTTTGTGTCCACCTAGAGGGGTCGGATAGGGAGGGTGGGAAGGAGATGCAAGAGGGTGGAGATATGGGGATGTAAGTATATATATTGATTCACTTTGTTGTAAAGCAGTAACTAACACACCATTGTAAAGCAATTGTACTCCAATAAAGATGTTAAAAAAAAGTTCAAATTTATATCTACCTCTTTATCTATATATCTGTGTTGAAGTGTATAAAATAGAAATTTCAGAAATGCGTGATTTGGAAATATAAATAAAGGACGTTTCGTGAGAGCTGTAAATACAGCAAAAATATGCACTGGATTTTCTTTCTTTTTTTTTTAAAGGATAGTCATTGCAGTATTGTTTTTATTTATTTATTTATTTATTTATTTATTTATTTATGGCTGTATTGTGTCTTTGTTGCTGTGCGTGGGCTTTCTCTAATTGCGGTGAGCAGGGGCTACTCTTTGTTGCGATGCGTGTGCTTCTATTGTCATGGCTTCTCTTGTTGCAGAGCATGTGCTCTAGGTGCACAGGCTTCAGTAGTTGTGACACATGGGCTCAGTAGCTGTGGCTTGTGGGCTCTAGAGCTCAGGCTCAGTAGTTGTGGTGCATGGGGTTAGTTGCTCCGCAGCATGTGGGATCTTCCTGGGCCAGGGCATAACCCATGTCCCTTGCATTGGCAGGCAGATTCTTAAACATTGTGCCACCAGGGAAGCCCTGCACTGGATTTTCTTGAGACTGCCTGATTCACACATCTCTCCATTACTGCTGTAAGGACACTTTCTATTTATCTTGCTTCAATTCTAAAGATTGTGATGGAAAAGGATCATTGACTAATCTGGAGGGATGCAACTCTTGCAACTATTTTAGCCACACACATGTTTCTTTACTCACAATGTCATTGGACTTTCATTCTATAGTATCTATAGCACCAAATCACTTGGGGAAGATTGAATGGAAAATTCCTCTATTTCAAAGATTTGCTTTCAATCCTGACTCCTTTAAAATGATCTAAACCTTCATGTCTCAGTTTACTTTTTTGTCCAATGGTCGTATTAGGGTATGTGATATTTAACTTTCCTGATAATCATCTTGTGGAAGTGATCTGGATCAAACTTACTCTGCATTAGTCCTAGGATTAGGAAAAAAATCCACACAATATAGCAAAGAGAACAGAAAGTTTACTGTATTTCCTTTCCTCGTTGCTCTGTCATAAGGATCTGAGTTTGCCTCTTCAGCACAAGTGACACAAGATAACAGGCAGAAATAAGTATGAGGCCATTTGGAGTTTACAAACCAGCAAGATACTTTTAACTTTTTCCAAGTGTTCACAAGGCTAATATAAGTAGAAGCTTTTGATGACAGTTGCACAGGAATCCATTTTCAGATTTTGTGTCTTCCAGGTAAACCCTGGCTAGGCCTTTGTTTATCAACCTTCTCCATCAATTTATGATTATTTAATCACTTGAAATAACATGATTTCTAATCCCCAGAGGCATAAAAGAGATGTGATAAGTACACTATATACATTATATCTATATCCTTATCTATTCTCTCTCTGTATAAATATGTTAGATAGATAAATGTAGACTGTATACACATGTTGGCAACTGTAACTCATGGATAGCAGCCCCTAAAACTATCAAAATAAAATGTTGAAGTATATTTTCACACAGATGGAGCTTTGAGGCTTATCTGATGATTTTCTGCCTCTTCATTTCCCAACTTTCTTCTCACTCACTGTCTTTGGGCAGTTGTGGAGTCTGTGGAATGTCTGTTTTTGTTTGTGTGTAAGGTAAAGAGATTGTTTTCTTGGGAATAGCATAGGCTGGTTTTAAAAGTATAGGCAACTTTTTTCACTTCATAGGAAATTTGTTTCATTAGGATTTTATATGGATTTTCTGAAACTACTTGCCTCCTCCGGCAGAATTTTTGTCATTATGAACACAGAAGATTCCTCCTGGATGGTCAATAAATAGGTGATCTTCTAAAACAAAGAATGCTAGAAAGTCCAGATTCAGGTTGTGGATTTGGCAACCAGAATAAGGTAAGCCAGGAGACAGGTTTAGTCTTGATACAGTAGAAATTAAACGAGGAGTTAAATAAGGTTTTAAAGAAGTGGAATAAGGGAAATCATGATCAGGGAACCCATGTTCCCTGGAGTAAGGAGATACTTACACCTGGTATTATAATATCCAGAAAGCTAGCATGGTAATACAAATAATTATTTGTGATTATTCACAATGTTGAAGAAAAATAGATCTGTAGTAGATTATTGATGAAATGTACATCAGAAATCAGCTGGCCCAGTGGTTTCCACAATCATCGGGACAGCTTTATTCATATGATGCACATCTGTGCCTTTCACTGAAAGTTCTTGATCTAGGTCAATCATTCATTTTATAGATAAAGAGACAGTGACTCAGAAAGGTTAAGTGACTGTGCAAATCAAAGTTATTGTTTATGAACATGTTGGGAGCAGCATAAATACTCGGTCACATCAGGATGCCTTTCTTTGTGATGAAGGAGGTGTTGTTTTACTTTTACAGTTATAGAATTGGGGAGCCATTTGATTCCTCTTGTATTATTCTTAAATCTCAGGAGTTCAGCACTACCATCTTCTTCCCTTTCAAAAGGTACCCACGTCCCACCCACATTTGCAGCTCCACATTACTCAAAAGCTAAAGGTTTTGAATTCTACTTAGTGAAACACAGTTCTTTCCAATAGCATCTTTTTAGCCATTGGAAAAGCTGATCATCTTTTTTTACAGAGCTGAATTGGTTGTTTTCTTCCCTCTAGCTCTGTGAAAGATGCATATTTGTTTTCATGTTTTCTGTTTTGGTCTTTTTACATTTTCATGAAAAATCCAGTTGATAATCCCTTATTACCTATATTTAGCAAACCTCAAAAGCTTCCTCCAAATACAGCCTGGTGGAGCTTTGGCCTCAGGCAAAGTTCAGGTAGCTGTGGCCAAAACAGTAACTCTCATCTGAGTGAGTTACAAACTAAACAGGAGGTATTTGGAATCTTAAAACCGATATTAGAATATTGTCTGGGAATCCACCTTTGTTCTACTGAGCGTACAAAAGGCCTCACTTACTATTCCTCACGCATCCATCAAAATGAATTGTTATTCAGTGAGCAGAAGTGCAGGTGTTACATTGAGGAGTTGTACAGGGAGCCATTTTGCACTAACAATAGAGGTTTATTACACATACTTGTACTTTATAGTTCAAAACACAGAATTTGAGTTTCTAAACTCCTCCACTGTTTGGCTTCCTTTTTTATTTCTCATACACCCATGAAAACACCCTGCAACCAAGACAGTGGACTTACTCATCAACCCTGAAAATTTTCTCATGCCTCTTTGTAATTCCTCCCTTCTAGCTCTTCTCCCAAACCCCTTGCAAAACAATCACTGATCTGTTTTGTGTCTCTGAGCATTAGTTGGCATTTCCTAGAGTTTTATATAAATGGAATCACATGGTATGCATTCTTTTTTTTCAGTCTCCTTTGTTGCCTTTCACTCTTTGTTTTTATTTTATTTTAGTGATTAACTTTTTGTTTTTACTCTATTTTAGTGGTTGCTTTAGAGTTTATAGTAATACATATTTACCTTTAAATAATTTTATACTACTTTAGATATAGTATATGAATCTTATAATAGTTTATTTCTATTTCTCACCTCCCATGCTTTATGCTATTATCACATTATACCTATACATATGTTATAAACCTCACAATACATATTATTTTTGTTTAAACAGTCAATTTTTAAAACAGATTTCAATAATAATAAAATACATGTTTTCCTATGTAGTTACTATTTGTAGTGCTCTTCATTCCCTTGGGTAGATCCATCTTTCCATCTGGTCGTCTTTTCTTTCTGCCTGAAGGACTTCCTTTAACATTTATTATAGTGCAGATCTGCTTTTAATTAATTGGTATTACTATCCCCCCCTTTCACCTTTTTTCTTTCTTTTTGTTTTTTTAGTTGCAATCCCCATTTGAACCCTCCTCTGGTGTACATTCCAGATCAATTGAGCTGGTCTTAGGTATTTAGTTTCCTACTTATATGTTAGCCTCTCTATTTCATCATCTTTTAGAGAATTCATTCTCAAAATTTCCTTTGAATTTTCCTATGAATTTTAAAGTCAGCTTATTGATATTTACAAATATATTTACTGGAATTTTGATTGGGATTGTACTGAATCTACAGATTAAACAGGGGTGAAACAACTCGATAATATTGAGCCTTCCAATCCATGACTGCTTATATAACTCTTCATTTATTTAGATTTTCTTTGATTTCTTTCATCAGTAGTTTTTGTATTTAGATCTTTACCTATTTAGATTTATACCTAAGTATTTCAGTTTTGGGTGCTATTGCAAATGGTATTGTTGTTATTGTTATTACTATTATTACATTTCAGGTTTCAATTTCTCATGTGATATATAGTAATGCAATTGACTTTTGCAAGTCAAATATGTATTCTGAGACTATGCAAAACTCATTTATTAGTTCAAGGAATATTTTGTGGATTTTTTGGAATTTTCTACATAGAAAATCATATTACCGCTAAGTAAAAATAGACTTATTTCTCCCTTTCCAATGTATGCTTTTTATTTCTTTTCTTGCCTTACTGCACCAACTAGAACTTCAATAACTAGAACTTACAGTATGATGTTGAATAGGAATAGCAAGAGAACATTCTTGCCTTGTTGTAGCGCTTAGGAGAAAAGCATCTCATTTTCACTAGTAAGTATCAAGGTAGCTGTTGGTTTTCGGTAAAGCCTTTATTAGGTTAAAGGAGTTTGCTTGCAAAGAGTTGTTATTGTTAATATATGAGAATGTATCATGAATGAATATATATTGCTTTTTGTTGAAAGCTTTATCTGCAAGTATTAATATGATCATGTTTTTGTTGTTGTTTAGTCAGTATGGTGAATTGCAATAATTGAATTTTGAATGTTGAAGCAGTCTTATATTCCTGGGATAAACTCCACTTGATTGTGACATATTGTGTTTTCTATAAATTGCTGGATTTGATTTGTTAATATTTGTTATAACTTTTTGTGTTTGTGTTCATAGGAGATGATGGTCTGTAGTGTTCTTTCCTTGTAATGCTCTGTCTGCTTTTGCTATTAGCCTAATGCTGACCTCATAGGATGATTTCAAAGTAGTCCCTCTTCTTCCATCTTCTGGAAACGAATATGTAGGTTGGTATTATTTCTTTCTAAAATGCTTGGTAGAATTCAGTAGTGAAACTATCTGGGTCTAGAGGGGTTTTGTTTAGTTTTGTCTTGGCAGATTTAAAACTATAAATTTAATCCATTTAATACATATATAGGGCTATTCAGTTATTTACTTCTTCAGTGGATTTTGGTGGTATGTATCTTTCAAGGAATTGGCCCAGTCCATCTAAGATTTTAAATTTATGGGCATAGAGTTGATCAAAATAATATTTTATTATCTTTTAATGTCTGTGGGATCAATAGTTATGTCTATTTTTTTTCTTGAATGATGTGGGTAATTTGTGACATTTCCTTTTTTTTCTTGATTAGCCTGACTAGAGAGTTATCAATTTTATTGATCTCTTCAAATAATAGGCTTTTGGTTTCATTGGTTTTCTCTAATGATTTTCTGTTTTTCAATTTAATCATGCTATAATTTTTATTATTTATGTTGGAAGTGTTTCTTCAGGTTTAATTTGTTCTTTCTTTAGTTTCTTGGGTAGAAATGTAGATTATTAATTTTAGAGATTTCTTCATTTCTAATATGTGCATTCAGTGATTCAAATTTCATTTTCTGCACTACGTTAGCTGCATCCCAAAAATTTTGATATGTTTCATTTTCAATTTTATTTAGTTCATAATATTGTTTATTTTCCTTAAAATGTTCTCTTTGATCCATGCATTTTTTAGAAGTGTATTTTTTAACTTTCAAATATTTGGAATTTTATCAGATATCTTTCTGTTATTAAATTCTACTGTAATTCAGTTATGGTCCAAGAATGCACATTGTGTGCTTTATATTCTTTTAAATTTGTTAGATTTGTTTTATGGCCCAAAATATGGTTATCTTGGTGAATATTCCATGTACTTAAAATATGTGTATTCTGCTGTGTTGGATTAAATATTTCATGAATATCAAATAGCTTAAGTTATGAGATAATGTTCAGATTGTTTATATGCTTGCTGACTTTTTCCCTAGTTGTTTAATCTACTGTTGTGAAAAGGTGTTGAAGTCTTCAACTATCATGGTAGATTTGTCTGTTTATTCTTTCAGATCCCTTAATTTTTGCCTCAAACTCTGTTGCTAGGTGTATGCATGTATAATATTTTTTACATATTCTTGGAGAATTGACCCCTCTATTATTATGTAATATCTCTCCTTATCCTTCATAATCCTCCTTGTTTTGAAGTCTGCCTTGTCTGGAATTAATATAGTGACTCCAACCTTCTGGTTAGTGTTTGCATGGTATATTTTCTCCACTCCTTAATTTTTAACACAGCTACATATAGATTAAAAAAAAAAGTGTGTTTTGATAGATAGCATATAGTTGAGGCTTGTTGGCTGCTGTTGTTTATTTTGTTTTCCTTTTAACCAATATCCCTGTCATTTAGCAGGGGTGTTTAAAACACATGTCTTTAAAATAATTATTAATATATTTGCATTTAAAATATATCATATTGCTACCTGTTATCTATTATTGTATTTATTATTTGTTTTTTGTTTTCTCTTATCTTATCCTTTCTGGTTTTAAAGTTCTTCCTTCAATTGTATCTTTTTTTATTCACTTATTCATATTAAAAAAAAATTTTAGTGGTGGTGCTAGAGTTTGAAATATGCTTTTAGAAATTACTTGTCTATTTGCAAATAGTATTATACAACTTTATATGTAGTAAAACTACCTTATTACAGTATATGCCCATCTCCCTCCCACCTCTATGTCAGTGTTGTCATATATTTCACTTTCAGATACACTATATATATAAACACCCAAACCATTTTTACAGTTACTGATTAAATAAATAAATATCTTTAAGGTGATTGAAAATAATAGAAACAAATTTAGATTTTACCCTTATTTATTCTATTTCCAACACTCATTTATTTATGCAGATCTAAGTTTCTGACCTTGATTGTATTCCTTCTGCCTAAAGAGCTTCCTTTAAGTTCTTTTGTCATAGGGAACATCTACTAACAATTAATTCTCTCATTTTTTGTTTGCTTCTGAGAAACTCTTCATGGGTCACTTTTAAAGAATAGAAAATTCTGGGTTGAGAGGGCTCCTTTCTTCTCTTTCAACACTTTAAAGCCCTCTATTATTTTCTTTTTGCATAGTTCCTAATGAGAAATCTGCTTTAATTCTTATCCTTGTGCCTCTGTAGGTAAAGTTTTTTTTTTTTTTCTTCTAACTGCCCTCAAGAATTTCTCTTTTTATTTGGTTTTCTGAAGTTTGAATATGATATCCCCATATTTGGTGTTTGGGGTATTTATTTTATTTGGATTTCTGGTTTGGTATTTCAGAAATTTTGAACATTATTTCTTCAGGAATTTCATCTGTACTTCTAGCATTCCAATTATCCTTATGTTACACCATTTGATATTATTCCACAGGTCTTGGATGCTCTTTTTTTCCCTCCACATTTTACATTTTTGTGCTTCAGCTCATGTGATTTTTGTTGCCTTTCCTTCAAATTAACTGATTCTTTCCTCAGCTCTGTAAAATATAGTAATGGATCCATTGAAAATCTTTTCTGTTACAACATCTTGTATTTCTAATATTTTCATTTGATTGTTTCTTATAGATCCCATATCTCTGCAGAAATTACCTATCTAATTTTGCATGTTTACTATCTTTTTATTTAGCTTTTAATATTTCTGAATCTGGTTCTGATGATGGCTTTGTTTCTTCAGCATACATTTATTGCATTGTGGCATATTTTATATATATGTATTTTTTATTGGAAGCTGGCTATATTGTATCGTGTTTGATATTCCTGACACAGACATCTTTGCCATAGACATCTTTTCCACAATTACTTTTGCCACAAACATCTTCATCATATAACTAGTTGTCTGTAAGGTGATTTTGCTCTAAAAGATAAAATAACAAAAAATAGAAGAGGGACATTAAAAGGACATGAGAAACATGAGAAATGAATAACAAAATTAAGAGGACTTTTTTGTGAAATACAAGATGAATACATTTAAAATGTGTGTAGATTCATGGCGATACTTTGCAAATATTTGATTTTATATTGTGGGTTGTGCCTAAGTATTTGTCTTCCAAGTTTTTTTCTTTATAGTATATTATACTTTGTGGTTGTTGTTGCTGATGGTTTATCTCCTCATTTAGCTTTGCACATTTTCTGTTTTGCTAATATTTCTTCCTTCATTAAGAGAGACATCAATTTCCAAACACTAGGATGCATATTTGTAACTGAGCTTTGCATTGTGTTGTGAAAGCCTCTACAGTGTTTTTGTTCTTGGCATACTGTCACATGTTTGTTGATAGATATTCCAAAGTTCTTTGGGAAATGTGAGTTTAACGCTGCATCTTCAAAGTCCTCAGCCTCTTTCTCCTCCAAGGTAGTGTGTTTCAAAATAAGAAATCAAGTCTTGAGGCAAATCATTGTCATCTGTCAGCTCAATAAAGCCATCAATAATGTTGCTAACTGGAAGAAATGCTAATGCATTTCAACCAGATGAAGTCAAATTATCAAACCAAAAGCTGGTTTGATACAACTAGTTATTTTATCTTTCGTGGAAGGCAAAATTGCCTTATGGCCAGTTAGTTATACAGGGAAAATGTTTGCAGCAAAGATGTCTGTGGTAAAGATACTTACAGAATGTTTGCAGAAGTACCTAGAACCATATTGTATAGAACCATATTTACCAAGATACTGAGATAAATCTATTTATGGTAACCTATCCAGTGCTGGGCAGTATTTGAGGTTTGCTATTCCTGTGGTTACCAGCGTTGAGAGCTGTTGTTTCTATGTATACCTGAGACTTCAAGTTCCTCTAGTTAACTTTTTTGTTTTTTATCTTGGAACTTTACTTTGGGTTCTTACTCTGAGAGTGTCTGACTTGTGCATCCCTCTGAGCTGAAATACATTGTTACTATTATCGCAGGTTTGTTAATCTGGGATGCAGTGAAGGAGACCAGTCTTAACGTCTGATTTAAATATCAATGTTTGGTGTCCACAGTGGGCCTGTTTCTAAGGGCTGGGGCCCGTTTCTAAGGAGTGTGACCCTTATAATTAATTCTGACCCTTATCCAGGGATGGAACTTTTTCTCCCTCCCCTATTTTCTTCTCTGGCTGAAATGGATATCATCCTCCAATGTTCTCAGTCTACACACCAGATGCCCTCCACCCCTTTAGATAAAGTTTCGCGTTTTGTTTATTTTTTCTCTTTTGTTTTTTAGCTGAGAGGGGACAGTTTGTCAAGAAAGAGTTTCCTTCTCTCAGTTGCAATGGTACAATCTGGAAATATGTACCTCCGAATATTAAATCTTTTGTTCCACAATGGTTGTGGGTCTTCAGCAGTGGCTGCTGTTCCCTCCTCCAGAAAGCACCATGAGGAGAACTTTCTCCATATTTTCCCCTTTCTTTCCTGTGATTTCCTGGTGGGGTTTGTTGAGGAAAAGCTTGCAATATTATGAAACCCTTCTATGAATTTGATTGCCTAGGGGCTCCACATTTTCACGCTAGAACACTCTTAGCCTCCAAAAATGTATTCATCAAAACCTCTAGTATAATGTTTTTAACAGCTTACCAATGGCTTCTACTCCAGGCAAGCAAATGTTTGGATACTGTGTCTCATGCAGGTGTTTGTTTCTCTCGGTCTCAGGATTGCTATCTATGACCTTGATTTCTGATGGATTCATGAAAAGTTATTGATCAGATATCTGTTCAGCTTTTCTTTCTTAAGGGTGGGAGGTTTTTTTCTTCACTCTTATCTAGGCTAAAACCAGATGTCTATCCACTTACATAATAACTGAGGTTTTAAAATATTCTCCATCTCCTAGTTATACAACTGTCCATTGGTTTTGTTTGTTCTCTTTGTTGTTCTGTATAATTTTTCAGGGCAAGGTATGTGGAGATATTCAAATTAAGAAGTCATCATCAACTCATGGACCAGTTGCCTTTATCCAATCCTGAAACATCATTTCTCATTGATAGCATGCTTCTCTGTAGGCTTTGATTTACCAGAATTAAAATGATTATCTCTGGAATAGTAACTTTGATGATACAGTTTTTCTGTCTCATCTAGACTCATTCTAGTCTGACTTAAAGAGAGCTAGCTTTAATTGCATGGAATATTCTGAATAAGATCTAACTAAAGCAGAACCCTGTAAGACTGGCCCATCTTGGGGCACAAGCACCAAATTTCTGTGGTTAAAATTTAATTTAAATTGGCATTAATAATTGTATTACTTCTGCCTTTTATAAGGCTTAGAGGTTACTAAAATTTTTAGATGATTGGCTCATAAACTAATGACATAGTAAAAAGTCCATTATTTTTCATTTTTACAAATGAGTTTTCCAACTAAATTTGCTATTTTGTACTTAATGTTCTTAAACATCTTATTGTTTTGGGTACTGCATTCCTGATTATCAAGATTACTTTAAATATATAATTTTAATTATACAAGGTATTAATTATCTTTTACAAATTTGCTAAACATTCTGTCATTTATCACAATGTTGAGAAAATTGTGTAGAGTGGGATCAAGACAGAACCAGAGAAATTTCCATCTATGTTGGTACGGAGCTATTAATCAAGGTTCTGTGCATTAGTTATTAATCTGTCAATGGATCTATATAATTTATTTATTAATGAGCTGAATTTCAGCCTTATATCTACAATGTCTCAAGAAGGCTGCTGGATGCTTATTTGATATAATGAAAAAAAACTATCTTTATGCTTTCTTAACCCTACAATTTGTTCTTAACGAATTTATGATATTTTTAACAGATTAGAGTACTCCTTTGAAATTTCTTATATTATATTTTCAATAAATATGGGAATTGAGCCAAATAGAATTTACTGGTCTCTAGAATCCACTGTTCCTTCCCTTTCTTTCTTCTTTCCTTCCTCTTTCTTTTAATTAAATATTTATCACTCTCAGATCTATTTACAACTTTGCCATTACCCACTATTTCTGAGAAATTAGCAAGAAATAGTGAGATAACATGTTCAAAACCTGCTAGGATTCCAAGTAAAATTTACCTCTGCTTTTACAGCACTTAGATGAATTATTGGTAATTAGAAATTTATTAGTATTTTTAACCTACCTTGAGTTATAGTTTTCTCTTCACATTATTTATTACATCATTTTAACTTGAAAATAAATTTATTTAATGAAGTTAAATTTTAAATATTAAAGTAAGATTCTCTTATTTTCTCAGGATATTTTATGTTTTAAATAATGTACTCAGGATGTTTTAACTTCTGTTAAAAACAATATTTATTTGAATTTCTAAGTATTCTTTATATTTGCAAATGCAATAAATGAAAGTTTCCCATTCCTCTAGCTTGGGATTTTTCTTTGTGTTAAAGGGTTACAATGATTAAGTGTATAAATGAAATATTATAGGGGATTTATCACCGGTTGTACAAAATGAGTAATAACCAAAATTAATAGTCATTACATATATTCTCACAGCTCCGCTACTAAACTTAGTTGGTATAGTCCAATGACAGATTCACCCATATCTTCTGTCCAAAACATAATTAAAAATTAAAATTATCATGTTTAAAATAGCATCCTTAGTAGAAGATATCTAACCATAAACCAACAAAATGTGATTATGGCTCATACCTCCAGTTTGCCAATGGAAGTAGAAGTAATGTAATAAAAAGTCCATGAGGGCTTCCCTGGTAGCGCAGTGGTTGAGAGACCGCCTGCCTATGCAGGGGCCACGGGTTTGTGCCCTGGTCTGGGAAGATCCCACATGCCGTGGAGCAGCTGGGCCCATGAGCCATGGCCACTGAGCCTGCGCGTCTGGAGCCTGTGCTCTGCAACAGGAGAGGCCACAACAGTGAGAGGCCCGTGTACTGCAAAAAAAAAAAAAAAGTCCATGAATATACAGCATATAGGAGATAGGACTATGTGATAAGTATACTCTTTCATTTACAAATGAACTTAAGCCTATAGATAGATAGATAGATATAGATAGATAGATATATAAAATGTCTAATGCAGTGTAACAAGTTCAATAGACATTTATGACTGTTTAGAAATTTTAATTTTATGTTTTGATTATATCCATTTAAATTTTGAACTTGAAACATCATTGTAGTATAGATTTCTTCACTGAAATTATTAACATATGCTTAACTTTATGTATATATATATGCATATCTATATGCATATATATTCTTATGAATGTATTATTTGAAGAAAGGGAACAAAGCAAAGACTCTTTTTTAAAAGAGGATTTAATACGAACTCACTTAAGATGCCAAATTTAGACTTTGGCTATGTTTTCTTTCTTTATGTTCTTTCTTTTCCTTTCTTCTTTCCTTCTTTCTTTTTTCTTCCTTCTTTCCTTCCTTCCTTTGTTTCCAAGTGATCATGTGTAAAAAATTCTGACATTAAGCTCTAGCAGCCTGAATGTCTATGCCTGTATTAAGTGGAAGGTTTGCTCTGAGACCCACATCTCCAAGGTAACAGAAGTGCTCACTTTGATACTTGTGAGACAGCTGAAATTCTTAGTTTCATATCTACCATACCATGTATCTCCCACTATTCCTTAGGCCCCTCTGTCTCATTTTTATTTCCATGCCTGATTCCTTTTCCTTTGTACAGTCTCAAATGTTGTGAATATCAAAATTCTCTTCTTGGCCTACATCTTAGTTTCAATCTCCATTTCCCACTGGTGACCATCCATTCTCCTTGTCCCAGGATGATAGATGGATTCCTAAGTACAGATGTATTCCTAGTTTAGATCAGTATTCTGGTTCCAGACTCATATTTTCAAATGCCTTCTGAAAGTCCCAGCTATGTGCCTCCAACTCATACATTCTCTTATTCATTAATTTAAAAAAGAGTTACTGAGTTGTACTCTGTGCTGGAATTAAGTGCTTGAGATCCTTCAGTTAACAAACAGACAATGACCTTTACCTTTGTGAAGGTTACATCATCATGAGTGTGTGTGTGTGTGTGTGTGTGTGAGAGAGAGAGAGAGAGAGACAGAGAGACAGAGAGACAGAGAGACAGAGGGAGATAATAAGTAATTCACAAACGTTGTGTTATTTTATTTATTTATATTTGTAAATAAATTTATATTTATAAATAAAATGTATATAATTTGTGCTATTTTATATATGAACAAGGTGGTAAGTGTTATGAAAAAAATGTTCACCTTAGGGTAAGGTAACCAGGAGTGCCTGGGAATTGTGGTCCTTACAACTTTAAATAGAATTTTTAATGTAGGGTTTGTTTTGTAGGTTTATTTAAGCAAAGAGTTGAAGGAGATGTAGGAATAAGGCCTTGCATCTCTAAGGTGGAGCAATCGAGGCAGAGGGAATGCAATGCAAAGGTTGTACTGCAGGGATGAGCCTGGGTCTTCTGGGGCAGTCAGGAGACTGGTGTTTACCAGAGAGTGCAAACTAGGAGGCGAGCAGGAGAAGACATCAGGGAGGCAATGCAGACCAAGCCTGCAAGTCCACATGAGCTGCTGTAGACTCATTTTTACTCAGAATCAGAGGGGAAATCACTGCAAGGTCCTAAGCAAAGGAATGACTACTCTGCCTGCTGGATCACTTTACCATCCAACTGTTCAAAACTCATACGAGTCGTTCCACTTACTTAATCCCCCAACCCAGCCCTCCTGCCCTACCTTAATTTCTTATGAAATTCACCCTGTCCCCCAAGCCAGAAATGAAATAGAAATTTATTTCTTGCTCATATAATAGTCCAATGCAGGTGTTTCTCATCAGCAGGTGACTCTCTCCCACTCAACAATTCAAAGACCAAGGTTTTTGCATCTTATGGTTCTTCTGTCCCTTAGGACCTCATTAGCAGACAGCCAGCAAAAGGAGGAAGAAGACCTGGAGGAGGATCCTCTCCTCCAGAGGTAGCTCACACCCCTTCCTCCCTGTTCTATTAATGAGAACTCAAATATATGGCTCGCTGGGAAACATAGTCTAGCTGGGTACCCAGAGATAAAAGACTTGGATAAACAGTTAAACATTCTTTTACTCATCAAATAATAGTTGAATTAATTGATTTGACAAACTAAAAACTTTTGTCAAAACTCTTCTGCTTCATTTGGGTCGTATCCTTGCTACCTGTATTTATGGAAAAATCTAACTCTTCTCTAAGATTTCAATCTTTTCTATAAATGTCCTGTTTCTGACATGAAAATGTGGTCATTTTCACACATTTCCAGGAGCTCCGCACAAATTCTTACACTGATACTCGAGCCCTTGCCTGATCAGATATAAAGAGTTGTCTGACCTCAGATTCCACTGACCCCTTTGAGACTTTCCACGGTGCCATGTTATCTGCTGTCCCAAAATCATCTGTGTCATGTCACAGGCTCCAGGTGCCATATACACATGGTAAATGCCAGCTCTTCAAGCAGTGGATTTGTCTCCTGTAAGACCACCTCAAACCTCGCCAGAAAATTCCAAGAAACGAATGCTTTGTGGGCTTGATGTCCCACACCTACTTAGTTGTGACCCGGGACACAGTGGCTCTGGACATGATAGGAAACAGATGCATTTTGTTTACTACAAAATTGATTCAACACGACAATGTCTCATTCTCTTTCTCTCTCTCTCTCTCCTTCCCCTCTCACTTTTCACTTTTACTCTCTTTTCCTTTCCTTTCTTTCTTTCTTTCTCTTTTCTTTGTTTCTTTTCTCTTCCATCCTTTTTCTCTTTCCTTCTCTTTCCCACTCTTTCTCTTTCTTTCTTCTTCTCATTTTTCACCTAGGCAGGCTTTAGAGTGTTTGAGCTGGAATACCTCATATTTTCAAAGTATGGGTTGAATAAAATAACACTGAAGATTTCATCTAGCACCAGAAATGATGTATTCTAAAGGTCATGAACATGAGGCCTCATCTTTTATAGCACCTGCATTGTGATGCCTGGATTGAGTTTGTGAGGCCAGTGTTTCCTACAGACCCCAGAATACTCTCCAGAAACCACTATCTACATACATCACATTTGTTGGACACAAACCATCTGATCAATATTAGATTTCTGTGGGGTAAAGAATTCAGATGCTATTTAATAGTAAGATCTTTCAAGGTCAAAAAAAGATGTCCATTCCTATCTCCTTCTCCAATCCATCTGAAAAATATTTGGAAATTAAGCAGGTGTGTAACATGTGAGTTTTCTTTAAGGTGGAATTGTCTACTCCTTTTGGTTCTGACAGCCAACGGCATTTTTACAATTAATTTAACATTAGATAGACATGAAGAAACATATTTCTCATCTTGGCAGGAGGCCGTACAAGGTAATTGGGGACAGATTACTCTTTTATTTCAAGTTGGTGTTATTTTTCATGTCTTGCATCAATATTTTTCTTATACTGAAGGAAGGGCAGAACTGTGTGCACCTGCACCTTTGTTATCTACTATTAATGCTTCTCCACAAGTGGTTCAAAGTGTATTTATCAGTGTCTTGAACTTATTTATTCTTCATTGAAGTTACAGTTATTAAATTATCCTTAAAAAATCAATTATTTGTCCAAAAAACCCCTCATTTTAGAAAGATTTGTGTGTGTGTTTGAGAGTAGAGAATTTTAACTATATAAAAATTACAATGACTAGCACATATTAGCCACCCAATAAGTATTTGTTAACTATGTTCTTCCCTTTTATTTTTTTATGTTGGATAAGATAAGGTAAAACCCACTAAAATAAGAACAAAACCAATAAAATAAGTGTTTACTAAAAACTCTCCAGAAAAAAAATTTGAACAATTTTTTTTTCATATTAGCTGTAATGAGAATTTTTGGAATTTTAATTCATATTTTCTCCTCCACCAAAGGGAGTCTCAAGAAAAAAAAAAAGCTTCGTTATAAAATGACACCTGACATACAACGAATCAATTGACTTCACAAGTCCCGGGTAAACTTCCACAAATTCACAGTTTAGTTTCATTATGTTGATGCCATACAAACATACATTTATAAGACATATTATTTATACTCTTTCTATATTAATTCATTCAAATTTACTTCTGGAAAAATATTGTTTTTCTTCTTCATAAAGTTCTTTTGAACTGGTATGTATCATCAATATATTCATGGATCCATACTCATGTATCAAACTGTGTATTTATCATCTCTGCTTGAATGCTTTGCAGGTATATTAAAGATAAAGTTAGAATTTCATTTCTTAGGTTGTTTGCATATCTTGGCTTATAAGAATAATGCAGAGATAAACATGGGTGTACAAATATATCTTTGAGACCTTGATTTAAATTTTTTTGTTAAATACCCTGAAGTGGGATAGCTGGATATGATGACCCTATTTTTAATTTTTTTGAGAGATCTTATTCTGTTTTCCATAGTGGCTGCACGATGATTTTACATTCTCATCAACAGTGTACAAGGGTTCCATTTTCTTCACATTCTCAGCCACCCTTCTTCTTTTTACCCTGATAATTACCACCCTAATGGGTGTGAGGTGATATCTCCTTGTGGCTTTGATTTGCATCTCCCTAATGAATAGTGATGTTGAGCATGTTTCATGTACCTGTTGGTCATTTGTTTGTCTTCTTTGGAGAAATGTCTATTCAAAATGTGGTATATACATACAATGAACATACAATGAATTCAGCCTTAAAGAAGAAGGAAATCCTGCAACATGCAACAACATATATGAACCTTGAGGACATTATGTTAAATGAAATAAAACAGTCACAGAGGATAATTACGGCATGATTCCACTTATATTAGATCTCTAAAAGAGTCAAACACATAGAAGCAGAGAGTAAAATTATGATTGTCAGGGCAAAGGGGAGGGTGGGATGGGGAGTTGTTCAACAGGTATAAAGTTTAAGTTATGCAAGATGAATAAATTCTAGACATCTGTTGTACAACATTGTGCCCATAGTTAATAACACTCTATTGTACACTTACAAATTTGGCAAGTGGGTAGATCACTGTTAAGTGTTCTTAACACAGTAAAAAACCCACTAAATGTCTTAGTTCTTTCTCTAGTCACTCGCCCCTGAGGAAATGGCTTTATCAGTTAAAGAGTTGCTAAAACAAAACAAAACAAAAGGAAGGAAAAAACCAACACTGATTTTCAATTTCTTTGATCACCCTCTCTCACTCTCACATTCAATCCATGTCCTATTCATTTCATCTCTAGATTTATCTTGGATGTGTCCCCTGTTTTACATCACCACCTTTATGATCCAGGACCAAGCCACCATTTTCAATTTTGTAGATGCTGTGGAATCCTCTAACAAAATTTTCACTTCACTGCTGTCTTCTCCTATATATTCTTTAGAGAATACCCAAAGTGATCTTTTTAAAACTTGAAAATAGCATGCACTGTCCCATTGCTTGAAAGTCTACAATGGCCTCTAATTGCACTTAGAGTAAAAGCCAAATTCCCCACCACAGCAACTCCCTCTCTGCTCTGGCCTTTGCTTACTTCTCTCTAAAGTTAACTTGATCTACTTTCCTGTCCTCACAAAGGTGAATTCATTCCACTTAGTTGAGGCTGTTCTGTGTATCTGGGTCACCCTTCTACTGACTTTTGACAATGCTCTACCTTCCCAAACTCCAGTTCTCTGGTTTAATGCTATCTCTTTAGAAAGAGCATTTGTGATTAACCCAACAGTATTAAAGTTCATAACCCACTAGTCTTTTCCCCACCATTCTGTGTTTTATTTTAATACTACAGAATATTTTCCGCATATTGTAACTTCAGTAGAAGCTTTATCATTTCGTATGATTGGAACCAGTAGTTGGTTGGATAACTGCAATCACAACAAAAAGACAGATAAAGACTAAAATTATTTATTTTAACTGTGTGTTAACATAGATATGTGCTTTCCTTTACTGATCTTTAAGTATGTTGTTGAATGACTGGAGGTTTTTCTAGATCTTTCTTTTAATAGCATAACCCATACTACTTTGATTATGATTTCTAGTTTCAATTGCTTAATTTAAATCAAATGAGAAACTAAAGACACCTGTGAAACAATCAGAATGTCAATCCTTCTAGATTTTGATACATTTTAAAAATTGTTTGTAGATGTATCTCTTGCTCTTAATTTGGCAGGGTTTCCTGTTGTTTATTTGTTTTTCTCGATTGTTTTGTTTTGTTCTTATTGCATTTCTCCAAAAATTGTGCTTATATTTTTTTTCTCATAGTAATCACACAGAGACTAAAACTTTTTACATCCTGTCCTTGTGTTCCTCAAATGACATATCTGTATTGCCCAGACCTGGAAATGGCATACATATTACCTTTACTCACATTCTATTGGCTAGTCCTCAGTCACATGATCACAGTTAACTGCTAAAGAGGCAGGGAGTGTAGTGTAAATGAGTGCTCAGGAAGAAGAGGAAATGGGCTTGGTTAGCACATAGCCAGACTTGGTAAAACTCTTTCTTAAGTCCACTTTAATATTGTGATAAAAATTGGGCCCTATTTAATATGGTAAGTTCAAAAAAGAAGATGAACTAAGTTTTGTAAGTGTTGTTTGTTCTGGAATGTTCCATGTAACAGTCTGTTTATCTTTCTTATTCAAATCTCTGGGCAGGTATTGCCTGAAAAGACAAGTTAGTAGGAAGTATTTTATCCTATTAATGACATCCTCCTTTAGAAATTACTCAGCATATATACAGACAGGATCAGAAAGAGACCTCTTGAAAAAAAAAAAATATATATATAATCATGAAGATCATAATATAAGTTGACATTATACATAGGATAATGTTATAGACATCTAACTATTAAAATAGTCTCTATTATTTCCTGGCCTACCAGTCAGTTCTGTTGGCTCTCACTTACCTACTAGGTATCAGTTAAACATTCTTGAGATTGAATAAAAAATTGACATTGGTGGCTGCATCAGGATTGTTTTGTTGGCCAGCAATAGCTTCCATACAGGTGGATTAATCCTGGGTAGAATTCCTTAGAAGTATTGAAAATACCACCTCACCAAATATATCCCATTATTCAGGAATAAACTGTGATTTATAAAATCCACTTTTAAAGAGACTTGGCTGAGTTAATTTTCACAGAAATCCCAACAAAATATTAATTTCTTAACTGGAGAGAGTAATAAACTAACCTCATATTGCATTATTATCTCATCATGAATTAATGTATTAAATTACCTAACTCTATGCAAATGGCTGAAGGTATGCAATGGAGGATAGGTGAAATTGTAATGGCAAAGTTTGGGGAGAATAGAAAACTAGATATAGATACTGAATTAAACACTTCTGGAAGGTAGGGGGCATTAAGGGAGTAGAAAAGTAGCACTAACTTTAAAAATTTGTTTGTTCTGGACATGGAGATGTACTTCTTGCTCAGGGCCTGCTTGTTGCAAGTGTTTACTATTTCTGCTCTAAAGAGCAGTTATAAAAGCCCTTATATTATGCAATAGCCACTTCCATACAATATAAAATGACATCATCTCCTGGTTGGAAAGCAACATCAAATATCAGAGCAATCATATGTCAGTGGGAACTCAAGATAGATTTTTTAGCAGCTTTATTGAGGTATGACTAATATTAAACTGCACATATTTAGCATATACAATTTCATGAGTTTGGACATATGCTTATGCTTGTGAAACCATCACCATAATCAAGGTAGTAGACACATACATCATCTTGAAAAGTTTCCTTGTGTCTCTTTGTTGTTGCTGTTGTTATTGTTTTTTTGTTTGTTTGTTTTATTCTGGATTTCATAAGAACCATTAATATGAGATCTACCTTCTTAACAAATTTTAAGTGCACAATACAGTATGGGTGCTATGCTATACAGCAGATCTGTAGAAATCATTAATCTCGCATAACTGAAGCTATATACCAATTAAACAACTCCTTGCTTCCCTCTCCCCTTGGTCCCTAAATCACCATTCTATTCTCTACTTCTATAAGTACCTCATGTAAGTGGAATCATGCAGTATTTGCCCTTCTGTGCTTGGCTTATTTCATATAGCATAATTGCTGTACAAAAATAAAAGCAATTAACTCTATGTATACACAAACATGGCTAAACCTCAAAAAATTTTGTTGAGGAAAATAAGCCATACACAAAGGAGTACATACTGTATGATCCATTTATACAAAATCCAAGAAAAAATTACCCTATGGTAATAGAAATCAGCATAGTGGTTTTCTTGGGTTTAGATGAATATTAATTACTAGAAAAGTGAACAAGAGAATGTTCTGGAGCAGTAATAATATTCTATATCTTTATCTGGAAGATGGTTACATGCTTGTGTGCATTTGTCAAAGATCATAGAACAGTGCACTTAAGATTTGAGCATTTTCATATACTTAAATCGTACTGAATACTGGTAGGCTAAAAAACTGTATTAACTTTGCACAAAGAGTGAAGATGCAAAACAAAAGATCATTCAATGAGAAATATTGAATCTCAAATTTTATCTGAGTCACTCTCTATGTGACACCTGTTTCTAATAGATCCTTGCAGCACAGAGAATGAAAGAAAACAGAGAGAGAGAATATTTTCATTTCCATTTTTTTAACACATTTATTGGTGTAAAATTGCTTTACAATGGTGTGTTAGTTTCTGCTTTATAACAAAGTGAATCAGTTATACATATACATATATCCCCATATCTCTTCCTTCGTGAATCTCCCTCCCTCTCACCCTCCCTATTCCACCCCTCTAGGTGGTCACAAAGTCCAGAGCTGATCTCCCTGTGCTATGCGGCTGCTTCCCACTAGCTATCTGTTTTATGTTTGGTAGTGTATATATGTCCATGCCACTCTCTCACTTTGTCCCAGCTTACCCTTCCCCCTCCCTATATACTCAAGTCCATTCTCTAGTAGGTCTATGTCTTTATTCCCTTCTTGCCCCTAGGTTCTCCATGACCATTTTTTTTTTTTTTTACATTCCATATATGTGTGTTAGCATATGGTATTTGTTTTTCTCTTTCTGACTTATTTTACTCTGTATGAGAGACTCTAGGTCCAACCACTTCACTACAAATGTCTCAATTTCTTTTCTTTTTATGACTAAGTAATATTCCATTGTATATAAGTGCCACATCCACATGTTCTTTATCCATTCACTGGTTGATGGACACTTAGGTGGCTTCCATGTCCTGGCTATTGTAAATAGACATGCAATGAACATTGTAGTACATGACTCTTTTTGCATTCTGGTTTTCTCAGGGTATATGCCTAGTAGTGGGATTGCTGGGTTGTATGGTAGTTCTACTTTTAGTTTTTTAAGGAACCTTCATACTGTTCTCATAGTGGCTGTATCAATTTACTTTCCCACCAACAGTGCAAGAGGGTTCCCTTTTCTCCACACCCTCTCCAGCATTTATTGTTTCTAGATTTTTTGATGATGGCCATTCTGACCAGTGTGAGATGATATCTCATTGTAGTTTTGATTTGCATTTCTCTAATGATTAATGATGTTGAGCATTCTTTCATGTGTTTGTTGGCAAACTGTATATCTTCTTTGGAGAAATGTCTATTTAGGTCTTCTGCCCATTTTTGGATTGGGTTTTCTGTTTTGTTGACATGGAGCTGCCTGAGGTGCATGTAAATTTTGGAGATTAATCCTTTGTCAGTTGCTTCATTTGCAAATGTATTCTCCCATTCTGAGGGTTGTCTTTTTGTCTTGTTTATGGTTTCCTTTGGTGTGCAAAAGCGTTTAAGATTCATTAGGTTCCATTTGTTTACTTCTGCTTTTATTTCCATTTCTCTAGGAGGTGGGCCAAAAAGGATCTTGTTGTGTTTTGTGTCATAGAGTGTTTTGCCTATGTTTTCCTCTAAGAGTTTGATAGTGTCTGGCATTACATTTAGGTCTTTAATCCATTTTGAGTTTATTTTCGTGTATGGTGTTAGAGAGTGTACTAATTTCATAATTCTATATGTACCTGTCCAGTTTTTCCAGCACCACTTCTTGAAGAGGCTGTCTTTTCTCCACTGTATACTCTTGCCTCCTTTATCAAAGATATATTGACCATATGTGCATGGATTTATCTCTGGGCTTTCTATCCTGTTCCATTGATCTATATTTCTGTTTTTGTGCCAGTACCACATTATCTTGATTACTGTAACCTTGGAGTATAGTCTGAAGTCAGGGAGCCTGATTCTTCCAGCTCCATTTTTCTTTCTCAAGATTGCTTTGGCTATTCGGGGTCTTTTGTGTTTCCATTCAGATTGTGAAATTTTTTGTTCTAGTTCTGTGAAAAATGGCAGGGTTAGTTTGATAGGGATTGCATTGAATCTGTAGATTGCTTTGGGTAGTATAGTCATTTTCACAGTATTGATTCTTCCAATGCAAGAACATGGTATATCTCTCCATCTATTTGTATCATCTTTAATTTCTTTCATCAGTGTCTTATAATTTTCTGAATACAGGTCTTTTGTCTCCTTAGGTAGGTTTATTCCTAGATATTTTATTATTTTTGTTGCAATGGTAAATGGGAGTGTTTTCTTAATTTAACTTTCAGATTTTTCATCATTAGTGTATAGCAATGCAAGAGATTTATGTGCATTGATTTTGTATCCTGATACTTTACCAAATTCATTGATTAGCTCTAGTAGATTTCTGGTAGCACCTTTAGGGTTCTCTGTGTATAGTATCATGTCATCTGCAAAGGGTGACAGCTTTACTTCTTTTCCCATTTGGATTCCTTTTATTTCTTTTTCTTCTCTGATTGCTGTGGCTAAAACTTCCAAAACTATGCTGAATAATAGTGGTGAGAGTGGGAAACCTTGTCTTCTTCCTGATCTTAGTGATAATGCTTTCAGTTTTTCATCATTGAGAAAGATGTTCGCTGTGGGTTTGTCATATATGGCCTTTATTATGTTGAGGAAAGTTCCCTCTATGCCAACTTTCTGGACGGTTTTTATCATAAATGGGTGTTGAATTTTGTCAAAAGCTTTCTCTGCATCTGTTGAGATGATCATATGGTTTTCTGCCTTCAATTTGTTAATATGGTGTATCACATTGATTGATTTGCGTATACTGAAGAATCCTTCTGTTCCTGGGATAAACCCCACTTGATCATGGTGTATGATCCTTTTAATGTGCTGTTGGATTCTGTTTGTTAGTATTTTGTTGAGGATTTTTGCATCTATGTTCATCAGTGATATTGGCCTTTGGTTTTCTTTCTTTGTGATATCTTTGTCTGCTTTTGGTATCAGGGTGATGGTGGCCTCGTAGAATGAGTTTGGGAGTGTTCCTCCCTCTGCTATATTTTGGAAGAGTTTGAGAAGGATAGGTGTTAGCTCTTCCCTGAATGTTGGATAGAATTCGCCTGTGAAGCCATCCGGTCCTGGGCTTTTGTTTGTTGGAAGATTTTAAATCACAGTTTTGATTTCAGTGCTTGTGACTGGTCTGTTCATGTTTTCTATTTCTTCCTGGTTCAGTCTGAGAAGGTTGTGCCTTTCTAAGAATTTGTCCATTTCTTCCAGGTTGCTCATTTTATTGGCATATAGTTGTTTGTAGTAATCTCTCATGATCCTTGGTATTTTTGTATTGTCAGTTGTTACTTCTCCTTCTTCATTTCTAATTCTATTGATTTCAGTCTTCTCCCTTTTTTTCTTGATGAGTCTGGCTAATGGTTTATCAATTTTGTTTATCTTCTCAAAGAACCAACTTTTAGTTTTATTGATCTTTGCTATCCTTTCCTTCATTTCTTTTTCATTTATTTCAGATCTGGTTTTTATGATTTCTTTCCTTCTGCTAACTTTGGAGTTTTTTTGTTCTTCTTTCTGTAATTGCTTTAGGTGTAATGTTGGGTTGTTTATTTGCGATGTTTCTTGTTTCTTAAGGTAGGATTGTATTGCTATAAATTTCCCTCTTAGAACTGCTTTTGCTGCATCCCATAATTTTTTGATCATCGTGTTTTCATTGTCATTTGTTTCTAGGTGTTTTTTTGATTTCTTCAGTGATCACTTCATTATTAAGTAGTGTTTTGTTTAGCCTCCATGTGTTTGTATTTTTTACAGATTTTTTTTCTGTAATTGATATCTTGTCTCATAGCATTGTGGTCGGGGAAGATAGCTGATATAATTTCAATTTTCTTTAATTTATCAAGGCTTGATTTGTGACCCAAGGTATGATCTATCCTGGAGAATGTTACATGAGCACTTGAGAAGAAAGTGTATTGTGTTGTTTTTGGATGGAATGTCCTATAAATATCAATGAAGTCCATCTTGTTTAATGTATCATTTAAAGCTTGTGTTTCCTTATTTATTTTCATTTTGGGTGATCTCTCCATTGGTGAAAGTGGAGTGTTAATGTCCCATACTATGATTGTGTTACTGTCAATTTCCCCTTTTATGGCTGTTATTATTTGCCTTATGTATTGAGGTGCTCCTATGTTGGATGCATAAATATTTACAATTGTTATATCTTCTTCTTGGATCAGTCCTTTGATCATTATGTAGTGTCCTTCTTTATCTCTTGTAATAGTCTTTATTTTAAAGTCTATTTTGTCTGATATGAGAATTGCTACTCCAGCTTTCTTTTGATTTCCATTTGCATGGAATATCTTTTTCCATCCCCTCACTTTCAGTCTGTATGCGCCCCTAGGTCTGAAGTGGGTCTGTTGTAGACAGCATATATATAGGTTTTGTTTTTGTATCCATTCAGCCATTCTCTGTCTTTGGGTTGGAGAATTAATCCATTCATGTTTAAGGTAATTATCAATATGTATTTTCCTATTCCCATTTTCTTAATTATTTGGGTTTGTTATTATAGGTCTTTTCCTTCTCTTGTGTTTCCTGCCTAGAGAAGTTCCTTTTTCAGTTTTTGTAAAGGTGGTTTGGTGGTGCTGAACTCTCTCAGCTGTTGCTTATCTGTAAAGGTTTTAATTTCTCCATCAAATCTGAATGAGACCTTTGCTGGGTAGAGTAATCTTGGTTGTAGGTTTTTCTCCTTCATCACTTTAAATATGTCCTGCCACTCCCTTCTGGCTTGCAGAGTTTCCTCTGAAAGATCAGCTGTTAACCTTATGGGGATTCTCTTGTATGTTATTTGTTGCTTTTCCCTTGCTGCTTTTAATATGCTTTCTTTGTATTTAATTTTTGATTGTTTTATTAATATGTGTCTTGGTGTCTTTCTCCTTGGATTTATCTTGTATGGGACTCTCTGTGCTTCCTGGAATTGATTAATTATTTCCTTTCCCATATTAGGGAAGTTTTCAACTATAATCTCTTCAAATATTTTCTTAGTCCATTTCTCATTCTCTTCTTCTTCTGGTACCCCTATAATTCAATGTTGGTGCATTTAATGTTTTCCTAGAGGTCTCTGAGACTGTCTTCAATTCTTTTCCTTCTTTTTTCTTTATTCTGCTCTGCAGTAGTCATTTCCACTATTTTTTCTTCCAGGTCACTTATCCATTCTTCTGCCTCAGTTATTCTGCTATTGATCCCTTCTAGAGAAATTTTTATTTCATTTATTGTGTTGTTCATCACTGTTCGTTTGCTCTTTAGTTCTTCTAGGTCCTTGTTAAATGCTTGTTGTATTTTCTCCATTCTATTTCCAAGATTTTGGATCATCTTTACTATCATTATTCTGAATTCTTTTTCAGGTAGACTGCCTATTTCCTCATTTGTTAGGAGTGGTGGGTTTTTCCTTACTCCTTCATCTGCTGTGTGTTTCTCTGCCTTCTCATTTTGCTCTACATACTGTGTTTGAGATCTCCTTTTTTCGGGTTGCAGGTTTGTAGTTCCCATTGTTTTTGGTGTCTGTCCTCAGTGGCTAAGGTTGGTTCAGTGGGTTGTGTATGCTTCCCGGTGGGGGGGACTAGTGACTGTGTTCTGGTGGATGAGGCTGAATCTTGTCTTTCTGGTGGGCAGGTCCACGTCTGGTGGTGTGTTTTGGGGTGTCTGTGGCCTTATTATGATTTTAGGCAGCCTCTCTTCTAATGGGTGGGTTTGTGTCCCTATCTTGCTAGTTGTTTGTCATAGGGTATCTAGCACGGTAGCTTGCTGGTCGTTGAGTGGAGGTGGGTCTTGGTGTTGATATGGAGATCTCTGGGAGACTTCCACCATTTCTTTTTACATGGTGCTGGGAGGTCTCTTGTAGACCAGTTTCCTGAACTTGGCTCTCCTACCTCAGAGGCATAGCCCTGATGCCTGGCTGGAGCACCAAGAGCCTATCATCCGCACAGCTCAGAATAAAAGGGAGAAAATAAAGAAAAGAAAGAAAGAAAGAAAGAAAGAAAGAAAGAAAGAAAGAAAGAAAGAAAGAAAGAAAGAAAGAGAAAAAGAAAGAAGATAAAATAAAATAAAGTAAAATAAAGTTATTAAAATAAAAAATTATTGAAAAAAATTTAGAAAAATAAAAAAAGAAAGAAAGAAGAGCACAACCAAACCAAAAAAGAAATCCACCCATGATAACATGTGCTAAAAACTATATGAAAGAAAAAAAAAGAAAAGAAAACGGACAGACAGTACCCTAGGATAAATGGTAAAAGCAAAGCCATACAGACAAAATCACACACAGAAGCATACACATACCCACTCACAAAAAGAGAAGAAGGGAAAAATAAATAAATAAATAAATAAATAAATAAATAATATATATATATTATATATATCGTTATATAAACGATTTATATTTATATATTTATATATATAAATATATATTTATATATTTATATTTATATAAATAAATAAATAAATAAATTATATATATATCGTTGCTCCCAAAATTCCCCTCCTCAATTTGGGACAATTTGTTGTCTATTCAGGTATTCCACAGATGCAGGGTACATCAAGTTGATTGTGGAGATTTAATCTGCTGCTACTGAGGCTGCTGGGAGAGGTTTTCCTTTCTCTTCTTTTTTCGTACACCTCCTGGTGTTCAGCTCTGTATATGGACCTGCCTCTGCATGTAGGTCACCTGAGGGCATCTGTTCTTTGTTCAGACAGGACGGAGTTAAAGGAGCAGCTCCTTCAGGGGCTCTGGTTCACTCAGGACGGGGGGGAGGGAGGGGTACGGAATGCAGGGCGAGCCTGCGGCAGCAGAGCCTGGCATTATGCTGCAGCAGCATGAGGCACGCCATGTGTTCTCCCATGGAAGTTGTCCCTGGATAACGTGACCCTGCTAGTGGTGGGCTGCACATCCTCCCTGGACGGGAGGTGTGGATAGTGACCTGTGCTTACACATAGGCTTGTTGGTGGCTGCAGGAGCAGCCTTAGCATCTCATGCCCATCTCTGGGGTCCATGCTGAAGCAGCGCTCACGCCTGTCTCTGGAGATCCTTTAAGCAGCGTTCTTAATCCCCTCTCCTTGCGCACCAGGAAACAAAGAGGCAAGAAAAAGTCTCTTGCCTCTTCGGCAGCTCCAGACCTTTTTCTGGACTCCCTCCCGGCTAGCTGTGGCACACTAGACCCCTTCAGGCTGTGTTCATGCAGACAACCCCAGTCCTCTCCCTGGGATCTGACCTCCGAAGCCCGAGCCTCAGCTCCCAGCCCCCACTCCCCCCGGCGGGTGAGCAGACAAGCCTCTCGGGCTGGTGAGTGCTGGTCGGCAGTGATCCTCTGTGCAGGAATCTCTCCACTTTGCCCTCTGTACCCTTGTTGCTGTGCTCTCCCCCATGGTTCTGAAGCTTCCCCCCTCTGCCACCTGCAGTCTCTGCCCATAAAGGGGCTTCCTAGTGTGTGGAAACCTTTCCTCCTTCATAGCTCCCTCCCACTGGTGCAGGTCCTGTCCCTATTCTTTTGCCTCTGTTGTTTCTTTTTTTTTGCCCTACCCAGGTATGTGGGGAGTTTCTTGCCTTTTGGGAGGCCTGAGGTCTTCTGCCAGCATTCAGTAGGTATTCTGTAGGAGTTGTCCCATATGTAGATGTATTTCTGATGTACTTGTGGAGAGGAAGGTGATCTCCATGCCTTACTCTTCTGCCATCTTGAAGCTCCTCCCATTTCCTTTTAAGTCTATGAGGGCAATCGAAGTCTAAATTGAAACATCAAAGATATGAAAATAAAATTAATAACAGTAATGAATTCAGAAACACTGGTGAATTGAAAAAAGGTGAGTCCATAAATAAACACCCATGGTAAATGTAAATTTAACACCGTTTATGTGATTCTGGAAAACATGTACACACCTGGCTTCATGCTATTGGGCATGAGCTTAAAAAAATTTGGCCCAGATATATAAATCAATGTACTTAAACCCAAACAATTAATAGTAAAAACTCAGAGTTCACATTGGACCTTTGGCTCTCTCTTCAGATGAACTAAAGAGGAAGGTTTGACTTAGCTTTCACAGAACTTTAAAAGTCTTAGATGTAATAGACTTAAGTCTCTTAACATTGCTTTGTCAAATTCAGGAAAGTTGGCCAAGTTAAGCTCTGAGGTACGTCTGGGACTGATGTAGTTTTCCCTGAGATATTTGTAGGGGTTGTACATATAAATTAATGAATTAATCATGACAATGTTATAGCACAGAGTTCTAATAGCTCTCCAGTTGCATAGTTCCAAAGTTATTCATTTAAAGTTTTCAGAAACAAAAAGTGTGGCAAAACAAACTGTAAAAGCTTAATAAAATCCTGTTACATAGTCCTATTGAATAGTACTGACTAAATTTAAAAAAAAAAGAAAGAAAGAAAATAAACCAATATAAATACTCTAAATTAACAGTTACAGGAAAATATGTACCAAGGTGTAGACTACTTGATGGGTTAGAAAGAGATGCATGATCATATTTAAAATTTGCCTATTAATGAACAGATGTCCATCTGGAAAGAATTTCTCAAGATGATCTGCAAGGATTAGACCTTGATCCTCTTCTATTGAACTATTAATACAATTTGGGCAGATGTTCTAGATATCAATATCTTCAAATGTGTGACTCAAGGCTGGGATTTAAATCACTTTCTGTCACAACAGGGCTACACAACAAACTATCCCTTTATTAGATATCTATTGATGCATAACAAATTATTTAAAATGTTGGTAGCTGAAAACCACAATAATTTTATTCACTTATGATACTCTTGGTCAGCAATTTGAGCTGGGCTCAGCTGGGTGATTTTCCTTCTGCCCCCTCCTAAAGTCATTTGTACAGCTCTGGTCAGCTTGAGGGTTGGCTGGAGGCTAGCTGGGATAAGGGGCCTCAGCATATCCTTGATCTGCATGGCCTTACCCTCCAGTTGGTTAGCCTAGGCTTGCTCACATGGCAACAGCATGACCAAAGAGGACAGAGGGATGTGGCAAGGCCTCTTGAGGCCCATATTCAGAGTCACACAAAATAAAGGTCTTCCACCTTATTTTGTTGCTCAAAAAAGTCAATAGGCCAGCCCAGATGCAAAAAGTAAGGAAATAGATTCTACCTTTCAAAGACAGGAACTACAAATAACGTGTGGCCATTTAAAATGCAGCACAGGGGCTTCCCTGGGGGCGCAGTGGTTGAGAGTCCGCCTGCCAATGCAGGGGACATGGGTTCGTGCCCTGGTCCAGGAGGATCCCACATGCCGTGAAGCAGCTAGGCCCGTGAGCCATGGCCACTGAGCCTGTGCATCCGGAGCCTGTGCTCCACAACGGGAGAGGTCACAACAGTGAGAGGCCCGCGTACCACAATAAAATAAATAAATAAATAAATAAATAAATAAATAAATAAATAAATAAATAAAATAAAATGTAGCACAGTCCTCTCCTTGGCACAATTATTTAGATTGCTTTTTATGAAAAATACACTTACCATCATGTAAGACCACCAAACGTTGTGATGTATGACAACCAACTCTCTAGGGGGAAAAGAGCCCTGATTTGTAGCATTTGCCCATTTCTGTGGTATGAATACTACCAGGATGCATAATTTCAAGCTACTGATATGACATCACGGATTGTAAGTTGGGAAAATATGCACACAATTGGCTTTCAAAAGCTCAGATGAGCTGGCTCCAGCACACCACTGCCTGAAATTCTCATCCAATTACGGCATCAGATCTATGTTCGTTATATCAAAATATGCATCTAATCCAGACTTAGATGGGGCTTCTTTAGTGTAGCTTCTCTTGATATATAGGTCTATAAAATGATGCATTATCTGCTTTCCATAATCCCAATGCACAATTTTGAAATGGTGACGTGATAACTACAGTAGTCAGTGTCATTCAAAAAGGAGAAGATAAAACATCACATAGCAATTACTGGTGCGCTGCAATTTATATATTATAGCAAAGAGTATAAGGTTTCCCTACCCCAGGAGATGGAAATAGTTCTTGATTAGGATCCTGATCTGCTCTGTGAAATTAACTTTCTAGTCTATTGCTGTCCTTAAGTCTTGACAGTACTCTTTGGGTATTTGGCCCTGTCCTTTAGGACTTTTGCTTTGCTTCTGAGATGTCTCTTTTCCATAACAAATACTGCATATTTCCAGCTGAGTAGCTTTCTCATCCTTTTTCTTTTTCTTTTTTCTTTTTTTTTTTTTTAGTGGTATGCGGGCCTCTCACTGTTGTGGCCTCTCCTGATGTGGAGCGCAGGCTCCAGACACGCAGGTTCAGCAGCCATGGCTCGTGGGCCCAGCCGCTCCGCAGCATGTGGGATCTTCCCAGACCGGGGCACGAACCCGTGTCCCCTGCATTGGCAGGCGGACTCTCAACCACTGCACCACCAGGGAAGCCCTCATCCTATTTCTTACTTAGGGGAAATTGAGGGTCCAGAGGTACGTTTTCATTTTGCACTGTCTATGCCACTTATAGATCATGGTGTTGTAAATTCCTAAAAATTATTTTGGTTTTCCTATGTATCAGATTACAGTCTACTTCATTCAACAAAAAAAACATACCCACAGGGCTTTCCTGGTGGTGCAGTGGTTGAGAATCCACCTGCAAATGCAGGGGACATGGGTTCAAGCCCTGGTCTGGGAAGATCCCACATGCCGTTGAGCAACTGGGCCCGTGAGCCACAACTACTGAGCCTGTGCGTCTGGAGCCTGTGCTCCGCAACAAGAGAGGCCACAGTAGTGAGAGGCCCGCGCACCGCTATGAAAAGTGGCCCCTGCTCACCGCACCTAGAGAAAGCCCTCGCACAGAAACAAAGACCCAACACAGCCAAAAATAAATAAATAAATAAATAAAATTAAAACAAAAAACATACCCACAATTCTTTGTGACCTCTTAGACTTCTGCAGAGCCATTTTAGATTTAGGCTTCTTTGTGATCTTACTCTTAAATTCCTTAAAAGCCTTTTTGTCTAAATGAGAGGGTTTACTAGAAATCAACTTAAATTTTTCAGAGATCTTAACAAAGTGTATTACAGCTACACTATTGGTTTGATATTTGCTATAAGGTGTTTCTTAATTTGAGATTTTTTTTCTGCTGGAGAGACTAGAGATGAGATAGTTCTATTTTCCAACCTATCAAGTCCTGTATTTTCTCTAAATTCTGCTGGCAAATTGAATATCTCCTTCTTTAGTTCATTTCTCTCTTCTCATACATCATTAAATGTAATTTTAAAAGAAGTGTTTCTTAGCCATATCCACAAGTTCATTAGTACAGTGTGATAAGGACCAGACAGGAATAAGAAGATAGGTAGTAAAATTGGCTGTTATGGTAGCTGGTCAGGGCAGAAGAGACATCTACACTGGCTCTTGAAGAAGGAGGCCATTATGGTAGCTGGTCAGAGCAGGAGACATCTACACTGGCTCTTAAAGGAGGCTCTTGTGCTCAAGATGAGCACAAAGAACACATGTTAATACCTTTATGTAGTTCAAAATAATTTCAGTATGGATTGCTAAAAGATACAGTCTAGTTGGGACTCCATCATGTTAGAATTTGTACTACATCCTGAAGGCCGAAGGGATGGAAAGGTTTTAGCAGGGGAAAGACATAATCAGACTCATAATTAGAAAGTTCACTGAGGCATCAGTGTGGAGAGTGAAACATTAAAGGAGGAGAGCCCAGTCAGGAGTCTATGCCAGCCACTCAGGCATGAAGGTATAGGGTAGCCTCAATGGGGGCAATGGCACTGGCACCACACCAGGACTGCAGAGTGCACGAGTGCCAAGATTTAGTGTTGACATGGAGGGCTTGAGGAAAATAGTGTTCAAGACTCTTAGGTTTCTGGCTTGGGCAACTGACAAGGAGGTGATGCATTTACCAAGAAGGGGCATCCGAGCAGTTTAGATGTGAAACAAAGGAACTTATAACACATCCAACTGGAAATGCCTGATAACAAGAAAATTATGATCTTTCTACTAAAGAATACCTTGAAATCTGAATATACTGAATATACACAGAGCTGGTCTGGGCACAGTTCTGCCATCAGCCTTATTTGAGAGTCTGTAATATATTAGAGTCCCACAATATGACTATGGGATTGGGACTTCATAGCTCATAACAAAGCATATGTTATACATGTAGTTAACAACTGAAAACACACACACATACACTCACACATACATTCAAATGCCCTCTGTCCAGGTATTAAAAGGTACTAATTTAAAATGAAGACCAGGCACTTCAGTCAGATCACCTGGATTCTAATTTAATTTGGCACTTCCCACTATGTGATTTGGGGTTCCTTGTAATGATTCCCTTTTCTTTCTCAGTTTACAATTTAAATCCTTGGTTTTACAAATAGAGTACTGATATACATCCCACAGCTTGGATAGAAGCTGGCGTTTCTGAAGTACACACATTTAAAGAATATATTTACTCCAAGCCACTAAAACTGTATTTGAAGAGAATATTTAGGGATTAGATGACTCATTAATCCTTGTTTAGATATAAGAAACAAGAAGGAGACCAGGAGATGGATAAACACACATTTTACACACAAACATACTCACATACTCCCCCGAGTGAGGAAAACAGAGACAAGCTCATAGTAAACCCATATGCACAACAAAGAGAAAGAAATGCCTTCCAAACCCAGCAAATGTTTTGCCAGTCTTCAGAAAGGCTAGTCTACCAAGGCCCTTGAGGATGAAAATGAGTGCTTCCCAGGCTCACTTTAGTGGATCAAGCAGTTGGCTGCTGAATTGAAAAAGGGAGGCAGGCAGCCATTGTCAAGGAGGGGAGAGTAAGTCTTTTTTTCCATAGTCAACCCAGATGGACTCCCTTCCCCAGTCCTTTCTCCATTTGGTATCTTGGGTCACCAGCAATGGATTTAAGATTTCTACTCAAACTTGCTACTTGTATACAAACTCCTCTAGGTGCAGAAGTTCAAATTCAAAGGTCATTTCATCTGACCAAAGAATAACTAACTTCACTGGAAAAGTAAAAACTGGCAGCAGAGGCATGGAACCTCTGTCCTGCATCATAATCCACAGTATATTCAGGCTGCCTGTCCAAGTGTGCCTCCTATGAAGGGGTTCGACAGTGAGTTTGGTGATGTCCTACTGACTCTTGGCCTACACACTTTCCCCAGTAGATTTCTATAGGTGCCTCTAGTGTGTGACACTGGTGGTTTCTGTCCCTAATCCCCCCTCAGGCTTAACAGTCAGGGTCACATATCTCAAATTAACTTATGTAGTTTCCTCCCTGCTTCAAATACTCTTGCAGTTATGGTTCCTCTTATTTATTGCAAAGCATAAGAAACCCAGATAAACATTTGGGAGTACCAGTGATGGGCAGAAGCCAAGTAAATTTCTATTCACCTTCCATAAATATGTATATTTAGAATATTTTAAGTGTTAAGCTTTATACTGTGCACTCAGCCGTGGTTTTGAAATGGGGGTGATTTTGCCACCTGGGACATTTTGACAAGGACTTGAAGAATTTTTGGTCATCACAAAGGGTGAAGGAGGTGGGTACTATTAACATCCAGTGGCTAGAGGTCAAGGATGTTTGCTAAATATCCACAAAGTTCAGACAGCCTCCTACAACAAATAATTATCCAGCCTAAAAGGTCAATAGCACTGAGGTTATGAAACCCTGCACTAGAGATAAAATGGTGATCCAACAGTGATGTCATCAATTTGTAAGCATGACAAATGCTCTTCAAATGCCTCAGCATACGTAAATTTGCACATCTGCAAAAGTCAGAAATCAGTGTTAAATTGAGATGATGAGTTTCTAATAGAGAAAAGTGACATGAGTCAGAGGATCCTCTAGGAAGACGTGTCTGAGGAAGTCTTGCTTGAAATGAAACCTGAAAGGTGAGTAGAAACCACCTATGTGCAAGAAGGAAGGAATAACATTCCACAGGAAAGGAAGATTGGGTGGGACGGCCCTGTGGCAGGAATAAAACAGACAGAATCTGAAGGACAGTGTTGATGGAGTGCAAAAGTGGAGGAGGAGCTTGGCATGAATCGAGTCTGGGAAGGGGAGGCAGCAAGAGCCTGTGGGGCATCAGAGGTGATGTTAGGGACCTTTAACTCTATCCTAACAGCAATTGGAAATAATGACACTTTGAACTAAAGGGAGGCCGTAGTGATAGTGGATGATCATTCTATATCTACATAATAAGGGTTAAAATGGTCGATTTTATGTTCTGTATATTTTACCATAATAAGAAAAAAAGGTAGCAGTATGTCATTTACTATATGGTATGTAAATGTAAGAACTTAAATGGGTGATCAAATTCAGAAGTTCAAAATAGCCATAAATGTGGGTTTTGAGATAGTGCTGGACTGTAACTTGGTGTCAACAAAATCACTGCTTTGTGTGTGACCAGTTTCACTTCTCAGTCAAGTGCTTCCTGATCCAATTTAGAGCCATGAAAACTTTTCCTTCTGAATGTCAAAGCAAGGGTTCACTTGAACCTTGTTAGAATTTCCAACTGACGGATTTCCTTTCCCAGATGGAAATTCTTCTAGCTCAAGTAATCTTTCAAGGAGAAAAATGTCTACTATGAAATTTCTTAGGGTTGGGTCCTTTTTTTCAGTATAAAAATATTTGTGTCTGAATCGAGGAGGCTGAACAGTGAACAGAGATAAGACTGCCACCACTTGGGTGTTAGTGACCTTGACAGTCTCATCTGGGGCCTGTTACTATATATTATAGTTGTTTTGCGTGATCGTTTGCATTCACTGGTGCTCAGCATTCCTGGACATCTGGCTTGTTCAAATGAAATACTAGAAGAAATATACATCTTTAATAAAAATCAATAATAGCATTGTTTTTCTTTCTTTTTTTAGCATAACAAACCTTGAAGTAGTTAATCAAAGAAAGAAACCTGAGGTTTCTTTATTCATGAATACATTTTCCGAATAGATATATTTTTAAAATATTTTAAATCTGTTTGATGCTGTTGTTTCCTTTTTTTTGAAATAAAATATTTTCTTATTTGTAAGGAGAGTTGTGATGGGATTATAAAATTGATATATATATATATATTTTTTTTTTTAGCTAATATAAGCCGAAACTTTGTAACAAACAGTAAGGGGTGTAAACGGAACCTGATCTTTGGAGGATAATTCTGTACTTTATAGCTTGGAAAGAGAAGAAAATGAGTACTGGTACTTTGCTCTATGTCTTACAGAAATGCTATCCAAGAAAACTTTCTATAATCATAGAAATACTATAAAATATCCTATAATATGTGCTGCCCAGTATGGCAGCCAATAACCCCAATGTGGCTGCTGAGCCCTTGAAATGTGACTACTGTGACAAATTAATTGTAAAATTTTATTTCACTTTAATAAATATAAATAACTACATGTGGCTAAGAGCTACTGTATTGGACATTGCAGCTTAGAGTTTTAAAATGTAATTGGAGGGAGGCGGAGGGGAAGATGGCAGAAGAGTAAGACGCGGAGATCACCTTCCTCCCCACAGATACACCAAAAGTACATCTACACGTGGAGCAACTCCTACAGAACACCTACTGAAGGCTGGCAGAAGACCTCAGACCTCCCAAAAGGCAAGAAACTCCCCACGTACCTGGGTAGGGCAAAAGAAAAAAACAGAGACAAAAGAATAGGGACGGCACCTGCACCAGTGAGAGGGAGCTGTGAAGGACAAAGGGTTTCCACACACTAGGAAGCCCCTTCGCGGGCCGAGACTGTGGGAGGCGGAGCAGGGGAGGTTCGGAGCCGCGGAGGAGAGCACAGCAACAGGGGTGCGGAGGGCAAAGCGGGGAAATTCCCGCACAGAGGATCGGTGACGACTGGCACTCACCAGCCCGAGAGGCTTGTCTGCTCACCCGCCGGGGAGGGCGGGGCTGCGAGTTGAGGCTAGGGCTTTGGTCGGAGCGAAGGGAGAGGACTGGGGTTGGCTGCGTGAACACAGCCTGAAGGGGTTAGTGCACCACGGCTAGCTGGGAGGGAGTCCGGGAAAAGTCTGGAGCTGCCAAAGAGGCAAGAGACTTTTTCTTCCCTCTTTGTTTCCTGGTGCGCGAGGAGAGGGGTTTAAGAGCGCTGCTTAAAGGAGCTCCAGAGACGGGCACGAGCCGCGGCTAACAGCGCGGACCCCAGAGACGGGCAGGAGACGCTAAGGCTGCTGCTGCCGCCACCAAAGGGCCTGTGTGCGAGCACAGGTCACTATCCACACCCCTCTTCCGGGGAGCCTGTGCAGCCCGCCACTGCCACGTTCCCGGGATCCAGGGACAACTTACCCGGGAAAACGCACACCAGCCTCTGCTGCCGCAGGCCCGCCCTGCACGCCGTGCCCCTCCCTCCCCGCAGCCTGAGTGCGCCAGAGCCCCCAAATCAGCGGCTCCTTTAACCCTGTCCCGTCTGAGCAAAAAACAGACGCCTTCCAGCGACTACACGCAGAGGCGGGGCCAAATCCAAAGCTGAGACCCTGTGAGCTGTGAGAACAAAGAAGAAAAAGGGAAATCTCTCCCAGCAGCCCTCAGAAGCAGAGGATTAAATCTCCACAATCAACTTGATGTACCTGCATCTGTGGAATACATGAATAGACAACGAATCATCCCAAATTGAGGAGGTGGACTTCGAGAGCAAGATCTATGATTTTTTCCCCTTGTTCTCTTTTTGTGAGTGTGTATGTGTATGCTTCTGTGTGAGAGTTTGTCTGTATAGCTTTGCTTCCACCATTTGTCCTAGCGTTCTATTTATTTTTTTCTTAATAACTAATTTTAATTTTAATAACTTTATTATACTTTTCTTTCTTTCTTTCTTTCTTTCTTTCTTTCTTTCTTTCTTTCTTTCTTTCTTTCTTTCTTTCTTTCTTTCTTTCTTTTCTTTCTTTTCTTCCTTTCTTTCCTTCCCTCCTTTAGACAATGAATCATCCCAAATTGAGGAGGTGGACTTTGAGAGCAAGATTTATGATTTTTTCCCCTTTACCTCTTTTTGTGAGGGTGTATATATATGCTTCTGTGTAAGATTTTGTCTGTATAGCTTTGCTTCCACCATTTGTCCTAAGGTTCTATCCACCCCTTTTTTTCCCTAAATAATAATTTTTTAATTTAATTACTTTATTATACTTTATTTTACTGTATCTTCTTTCTTTCTTTCTTTTTTCCTTCCTTCCCTCCTTCCTTCCTTCCTCCCTCCCTCCCTCTCTCCCTCCCTTCTTTCTTCCTTCCTTCCTTCCTTCCCTCCCTTTCTTTCTTTCTTTCTTTCTTTCTTTCTACTTCTACTAATTCTTTCTCTCTACTTTTCCTCCCTTTTATTCTGAGCCGTGTGGATGAAAGGCTCTTGGTGCTCCAGCCAGGAGTCAGTGCTGTGCCTCTGAGGTGGGGGAGCCAACTTCAGGACACTGGTAAACAAGAGACCTCCCAGCTCCACATAATATCAGACAGCGAAAATCTCCCAGAGATCTCCATCTCAACACCAGCACCCAGCTTCACTCAATGACCAGCACGTTACAGTGCTGGACAACCTATGCCAAACAACTAGCAAAACAGGGACACAAACCCACCCATTAGCAGAGAGGCTGCCTAAAATCATAATAAGTCCACAGACACCCCAAAACACACCACCAGACGTGGACCTGCCCACTAGAGAGACAAGATCCAGCCTCATCCACCACAACACAGGCACTAGTCCCCTCCACCGGGAAGCATACACAACCCACTGAACCAACCTTAGCCACTGGGGACAGACATCAAAAACAACAGGAACTACGAACCTGCAACCTGCGAAAAGGAGACCCCAAACACAGTAAGACAAGCAAAATGAGAAGACAGAAAAACACACAGCAGATGAAGGAGCAAGATAAAAATGCACCAGACATAACAAATGAAGAGGAAATAGGAAGCCTACCTGAAAAAGAATTCAGAATAATGATAGTAAAGATGATCCAAAATCATAGAAATAGAATGGACAAAATGGAAGAAACATTTAACAAGGGCCTAGAAGAACTAAAGATGAAAGAAGCAATGATGAACAACACAATAAATGAAATGAAAAAAACTCTAGATGGGATCAATAGCAGAATAACTGAGGCAGAAGAACGGATAAGTGACCTGGAAGATAAAATAGTGGAAATAACTACTGCAGAGCAGAATAAAAAAAAAAGAATGAAAAGAACTGAGGACAGTCTCAGAGACCTCTGGGACAACATTAAATGCACCAACATTCGAATTATAGGGGTTCCAGAAGAAGAAGAGAAAAAGAAAGGGACTGAGAAAATATTTGAAGAGATTATAGTTGAAAACTTCCCTAATATGGGAAAGGAAATAGTTAATCAAGTCCAGGAAGCACAGAGAGTCCCATACATGATAAATCCAAGGAGAAATACACCAAGACACATGTTAATCAAACTGTCAAAAATTAAATACAAAGAAAGCATATTAAAAGCAGCAAGGGAAAAACAACAAATAACACACAAGGGAATCCCCATAAGGTTAACAGCTGATCTCTCAGCAGAAACTCTGCAAGCCAGAAGGGAGTGGCAGGACATGCTGAAAGTGATGAAGGAGAAAAACCTGCAACCAAGATTACTTTAACCAGCAAGGATCTCATTCAGATTTGATGGAGAAATTAAATCCTTTACAGACAAGCAAAAGCTGAGAGAGTTCAGCACCACCAAACCAGCTTTACAACAAATGCTAAAGGAACTTCTCTAGGCAGGAAAAACAAGAGAAGGAAAACACCTATAATAACGAACCCAAAACAATTAAGAAAATGGGAATAGGAATATACATATCGATAATTACCTTAAATATAAATGGATTAAATGCTCCCACCAAAAGACACAGATTGGCTGAATGGATACAGAAACAAGACCCATATATATGCTGTCTACAAGAGACCCACTTCAGACCTAGAGACACATACAGACTGAAAGTGAGGGGATGGAAAAAGATTTCATGCAAATGGAAACCAAAAGAAAGCTGGAGTAGCAATTCTCATATCAGACAAAATATACTTTAAAATAAAGACTATTAGAAGAGACAAAGAAGGACACTACATAATGATCAAGGGATTGATCCAAGAAGAAGCTATAACAATTGTAAATATTTGTGCACCCAACACAGGAGCACCTCAATACATAAGGCAAATACTAACAGCCATAAAAGGGGAAATTGACAGTAACACATTCATAGTAGGGGACTTTAACACCCCACTTTCACCAATGGACAGATCATCCAAAATGAAAATAAATAAGGAAACACAAACTTTAAATGATACATTAAACAAGATGGACTTAATTGATATTTATAGGACACTCCATCCAAAAACAACAGAATACACATGTTTCTCAAGTGCTCATGTAACATTCTCCAGGATAGATCATATCTTGGGTCACAAATCAAGCCTTGGTAAATTTAAGAATATTGAAATTGTATCAAGTGTCCTTTCCGACCACAATGCCATGAGACTAGATATCAATTACAGGAAAAGATCTGTAAAAAATACAAACACATGGAGGCTAAACAATACACTACTTAATAATGAAGTGATCACTGAAGAAATCAAAGAGGAAATAAACAAATACCTAGAAACAAATGACAATGGAGACAAAACAACCCAAAGCCTATGGGATGCAGCAAAAGCAGCTCTAAGAGGAAAGTTTATAGCAATACAAGCCCACCTTAAGAAGCAGGAAACATCTTCAATAAACAACCTAACCTTGCATCTAAAGCAATTAGAGAAAGAAGAAGAAAAAAACCCCAAAGTTAGCAGAAGGAAAGAAATCATAAAAATCAGATCAGAAATAAATGAAAAAGAAATGAAGGAAACAATAGCAAAGATCAATAAAACTAAAAGCTGGTTCTTTGAGAAGATAAACAAAATAGATAAACCATTAGCCAGACACATCAAGAAAAAAAGGGAGAAGACTCAATTCAATAGAATTAGAAATGAAGAAGGAGAAGTTACAACTGACACTGCAGAAATAAAAAAGATCATGAGAGATTACTACAAGCAACTCTGTGCCAATAAAATGGACAACCTGGAAGAAATGGATAAATTCTTAGAAATGCCCAACCTGCCCAGACTGAATCAGGAAGAAATAGAAAATATGAACAGACCAATCACAAGCACTGAAATTGAAACTGTGATTAAAAATCTTCCAAAAAACAAAAGCTCAGGACCAGTTGGTTTCACAGGCGAATTCATCAATCATGAATGGATAAAGAAGATGTGGTATGTATATACAATGGAACATTAGTTAGCTATAAAAAAGAATGAAATAATGCCATTTGCAGCAACATGGATGGACCTAGAAATTATCATACTAAGTGAAGTAAGTCACACAGAGAAAGACAAATATCATATGATATTGTTTATATGTGGAATCTAAAAATATGATACAAAAGGACTTATTTACAAAACAGAACGAGACTCACAGACATAGAAAACCAACTTAGGTAGACTGGAGACCCCACTTACAAATGGCATCTAAAGTGAGGACAGTTTTGTGAGCCTAAGCCCTCAACTTGTGGGGTCTGCATTAATTGTGGGTAGTGTCAGAACTGAACTGAACTGTTGGACATCCAGCTGGTATTGGAGAATTGGAAAATTGGTGGTTGTTTGGGAAATCAAGCAATTCCTTAGAAGAGTAGAAGTTTTATGCTGGTCCATTCACCATTGAATACTTAGAACTAGATCAAGATATATACAATAAATAATTATTTTATAAACCATGGTGGTCCCAGGACAAGCTAGGGAAATAAGTTAGAATAATTCAGGGTTTACTTAGGGAAACATATAATCTAAAAGACTGTTATAGCCCATGAAGACTGCAACATCATTGGGAAGGAATTCTTTCTTAAATATTCTTCATACCCTAAAGATAAAGAAAAATAATCAGAAATAGAAAGTTACAAAGATATTTCCCGTTTATAAGAGAATAGAGTACAAGAATTATACCGAATTTGTATTTGTCCTCAATCCTAGATATTGACATGGGAATTATAACTGATGTTCTATTTAAACTTGTAAAAGAGGAAGTGGAGGAAGAGAAGCCCAAAGAAGAATGGAAGAAGATGACATTAAATTTTAGTCATCAGAAAATACAGCATGGTCCACTATGGATGCAACATAGCCATTTATCACTCACATTGACAGTAATGTTGGGTAGCAGAAGACAGAGAAACCCTAAATTAATATAAGAACAGTTGATTATTTAACACTATATGCTTCTATATATGGTGTGTAGGCTAGCCCTTCACTGGATGCTTCATTTAGCCCATCTGTAAAAAGGAAGTAATAATACCTATTTTTCTAGAAATATCTGTAAACCTAAATAAACCTATCCATAAATCTATTGTCAAAGTATTTTGAAAATCTAGACAAACATGGTTCTATGAACTTTTTAAATTGATAACTGTAAATTCCTGAGTGAAAATAATTTAGAATTAGATATTAAATGATAAATATTAAAATTTTCCCTATGCAAAAAATTCTCTTAAACATGCTATGCACCTAAAACTACTGTCCTAATTTTTCTTCCCTTTTATTGTTAGTTTTTTTTTTTTTTTTTTTTTTTTTGCAGTACGCGGGCCTCTCACTGTTGTGGCCTCTCCCGTTGCGGAGCACAGGCTCTGGACGCGCAGGCCCAGCGGCCATGGCTCATGGGTCCAGCTGCTGTGCGGCACACGGGATCTTCCCGAACTGGGGCACGAACCCGCGTCCCCTGCATCGGCAGGCGGACTCACAACCATTGCGCCACCGGGGAAGCCCTGTTAGTGTTTTAATAATCACAGAACCTATATCAGCTTTCACTATACTCTTTTGCTTCCCAGAAAACTTTGTAGATGTAAGTTGTAAGTTCCATTGCTTCCATGTCTCTAAATTTAGTGACCTCCTCCCTTCTCACTACTGGACACATCATTCAAGAACTCTTTTCCTAAAGACTAATGAAACATTTTCCTACCTTGTCATCAGTTTATTCTTGTTCCTAATAATTTTATGTTCTGCTGTGGGAATATACCCAAATATAGATGTACCTCTCAGAAAAAGTCACTCCCAATTTTCTATCAATTAATTAACTCATTATCAATCAATTGAAAACAAAGTGCCAGACTTTCACTTGTCTGATTCCAGCCTACCTTTGAAAAGGTAGGACCATGCCAGGGCCCTACCTTCTTCCCTTTTACCTACAGTCTGGCCAAATAGGCCCATTTCTAGCTCTTGAATACTCCCCATGCGTGACTATCCCCGCATCTCTGTTTCTCCCATTCTTTCCACCTAGAAGACTTTTCTCCATCATGTTCAAAGCTGTTCTTGAAGGCTGACTCCTTCTTGAAGTCTTTTCTGACCCAATATAACGATCCCTGAACCTAATGAGAGGGCACCTCGTGCCTTACACTTGCTTAATGGGAATGTCATTCTCCTTTGAGAGACTGTTACCTGTGTTCTCAAAAGTCAGAATCATGTAGTGACTGAGCTTAGGCCTAGAGTCACTGTCTGGGTTGGGAATCTGGCCCAGGTATTTAATCCGTGACTGGGCAAGTTACTTAACCTCCCTCTACTTTAGTTTTCTTATTTGTAAATTAGGGATAATAAAAAAACTATCTTCATAAAGTTGCAGCAAGGGTTAATTGAGATAATATTTATATAGTTTTAAAATTTGCCTGGCAGATAGTAAGTGTCAGCTGCTGCTGTTCGTTGTCTCTTCCTTGTATTCCTAAACCATCACCGTTTTGACTTTTCTTTCTCAGTCTGACCAACTCCTGAGACCAAGTTAAAATCATCTCTCACCCATCACAATCACCTTCTCACTGGCATCCTTGTGGTCACTCTGGACCTCCTTCAATCTATTTTCCACAAAAGGCAGAGTGATGTCTTAAATGCAGAACCATTCATATCACCTCCTTCTGAGAATGTTTCAGTGGTTTTGCAATACATTTAGGATGGACTCCCAGGATCCAAAATCCCATATAGTCTAGCGCACCACTGTCTAATAAAATTTTCTGTGAAGATTAAAATGTTCTATATGAGTGGTGTCCTATAAAGTAGGCAATAGTTGTGCAGCTGTTGAGCAGTTAAAATATGGTTAGTGTCACTGAAGAATGGAAGGCTTAATTTAATTTCATTTAATTTTAATGAAAGCAAATTTAAACCTAAATAGCTTCATGTGGCTAGTGGCTATCTTATTGGACAGTGCAACTCCAGCCTCTGTCTCACTACCTTTCCAGCTTCATGCTCCTCTTCACTTCCTGATGTCCAGACATATTCTGTTCCTCCAATGTCCCAGCTTCCTATTGACTTTGTCTATATTGCATCATGTGATGGTTAATTTTATGTTTCAACCTGGCTAGGCTATGGTATCCAGTTATCTGGCCAAACCTAGTCTAGATGTTGTTGTGAAGATATTTTCAGATGTAATTAACATTAAATTAGTAGACTTTAAGGAAAGAAGATCATCTTCCATAACATGGGTGGACCTCATTTAATCAGTCAAAGACCTTAAGGGCAAAGACTGAGATTTCTCAAAGAAGTCATTCTGTCTCAAGTCCTTAACATAGAATACCTGCGTCAGTTTCCAGTCTATCAATTTCAGCCTGTAACAAAAACTCTCACCTGAATTGCCAGCTGACCTGCATGCCCTACATATTTCAGTCCTACCAGTGTCCACAATCACATGAACAAATTCCTTAAAATATCTCCTTCTCCTTCTCCCGATGTGTGTGTGTGTGTGTGTGTGTGTGTGTGTGTGCGCGCGCGTGCGTGTGTGTGTGTCTCCTGTTTCTCTGGAGAACCCTGACTAATATACTCCCTTTTTAGAACATCTATTTCCAGAAGCATTCTCTTGGTTATTTTATAATCATCTTTCAGATCTCAGTATGAGATGAGTTCCTTTGCTCCATTTTCTAAATCAAGGTTCCTGTCTCTTTAAATACTTATTTCAACTGCCGTCAACCAACATTCATTCATTCAGCAAAAATTTATTGAATTCTTGCACTGTGCATGCTTCTAATGCTTCCAACCAGCAGTGGCATGGCTTCGTAATTATATATTTATTAGTGTAATTTCCTGATTAATATCTATTTGCTTTTTTAGATCATAAGTTCATGAAAGCAAGGATTTTATTGTGCTTTGGTCATCAGTGTATTACGGAATCCTAATTCAATGCTTCAAGCATGTAAGTATTAATGAATTAATAAAGATTCTTAAAGGTAAGAATTGTGTGTTGGGCTTCCCTGGTGGCACAGTGGTTAAGAATCCGCCTGCCAATGCAGGGCACATGGGTTGGAGCCCTGGTCCAGGAAAATCCCACATGCCACGGAGCAACTAAGCCCGTGCGCCACAACTACTGAGCCTTCCCTCTAGAGCCCGCGAGCCACAACTACGGAGCCCGCAAGTCACAACTACTGAAGCCCATGTGCCTAGAGTCCATGACCCGCAACAAGAGAAGCCACCGCAAAGAGAAGCCTGCACACCACAACAAAAAGTAGCCCCCGCTCACCGCAACTAGAGAAAGCCTGCGCGCAGCAACAAAGACCCAACACAGCCAAAGATAAATAAATAAAATAAATAAATTTATGAAAAAAAAAAGAAAATCCCCTTGCCATTTCCTGAGTCCTGAATCTCTTCGGTTCTTCGGTTACTTCTTCTTCCTCTTGTCGCACTTCGTCCCTTATCTGGGTCTCCAATTCCATCAGGACTTCAACGCACGTTTGCATCTTTGAAAGTTCGCAACTGTAAGGTTTGTATGTAGGGGACTTACTGTAACCCTTTTTGGGTCAGGATCATATAGATCCTCTAGAGAAAAAGTGGTATAAGAGAGATTTCACCAGATGAAGAAAGAATCAGATCCATTAAAAATGCATATATATATATATATATAAAATTATATTTTCAGTATACATATGTATGCGTATATATATATATCCCCCAAATATATATTCATATTGTAAACGAGGGGATAAAATTGGGGAATGTGTAAAAATGGGCATGCTTTCTTTTTGGTTCATGAATCTGGTTGACCAACCCTGGGAGAGACTGTGTCTTATCTGGGGTAATGATACAAGCAATCCCCTCATCATTAACCATTCTTATTAACCCCCTCCTTTCTAGACCTTTCCTATAAGGGCTCTGCCTTAGCTTCTGATGTAGTAAACAAGATTCCTTCTGCCTCCTTCCCACCACAGTATATATGTGTTAAATTGTTGAATTGAATATGCAGGAAGCTTTAATTGGAAATCACCACTCTGTAGGGAACCAAAAAAAAATAAAATAAAATCTCACAACAAAAGAAAAGCAAAAGAAACTTGTCTGCATTTTCAGACCCCACCTCTCAGAATGTTAACAGTGAACTAAAACCAAAAACACAACCATGGCAACACCCTAGATACTTGTTGAATCAGGCCAAGAGACAAACATGTATGTATAATATATGTCAGAATGTAAAGGTGACATAAGCGATCTAAAGAGAGGGAAAGTGAGAGGTCAAAGGAGAATTTCTCAGCTTGTAGGCACTAAAATATCTCCATGAGAGCAACTACATTCCAAAGTGTTTGCAGGGCTGGATGGGGAACTTGTAGAGGCACGTTGTACAGCCCAGGAGAGAGTCTTTGAAGGTTGTACTCACATTCATTTCCTGGAGATTTATGAGACCATTTCAGACTCTGTCTTTACAGTGCTACATGAAAAACATACATCTATATTCTTCTTAAAAGAAAGAATAGACATCACAATATTAAGAGCTGTGTCCACGTTTGGCAAATTTCACTCTTTATGGAAAGACTGCTTTGATATTTGTAACACAAGGGGGCAGGATTAATTCCTGTTTATTGACAACCGAATTCAGGAGCCTGAAAACAACAATATCATATTTATTCCATGTGGCTTCCTCTGTTTTTTGCTTCCTTCCTTTTTTATCCTCCCTACCCCTTCCCTCCCACCTTTTTTCCCTTTCTTCCCTCCATCATTCAAAAAATGTTGATTGATGTTTATACTGCCAGGCACTGCCCTAGGAGCTAGGAATGCATTTGTGAACAAAACAAATACAGTCCCTGATATTGTAGAACTTAACTAGAATGAAGGGAAAGATTGTGTGAAGGATTCTTTGAAACTCCTATATGCTTATTTGTGTAGGCCTCATCCAGGGGTTTATAGACAATAATACAGTGAAGTTAAGGTATTTCACAATTAAGAATCAGGGAACTTTTGGTGGCAAATTGAAAATGGCTAACTTGTAGAAACTAAGAAGACAAGACACTGTATAGCATATGACTGGAAGAATTTTTAGCAGCAGCTGGCATAGAAAAGTCCAGATAAATGGATCTTCATCTTCTGAAAGCTCCTATAGTGCATGAGAGGTGATGCTCCTGACCAAAGAAGTAGCAAGTGTCTGGGGAGCTGGTGCCTGCAACTTATCTGGAGGTGTGGCTTATGGTAGGAGGGTTCATGGAAGGTTCAAGAAACTGAAGAGAAAACATCAGAGGGGTAGAAGGCAGAAAGTAGGGGTACATGTGTGAAACAAGTCTGTAAAAATAAGTGGCAGTGGCAACCAGATCATACCTTTCAGTTCATCTTAAGAACTTTAATTTTTATTCCAAGTGAAATAAAAAATTAGATGTGTTTTAAACATGATTGTATGTGTGAAAGAGAGAGAGGACAATTTTTATACATTCCAACTCGACTTTGGTGGCAATGAGGCTACTATGATGCAGTAATCTAGGCTAGAGAAGATAGTGGCTTGGAATAAGCTGATGGCCCTAGAGAGGTAGAGAATGACCATCTTTGAATGATGTTAAAAAGTAAAATCCACAGGACTTGTAGTTGGCTGTATTTGATAGGTTGTAAAGGATGACTCTGATAGCCATTTGGATGATAGTTGTCATTCTCTGAGATAGTTAACATGGAAGGTAGAGTCAATTTGGGGAGAAGGGACAAAATGAACTTTATTTTGAAACTGCCAAACTTGAGGTGGGTTAGTGATATCCAAACAGAGATATCAAGGACACAGCTGGATAAATGTGTTTGGAGCTCAGAGGTGAGGTCTGTGATAGAGACACTAAATTTGTGAGTCCTCTGTAGTGAGGTGATGATTGAAGCCATTGGCCCAGATGGGTTCTCTTTGTTTTACTGTAGAATATGAGTGGGCCTAGGAACAAACCTTGAAAAATAATGTTTCTTGGCAGTATAAATGAGATTAAATCTGAAGTGAAGATTGTAAACAAATACATAAGGGGGAATCCAAAACAGCCTGTGTCATAGAAATAAAGAGAAGACAATATTTTAAGAATCAAAGAATGGTCTATAGTAATGGGTGCTTCTGAGAGGGAAATTAAGCTGAAAATTGAAAAAAAAATTGATTTAGGGGGTCACTGATGACCAATGATAAAATTTTTACATGGAGAGAAGGGGTAAAGGCCAGAAAGAAATGAGTTGAATATATCATTTTGAACAGGAAAGGCTGAACACACATGAGATAGAAGAGATAAAAAATGAAGGGATTGTATCTAAAGTATCAGTTCCATGGGCAGCAAAATAGTCAGCTCTCTACAGAGGCTGGAGAAACACAGGATAGGATGATGTGGATACTGACAGTTTGTAAATTTCATGGAAGGAGGTTGAGGGAGTTAACATTAGATAGCCTCCGTTATATCTGTGAAGCATTTTTTGAGAATGAGGAGAAGTAACGAATTGCTTTGGGAATTAGAGCACAAGTAGATGAGAGAATTATAGCTAATAGTGTTAGTATCTACTGCTGCAGCAGTGCTATGTGACAAACCAACCCAAATGTGAGTGACTTGAAACAATAGGCTTCTATTTATTTTGTAAGTCTTGGATTAGCCTGCTAGTTCTTCTGGAGTTGTTTGAGCTTCCTCACATATTTTGAGACTGGCTGACTGTCACTGATCTAGGCTGGCTTCAGCTGGGTCACTGGAATGAATGACTTCTCTCTATGTATCTCTCATCTCCAGCAGGCCAGCCAAGGCATGTACTTAAGGCCAAGGCAGGACTTGAAATGTGCAAGAATGTTTTCAAGCCTCTGCATGCATCATATCTGCTAATATCCCATTGGCAAAACCCAATCATATGCCCAAATTTAGGATAAACAGTGGGGAAATAGAATCTTCCTCTTTAGTGGGAGACACTCTAAAGCCCATGGCAAGGGGGTGTGGACACAGTGAAGGGCAAAGAATTGGAACCCTTAATACTTTCAGTCTACAACTCCCCATATGTTGAGAGCCCATTCATAATGATTATCATCATTCAATAGTACAATCCAATATCTCTACTGTGTGAATTTCTCCAGCAATGTTTGAATGCTTGAGTGGAGCACCAAAAAAATATGCTAAACTATGTGTGGGAACTGCCAGAAAATGCAAAGAAAATACAGAAAGACAGAAACAAGGCCATTTATGATATAAATAAGGCAGTTAGTGATGTAAAGCATCTTTAAATATAAGCTGGCTAATGAGGTATGTGAAGGTGTGGGAGGATGGAAAGTGAGGGTATCATGAAACCAAAAGAGAACTGTAATGAAATAGTTAAAACATGATACCAACAAGGAGAGGTTGAAATCAGAAAGAGGATGCTTAAATCTTTGAAGTAGTGCAGTTATGTGAGATAACAAGGTCCAACAAGGTCGATTGATGATCTCAAAGCCCTTGAGGGAAAATAATTAAACATTGTGGAGCGGATGGGAGGTAACACACAGCGGTTATAGTATTGTTATTTCATTTCTTCTCCATATGACAAAGAAAAGAAGAAATTCATAATAAACACATATGTAAGTAAGTACATTTACTTATGTATGTGTTTATTATGATATATATTATGTTTATTATGTGTCTGTGTATATATATATATATATATACACACACATACATATATGTCCTTTTAAAGATACAGTAAGGATTATATATAAAGATCAGGGATTATAACCTGATATATTAGTGTGTCTAAGAAGATCATTAAGTGAACTGACAGTTATAAGGACTAAATAATATATAACCTTGCACATTACCTGAGTTCAGTTCCCTGCCCTGTCTTGCTCATAATTGTGTCTCTATTCTAATAGGGGCATAGATTCTCATACACATTATGTGTTCAATTAATATATTTTAAAAAGTGAATAAATAGTTGGTCTCTTGGGAAAGTATGCTTAACCTTTTGTGAACTTCAATTTTCCCGTTTCTGTTTTCCTAATTAACAGTTTCTATCTGAGCTGTTATCAGTATTAAATGAGATAGTAGATATGGACTTGGTATACAGTAGATATTAGCAAATGTACTTTGGAATCTAATTTTGTGCATGTGAAGAGAATTTTTTCCTTAGCCTGTTTACTCATTATTCAAAGGTCTCTTGCTATCTTCCAGCCACACCTGCATTCTAACCCAAGCTTTGCATATTTATACCAATGATTTTTCTTATAGGGCTGGCCTATCGTATTTATACACACATGTACTCTTTGAGGTAATCTTGAGCCAGGCTCTGGCTGATTCCATTTCATCTTTTCATGCTGTTGTCCCAGAAGATGTTGACGTCATCTGGAGACACAGTAGCGCCACCAGTCTTCAGAGGTTCAATTCATTCTGCCATCCGGAAACTCTGTCGACAAGGCGGCCAGTGTTAGGAATTAAGGTTGTGACAAGCAGGACATGGTGGAGTGCAAACATTGGTCAGTGCTTCCTCTCCCAGCCACAGAGGAAAGCCACACTGATTGGTATTCAGGAAAGGGACCTCCTGTTTCGAAGGATTCCTTCATGCTGTTCAGCAATGTTGTTTAGGGTGGATTTTCCCATTTAGACTGCAAAGCTTAAACACAAATATTAACTACCTGAAGCTGCAAATAGCAGCATAGTACATTAAAAAAAAATAATGAATATTTTAACCAGGCTTTGCCCAACCAAGAAAAATATTATGCAGAAACAAGGCTGATTTTAGAAAAATGCCCAAGGAAACATTAAAAAAAAGTTGAGTTTCCTTTCAAAGTTTGTTTTTGCTAAACGTTCATAGTTTTGCTTTTTCCAATCCAATTTTATTATAAGAAAGGTCTCCCACATGTGTACCTGGCATTCCTTTCAAAATAATCTGTAATATGCAAAACCTTTGGAAATGGGTGAATTTTTAAATGTGACAGAATGAAAGGGCAAAACTTATGATAAAGAAAGGAGGGCACTTCTTGGTGTATGTTTGTAGCCCCTTTAGTTATGGGCAGTTTTCATGTCCCAATCATTTTGACTATTTACATTTTAATTTCACTCATTTGGAAAATCTAAATTTAACAAATTCTTCACTGCAAATCTTCCACCCATGAAATCACTGAAGGTGCCCCATCGCTCATGGTCAATGGAAGATTTTGGCATTTTGGAGCTGTAATTCTGGGTAAAGGCAATGGATAAACATTCTGCTACCTGCTGGATAGTTTCCTTAGCGTTCATGTCTGTTCTTGGTGAAGATCAAAATTAAATTATAAAAATGTGCTCTTCAAGAATTCTCATTCTCAATCAGTAAAATTGGAATTTTTGACAGAACTTAATGAATAACAAAAGGATTTTAGAGCAGTTTCTTTTTTTCAAGCGCTTTTTCTCAACACCTTATATTATCTCATCAATCCCTTATAACAACCCTATGAGATTGGTATTAGTATTAACCCATTTTCCAGGTGAGGAAACTGAGGCACACAGAGAATAAAAACTGCCAGGTGGTTGAACTAGGATTCAACGTCCGCTGTCCTAGTCTGGAGTCTATATTTTTATCTCCCTAATTTTCTATAAGTTAAATTTAGTTTAAAATTGACTAAAATAGCTTTTCCTGGCTTGCTATTAATCCACTCTCACTCTCATTTTTTTTTTCTTGTTGTTTGTTTGTCTTGGTCTAATTTGTGGATTATACATCCTATTGTTTTAATGATAATAAAACACAGGTCAAGGTACCTGGATTCTAGTCACAGCTTAGCTAAGTGACTTTGGATATTGCATGAATTCAGTTTCCCTCCTGGAAGGCAGACACGATGATAGATAGCATCCCTATTTGACTCAGAGTTCTGTCCTCCAAATCCATTGTGGAAATTGATTTAAATGCTATTACTGATGCGTCTTTCCCTAAGCAAGAAAAATGCACTGAGCTAAAGTTCATATCACTCGATTTTAACAATTGAAAATAAACTTCCAATTTTTTTTTTTCCCATAGAGGATGTTGAACCCACTGGAGAAAGGGAAGTTTAAACGTATTGATGAATACACCAAACTTTTTGCTCCACATCAAGAATTACTGTCAGGAATAAGTTGTGACATGTATTTGGAACAATTAAAAATGATAACTGGCCATCTAGGTTTCTGTAATATCAGACATGTGCAAACATCCACACTGATGTTCCAGTGGTGAAATTAATTTTGACTGCCAACCAATTCTTCATGCCACTCTTTAGAGATTGCTGAATCTAGTTTAGGGAACCACACTCGGGCAAATGCCACATTTGCAAGAGTCATCACAATATTTGTGAACCCTTGGAATAAATTAATTTTGCAGACTATTTTAAGGAAATTTTTATTCCCAAGCTTTTATTTGGAAATCTATTTCTTCTCACCCACATGGGAATATTTATCTATATTCCTAAATTCTTATTTTAGTTATTTCCTTGTATAGCTTTCTTCCCACCTCAAACTTGGAATCAAATTCCTCAATTTTTACATTGTTTGAAATAAGTTCTCTTCCCATATTTCTCTTCCTAGGCTAATGTTTTCCCATAAAAGGTGAAAACGCACTGTAAAAGAAGGAAAATCCCAACTTAAATAGCTTACCTTATTTTCTAAAAGTGATAATTCTTCCCTTTTTTCCTTTAGCACAAGCATTGGAAAGGGTGTGGGCTTCATGGTTGGAAAACCAGGATGGTTTTATTTGAGAAATTGTTGCCGCATCAGCTTGTGCCACTAGACAGTATGCTTGTGGTCTTTGTAGTTCCTTCCCCCTGGGACATCCTGCCTCCTTCCCATACTTAATAATTTCTCTGTAATGTCCCTTATTTTGATGCTTAATGGAGATGATGGAGCAGCAGGAACCACCATAGTGTATTCAAAGATTTGTTTATTAAATTATTCTATAAATAGTTGGTGGGTACCTTCTTTAAGCCAGGAACTGTCTTATTTACTAGGGATATTGCAGTCAAAAGCCAAATATTACTCCTACCCACACAGCACTTACATTCTAGGGCTACTGAACAGAGAAACAGAAAACAAACCATCTATCTTAATATTTGTCTAAGTGAATATGTAAATCAATGAATAATAGGTTAATTTTAAATTATTATATAAAAATAGAGGAAATAAAATGTGATCAAAGAGTTTGGGTTGAGAGGGAAATACCTTACTCTGGTCAGGATTCTGAGAGATGGCTTGGCTTTTGAAGGGCTACTGGAATCATGAGAACAACTAGCCACTTGAGGACCATTCTAGGCAGAGGGAACATCACAGACAATGCCATTAGATGACAATTACTTGGAATGTTAATAAACAGAAAGAAGATGAAGTAAGAAGGTGTAGATGGCACAGATGAGGTGTAAGAGATAGAAGGTGCTATATATGCCTTCGTAGATTTTGGGAAGGGGGGAGTAGATTTTGTTCTAAGCACCATGGTGTAAGGCAGTGATTCTCTACCTTATGTGCGCATCAGAATCACCTAGGTGACTTCCTAAAGCATATATTACTGGATCCACCCTCAGAATTTCTGATTCAGTACTTCTAGGGTAAATCCTAGGAATTTGCATTTCCAACAGGTGGTGCTGACACTGCTGTTGTGGGGACAGCACTGAGAACCATTGTTATCATCGATATCTATTATTTGTGCCTGCCCAGAAAAAATTTCACCACAATTTTGTAACTGTATTTGATTTTTTATTGAAGTATAGTTGATTTATAATATTATATTAGTTTCAGGTATGCAACATAGTGATTCAGTAATTTTTACAGATTATACTCCATTAGAAATTATTACAAGACAATGGCTATAATTCCCTGTGCTATACAATATATCCTTGCTGCTTATCTATTTTATACATAGTAGTATATATCTCTTAATCCCATACCCCTAACTTGCCCCTCCTCCATTCCCTCTCCCCTCTGGAAAACACTAGCTTGTGTTCCATATCTGTGAGTCTGTTTCTGTTTTGCTATATACATTAGTTTGTATTACTTTTTTAGATTCTACATGTAAGTGATATCATATAGTATTTATCTTTCTTGTCTTATTTCACCAAGCATAATATTCTCTAGGTCCATTCACATTGCTGCCAGAATTTCATTCTTTTTTATGGATTAGTAATATTTCATTTTATATATATATATATATATATATATATATATATGCATGCATACACACACAACACATCTTCTTTATTCATTCATATGTTCATGGATACTTGAGTTGCTTCCATACATTGACTATTGTAAATAGTGCTGCTATGAACATTGGGGTGCATGTATCTTTTCAAATTAATTAATGTTCCTGCTTTTTCCAGATATATACCCAGGAGTGGAATTGCTGGATCATATGGTAGTTCTATTTTAGTTTTTTGAGGAAACTGCATACTGTTTTCCACAGTGACTGCACCAATTTATATTCCCACCAAAAGTGTACCAGTACCAGAGTTCCCTTTTCTCCACTTCCTCTCCAACACTTGTTATTTGTAGACATTTTGATGATAGCCATTCTGACAGGTGTGAGGTGATATCTCATTTTGATTTATATTTCTCTAATAATTAGCGACATTGAGCACCATTTCATGTGCCTTTTAGCCATCCTTATGTCTTCTTTGGACAGATGTCAATTCATGTCTTCTGCCTGTTTTTTTGATTGGGTTGTTTTTTTTGATATTGCGTTGTATGAGCTGTTTGTATGTTTTGGATGTTAACCCCTTGTCAGTCATATCATTGGCAAATATTTTCCCCCATTCTGTAGGTTGTCTTTTGTTTTTGTTGATGGTTTCCTTTGCGGTGCAAAAGCTTTTAAGATTAATTAGGTCCCATTTGTTGCTTTTATTTTTTGTCCTTAGGGGACAGATCCAAAAAAATTGATATGTTTTATGTCAAAGAGTGCTTTTCCTTTGTACTCTTCTAGGAGTTTTGTGGTTTTAAGTCCTACATTTAGGTCTTTAATATATTTTGAGTTCATTTTTGTATATGGTGTGAGGAAATGTTCTAATCTCATTGTTTTTCCTGTAGCTGTCCTGTATTTGATTTTCTTTTGGGAAAAGACCCTTCTGTACTCTTAGTCAAATGAACATATTCCAGTACCTTGGTGATAGAGCCATTCAAAGCTGGACATATGACCCTAGTCAATTGAAACCCTCCAGAGACACATGCTTGAAACTATTGGTAAGTGAAAGTTCTCAAACAACTGGATGAGAAGCTGGGAGATAATATGTAGGGAAAATCTCCCGAAGAGTTAAGTCAATGCAGAAGAACACTGAGCTAAAGGATGACAAGACACAGAGAGCTGAAGCCCTTTGTTGAGCCCCTGGATCCAGGCATACCTAAACCACCTCTCCTCCCAAGTTTTTCAGCTATATGACTCATTTTCCATTTTGTGCTTTTGGAAATTTCTCTTTGGTTTCTGAAGCTTACAAACCAAAAGTTAGATATAAATAAAAAGTTATTGTAGATACACCCATTTTAAAATTTAGATGTACCTTGGTTCATCTCAGAGAACCAAATAAGAGAGTTAGATGGTTCAAGTACTACCCTGCACATTTATGAAATAATAACTTTTTATATGCCAAATTTGAGATATTTTTAAATAGAAAATCCCAAGTAAATAGGAGGACAAAGTAGTTAGTAAAACAAACAAAAGGAATAGAAAAGTGTGCTGAACAGGACTTGGGGCACCACACTCCTGCCAGGAGCACTGTCACCCCCATATTATCCATAATGTGACCCTAAATAAAATTTATAATTGGATTTCCTTCTCTTCTGTATGGAAACCTCATATTCTTCACAAGTTAGTGCATATTTTTCTTACAGTTATACATAGCAACTTCTCATCATTTAGTTTTGGTCTAGATGTGATCTCTTCAAATAGCCTTCCTTGACTGTTCTATTTCAAGTAGCATCTCCCTGTTCAAATCCAACTCTATCAAATCATTCTATTTTATTACTTTCTCAGAATGTAAAATTTTCTCAGGCTATCTTGTTTATTTGCTCATTAGCTATCACTTAGAGTAGAATATAAACTACATGAAAGCAGCGGTGTCTCCAGTCTTATTTAACAGTAAGTCTCTGTCACACCATAGATTTTTTCTAGAATGGAAAAATGAATGAATTAGTTGCATATTTTTGCCTTTCCTTAAATAGCCTTTTTTTAAAAGACTTTATTTTTTAAGAGAAGTTTTAGGTTCGCAGCAAAATTGAGAGGAAAATACAGAGATTTCCCATATATTCCCTGCCCCCACACATGCATAACCCCATTGTCAACATCCTGCCCAGAGTGGTACATTTGTTGCAACTGACAAACCTACATTGATGCATTATTACCACCCAAAGTCCAAAGTTGACATTAAGGTTCACTCATATGCTATAAATTCTATGCATTTGCACAAATATATTATAGTATCATACAGAATATATTCACTGACCTAAAAATCATCTGTGCTTCTCCTATTCACCCTGCCCCCACCCACCCTGGTAATCACTGATCTTTTTACTGTTTCCATAGTTTTGCCTTTTCCAGAGTGTCATAGAGTTGGAACCATACAGTATCTGGCCTTTTCACATTGGCTTCTTTCACATAGTAATATGCATTTACGTTTCCTTCATGTCTTTTCACAGTTTGATAGCTCATTTCTTTTTAGTGCTTAATAATATTCCATTGTCTGGATGTACCACAATTTACTTATCCATGAACCTACTGCAGGACATCTTGATTGCTTCCAAGTTTTTATTCAGTTGAGTCAGTGGAAAAATATGGGGACTGCCTGTAATTTTGTAATTACATGTAACCTTTATGATTCCAAGATGCTGCTAGTGACCCATTGACCATATGTGGATCAAAGTGTTTTTCTGCAGTGGAAAAGGACTTGTGCCAACCTATTTATGCTTTATCCCTTGTTGAACCTCATGACCACTTGGCTTGGGCTTGTGGGACAGGGTATGGACATTGGCAGACCTCAAATATTTTGGAAAGGAAGCTGGTTTGGGGGTCAGTGGTAAGTCTGTTTTTAGACATATTATTTCTGAGGTGACAGCAGGCTACTGAGCATGAAGTGTACATATATGGAGTAATATGTATTTGGAAATATGACCTTGCAGACAGGAGAGTTCATAGTTGGTCCTAAATATTTGAGAGTCATAAGGCTAAAATTCTTAAAGAAAAAGTATGGATGAACACAAAATACAGATTGGTGGTTATTTCTGGGGAGAGGCAAAGGCAGATGGGGTTATGTGTGGAGAGGATCTTTGAGGGGTGATCTTAAAAGTTATTGGCAATCTTTTCTTCCATAATCTGGGTAGTAAGTCTTTTTTATTATTTTCAAAAATCATCTTATGTTGTATATGAATGATATATATTTCATAATTAAAAAGTTTTTAAAAAGAATAAATATTGATTGCCTTTCAAAACAAAAATATACAGTACAAAAAAGTGAATTGTTAATATTTCAAATGCCTTTTTTAATTTCATGAAATGTGGTTACTTGAGGCACCTAACTGAGAGAATTCAATTGAGTGAAACATTTTTCCTTAGTTTCTAGCTATTTCAGAAACACTATTGTAGTTGTGAATAAAATGACGATGATTACTTTTCTCAATTCTATGACTCTTGTGTAAACAAACATGACTCTTTGAGCTTCCTTCCTCTCCACACTAATACCTACTCCTCTACAAAATATGATTTCCAAACACCTATAGCATAAAGAATGGAAGAATCTGTCTCCAAATTGGAGCCTATATTATTAAATGCAAAATTTAAAGCATGGCATGTGTATCAGTTACTTATTGACATAATAATGTTACATAACAAATCACCTCAAAATACATTGGCTCAAAATATAAGCATATTTATATCATGAGTTTATAAGTTGGCTGGGAGGTTCCTATTGTCTTGAATTGGTCCACTCCTGTGCCTGCAATCTGCTGTGGTTGAACTAGGGGGCTCTGCTGATCTTAGCTAGGCTCTCTCCTATGTTTGGGATACATTGATTGTCAACTTATCAAAGAGGAACTCCACTGGGAAAACTAGGACATTTAGTTAGATTTCTGACTCACTCTGCATAACCATTATTTCTTCAGGCACATATCCCCACAAAACAGGCATCAAAACACATTAAAAGCACAACTTCTTAAAATATCAAAGACTGTGTTCTTTATTTTTTGAGTGTCTCCACAAGGCTACAAACCTGTCTAGATTAGTTGTGTGACCTGTATTGCTGTCAAGATATGGTTAATTCAGGTGTTGCACTCAGTGTCGATTTCATCTCATTTATACATATGTGTAAAATTCTGCTTTAATCCAAATCCCACCATCTAAATAATTTTTACAGAGGCTAAAGATATGTCAGGCTAGCAAACAGTTTCATGACCTTCATAGAAATGCCCAGGGTCTAGATTTTCCACCATAGAGATACCCTTAGCCTAAGCCACCAGCAACAGAGATTTGAAGAAGACTAAAATCAAAATCCACATTAGATTTATCACAATTAAGCTGTGTTGAATGGGAGGGGTAACCCCAAAACACACTATTTGAATCTGAGATCAGTTTGGTAAGAAATACAATACAACATTATTATCCTCATTATACTGTTGAAGAAACTCAACTGTATAGTAAACAAAAAAGTTGAATGTCTTGTCCAAGTTCATACAACTAGCAGGTACAAGAGAACCTACACTGGCTTTAGAATCACTTTCCTTTGCTTCTTGGACAGATGGCTAAAAGCATAACCTCATCATATATGCAGAATTTTCACAGATTAGCTGAAAAAGGACTTTCTTACAACCAAAGTGAGTCCACTGGAGAGTAAGTACAGAGCACTTTCCTCGGTTTCTAAAGATTTTGTGATCCAGATTAATTAGGTATCTCACTATGATCTGTTACTATTTCTTGAGACAGGTAAGGAAAACAAAAAGAGAATGATGAACATGGGGGAAAATGTAGTTTATTTTAAGCAAAAGTGTTTTTGAGAATCTTCTCATTCTTCACCCTTAATTTTTCCACTTAGACCTAATGTGACAGTTTACTCAGTGACTCATGACAGTATCTTTTTTCTTTTCTCCCTCTCTCTTTCCCTCTCTCTCTTTTTTCTCTTTCTTTCTTTTTTCTTTCTTTCTTTCTTTCTTTCTTTCTTTCTTTCTTTCTTTCTTTCTTCTTTCTTTCTTTCCTTCCTTCCTTCCTTCCTTCTTTCTTTCTTTCTTTCTTTCTTTCTTTCTCTCTCTTTCTTTCTCTCTTTCTTTCTCTCTTTCTCTCTTTCTTCCTTTCTTTCATTCTTCCTTTCTTTCTTGTCTTCTTTATATTGAATAAACTACTCCACGGCTTTTTTTCCCTCACCCTCTATGTCTTAAGACACCCAGGGCATTTTCTCACATAGGATCAGCCAGGTTGGTCTGTGTGCTCATGCCCTGATGGTTCTCATAAGAAAAGAGGGGATGGAAGCTCAATGCCTGCAGTGTGTGAAAATGGGAGTAAGGTGAGGGCAGAGTGTGGCAGGTATTGTCCTCGGGGCATAAATGGATAATCACTCTTGTCACAGCAAATAGACTCTGTCACAAGGAATTCTGTGGTTTTCCAGAGGAAATGAGCTTTCCCTGCAGGCTGCCAAGCCCAAATGAGCTCCTTACAGCACCTGCAGATCTGAGCATCAAGCAATTATTCCACTATCTTGCCTAAAAACAAAGACTGGGCTACCCTTTCACAACCTCTGACTTTATCCAGCTAACATAAACTAATTATATTTGCAGCAGGAGGGGAGGAAGGCTTTCATAGTCCTCTGTGGGAGTTGTCCTTTGTGCTTTGTGCCATGTTGTCAGTTATGGCAATCCAAAAAATCACTACCCTTCAATCAAAGGAGTTGCTGGATGAAGCGCTTAAAGAGATACAGTGAGGCCCTTAGCACTAATAAATCTCACCGCCCAGGAGTTAGCCATGCACCTGAGTGGCCCACACTGCCCATTTAGCAGTGGTATAAGGAACCATTGTTAAGTGTCACTTAGTAGCAATTACAGCCTGGTCAAAACAGTTTTTTTGTTTGTTTGTTTTGTTTTGTTTTTGGACAAACTGTTAATGCGCCCACGATTAGGTGTAAGGAATAACCCAAGCCATGGGTACTGAAACAAGGTTAGAGGTTAATTGAGACTTTCTATCCCAACAGCCTGAGATTTTGCAACCTTTTTCTGAGAGGACAGTGCTGAACAAAAAAGAGATAATGTGATAAAATTAGTTGGAAAGCAGGAGGGTCAAAATTCCCAGATAAGGAAGGGAAACCTGCCAAGGAAATCAGGCCAGAGGGACTACCTGGGCCACTTGAGATGCCAATAATATCTGTGACTATTCATCTAGTGGATGAGGCAGAAAGTGGTGGGCCTACCATTCATCGTATCCTCCTCCCTACCAGAGAAAATAGAAGGTCAATGCTATAAACAGTAGGCACCCCAGAATAATTGAAATTCCAGAGGCTGTCTCACTAGAACAGCTCACAGGCAATCAGGTTTTTCTTTTCCTAGTGAAGGTATATTCAAGTCTTGAAATTGTGTGGCTGGCCTTCTTCATGGTGTCTGGGGGGCGGGATTCTTCTGAGAGTTTGTGAGGCATTATTTCTAAACAAACGAGTTGAGAGGCAGTGGCTCAACAGGACTTCATGGGCAAGCTTGCTCTGGCATGGTGCACCCAAGGTCCACACCTGCTCACACTCTGTTCACTCTATCAGAAAGGTCCCTCTTTCTCCATCCCTTCTAGGTCATAATCATCATACTTTCCCTTAACTTCAAAAGCAGCTGCTCTTTATCTAGAAACCTAGGACCCTGAAACTATTGGAGGTTTCTGGCACTTGATATTTCTCAGAGGTTTTTTTTAAACCTTCCTCCTTTGCCCCCACCCCCATCATAAACTTTGACATGTCCAGCTGGCAGATCCCTTTGACTGGAAATTGACTAAAAATTGCCAACTCATTTTCTTTCTTTCTTTTTTTTTCCTTTCCAGTGCAGCTGGCGCCAAAATGCAATGATTTGTTTTGCTCCAGTCACTGAAGTTTTTGTTTTCTTTTATTTCAACCCCCTGCTGTCTTCCCAACTTGGTGCTGAGTCATATGGTGCAGGTGTTCTAAGCGGCTGGTATTTATGTCACTTGCAGATGGTTTGGGTAAATTACACGATGTTTCTGCAGCCCCGTCGAGGCTCTCTCCACTCTCTTTGATCCAGGGGCTTCCTGTGGCTCCTGCACATGTGCAGAACTTCAGGACAATGGGTGAACTCTTGGCTGGATTCTATCCAAAGATGGTTAGGTTGCTTTGGGCCCCACAGTCTGATGGGATCCAACTCAAGCTAACAAGAATAGAGATCCCTGAAATCACAAGGCTTAACCTACATTAATTTACACAGGGAATCACATCCCCAATGTACCATAGAGCACACGTAAGCTAATACCATAGCTGCCTAAGGAAATTGGGATAAAGGGGTCCCGTTCTGTCTCTGAAGAAGGGGAAAGTCATGTTGGAGAAGGAAGACCTGTTACAGGAAACTATTAAGTCTTAGAACTACACATTTAGTGTTTCCTCTTTCCTTGCCCCCTTGTCTAACCCCACAGTGTCTCCAAGCCTCTATTCTAATGCTCACTGCAAAGACTGGCTCACAGGTAAGGACCTGAAAAATATTTATTTATACTTTAGACACAGAGAATAGATGAGGAACTTGGGAATCCTTGCTCTCTTCCATCTGAGAAGGCTGTCCTTCATCATGAGAAAATACACTCCACTTGGAAAGGCTCAACAAATTAACTTCCTGTGGAGATTTGTGACTTAGCAAGGGAAATCTCTGTTTGGCCATCACCAAAGACATGAATTATTTTCAGAAAAAGGATTTTAGGAGAACTATGCCTTCCCAGTACTGTAGAAATCTACATTGAAAATGTAGATTTCAATGTGACCAACCTTCTGGGGGGTTCCCAGGAAGAGTGATTTTCAGGGCTGAAATGGAAGCAGTCCTGGGCAAACAGTGGCTACCTTAATGTGTGTAGAGAATAACCCAAAGAACCATTAAAATGGGGATTTCTGGTTCCCCATCCCCCGAGATGATTCAGTTGGTCTGGGGTGGGACCCAAGGATTTGCATTTCTGAGAAGCTCCAAGGTGCTGGTAAAACAGCCAGGCTGTACTTTGAGTTACAAGCAGCTAGAACATCATTTGCTAGTCTCTAGAGGCTTCAGAAGAGGAGATGAAAAGTGTGAGAAGATAAAAGTGAAGAAAGAGTACAGATGCTGGGGCAGTGCCTAGACGGTTGAAACTTGAACAACATGGGTTTTAACTGTGCTGGTCATTTGTTTATGGATTTTTTTCAACAAATGGCACAGTATTACATAATCCCTGGTTGGTGAATCCCCTATGCAGAACCACTAATAAGGAGGACCAACTATAAGTTAAAGGTGGATTTTCCACTGCACAGAGGGTTGGTGCCCCTAACCCCTGTGTAGTTCAAGGGTCAACTGTACTAGAAAAAGGTATTATTTTTTAAAATGAGACTCATCCTGAATGTATCAGGCAGTTATTGCCATAAGAACAACAACCAAAAAATCCCAGTGTCATACAGCAATAAACATATTTTCCCACTCACAGAATGGCAGGTCCAGTGTGGTTCAGCAGATCTGGGCTCAGCTAGGAAGATGGGTTTCAGTCAGCAGGTCTCTTCCACATATCTCACTCTGGCAAGTTGACACATGCTTTTCTCCGGGGGAATCAGAAATGGAAACATGATGTTTCTGAACACATACACATAGGTTCAGATGTGGCACAATGTCACTTGCACTCACATTCCATTGGTTAGAGCCAGTCAAGCCCAAAATCAGTGGAGTGGGGCAGTACATTCTTCCACTGAACGGGGGTGAGGTGGGACTGAATACTTGTTGAATAATAATCTAATCTACTACAGGGATCTCAGAGTTTGAGAATATCCAGTGTGGTGACTGAAATATAATTGTTACATGTCTCATAACCTACAACAAATTTTCAGTTTCTCTTAGCAGTTAGGGATAGTTACCACATAGCTGAAATATTTACTAAATGCTGTAATACAGATTCCAGTTACTCATTTTTTTAAAAAAAATCTACTTGATATTTCAATTTATTTGATTGTTTTGTAGGAAACTAAAAAGAATATAGAATATACAATGTTAACCCATGTTACAAGTGTGTGTTTAGAAATAAGGGTACTATGATTTATGTTATTTTATTTTATCTGAAATACTCTATTTCTCATCTTGATTATTCTTTCCTCTGAAGTAGTCAACCATTTTCCATTCAATTAAGTAAACCTATAGATTCAGTGCGTTTTCCTACCTAAACACTACAAATATTTCAAGTTACAATAAAGTATCATGTAGGGATGTAGAGAGAAGGCATAAATAACTATCAAAATAAGTATATAAATTAAATAATTTTGACGACAATAGAATCATCGTGTTTTTCAAACAGGTAAGCTGTGCTTGATTTTTGGCAAAGGGCTTTAAAATGGGTTTTACGAGTATGCTGAGAATAAGAGGTATTGTTATCATTGACAGGGCCTGCTAGAGGGTCAATATTTCCGGAACGTTTGTATTACCGTCCACTGCTTATTAACTAGACCTCTTCCAACAGAACATGAGAGTTTAATTGGTTTAGCAAAGGAAGTTCTTTATCAAAATTAAGGAAGTCATTTGCTGTTTATATGGTCCAAGAAACATAAACTTTGTCACTGAGCCCTAGAAGAATTCTCTATTAACAGACGACTGACCATTTTGTAAACTATATCTTCAATCAGGATTCAGGTTATGTACTATGGTATCTAGTGATTTCTGGCTGGGTTACAGTGACCTGCAGGTAACCCTGGCAGGAAGTCCCTGGACACAGTGTTTCCATCCCTTTTGTGTGACAATATAAGAGAATCAACAGTTCTCATTTAAATCACTAACAGAAGACTAGCACAAATAGGTCATCAGTTGGGTTTGTTGTCCAAAGGGGACTAATCTTGCAATGGCTATGAGAATCAAGGTAAGTTCCATTTTGTGCTGCTAATCACTCCAATGAATTTCATGCAGGAGAAACCTGATTAAAACGAATGAGTGTAGCAGCTTTGAATGCAAAAATCAAAGAGAGGCTTACAATAAAAGTGCAATATACGACCTAATGATTATGCAGGAAGGAGGCAATGGATGTTGTTAGCAAGTATCTGCTGCTCCATCGCTCTAGAGTTGGGCTAGTCAATATCCTAGTCGTTAGCTATCTGTGACTATTTAAATTTGAGCTAATTAAAATTAAAAATTCGAGTCCTCATCTACATTAGCCACAATTCAAATGGTCAATAGCCACATGTGGCTAGTGACTACCATATAGGAGAGCACAGATATGGAACATTTTCATCATAGTGGAAATTTCTATTGGATAGCAATCACCTGAAGTATTTTTTTACTGGAAAGATGTTGGAATTAGTGCTTGTATAATGAAAACCTGATTTTTCTTTTCAGTAATGCTGTGAAACTCTTTTCTCAGCTCCAGCTCTGTAGTAAGGATTGCCCTAAAATTTGAACCTAGAGGATTCACCTATCTTTAATGAATAAACTGTTAGTACTGATATTAATATTTCTGCTCCTAATGAATGTTTGTTATGTGCCCTGCATATGGAGCATTAACTATGTCCCAAGGAGGCAGTGGGAACAGGCTACTATCTGGAAAAAAAAAATGACTTTGTGCTATGCTTGCCATGATTGCTTGGTCACCCAGGGTTTCTTTCCCTCCTCTTTGGGAGATATGAGCTTTAATGGAATGTAGGATGTGGTGATCTGAGATCACCAACTAGTTTTTGTTCTTTTTTTTCTGTATCTACTCTTATGGTCCTTCTTGGATATACTGGATTAGAGTGTCCTTATACTCTTCCAGTTCTTCTCCAAGAATTGTAAATGTTTATTGGACTCCTCCATCTTGATGATATATGAACATTGGAAGCAAAACAAATTCTTAAATGCCACATTAACACATTCTTAAATGCCACATTAACTCCAGGATCCAAAGGTTCAAGTTCTGACTATAACCTTTGAAGTGTATAGAACAGCATGTAAATTCAATCTTTACCTCTGTCAGAGGGGATATGGTTCCTGTTACTCTTAAATACAGCTTGTGTTCCAGGATCTGCCCCTTTGAACACCAGTGAGTTCTAGGCATTTTACAAATTTGTGTCATTTGATTCTTTTCTCAGAGAGTAATAACTATCTATAGGTTACTTTGAGAAAAATGAAAGAAAGTAAGAGCTGACCCAAGATCACAATTAAGTAAACTATTTGAACCTATGGCAATTGCTTCTCTTTGTCTTTTTTTTTTTTTTTTTTTTTCTGACAGCTACTGTTATTGGGATAGCTACATAGAATTAAGCCATGGACTCTGCTAGAGTCTGGAGGTGGTGTATGGGGACAAGAATAAGGACCATGTTCAAGAGGAAAGGAGAAGAGATAGTGCAGTGTATTTGAGCTCTCACCAAGGAGACTGAGATTCAGTAGGAATAGTTGGCGCAGACTCAGGAAACCAAGGCAGAAATTCAATTAAGAATCTAGGCAATCAGAGAAAGGTTGCACTTAGGAGATTTGTGGGTTCCCAGGCTTACCCCAGAAACAAGTCTTAGGGCCACAAGACTGATGTTGAAACCGCTAGATTAGGATCCTAGTTTCCTTGCGAGATCAGGTTGAATCCTTTAGTTGGATATGAACTGCCATTCTTAAAGCTTTGGAATAAAGAAAATCCATAACATTTTTGCTTCTCTTAGTAAATCTCAGCTTAGCCATGAAATTTCAGAGGAAGAAAATGGCATGCATTCAATGTTCTGATAGAGATACTACTATATACAGTAATAATAAGAGAACGTCATGGAAATACAGAAACAACACAAGAAATTGTTGAGTGTTGTGCTTCAAATACAACAAAACACCCTAAGCTACTCAGTTAATAGTAAATGACTATTATATACAACATAGGACCAAAATCTCAGAACATCAATGATTGTCCAGCCTTGTTTTATTGCAGAAAAATTTGCTATGGTGTTTGCATTTGGAAACTTTTTCTTACATAACACAGGAAAAAAAAGACAAGCTTTTCAGCATCTGGAATTGTTAGAGAGGTATAACTATGGTGACAATATAGTTTATCATCTAAATAGAGACATTTCTTTGAATGAATATAATTATTTGTAGTTACACCAGAACCACAGGTATAAGCCACAACTGTCAGAGACAGAACAGGGCACACTGTCACCCTAGGTATGGAACACAACTGCATGCAACTGGAGTCATGACATTTCCCCATCTCAGTTGCCAAATATGACCAAAAGCCTGCTCGTTTGTGTCAGCTGATGATGTAAATGTACAGTGATGAAGATGTCCAATAACCTGTTTTTAAAATATAGCTAGAGTAAAGAAAAATGTGATTGATCATTATTGTTGGGTTTTTACCTTAAAAAAACAAACAAACAAAAAAAACAGTCACTTGACACAGTACATTCAAGAAAAAAGTGTTCAGTTACCAATCTCCACTTGGCATGGGAGAGTATTTCTCTTCAATTTAAATAAATAATCAATTACCTACTATCATCAAGACATTTTGTATGATATTCTATTTCAATGTGTCTGGTTTAGCCATTAGGGGAATTTGGAGGGCATTTGAGTTGTCACAATGCTGGGTTGCACCACTGGTGTTTAGTGGTGGGGGGGAACCTGGAGCTGCAGAAGTCCTGCAATGTGCTGTATAGTCTCACACAAAGAAGTGATATCTCGGGTCTCTCCTGATGGTTGTGTGGAGAAAAATGTGCTTAGAAAAACCTAAGCCTGAAACTTAACTCCATTTTATATATAAATGCAAAGTATATTTTTTACACTGTTTTAATAGCAACTACCATACATACTGAGGGAATATGTCCTTTGTTTTATTTGGTACTCTACCAAGAATCATAATTTCAGAAAATCACATCACAGAAGGCATCATAGCTGGGTGGTAACACAACACATTCGAATCTGTGACTGACATTCAATGTGACCTAAGCATTTATATGTCAACATGCTTATTATATCATAAAGGATTTTCTTCTTAATTTCCTTTACAATTTATTTTTACATTATAATTAGAACATTATATTAACTTAAAAGTAAGTGTGTGAGATGTTTATATTAGCTATGAATTTAATTTCAGTATAGTAAATACACTATAGTTATAACATATCTGATTTAAATAGGGGTCTTTGAGTTGGATAGGGCTGTGGCCAAGACTCCAGGGCAGTGCTACCCATAGTGTAGTCCCAGAATTGGCAGCAAGGTGGTCATTAGAGATGCAGATTCTTGGGCTTCACTCCAGATCAACAGAATTACAATCTATTAGGAGTGGCATTCAACTGATCTGTGATTTAACAAACATTTCAGGTGATTCTTGTACATGCTTTAATGCATGCAACTATTTGAGGATTATCGCTCCAGGTAAGGCAAAGATGAGTAATAAATTGTCTTCAAAGAAAATATAGTTTAACAGGAGAAATAAAGATATCTTCCTACTTGAGTTACATGAGTCAGAAAATCATAAGGATCACAATGACCAAAAACATAATAGAAGTTTGGCAATAACCTAATTCCAGAGAGTGATATACCAAACATGATGTATCAACAGCAAAAAGCTGGGTTCTGAGACAAGTTTAAACTATGCAACCCCAATTAAAATGAACAGGACTTATGTTGTTAAGACTCGATACAGTCCTAAAAACATACTCAGCAGAGTACTTAATCTGTTCCAAAACACGTCATTCTCTACTTTTTAACAGGGAGTGAACAGCTGGGATGTGTTATTAGTAAGCCATGTTTTCATAGGCTTTCTGGTTTGCTTTAGCCAAAGTCTTACAACAGTCTTTGGACAAATTAGTGCCTGAAGCCATAGGAAGTCTTTAGTCATTTTGGAGAACTGCTGAGTAAGTCAGGTCTCAAAGACAACATGCCCATACGGACTTGCTTTGCCACCTTTGGCCTTTCCACCTTGGAAATGCCTTCACAACCAATTACACTATCCTCAAATGTCTATTTACTTTTAATGACTCTAGTTAAATGTTAAGAGATATTCCGATGACCCAGTTCAAGACTAGCAAGAAAAGCTTAAACAAATCAATAGATTAAACTGGGAAGCTCTTAAATAAATGAGTAAGAATCAAATCGACATCTTAATAAATGAGTGACAAATTGTTGAGTGGCCTGTATGCCTTGGTGGTACTGAACCTGACCTCACCTTTTAAAAGTCATTAAGGAGATCAACATGGAAGCAATGTTGGAACATGAAACATGGAAGCATTCTGTTTCTAGATATTCTCACATGCACTTTTACTTCAGGGCATTGTGTGGTTTTTGTTCCAAATTGTCAGCACAGTGATCTAGCTTTTAAAAGTTCACAAAAAATCTCCCAGGGATATCCTTCCTGTATTTTGTTGTTAGGAAAAATCCTGAAACATTACCTCCTCCTGCCACACACAAGAAAGCAGCCTCTCTAAGATTCCTCCTGGGGTTGCCTCTTGTTGTTGGCACTTGCAAGGTTGTTTGTTTCTAAATTTGTCTTATTTTCAGTGTTGCTCCCCAAACACTACTGAATCTCAGCAAGTCCATTTATGTCAGGTTCTACACCTAAAGGTGTTTTCAAAATATTGTCACATACCAATCATCCATAAGCTGATGGGACACAATGTCTAGTGTCCATTTTTTATGGCACACAGGCTGTTGTACCTCCCACTGGGAAGGAGAGAGAGAGAATGGCTTCAGTTCTTTTGATGATGGCAAAAAATCTATGTGCTAAAGTCATCTGGATAAAAGTATAAACTCCCCACCTTCTTTTGCCTGAAGACAACTTCACATTAACATTTCCATCCCCTTTGGTATTGAGAGCTGCTTAAGGAAGCATTTAGAGCAGGTGGTCCTGGTTGTACTGAAGCAATTCCCCTAGGGAAAAGCACATGCTTACATTGTAGATGTTTCCCAGGCCAGTAAACCCAAGACAAAATTACAACTCCCAGTGGTCAACTCATTTAGTTTTACACAGTGAAGTCTATCTTTTTTGTTGGGAATGGAAAATGTATTCCTTTTAGAAAAAAAAAGTATAGTGTAATAGAGGAGGGGGAAAAAAGTCATTGAAAGTTAACAGACTCAGGAGATAATAAAAGTTCTGCCAATGATCAGCCCTGTGATTTTGGTCAAGAATTTAAGAGTTCTGTTCATTAACAGTGTCAGTGTGTATAAAAATTAAGAGGTTTAAAAATCCTAGATGGCTTGTGAAAGGACTTTAAGAGGTGCACATAGGCATTCATTTGGATAAAAATTTGGTGCTTAACAGCACATGATTTATACAGATTTTTACAAGGTAGATATGACCCCCAGAATTAAGAATCATGGGATTAAATTTCTGCAAGGAAACTTTACTACCTTAATGTTCTATTTAGTTCATTTCAACAAAAATTTATTGAAAACTTTCTATAAGCCAGCACACTGTGTCAGGCTCTTGAAATATATGGATAGACAGTACATAGGCCTCACCTGTTTACAGTTCATTGCTCCATGGCTTTACAACCCCCAGCTATAAAGAGATCAATAGCATTAGATTTAATGTCTTTATAATCTGGATCCCATCCTTATTTTTTACTAAAATTTTATACAGAGTCCACAGGTGACTCTTATTCACAAAATCAAATATATTACCTAGAAGTATTTGCACACTCTGCGAGTTTATTACAAATGCAGCATGTCTGACCTCACCCTAGACCTCTTAAACCAGAATTTGCATTTTACAAAAAAAAAAAGAAAATGATTCATGTATGTTACAGTTTGAGAAGCTTTGCTCTATGACGTTCAATAGTTCCACTTCACCGTTCTAAACTAAAGAAATAAATGACATGATCTTTGTTCTAGAGCAGCCTTAACTTTAATGTCATCATTACTTTTGTCTAACATAAAATATTCAGATTTCTTATAATCATTTAGAATACTCAAAAAAAAAAAAAAGAGAACTGAACTGTAGGAAAGAAAATATACCTCCTTACCTCTGTGTCTAAACATTTCTGGGCTTAATTTGTTTAGTTAGAAAATCAAATTGATATTCTTAGCATTATTGTGGTTCATTGCAATTGTTCCATACATTTTGAATGAATGAACATCAAGAACAATACAACAAAAGAAGTTATCAGGAATCTTTGGTTTAAAAGAAAGGACGTGACTTCCACTTCTGGCCAAGATGAAATAACAGGGAAAATATGATGTTTACCCCCCCATCTGGAACATGAGAAAAACAGAAAAAATATAGGAAAAAACAGTTTGCCAAACCCTGGTCATGAGGCAACGAAGGACAATGATGCCTGAGAGATGAGCCTTTCCATTACCCCAGATGACTGCCTTGGGATGGTTTCCAGACCACAGCACAGGAGGGGTGCTCAGGAAGATCCCAGCAGACTCTTTACTGTGAGAAGACAGAGCTGAGAGTCTACAGAGAACAATATATCTAAGGTTGACAGAACAGAGTATCAGAGACAAGAGAGCTGCACCGAGGGATAACTGTGGAGATCTGTGGAAGTTTCTCTGGAAGTCCCCTGGATCATTCCATGTGTGTGAGAAAACTACTTGAGGCTGAGGACAGAATCACCTGAAAGGATTAGACATTGGTCTGTATAACTGGACTCTCAATGGATTATAAATAATGCCTGCTCCCGTCAGCCAGACTAGAAAACCTCAAGATTCATGGGCATCATGTAGAGTACACAGAAGGAACTCGCCTCAGTCATGGGGAATAATTAGCTCTAGACTGAACACTGTTCCAGTCCCCCCTAACAAATCTTAAAAACAAGGCACAGAAGAATTAAACTGCTTTCAAGTAATTTAACTGTATCCTTAAACAAAACTCTAGAGTATTTAGAGAAATATAAAATTATTTAGCACTCAAGAAGGTAAAATTCACAGTGTCTGTTATCCTATCAACTACTACCAGGCAAGCAAAGAACAAGGAAGATACAACACATTATGAGGAAATCAACCAACCAACCCTGAACTGATTCGGATATTAGAATTAGCAGACAAGGGCACCATTAAATTTTGAAAGAATCAATTAATATCATTTTTAAAAAACGGAAAAGTTCTTACTTTTAGGAGAAACATCACCCTCTGGTAGTATTTCCAGGTATTGCCAGTAAAGATATTTAAAAGCATGTTTTCTCTTGGGATTTATCTTACAGAAATAATTACAACTACTTATGTAGTAACAACTACTTATGTAGTTGTAATTATAACAACAATTTGTAAAAATAAACAGTTGAACAATTCTATAGACTATTTATATAAGTAATATTCAACAACTTGTGCAAATTTATATGCATCTATGTATGTATGTGTGTACATGTACTATTATATGTATATATAGATACATATATATGTTTATACATGAGAATTCATAAATATGTAAATTGAAGATGCAACTAATAAATAGGCTTCCTGAAACAGCTGTTGTCCTGAAAATTAAATGTCATTAATTGTCTAGTGAGAAAGGCACTGTCTTTCTTATAATAATAATAGTATTCTTAAATGTTATTTAAATGTTGTATTATAGCCACTCTCTGTCCTATAATCTAACCTGTCTTCTTCATATAAATGATTTACATCTGGTTTTCTCATATATTCATTTGTGTGTCTACTACTACTGTGTGTCTTTTGCTGTTAAAAAGTATGTTCTTTGTGACTATTGTATGTCTTTTGCTATTAAAAAGCATGTTCTTTGAAGTTTTCTTTCTCCACTGCATTCTAAATACCTAGAATAATCTCTGGCATGTTAATAAACATTGTTAAAAAATATTATCACATTGAAAGAATTTGATGAGTTTACCAAGTCCTGAAGTTTCAACAATCAGATAAAACTGGGGTATATGTAAAACAAATTCAAGTATTTGTTGTACAGCTATGTGTATACATTATAATCCCAAACCCATTTATAGAAGTTTTACATGATTAGAGATTGACTTTGTTGGCCAACTTTAGTTTCTAGCCAGGCAATTATATATTTGGCAACTAGATATTTGATGGTATAAGATAATAGCTAAAAGCACAGTGTGTGGAGCCAGCCTGGGATCAAACCCTGACTCTACCCTTTACTTGCTGTGTCTATCAGGCAACAGAAAATACTCTAGGTATTTTTAACAGAGATATTTTAATACCGGCATTTGATTACCCTGGGGGTAGAAGGTTTAAGAAGCCAAAAAGGGAACTGAGTTCTCCAAAAGTTTAGCAAAAGCAAGAAGTGGCCACACTTAAGGCTATCATTCCACATAGAGACTATGTTGCAGGAACCTGGGAGTCAGGGCCACCTGGTGGACGACAAGACCATCCTACCTTTTGGGACCATGGGCTGAGGGGCTGTCAGGTGAGAGCTGGAGCCATACAGGGTACACAGCTACTGACAGAGATGCAATCAAGTAGATAGAGGAAATGGTAGAAATACACTGGTTTCCTCTTTTCTCCTGCCCTCTGATCACCTGCTCTTGTATCAAATAGGATATAATAGCCAAAAGCCATTTGGCAAGGAAATCTGAAACATTTATTTTGCAGGAGTCATTCTGTAGGCTCCAGTTATCCATCCTTAAGTTGGCTAAATGACCATTTTGTCCTTTAGCTTTGCCTCAGGGTTTTTCCACAAACTTTCTCTTGCTCTGGAATAATCTTTTTTCACCTCTTCATTTGGATATCTCTTCCTCATCATGCAGATTTTACTTTATGTGTCAATTCCTCAAGAAACTTCCTCTGAGCCTTTAGAAGAGGTTAAGCTTTTCTATTATACATATTCTTGGAGAATTTACTACATCCCTTAAAATAGCATCAGAATTTGTGATTAGGAATTAAATTGTTCACTTATGTCTAGAATGCCTTTCTTTCTTACTAGGTGGTATGCCCCATGAAGTGAGTTTTCCTCTCTGTAGACTCTTCAGAAACTAATGCATATTTGGCAATCATCTATTTGTTGGATGATGTTTCTCAACCCATATTCTCATCTCTGTTCTTGAAACATGATTAGTACCCAGGCTTCCCAGACAAACCAAGTGCAGCCTTGAAATCTTATCAAACTCCTATATATGTGGGGGTACCAAATTACCACTCAAATCAGCTTATTTAAAATTCCAGAAGAAAAAGTCTCAAATACTCTTTAACACTGTAGTCTCTTCTACAAAAGCTGCTACTAAAATACTTTACTCCATCTAATTCAATTTCAGAGCTAATTAGTCTGTTTTAGTCAGTGTTCTCCAGAGAGACAGAACCAATAGGATTTCATATATGTACAATTTATATGTATTAAATAAGAAGGATTTATTATAAGATACTAGTGCACATAATTATGGAATCTGATAAGTCCCAAGGTCTTCAGTCAGCAAACTGGAGACCTAAGGGAGCTGATGGTATAGTTCTAGACAAAGTCTGAAAGGTTGAAAACCAGGGAAGCTGACAGTATAAATTCCAAATTCCAGACAGTCCAAATTCCAGCAAACTTGAGGCCCAGAAAGAGCCAAGGTTTCAGTTCAAGTCTGATGGCAGAGAAAAAACAAAACAAAACAAATTGAAAATAATGACTCAGCTTGAAGGCAGTCAGGCAGGAGGAGTTCCCTCTTACTCAAGGGAGGGTCAGCATTTTTATTCTTTTCAGACCTTCAATTGATTAAAAGAGGCCCATCCACATTAGGGAGGGTAATCTGATTTACTAAATTGACTGATTCAAATGTTATCTCATCCAGAAACACCCTCACAGATACACCAGAATGGTGTTTGACCAAATGTCTCGGCATCCCGTGGCTCAGTCAAGTTTACACATAAAATTAATCATTACAATTCTACCCCTTGTCAATTTGGCACCCCTACACATCTCTTTAAACCATCTGTAACCTCCAAATGAAGACAACAAAAAGGTCCTAATTTCACCTAACCTGATTCAACTATTCTACATACAACCATAAAAGCGCTAACCCCTTCCCCAGTAGAACAGGTAAAGTCTTTGAGTAATGCTTACTCTTCTCCTTGATATCCTGTTAACTTAAATATTATGATGTAAAATTGACAATACTTAAATACTATGATATTAAGTCAATACATCTTATGATACATGATAAGGGAATAATAGAGGGAAGAAAACAAAGATGTTGTTTTCTTATATTCACACACGCAAACATATTTAAAACAAACAAAAAAATTAATTATAGTTTTCATTTCTATAATTGATCATGAGATTGTAGCTATTATTTATAACTAACTTCTTCTACTGCCAGTTCTGTATTTCCTTTGCCTTCAGCAAGCACCTCAGCAGGTCGTGATCCTTTACCTGGTGGGATGACAAAAAGAGTCTATTTGGCCCATTCCTGAAGGGTCTGGGTCAATAGTACTCCTACCTAGTTTGGGATTTTGTACTTCTCCATGGTAGTACTAATAGTCATGCTTAAGGATCTCTTGTACATACTGTTCCTTACCTCCATTGTAGAGTGGTAGTCCAATATTCCATTGTCATCTGGATCAATCACCACAACACAGGAACTCCATTTTTTACCTGTTGATCCAGAGGCATGAGAAGCCCAATGTGGATGATGGCAATGATTTAGGGGAATAATTGTTGTGTCTCCTAGTGGAAGAATGTCTCCCTTTGAAATTAAGACCTCTAGGCCAGGAGAGCATAAAGTAATGGGAATAGGCAGCAAATATTTTTGCTAGTGGGCCACTAGGAGTAACAGTGAGTGATGCCACTCCTATTTCCACCCATTAATTCATGGACACATGAATAAGGACTATTGGAGAAATAGTACCATATATTCATATATTGAACAATGATTTGATTCAGGGCATATGTAGCCTTCTAGAGAAGCTTGCCCCAGTCCTACAAGGTACTGCCACCAAGCTGCACTGTAAATGAGTCCTCAAGAGGCAATTACACTGATCTATCTAGCTAGTTGCTTCAGGATGGTGGGAAATGAGGTAAGATCAGTAAATTCCATGAACATGGGCCCATGTCTGTACTTCATTTGCTATGCAATGAGTTTCTTGACCAGCAGCCATGTTGTGTGGCATACCAAAACTATAGATAAGGCAGTCTGTAAGTCCATGAATTGCAAAACCATTGCATGCAGTGAAAGCATGGATACCCATGTATCCAGTGTGTCTAGTGCAATAAGGACAAAATGCTGGCCCTTCCATAATGGAAGTAGTCCTGTGTAATCAACCTGCCACTAGCTAACTGGCTAATCAACCCAGGGAATGCTGCCATATCAGGGAATTAGTATTGGTCTCTGCTGCTGGCAGATTGGGCCCTCAGCAGTGGCCATAACCAGGTCAGCTTTGGTGAGAGGAAGTCTTCATTATTGAGCTCACACATGATCTCCTTCCTGTCACCATGGCCACTTTTTTCATGAATCCACTGGGCGATGAAAAGTGTGGCTGAGGAAAGAGGCTGACTGATATCCAAAAAATGGGTCATCTTATCTACTTGATTATTAAAATCCTACTCTGTTGAGGTCACCACTTGGTAAACATTCATATGGAACACAAACATCCTCATGCTTTTTGCCATTCAGAAAGGTCGATCCACATACCTCTTCCCCAAATTACATTGTCACCAATTTTCCAATTATGTTATTTCCAAGTCCCTGACCATACAGCCAAACCACTGGCCATAGACCACGAATCAATATACAGTCTCAATCTGACCATTTATCCTTCCAAGCAAAGTGAACAAACAGGTGCACTGCTCAAATTTCTGCCACTAGGCATTGTGTCTCTTTCCTGGTTGGAGGAGAGGCTGGATGCAACAACATGTGCTTCATCTTAGGAGGAAAGTCTTGACATGCCCCATACTTCTGGACACCTAGAAAATAAGGCTGAGGTAGAAGCACCTTGAATTTTAGTCAGATTTATTTTGTATCATCTGACACAAATATCTTACCGATAAGTTTAGAGTAGATGCTACTTCTTGATCACTAGGTCCAATCCTCATAGTGTCAATAATGTAATGGGTCAGTGTGATATCTTGTGCAAGAAAAAGGCAATCAAGATCCCTATGAACTAAATAGGCCTGGAGAGTTGATACACTGCTGAGGTAAGACAGTGAAGGTGTATTCTGGCCTTGTCAGAAAACTGCTTCTAATTATTCTTATTGACAGGGATGGAGAAGAAAACATTTACCAGATCAATAAGTGCATACCAGATGTCAGTGGATGTGTTAATTTGCTCAAACAATGAAATCACACCTAATGCAATTGGAGTCACTAAACAGTTAATCTCAAAATAACCCACTGTCATTATCAATGATCCATCTGTCTTCACAAACCAAATAGGTTGAATGAGGATCTGATGGGAATCACCACACCTTCATCTTTCATGTCCTTCATGGCGGCACTAATCTCTGTGATCCCTCCAGGAATGCAGTATTACATTTGATATACTATTTTCCTAGGTAGAGACAGTTCTAGTGACTTCCACTTGCCCTTTCTTCTCACAACAGCCCTCACTCTACATGTCAGGGAACCAATATCAGGATTCAGCTAACAGCTGTACATGTCTTTCCCAATTATGCATCCTGGAGCTAGTAAAATAACTTCAGGATGCATTCAGGAACCCACTGGGTGTACTGTGAGATAAACCTGACCTAAAATTCCATGGATTACCTGACCTCTATAAGCCCCTACTCTGACCAGAGGGATGTCTTGGGACTCCTGGAACTAGTGTCAGTTCAGAACCAGTGTCCAATAGTCCTTGATATGTCTGATATTTCTTTTTCCTCAATTCCTTTTATTCAAGGGATTCTGGGTCTGTAAATTGGTTCAAGTCTGGGAATTGATTTGAGGGTCTGTGTTAATATCATTGAGGTAGATTTCTGTTCACTTGACCTAGAAATTTTCTGCTTAGGTAGACAAGTAAGAATTTATTAGACTTCTTATCTCTTTCACTTTCAAGGAACACTATGATCAACTCGACAATGCCACACATCTTCATGAATCAGACTATTTTGATTGGTACTTTGACTCCTATCTCCCTTACAGTAACCATGCCCACCTTTCCATTGGTGATCCAGTGCTGTCACATGGCCCCTACTACTCTTAGATCCAATTACTCTTGTTATATTTACATTTCCCAAATGAGTCACCACAGTTCCCACTGTAAATTCTTGGCTACAGAGAGTGATGACAGAGCTCTTCAAGAATATCAGGGCTCCCTTCACAAATTTATTTCTCACAGTCTCAAAAGGTATGTCTCTGGACACTCTCAGGGGGGATGAGTATGTTTTAAATGACAAATCCACTATAATATTCCAATCTCTGTAGTCTTTGAATCCCTTCTTCTATATTAAACCAAGTTTAGTCTGGCATTTCTAACTCACTCACTATGGGCCACCTTTTGGTTCATGCTTCAAACAACCAAAGAAGTAAACTGTTGAAGCCCTTAGTAGCTCACCAAACTGCAACATTAAATGCAGACTCTCTGCATAGTGAGTCTAAATCAATAAATTTAGCTTGATCCGACATTCTGCTCCTTCCACCATTATCCCACTCCCTTAATATCCATTCCCACATATGTTCCCTGGACTTCTGTCTGTATAATTTGAAAAACTCAAGTAGTTCTTTTGAATTATAGGTCACCTCCTCATGAGTCACACTTTGTATGCCACATTTAGGGGTTTGATGTCATTTGAGTCTAGTTATATGTCTGGAAGCAAAGAGGGGTGCTGGGGTTGGCTACTGAGGAGAATCCACATTGTTTAACTCACATTGTAATTTAGCCAGTCACAGGCTGAAATCAGAAATTTCATTCCTGAGGTTATGGGAGATAAGGGTCTCTTTCAGGGCAGACATAGTAGCCATTAAGTCATTTATGCGGTGCTTGAGCTGGGAATTCAAATCCCTGAGCTCATCATTTTCTTTCCCAGTCTTGTCCAGAGACTTTAGGAGCAACCATCCAATTTTAACATATTTGTTAGTTTGACAAAAATCTTCAGAAGTGTCACCCACATTATCACCCAAAACCTCGCTTCTTGTGAGTGGTTGATTAGGAGTATCCAATGGTGGTATTTCACATATCTCTATTGTCAGATCATGTCAGGGATACCAGTGTTCTCTTTACTACTGGGAAGAGAGTAATCAGCATTTTTAAATTTAATAAGATTAGAGAGCAATTCCAGAAACCTCAGAACCAATTCATTAAACTTATCCTTAAAATTCAGTTCTTCTAGAACCATCCTTGGTACCAAAATCTGTATTAGGGTTCTTAGGGATCTACAGAGAAATAGAACCAATAGAGGTTATTATAAGGAATTGGCTCATGTAATTACGTAGGCTGATAAGTCCCAAAATCAGCAGTCAGCAGACCCAGTTCAAACCCAAAGGCAGGAAAACAGCAACAACAGCAACACAATATCTCAGCTTGAAGGTAGTCAGATACTAAGAGCTCCTTCTTACTTGTAGGAAAGTCAGTCTTTTTGTTCTTTTCAAATCTTTAACTAATTGGAAGAGACCCACCCACATTAAGGAGGGCAATCTGCTTCATTAATCTACTGATTCAAATGTTCAACAGTATGTTCAAATGATTCATCCAGAAACTTCTTCACAGAGACACCCAGAGTAATGTTTGACCAAATGTCTGGGCACCCCATGGCCCTGTCACATTGACAGGTGAAATTAACCATCACAACATCTGATATGTACCAAGCATTTTACCAAGTTTTAAGGACCGTGATGTGAATAGAATACAGTTCCTGGGCTGAATGATATCACAGAATTTTGGGGGAAACAGACATATGTGTAATTAAATATTCTGAAAATCACAAAGTTCTCTGTGAGAATACATTCTTGGTAAGAGAGTTAGTGGGACTTTTGTGGCACTTGAAAATGACTAAGAAGAGAAGACTAGGTAGGACCTGATTACAAATGATGTTAATGCCATATGTCGTGGCTTCTCCTAGAAGTAGACTCACAGTTAAGAATTCAAGTGCAAGTGGTTTATTTAAAAAGTGATCTTGAAACAGTAATGATGGAGTGGGGAAGTTAGACTGGGAAGAAGAGGAAGCCACTCTAGGGTGAATTTCCAAATTACTCTGGGCAACTAGAGCTCAGTCTCACTGGGGAACTCAGAAACAGCGCTGAACACATTCCTCAGGTACTTTGCTCCTGAAGGGTGAAGGGACTGGAGTGTATTATAAAATACCATCCCTCAGTAATTCCTTGAGTGTTGCTTCCATAAGAAGTAATTCCTCAGCATTTCTGCCTTCCCATGTGCACCAGCAAATATGGCTCTCGTGTCCAGAAATAAACTTTCAGGAAAAGAGATGCAGGGACTAGTACTTGTTACTCAGGTTTGCATGCTCTGAAGGAGCAGAGTCTGGGGGCCTGGGAAGAGCACTGTAGGAAGAGCATTTCCTCCAACAAATCAGGAAATTTGAACTTTATTCAGGAGACATTGGGGTGTCACCAATGGAATGTGTAATGTAGAATAGAGAGGAAGTAAAAGATGACCTTGAATCTCATGGGTGTTGAAGAAGAGATTGGCACTAGTAACTCAGAGTCAACTTGATACCCTCTTTCTCTTACCCTTCACATATGTCCATTAGGTTTCAAAGTTCAGAGAAGAGACAGGGAGGAAATCTGCTAACTAGGGTCAAGGGACTAAGGATGCATTCATAGTATCAGAAGTAAGTGTTGGAGGCTGCTTTATGCCATCACATAAAGATCATGAAAGTATTAAAGATATGCCTGTTTGAATGCATTTCTATCTCTTAACAAAAGCATTTCCACATGGCATCAGTTGGTCTATGAATTCCAACAGTTTTCCATCAAGGACAACATTGCCCTCCATTTTATTATAAGTGAAATATTTTTTTTTAATATGCATTTCTTTGCATATTTTGTCTCTAGAGAGCTCTTTTAGAGATTTCTGTTTAGGACTGTGATATTGATAACGGAGCAACTAAGGTGTTCAAAGAACTGAGTTTTCATACCTTCCCTCATGAAAAAAAAATTAATGAACATTCATAGGACTGTTAGCTATTCTATCTATAGAAGCAGTTATTTTGTTTGCTAGTAATTTGAAGTTTTTCACCCATCAGAACCACAAGGTGTATAGTTGATCAAAAATATAGTGAAAAACTAGTTGCCTAATACTCTACTTTCACTACTTTTGGGTACCTAGTACAGTCAATCTTTTGAGATTTCCAGTCTCAAAAGAGACACACAAAACCAGCTTAGTGATCAGTGACCAAGTCTGAGCTGACCAGCTAATGCAATAAACCAGTCAATTTGACTTGTGTTGTTGTCTGAGTCGACCACCAGTTATTTGTCTGAGATTGCTGAAAACAGGTAGAAGTTGAAAGACTGTGCATATAAATGCAAATTATGAGTTTGCAGTGGCAACTCATACACAACTCTCCCCTGCCATGTGGCATCTTTATTGCCTCTCTCTGTACCATTTCAACCTCAGGTCTGCTTTAGGTCAAGGGGCTGTGTTGACACATAAGCCCACATTCAATATATCTTACATTTCCTGAGCGCCTATCATGTCCCAGACATTCTGCTGCGTCCATTAAGGTACAGTGGTGTGCCAAAAGAGACACACGGGCCACACACCCATTCCTAAGTCATTTTCTCTCTTGCTTATTCCCATCTTTTTGTAATTCTTTGTTTCCTGACAGAAGAACCAACCTTCTCATTGAAGCCTACAACTTCTTCAGTCAGGCTGTTCCACTACAGAATCAGCCCCCACTGAAGTGATATGATTTCCAACACAATAAAGTCCTGTGTCACTCTCTCCTTTGCTGCATGCCATGCCCTGGAGCCTGGAGATGGGGAGCCACAAGAATACAATTCTAAAGAAGAGCTGCTTCACTGGCAGGCATTAGAAAGAAGGGGAGATCTGTGATTAGTTTAGTGAATTTGATCTTTTCACATTGATAATTTAATTGTTATTTTTGTGACTATTACAGAAGTTATGACGTCTTTGAATTCAGGGCAGGAAGGGTTCCTGTGAATCAATTCCTTCTACTCCCTTACTTTTTCACACAAAGAAATCTGATAAAAGTGGTTAAGTGTTTGTCTTCACACAGTCTGCTTGCTTGGGAATCCAAAAATTCAGTGAAAAAACTAGAGATAAAATCTAAGCCTAACTCGTATCGTTTAATTCATTATTATGAAAATCCAAGTTTAATTATAGTGATAAATTATTATTATTCTAAAGGGTCAAGACGCATTAGATTCCTCCAATTACTTCACTTAGGTTAATAACTATAATTTCTTCTTTAAAATACCAAAATTAACAAACATGCTACTAATTCTCTGGGAACCAGGGGGAAAGGAGTTTAAAGCACAATCACACGTAAGCTTGTATAGTTAATATATTTTTAGCATCTATAAAAAAGTGAGCTTTATTTCTTGGGCAAAGGAGTTTGTATGACATAATCTGTTTCCACTTTTTGAATAAAAAATATGTTGTTTTAAACACTTTTACCTTCTCTCTATTTCTAAAATTGTCTAAAGGCAATGTGATTTTTGTAAAATGTCTGAAAGTTTCAAAATCATTTGACTGCCAATATCTCTAATTCTAAACCTGATGTTCTGTAGAAATGTGTGGCCTAAACCATGCCAGAATGTCTCATTTTATATTTAAATGGTCATAGATTTAATAATGGGCTGCAAAAAAGGCTTGCATTTAACTACATCCTTTACTGTTCATGCACTCATCCAAGCACACGCAAACACAAGGGAATGCCATGCCCTTTAAATCCATGAGCATCATGGAAAAGACCCACTCTGGGCTCTGGACACATTAACAAATTACATCCCATTAGGTCAATGCAGAAATTAATTGTGGGATTCTTTTCAAATCCACATTGTTTCCTGGCTCTGTTGCAGGCCACTCAATTAGACACCTCTCAAGTCCTTTATGTTGGACTAAACGTAGCTAATTGTTCCATTTCTGCATGGAGTGATTCATCTCCCAGATGTCCCAGACCTTTCAGCAGCTCTGCTCCACTAATATCTCGACATAGGAAAATAGAATCATTTGGGACCCAGGCAGAGGGGAGAGATTGGAAGCAAATAGAGCAAGGTATTCTTTACCCCTGCCCTTTGGTATGATTAATCTTCAGTGAGAAAAGACTCCTGAATCATTCTCTTGACAGGATAGCCCCCTTGCCCTATCTGGCTTCCCACGTGAGGAGAGATGGATGAATGCTTCCTTTTTTCTCTTCCTCCAGGTGCAGCCCTATTCACACTCAAACCTGACTGCACATAATAGAACAGTTTCTACTTACCCATTGCCTCAGCTCTGTATTTTGTCCTCCACTGTTTCTCAGTTGTTCATATCCCAGTGACAGAGCCAGACAAATTGAAAATGCATGAAGGCCCGAAGATAGTCACTTATTTCCTTGGAGCACTGGAGTAAAATTGTGTGTGTGTGTGTGTGTTTATATGTATTTTATTACAGGAAACATAGCTTCAGAGTAAATCTATGGAGCAAGGTTTTTACACCTTTAAGCTATTGCGTTAACTTGATTTTTTTTTTTTACTTTGAATTTTTGCTTTGTGCACTGTTTTCTTCAACTCTTTCCTTTACTCATAGCAAATGGTGTTATTCATCCATTGTAATAGTTGGATATATAATAATGCATGTTCTGGAATAGAAAGAAGGTCCAATCCTGCTATCTGTGTGGTTTCAGCCATATCTAAAACAGCTAATAAAGTATCATCATCAAATTTATTTTTTAGATTTAACACGGATTGGAAAAACCTTCTGATTTAAAGTGAGATGAGAAATTGGTAAAACAATGTTTTAACTTCATACGGATCCATATCCTAGAGTTAGGCTGGGCCCTACTAAAAATAATTAAGCTAAACATAGGCTTTAGTTTGAGTTCTCTGAAAAAAGACATTGAGACTAGGATGTAAGGCATGTAGTTTATTTGGGAGGTGATTGCAGGAAGTGAATTTAGAATGATTTATGGAAGAGAAAGCCACCTATAAAGGGTGTATTATCAAGCAAGTTACCACTGTGGGCAGCTTGAGCTCAGTCCCAATAGGGAGCTCTGGGAGCTGCTATGGAACATGCAAATCAAGAGTTCTCCCACCTATGGAGCAATGGAGCTGGAGTATTAATAGACTAAATCCATTGGTCAGTGGCTGTAGGCTGCTCCTGAGAGACTTAATTAAACCTGTGTAGCCAGGCAGAGTAGATTTGATCACCAAATAATATTCAGGAAATAGATGGAAATGTGTTTATTGAAGGGCTGCTGGAGACCATGAGAATGGTAGGGCCCAGAGTGTCTGCTTCATCATCACACTTTTGGAAACTTTGGCAGGAATGATCACTTACTTTAAGCTAATTATTGAAACCTTGCATTGCTTTAGCATCTATGGAAACTCCTGACTTTGAAATGTAAGGTATCCCTTGACTCTTCATTTTGTTTCATCAATATTTCTGACTGAGTTTCTCTGCCCTCTACTTAACTAGACAAACCACATGGTCTGAGACCACAACTCTAGGAGAACCTATTTATTTGTTTATTTTTCCATGTATAGTACAAAAATTTTTCCTCCGAGCCATTTGAGAATAGGGTACTAACCCGCTGCTCCAATACCCCTGTATATTTTAGAGTATTTATATGAACAAGCACATTCTCTTACATAATAACAATATGCCTAACAAAATCCCATCCAAGTTTCACCAACTGCGTCAGTAATGATCTTTACAGTAAAATGACTTATTTCAGAATTATATGATTTCACAATGTATATGTATATCAAATCATTATATTATACAGTTTATAAACAATTTAATTTGTCACTTATTCCTCAATAAGCTGGAAAAAATAGGACACTCTAGCAGATGAGTTAAAGAAAAATAAGAATCATGCTGCACTGCAGTTGTCATGTCCCTTCAGTCTTTTTCAATCTGTGCACACTCCAAGAAATGTTCTTGACTTTTTTACCCTTGGAAATTCTGAAGATAACAGGTCATTTATTTTGTAGAATGCTCCTCAATTTGAGTTTGGGCTCATTATTTTTCTTCTATGATTAAAGTTAAGTCATAGTTCACTGGCAGAAAAAACAATCACAAAACTAATGCTGTGTTCATCTCATTGTTTCACACATATGACTCATGCATTTGATGTTTCCCTTTACTGGTGATCACTTGGTTAAAGTGGCATCTCCAGCATCCTCCACTGCAAATTTCACATTTTTAAATTAAGAAATATTTTGAGAAGAGGTATTTTGAACTCATAAGTATACCACTAGCTATCAAACTTTCAATTATTTACTGATTTATTTATTTATAAATATCAGGATATTCTCCTGGATTCTTGTTTTATATGTTGGCTCATAATCTTTACTATCCTACATGATTCAATGTTAAAATTATCCCAGATTTGGCCAGTAGGAGCCCCTTCCAGCTGGCTTGTCTGTCTTTTCAGCATGATCCCATCAGTCTTTGAGCACTTCCTAGGAAGACTTTTAAAGTTGAGCAGCCCAATCAATTGTGAAGTTATTGATGAGACCCAACAAATCATATTCCACTAAGGAAAAGCAGAAGAAGAACTCAGGCTATCTTCATTACCACAAAGGAGAGACCAATGAAGAGAAGAAAACCCAGATCCATGGCATAAGAGTTTCGACTGATACATGAGGTAGCTTCTGTGAGAAGTAGTAAATATATCGGCATGGAAATCTCCCACATGAAATGGCTTGACTGAATTGATTCTAATCTTGCTGGAAATACACATGATGTAGAATTTGCTTTGACTATTTTGAATCAAGAATCACAAAAGATTATAGTTATAGCTAGTAAATTATGTTTTGGGTTGCAAGAGAATAGTTTTTAATACAAACAAATAATTTTGGAAGAATAAAAAATATTTCATCAGTAAGTTAATTACATCAACAGCTAATTTTGTTTCAAAACATTCTGCTAAGAAAAGGTATCTGATTGTATTTGCACTAGCAGTACCAGAGATGTCCCATCTCTGCCAATCATCTCTTTTCCTTTTGATCTGGAGGTCACCAAGACAAGTACACACATTGGTCAATAGCCAATGGAAAATAAGAAAATATTTAATCAGCAAAGAGGTCTGAGAAAACTGAGTCTACTGCCTCCCACCTCTCATCCCAATTCATAAGAAGTACTAGCTATTCACAATGGTGTTAAGCTATATGAAGCAATGGCCAGCATATTGTGAAGAGTGCAAGTGAAGAAAGCAAGATTCCTGAGCTTCAAGAGCTATTGGTTCTCTGCATGTAGTGAATGAAGGGAGAAACAGAGGTCCGATTTAACCCACAGTCACACTGCCACTCATAAATGTGGTCCAGTAAACGTCCTGAACTTAGCCTCATGATTAACAAATTTTCCATTAGGAGGAGGTGGCAGGTAGTGCTGAACTGAGAGGTGGACAGAAGTGTTTCCTTTTCTACATATTCATTGTGATGTGGTTTAAGGAGGTTGTCAGCATGGCTCATTCAAAGATCCTGCCTTAAATGGGGCAAATAATGAGCTCAACAATTAAGACACAAGATAAAAAGTATGAAGTTCAATGTAAAAGGTACAGAAAAATGGGCAAATGATAATGTTTAAATAGGTTTCCTTGAAAAATTATTTAAATTTAACAGCTTTAAAATGTGATTTTCTTTTTGTTGACCTACCCTACAAGTGGAGGAGGTGGTGCTCTCCCAGGTCATTACACAAGGGCCAATTCTAACCAGGTGCTTAGGGTCATAGGTTCAGTTCACTCACTGGATATACTTCCTTTAGGCTCAGTCAACTAAATCCACTGCAGAAGAGAACTTAATAAAGGAAAGGAAATCCTACCAGGACCTGCTCCAAGGCATCTTAGGGTTTTAAACCTAATGCTTGGCCTCTTTATGCCTTCGGGTGAACCATATGTAAACAGTTGCTACTTTTCACACCAGAAGCAGGTTACTTTTCAGAGGTGGACTGATTCCTTGGCCATAAAGTTTATAAGTCCACTGGCTAAGTTTATGAAGTGCTCAGGCATCCTTTGGAAATGAAAGGTGCTGTGTAGTGGCAAGAGCTCTAGGGTGGGAAGGATAAGAAACACTGTCAAGGGGCCTAAGTCTCATTAGCCCAATATATTGCTTTTGCAATGAAGTTAGACATATTCTAAGAGACTTAAGACTAATCCATAGTACTGAAATGCCCTTGAGCTGGTAAAGCATAGAGTCATTATATGCTCTGCTTCCAAGGCCCATTAAGCATGGGAAAGCCTAAAGAAAGGTTGGATGGAGAAAAAAATAAAACACATTTGGCTACAATGGGTCTTGTCCCTGCTGTAAACTTCAAGCAACCCTTCACTGGATTGTTCTTCCCGAGTTTAGTGAGCATATTATGGAGACTTGGAGAAGGATTTGAATCAAATTTCCTCAATTTTCAGCATTTTTGTCAGAACTTTGCCTTTCTCCCAGGGCCACTAATAATACATCTGCTCCAGAAGTAGATGAGACTTCTCTTCCTTAGTCATATATAGTACCTAAAGCTTCTGTTCTCTGTAAAGGTGAATCAAATACACTTCCCATTAAAAGAAGAATAGTTTTGCTGTGTAATAAGTGATCCCATAAGTAGTGGCTCATACTAACAATCTCTTCTTTTATCATGATAATGTAAGTTGGCACTTTGGGCTGGGCTTAACCAGGACTGCTTATCTCTGCTCTCATCAGTGGATGGCCTCATTCACATGCCTGATGGTGATTCCTGGCTTCAGGGTCAATGGAAGTAACTGGACCATGTGCCATTCACCCTCCAACAGGCTAGCTGAGGTTCATTACAGGGTGGCTGTCATAATTTCTAAGAATAGCAAGAGAGGAAAAGCCCCAGTGCTCAAGCACTTGTCAAGGCTCTTAGGTTTCCTGATGTCCCACTGGCCAAAGTCTGTCACATGCCTAAATCCAGATTCAAAAAATAGAGAAATAAACTCTCCACTTTTTGATGGGAGAGGCTGCAAAGTCTCACTGCAAAAGTTCTGGCAATAGGAAGAGAAAGAATTTGTGGTCAGTTTTGCAATTGACCATATAAGGCAAAAAATGTAAAGAAAGCTGAATATGTCCCACCATAAATGTGTTCAGATCCAAAGGAAGTTCTGGAAGATAACACCAGTTGGAGACATGGCTTCCATGTCTATTTTTGGTATATAATTGTCATCATTTGAATCATTCAGTTAATACTTGGAGAGATTTTTGAGCTTTCCACCGTATGATTTTTCTCTGTAAAGTTTCCCTCTCACAGTACATACAGGTTGATGAAGCATGGTTATTTTCAGACAAAGAGGCTCATTATCCTCCCCCATTTCCCACCACTACCACACACATGAAGAAAAATAAAGAAAAGAAAAGAAGATAAAAGAATGGAAAAGAAAGTCCTAACTAGATTTTTTTCTTCTTTCATTTTCTTCCTTTCCTTATTTTTTAAACTTGCCCATAAAGCAAAATGAAGCATGTGGTGAACCTGTTCACACTTTCTCACTTTTAGTGAATGACTTCATACATTTATGTCTATATGTTGATGGAGTTAGGACACACTACCCACAAAATATTACACCTTGGCACATTGAATATTTTAAGCTGAAAGAGTTTGAGAAAACAGAAGACACAGGAACGTAGGTCCCTCTGACCTCCTCTCTGCCCTTCTTCCCTGAAACAGGTCATAAAACCCTCAAGTAGGAGGTTCCCTCCCCATACCTGGAGGCAAAGAGCATCCTTATCTGCAAAGACAAAGGGACACCGAGAAGAATCCTAACAAACAGGACTTGCTATGTCTCCCCCAGGTTATTACACTTACCTCATTTTCCTTGACTATCCTATTTCTACACAACTTCCCCCGTCCATCAAATCTAGCATTAAAATACAACGGCCTGTTTCTTCAGGTCTTCATTTCCTCACAAAAGATCCCATGCCATTTAAAACTTGTACTAAATATATTTGTATGTTTTTTTCCTATTAATCTGTCTTTGTCAGTTTAAATTTCAAACCCAGCCAGGAACTCTAAGAGGCTTGAAGAAATTTTTTCCTTCCTTACAATGTCAAGTAAAATGATTCTTATTCCAATTCTGCCACTTACCAGCTGTGTGGCTTTGGCAAGTTACTTAAACAATCAACATCTCGTATCTCAGTTTCCTCATGAGCAAAATGAGAGTAATGAAAGTATCTCTCTCAGAAGTTGTAATAAGAACTAAAAGAGTTGTTATACAGTTGACCCTTGAACAATACAGGAGTTAGGGGCACCAACCCACCCACATAGTCTAAAATAATAATACTGCTATCTTTGCCTCAAAAACAAAGGAATTGATCAATGAATCTCCAAAGAGCAGGAAGCTGTGACAGTCTGGATAGAATCAGGACTCAAACCCCACTTCTTTTAATGCCACATATTGTGATCTCTAATAGAACACAAACTCTTCCCCATATTTAGTTAAAGATCTTTAAAGTTAAAAATACATGTACTATACTTATTGAAAAACAATCTGAGTATAAGTGGTCCTATGCAGTTCAAACCCATGCTATTCAAGGGTCAGCTTATGTTGATCAGTGATTGGAATACAACTAAGATTAAACCACTGTTACAGGAATGTTTATTAAATAAAAATAAAAAGTTTCTGTTTATCATGACCATGTCAGCCAAAGCTGATGAGGTGTCAGAGACATTATCCCAATTTTAGAGCAAATCTAGTTTTAAAAATAATTTGGACAGACCCTACTATCACTTGCCTATTCTTACTTTGCTGTTGTTAATATGGGGCAATATTGTTAAGATGTAACAGATAATGTCAGCCCCACAGCCTTGCAGAATGTCCTTCTGCCTCTAAAGCACTTTCCACATATTTTATTTGATCCTTGCAGTAGAGTATGCAGAGATTTACATCATTGGTATTTGAGGGCTATTTCAAAATATTAGCCCTAGAGTAGAAAGGACAGAAGGGAAAGCCAAGGGAAAGGAAAGGAAAGAATTCATTCTTCATCTTCTGGGGACCTAATAGCCATGCTCCATGAAAAACTGCCAGCATTTTTTCTAGCAATTTGAAGTCGGCAACTTCACTTATGAAAATCAGGAGGAAGCCACAATAATCGGAAACAATCACTTCAGATAAACTTCATGGATTATGATATAACCACTGTAAAAAGAAGGAAATTACCAGAAATTCTTCATAATCAAAAAAGCCCACATTGGAAGTAACTCCATTTGATTTATATTAGCAAAAAAAAGACGACACCCTTAATAATGTAGAATTGTACATTCTAGTTGGGAACTTCGGGTGTCTGATAGATTTCTGCAGTTTATATCAGGATATTTTCTGCTACACATAACAGAACATCCAAACACAAAGGAGCTTAAACAGTAGAAGGTCCTTTTTACCACAGATCAAAATCTATGTGGGAAGGAATTTGTCAGCTTTCCTGGAACTTTTGACTCTTTTCTTGATTTGCAAGATGGCTGTAGTAATGTTAAGCCTCACATCCTTACAGGATAATGTCACAGGCAGGAAGGGAAATAGATCTGCTCTTCACACATCTCAGAAAAAACAATCTTTCCCTGAGTCACTAGATTTCCCTCTGATATGTTGTGGACAAAGAGTGGTCCACATGTTCATGCTATAGCTTCATAGTAGGCTGGTAAAGCAAATTTCAGGTATTTTCAGCTTTTACTGGTACAGAATTGGGAGAGATAGATGATGGTCTCGAGTTTCCTAAGTGGCAAGAAGGAAGGAGATAACTCACACTGTCTGTTCCAAACAGTTTGGTGGGAAATATATTTTGATCTTAAACATGTACATATGAGTTTTCTCATTCCTCTCCCATCCCCAATTATATCCACATTCACAAACAATGCATATTCTTTATAATATTTTATGAATGATTATGTCTGAATGGGCACAAAGATCTATCCAGGTTTAATAAAGCTCTGAGGACCACCTCGAAAGCAGTGGAAAAAACAACCAAAGATGTCCTCCCAGGGCCCATTGCTGAGCTGTATATGCTGTCATCTGAAAGAAATAGCAGCAGGTCTGGTCTTTGCACAGGAATGTTTTCATCCATGTTTCTATGTATCCTTCTACTCAACTGAGAGTTGTGAATGCAATATTTTATATTACTCCCTTTTAAAACATAACATTAAGTCAAACCATTTTTACACTTTCCAGATGAAATATGGTGTAGTGGAGTGATTTTTAAAAGAGTATTTGTGGCTCTCTAGGATTTGGTTAAAGCCAAATGGGTGGGGTGAGGCTGACTGGAGCCCACACTCCAGCACATCCATCTAAATAAGCTCAGCCTTTGTTATCTCTTTGATTCAGAGCTAAAAGAGTTCTGCTTACACATTTACTTATAAAATGAATTTTACAGTTAAGAAAAATTTTTCAGTGGAAAGAGCTTAGGATTTGGAGTTAGAACTTGGAGGTAATCTTAATACTCCTGCCAATTATTAGCATGCCATGTGACTATGAGCAAAAGGTTCCTTCCTCTTGTAAGGGTATTTTAATGATAGCAAACCCATGAATTTTGAGAGAGAAGATAGTTCACAAAATCACCTGAGCTCCCTAATTAGGTGCCCAGGAACTATCAACATATTTTCTTATTCACATTTTCATGCTATAATTGTTACCAAGTCCAAGCTCGCTCTGCTCACTGCATGAGAGGCCAATGAATTGGGAGACGAGGTGCTGAGGCAAGGAATGCTTTATTCGGAAAGATGGCAGACTGAGAAGATGGCAGACTACTGTCTCCAAAAAACTATCTTATCGGGGTTTGAATGCCAGTTTCTTTTATAGCACAGAGATGGGGAGGAGATGAGAAAGTAGAGTAAAAAGGCCATAAGATTTGCAAATATCCCCTGGAATGGCCAGCCTCAGAGAGGGGATGTGTTGCTTTCTTCTTTCTTGTAGCCATCCACAGGTGGACAGCATCCGGATGTTTCCCTGAACAAAGGCACTTTGATTTAACATTCAGGCAGAGGGGCAGTGTTCCCCAAGGCAGGCCATTATGTATAGACAGTATCCTTTTAGTGAACAAAAACAATGGGAAGCAAAGGTTAAAGTAAAAGAAACAGATCCAACATGCAGTCGGATTTGGCTCTTCCCTGTTACATAATCACAGCATAAAACCCCATTAAGTTAGCATGCCATGATTTTCTTAGCTAAGGTAGATTGTTTCAAATTCTTTGTTGAAATAGCCATCATTCATGCAGAAGATATTTCCTTATTGTAATGTTCCCATGGAATAAATTCTAAGAAATGAGTTTATGGATACAAGGATATAAACATCTGTTTGCTACTCAAGAAATTTTGCCAGATTCTATTTTTTCTAAATAGAATTATAATGGTTTATACTGCCATTAGCAATATATCATTGTACCAAATTTAAAAAAAATACTGCCAATTTTGGATATTTCTTTTATTTTAATTTTGGCAAATATATCAGGTGTAAAATAACATCAAGGAGTTGTTGACTTTGTAATGCTCTTATTCCTAAGGAAGATACATATTTTTCTTATTTTTAAGAGTGACTTTGTTGTTTCTATAAAAATGAGGCAATGGCTATTATAAAAATGAAAGCAATTAATAAACTTATAAAGGAGAAGTTAATAAACTATTCCAAATCCCACAATCCAGATATATTACATTTCAAATTTGGTAAGTATTATCCCAGAAATTATAATGTTTTCTCTCTCATATCTTCACATAAAATGTCAGATTAAAACATAAAGAGAGATACTATATGAACTAAATAAACTTATAAATACCTTTTACAATTAAAAGTATGATTTTTTGATGAATGAAATTGACAGGATAAAAATTACACAAACTGAGTAATTTCTAGTTTTACCTATAATTTAGAAAAGATATATTTTTTACCATTGGTATAAATTAAATCAAAATATTACAAGAACCACTATTATTATTTTTAAATCTACATATTTTACTACTAATTTTTGGCTGTATATATTATTTTAAGTTTTAAAGTTTGCAAATAGCCATGTACTTACACTGAGATTTAAATGTTAACGATTTTATTACTTCAGGCTATTTTTTATAAAGAAGTAAAATAATGCAAACATAGCATAAGGCCAGCATTTGAGTCATTTTCCTTTCCTTCTTCCCTCCCTTATTAGAGGAAATTGCTATTTTGAAATGAGTGTTGTTTTTTATTTCTATGCAAATGTTTGTAATTATACTACTCAGTAAGGCCATAAACCATACACCATTGTTTCATGTGTACAGTGGACACTGTCATACCCCTGCCAGACCCCTTTCACTGCTGGTGCCCTCATACTCCAGCTGCAGTGAGGTTGGGCTACTAATGGCTCTCAGCTGTCTTGTTCTCTGAAGGATTGTCCTGGGCTACATGGAAGATGTTCCATTGGGAGAATGCCTCCGACAGGTCAGCCCATGGCCAGTGATTGACTGGTAAGTGTATATGTCCAGGGTAGGGAGTTGAGGAAGAGAAGCAATCACCCTGTTGCCTCAAGATGAGACCAGTGCTGTGGTTCAATTTATTTTCCAGAGCTCCTCTTGGGATCAGGCTGAGATGAGATTCCAGCCAAGCCCAAAACCTTGCTTTACTCTTTCCTCTGTTCTGCCCTGCTTTCCTCCCTGCCCTTCTGTGAGCCATCCTGCAGTAGGTCACATATACCACAATCCTTGTCTCAGGCTCTGCTTTTAAAGAGTCCGTCCCAAGAAGGTGTGCTATCTAAATTTATATATATTGTATACATTTTATCTTACTTATTGCTAGTTACTTGTTATTTGGCACCTTGCTTTCTTTACATAACATGATGTTTTTGAAAGATTTATCATTACTGATATTTGAGACTTTAGTCTATATCTTTTAAATGTTATTGATTATTTTATTTTAAATGAGTTTATTCCTCTAATCCCCTTCTAAGGGACTGTTAAATGTGAGTGTTTTTTATTTTTGTTTGTTTTGGTATTGCAAACATTGAACAATCCTATATATGTTCCTCTGTACATGTGTTAACATCTCTCCATGGCTGATGCCCAATAATAGAATTGCTGGACCATAGGGTGGGTGGACCATCAACTTAGATATTGCTGATTTACCTTATAAACTGGGGATAGCAAATAGCATTCCAGCCAGCTGTTAACATGCATTACTGTTTTACAGCATCTTTGCTGATGCTTGAGATTCTTAAATTTATTACTACTATTTTTTAAGGCTATGAGTTGGTAGATTATTGCTTTAATCTGTATTTCTCCAATTACCAGTAAGACTGTGTTTCTTTTCATGCATGAATTAACGATTTAGGTTGATAACTGTGCAGGATGGCTTCTATTTCCCTTCTGGGTCTATTCTCCATCTTTTTCTACCCTCTTTATTGAGGCTGATTTGATGGGCATATTTTCCTGTTTAGTTTAGCCAATGGGAGCAGTATCAAGAGATAAAGAGAGAGGGAAGGAGGGGTATCTATTTTGGTTTCTTCTGTGAAGTTTCCATCATTGGGCTGCATCTCTTTAATGACGAGCCATTTCTCCTGTCAGACACTCTTCACAAACTAACACCCCACCTTTTTCACTCACTTGACAAATAGAATGTGGCAAAAAATGATGGTGTGCAAGTTCTAAGCCCAAATATCAAGAGATTTGCATATACATAGGATGGTATAGAGAAATGAAGTTTGAGAAGCAGCAGGAATTTTGGAGAAAAGAAATCCCTGAGGACCTTAACTAAAGCACCAAAGTAGGCAGTCCCCAAAAGTTCACCGGGAAAGACTATGACTGTTGAGAGTCTCTGGCAGAGCCACTACCTACTCTCTAGGCCTGTTCCTGAGAAGGCTGAAGCTGAAGAAGATATTGACCTTCCTTCTGCCTTCCAAACGTCAAGCCAGTGCCACTTGTGGCAATCTTTAATCTGGAAACAGACAGGGAATAACACATTGAGATAGACAGTTCCCAGCAGCTCTTCTGAAATTGGCAGGTGATATTTGAAAAGGGTAATTTTGGTTTTATACTTTTATTAGATTTTGTGTTTAACTTTAAAATGTCATCTTTGAAAGTTTAGGTTATCAACTAAACTTTTTCTGTAGTGGGCCTCTCAGTGAATATTTTAGGCTTTGAGGACCATGGTTTCAGTGGCTGCTGCTCCCCCACCTCTTTCATCATTCTTTTTGGTAACTCTAAAAATGCAAAGTCCATTCTTCCTTCTTAGTTTGTACAAAATCAGGCTGCAAGGCTCTGACCTAGGACACAATTTTCCAATATCTATACCCGATGTCATTGTTGATACATTTAGATCAGTTCTGCGTGTTTTTTGTTGTTCTTTCTTCTTAGAAATTTTCTTTTTTCTTTCTTTTTCATCTTTACTGATTTCAAGTGGATCATATTATATTCTACCTTCAATTGGTTTGAAAGTTATACATTCTATTTCTATTATCTTAGTTATGGCCTTATTTTTTTTAATTGAGATATAATTCACATATAAAATTCACTATTTTAAAATGTTCAATTCAGTGGCTTTTAGTATAATCGCAAGGCTGTAAAATCATTGCAACTACCTAATACAAAACATTTTCATCATCTTTAAAGAAGCCTTGCATCTGTCACATTTGCTCCCCAGCTCTCCATTCCTCTCCCTGGAGCTCCCGGCAGCCACTAATCTATTATCTGTCTCTATGGATTTGCCAGTTCTGAACACTTTATATAAGTGGAGTTATACAATTGATAGTTTTTTTGGATCTAGCTTACTCTAATGTTTTCAAGCTTCATCAATGATGTAGCTTGCAACAGTGCTCTAGTCCTCTTTTTGTCTGAAAGATAAAGATATTGTATGAGTATATTATATTACCCATTCATCAGCTGATGGCCTTTTGGGCTGTTTCCATCTTTTGCTATTGTGAATGATGCTGTTGTAAAGATTGGTGTATAGGTTTTTATGTGAACATATGTTTTCAGTTCCCTTAGTATACACCTAGGAGTGAAATTGCCTGGCTGCATGGTTTAACTTGTTGAGGGACTGCCAAATTATTTTCTACAGCCACACCATGTGACATTCCCATCAGTAATGTATGAGGATCCAATTTCTCCACATCTTCATTAACACTTTTTATTATCTGTGTTTTTTATTGTAGTCATCCTACAGTTTGTGAAGTGGTATTTCATTGTGGTTTTGATTTGCATTTACCTGATGACTAATGATGTTGATTATCTTTTTATGTACTTATTGGCCATTTGTATATCTTCTTTGGAGAAATGTCTATTCAAGTCCTTTGCTCACTTTTTAATTGGGTAATTTGCATTTTTATTGTTGAGTTGTACATCTTCATTATATATTCTGGATTTTAGAAACTTATCAGACATATGATTTGCAAATATTTTCTCTCATTCTGTGGATTATTTCACTTTCTTGATAGTGTTTTTTGATACTCAAAAGTTTTTAAAATGATAAAGTCCAATTTATCTCCTTTTTTTGGTTGTGTTGTACTCCGAATGTGTGTATCTCCTCCCCCTGCCATATTAATCTGTTGAAATACTAACCCCCAAAAGATGATGGTTTTAGGAGGTGGGGCCTTTGTAAAGTACTTAAGTCATGAGGGTGGAGCCCTCATGAATGGAACCTGTGTCTTAGAAAAGAGACCCACAGAGATCTGTAGCCATTTTCACCATGTGAGTACATAGCAAGAAGACACCACATACGAACCAGGAAGTGAACTTTCACCAGCCACCACACTGAATCTGCCAGAGCCATGATCTTAGACTTATCAGCATCCAGAACTGTGAGAAATAATTTCTGTTGTTTATAAGCTACCCAGTTTGTGGCATTTTGTTACAGCAGCCTGAACAGACTAAGGCAGGTTGCTTGTGCTTTCAGGGTCATATAAGAAAGCTTTGCCTGATCTAAAGTCATGAATATATACACCTACATTTTCTTCTAGGAGTCTTATGGTATCAGCTCTTACATTTAAGTCTTTGATCCACTCTGAGTTAATTTTTGTATATGGTGTGAGTTAGGGCTCCAAATTCATTTTTTCATGTGGATAACCAGATGTCTCAGCACTATTTGTTGAAAAGACTATTATTTCCCCATTGTATACTCTTGGCACTATTGTCAAAAATCAATTGACAGTAGATGTATAGGTTTATTTCTGTATTCTCAATTCTGTTCCATTAATTTATATGTCTGTTCTAATACCACACACACTTGATTACTGTAGCTTTGTAGTAAGTTTTGAAATCAAAAAAAGGTTGAGTCCTCCAACTTTGTTCTTTTTCAAGATACTATTCTGTGTCCCTTGTATTTCCATATTTTTTTAAGTATCAGCAGCCCATTTCTGCAAAAAAGGCAATGGATATTTCTTTAATTTCTTTCCTGAGCATGCACACAGCCTTACATGTGTGCATAGGCTTCTAGATTTCCAGGCATATGTCAAAGTATTTCAAAGCCCCTATGGACATGTCATTCCTCAGCTTTTCCTTTTAAGCTTTTTCATTAGTCTCTGTTTTACCCCAAATGTTATCCATTGCCTCAGGCAGCCATGACATTAAAATATTTGCCTGTAAATGTTTTTGATAAATGTCCCCCAAAGAGGGGCTTTTAGCATGAGGTGAGTACTTAATCAGGTTAGATAAAGATGCTCTTTTCAAGTGAGGTTTTTCAGGGAACCATTAGACAGGTTAAATAATGATAATTCTTTGGGAATGAGAATTTGAAAGAGCTGCAGCTCTGTTCTGCCCCCATCAGTATTGGGAATGTGAACTTGTTTTTTCAAGCTACTATAAGTTGGAGTGTGAGAAATGGGACTAGGGTAAGTTAAAAGACCACAAAACTCTCTCTTCTTACATGGATTCAGCTGTTTTTCTTTAAAACTCTCTGGATTGCTGCAGTCCTTTGGTTAATTTCCAGAGTTCTGAAAAAATAAGATCCTGACAACTTTGCCAGTTTATCATTGATTCTATGAAGGGTGGAATTTTTGGAGGTCCTTAGTTTGCCATTTTCACTGACATCTTTCACCCTTAACTCACCTTAATTCTTAACATGAATTTTTTCTAAACAAAATTTCAAAATAATAAAAATTTTTGTCTTCTCAATATTATAGGAATTTTATAATTCTTTAACTCCTATCACCCTTGTGTTTTACATGGTATTGTGAACATGTTGTACATATATAAAGCTGTCATTCTAATATCTCTTCTTACTAGCAAAACAAAAATTTCTTTCAGCTATTGTGGTTGCATCTCAGGTCTCCTGGATATCATATCTTTCTTTTACAAAAATTAATGCCCTTTTATGTTGCAGCACATTTTGTAGAATTTTCTTAAGCATTTTTTAAGGAAATTTTTTGAGAACTTGTACCTCTAGAATTTTAGCTCCACCTTGTTTTAATAATCATCAAATCTGTCATTACTTTAAACTGTTTTCCAATAGTCAATTTTTTAATTAATTTAACAAATGTCTTTGACAACCATTCTTTCTTCTACCCTCCTTTTTCCTTCCATTTTCAGTTTCTTCTTTCCTGAGTGTATCCTTTATTCATTTCTTTATTGAAAGTGTACAAATAGTAAACTCAAAGTTTTTGCTGCCAGAAAATTCTTAAGTTTGCCCTCATAGTTTGGTGTCCTCTCATTTCCTTTGTCTATGTGATGGTATTCTAATAATGCCATTGCTCATTTTAAGTGTTTAGACATATTTAATTTTAATAGAAGTTGCTAGATTGCTGATCCAAAAACCTATAAAAATTTCATTTCCACCTAGCTTGTTGGAGGGGGAAGGGTGATATGGGGCAGTGAGAAGCCATCTTAGCTGAGGACAGCCTAGACCAACGAACACTGCAGCCATCCTCAGTCACATCTCAGCCTAGACCAGAAGCAGTTAGCTGATACACACACTCTTGAACCAACAAAATGCTTAATGCTTAAGCCACCATTAAAAAAAAGACTGCAGTCCTAAAATGGAGTCACTTACTCTAAGCTCCACATCACCAAACCAAGACTTGATTACAGTTACAGCTTTTCCAAAAATGGAATCTTAAACCAGTCAATCAAGAATTGCCTAATCAGCACTAGTTATGTAGTCTGCCTGCTAGACTCTGACCATCCTCTAAAGGAAAGTGACCTTGCCATAACCAATTTGGTTTTTCATCTAGTATAACTTCCTTATCCCTACTCCCTTCTACCTCTAAAAGTCTTTCATTTTGTACAGCTCCTCAGAGTTCCTTCCTACTGGGTGCTTTCTGATTCATGAATCATTGAATAAAGCCAATGAAGTCTTTAAAATTTATGCCATTAAATTTTGTTTTTAACACCAGTAAGTTCTGAAGTTATTTAACTATGCAATGTCAAAATGATACATGTGGACTGTAGTGAAAAGCATCTCAAAAATGAGATTGTAACCTAATAATTCAAATTGGAGAATGAGACTATAGTTTGACCATAAGCATGACTATCCGTCTGGTTACAAGTGTTGGACTAGAGATTTTATAGTCCCATTTGCCCTTGAAGCTGAGGCAGCAAGCTATGGAATAGAGAGATGGACATTTAAGGAACAGGATATGAGAGATTCCTCCAACTATACATCTCTTTGAAGCTTTAATGGATCCCTCCTCTTGTCAAATGTAATGCTAGAGTGTACTAAACAAGGAGAGGAGAACAGATCTTCAAAACTGAGATCAAAACAAGCATTTGGTGCATATAACTACAGGAAGTCAAAAGTAAATCAAATGACTTTACAATAAATATAGGCATAGGCTTACTTAATAGTTTCCGGTGATAGTTCCACCTCAAAGATAGATATTCTACCCTTCACCCTTGGGTGAAGGGTAGAATATCTATCTACCCTTAAACTCTGCTTAAACTGCTTATCTACCTTTAAACTCTGCTCCTTAGGCATACTGAACTCTTTTTTTTTTTAAACATCTTTATTGGAGTATAATTGCTTTACAATGTTGTGTTAGTTTCTGCTGTGTAACAAAGTGAATCAGCTACACATATACCTATATACACATATCCCCTCCCTCTTGTATCTCCCTCCCACCTTCCCTATCCAATCCCTCTAAGTATCACACAGCACGGAACTGATCTCCCTGTGCTATGCAGCTGCTTCCCACTAGCTATCTATTTTACATTTGGTAGTGTATATATGTCCATGCCACTCTCTCACTTCGTCCCAACTTACCCTTCCCCATCTCTATGTCCTCAAGTCCATTCTCTACATCTGCATCTTTATTCCTGTCCTGCCCCTAGGTACTTCGGAACCTTTTTTTTTTTTAGATTCCATATATATGTGTTAGCATATGGTATTTGTTTTTCTCTTTCTAACTTATTTCACTCTGTATGAACTGCGTTCTTGATTTTAAGGTATGTGTAATCTTCTCCTTCTCTGGATCCATGGAAGTTGCTCTAGACTGATGAAGGTTTCTCCATTTGGATTTCCATCTTCTTAGACTGGAGTTAGGCTTTAGAGTTGGGAGTAGCAGAAGGTGTTTTGTTCCATCTGCACCATTTTGAACAAGTTACCAAATCCACCTGGGATTCTAGAAGACAACTATGATAAGTAGCTGTGAGAGATGGATAAGTGAGTCTCAATGGCATAGTGCCTAACTTAGTGTTGGGTTATCAGATATTATGGATAATATGTAAATATAGGTCAGTTTTTGTCAGCTAATTTTAAAAATTATGTTTACAGTAATGTTCATTGTCACAGGATAAATAATATATTCAGTTTTATGTTCAAAAAATGCTTCTCACTTTGCCCATGCTAGTAAAGAAAATATGCCATCAATAATAATAAATTGCAAAGCTCAAGATGCTCACATTGGATAGCTGCCCTACATTAGATGCTTTCACTTTTTTAATAGAGGCTTTTTTCCCCTTTCCTGCCAACTGTACTATTATGAAGTATATTTTACGCACTTAATTACATTTCTACAAACGTCATGTCTAGTGTTTAAGCATGCCAAAAATCTATGAGAATATTCCCTCTCTTGTTGTCATGCCAAGTTCAGTATAAATTAATTTTCTGAAGATCTTGCAAATGTCTCATTTAATATGCTTTCAGCCTAAACCTGCCTAATATAAATGTACACAAGTGTTAATTCTCTGCTGGGAGTTTGGTTGAACAAGGATGTCATTTTAGAAGGAACTGTTAGCTTTAAGTGATTCCTTTTAAAAGTATGCTACATGTTACCTGCTTTCGTTAGCTCTCAAAAAAATAGCCAGCAATTTCAAATGACTACTTTCGAAAGCAAATTACTCAGACCTTCCTACTCATCAGAAAGTCTCAGCTGAACTAACATTTTAAAAGACTGTTCCCAATTCACAATTCTTATGGAACAAAATTGGATTTTTTTCTCCACCCCCTCATTTCTGGTCTAACACTTTGGCTACCTTTACCACATGTCACTGTAAAATGCTACCAAAAATAAAGTCTTAAGTTGGTGACATGATATCAATTCTGGTATTCATCACTGTTATTCTCTAATACTCCATCCATTACAAATCATGGAATGTTAAATAATCAAACTTTTTTTTTCTTTTTTGCCTATCTTATTTTGGCAAGATATTTTAGTCTTTCAGGAAAAAAATGAAAGACATGTGTTTTAAAGGGGTTCTACTGCAGCATGATTCCTGCAATAAAGACATTTTATTGTGTTAATTTTCATGAAATAAAACTCTGTTGAAAGCCAGTAGTTTTCCAAAACCCATATGATTTATGACATGCTAATATTTGTAGGAATACACTCTGTTTCAATTATATAGAGTAAGTGATGCCTTTCAGAACAACTCAGTAATAATATCACCTACCACAACTTTAATTTTAGACCTACAACACAGGTGTGAGACCTGGGAACCTATTGACAAAGTCATCAGCTTCTGCACAAATTTAATCTTCATCACCTCTATGCTATGTTTAACATCAGAATATTGTGCTTGCCAGGGGCTTCAATAATATGCTTCCAGAACGCAGGTCCTTCATAAACATTAAAAACTGGGTTTTCTATAACTCAAATCTATTTTTTTTTTAACAGCCAGCAAGAATAAGAGGTACTGAGGCCCTAAGGAAAATAGGGTACACCTATAGGAAATGGGTTGGTATTTCAGATACTTTTTTCCTACCTTCTCTCTCTTTCTGCTTGGTTTACCTATCTTCCTCTCACTGACTTCTATCGCTTCCTGAAGACCCTGATTTTAAGTGCAAATACAAGGAATGGAAACAATATATTTTTTTCATTGATTTTATAGGAAAACTGATATGTTCTATTCCAAGACATAAATATGCATAAATATATCACAGATAAAAATATGTCAAATGACCAATGAAAACAAGTTGACATAAGTAATAAACAGCAATTTTAAAATACACAAATAGTATATACATAAAATTTAATGAAATAAAGATTTATTGTACTTGTCAAAATATGAAACGAAGACTTGAGAGTGGATGGCAGTAGTTGAAAGGGAGTTCCAGGGAGTCATTGTTTGGAAGGCCCATTCTTTCTGTACCATTATTTTCACTAATATTTGAACCTTTCTAAAGCTGATTATCTTCTCACATTCAAATTGAAACTTAAAATTAAGACACAGAAGAATATCTTTAGTTTAGTTTAACTTGATTTAATCAAGTGCTAAACCTTTTCGCAAAGGGCTCAAAACACATGGAAATAGGACACACGCACAACAGCCTGAAGAGTTGTGGAGGATGATTCCTCTTCATTGTTTCCTCTTAATGTGTTATATGCAAAGCACCACTCTTGGTGTTGATCTAAACACAGCATGCTTACCTAATTTATTCCATGTGATGTCCTCTGTCTATTGTGTCAAATGAATGAGTGTAATTTTGCCTGAAACTGTAGCATCAAAATACCATTTTTAAAGAGAAATTATGGTGAAAAGTCATTGCCTGAACAATCATTATTGAGGTGAGTCTGTATTTAAAGAGAATGTGATGTCCTTGACTCTTGCAGTTATGCAGTAAAAATGTTTCCTCTGCTTCTCTTGTCTTCTGATTGATATTGTGCCCAGAAGATGGATGCTTCGGGAAAACTGATGAAGTGAACAACCTTCTCTATCTTGGTGGAGAAACTGGAAATTCTGTTAAATAAATTCAGTATCCAGTAAGATTGTTTTGGTCCTAAAATATGGCCATCACCATGAAAGGGCTATTAACTAAAACAAATTTGCTGCTAAACATGAATGACAATTGTTGTTGTCATATGTGAAAGATGAAAAAAATGAAGTCCAAAAATTGCTTCTTTGTAGTGACCCAAGGGCTGTAAACAAGCAAACCCAGGAAATGGTGAATTAATAACATGCTAACAAAATGATTAAAAAATAATTCATTTTAAAATTTGAAATTGAAGTAAATTTCATTAAAATTAAAACATCAGAATTTTAGTTAATATTATTATTATTTTTCAGTGATGTCTGTTGAGAAGAACATGAAACTGACACCTGAAATTATAGCTGTATATATCTGGAACCTTGCCTTTTAAGGAGGTAAAATTTCAATGAGAGGAAAACAGATAACTCATAGCCCACATTCAATATTTTAATACCCAAATAAAATAGGCAAGTCCAATATATTTCAAAAAGAAAATAAAACCTAGTTTTAAAATGAGCCAAAGACATAAACAGATATCTTAGTAGACCCCTCACCAAAGAAAATATGCAGATGGAAAATAAGCATATGAAAAGATGCTTCACATCATATGTCATCAGGGAAAACACAAATTAAAGCAATGAGATACAACTACACACCTATTGCTATGGCTAAAATCCAGAATACCAACATCAAATGTTGGCTAAGATGTGGACAGGAACACTCATTCATTGCTGATGTGAAATCAAAATGGTGCAGCCACTTTGGAAGACAATTTAGCAGTTTCATACAAAACTAAGCATACTCTTTCCATGTGATCCAGCAGTTGTTCTTCTTGGTATTTACCTAAAGGAGTTGGAAACTTAGATTCACACAAAAACCCACACACACGTTTATCACAATTTTATTCATAATCGCCAAAATTTGAAACCAAACAAGATGTCCTTCAGTAAGTGAATGGATAAATAAACTGTGGCACAGCCAGACATAGAAATATTAATTCAGCTCTAAAAAGAAGGAACGAACCAACTCTGAAACAGTAGACACTGAGATGATTGTTCAGAGAAGATCATTGAGTGAGAAATAATACCTAAAATAAATGTTGTATATGAGAAGAGGAGGACTGAATGCAAATAATCCTGATTGATCCTCTGGAATTAGAGGATAAAATGTCTCAATATTTCACTACAGTCTGCTTATTTAGCTATAGACTTAAGCCAGTGGGAATCATTAGTAGCTTTCAGCACTGAATATGAAACAAAGTAAAACCTGTATCTCATTTCTCCAAAGTAGACATACAGATGACCAATAGCCACGTGAAAAGAAGCCTAACATTGTTAACTATCAGAGAAATGCAAATCAAAACTACAGTGAGATATCACCTCACACTGGTCAGAATGGCCATCTTTAAAAAGTCAACAAATAACAAATTCTGGAGAGGGTGTGGGGAAAAGGGAACCCTCTTACACTGTTGGTGGGAATGTATATTAGTGCAGCCACTATGGAAAGCAGTATGGAGGTCCCTCAAACAACTAAAAATAGAGTTGCCACATGATCCTGCAATCCCACTCTTGGGCAAATATCTGAACAAAACTGTAATTCAAAAAGATACATGCACCACAGTGTTCATAGCAGCACTATTTACATAGTCAAGACATGGAAACAACCTAAATGTCCATTGATAGACGAATAAATAAAGAAGATGTGGTACATGTATACAATGGAATACTACTCATCCATTAAATAGAATGAAATAATGCCATTTGCAGCTACATGGTTGGGCATAGATATTATCATACTAAGCGAAGTAAGTTAGAAAGAGAAAGACAAATACCATATGATATCACTTATATGTGAAATTTAAAATATGACACAAATGAACTTATCTATGAAACACATAAAGAACAGACCTGTAGTTGCCAAGGCAGGTAGGAGGGTAGGGTGACGGTTGGATTGGGAGTTTGGGACTAGCCGATGCAAACAATCATACATAGAATGAATAAACAACATTCTTATTGTTTACCACAGAGAACTATATTCAGTACCCTGAAATAATCCATAACGTAAAAAAATCTTATCTCCTTAAAATTAACTTCTCCAAAAGAAAAAAAATCAACAATTTAGAAACATCACATTTATACATTCAAGCAATAAATAGAAAAGGACATCAAGATAGTCCTAATTATTAAGTACTGAATCCCACCCACTGCATTATTCTGACTTCATAATTAAAAGGATGTGTTTCAGCTTGCTTAATGGGAATCCTTGCTCTTTTAGCCCCTGCATGCACTAATGATTATCTAATGGATGGCTGTTTATTTTGTGAGGGAAGGCCAAACCTGCAGACTGGGTTGTTTAAGTATTTTAAATAAACATTCTCTGTAAACTCTAAAATGGTGCATTTACCATGACTTCTATAAAGGGCTCATTTACATTTATATGGAAAAAATAATAGAACAAAGTTCATTTACTGAAACCTGGTTTTTACTCAAATTCAATCTTCAGGTTCAAGCCCCAGATACTCTCTTTCTGATCAGGTACTTTGTGGTTAGAATAAAAATTGTGGTGAGCCTGATAAGCCTGCAGTCAGATTACTGGGATTTCCAGAATAGTCTGGGAATCCCTTTGGATGTTAAGCACCCCCAAGGTGGGGTTCATTTATATTTCCCATTGCTCACACCACATAGCCTACTGAAAACATTCGTGGTGCTGCAGAAAGATAATCATTTGTAGAACCAAGCAGCATAATTTCATCCTAAAAAAACCCTTTTTTAAAAAAAAATTATTGAAGTATAGTTGATTTACAATGTTCTGTTAATTTCTGCTGTACAACAAAGTGATTCAGTTATACATATACATACATTCTTATTTTTTTATATTCTTTTCCATTACGGTTTATCATAAGATATTGAACATAGTTCTCTGTGCTATACAGTAGGACCTTGTTGTGTATCCATTCTATATATAAAAGCTTACATCTGCTAATCCCAACCTCCCACTCCATTCCTCCCTCAACCTTCTCCCCTTTGGCAACCACAGTCTGTTCTCTGTATCTGTGAGTCTGTTTCTGTTTCATAGATAAGTTCATTTGAGTCATATTTTAGATTCCACATGTAAGTGATATATAAGTGATATGGTATTTGCCTTTATCTTTCTGACTTACTTCATTTAGTATGATAATCTCTAGGTCCATTCATCAAGATAGTCCTAATTATTAAGTACTGAATCCCACCCACTGCATTATTCTGACTTCATAATTAAAAGGATGTGTTTCAGCTTGCTTAATGGGAATCCTTGCTCTTTTAGCCCTACAAATGCCATTTGTAGTTGCAAATGGCATTATTTCATTCTATTTTATGGCTGAGTATTCCATTGTATATATGTATCGCATCTTCTTTATTTATTCTTCTATTGATGGACATTTAGGTTGTTTCCATGTCTTTCCTATTATAAATAGTGCTGCTATGAACATAGGGGTGTATGTATCTTTTTGAAATTATAGTTTTGTCTGGATATATGCCCAGGAGTGGGATTGTTGGATCATATGGCAACTCTATTTTTAGTTTTTGGAGGAACCTCCATACTACTTTCCATAGTGGCTGCTCTAATACACATCTCCACACCCTCTCCAGCATTTGTTATTTGTAGACTTTCTAAATATGGCTATTCTGACGGGTTTGAGGTGATACCTCACTGTAGTTTTGAATTGCATTTCTCTAATAATTAGTGAAGTTGAGCATATTTCCAAGTGCCTATTGTCCATCTGTATTTCTTCTTTGGAGAAATGTCTATTTAGGTCTTCTGCCCATCCTGAAAAGCCCTTTTGAGAGAAAAGCTAGGTTGCCCCTACTCCTTTGAGTGGGCTTCTGTGCTTCACACCCATTTGTCAGTGAGCAACATTGATGTTGTTAATAAGTCCCTGAAATCTGCCTTTTCTTGGGCACTGAAATGCTCCAGGAGACAGAAATTCCATTGTGTGAAAACGTCATTCTTTCTTTTAAATTGGAGAATCTTTTGCCTAGTATACAAAGTAAGAAGGAAGCATGAGATGTTTTTTTTTTTTTTCCTAAATCCTACCTATATTGAACAGCATTCAAGTTTTTTCTAATACATTGTAGGAATTACTCTTTACTTTGAGTGTATGTTTTATGACCTACTTAAAGAAGTCTTTCTACTATGGGAAGCTCAAGAAAATGTAGTAAATATCATGATGATATATTGTGAAGCTCCTTATATCATCATAATGTATGATGTATGGCATAACAAAGAGAATTTAGTTGATAAGAGTTGTATGAGTTTGCAAATATTTGAAAACAGAAAAAAATTATCATCGACCTCCTAAGAGCAGCCTCTTGGATTGAGGTTAAACAGCTGTAAATAACTAGTTGAAAAGTGAAAAATTCAGTTAATGGATTAGTTTGCATACACAGTATGACATAATTAGCTATGCTTTTAAAACTCAGCTGAATAATTTTTTCCAGTGATGGGTAAGCATTGACAAAGAGTAGAACAACTGTATGAAAAGAACACCAAGCAATGAGTTGTGCAAATCTTTCCCTTAATTTTTTTTAAATTTTGATGTTGTTTTATATTTACAGAAAAGTTACAAAAATAATATAGAGTTTACATATTCTCTTGGTGATCCAGCTTTTTCTAATTTAGCATCTTGCATTATCCATAATACAATAAAGAAATTAATTAAAAATAACATTTGTTTACCAATAATAAATAAATATCAGACTTTATTAGAATTTCACTAGTTTTCCCACTAATGTGCTTTCCCTGGTCTAGGATCCTGCATTGCATTTGGTTTTCATGTCTCTTTAGTCTCTTCAATTTGCAGCAATTCCTTAGTTTTTCCTTTGCTATCATGACCTTGAGACTTTTGAAGAGCAGTTATCAGGTATTTGGTAGTATGACTCTCGAATTTTTGTCTGCTGGTGTTTTCCTTATTAGGTTGAACTCATATGTGAAGTTGAGATGTCTCATTACTAATGATAGTAGCCTTGATTACTTGATCATTTATCTGTACAGTTACTATTTTTCATTTGTAATGGGTAAATTTCTTGAGGAGATACTTTGAGAGTATGCCAATATCCTGTTCCTCAAACTTTTGTTCACTAATTTTAATAGTCTGTGGTGGATTTTGCCTGCAAAAGTTATCATCGTGGTATCCTCCTTTTCTTTTCCTAGTGGGGTTACATTAGCTGATTACCTTTCATACCTTAATCTGAGTACTGAAGCACAAGTTTTCTACTGTCAGATCATGACAGGTAAGGGGGAATATTAGAAATGCTTGCTCAAAACTGTTGAATAATGTATCGCTCTCTTGGGCACAACAGGAGTAAAAATGCTGTCATATAACATAATCACCTGCTACACAGACAGTTGATCAAACAACTGATGAGTATCTTTACAAATTAGGGCACTCCCCGCTAATCCCTGCTCTAGAAATCAGGAGAGCCAGAGTTTTCAATGTAGTTGAATGTGAACTTTTTTTTTTTTTGCTTGAGTACTTCTTTTATTTCTTTTTAATTGAAGTATGGTTGATGTACAATAATATTATATGTTAACAGGTGTACAATATAGTGATTCACAATTTTAAGTGTTATACTCCACGTATAATTATTATAAAATATTGGTTATCTCCCCCATGTTGTACAATATATCTTGTAGCTTATTTTATACCTAATAGTTTTTTAAATTAATTTTTATTGGAGTATAATTGCTTTACAATGTTGTGTTAGTTTCTGCAGTGCAGCAAAGTAAATCAGTTATACGTACACATATATCCACTCTTTTTTAGATTTCCTTCCCATTTAGGTCACCACAGAGCATTGAGTAGAGTTTCCTGTGCTATACAGTAGGTTTTCATTAGTTATAGAATGTGAAATTTTGATTTTCCTTTTTAGTTCATATTGTATCAGGTGATGCTTAGATTTTAACAATAAGCATTTTAAAAGCAGACCTATTCAAGGCACTGTAGGTATAGAAAAATAAAGACATTAAATATATACTTTATTGAATTAAATAGAGAGCTCTGCATTGCCCAGTATGGTAGCTACATGCAACTTGCAGCTTTTGGAATGTAGCTGCTCAAATTGAGATATGCTATACATATAAAATACAAACCAGCTTTCAAAAACTTAGTATAAAGAAGTGAAAAACATTCAAATAATAGTTTTGATAACTATTACTTACTGAAATAATATATTTTATATACTGGGTTAAATGAAATACATTATTAAAATTATTTTTCTTACTTTTTAATATGTCTACATGAAAATTAAAAATTATACATATAGCTCACATTATATTTCTATTAGACAGTGCTTAATTTGAACTTTACATGGCATTTTTTTTTTCTCTTTGAAATGATGGGATACAGAGTTCAAATGACATGGGCACTATAGCTTGGAGACCTGAGTTCAAAACCAGGCTTTCTTACCCAGTGAGAGTGGAACTTGCAATGTTATTTAATCTCTTTAAGGTTTCCATTCCTTATCAACAAGATGGAAACAGAAATATATATGTCATATGAGAATTTGTGAGAATTAAAGAAAGACAATGTATGTATATATTGCAGAAGAACATCTGACACACAGCACATATTCAATAAATGGCAGCTAGAATTATGGTTACATACTAATTGAAAAGAATTTCAGAAGTTTGAACTGATGACCAAGGCACATATAATGAATCATTTTTGTTTCTTTGTTTTTTGTTATTTATTCCCTAGGAAAATTACTAAAATGTCTAATCTAATTTTCTAATTTTAATTATCCTTATCATCACCTTCTATACCACAATCAGCTTGTTTGACAAGTATTTTCTTGAATAATTACTAAGTGTCAAGTAAGGTGTATTCTGGGGATACAGAACTTAAAAGAAAAATTCCCTGTTTTACACTTTAGTTGGGGAACATGGATAGTGAATAAATTAATAAATGTCAGGTAATGGTATGTGTGAGAAATGACAATCTATCTATAGATATAGAAGACTATATCTATCTATCTATCTATCTATCTATCTATCTATCCTCTATTTATCCACTGAAAGACTGAGTAAGCAACCCAATAAAAATGTTTGTCTATAGGATCAGGGATCTAGCAGTGTCCCTATAACCACAGAGGAAATAACAAAGATTATGCTGTGAGCAGGAAGAAGTTTCCTTTGAAGGAGAAACAACAGAAAGAAGGTCAATGTTCCTGGAGCAGAATGGACAGAGGCAGCAACCAATACACGAGGCTGAAAGACAATCACAGACCAGATATGAGGGTATGTGTGACATAATAAGGGCTTTTTTATCCTTGCATATTAATAATGTACTTGACTACTCATCCAGCAATTAATAATAGAATTCAGAGGATTTTAGTTCCATGATTCCAATCCATCTAGACATGATCTGGTTTACGTACTTAAAAGATTTCTCTGAGTGCTTTGTGGAGAATAGTCAGAAGCTGGTTAGGAATAGAACTGTGGGAATTAAATAGGAGGCTCCAGTCATTAGTATCCGAGGAGGAAGAGAGAAGTGGTGGGATTGGAGATTTTTTCTAAAGATAGAGCAGGCAGGACTCACTTTCCAATTTTACATGGATTGTAAAGAAAGTGAGGAATCAAGCCTATTTCATTTTGACCTAGGAAACTGGAAGAATAGTCTGTTTTGGGGAATGTGGAGAAATTAGGGAGAAATGTGTTGGGTGGGTGGCTGAACAAGATTTCTATTTGGATATATTATGTTTAAGATGCTCATTAGATATCCAGGTAAAGATGATAGAAAGTATCTAGATTGGAGATATAAGTCTGAGCATCCTAAATATCTATATGGAACTGATAGCCATATGACATAGAGTAATAACATGGGATTGCCATGAAGAGTGAACCTGGGAGAACTTCAACTTTTTTTTTTTTTTTTTGGCTGCACCATGTGGCATGTGGAATCTTGGTTCCCTGACCAGGGAACCTGAGCTCCCTGTAGTGGAAGCATGGAGTCCTAACCACTGGACTGCTAGGGAATCCCCGAACTTTGACATTTAAAGATCTGAAGAAGAGGACAATTCAGCACTAGAAAATGAGAATGAGTGGGCATTGATGTAAGAAAAGCAAGAGAATGTGGTGTTCTGATGATGTTTAAAGAAGGATGGAGTGAACAACTGGGGTAATCTCTACTGAGAGTTCAAGTACATTTAGACTGAAATTGATCATTGAATTTGGCAACATCTATCTAGCTTATTAGGTGACTGACAAAATTTTAGAGTGAGGAAAACCTGTGGTGTTCCTGACACTGTGTTAAATTTGTGACAAGTGTCCTCAAGGCAATTACAGTCTCTTGAGAAAGATTGAGTCTGGCATAATGAAGAATGTATAGCATGATGCAAAGCCACAAATAATAAGCAGTGAAGTGGTCTGGTATATGTCAACAATTTGGGATTAAAGTCTCTGAAGGGGATTTTGATAGTAGAAAATATAGTTACTGTGTTCTAAATTATATTATATTTGCTTAGGTATATATAAGCCTCCAATTTGCAAATATAATTTTTGTTCATATGAAAACAATTGCTTTCACTGTTTCAATGAATTAATAAAATTATTCTATTAAATATCATGTGAATACTTAGCAATATCTACCTAATAGTATTTTCCCAAGCAATTCAAACGATAATTACAAACACAATACATATGATTTTCTCAAATACTAAAAATATCCAGTGGGTCAACCTTACAATCAGAGAGGGAAAACTTTCCAAACACTTAAGCAAGACCTGTATGTGTAATAAATCCAATTTAGAAATGTCACTGATAAGCTCTTCACTGCTCTTTAAACATGTTAAAACAAATGAAACATACAGAAAGTGGCAAAATGGTTACAAATTTTACTAAATTTGTATAAAAACACAGTTTACACAAAAGCATATGTACTACATATGTGATACAAATACTAGGCCACATAGAGCTAGAATGTATCAATATGCACATTTTTTGTTAATGTCATTTGAAAGTTTTATACCATTTTTCCTAACAAACCTCATTTTATTTGTCCTTTTCCAGTATCATTATGGTCTTGTAACTTTTCACAAAATTTGTTTTTCTTTAGAAATCTGACAGCTTCATGACTTGGTCAAGGAGAACCTCTTTTGGACTAGCTCTTTGGTTCTTTCAGATATTGGTGACAATACTTTTGCTCTCTGGCATCAAGTTTTTCTTGCTTATCTTGGTCTTTCCTCTTCACTGCATTCAGGCAACTGTTCTCCTCTTTACATTTGGTGATTAATTGAATTAGAAACCAAAATATAGGTGGAAAGAATTCTTGTCACATTGTTTTATATGAGCATTGATTGTGGTTGACAATGACAAGACTTATAGGTTACTTTAATAAAGTTACTAGTCTCCAATGTTCATTGTAGCATTATTTACAATAGCCAAGATATGGAAGCAACCTAAATGTCCACTGACAGATGAATGGATAAAGAAGCTGTGGTACATATATACAATGGAATACTACTTAGTCATAAAAAATAATGAAATAATGCAATTTGCAGCAACATGGATGGACCTAGAGATTATCATACTAAGTGAAGTAAGTCAGACAAGGATAAATATCATATGGTATCAATTATATGTGGAATCTAAAAAAAAAAATGATGCAAATGAACTTATTTCCAAAACAGAAACAGACTCACAGACATAAAACTCAAACTTATGATTACCAAAGGGGAAATGTTGGGGGGAGGGATAAACTAGGAATTTGGGAGTAAAATATACACACTACTATATATAAAATGGATAAACAACAAGGACCTACTGTATAGCACAGGGAACTATACTCAATATTTTGTAATAACCTACATAGGAAAAGAATCTGAAATATATATATATATATATATATATATATAACAGAATCACTTTGTTGTACACCTGCAACTAACACTACATTGCAAATCAATTATACTTCAATAAAAAATTTAAAAATTAAAAAATAAAGGTGCTAGAAAAATATATTTTAAAAGTTATGTATTTGCTTTGATTTATGTGCTCATCTAATATTGATATAAAATGCTTTAAATCTATTTTCTCTTATTTGATTCCTCTTCTCTCTGTTACATATGATATCTTTTATACAGTTTAAATAGGCTACATTATATAAGATCAAACCAAATTATGCACATAAATGATAAGACTGTGTAACCCCTATGTAACTTAAGTAAACCCCACAACTAGCCTTTACTTCTATTTCCTTTCTTTTGTTATCAATTATTTTCATCAAATATCTTAGTGGACATCTTTCTTTAACCAGTAACTGACATCAGTGAAAAGAATTAGAACTGCTTATCTCTAAAAAGCTTTAAGCTCTTGTTCTAGAAACAATAACATCATGAAAACATCTATGTTTTAGATTCAAATAGGAAAACTGCCTTCCATTCTTCTGACTGAATTGACTTCCACCCATTAGGACAGCAAAGAATTTGTGCATAAAATAACATTAAAATAATAAAAACAGCAAGAAATTTCTTTGAGATAATTTTTTATTTTAAATAATGCTTTCAATTACCAAAAAGAAAAACCCTATGCATGGGTGAAGATAGTTCAGCGGCTTACATCAAATCATAAATGAGCTAAATGGAAAAGAAAATTAACTTTGTACTGACATAAAACTACAGGGAAAGAAATTCAGTGTTTGTGAAATGCCTGTCATTTTTGGACCCTTCTATAACTTACACTTCACTTGTACTCAAGACATGTGAACACTGATCCAGCTTTGTGGCTTCCCAGTGATCTTGCCTCAGTGAGTACAGCTATGTCATCAGCCTATACAGCTTGGGGAAAAGGCAGGGCAAAATTAGGTTTAGGAAGTAGCATCTTTGTAAAATATCAAGGAAAATCACTCACAATTGATACAATTGAGAACTGCAAAGTTTCAGTTATATAATGGAAACCCAAATCATACTTTAAAAATATTTGCAGACATCTAAATTAAACTGATGAACTTTCTATCTGGATTCTTTTTAATTTGCTGGAAATTAATTTTATGGAAAGTGTAGAAAAGAATCTGTCTTCATTTTTGACATCTGACTGGTAACAGATTTTAAGGCTTACCGCTCTCTCTTCCCCTTCTGTCCCATATGTGAACAAGATAACCTCTTCTTGTGCCAGTGGGCGATTCAAGCCACCTAAGCCCCTGCCTGCACATTGGAAACCTCCCCTCAGCTCCACAAACTAAGCACCATAAAACTACACACCAGTCTTCTTTCCTTGCTTTCTCAAGCCATGTTTGCACCTGCTTGGGAGGCCCACCATGCTTCCTCCAGAAATACTCATTATGTGAGCAACAAACATCTTCATAACATCTTGCTATATGTGATGTCATTAGTCTCAGTATCTGAACCAACTTTTAGGTGGAGGTACATTCTGTCTGTGATGGCCATAGAATTTGGGCTGTAATAAAAGAAAACCATTGTACACTACCCAATGAAATTGCTTAATGGAAACCATAACACATATTGGGAATCTGCATTGAGAGACATTCTGTTATTACTATCCTTTTTATTAAGAATAGTTTAATAAGATCACAATAAGAAATCAGAAATCCGAAACCTGGAAGAGAGGCCTCACCAGAACTTGACCATGATGGCACACTGATTTCAGACTTCCAGCCTAGAGAAATATTGGTTCAAGCTGATGGAGTAGAAGGACGTGTTCTCACTCCCTCTTGCGAGAACACCAGAATCACAACTAACTGCTGAATAATCACTGATAGGAAGACGCTGGAACTCACCAAAAAAGATACCCCACATCCAAAGACAAAGAAGAAGCCACAATGAGATGGTAGGAGGGGTGCAATCACAATAAAATCAAATCCCATAACTGCTGGGTGGCTGACTCACAAACTGGAGATCACTTATACCACAGAAGTCCACACACTGGAGTGAACTCTGAGCCCCACATCAGGCTTCCCAACCTGAGGGTTTGGCAACGGGAGGAGGAATTCCTAGAGAATCAGATGTTCAAGGCTAGCGGGATTTGATTGCAGGACATCAACAGGACTGGGGGAAACAGAGACTCCACTCTTGGAGGGCACACACAAAGTAGTGTGCGCATCAGGACCCAGGGGAAGGAGCAATGACCCCATAGCAGACAGAACCAGACCTACCTGCTAGTGTTGGAGGGTCTCCTGCAAAGGTGGGATGTGGCTGTGTCTCACCATGAGGACAAGGACACTGGCAGCAGAAGTTCTGGGAAGTACTCTTTGATGTGAGCCCTCCCAGAGTCCACCACTGGCCCCACCAAAGAGCCTGGATAGGCTCCAGTGTTGGGTTGCCTCAGGCCAAACAACCAACAGGGAGGTAACCCAGCCCCACCCATCAGCAGGCAAGTGGATTAAAGTTTTACTGTGCTCTGCTCACCAAAGCAACAGCCAGCTCTACCCACCACCAGTCCCTCCAATCAGGAAACTTGCACAAGCCTCTTAGATAGCCTCATCTACCAGAGTGCAGACAGCAGAAGCAAGAAGGACTACAATCTTGCAGCCTGTGGGAAAAAAAACACATTCACAGAAATATAGATGAGATGAAAAGGCAGAGGGCTATGTACCAGATGAAGGAACAAGATAAAACCCCAGAAAAAACAACTAAATGAAGTGGAGATAGACAAACTTCCAGAAAAAAGAATTCAGAATAATGATAGTGAAGATGATCCAGGACCTCAGAGAAAGAATGGAGGCAAAGATCGAGAAGATGCAAGAAATGTTTAACAAAGATCTAGAAGAATTAAAGAACAAACAAACAGAGATGAACAATACAATAACTGAAATGAAAAATACACTAGAAGGAATCAATAGCAGAATAACTGAGGCAGAAGAACAGAAAAGTGACCTGGAAGACAGAATGGTGGAATTCACCGCTGTGGAACAGAATAAAGAGAAAAGAATGAAAAGAAATGAAGGCAGCCTAAGAGACCTCTGGGACAACATTAAATGCAACAACATCTGCATTATGGGGGTCTCAGAGGAGAAGAGAGAGTGAAAGGACCTGAGAAAATATTTGAAGAGATTAGAGCCAAAAAATTCCCTAACATGGGAAAGGAAATAGCTACCTAAGTCCAGGAAGCACAGAGAGTCCCAGGTAGGATAAATTCAAGGAGAAACATGCAGAGACACATAGTAATCAAATTGGCAAAAATTAAAGACAAAGAAAAATTATTGAAAGCAACAAGGGAAAAATGACAAATAACATACAAGTAAACATAAGGTTAACAGCTGATTTCTCAGCAGAAACTCTACAAGCCAGAAGGGAGTGGCATGATATACTTAAAGTGATGAAAGGGAAAAACCTACAACCAAGATTACTCTACCCAGCAAGGATCTCATTCAGATCCCATGGAGAAATCAAAAGCTTTACAGACAAGCAAAAGCTAAGAGAATTCAGCACCACCAAACCAGCTCTACAACAAATGTTAAAGGAACTTCTCTAAGTGGGAAACACAAGAGAAGGAAAGAACCTACAAAAACAAACATTCATGGAGGGTGAAATGATAGTGGTTACAGGGGAGGAGGACCAGGAGTGGTGGATCGGGCACATTGAAGGGCAGCCCGAGAGGAAGGGTGTCTTTCCAGTGTCCTTTGTCCACATCCTGTCTGACTAGCAAAAAGCAAAACCTTCAGACTGTCTGCACCTGTCATGCAAGACTACTGCGTCCACATGGCCCTGTGCTCACCATGTATATAGCTGCTGTCACTGAGCTGGAGGCTCCTGGAGGGGCCACCACGGGAGAGGAACATAGCATGTGCTTTAAATACCCTGTGGTCTCTGCCTTCGACAGTATTAGGGTAGCCTTGGGACCCAGTGTGCCTTACTGGTTTGCCAAAGCTGTGCTTGACACCGAATACTTACATCTCTCTCTATGTTGTTTTCCAAACCAACAAACAAAAACAGGAATATAGGAACTACTGGTTTTCCAAATAGAAGTGATCACCAGCAACCATTGAAGGGCATACAGTTGCCTCTCTGTTCCTAACAATACAGTATTCTCCATTTTGTTACTGAAAATGCACCATTAACAAAGAGGTGGTTTCTGTTTTCCAGGTGAAACTTTTGGCTCCATGACAGACCAGCCTGTAGTTATCTGTGTACACAGTTTACAGCTACAAAAACCGATCTTGTTTGTTTTTTTGTTTTTTTTTTTTTTGGTGTACACGGGCCTCTTACTGTTGTGGCCTCTCCCGTTGTGGAATACAGGTTCCAGATGCGCAGGCTCAGCGGCCATGGCTCACGGGCACAGCCGCTACATGGCATGTGGGATCTTCTCGGACCATGGCACGAACCTGTGTCCCCTGCATTGGCAGGCGGACTCTCAACTACTGTGTCACCAGGGAAGCCCCGACCTTGGTATTTATTACAGGAAAGTGCTCAGTTAAATGTAAGTGTTATTCCTTCAGCAAAATATTCACTGACCCAAAACCTTCAGTGGCATTTTGCAGTGCCCACAGCCTCATGCAAGTTTAGACAAGTGGCTTTATACTGTCTTAAGAGGATGACTACCCACCCCTGAGATATTATCTCATTATGCGAAAATAACATATCCTTCATGACTATTTTCACAGAAGTTTAAGACATCTAATGAAGTTCAACCTTCAGGAACCAAGGACTGCCAGAAAATATTAGTCTCTACATTATGCATGCATTTAGAAGCTTACCTGAAATCTGCCTTTTATAAAGGAATGGTATGGATAAGTTGAACTGTACATTTTTAAACTTGATTACCATTAAATGAGAAATTATAATGTTGCAACAAAAAACAAAACGAAACAAGCCCAAAACAATTAAGAAAATGGTAATAGGGACACACATATCAATAATTACCTTAAACATGAATGGATTAAATGTGCCAACCAAAGATACAGACTTGTTGAATAGATACAAAAACAAAACACATATATATGCTGTCTACAAGAGACTGCTTCAGACCTAGGGACACATAAAGACTGAAAGTGAGGGGATGGAAAAAGATATGCCATGCAAATGGAAATCAAAAGAAAGCTGGAGTAGCAATATTCATATCAGATAAAAGAAACTTTAAAATAAAGAATGCTACAAGAGACAAAGAAGGACACTACATAATGATCAAGGGATCAATCCAAGAGGAAGATATAACAATTATAAATATATATGCACCCAACATAGGAGCACTGCAATAGTAAGGCAACTGCTAACAGCTATAAATGAGGAAATCGACAGTAACACAATAATAGTGGGGGACTTTAACACCTCACTTATAAAAATGGACAAATCATCCCAAAAGAAAATTAATAAGGAAACACAAGCTTTAAATGACACAATAGACCAGATAGATTTAATTGATATTTATAGGACATTCCATCCAAAAAGAGCAGATTACACTTTCTTCTCAAGTGTGCATGGAACATTCTCCAGGATAGATCACATCTTGGGTCACGAATAAGGCTTCAGTAAATTTAAGAAAATTAAAATCATATCAAGCATCTTTTCTGACCACAATGCTATGAGATTAGAAATCAATTACAGGGAAAAAAACCGGAAAAAACAGAAACACATGGAGGCTAAATAATACATTACTAAATAACCAAGAGATCATTGAAGACATCAAAGAGGAAATCAAATAATACCTAGAGACAAATGACAATGAAAACACGACAATCCAAAACCTTTGGGATGCAGCAAAAGCAGTTATAAGAGGGAAGTTTTTTAGCTATACAAGCCTATCTCAAGAAACAAGAAAAATCTCAAATAAGCAATCTAACATTACACCTAAAGGAACTAGAGAAAGAAGAACAAACAAAACCCAAAGTTAGCAGAAGGAAAGAAATCATAAAGATCAGAGCAGAAATGAATGAAATAGAAACAAAGAAAAGAATATCAAAGATCAATAAAACTAAAAGCTGGTTCTTTGAGAAGATAAACAAAATTGATAAACCATTCACCAGACTCATCAAGAAAAAGAGGGAGATGACTCAAATCAATAAAATTAGAAATGAAAAAGGAGAAATTACAACAGACACTGCAGAAACACAAAGAATACAAAGCATCCTAAGAGACTACTACAAGCAACTCTATGCCAATAACTTGGACAACCTGGAAGAAATGGATAAATTCTTAGAAAGGTGTAACCTTCCAAGACTGAACCAGGAAGAAATAGAAAATATGAACAGACCAATCACAAGTAATGAAATTGAAACTGTAATTAAAACTCTTCCAACAAACAAAAGTCCAGGACCAGATGGCTTCATATGTGAATTCTATCAAACATTTAGAGAAGAGCTAACACCCATCCTTCTCAAACTCTTCCAAAAAATTGCAGAAGAAGGAACACTCCCAAACTCATTCTATGAGTCCACCATCACCCTGATACCAAAACCAGAAAAATATACTACAAAAAAAGAAAATTACAGACCAATGTCACTGATGACTATAGATGCAAAAATCCTCAACAAAATACTAGCAAATAGAATCCAACAACATATTAATAGGATCATGCACCATGATCAAGTGGGATTTATCCCAGGGATGCAAGGATACTTTAATATATGCAAATCAATCAATGTGATACACCATATTAAAAAATTGAAGAAGAAAAACCATATGATCATCTCAATAGATGCAGAAAAAGCTTTTGACAAAATTCAACACCAATTTATGATAAAAACTGTCCAGAAAGTGGGCATAGAGGGAACCTACTTCAACATGATAAAGACCATATATGAAAAACCCACAGCAAGCATCATTCTCAATAGTGAAAAACTGAAAACATTTCCTCTAAGGTCAGGAGCAAGACAAGGATGTCCACTCCCACCACTTTAATTCAACATAGTTTTGGAAGTTCTAGAAATGGCAATCAGAGAAGAAAAAGAAATAAAATGAATGCAAATTTGAAAAGAAGAAGTAAAACTGTTTGCAGATGACATGATACTATACAGAGAGAATCCTAAAGATGGTACCCAAAAACTACTAGAGCTACTCAATGAATTTGGTAAAGTTGCAGGATAAAAAATTAATGCACAGAAATCTCTTGCATTCCTATACACTAATGATGAAAAATGTGAAAGAGAAATTAAGGAAACACTCCCATTTACCATTGCAACAAAAGACCTGTATGCAGAAAACTATAAGACACTTTGAAAGAAATTAAAGATGATACCAACAGCTGGAGAGATATACCATGTTCTTGGATTGGAAGAATCAATACTGTGAAAATGACTATACTACCCAAAGCAATCTACAGTTTCAGTGCAATCCCTATCAAACTACCAATGGCAGTTTTTACAGAACTAGAACAAAAAATCTTAAAATTTGTATGGAGATACAAAAGACCCCGAGTAGCCAAAGCAGTCTTGAGGGGAAAAAACAGAGCTGGAGGAATCAGACTCCCTGACTTCAGGCTATAATACAAAGCTACAGAAATCAAGACAATATGGTACTGGCACAAAAACAGAAATATAGATCAACTGAACAGGATAGAAAGCCCAGAGATAAATCTACATGCCTACAGTCAACTAATCTATGACAAAGGAGGCAAGGATATATAATGGAGAAAAGACAGTCTCTTCAATAAATGGTGCTGTGAAAACTGGACAGCTACATGTAAAAGAATGAAATTAGAACACTCCCTAAAACCATACACAAAAATAAACTCAAAATGGATTAGAGACATAAATGTAAGACTGGACACTATAAAACTCTTAGAGGAAAACATAGGAAGAACACTCTTTGACATAAATCACAGCAAGATCCTTTTTGATCCACTTCCTAGAGTATGGAAATAAAAATAAGCAAATGGGACCTAATGAAACTTAAAAGCTTTTGCAAAGCAAAGGAAACTACAAACAAGACAAAAAGACAACCCTCTGAATGGTAGAAAATATTTGCAAATGAATCAATGGACAAAGGATTAATCTCTAAAATATATAAACAGCTCATGCAGCTCAATATTAAAAGAACAAACAACCCAATCCAAAAATGGGCAGACCTAAATAGACTTTTCTCCAAAGAAGACATACAGATGGCCAAGAAGCACATGAAAAGCTGCTCAACATCACTAATTATTAGAGATATGCAAATCAAAACTACAATGAGGTATCACTTCACATCAGTTAGAATGGGCATCATCAGAAAATCTACAAACAACAAATGTTGGAGAGGGTGTGGAGAAAAGGGAAACTTCTTGCACCATTGGTGGGAATGTAAATTGATACAGCCACTATGGAGAACAGTATGGAGGTTCCTTAAAAAACTAAAAATAGATTACCATATGACCCAGCAATGCCACTACTGGGCACATACCCAGAGAAAACCATAATTCAAAAAGACACAAGCATCCCAATGTTCATTGCAGCACTATTTACAATAGCCAGGTCATGGAAGCAATGTAAATGCCCATTGACAGATGAATGGATAAAGAAGAAGTGGTACATATATACAATGGAATATTACTCAGCCAGAAAAAGGAATGAAATTGGGTCATTTGTAGAGACGTGGATGAATCTAGAGACTGTCATACAGAGTTAAGTAAGTCAGAAAGAGAAAAACAAATATCGTATACTAACGCATATACATGGAACCTAGAAAAATAGTACAGATGAATTGGTTTGCAGGGCAGAAATTGAGACACAGATGTAGAGAACAAATGTATGGACACCAAGAGGGGAAAGCGGCGGCAGGTGTGGGTGGTGGTGTGATGAATTGGGAGATTGGGATTGACATGTATACACTGATGTGTATAAAATGGATGACTAATAAGGACCTGCTGTATAAAAAAATAAATAAAATAGAATTCAAAAAATAAAAGAAGTTTTAAAATAAAATAAGCTACAAAGATATATTATACAACACAAGGAATATAGCCAACATTTTATAATAACTATAAATGGAGTTTAATCAAAAAATTGTGAATTACTATATTGTATACCTGTAACTTACATCATATTGTATATCAAGTATACATCAATAAAAAATAAATAAAAATTAAAAAGAATAAAATAAAATACAAGAATGGATTAATAATCATGCAGAGATAACAAGGATCTTTGGCCAACTTAAAGCTAATCATCTATTTCAAAACTTCTTATAAATAATGAACATTTTATATTTGCTTACAGCTCTAATTGTTCTGTTGGTATGACAAAATGTATCACAGTATATATTTTATGTTTATGAAATCCTTGCTCCTGTCTTGGTCTTTCCTAAAACACCCCTTACTGAGAAATATTGTTTGACGATGCTTGGGAGACTTGCATCTCCTGCAATATACTAACACATTAATCCTGTTTAGGTTTTGTTTTCACATATGGAATACAATTCTCTCCTTAGTTAAACTACTATCTAGTGTTCCACAAATTGTATTCAAATTCCAAATCTAAATGAAACACAAACTATGAGTATGGAAATACAATCTCTTCTTTTGATAGATGAAGAGAATGAAGCCAAATACACTAAGTTACCTGGCTGTCACACACAGCAATTAGCGGCAGAGCTCAGGTTGGCATCCAGGGTTCTCCAGGGCTATTTGTCTTCTGACTCTGCTTCATCCCCCAGTATGTCCCACCCTCAGCCTCCATGACACTCAGGGAAGAGAAGACAGCAGGTAAACTATCTCATGCTGTTCTTACACATCTCAATACGGACACACACACTGAAATCTCACGCAGTACATCTTTGAGGACAGATTGCATCTACTTTCTTTGACTGAAAATGTTAAGTAGCTGGGTATCACTGCCTCATGCATCACTGGGTTTGTGAAAGCTGATTGTGACCATAAAATAGAGCAAAGGCTACAAAAGTACTACCCCTTCTAGAAGTAAGCCAAGTCCAGTTCAACCTTAAGTTTGAGCTATAACTTAATCTGAGCCATTTAACAAATGGCCACTTGTGTGTAATACCAAATACAAAAATCTCCAAGTCTTATAAATACTAATTTTTAATATGCCATGTTCATTTTGATGGAAGCATGGTGCACTATAAGAAGCCTCTTTTTTCCTTAAAAAAAAACACAACTTCAATGAAAAATCAAGAGTTTTGACTAACTACCAACAACATTAATATTTGTTAACAGCTAATCTTATTTATTTAGGCCATAATAAAAAGAGACAATAGAAACAATAATAGAAAAGATAACATAATGTACCAAGTGTGGTGCTAAACATTTCAAATGTATAATTCCATTTATTCTCCCTAATAAATGTACTCTCTATATGAAGAAACCATTATTCTCCCAATTTATAATGCAATAACTGAGTCCCAGAAAAATTACACACAGTTTGTGGTAGAACCTGGCTGTGGCATTAGGGAGGCTGGCTTTCAATCCCAGGCTCTACTATCCATGGATTCTCTCTCCCTTACATTAATATACTGGCAGTTGCGTTTACCATTTTTACTCCAGGATCTTGCATTGTACTCAGCATGTAATAGAGGTTCAGTGAATATTTGTTACAGGAAAGGATGAATGGACAGCCATGGTTGGTTTTCCACCTGAACTAAACAAACATTAACAAAAGAAACCTTACTTTACAGACAGATATACCTCAGAGGAATGCACAACTCTGGTGATAATTGTGTCCCTGAGAAAGACAATACAAGTATCTTGGATGCTGGAGTTCTTTGCAGCTCTGTAAGATAATGTAATTCACCCTGAAACCAGTGGGAACTGAGCAACAAACCAGCACAGCTTGGCTGTAGAGGAGTTCATGTAGTTCCAAGACACTGCATTAAAAACACCTTCCATTTGATTGTTTTAGTAATAATTCTATCAGTTTAACCACCTCCTGTCACATCCACACCAGAGGATATTAAAAAGGCATTCTCCTTGGTCGTGCCCCACTATTGAAGCTGTTTTAACATGAGAATGCAATTAACTTATTCTGTTCCTGTGAAGAGATCAGACTCCTGGGAGTTTAAACAAATTAATATATTTGTTAATTAGGAAAGAGAATTCACCAGCTTCCTTTGTATATTTTTATTCAACACAACACACCGGTAGAACTGTCTTGTTATTTTTGTCAACTGGCTGATGGGAAAGGGAAGGATGGTCACCAGCTGTTATCCATTGCCAGTGGGGATGAGAGGCAACAGTCTTTAGCATGAGATTTTTAGGTTCCTCACAGGGAAACTTAGCTTTTCCATGGGGCAGTTTTGGAAGCTCTGGCTAGGGAGGGAAAATGCCTTTTTTTTCCCAGAGGTATCACATGAGAAGTATTTCATTACAACTCGTATCTGTTTTTTTCATCCTCTTTACACATCAGTCATTTTCAATGATGCACAGAGATGAAATGGAATCCTGCAGGGAGCTTTAAAAAATCCCAAGGTCTAGTCCATACCTCAGACCAATTAAATCAGAAGCTCTAGGAGTGGAACCCAGTCATCAGTATTTTTTAAATATCCCCTGGTGATTCAAAACTAAACTGTAAACTAAGGGAAGTTGCTTAAGGGGAAGTTGCCCCAAACCAACTTTGGTGACTGAAGATTGTGATAAAGAAAATTTCCAGAGTCTTGTGCTGGAGTGAAGGGACTTGCCCACAGCCTGACACTAAGCCTTGGGGCCGTGAGAGCTTGCCAGTTTGCAGAAGAAATAACAAGAGCAATCATGTCTTTAAAAAGAGCTGATCAAAAAATCTAAAAAAAAGAGAGTGGATATATGTATACTTATAACTGATTCACTTTGCTGTACACCTGAAACTAACACAACATTGTTAACCAACTATACTCCAATAAAAATTAAAATAAAATAAAATAAAATAAAAAGAGCTGATCATGATAAGCACAAAAGCATACTGGGGGCAAACAGTTTGAGGTCCCTATTAACAATCTGGGCTTATACTGATGGATTTGTTGAGTCAACACTGCTTTTAAAACACAATGGAGGGACTTTCCTGGCCATCCAGTGGTTAAGACCCCATACTCCCAATGCAGGGGACATGAGTTTAATGCTTCATCAGGGAATTAAGATCCTGCATGCCACATGACACAGTCAAACACACACACACACACACACACACACACACACACACACACACAAAATGGATATATATACATTCTTTTCAATATTCTTTTACATTATGGTTATCATAGGATATTTAATATAGTTCCCTGTGCTATACAGTAGGACCTTGCTGTTTATCCATTCTATATGCAAGAGTTTGCATCTGCTGAGCCCAAACTCCCACTCCTAACCATAAAGGAAAAGAATATGAAAAATAATGTATATATATGTACAACTGAGTCACTTTGCTGTGCAGCAGTGGTTATACAACATTGTAATTTAACTATACTTCAATAAATTTTTTTTAAAACACACAATAGATAATCTCTAGGTCCATCCACATTGCTGCAAATGGCATTATTTCATTCTTTTTATGGCTGAGTAGTATTCCATTGTATATGTGTACCATATCTTTATTTATTGTTCTGTTGATGGATTAGGTTGTTTCTGTGTCCTGGCTATTGTAAATAGTGCTGCTGTGAACATTGGGGTGCATATATCTTTTCAAATTAGAGTTTCCTCTGGATATATACCCAGGAGTGGGATTGCTGAATCATATAGTAATTCTTTTCTTAGTTTTTTCAGGAAACTCCATACTGTTTTCCATAGTGGATACACCAATTTACATTCTCAACAACATTTTAGGAGGGTTCACTTTTCTCCACACCCCCTCTACCATTTGTTATTTGTAGACTTTTTAATGATGGCCATTCTGACTGGTGTGAGGTGGTACCTTATTGTAGATTTGATTTGCATTTCTCTAATAATTAGTGATGTTGAGCATCTTTTCATGTGCCTGTTGGCCATCTGTATGTCTTCTTTGGAGAAATGTCTATTTTGGACCTGGAGATTACCTTATCTTACTTTCTGAAGTAAGTCAGAAAGAGAAAGACATATACCATATGATATCACTTATATGCAGATCTAAAATGTTATACAAATGAAATTATGTACAGAAACAGACACACAGATATAGAGAACAGACTTGTGGTTAACAAGGGGGAGGGGAATGATGGATTGAGAGTTTGGGACTAGCGGATGCAAACAATCATACATAGAATGGATAAACTACAAGGTCCTACTGTATAGCACAGGGAACTACATTCAATATCCTGTGATAAACCATAATGGAAAAGAATAGGAAAAGAAATATATATATATATATATATATATATATATTCAGTTATATATATAACTGAATCACTTTGCTGAACAGCAGAAATTAATACAACATTGTAAATCAACTATACTTCAATAAAATAAATTTTAAAAAATCACACTGGACTTGGGTTTTAGCAATCATCTAGTACCAAGCTCCACTGCAACCAACCAATCTTGAGCTCACAGAGTAATTACAAACTAAGTACCCATCTTTTCCTGTGAAATTCTGTGGCTTTTTGCCTTTGTCAACCCCACACTTGAAGGTTGTGAAGGGTCTAGGAAACAGCCTTTACAGATGCAATTCTTCTTCTTATAAAACTATATATATATATATATATATATAAAACAGCCTTCACAGATGCAATTCTTCTTCTTATAAAACTATAAAACTTCTTCTATATAAAACTATATATAGTAAAATTTCAATGTTTTAATTGTCTCTGTTTCTTTTTAAGGTCCTCCCCTTATCCCACCTTTTTACAATTTTTATTTTGAGATGTTAGCTTTTTATTGTGACAGAATATACAAAACAGAAATATTGCCATTTTAACCATTTTTTAAGTTAACAATTTAGTGGTATTAAGTACAGTCACATAGTTGTACAACCATCACTGCGCTCCATCTCCAGAACTTTTCACCATCCCAAACTAAAACTCTATTCTTGTTAAATAATAACTCCTCATTACCTCCTCTTCCCAGCCCCTGTTTCTATTTTCTATTTCTATTAATTTCACTATTCTAGGTACCTCATATAGGTGGAACCATATAATATCTGTACTACAGGGATCCTGTAAACCTTCACTCAATTTCCACCAAAGGTAACATTTTTCATTATTTTAGTATAATATCACAACCAGGAAATTAATATTAATACAAACCATTGACTTTATTCCTATTTTACCATCTTACTTGCACCATTCTGTGTGTGTGTGTATGTGAGCATATATATATTTAGGTCCTAAAGACATTTTTCTAAAAGTTTCATAATTTTACAAGTTAAAATTAAGTCTATGGTCCATTTTTAGTTAATATTTATAGAATTTAATAGATTTAACTTGAGGTCCACTTTGTTTACCTGTGGATATCCAACTCCTCCAGACCACTTGTTGAAAAGGTATCCTTGGGACGTTTGGTTTCCATACTAACATTTAAAAGACTTGGAAGTTGTCCCTCCCATGCTTACAACAAGAAAAAACCTGAATAAACTGAAAAACAAAAACTTTTAACATTCTTCAGAGAATTGAGATCATAGGTCAATCAGCTACTGCAAAAATTGGATAGGGAGACAGCTACAGAGAACCACAATTTACCAGGACCAGAAGCCCAGGAGCAGGAACTCACTGCTGGAGCCAGTATCCACAGAAACAATTGAACTGCAGTTGATGGATCGCTAGAGGTTTAGTGTGGACTAGGTTCAGAGATAAAAACTCCCTGTGGGGGCTCAATCTTAGGAAAGCTCTCCACACTTTCATGAGTTTTACCTCCAGGAACCCCAGCAAGTTCTCACTGTAAAGATATGAGAAAAATCTCCTACTTCCAACAGAGGAAGGGAACAAAAAACAGAAAGCTAAGAAACTCTGCTGAAAGTCACAGTTCAGGGACTCTGGCCCAGTTAAAAAAAAAAAAAAGTGAGAGTTAATAATAAAATTATAGAATGCTTCCCCTCTCAACATCTTACTAGAATATCCACAGGGCTCCAGAATATGTGACACAAGCATTGATAGAATTGCAAGGAGAAATAGGCAAATCCACTGTGACAGCTAGAGACTTCAACACATCTGTATCTGTATTTGGCTGATCATACAGGCACAGTTTCAGTAAGGATATAGTTGAAATTAAGAGCAACATCAATCAACTCAATCTAATTGGCATCTATAGAATACTTTATCCAACAAAGGCAGAATACATATTCTTCTTAAGCTCACATGGAACATTCACCAAGCTAGAGCACATTCTGGATCATAAAACACATTTTAACAAATTTAAAATAATGAAAATCATACAAAATAAACTCTCAGTCTACATTGAAATTAAACTAGAAATTAATAATAGAAAGATAGCCAAAAAATCATAAAGCATTGGGAGACTAAACACACACTTCTAAATAATATATAGGTCTAAGAAGAAATATCAAGAGAAATATTTTAATAGTTTTAAGTAATTTAAAATAAAAATACAACATGGGCCAGCAAGTTATCATGCAACCTGAACTGCCCATCATGTACTTGGCATTATCTGACAACAGAGCCATAAGTTGTGCATTCACAGCAGCACTCCATCATCAAATAGAAGTGGTGTATAAAAGATCAGCTCCAGCACACCCTGAAGACACAAACAAGATACATAAAGAAATGCCTAACTGCCCATGGTTTCCCACTTTTTTTACACTACCTTCTCTCTCCCAGTTTGCACCTATGACCAGCTGACAGAAGAAAATAAAATTCTGGACTGGTTTAAAGGTGATTCTGCATAATATGCAGGTACCACTGGAAAGTGGACAGCTGCAGCACTACAGCCCCTTTTTGAGACATCCCTGAAGGAAAACTGTAAAGGGAAATCCTGCAAGTAGGCAGAACTTCAAGCACTGCACATAGCTTTTTATTTTGCTTGGGCATAGAAATGGAGCTGTGCAGTTATCTATTGATTCATGGATTGTGAACAATGGTTTGGTTGGATGGTTAAGGACCTGTAATAAAAATGATTAGAAATTGATGACAAGAGAGTCTGAGGAACAGGCACGTAGATAGACCTCTCTAATTGAGCAAAACATGTGAAGACCTTTGTGTCCCATGTCAATGTCCACTAAAAGGAGACCTCAACAGAGGAGTATTTTAATAATCAAGTGGATAGAATGACACATTCTGTGGATATCAGTCAACCTCTTTCCTCAGCCATTCTTGCCATTACTCATGAGAAATGTATCCACAGTGACAGGGATGGAGGTTGTACGTGGTCTCAGGAACATAGATTTCCACTCATCAAGGCCACCTTGGCTATAGCCTCTGATGAGTGTCCAATCTGCCAATAGCAAAAAACAATACTGAGTCCCTGATATACCACCATCATCTTTGGTTGATCAACCAGCTACCTGGGTGGCATGGAAGGGGAAGTGTTTTGTTCTTAGTGGAATAGACACTTATTCTGGATATAGAATAACCTTCCCTGCATACAGTGCTTCTGCCAAACCTACCATCTGTGGACTTACAGAATGCTTTATCCACCATCATGGTATTACATACAACATTGTTTCTGATAAAGGAACTCACTTCACTGAAAAAGAAGCATGACAATGGATTCATGCAGATGGAATTCACTGGTCTTACCATGTTCTCCATCATCATGAAGCAGCTGGCTTTATAGAATGCTGAAATGGCCTTTTGAAAACTGTTACAGCACCAGCTATGTGGCAATAGTTTTCATGGATGTGGCAAGTTTCTCTAGGAGGCTGTGTATGCTCTGAATTAGCATCCAATATATGGTGCTCTTTCTCTAATAGCAAGAATTTATGGGTCCAGGAATAAAGAGGTAGAAATGGGATTGGCACCACTCACTATTATACCTAGTGACCCACTACCAAAATTTTGCTTCCTGTTTCTTCACCCCTGTGTTCTAGTGGCCTAGAGATCATAGTTCCAAGAGGTATAATGCTTCTACCAAGAAATGCAATAATGATCCCTATGAACTTAAGACTGCTGTTCATCCACTTTGGGCTCCACTTGCCTTTGAATCAATAGGGAAAGAAGGGAATTCTCTGTTGACTGGGGTGATTAATCTTGAGTAACAAGTGGACATTGGACTAATGCTCCACGATGGAGGTAAGGAAGAGTATGTCTGGAATATAGGACTTTAAGGTGCCTCTTATATTACCATGCCCTGTGATTAAGGCTAACCCTAATCCTAATCAACAACACCTTAATCCAGGCAGAACTACTAATGGCTCAGACCCTTCAGGAATGAAGGTTTTGATCCCCCACCAGCTAAAGAACCAGGGGCAGCTGAAGTGCCTCCTGAGGGCAAAGAGAATATAAAATGAGTAGTAGAATGTAGTTATAAATACAGCTACAACCACATGACCAGCTACAGAAATGTGAATTGTCATTTTCATGACTCTTTCCTCTTATTTCTTATGAATGTGTGTGTGGAAATATATATATATGGATAAATTTCACATTTATTCTGTAAGCTTGTGGAAAAGAAACCCTCATTGTACTTTACATCCATAGAATAAAATAGGCACTCATCTACCAAATACTTGTTGAATAAATGAGTATATTTCTGTATGTATAAAAGACTGCACTAAATAATATCTTCTAAGACCATTAACTTTATGGTTCTTATTTGAAGAATTAAGTAGATCATACTTGATAGTCTCTTTTTTAATAAGAATAACTCAGAGTTATTCTTCTGAAAGTTTATATTTGACATCCGAAGTAGACAACTTCTGCACAAGTAAATCTCTGGCCTTTCCTCCCCTTTTCAAACGAGTATATCATTTTTTCCCATTCATCATGGAAAAATAATTTATTTAGTTAAATAAGCTCTGGGTAAACTATTCCACAATTCAGACTACTTAGGAATTTAAATCTTTTCTTTTTATATGTCCTAGAATTGAGATTTGCTTTATCTACCAGCAACTTATATGTAATGATGATAATTTTACTTCTAAGTCCAGATTAAGTGTTCTCCTAAGAGACAAAAGCTTGCTTCTTAGCCTCAGGTAATCCTCAGCACACACTAAAAAGTACAGGAGTAAAGAGGATGACATCTAAGAAAAATAAGAAACTGGCCCCCTCTGTGGAATCAAATTTGAATCTGGAACATCTTCAATCCTGTTCTCACAGTGAGCCACATATACATATATGAAAACCAAATTGTTATACTCACACTAATTACACTCTTCTCAAGAATCCAAACTGTGTTTATTTAGTATACCCTTTAGAAATTTCTAATAATATGCCAATCATTTTGCCTCTTATCTTCACCTTTGAGGCATTTTAAAGGAGTTTATCTCTTGTGAAACATGCTGGTGTTCATGCATGAAAATATTTTGTATAAATACATGGATAGAGTTCATTCAAATGAGAGATGAAAAAAACCATTTGCATGCAATTCTGAACACTGGGAGCAAAATGTCCCTTGGTGTTCAAGACCCAAAGGGATAATTCTCTTCCTTGTTCTTCACCTTTTGGATATGGAACCCATGAAAGAAAATGACGTGTCTTCATTTTCAAATGAGCATATCACCATATTTTTGTCAATATTTTTTAGCAGGCATTATGAGAACAGTCAAAATTAACCCAGCTGCAGGTATGCATAGATATCCTTTCTCAACTTTCTTTCAAGATGAAGGAAAATGTGGTCTTTTTCACTCAGTTAGTGACCAAACACTGCTTTATCTCTACTTGAAGAATTTTGGAAGAGAGTGGCTTCCATGGAGGAAATGTTGGTTTTGTGGCTGGGCAGCTTATATGATGGCTGATTGGAAAATCTGTTCTTTCTTTTTCCTTGCATGTATCTCTGCATCAAGAGCAATATGCAACTAATAAAGTAAATAGAACAGGGTGGAATGAAGATTAGGACAAGCCCCAAACCAGCTCTACAAATAATTCATCCTAATTAAAGTTTGGTCTCATTTCTACCACATGTGAAAATGCTGACAACAAAAACAAATACATATGCTATTTAGATACTGAGTTATTGTTTTACTTTAGTTTTCTTTGACCTATGAATCCATAGTTTTTGGGTTTTTCATTTTTAATTTAATTTTGCTTATTATTTTTCTTTTGGGTTATC